>NC_137698.1:6106250-7407500 GCF_964034855.1 Anser brachyrhynchus
GCTAACATTTAGGCCTGCTGCTGTCGAAAACGGCAGTGGAAGACTCGTGTTCCTACACTGAGGACTCCTTGGGGTGCGTGGGTGAGGCAGGCCGAGAGGCTCGGCACTCTCAGCAGAGAGCTGAGAGCCCCACAAACCATGTCCCCCTTGGGCTGTTCCAACACTTTTGGGGTTGCATGGGAGAAGGGAGGCAGGGTCCTCACAGGGATTTTTTGGGAAGAGCTTTCCTATGGGGGCTACGTGAGCAGGCAGCGCTCCAGCAGTCCCCTGTGCTCCGAAAAGCCTCGCAGAGCCGGGCGAGGGTGAAAAGCAGCACGTGGCCCTGAGTGCTCATCGTTCCCCAGGACGGGGACAAAGGCACTGCAAGGGCTTGACAAGCTTGTGTACAGGCATATTTTCCTGAGAGCCATTTCCCCAAAGTCTTTGTAATTTTTGTTTTGTTTTGTTTTTTAATCTCAAGCTCTTTTTCCTGCTTTATGTCATGCCTTCCATTTTAGAGATGTCAGATGATCTGTGATAAACTGACAGTATGTGCAGGAGCAGCAAGGAGACGAGGTCCATTTTAATGAGACTAACTCTACTGGGTAGTGCAAACTGTGCCTCAACAAGCCCTTGGATCTTGTTTCCCTTTGCAAAGCGCCTTAATGGCATAAAAGGATTTTTGCACAAATAAGGAAAGGCAATTCCCCAAACAGATTTCTTTCAGTAGCCATTGAAATGGAAAGCTGCCACTGAGAATTGCATGATCCCCCTCTAAGAGGTAAGCACGATCAGAAATCAGTATTCTCTCAGATCTTGAAAACAGACTGAAATATTTCCGAATAAATTGGGTGTTTGCTTGGGGCTCACCATTCACCCAGCAGATCCTGCCCACTGGCCCTGAGATTTAATGGCACATACGGATACTCTTACCCAGTGCTGCCCACAAATGACCCATTCCTTCAGCGGAGCAGGCAGCTTGGATGCTGGTGAGGTGGTAAAGGAGGTAGGAAGACCGGGGACGTATAGCAAATCTCAAGGCAAACGTGAGAAGGCACCACACTGTTCTTGAGTCCTTGGTCATTTCAGTAAAAGATTTGGGTGCTTTTCATTGCCTACGTGCCATCATCATTCCTTGTGGATGAAGAAGTCAAGTCAACAAAAAAGCTTTTGGTGCTGCTACCACCTTATAACTAGCATGTCGGTAGGCAACCACAGGCACATGCTAAGTCATTAGTCCTTCAGGTGGGCTGGCCTCATGCTTCCCACTGGCAGCCAATGTGATCTGGGTGAATTTCGGAGAGGCAGTCAGAGTTCAAGCAGGGTCAGCTGCGCAAGGCCCAGGCTCATGATGGCTTTTTTTTGGCTGTTGGTTGTGGCCATGTCTGTCTCAACTCTCACTCCTGGAAAAAACAGAAAGTCTTCACTTAGGTCTTCACATAAGGAACTCCTCAGCACAGGGCAGAGGCTTGAGCTGCAACGCGATTACGTACAAACCTTCAGCAATTCAGTAATTCCAAAAAAAATAAAATAATTAATCATACCAGCACCAGGTAAATGCACAAAGACAGCTAGGTCTGGTCAAAGCTGCAAATAAGAGCTCTCTTTCAATGCTTTATTTTTAACCTAGACACCACTAGCTTAATGTGTTCTGGAGCATCTACAGAGAATAACTTTAATGGAATATATTTTTTTAAATCTTGCTTTCCAGGGAAGTAGTTTTTTATCTACTACTGTTTCCTGAGCTATTTTTGGACCCCAAGGCATGAATTCTAACATTTTCTGGGCAACACTATGAAAAAGTGAATAGATGAATAGAAGATGTAAGATACTCCAGACTGCCTAAGAGTTATGCAGTCCAGTTTTCCCTGTTCTCTCTTGAAATATGGATTTAGTGAGGGTTTGTTCGAGCCTGCAGGAAATCTTATTTAGCTATGTATTAAAAAATAATAATAATCAAATGTTCTGATCTTAACTTGCATTTCTGACTACAAATGATTCCTGTATTTTTTCAGGTAGGTCTGGAATATTTCTCCAAGATAATTTTGATCTATTCTTAAATTTCCTCTGTTTATAGAAATCAGATTTATTTAAATAGATGTAGGAAATGCCATATAGCTAGTGATGAGAGGATATTAACTGATTTTTAAAGGCCTGATCAGAACAACTGCAGGGAAGAGGTCAATATTAACTTGACTGTTATTCTCATTGTTATTCTTGACTTCAGTAATATTAGATGCTAAAACAGGCTCCCAGATAAGAATTGCAAATCTTGCATTTGAGAAGAAAGGAAGTGTGATCCTAGAAAACAGATGCAGAGTTCCCCAGATCTCTGTGAGTGTCCAATCTTTACACGTCTGATCGATAGTTTTAGCAGTGGGACAGATGTGTGATGTATTCACATTCAGATCTTTCTAAGGAAGGCAACGAAACAGTACTAAAATGTCCCGTTGCTGCTCAGTGAGGAGATGGCATTCACCGGGGGAGGAGTGGGAAGCTTGCCTTGCGGAGGCACAGGCAGCCGTAGCTACAGGAACATTTTTAGATTAAGGTGAAGGCAGGAAGGTGATGAAGAAAGCTTTGATTTCTGTCCATTGGGACAGCAAACAAGTGAAATAAATAGGGCAGGTGGGCGCACACAAGGGAACTGAGGAGTGCCAGGGGAGCATCAATATCAAGGTAACACCCAGGGTGATGGAGTGGGGCAGGCGCATTGAGACGGTGCTTGACCCTACCAGCAGACCTTACCCTCTCTCTTCTGACAGCTAGCACAGATGTTTTCTCTGTACTCATATTGCTCCTTTAGGGACCCTAACCATCACTAACAGCATCTCAGGGGCAAAAAAGGCCAGGGCCTTTGGGTACCACAGATTTCATCTGTAGCCATCAAACAGCAGGTACATGCCAGAGGCCGTCTGGAATACAGCCAGTGCCAATTACTGCCCAGTGCCCTAAAAACAGCTCTGAAAAGGAGTTAACAGCATCACAGCAAATGCCTGCTTGTGGGTTCTTTGTGTCTCACCTCACCGCGGCCAGGCTGACTCCCCAGGCTCCCATACGACAAGAGACGCAAGAAGCACCGGCAGTGCAGAGATTAGGGATGCATCAAAAAAGCCCCCCCCGCACAGTGGACCTGGGGAATCTTTGATGGGTTTGAAGCCCTAAAAGGGGGTCTCTGTGTTCTGGTATTGCTTGAACCTCCACAAAGGAGATGAAAAGGAGGAATAAAACATCTGAACAGCCCAGTCTGCCCTGAATGGCGCGCATTCATTATGGCAAAGATGGATTTCTGCTGGTCCCTCCTCCGTATCCTCCTCCTCAGCGAGGGCAGTGAGGATCTCAATACTCCAATTACAGGATATTCATATTAAACAGAGAAGGGGGACAGCAAACATCTGGGATATGACATCTGAGAATCCAAGCAGCCAGCAGAAACCTGGAAGAATGACTGAAATGACCCTAATGGCTCAGCTCCTCAACAAGCCTTAGGTGCAGGCTTAAATTGGCTCCTAGCAGACAGCCTTACACTTGGCTTAAGTCGGGTCCCAGATGTTCCCACTTCACCAAAGCCACTGTGAAATGGGACTGGTGGCCCCAGCTGGACACTTGGCTGCACCTTACTTCTAAGCCCCGCAGCACAGGGTCTGCAGCCAGCCTTGCTGCTCGCTCTGTTGTCCAGGTACAACACCACCCAGCCAACATCCTTCAGGTGTTTTTGATGCTCGTGGCTCAGAAACCTCTTTGTCCCTTCAAACTTTTCCAACATTTTTTGCCTCCCGCCCTTTCAGATGGAAATGAAGATGCAGGCTAAGAAAAAATGGCATTAATAATACAAACTGGGGCCCTTGGGAGAAAATTTTAGTTTTGGAAAGCGACTACTCAGCACAAATATGTCGTGCTATTAGAAGTTTACCTGGATTTTCTTGACTTCTCACAAATGCATGTATTTCTCTTCTGCCACACATAGTCCTTTTTCCTTATTTAATTAGGGCGTAATTATAAGCGTATAACTAAATTAGAAGAAATAAATAGAGATTCATCCCTTCAGTAGGCATTTTTCTTGGAAAATAAATGTTCCCCTTCTTCTTCAGGTATTGGTTTTCTTCAGTTTTGTTTCTCTATTTTTAATTTAAAGGTACTTCTCTTATGTTTTATTCACTTGTTTTCATTAGGTAAAAGAATGGTTTGGCATGAAAACCTGTCCTGAATGCACTGCCTGTTTGACAGATACATACAAAGACTTGAAACATGAGAGGAGAAGCGGATGGTTACAAGCAAAAAAAAAAAAAAGCCTAAACAAAAGAAAGGAATTAAACCCAGCACCAGGGCACGTACTGAAACCACGCGGCTGTCATTGTGTGCCCTGATTCCTAGGAGCGATGCAGAGCATCCTGCTTGGCAGGATAAGACAGACAGACCTCGAATACGAATCTCTACTGCCTTCTGAAGAGGTAGGGCCTTCCTTTTTATCTCCGGATCGATCCTGACCAGTTTACTGCACGTAGCTACTGCTTGAATTTCAAATGCTGAGTGCTGGTATCCGCGATTGGCCGTGCACAGTAAATCACATGCTAATGTTGCTCTGTCTTGACTGGATGAGAATAAACATCATAATCAGGAAAAGGCCTTGGAGGAGCCACTGTGGCTTTAAATCTCTCAGGGAGCAGCAGCAGTTTCAGGAGAAGCGGCTGATAAAGCGGATTAGGGAATTCTAGAAAATTTAAAACCCGCTCCTTTCTGGGCCACACAGGCTCTGCCCAGGGCGTCACTGCTGGCAAAATTAGGCTGCTGCAAAATTTATCGCCAGGGTCCCAAATTTCCATTTCGATTTCTCCCGTCCCAGTCCCACACGCGTGCCCAGTCAGATCCTGCCCGCCCCCCCTTGCACGCTCCACACCAGCACCAGCCCCGGGCATCACCCGCGCTTCTTCTGGGGGTGCTCAAGATGCCTGCGGGCTGGCCTTCCAGCAGCACGAGGAAAGCAAGGGCGGCCGCCGGCGTTTGTATGGGTTATTTATTGCTTCTTTTCGCTGTATTCCCATCCCTACGTTATCTTCCATGGCCAATAAATTCCGCTCAGGAGTTCACCCCAGGAAAGGATGCACAAGCCAAGGACCCGGCATCCTTTCGCAGGCATCAGCAGGGCTCTGCTGGGCTCCACAGCCCCATTTGCCCTCCCAGCCAAGGCGATGCTCAGCTGTTTCCAGCAGCACCAGAGCAGGGCTGGTTAGCCCTCAAAACGTTGTCTAAGGAATGGAAGAAGAACTGCAAATGATGAGATTGCTGGTGACACAGCAATCCTGGAAAATGTTTGGATGGACTTTACTTAGCCGATCTGCTTCCCTGTCACCCCTGCCCCTCCGTGCCCTCTGTTCATATTACTCTCCTGGTCATTAGCAGGAAGGTTTGCAGACAGTCATTAGGTGAATATTCATAAACATCCAGCACGCTGCCAGTCACAGGACAGGACCAGGCTGTATTAACCCTGGGCCTGAGCACAGTTAGCCAAAAGAGCTTGAAATATGCAATGTGTGCCTTTGTGGAGGAGCCTAAGACCTAGTACTGATGTCATGACTAGCTGAAATGATGTCTAAATTTGAAAAGAAAAAAAAAAAAAGACTTCCTCAGAGGTATTTTGCAACTGTAAATGAGCCATAACTTGAATAATCTATGAGCTATGATGAGCTGCTATTACCATTTGAGTTACACTTCCCTCAGAAAGTCATGAGGGGTTCTGGCCCCAGATTATGGTTCCCTCCTGACATGTGAATAGGTTGTGCATATGGAAATGGAGTTGTCCAGGGTGTCACCACCTCAAGGTGAGCGATAGCTTCAGGAGGAAGGGTGGAGAATAAATGTTACTGCAAGAAAAGCTGCTGAATTTCCTTTTGAGAGACTGATAATCCCGCAGGCTTCTGCAGAAGCAGCTTTTGATTATCATTGCTGATGATATTAGAAGACATCTCTGGAGTCTGTCTTTTAAAAAATGTTTCCCTAGTGCTACTTGAAAACATATGGGTTGGGAACTGAAGTGAAAAACTGATGTTTTGCTAACTCTCTTGGCATGATGGAGGCTTAAAAATGATGTGCCTGATACCGGAGATGCATTTTTAACAGTAAATGAAAGCAGACTGCATAAAAAGTCAAAATACTAGACTGGTAAATGTGGATGAGAAATGAAGCTGGAAGAAGAAAAAGGGGCTGGTTAAAGAACCAGATGAGAAAAGATGGATCAGACCTACAGCTGGGCTCAACTGGAGCAGCTCTACCAGCTTCGGCAGATCTGTGTTGGGTTGCTTGGACTCACTGAAGATCCAGACGTACACTAGCAACTTATAGGATGGATTTGACTAAAGCAGGTCTAACACAGCATTTTCAAATGCAACAATTTCCTGAGGGCCTCATCAAGTAATAGGACAGGCAAGACTGCTGTTTGGAAGGTAACAATCTGGATGGGAAAGGGTCAGAGAGATGGAGCCAGTGTCAGTGTATTTTGCCAGTTCCAGCTCTCGTACCAGCAATGCCTAGAGAAGTGGCATCCTGGCTTCAAAGGACGCACATCTACATGGCTTACTGAAAGGAAACAGGAGGGGAACAAAAGGGAAGAGAACAGGAAAGAGGAAGGCTACACATCCTGGAAAGCTTCTTCAGTCTAGCATCTCATCCATCTGGGAAACTAGTCTGTAGTTGTAGTATCTAACACAGACATCACACACAGAGAGAAGTTCATGCCCCAGATCCAATGGCTCTTATCCACACAACTTAAACCTATTTCCAGAAAACACACATTAAAACACAGGAAATGTTTTATACTGGAATAAGTGCGTCCTATACTGGAGTTGGATGAGGTTAGTTTTGCTGGTTTAATAGGTCATACCAAGGAAAAAATAAAAGAATAAAAGAAAAAGAAAAAAGAAAAGAGAAAAAGAAAAAAGACGAAGACAAAGAGGAAAAAGATAAAAAGAAAAATGAAAAAAGACAAAGCATTATGCTGATACCATTTTGAAGTTTTCATTGGTAAAACACTGGCCTTCAACAAGACAGAAAGCTGGATAGGCTTTGTCCCACCAGCTCCACCAACTATAGAAAAATTAGTATTTTGAGGCTGCTGCAGAAGAACTTTTGAAATAAAGTTACTTTGGCAAAGTGCAGAATGATTCTGTCTCTTGACTGGTTGTGCATTTTCTGAACACCTGCCAGCAATGACTGCTTTTGTGAACTTCTGAAAGGAAAAAAAAAGTGTTTCCTTTCAGTGGCTTTCCGTTCCACCTCTTTGTCTCTTTTGGGCCCCTCAGTCAGCACATGCATACCCACACAGAGAGTCAGATGACCAGCAGATTGGTGCTACCAAATTCCTTTGCCTTCCAAAATTTTAGGTGATGATCTTCAGGAGGTTTGTGTGTGGTCGTAAGACAAAAATGCAAACTGCTGTTGAGGTTGGCATCCTTGTGCACCAGTATGGGCAAGCCCTCCATCTGCTCCACTTCTGTAAACAGGTTGGATATTCCCCCTACCCAGGAAGTGTTTCTTAAGATGCCAGAGCTTGCATTTTTGCTGTATGCTGGTTACAGCGTCTGCTGAAGCTGTAAGGTTCTGCAGCATCCTAAAGGAACGGTAGATCCTAAAGGCAGTTCTCGTCTTTATCCACAATCAATTAACATAATCTATTTCTATGATTTTCCCAGGCCCTGTTTTACAACCTCTAACTAGGAGCTTAACCTCTTTTCCAAAAACCAACATGGATAAAATACACTTAACATTGCTCACAGTTCTTACAGAAAACAGAACGGGTTTTGCATTTGGCTACACAAAGAAGTTTTATTTCAGTGACTTCAGGCACTAGGATTTCTCCAGATGTGACTCAAGCCATGATTTTCCATTGAAATAAGCTTTTATGCTTTATCCAAGAGATAGAGCACATTCTGAGAAAATTCAAATGATTTTATTCTAGCCTATGTCTAATTAAATTGAACAATAAAAATTGTTATCCTTTTATGACCGCCAGCCAATTAACTGACCTGGTGATAGGGAATTAAGTCAGTCTTCTTCCTTTGAAATGACAGCTGAAATAACAGCGGTACGGTTCTTTGTCTACTGTGTGAGTGCCGGAGAGGAGGCAGAGAAGGAACAGGATGATAGACAGACAGAAAAATCCTGCCCCTGTTGCAATGCTGAAATGCTTCCCATTAACTTTCTGAAGGGCAGGATCTCCCCCATTGTGTCACCTCTCCTAGGAAGGCTTCACAAAAAACAGGTAAACAAAAAAACCATGCTTCTATTGTGATTTATACTATTCCACAATTTGTTCGAGAAGCTCCGTGAGTATATTTTACGGACTTCCTCTTTCTTCTTCTTTCACATCCCTCAGTGTAAATGACAATGGAGCAGGAAGAGTGCACGCCAGCTCATTGAAGGTGTGTGCTAATGAACTTGTAATTTAAACATGACCCAGTGGAAATTGATTAGGGATATTTGGGTACAAAACCAGGAGCACCTAGCGTGCTGGGGCTATGGCAAATTCATCAGCATGGTAGACTGCAGCCTCTCCATCAAAGATGGGAGATGCAAATGCCAGCTCAGAGCTGCCAAGGGCCAGCTTGGCTGCCAAGAAAGTTTTGCCTTTTGCACTACTGCAGATCACTTGATTATAGGAACTTAGTTTAATTGACATGCAGTTGCTTTCACTCAGGGATAATAGTGTCCACGGTTACACAACTCAAGACAAAAACTGCACATTTATATGCAAATCAGTGAATCTGTATGAGGCATTATATTGGCATAAACTATTCTTGTTTAAAATCATGTCTCATCTAATGCATTTTTTTTCCAGAGCATCTGATCTTTAGGTGTCTGTTGACTATGCAGCACTGTGTGGTAGGTCCATCATGCAAAAGCATCAACATGTTTGTGTATTCTATAAAATCACAGACAAAAATCACCTCAATACACATGGTTTCAATAAAGCAGCTGAAAGCTTGTATGACAGTAACAAACAGACAAAAATATGCATCTGTTTTGGTGCCATTTGCTGGTTAGTGTTAGTTATTTGCCAACAGACATCTGACGTGCAAAGATGAAAGATTGTTTTGCCTCCTTCTCCTCAAACTGCCATAGTCATGATTCACCACTGGACTCCCTTTGAAAATGAAAAAGTTGCTATCAACTGTTCCTCATTATCTGCCGCAGTCCATCTGGAACAAAGTTTCTGTTAGCTTGCATAGATTTGGTCTAATTGTTAATTAATGTAATTTATTAACTTCCATAGATGGGAAAAGATGGAAATGAAAGCAAAAGAGCAAGACAGTCTCAGGGAGAAGATGTTTCTACAGCAGCTCAGTACTCCGTGCTTTCACGGCACTGTTGTGAAAGTTCCTGTTTCAGGCTCTCAGTTCTCCTTGATGATGGTGGCATTAATAATTGCCAACAGGGATAGACTTCAGACTTCAGAGTGTCAAAAGAATTACGGCTGTAATGTCAGAAAATAGGAATGTAAGCCATGCCAAATAAATACAGAGTTGGTAGGGTTTTTTTTTGATATGTTTAGATTTTAAATCCTTTTAAGGGATAGCATTGCAGGCTTCAAGTGACCTAGCAAATAATTAATGATAATAGGAAATCCCAGCAGAATTACAGCAGCTATTTCACCAAGAACTTGGCCATCCAGCTATGGAAGAAGAGCCCTTTCCACCTGTGAGTCTTTCGAAAAAAAAATGCCGTCTTCCAAACAGTCTAATGGTGTAGCCTGATCAGAGACAAAAACTAAAACACTGACTCTTATTAGCAATATTTTTCACTTTATACAGACTTAACAAAAAGAATGACTGGACAAATTCATATAACAAAGTTTCCTTAAGGGCTCTTAAATCTCAGAAAGTCAGTGAGCTGCAAATTGTTGCAGGCTCAAAAAGTCCTTGGAGGGACCATCCCTATATGCCTGTCCTGCTATGCTGCCTAGGCACCCAATGTTGGCTGCCGTCAGCAGCTTCTGGACTTGCGTTCAAGACAGCGACTTCAGAGGCAGATCGTAATTACAGGTCTATTTTTAGAAGCTCTAATTTTGGCAGGAGGCCAAAAGTTGTAATAAAACAGCTTTGGTATTATCTGTCATCTCCAGACATGGAAAAGGGCCATGAATTCAGTATGGGGGTAGATAATGTAGATATATTAGAATGCATTATTATCTACAGTGTTGCCTATTGCCAGTTTCATTTTTATTGCATGGCAAAGGTCAGCACCTTTCGGTAGCTCAGAGGTCCCAAAGGATGACAAATTACCAAGAATTCATCTATTCAGCATATATATGAAGCCATCATAAGAGAACATCAGCATGGTGCTAGCAGGCTCTGATCTACAATTATATGCTTCTTTTGGCAACAAAGATTTGTCCACCACTGATGGTGGACAGATACTGAGGGCTGAAAATTAATACAGGCAAAATGAAAGTAAGCTGGCACCTCACTTGTTCTTCAGCTGAAAGACAGCTTACGTTATCAAGATTCACAAGGCTCTGATTCCTACTGGAAATTGAGCTGTGTTTGGTTTCAGAAAGCTGCAAGAATATTTTTATTTCAGAATGTCTTACTGTTATTCCTACAAAACACAGGTCTATCCAGACTTTTTTCAATTAAAAAGAGGAAGAAAATGGAATGAAAATACCAATCAACATGGGAAAAAATGGAACATTTGTATACAGAAAAAATGAGACTTGCTTCCATACCTTGCTCTTAGAGGCACAAAGCTCTTGTGGGTGCCAGACCTGACAGACTTTGTTGGATCCTTCAGGACAACTTAGTCTCAGCCAGAAAAGATTGCACTGAGCCACGTATTTAGTGATGTTTAAGTGAGCAAACAATTACATTAGTACACCGATACATTGGCTTATGATTGGTGTCCAGTTAAATCATTTTGGATGTGCTTTACAAGAATCTGCATGCTCTACATCCAAGAACACTTTGGAGTCTGTCACATGATGGGATGGCAAGAAAAGTTACACACCAAAGAGTTCAAAAATTGGGAGCTTTCAGAGAAAGGTCCAAAACCTGTCATTTTGGCCCTCGGGTTTTATTCTGACTAAAGTACCATTACACCATCTCATTTTATCTCACGATACATCCCTTTGTTATTGTTGAGCCTTTTACTCCTCATAAGGCTCTGGCCTCAGTGGTTAACTGTTACAGCCAGCTCCCCTGATGGGTTCTCCGCTCTGTGAAACAGTTTTTAAAGTTTGTCACCTTCAAAATATGTTAAAGTCTCCGTGTTGTATGATCAGAAGAGGTCGCTAGAAATGTCCAGCTGACCATCTCCTTTGCCCCTCCTGCTAACCCTAACATTTGTTCTCCACATTGGCCTGACAGAGTCTGAGATGGTTGCACTTCAGACCACTTTGCAAGACCCGTCTATTATTCTCTTTTTGCCAAAGAGACTGATTTGAAGGGGTGTGAATTTTTGTGAGGCTTAGGAAGTGTTGAATTGACTTTTCTGTCACTTTCGCTACATTTCACTTTCCATGGGTTACAGCTCTGATGGAAATGTCCTTATAGTCTATGATAGGCACATTCTAGAAATAGCATGTTAAATAAATTGAAATGTTTTTAAAAATTAAGAATCCTCCAAAAGTTTTAAAAATATAGACACTGTATATAATCGACCAAAAATAACCATGGCGTTTTTATTTTTGGCAAAAGATATGGAGCAAGAAGGAAAACTATGCAGTTTAATTTGCTTCTTGGTATTAGTTCTTATAGTATTTGCCAGTAATGGCAACATTATAATTTGTAGAATTAATTAATGATCTGGCATCTGATTTTGATTCATTAATGCTTAAGCCAGCTAAGTCTCAATTATCCTCTGGACTATTTATTCCTTAACAAGCTTTTAGCTAATGTGATTTTGAAAATATGAAAATAGGTCTTAACTTGCCTTTAAGAAGTGGCAATATTTTAACACTCCTCTATAAAATAAAAGAACCTTCATATTTTTTCGTGCTATTATAGTTACATTCAAAATTAGACTCGGGGATTTTCAATGTATTCACTAAATATATATTATATTTATATGTACCTGGAACCTGACTTCAATTTAGTCTTGATTAAAAAATGTACTGAATTGGAAACTGTGTAATAAAGGATGCCTAAATCATACTGACCCAGAATAGCTCACTCAGTCAGACAGTTAGCAAATAAGTGCACGAGCAAGCAGATGATACGAGAATTCAAAATTAATTTTATTCTCAGAGGATGCATAGACTAGGAGATAGCATCTGATTCTATCTGCAGAGGTGTAAATCCAGAGTAACACCTTAGCTAAGGTCTCGTTACCCTGAATTTCATTGCTTATCCTGCAAATGATCAGAATTGGACTCTTCTGTGCCCAAGGCTAGGTTAAAGTAGCTGAAATATCCAGTATTACTTCACGACATTTTTGTGATGCAACTGAAAGCTTCTACCGATTTCCAGGTATTTATTATTTATAACTAATCCATTTACCAAAGTAATTTAAAGACTCCTGAAATTTCCTCCAAATGACTGGTATTTTTGAAAGTTCAATCACCACATCCGTTAGGAAAATCTGCTCGATGAAGTTATCGCTTGTGCTGCAGTTGTATTATGAGAGTGGGCATCCAGAAACTGCATACCATTGATTTAGGATTGTCAGGCACCAGTTTAAGAGCTGATGTGAACTCATCTCGGGGAGTTGCTTCTCTTGCTGGGCTCTGACGTGATGTTTGTGCCTGTCATCATCATACCTTGTCCCCGCTCACATCAAAACAGAAATGCATAATTACAAAGATCAGTAAACATATGAATCACAGACGTTTTAACCAAATTAACAACCTTAGTTAATCACTTTAGTTACTGAGAATTGTTCTTTCTTCTGAGAAAAGTACCTTCCAAAAGCTCTCCGGCATTATATAGATGGTAGAAAATAGAAAACTAAGCCATCAGTGTTACAGCACAGGAAATAACTCATCTCCTGAAATCGTGCTTCCTTCTCCTAAGAAGCCATTCAGAGGCCTGCGAATACCTGCATTTTGGTCTAACACCATTGGCATCAGCGTAGTTATTCTTACTTCACACTGCTATGACACCAGCTTGAGCTTTCCTTACCCCTCTCATCCAAAACAAAAACAAAAACAAAACACAAAAAAAACCACAAACAAACAAAAAACAACAAACAAAAAAACACTTGAGACAAACATCTGAGACTATCTTCCTTCCCCTTTTTAGATCAAGCTGAGCTCCTTTCAGTCCAAGACAGGTCCATGACTGCATGGAGAGATCTGTAACACCAGCTCCTCATTATCCCCAAGGAGCTGTTAGCTCAGCCAGGTCCCAAAGGGCTTCCCCTGATCTACCGAGCAGGGGGATTGCTCATGTCCCAAGCTGCCTATGGTTGTAAAAATCAAACCCCATTTGCTGAGTCACACGCTCTGGCCCACCAAATCCACTCTGCACTGCTTCAGGGGCATAAGGCAGCTCTAAACCTTCTTATGTGGCCTGCGCAGTACTGGGATGTCACAAAACCAACTTCCAGAGGCATACCTGAGGCAACGAACAAAGGAATTAACCTCACAAGGAGAGGGCCCAGTCACCTGCGTCACTATGGCATGAGCACATTTGGACTACGTGGTAAACAGAGACGGTTGAGCTTGGTCTCTAAAGCTAGGGCTGGACTGGTGGAAGCACGATTTTTTCTCAATTTCTTTGAGGAAAGGATTTGGTTGAGAAATCAGAGCAGCCCTGATCACTTTTAATCAACTGAATGAGGGGGAAGGAGGGGAGCTGGAGGCTCGGGAAGAAAAAATATGTAAAGCTTAAAAAGTTCCAGCTGCTGCTCTCTCTAATGGAGGCCTGGTTCCTCGTGAACGGTGGAATAGTTAGGCCACCTGGTGGTAACCGGCAAACCAACAACCTTTGCAATTTCCAAGCCACAATAAATAGCCTGAGGCCTAGAGAGCTCAGGGGGTTGTCATAGGCTGGGGGAACCTTTTATTCCTGGCGGCTGCTGTGCGGCCACCTCTGGGAGACAGCAGGCAGCAAAGGCCTCCATCAGCCGCTGCTCAGGGGCAGTGCAGGACAGGCTGATCTCTGGCTGATTCCTGTCAGGCAGCTCCCTCCATCACGCTCTCCCACCTCAGCCAGCCTCTCCTTTGCCTCAGGAGAAAGCAGTTTCCAGGGACAGGTGAACTTAGGTAAGCTTGTGAAGCGGGGGCCTAAGTGGCTGAGCGAGGGCCCCTGTCCTTCAATGCAGCATCAGGTCTGATAAGTAAGTGAGGCTGCTGCGTGTAGTCATCGCTACACGATCACTATTCTTATTTTTATGAATATTCTACAACAGAGTTTTCATTTCTGTGCCTGTCACTTGTTTCTTCCAGCAAATCTACTCACCAGAACTACCATAAAGTATCAGATGTAAATGGAGAGTGCATGCGATGTCAGTACTGCTGGTGAAGTCCTTCAGCAGCGCTTCTAAGTACCAATATTTAGTATCTATGAACTTGGCTGCATTGGGCAGTAGGGCAATTCCAAAGGGCATTCACAGATGGATTCAGCACAGGCAAATGAATACAAAAGGAAATTTGTTTGACAACGTAGTTCTTCTTAAATAAAGAACTGACAGTTTTGCTCAATTCTGTCCACTGCAGCTTTTATCTGAGCCTGGGGAAAACAAGTCACCATGTCCAGCACTGCTCCTAGCTGCTCTCTCCTCTGCTGTTCTTGCCTGATTCTCTCACTGCGTTCTCTAACACTTGAAAACTCACCAGACTTGTGACTCACATTTTAATCTTATCCAAGTCACAATGTTTATTTCACAGGATGCCCAATTAAACAGTAATTCAATCTGCTCTGGAGTTGTTTCCTTCCCCTCTGGTGATTAGTATAACCTGAATAATGTAGGAAGCACAGGAAAAAAAAAGGCAGTAAACAACTTCAGCGACATCGGGAGAGCAAGCTGCAACTTTTCCCACTGAAGAAGAGGGAAAAACAGCATGCACAGAAGTGTTAACACGGGCCATAATTTCTGATGTTCTCTGACTCTCAAGAGCAAGAGGAAAACGGTGCTACCTCAGTGTGTCTTATGGATTCCCTTTAAGCCTGGGGAAACAGGAGCAGGTTGTGGAGCTGTGCAAACCACACAAAGTGAAAGAAAATCTGCAACCCCATCTTCCCTGTCCATTTGAGTGCCTGCTTTTGCCCTTCATTGAAACCACTGCAAGTACGCCAGTTCCTTGCACCTTGCCTCCAACACAAGCGCTGGAGCTATGAGCTCTCTAAGCCAAGGAGTGGGTTCCTGACTATCACTTGCTGCATGCTAATGTCCAGGAGCCCTAAAAACCCGAAGGGGATTTTCATCATGGCATTTCTCAGGCCTTTCTTTTCATCTACACACAGGCACATCCAGAGCCATGCGACCCACACAAATTTACTCGTTATCTGCTCCTACAAGTACAGTGCCAGCAGTCTTCTGCAGCACCCCAGACTCATGCTGGAGACATGGAAGGAGAGGAAGAGCTCAGCATAATGGGCTGTTTTTCAAAAACAAAAGAAAACTTAACTAGACTTACATGTTGCCTGGTCTTTAAAAAGCAAGTAAATGAAAACCTCTTGGGAAACTGCAGGTAGGGGAAGCTCAGAGCTACCTTCCCAACTCACACAACTCGGCCAGCTCGGAGATGAGTATCAGGAGGAATGCCCTGCCACACACAGGGACAACTCTACAGAAGACCTCTCCTGTTTACGCAAGTGTTCTGACAAAATGTGCCGCTGGTTCCTTGCTGTACCGATGCATCAGATGCTAGTGCCGGGTCGAGGCCCAGCTGTGCCTCTGGGCTCTGCTGAGTTTGTGCTGGATGCCAACTGAGCAGGTATTTCAGCCTGGGATGCTGCAGGGCCAAGCAAACCGTGGCAAAGGACCTGAAGCATGTGGGTACAGCCCTCTCCAAGAGCCAGGCATTCTCTCCTGCTTGCAAAGGCAGCAATTTTGTGGCTTAGGAAGAGGTATTGCCATCCGAGCTCCTGCTGGGACGCCGCTCATTACTCTCGGCTGTGCCTAAGTGGCGTTACTGCGAGCTCCTCGCGCAGTGTGCCTTGTGCCCCCCTGCTTTTCTTTTCTTTTTTTTTCCTGGAAGAAGTTTGGTGTTTGACTTTTGTGGTTCTAACAGCGTAAAATTCTTCCCAAAGAAATTTTCAATGTGCTTTGCTGAGACTTTCTAAAAAAAATATAGATTAATTGTGATAATTAAATTTCCCTCTGAGTGATTTCTTTGATAAATGTGTCTAGTTAGGACTTTCAATTAAGCACTGGGCCCTGCTGTGAAGTCAGACTGAGCTTCGTGTTGCAGGCATTTATTGCCTCATTTACACAGAGACAATCTGAATTATTTTACATTACACTGTTTTCTTTATCTGTCTTTTTTTAACACAGGTATTAGAATTCTTATTAACCCTTCTATCAGGGAGCCAATTAAAAAGGTACGGTCAAGCAATTTTTAATTATTTTGTTATGGTTTAAATAAGCCTCCTGGTAGCATGGTACTTGAAATCTCTCTTTTGTCCATACTGCAGCCCTTTGCTGCATGAACTCACTGGTTTGTTATTGTGCAGATTCTCATGGACTCCAGGTTGGTGATAAAAGAATATGAAAATAATATCAAGTGGGGAAGGAAAGACATTGACCCCCAAGACCACAATATGACGAATGGTGGTAATATGCAACAATTCTGGGAGCTTTTATGTTTTTGCCTTGTCCAAAATTCTGAGTAAATGGTAACGACTGCTTGGAGAATTTCAGCTGTCGGGGGGGCACTCCACCTTGAAGGTTGCTGTGTTTTAAAGTTATATCCTTGCACTCCAGCATGGCTGCTTGGCCACTTTGAGTGTGGATTGAATTATTTAAGATACACATTTTCTACCTTGTATTATGAATTTGGGGTTATTTGTTTGCTTGTTTTACTAGCTACTGGTATTGATGGTTACAGAAAAATACCCATGTGATTGTCAGTCACTGCTTTTAACTGTGAAGAGTGAGTGGTCTACTGATTTAATAAAAAAAAAAATTAAAAAAAAAGCAAAACTCATCAAAAAGAGGGTCTATTTTCACTACAAAATCCACATCTAGATACCAAACTTCACTGTCATTGATAACAGAGCAGAAAAAGTCTACTAGACTTAGAAAATGGTTTTAAATTTTTATGAGTTTTCTGTAATGCCATCCGCAGCTACTCTAGCGAAGATGAAATTGCAAGGTTTACCAACTGATGTGCTTTGAGATATAAATCAGAAACTAATTGTCTGACATTAGGAAAAAACATGTTTTTCTCTCCTCCCACACTACCCAACATTTTTTTTCTATTTCCTTTATACTATGTAGTATTTGTGAATGTATGTAATGAGAGCATATAAATTCCTTATTATATTTTTGAGCTTGATTTTGATGCAACCCTTGAAGTTGGTATGCTTCCCATATGAGAGTTAGTCAGAGGCATACTTTAATTCATATTAAACTGAACCTTTTTGGGGAGGGCAGGAGGATTTCAAGGGAATCTCTGTCATGCAAAGAAATCATATTGTCTTTCCGTATATGAATCTAATATCTAAGTGCAGTGAGACCTCCGACTGTATGGAGCAAGATATATTAAATGAGTTGTGACTACTGAGAGTTTGAATAATTGATGGAAATTTCAATGCAATTAATATAAAGCAAAAGACATGAACTCGTTGCTGATAAATTAGGGTTTGTGGATTATTGAGGTATGACAGTAAATACAAATGTCAGCCCCTCCTTTTTTTCCTCCAGTATAAAACAGCAAACCCCATGCTTCTAACGCAGATTTGTTATGCTCCGGCATATCTAATTTCTTAAACTGGTAAGACAAAGATAAGTACTGCCAAATAATGGAAGTGTACGTTTTAAAAATCCAAATGCTATTTTAAATGTAAGCTAAAATGAGAACCTTGTGTGGTTAATATTTATCTAGCATTCTCTCTCTTTGAGGCACATCTTGTCATATAGGACTACGCTGTTAAAGTGGTTCATGGGAATGATGTGCATGACTCCTTCTCTTGCTAATGGGAGCTGTGTGCATAGAACAATTTAGCTGTTAGTGCTCTGAGGAGAAGAGAACTTGAATAGCAGGGGCTTGGAGAGCAAAATAAAAAGAAAGCTGCTAAGGGCATTTGAAAATACACTTGCTATTCTTTTTCTTCCTAAGCATTGCTGCAGTAAACAACCGCTTCAAGATTCCTCTTTAAATAAGTGACATGAAAAGGAAAAGAGCATGACTTTGTATCAACAGCCATTCAAAATGTACTGCGGTCCCAAACTAACCTTGAGGGTAAGAAAGGCTTGTGGGGGGAAGGGTGCCCGTGGTGGTTCTTCGGTTTGGTTTGCTTCTTGGCTGGCCGTTGGTTTAAAGCAATTATCCCTAGTGGGAGTGTTCTGACCCAAATATCAGGGATGCTCTCTTTCCTGTGGGGAATGTAGCTAGGCCTGGATTTGAAAAACACAACTGCCTAAAGTTAGACTCCCAGATCCGTGTAAGGCACTAAAGAAATGGCCTGATTTTCAAAAGCATCAACTATCCACAGACTCCTGGTCAGGGTCCTGACCCAGCAAAGCACATGAATATTCTCTCCAGCCCCCAGCCCCCAGGCAATGTGATTGCTCATGCATTTAAGGCTAAAGTGCTTAAGTGCTCCCTTAGGTAGGGGTTAGAGAACTTAACCAGGGGTTAGAGAACTTAAACATGGGTGCAGAATCGACTGTGAGCCATCCATTCCTGTAGAGCTTAGCTGAAGGGAGTTTTTTTGCATTTGATTTTTTGTTCGTTTTACCACTTTGCTTGTTTAGGATTTTCCCGACCAAGCTGTATGCAGCAAAGTGCTTTTAAGCACACTGCAAAACCTGGTTCCTAACTTTTCCTGAACAGTTTCCTTTGCAGGGTGGGCTACCAATACACAAACTGTTACAGGGCTGTGTACAGCTTCTACGGTTAGGGCAAATGTATACCAGACAGGAGAGCAGCTTCTCTTAAAGGTTAAGCTAATAGCAAAGTCTTACTGATTTTGTAGTCAGGCCTAGAAGAACCTGGGTTATTAAAAATGCCAAATAGCATTATGCAATGCACAGCCCTTTCCTAAATGCTATGATGCGTATCTCTAAATGAGTAAAAAAGTGGCTTCAGGTACTGGACCAGGATACAGAAACCCTGACTCCAATCCCCACTGCCACCAAACGATTTACATATGACCCTGGGCAAGTCACTGACTATTCAGTTCTAAATCTGTAAAATGGCAATATGCTTTTCTGCCTTTTGAGCGAAGGGAGCCTAAAATCCATTAGCGATTGCGAGGCACTCAGATATTAAATTCTTAAGTGCTTAGATACATCAGTAGAGGAATTTTCCAAAGAGACATTATTGAACAGACCTGTGCATGCTTTTTGGTAATATTCATCATAATGTGTTGTTGTATATCTTTATTCCTGATGTTTTATTTATTGCAAAGTATTAAAGGTTGGGTTTCCTTGTGGGGGTGGATTGACTTGGAGGAGTTCCACAGGGAAAGAAAATGTTTTCTGTGTTGTAAGACTAACAACATAACAGGAAAAAGAAAAAGCTAAGGTTGCCATTTGATTGAGACAATAAATAAATGCCTTCACTTTAGCCCACAGTGTACCATCTAACTATTAAGTTCTTATGCCTGTGCAGTCTCGTTCTTAACTGCCTTGCTTTTCACCTATTGTTTTCTTCTGCTTCTAGAACTGATATACTAAATGTTACAAAAAATAAAAACCCCAAACCAAAACAAAAAAACCCTCCACAACAAACATAGCGATCAACATACATAAACCTGATGATCCTCATAAGCCTCAGTTCAGAGTAGTTCACACAGACTGCACTGCATAAAGGCCTTTAGGAATTTGGGTTCTCTTTCTCGGGTTGAAATCTCCCTTGGACTGCTGGCTCTGCAGGGGATCGGTACCACTCACTCTCAGGATGAGTCTGACTTTATATTCCAGTATCTTGCGTTAGAGCTGTCTACTGCATCACCCTATCCATCCCATTACTCATCCTGGTTTCCCTTATACTCATTGATGTGGTCTTCTTTTGGGGTACTTTTTGTCTTTTATTAATAATCTCTTTGGGAAACTAAATTAAACAAGTAGTACTGTATCTAGCTTTTATAGATAGATTTTAGTATTAGATATTTTAGTAGATAACACTATGTTTATTTTTTAATATTATCAATGACTATGTTCTGTAACACAAAAGAGTATCTACATTTTCTTAATCATTACTCTGAAAGTGTTTCGGGAGCTTTCAGATTAAAAGGCTCTAAATAAAATGCTGGGTTTTATTATCACTAAGTGAGGCTCAGTTTAAAACATAAACTGTCTGCGGCTTTCATACAGTTGCTATATATCCCATTTGATACTTGTCCTATTCATCCAATGCTTTGACACACAATTTGTAACGCTGCACTCTGCTTTATTACTCCCAGCGATTCCTTTCTGTCCACTCTTGGCTGGTGCTCTGAACCACATAGGTTCTGTGTTGTATTGGTATCACTAAGGCACTTTAAGTCACTTTTGTGTAATTTGGATTCTGAGCTGATCCCAAAGATTGCTCACTTTATGAGTTATATCACTCTAAAGAGAGCTCTCTATGGATACCCCTGCAATTCAGAGCCACAGAGAACCCTTTTTGAGTGTTTTGTGATACAGACACATCCCTTTTTCTTTCTAGCAGGCACTGGGCATTGCTGAAAGTTGGTCAGAGCAGGCTGTAGAATCGAATAAGCTTTAAACACATTTTGCTACCAACTGAACTCAAGTCACAACAACATAACAATTAATGACATCTCTGTCAGTCTTCAAAGGACTTACAAAAAACGGGTTACAGCACCTGTGTTAGTTAAAGCAAGGGATGCTCAACTTATAGATTAGGAAACTAAGGCAAAGACTCAGTTTACCATACCAAAATACCTAAAGATTAAGTTTTTAAAGTAGTTTTCTACCAAGGCCAAAGGGCAAAAGGTGAGGTCTAAAGATCTTCAAATTGTCTGTGTCCTGTGTTTGTTTGTTTTGTTGTTTTTGTTTGTTTTGTTTTGTTTTTAATTCCTCCTGCTGTTTATAGTCCTTCTGTAGCATTTTTCAGAAAAAAACAAAAGCCCACAAACTTTTGCCTTCTCCCTTCTCGCCCCCCCCCCCCCACACTTATTTGGAAGAAAATGACATGAAGCTAAAAGGTTGCCTCTGGATCTGCTCTACACTGCTTGACAAAAGAAAAACTCAAAGCAAAAAAAGGGATTTTAATTAAGGGCATTTTGGCCAACATTTAGAACGGAACACGCAGCACTGCTCTTCTGTTCCTGCCCTTTGCTCGGTTACCCGCAAAACTCAATCCACATTCATGCAATTTGCTCTGCCCACAGCCTGAAATCAATGAGGGCACCTGCCACAGCCTGTTATTGTTTTTATTTATTGTCTGTATTATTAGACCACGCAGGAACCCTAACAACAAATATTGTCTAAAGCCTTGTGTAAAGGTTGAACAAAATGATGGCCCTGTCCCAAAGTGATTACAAACTACACAGAGGACAGGAGACCACAGACAGATACAAAAAGACAGACAGAGAATAAAGGAAATGAGAATGCTCAGTGTGGCTGACAGCAGTATTACCTCACTAGCAGTATAAAGGTTGTCAAAGGTTTTGTAGACGTCGTGGCAAAGGAGAGCTTTAAGATGATTCTAGAGGGCTACCAAAATAAATCTGAGGACATTTATGCAGGGTACTCTCCGAGTATGAGAGGCCATAGAGGAGAAAATGAGGAAGGGCTTGCTTTGGGATGGCAACACTGGACAAAAGAAGATGGTACATTTTTAGGGTTTTAACAGAGTTAAAACTGCATCCCTGGCTACACTTAACAGTGACCCCTCTTTTAGTTTCCCCCATATTGAACTCTAAAAAGGTACATAAGGACCAAGCACAGAAGAGTTAGAAGTCTGCTCAGTAAGGGCAGTTACTGGAGCTGCTCTGTTCCCTGTTCGTGCCTCCTGACAATGAGAGATGATAGGTAGGGTCCCAGGGGACTTGAAAATGAAGATAGGCAGCTTATGTTGATGCGAGATAGGGGAGGGGGAGGTAATGCAAGGATGCCAAGAGAGGAGTGACATGTTCAAAGTGACAGGCTAGGAAAATGATCTTTGAAGCAACAGCAGCAGCATTCAGTATGATTAGGGCAAAGGCAAGCCTGCGTGTGTCAAGGCCAGAGAAAAGGATGTTGCAGCAACTGAGCTGTTAAATAATGAGAACTTAGGCAAGGGTTTTAGCTGCATGGAAGAGTGGGAAAAGATGCATCTTAGAAGCTGGAAGATTTAGGAATTGGGGGTGGGGTGATATAAGCAGCTGAAAGATTGAGGCTTTACCTATATGTAACAGAGGTTAGAGCTGATGCTTCCATGCAGTCATGTGTGACAGATAGCATGGTATGTTGTCCACAGCATCACCGAAAACAAGGTGGATGGAGGGCTTGGGGTCACAGAGAATACTAGCAAGCAAAAAGTCCAGGCATTTTCTCTCTCTCATCTCCTGTTCAGCTCTTCTCTCTGCAGACAACTACAGGGTAGCTGCTTAGTGTAAACCAACAATTCTACACAGAAATTAAGTGCAGTTCCAGTAATATTTCTTTTCTCACGTGATCAGATTCTGTTCACATATACCCATGAGGTTGTGACTCTCATCTAACTCAGAAAATACAAATCCTTTCCTCGATACTCAGTAATAAACTGTACAGACCTTGTGCAGTTTTCTGCTGTATTCCTGGAATAAGATTACCAGCAAGATTAAGGCCTCTGGTTTTGAGAAGGGAGATTTCACAGGATTAAATGTTATCCAGCCTACTTCGGAAACAGAGGATAAAACACAAGAAAAGAAAATGAATTATATTACTCAAAATATCACAGACTATGGTGGTGGTGGAAGGGATAATGAAAAACCAAAAATTTAAATTATATGCAGAAATAACGGTGGAAAGCACTGCAGGGCGTACAATTCCGATTTGTTGCCAGAAGAGGGCACTCGCGGCTTTTTTTTTTTTTTTTTTTTTTTTATGACTTGAGAGATTTAAATCGAGATTTCCCTTGGTAGCATTTCCCAGGCATAAATCAAGCACAAATGAATAACCTTTGATTTATCATTCCTAATGGAGATGTACATCATATTGGCGTGTCATCACATTTCAACATTGGCCATTATGATGCCAATCATATAGTAATTTTCTTCCGTGTCATAATCAGCGATGAAGATGTACATTTCCATTCAGTACAATTAGATTTTCATGTTTCTTAATGGTAGCTGAGGGCATTAGGCAGAATACCTGCTTTTGCTGCCTCTAACTCTTTTTCGCTCATATTTTTCTGAAATTGTATCCAAACCATTACCCAATCACCACTTTCCTGTAGTTAAACGCCACCTCTGCTCACATGGGAGAAGGCGAGAAAGATTTAAACCATCATTCCAAGCTGCAGAGGAACGGGCATCAAAATCCCAATCAAACACACCCCACTGGAAAATATCCGGTGTTAACTATTTAAGAGCTCTTTGCTATGTGTCGCTTCGGGGTGGTCACTTGGGAGCTGACCCACAGCACACACCACAGTAAGGCGTCCCGCTGGGCCTGCTGTCTGACTTGCCAAGCCCAGCGAAACTGTTAGGAATAACTGAGTAGGAAAAAACCAAGCTAGTGCGGGTGGCCGTGAAACCTTCCTGTGAGCAGAGGCCTTTTACTGTGTGGATGGATGCGACATGTTACCTGTCCTCTGATCAAATGGCTCCTGGCTCCTCAAGGTGAGTCGGGAGCAGTGTATCACAGTGAAACAAGTAAAGCACAAGTAGCGGAGCTTTCAAAAGCACCTCAGCTTGCCTGAACCATCAGGCATTGGTGGTATTTTGGTGGCCTTTTAGGAAAGTAAGTATTTTCTTCACATTTTTTGTGCCTTCATTCTCTGTCCAACTGGGCCAGTCGTGCTGGGATGTGCAGGGACTGGAGGACAGAGAAACACAGCACCGTAATGCCTCATATCTACACCAAAACTCCCAAGTGCACACACTGAGCGAGCACCTGGCACAACCTGACCATGGGAGGAAGGCCGGCGTGCTCCCAGAGCCCAGCCATCCCCAGGGCCCCCCGCAGCACGGGCACGCTGCCACCAGGCCCGCCGCAACAACAGCCCGAGGGTGACACGGCGGATAAAGCCGGCTCGGCGACAACGCCTGGCAAAGCCAGCCACAACGCGGCTTACAGGCTGCCCACCTCTCCCCCCGCCGGCTGCGAGCGGCCGCCGGGTCACCGGGCTCGGGGCCCGGCCGCCGGGTGCCATTTCGCGGCGGGCACCGCCGCCCTCACCTGGGCGGGCCGGGAAGATGGCTCCCGCCGGGAGCCGGGGGGGGGGCGGCGCTGCGGCAGGCGGGCGGGTGGGCGGCAGGGGGCGAGCGGCCCCCGGGAGGCTCTCGGCGCCCCCGGCATCGCCTCCCCTCCGGGCCGGCAGTGCTACGAGCCCTCAGGGCTCGGTAACGACACCGAGGGGATGGGGCACGGTGGCAGCGCCCTCTGGCGCCCTCGGTAGCCGGCCGCCGCCGTGCTCCAGGCGGGGCCCGGGCTTTGGGGCCGTTGGGTGCACCCTGAGGGAGAGAAAGGGGCGGCCTGAGGGCTGCCAGCGCTGTAAATCGGGTTGTCAGAGGGAGAGGAGAAGATCCGTGAAAGGGAAGACGGGGGAGAACTCGTATAAAAGACAGCCTTTCCTATAGCTTTCACACAGATAATGTACTGGTAAAACTGCAGCAGAGTGGGGAGCACGCCACTGGCATCCTACAGCATTGAGATCCATGGGCTTGGAGGGCAGAGTATAAGGGAGCCTGGTGACAGTGTTAGCACAGTTGCATGAACTTTTTTGCGTTATCTGAAAACTAGTCCAGAAAACCTCCTAAGGAAGGTCTGAAAAGCAGGTCTGGATTGGTAAAATAAACACGCGGCAAAAAAATTGCAGGTTTTTGTTGCTCTTCCAAATGAAAGCCATACCACGGGCACTCTGGCTAAGGACTCGCGTGTCTAATGTATTACCAGACCTACTCAAAACACCAATACTACACCAAACCTGAGCGTGGTGCTACAGAAGGGTTGTTTTGTGTCTCTTCTACATAAGACTTTTTCTTTCTCATAAAAGTTAAAAGTGATTTTCTGTGATCAGCATCAGGTAACAAGGAATCTCGCCTTTAAATCTGGGCTGCAGAAGGACCAAAAAGCCCTTTTCAGCAGCAACACTGAGCTTTCATGTACACCAAATTACTTGCCAAAGTAAGTACTTTGTCCCCAGTGATGTCAGCCTAATGTTGCCTTTAGATGCTTTCAACGTGGCACACTACCAATACACAGCACATGCGATATATGGTGCTCTGATTATGGCAGTGTTGCCTTTAGACTGATGACAGTAGTGTTTTTCTTCACATACAAAAACTGAGTTCCTGTCAAGGACACAAGTCTACATCATAGCAAGACAAAACATGAGTTTTCTGAGAGAACTGCGTTCTTCCCATATGTAGCCAAACTGAAAAGATACTCATTTGTCACTGGATTTAAATTACTGTTTATATATTTATATATTATGTTGACGTTGATATGGCAAATGACTTGACCTTTGCTGCCTCTCTATCCATAACCTGTGAAGTTTTGTAGTCTGCCCTCATGCAGTGGAGAAACAAGGTATCCTGTCTGTAAATCTACTTATCTTAGTCATATAGCATAAAGAGTTGATGTAGCCCTTTTAACTGCCTTTATACCATGACTGCCTGCAGAGTCACATTTGACCTGTTCACTAATGAAAGAAGTTTTATTTAGTAAACTTCAAAATGTGTTCAGGCTCAAACTGAAGCAAGGCAATGTCTAAAAAGTCTGATTATAATCCCAATTCTTTTCCTGGTAAAACATGCTCTACAAAGCCAGGATGCTTCATGACTGTAAATAGAAAATGGAAAATTTACTCAGTAACCAAAAGCCTCACTGGGATTGAATGGGAGAGTGAATTACTTAAAGATAAAACTTGGGAAGAAATAAAAAACTATTGTCAAAGATCAGTGAGTGAGGGAAGTAATGATGCTTATGAAAGACCATGTTGGGTCCAGTTTTGAAGATGGAATCTTTTTCCACTTGTATGAGGGTGAATTAAGGACAACTCGAATGAAATTAGTAATCACAACAGTGTAGAAGCAGATTGAGAGAAAAATCAGTTTCTTTTGATGCTTACTTAATACAGTATGTTACTAATGAATGGTGTTAGCTGCAAATGTCTCTCTCAGCTTCATATTTTCACGTTAAAATTTATTCGTACTGTCCTGATTGAAATTGTACAGATCTAGAGCAGAGACTTGGATTTAGGTAAAATTATTAGGATTAGAAATGGTGCAAAACCAGAACCTCAGAGCTGATCCTCTTTGAATTTCTACGGGAAAGAGTTTGAACTCAAACCCCCAGATGTGAACCTGCTTGCACAGTTTAATTCTGGGTCAGCTCAACTAGCAGTAGGAGCTGAAAATCCTGGTCTGGTTTTGTGTGGGTGTAATCCCGCAAGAACATTTGATTGTGAGATTTTATGGGTTTTATGAATGATTGAAAGTGAGAGAAAGGAGGCCTTTCATGACTGTTGATGAGACTAGCATCCTATTCATGCAGTATGAAGGAACAAAAGATAGTTATTACACTAGTTTTTATAAATCATTGGGAACAGAAGGTGTGGGAGGAAAAGTGCCAAAGATTATTCAGAAGACTAGAGGTTCAGAACAAAGACTATTTCTGTACAGTGCCTGGCACAAAGGAACTTCATTTTTGGTTAGTTTTTAGGCATTGTTATAGCAAATGATTAATATTAAAAAAGGAAATCATTTTTGTAGGTTAACTGTGGTATTTAGTTTTCCCCACTTAAAACGTAAACAAAACCACCAACATAAATGAGTTTACAATCTGTTACTTTACCTAAACCCAGAATTTGGCTTTATTACAGAAGCTGAATTGAATTTGCCTAGAGAAAAAAACAGAGACACAACTGCTAAGATGGGGACAGAGAGAAAACAGAGGAATGAAAATGTGTTATCAAGCTAAAGATAAAAGCCGTGCTGGCTTGTAGAGTCCTGGACAAGAAGGTAAGGGATGAAGAGAAGACTCAAAATATTTGAGAGGAGTGCCTGAAGTGTAAACCACAACTTACTGGTGCTAATAGCTCTATAACTGCACCACAACTTACTGGTGATCATAGATCTGTAACTCCTGTAGTTTGCTATGAAAGTCCAGGCTACTCTGTCTGTTTACACTAGCAATGCATCTGGTCTGCAGTTAGAAACCTAGGAGAAGTATTTTGGGCAAAAGGATATTATCCTATCTAAGCTACTGTGACTTTGCTTAGCATGTCAGCAGGTCCCAAATTACTTATCTCTCATTCTGCTTTGTCTTTGTGCATGTAGAATTGTTTTTCTGAGAAATGAAGTCAGAGATGGCTTATTTAATACTGAAATTAATTCATGAGATTCTGAAAGAACATCTCTATCGTATAGCTGGTAAAATTATTATGCATTCTCATTTTCTTTTTCACCATTTTAGCAGAGTATTTTTTTTCCTCGTTGGGCTAAAGCGTATATATAAGCTTTCCCTTTTCCTCACTACATCTCCCATCATCGACTAAGGGTATCGCCATTATCCTGGAACAGGAGGAGTCCTGGATTGGATCAGCTATTTCACTGCCTGTGTGCATCTTGGAGATAAGGAAACAGTATTCACTCTTTGGAAAGAAAAGATGTCCTTCTGAGTAGCTTGCGTATGTTTCCCTGTGCCTTTCATTTATTAATTTTCACATGACATGCATGTCCAAAAGTCAGTATGCTGTATTAGGGCTCAACCCCACACTACTGACATCAGTGAGAGTTGTATCAATTACTCTAATGAACACAGGATTAGGCCTTTGTGGTTACGTGAAGAACCAATTATTGTATTTTTCTGTGAACCTACATTAAAACCTCCTTACAAGCGTAACGTGCAGGGTGTGAATGAAAGAAAACATTGCTTTTCTGTTTCAGTTTAAATTTGACTTCAGTACTAAACCTGTTATATTCAGATTTTGAAAAGCAGCGCATTGGCAGAATCAGACACATTTTACCCTCTACTGCAGCTCCCAGTAATGTAAGGCATTGTGTGGTTTAATCTCTTCCTAGTCATTTCTTGCTTAAGGACCCAGTACTTGCACAGCTTCTGCATTAAAAAAGGCTTCTAGCATCTTGCAGGGTGAGACCCCCTGATACATAATGTATGATAGATGGTCTTTATGGAACTCCATGGTCAAACAAGCACCTGTTTTTTTCTTTATTTTTTAGGAAAAAATAAAAAGAAAAAGGAACAACTCCAAGCTAGAAGAAAGCATGAGTTTATGTAATTTACTGTGTTTTATTCCTCTTGTTTTTATTCACAGTCTTTCAAGTATGACAGCTGTGATGTAATGACCTGGCCTACATATTGCACAGCACAATGCTGCAGATCTTTTTATTTTCCTGTTGTTCCTAATCATTATTTATTATTTGAGATGATTATCAATCATTTCATATACAGCTCCAAAGAGAGCAAGAACATCTTCCTAGCAACATAAATTTTTATATTCGAAGCTCAGAGTGGCTGACTTCAGTTTAGCTTTCTGAAAGTGATTAGTCCACAGTGCAGGTGAGTTTAATTTCCATGTAAATATGTTCTCTGCATCAGTAATTTATGCTTAAAATCATAAACACTAAAAGTGAACAGCTGCCTTTCAGATACAACCTGTGATGGGGTTGATGCAGAGCTCATTTTTTATCCTTCAGTCCACCAAAAATTCCCCATTATTTCATTCTGTTCCTGTGTATCCAAATAAAAAGGTTGTTTTTATTATTAATACTTCTGTCTTTTCTTTGCAAATATTCTGCAGAAGCTGAAGATAAGCTGCATTATATTTTGTCTTGGAATAAAAGTTTATAGTGTTACTACAGTATGGTGATTGGAGTTGAACCTTACTGGGGCAGGTTATATTATATTTATTGACATGATAGGAAAATACAAGTTTAAAAGTCATTAAAAGATACAGTAGCAGAGTCTTATTGTATGACACCTACAAACTAGAAATACTTTTGTGTTCACCCTGGCCTGAATACTGTTTCTAAGAGCAGATATTTTGTGCTTCTGTAGGAATATGTAAATCTTATTTTAAGCTGAGGAAACATTAAATAAGAAGGTCTTTATATTTTAGGTTATTAGGATTCAGTATAAAGCTGCAAAGTAATCTCATGAAAGTAGTGGTGTAGTCTAGGGGACAGACACCAGCTTAGGAATCAGGGGGCTTGTGTTTCATTTCTAGTTATCTGTCTTGCTTGATAGTTTTGGCCTTTTCATCTCAGCTCTTAGTGATGCCATTTTTCACTGGTTGTCTGTCTTCACTGTTTAAAGTGTAAAATTGTTGTGACTAGCATTATCCTTCTGTATGCATTTTGCAGTACGTACTGCGGTGGAGCTCTGTGGATGAGGTGAGGCCTTTTTGGATGTTATAGCACAAAAATAACTGACACTCCCCTTAAACTGGGTAAAGGAACAACATGATGATGTCAAAAAAAATAAAGGAAGGGAACTTACATCTGGATTTCTGATATAAATCTTAAATAGAGCAGAGCTTTCTTTATTACGCTACATGGTTCAAATGGTGGAGTTAACCAGACATTATTCATGAAGCAAAGAAAGCCAGTTTATCATTGCTCAGAATATCCATAGGTAGATCTATGCTTCTCTCTAGCTGCTGAAGTATGCCACTCAGATGTACACCAGAAACGATTGCCTATGGATTAACGACAAATAAACCACAGTTGACCAAAATGGTTTGGCTGCAAGAGATGGGTTTCCTGGTACTGCTCCTTGCTTTTCCCCAGCAAGCACACACAGACACCTGTAGTACACTACGTCAGCCTTCACATACAGAATCTGATGCCCTGAAATACCTCAAGGTGCAATTTCAAGAACTGTTTTTCTATTTCTTTTCCAAAAGTAAAGCTTAATGAAGCAAATAGTTGTGATAATATGCATAAATGAGGCACAAATGTAGCTGAAGGTGATTAATTTAAAACTGTAACTAACTGTTCAGGTGAAAGCATGCTTCATTATTCTGCTACCTGTAGATTTAGGATGGCAATACGACAGAATGTCTGCTCAATAATTTGTGCTATTGACAGACAAGTATAGTTATTGTGAACTACTGTGTGCTAGCCTTAATTATTTTTTTTTCCTACTCTTTAACTCTTAGCTTTCTCCCCACCCCCACTTTGATTATCTCAGAGTATTTCTATATTGGTCTCTTTGCAGATTCATTCATAACATCTATTTGTGCATTTATGAATTTTAGAATTAATCCCTGCTCTTAGGACATCATTCCTTTCCCTTCCAGAAGGAGAGCTAGATTTACTCATGCCTTTAGCTACTTTAAGCTATGCAGCTTTAAAGCATCTTTAAAGCCATCTTAATTGGTTAAGCCTGATTTACACCTTTTTTTCTTCATCAGAGCAGTACTAAGAAACCAGAATGGCAGTTTGGCCTTTACACTTCTTTTCTTGTTTCCCTTCTTCTTTAGTGTTCTGTTCTCTTATTCTTCTATAACATATAGGTAAGTGATTAGAGTATTCAGGAATTGGAAAAAAAAATAATCCTACAATTAATCAAATCACCTATTCATTTAATAATTCTTTATTCAGACAGCCCAATTACCACTGTGTTCTGGCCTCTACAGTTCTCTTGTCTTATTTCACAACTTTTTTTTTTCATACTGACTGCATAAACACTAATTCAGAAGTGAAAACTATCAAAATAATCATCTTCAAATCAGAATAAGGCAATATAAATATTCCATTTGCCAAATTAACCCTTTTTAAAATTCTTTGCAGTATAGAAATAGTTATGCCAGAAATCTTTGCTTACTATTTAAAAGCCACTGTTAGATAAATTCAAGCTGTAGAATTTCAGAGCGCCAAGAACTCAAGCATAATCTTGAAAGTGCTTGAATTTGGACTTGGATTTTAGTCAGTAAAATCCTGCAGGGGTGAGTGTGATGTCCTCATTACCAGTTTCCCAGCCCTTAGAGCATTTAGCCAACCTCTGGGAGATGTGAATTCAGTGTTCAGAGGAGATTTTGACCTTCACAAGGAGTTTGCAACAATGCAAGTATGCAAAGCATGCTGGGATGAAAGAAAAAAAGGTCTGATCTTCAAAGAGCAATCAGGATTCATAATAATAATTATATAGAGTCATTGATGCTAGTAAAAGCCTAACATCAAATTCTTGTTTGGGAGAAGGCAGCATGGGGTTCCAGCTCTGCTCTTCTGAGTGTTTTTGTATTAGACACCCAGCAGTGCAAGGACTGAAATCCAAGCCTTTCCTCTTCAGCCTGGCACTCAAACCCCTCAGCTGGAACATCACTCTCACTCTGCATCTACACTCAGCCAGTGCAACATGGAGTACCCTCAAAAAGAATATTAAAAGTGGTCCTTTCCTGAACCTAGAATAATCTACAGCCTTGTAGGAGGGATATTCTTGTGCAAGGTGTAGGATTCAGCACAGGCCTACTATATTTTGTGTTAAAACTCCTACCACTGATTTTAAGAGCCATCGTGCTCAAAGGAGGAAGGAACTTAGCTGTAGACTATTCTATGGGTATAGGAACCTCAGGAAACAGTCATCGTACTGCTCATTGTACCTACATCTCACCTTTACTTGGTCATGACGACTATCAGTGTCTCTAGTTTGGGGTGAATACAATGAACATTAGTGGTTCGTGAATTATTATTTCTGATGTTTTCCTTAGTGGGCAGAGTTGGACTGGAAAAGGATTTACTTCTGAGTGACTTTTTGAAAATGGGAATCTTTTCCATAGTACATTTATAATCAATGTTCTTGTTTGTATGGGTTTTTAACCCCGGTAAACAGCTAAACATCACACAGCCACTCACTCACTCTCCCCCAGTGGGATGGGGAAGAGAATCAGAAGGGTAACAGTGAAAAAACCCACGGGTTGATGTAAAGATAGTCCAATAGGTAAAGCAAGGCAACTTTGTCAGCAACAACTAAAACATTGGTGTGTTATCAACACTGTTTGATCACAAATCCAAAACACAGCACCATACAAGCTACAGTGAAGACAATTAACTCTCTCCCAGCCAAAAGCCAATACATATGGATTACAGATCTTTGTACAGCGACAATGACTCTGTCACACTAGTCTTTCTGCAACTCTGTCAGCTCTGATATCTTTTGCAGACACAGTTTATCAGCCTCTTCATTCCAAGTCAAGCGATCAATATCTGGAGCTACCTGTATGCTTCTTTTTATATAATCTCATTCTCAACTTTACTCATAAAATATCACCATTACCATTTCTTTCTATCCTCCTGTGTTGTGCAGCTTGCACACAAGCTTTTGATGTACAGTGCAACCTTTTCTTTGTCCCTTCTGCACAGACTGCATGCATCAATATTAACTTTTCAGCTCTCTGATTTATCTCATTACATTTCTGTATTACCAGCCAAGTCATAATTTCCTTCCCGTAATGTCACTCTGAGCTCATTTCCCATACACTGCATTTGTATATAGACAATTACTGGGTTTATTGCTTGCTTCCTTCCTACTGGCCTTGGCTTTTCTCCCTAGTCTTTATCTTCCAGCATTCAATATTTATGGAAAGAGCTCCGCATTGAATTGTAACATCCCAGTCTAAGTTCACAGCTGCCTGAAATAGCATCACAGTACTAGTCTCTTGCATTTTCCTGTACTCAGGTAGCCAGTTTTTAAATACAAACTGCTCACCCTTCCCACAACGAGTAGGATTTGGTCATGTTTCCAGTCCCATCAGCTGTGCAAGAGGTCCAAACGCACCACTGGAGGCAGTTACGTCACCAAAGCTGTGTGGAGGGATGTGAAACCATCACCCAAACCAGTTAAGGGCAGCTCATTCTGCAAAACAAGAACAAGGGGGTTGCCACTGACTTTGTGATAACAGTTTGTGCGAAGACACTCTTCATAAGCAGCGACTCCCTGGTTGTTTGAGAGGAAATTTGTTGCAATTACGAGGGTCTTCATACAGGGTGAGCAAACCTTCCTCTCCCCCAAGGCCACAAGCACCACAGAGGCCTCATGCTAGGAAGCAATCCAGCCCTCTGCACCTTGTGGCTATAAGGGCAAATGTGGCATGTAAGGATGGCAGCTGGGAGCGATGCCTAAGGGGCTGCACAACTTTCTTGTGCCTGAAGGCTGGTCATATGTGGCCACAAGCAGGGGAGACCAGGTCATACTGGAGGGCTCATAACATTTCTCTCCTACCTGGAGACGATTCCAACCATGCAGCTGGAGTAAAGCCCACAACACGTACCTGCCTTGGCTCTATACTTTGTCTCAGCACTCGTCTAAAATTTTTAGCTCAGTCCTTGAGCCTCCCTCATAGAAGGCTGAGAAAGTCCTCTATTCTCAGCTCAGTTCCTTCCCCAAACCTCAATGCCATAGCTCCACTTGATGAAAATAAGGGCTCCAAGCTCTCTTCCAGCCTCTTTTCCAGAAAAGCAGAGGTGCTTGTATTCATTTCGTTGTTCACTAGATGGCAACCTTAGCTTAAAAATCAGTTTCTTTTCTCACAGAAAAAGTTAGCTAACGTGATCTCAGAGAGAAAATACATGAGAAATGCCCAATATGCTGCTCCAAGGGTAGAAAAAAAAAGCGTCTGCTGTGATGCTAAGTATATCAGTCTGTGCATCACAGGGGGTCCTAAGGGAACTGGCTGATGGAGTTGCCAAGCCTCTCTCCATCGTATTTGAAAAGTCCTGTCAGTCAGGTGAGGTCCCAAGTAATTAGAAAAAGGGAAACATCACTCCCATTTTTAAAAAGGGTAGAAAGGAGGACCTGGAGAGCTACAGACCGGTGAGCCTCACCTCTGTGCCTGGGAAGATCATGGAACAGATCCTCCTGGAAGCAATGTCAAGGCACATGAAGACAAGGAATCAATCCGAGACAGCCAGCATGGCTTCACCAAGGGCAAATTGTGCCTGATGAATCTGGTGGCCTTCTGTGATGGAGTGACTGCATCAGTTAACAAGAGAAGACCAACTGATATCATCTACCTGGAGTTCTGTAAGGCCTTTGGCAACGTCCCACATAACATCCCGATCTCTAAATTGGAGGGAGATGGATTTGAAGGGTGAGCCATTCAGTTGATAAGGAATTGGCTGGATGGGTACATCCAGAGAGCTGTGGTCAACACAGGTGGAGGCCAGTGATGAGTGGTGTCCCTCAGGAGTCTGTCTTGGGACTGGTACTGTTTAATATCTTTATTAACAACATAGACAGTGGGATCTAGTGCACCCTCAGCAAGTTTGCAGATGACACCAAGCTGAGTGGTACAGTCGATACACCAGAAGGAAGGGAAGCCATCCAAAGGGGCATGGACAAGCTTGAGAAGTGGGCCCACATGAACCTAATGAGGCTCAACAAGTCCCAGCGCAAGGTGCTGCGCCCGGGCTGGGGCAATCCCAGACATGAGCACAGACTGGGAGAAGAACTCACTGAGAGCAGCCCTGCAGAGAAGGACCTGGGGGTTCTCATGGATGAAAAGCCCCATGAGCCTGGGCCTCATCAACAGAGGGGGGGGCAGCAGGGGAGGGGAGGTGGTTGTCCCCCTCTGCTCTGACCTCATGAGGCCCCACCTGCAGTGCTGCGTCCAGGGCTGGGGCCCCCAGCACAAGAAGGATGTGAAAAATTAATCTGAAGGAGTGCTTTAGCTCTTCTATTTTGGGAAATAGAAGAGGGAACCAAGAGGGAAAGGAAGAATTTGGACTAGGCCCTGAAGTAGGGATAGAAACCTATCTTACAGTGAAATTAGTTACAGATAAATGGAAAAGAGAGACACTAGCAAATCTTGTGGCATGAAGAGCTGAGCAGAAGTTTGTTAAGTACAAAGTCATGGGTGTGATCAGAGCCAGCTCAGCAGCCACAAGCTCTCTTTGGGCAGGAGCAACGATACTGACACAGAAGGGAATTTCTCCTGCTTTTTTCTGACAGTTTTCACATGCCTTTTATCCCTGCTGAGGGAGACAGCTGCTCGTGTTTATTAGCTCTGCTGCCAGAGCAGGTTTGCTATCCCTTCTCCCTCGTAACGCTGATGTAATGATGTCCCCAGAGAGCCGTGCCTGTGGGCAGCAGTGTGAGCCCGCTGAGCCTCTCGCAGCCAGCCCGTGTGCTCCTGCGGCTGTGAGCGGTGCTGTGCCTCCCCAGTACCTATTTTAGGTACTCCTGCTGGTGCCCACGGGGGAAACAACAGGCTGCGTGCTCATTAGCAGATGCATGCTGGTAAATGAATTGGTGTTAGCGGTACGTAAAGACCCTTTTGCTAACAATAACATGGCTTGTTGGAGGTTTATAATACAGTCAGATAATTGGATTTGAAACAAGAGGCTAGATTGACACAGACCATGGGGAACATCACTCCCTGCTAGTCTGGCTCGCTGAAGAAATGCAGGAGGAGTGGGATGTGTGCACCCCGTTTTGGGTGGCATCAGTTCGCTGTGGCTGGTCAGATGAGCAGCAGTCGTACCTCATCTGCAGCCTCATTGATCCTGCCATCGTGCCGCGGCAGCTGCGATCAGCACTGCTCAGGTACCCGGAGACAAAGCGAGGCTATCAAGTCTATCCCATGTGAAAATCCATACTTGGCCTCACCGCACTGCTCCATCTCACGCAGTTTCTCTGCTCGAGCCTCAAGGCAGCTGCTCAGAGCCTTCCCTGAGACAGTGCTGCACTTGCAATGTCGATGTCTGGAATAGGGTAAAACCATCACAAATGGGGGCTGAGGTACTGGCTGAGCTGCTACCAGTGCTGGTGACACCCCCACTCACTCGGACTAAAGAGCCCCTGATACCAGAAGTGCTAAAACCTAACAAATCTGGAAAAGACGCTCTCCCTCCTTAAAACTATCTATCCACGTATTTTCACAAATAGCTCAGAAATTTGGCACTGGCAAGTGTTCTTCATAGACAAAGCATGCCTAGTCCCACGTAGAAACTGGAAAAGCTCCCTGAGATAATATAAATAGATTTACTAAGATCTGATTAGGCTCGATATTGACTGTTGACTCTCTCTGTACTCCTTTTACATTTTTTATCACTCCTTCTATGGATTTAAGAATATGGAAATCTACATCCTAAATTCAAAAGCACTTTTCGCACTGATTAGAAAAGATCAGTCAATGAACCTAACAGCTGCCCGGCTGCATTTGTTGTTCTGGAGCTGGAAAGTGAGCGTATCAGCTCCTTTCTGCCAAGAACGGTGCCGGTGCTCAAACCTATGTAAAACAGTTTCCTCACATTAGAAAAGAATCCAATGGAAAAATGAAGCAAAGAAAGGCACGTTTGGCTTCTCACGCTGCCACCAAGAAGGACTGAAGATGCACACGGTGCTACTACAGAAGTGTGGCTGCTGTTGCACTTAAAGAGCAGCCATTAACACTATTTTGAAGGGAAAAAGAGTACCTGCTCTAAGTTTTTTTTCTAAAATCCCTGTGACGCTGACAGCAGCCCAAGGAGTTCCCCATATCTTACTTGTAAATAGAGTGGGAATGGTTTAATATACTCAGATGATTTACGCTATTTGCTGCAGAACCATTGTGGCTTATATTAAGCACTTTCAGAGTATAATTTGTGGGTCAGAGAGACTGTGTAATAGCCTGTTAAGATCCGTAATGATTGATCATGTCACCACTGCTGGGCGAGACTATTGCACACGGATTATGCTTCCGGAGCCAATACATTTGGCTCTTCAGATTTGCATGCATAGTAATTCTCTGGGCTAATAGCTGTCATCATACATTTATTCCAGTAATACTGACTGTTTACTCTTTTGTGACTCCTTCACAATGCAAAGATTGATCAGTTCAACTACTGCGGTGACTTCCTCAAAAGTCAGGACTCTTAAAATACACATATTACCACAAACAGAGCCGGGATTGTTGCTTTATAGCAGGCTGCTGTGAAACACCATCTTCATTTATTATAGCTCCCCTCCGTTCCTCCCTACTCACACTTATTTCCTTGTGGCTGAAATAAAACCTTATCACCAGGAGCTGGAAATCTGTTCTTTCGCTCCCCTCAAAGGCCAGGGCACACCAGCTCGTGCTGGAGCTCGTGAGGAGGCACCAGAAGCTAACTAGAGGCACACATTCAGCTGACAAGACCAGGGGCGTCAGAGCCAGCACCTCTGGCTGGAAGGACGCGGCAGCAGCCGAGAAAGCTGCCTCCACATCCCCCTTTCCCCCACCTCCGTCATCACCCTTCTCCCCCCGCACAACCTCCTCACTCGTTGCCTTGGACGTGGCAAAGCTTCGCAGTGCCCATCTCACTCGACGCCTTCAGAGGGCTCGGGGGACTGAGGTCAGTGAAGTCAGAGGGGAGGCATAACCTATAGCAGCCGAACTGACAGCTGCCACGGCCTCTCTTGTCCTTGGTTTTCAGGCTCCAGAGGGGAAACGTCTCGTAAAGTATAACCACGTATATACGCAAAAGGCTCGGGGGTGTTGGCGTTTCAGGCAAGATATTCTCGGCTTCTTTATTACCAGCTGAAAACAGGATGGATTCACAGAAGCTGTAAGGGCAAGTCAGCTCATGCTCTGCACTGGTGACAAAAAGCATGACAAGGCAAGTAAGGGACAGAGGCACACACCCTGCTACTGAAGAAAGGCAGTTTCAATGAACACTGGTTCTTATTTCAGGTCCACACAGCTCAGCTGTCTGGTGAAGTGACATGCATTTCTTTGAAATTCAGGGCTTTGTGCTGCGTGTGCTCAAAGAAAAAGTTGGAAATGCTACATGTGCTCCGGGAGAAGGAGTCGTATTCACAGTATCACAGTATCACAGATTTCTAGGTTGGAAGAGACCTCAAGATCATCGAGTCCAACCTCCGACCTAACACTAAGTACTCCACTAAACCATATCGCTAAGCTCTACATCTAAACGTCTTTTAAAGACCTCCAGGGATGGTGACTCCACCACCTCCCTGGGCAGCCCGTTCCAATGCTTAATAACCCTTTCGGTAAAGAAGTACTTCCTAACATCCAACCTAAACCTCCCCTGGCGCAACTTTAGCCCATTCCCCCTCGTCCTGTCACTAGGCACGTGGGAGAACAGACCAACCCCCACCTCTCTACAGCCTCCTTTAAGGTAACTGTAGAGAGCGATGAGGTCGCCCCTGAGCCTCCTCTTCTCCAGGCTGAACATCCCCAGCTCCCTCAGCTGCTCCTCGTAAGACTTGTTCTCCAGACCCCTCACAAGCTTGGTCGCCCTTCTCTGGACTCGCTCGAGCACGTCCATGTCCTTCCTGTAGCGAGGGGCCCAAAACTGAACACAGTACTCAAGGTGCGGCCTCACCAGAGTCGAGTACAGGGGCACAAATTCCTTGCTTTTGGAATTAATTCTGTCCTGTATGGATGGACTGGATGCATGTCACTTGCAGAAGGGAAAGTTTTTCATTTGTTTTTCACAAGAAAAATGACAAGATTCTTTAAGCAATGTAGTGCTTCTTTTTTTTTTGTATTAATTTTACAGATAAAAATCTGTTGGGCATAATACCTTTTTTTTTTTTTCCCCCATATAATTTGTAATACTGTGGGACTATCTTGACAGAATAGCAGAATAGCGTTTGCTACTGGGAACGATTGCCATAGCATGTATTTGCATCTGGTAAAGCCAAACAAAGACCACTTGACTGATCTGCAAAAGTTGTTGGTAGTATAAACAATTGAACAAAGTAATTGATTATTCTCAATGTAATCAATTACTGTACTTCAAATGGTATTTCTGCCAACTCAACTCATGCATTTTGTCAAATAGCACACTGGAGAACACTTTACTAAGGTGTTGCCTGTAAGCCTCAATTTATAAACATAGATTAGGCTGGGTGACGTGTTTTATTTTTTTATTCTATTTTTTTTTAACCAATTGCTCATTACATTAAAGGCAAGAGTTATTAAGAAAATACAACGGGGTCATCTTTTCTAACATCCTGCGGCTGTTGTCAGTGACCACCATGCTGAACTGGCGGGCTTTGAGTCACTTCTGCACAACGGGCCACCGTGTGCCCAACACTCACCTGCAGTGGGGATACAATATAGATTCAAGTACTTTGACATTTCCAAGTGCACTGTCTTTTATGGAGAGTTCAACTGGCATTTCATTCACAAGGTAAAACGTAGCCAGAAGGAAAGCTTTATGGGCAGCACAGTACAGGGACACTGCTCCCCCTGGGCTTTCCTGTTTGCTTGCCCTGTAGATCTTTTTATGTCTCTCTTTCTTCTACAATTAAATAAGACAAATTTGCTTGGGAGAGTCAAAAACAATAGGAGGAGGACCAGGTTTGTGAAGATCCTCATTTTAAGCATACGTTTCTCCTGAAAATCTGAAACACGTAAAATATTTTTTTCTGAAACTTCATTTGCAGATATAATTTGCTCTGAAAGCTTTTCACTAAAAAAGCAGTGCTAGGTTACACTCATGTAAGCAGGGAGAGGAGTTTGAGTGTACTGTTTTCTGCTCCTTCTAACAGGTTATTTTCCTATGAAATACTGAGTAAAGTGGCAGATTTACAAAATGTCTCCAGCTGGTTTCTATGCTTGCCTCTGCCTAAGCCTAGCACCTAAAAGCACCTAAACTGTGCCCCACACAGCCTTTCAGGCCCCATGTTCTCCCTGTAACCCTATCTTTGCTGCAGCCTGAAAAATGCAATACAAGGAAACACAGGAACTGCTCCCCCGAAGACGTTTGGCTGAAGGACACTGACAGTGGGTAGGGTTTGATGCAGATATTTTGTGCCGCGCTTCATTCCCAAGAGACGTACCTGAGAGCTGCAGTTGTAAGACAGGAATAACAGTTTTCTATCCCATTTGTCTCTTTACAAGTGGTATGAATATATCTAAACGGTGAAAATGCTAAAAACCGTTTACTCTCCTTACCCATGACTAGCCTGAAAAACGTTCACTCTGATTTTTTTCTCTGCCTCTCATAACAAAGACCCGCAGTGACGTCTGTGATTGATTCAGTAAAACAACCACCTGGTGGAGGTAGCGTCAGCATAGCTGACATTATCGGCACGGGCCACAGGTAACGGTTGCTGTTACCAACTACTATCAGGATTTCACCTGGCAAGTACCTCAGCACAAATTAAGATCAAGTTTCCCCCACGGTGCCCGAGAAGCTCAGTATACGTAATACAGATTTACCCTGCACTCTCAGCAGAAGATCCCGTCTCAGCCTTCAAGCCTACACCGCACAATAAACACAAGACATGCAGAAGAGATGCTGTCCAATGGCTTTGGTAAGGGAAAGCAGAGAAACTGCGGTGTCTTTCATGGATTACCACTACATCAACCTATGCCAACTTATTTTGCCCATTTTGTAAAAAGGAAAATCCAGCAGGCAAAGGTTTTTCTTTTCCTCTCATCGTTTAACTATGTTTTGGTCAGAATAAAAAGAAACAAATATATATAACAAATGAGTTACAGGTTGTGGAAATCTAGTGACATTTATCACTACCAATACTGTTCTGGATGTTCTGTAGGGAGTCTGTATGAAGAGACAGTTATCTTCCAGTCCCAAGACTGAAATTTTACGTGACTTGTGTTATGGTGCCCTGAGGAATGAAGGACACTCAGACAGAAGTCGCCACGAAGTAGACTAATTCTATTCTCTCCGTGAGTAATGCACTGAACTTTGAAATAGATGCTGATTTTTTGAATTTCAGAGATTTCTGCCTACTGCCTAAATGACAAGAAAACCTCATTACTGGATTTAACAACAGAAGTGAATTTTCTCAGAAGTTCACCTATCGTAGTATTCAGGATATTGAAAAGACAAAAAAAAGTGGAGGCATCACACAGAGGTTAAAACAGGTCAGAGAACTTATTTCCTATGATTGAAATGCAACAGTGGGATCTTGACTTCAGTTTCCAAATGCTTGATGTACACTAAAAACTTGCTTGAAGCTGGATATATAATAGGAAGAAGGCAAAGCATCTTCTGCAGATGTTCGGGACAGCCTCTTACACAGACTCTTGGAGCTGGTCTAGCAAGGGTACAGCTGGAGGGGCACCCCGATGGCAAGTCTGGATTTAAGCATTTCCAGTTCACTGCAGGAGCCCCGTTCAGGATGCAGAACAAAACCAGAAGCGAGTTCCTGGAGCTGACGAGAGCCGTGTGACCCCAAACACGCCCTCCTTGTCTTCTGGCACGAGCCCTCAGCTTGGCAGGAATTGGACATCCCCTTTCCCCCACCAGGCCTGCTGTTAGCGCTCCCGCGGGCCCCAGCTTTGGAGCCAAGCCAGCACACACACCTGCAGCCGATGGCAGCGCCACGGGTCTCTGCCAAGCACTGAGAAGCTGGAACAGGCGAGAATGAATAAATGAATGAAGTCGAGAGGACACGAAACACTGCGCTTCCATTGCTCTCGTCGCTGTTATTTATGCGCCCCACACAGGCCCTGTGCAGCCTCACAGAGCCGCCGAGCACACAGCTGCCAGGAAGCGGCCGCCTCACGCTGCTCAACATGCAGGTGGCACAGCCGCTCCTGAAGTCCTCCGTAATTCCTCCTGACACTATCGTGCCACGCAAGAGGGCTGAGGGCAGCACACGTACTGACACCGCTGCCTTCCCCTGCCCACGGTGTCAGGGAGGATGCCCTGCCTGACGGAGGCAGCCGGCACCATCCTCCTCCCCTGGCAGCAGGTTTATTTTTTAATCAGAGGGAGAGAAAGCAAAGCAGGGGTGTAAATCAGGGCGCTTGCTGTCTGTCAGCAGGTGCCAGAAATAATTCAAAAGAATTAACGTGGCCACAGTAGTTGTAATTTCTAAGTAATGATTTAAAAAAAAATATTCACAGCTCTGCTCATGATGTATTCTTGTACCCACAGGTCTTGCACTGTACTGAAACAAGATTTTACTTTGCCTGTCACCTTGACGCAGGCAAGCAAGCAGATAAAAAGGAAAAGAAGACTGCAGCTGGCAGTAAATCATCCACTGCTTATTTTTGTCCCTAGCTCAGGTTTGCAGGGGAAAAAAAAAGTCTCTATTTTAGAATGTTTTCACCACTTTTAGTTAGCAGGAATCAGTAGGAGGCTTTGAAAGGCAAAAAGCGGACCATAAAGCACAACGCTACACTTGCAAGGACTGTGGGGGAATGAAATTGTCACCTGATATGAAATTACATACTCCTTCGCTGTTTAGCTTTAGTCATAATATTAAGCAACATTTTTCCCTGATCTTATTAAATACATCTCAGTAGGTCCCTGCAGGGTGTTTCACAAGCATAATAGAAGATTAAATTTACAGGACTTCACTCTCCGTGTACTTAAACCTCGTTTATTCCATTCACATCACTGGATGCACTTCACTAGCTTGGGTGAGAGGAGAGCCGAGGCCTCAGCGTATTCCTTGGGCGGTTATTTCCTTAGAGCTTGTTCGTACACAACAGGAGAGTAATTCCTTCAGTAAGTGCTGGTAGAAGGATTAGATGTCCCTTGCAAATGTCCATTTGCACTGGGCTGAAAAGTCCTTACGCTAGAGGAACTGGAGTAATTTGTTTGGTTGAACCACTTGAGCCACCGTGCTGAATCCCTGCAGCACCGTGGGCCTCACTCTGACCCCGTAGGTTTGTTTCTACTGAGCAAATCCAGCCCTGTTCCATAGGCTCAGGGGTTAAAATCCCAGTGGAGAATTTCCAGTAGGGGCCATCCTCACGCCTGCTTCCATCCCTAGGCCATGCCAGCTCCCTTTATTTATACCACAGCTACTTCTAACATGTGACAGGCTCAATTAACAAGACTTTTTCACAAGGCACCTGTAAGACTCACATTATACTTTTGAATTCATGCTACTCATTCAGCTATATCACAACACAATTATGCCAGGCAGAACAGAAGAGATCCTGGCTTACTGTCCTTTTCTGTGTCTTGCACATTTTGAATGCTCCCTAAAAATCAAAAATAGGTTGGTTGTTAAACTAATATACATGCTAATTCTTAGCAGAATATACCCCCACTTCATAATGATGAGGCTGAAAGAATAACTATATAGAAGAGCACTGACACAAAGCGTTTAGGGGCATCTGATTAGTACGTTGCAAAAATAAATAGCTTTGTAGACTCATCCAAAAAGAACAGGCAGAATCAAGAAATATGCTTGCTTACTAACACTGCAAAGAAAGCATAAACAGTAGTGTGCCGTATATAGATTTTCTTTCTTGTCATTGTGAGCTGCAGAAATTCTGTATTTTTTTTCCACTTCATTAAGAAGATGGATGGGTTTTTTTACTTGCAACAGATGGCAGCAGACCAGAGGGAGGCCACCTGTAGTCAAGTGAAACTCTTATGCTGGGACCTGCAGTTGGGACCTGGGTCATCTGGCCAGGGAGTGTTGGTGACACCCTGACTTACCGACCCCCATGTGCTCAGCCAGGTCGAGCTCTCTGCAGGTTGAGGCTTCAGGGCAGACAATGCATCTCCTGTCTAGGAACTGCCCTCTGGGGTAGGAAATACAGCTTGTCTAGCTCCTGGGGGAGGCCAGATCCAGAAGTGGTTCATAGGTGACAAATGAAAGACATATTTCAGATATTTTCATTCATCATCTCTCCTGCTAAAACTGCTGCTCTGAAGAAAAAAATTTTAAATCCGTTGCGTCAGAGAGGTGCATCAAAGGAGCGGCATGAATCACTGGCCTGGTTGCTACAGTTCCCAGCCAGTCCTTAATTTCTGAGTTTTTGCTTTTTAGATTAAGTAATCAGATAAAAACTCTCTTCCTGCAAGCCTTATTAAACACATACAAACACGTAAAACAAAAGTTTCCATGAAAGTCTCATTGTCTTCTGGGAGACCACTTTGGTCCCTTGCTGCATTAGTATTCACAAGCTGTATAAACCTCTGCTTAAGAGCAGAGAAGGCACGTGGAGAATCTACCAGTATATAACATCCAGACAGATTTTATCTGCTTCTTATCCACACCACAGGTTTGGCAGGAGAATTTGTCATAAAACTTTTCACTAATTTTAAATGTTTCACTGGGGAGGCAGCGTCTGTCTCATATATATTGATGGAGTCAATCTTGTTCCAGAGTCAGAAGTCTTCTGGTCACTGGCTGCCAACAGAACTGATCAAGTCAAGAAATTTATCATAAGCCTTGAAACTTTGTTGGTACATATTGCTGAAAAACAACTTCTGTACAATACTAATAAATTAAATGTGGGTATCAAATTCTTTGATAAGAATAACAGCTTTTCCAAACTACTGTAAGCTCTGAAAACACAAAATCCTGCTTCCAGTTAAAACGTTTGGCCTCCCCTGCAACAAACACCAAGTTCTTACTCCATGCGACTAGAACAGCGAGGGAGCTGTACTCAACACTGCTGTGAGCACTCTCACAGTATTTACTCTTGTGCAAAATTACAGTGAAGAATCATCCCAATGACTCCCAGATTTTTTATTCAGCTCTCATTCTTGCAGGTGTGCAGCACTGTGTCAGAAATCAGTCCAGCGTATCAAAACGGAATTCACCCTTTACAGTGCGTTCATTGAGATGGTGGGTTTAAAAATATCAGAAAGAAGTGAATGGGTATGAAGTAACAAGGAATGAATTTAAACTTCAGAATTAGATGATTTCTGGCCACAAGAACTATGAGGTTACGGAACAGCCTTCCAGTAGAAGCAGACAGGGTAGAGAAAGCAAGTTGTCTTAAGATCTTGCTGGCTGGTTTGTGAAAGGTTTGATGTATCCGGGTTGCCTGTTAAAAACAGGGGTGGGACTTGATAGCTCAGGAGGTTCCTACACCAAGTGGTTATCGTCTTTCTGCTCCCCGCCAGCCGTGCGGTCTGCTATCACCATGTGACAAGTACTGCCAGAAATAGCCAGCTCCCTTTGGGGAGGGGGAGACAGCAAGAGGGAGGACTTCTCATGCTGGCCAAGTCCAGAAGAGCCCCACTGAGCTCCGAGGTGAGAAACATTACAAGCTTTGCTGTGGTCCAAAGCATCTGATGCTAATTTCGTGCTTGCTGGCTGAAGATGTTTGATGTTTCACCTGTAACACCATGCTGCTGTTAAGGCAGCTGCAAGCATTACGAGCAGCACACAGCAACCTTCACGCAAGGTTTTCCACCGTTCCGCAGTTGTTTTGGCACGTAGATGATTCTGCTGGGACTCTTGACTAAGCATAGCATCAGGGTGTCACCAGGGCGTCACCAGGGCTTACACCGGCATGCCCTGAAGCCAATATCAGTGCTGACATAAGGTGCCCACACACCCTCACTGCTCACCCGGCCTTCTGCTGCATGGCCTAGCAAGGGCAGCAAAACAGAGCCATGCCCAGCCGCACCTCAGCTGCTGCGGTTTGCAACCTGCTTTTTATTTTTTAGCACCAAGCATACTTCGACCAATAGGTTAAACAAGGTATGTTGGGACAGTGGAGGTGATGTCGGGGCCCATGCCTCTGTCCTGCCTCCCTTAATGGGTACACTGAATTTTGAGGGACAGACTGACAGGAACAGTAACATCTTCAACCACTTCACAGACATTTGTGAGAGCTCATCCCTCACAACAACACTCAGATCTGGACTGACTTCAACTGCAGGACAATGATAGGGGAGAAATAGGAAAGTGCCAAGTACCTGCATAAGTCAGCCAAATAACCATCAGAGGCTTAGTGGTTTGGAAAGCTTTCCACATCACATCTCCTATAAGGATAAGCAGACTTTGCTTATTGCAGGTAATTTCAATCTTTTTCATACCGAGTGATTCCTTAAGGTCAGTTCTTGATTCTCTTACTTGTCTCTGAGTATTACTTTTCTGCAGAAGCTGGTTTACTGTGTCACCGAGCCCGTTTCTGCCCTGTGCAGAGAGAGCTAGGGCATACGTGCGTACTAGCATCTTACTCAAAAGCTCTTACTCAAAAAACTTACTCAAAAACTCAAAGTCAGACTGAGGCCCTAAAACGTAATCTGTCTGCCTAAAGACTGAGCTCTGCCCAGTAAATGGGGCTGGTACCAGTTTGCTTCAGAGAGAACTGAATGTCTGAACCACGGTAAAATTAATCACAGTTAGAGCATTATGTTAAGAGCAGCAAGAGATAACGTTATCTGAAGTGTGCCCCAAATACGGTGAAATACTTCAGAAGCAAATACTAAACTGGAATACAGCAGGACATTGCTTGGGAACCTGGCTTATCTGCTAGTCCTGTTGGACGGCTGAAGTCTGGATTACCTCATAACCAGTCGCTGCTGTCTGGAGAGATGTATTCAGCCATGAAAACAACAATTAAACTAGAGTCAAATCACGCACATATGAATTTGTTGGGCCAGAAGCACTAACATATGCTCCTTCCTTAATTCAGATTAAGGGCCTCATTTTCCCTGATTACCGAAGAGATAATGACTGCAGTCCAAGACAACGTTCTGGGATCCTCATTTACCAGCGATGATGTGAAGGGACCATCAATCCTGATAGCTGGAGCCTGTCTGATTTACAAACTTGGTTTCTGTTTGTGAGGTTCTTTTCAGAAGACACAAGTGCTAAAATGTCCTTTCCTACCTCTTTAATCCACTGTCGAGTTTGAATACTTTAGTACTCAAGTTAGAAGAGCTAATGACAAAGCTGAACAAAGCCTTAACTATACTTCAATATAGATCATATTCTACACATACACTTCTCCAAGGGCACATTTCATTTTCTATTCCTGTACCACATAGTGTTTTGAGCTAGAAGGTTTTTTTTAGTACTACCCAGTTAGGCTTTAGGTCTGATGATGCCTCAGCTATGGATATTTGCCACTACATTGCACACTTCCATTCCAGCTCTCTTTAATTAGAAACGGATTATTTCTTCCATTGGAGTTACTGAGAGAAGTCTGTTTTCACTTGGCACTTAAGCCAGAAATTTTATTGCCACTCTTGCTGTAATTGTCTGCTAGCCTTCATTAGTTTGTATCGATCTGACACAATTCACGTTTATAGATGCCTTCCAAATCTGTTTGAATTCAGTCTAAAATGAAGTAGATTTTACCACATCTTTTTTCCTCCAACGCATCCCTGAACCACACAAAAATAGCTGCAGCTCTTTTACAGCTCAGATTTCTCTGTGACGGACTTAATATTAGTTCACTGCTACACACCTCCAGGCCAAGCCCCTACAGCACAGTGAACAGAATAACAAATACCGTGGGACAAAAAAAAAAAAGGTAGTACAGCTACAACTGCTCATTGCTAATTTATCTGGTGCTGCTTATCTGCTGGTCCCAGTCCTCTGTCCCATCCCAGCCAAGCCTGACCACCTGCATACCTAGCAAGAGCAATCACCCAAAATACTTTGCTACCCCAGCTGCTGTGATGAGCTCTGAACTGCGTATTCCTGTATCATGTCTCAGAAGTAAGTGGCTTTATAGGCTGCTTGCTTTCCTCCCCATTTTTCTTCAAGGGAATAAATACGCAACTGGTTAACTGCAGGACAGGTAGGCGCGCGCGGTGGTTTGTTATCAGACTCCCTCAGGCTTTTTGACGAGTGTCATTGCTTTAGGATCCCTTTCAGGTGTGTCAGCAACGTACATCAAATCCTCAGGCACGGCAGAAGACTGGAAATTAGGAGACATTTCATTGGTCTGCTGTACGACCCTAGCTAGTTACTTCAACTTACTCAACTTTCATTTCCACTTCTGCCCTTCGTCTGTTGACTTTGCTTTAAAGAGAATGAAGTCTGGGACAGAGATAGCGCCTTTCTGTGCTTATAAACAGCATGAAGCACAACAGGAGTGGCACTTTTTAGAGTATATAGATGTGAATGTAGTATAAATAATGAACAATTAAATTAATCTTCTGTCCTACCAGTATCTTTGGGTCACTTAAATCAAGAATTGTTTGTAGCCAAATGCTGTTGAGTTGTGAAGTACCCAGCCTACACCCGTTATCTTCAGATTAGCCTACGCTGCAAAGAATCATTTGAGCTCAAAGTACTTTTAACTTTGTGGGCTTGAGCCAACAGTACTGGAATACCACCTGTGCTTCTCAAGAGGCCTTCAATGCTGTGCAATGACCAGTTCTCTCGAGGTATATTACTGGAAAATAAGAAAGAGATAGATGGTCTACTAAGCGGGAGGCATATATTGGCTTTCTGCAGCCATTTCATAGCTCGGTATCTTACAACCACCTGGACTTTGACAGTGACAGATCTAACATGACTATGCTGCCTTGCACCGGATTTCCTTTTTCAATTCCTCACAGAGATGATGGATTGCCAGGCCAATCTGAGGCACGCTGGCTTCTTTGGCTAGGCCAGAAAAAAACATTGCTGAATAAGTGATTCAGCTTTTGGCCACATTGGCATTTGCGGAAAGCACCTCATCATTTGTCTGTTAACCCTGTGAGCAGCAAATGCCGAGGCCATCGGTTCTACAGGGCTCAGCAGATAACCTAACAGCAAACTGAGGGCTAGTCTTCAAGTGCTTCCAGCTGAAAGGCTTTTCCTGGCCAGTCGGTAAAGAAGCAGTGCACGCAAATTCCTACCAGCAGGATCTTGGTTTGGTTTTCAGGCCGTCTGTGCATTTGCCCAGGGTACATACATTCCTATCTGTATTATTTTATATATTCTTAGTTTCACACATGCATGAGGTTGACACCAATGTTATTGCTTGATCCCCCTGCCCTGAAACTTCCTTGTTTCCTTTATTGATTGTTTCTGATTAATTTAAACTCCCTTTGGAAACTGCAAGACCACAATGTGCATTATATTTGTACTCATTTAGTTATAGGCTTGACTTTGATTTGTCCATTCAGCAGCTTGTCCCAGATCATATGCATTTCCGATGGAAGACAATGACTACTAGCATACCACCGTCAACACCTGAATTACCTAAAATCATCTTCTGTTTACAAAAAATCTTAGTAAGTGTTAATATTTAAGGATAAGCATAACCATCCATTTATTCTCCAGCAAGACCGCTCAGTCCATAATGACAAAAATGCTTTATGGAGCTATTCTGCAGCAAAAACTTGGGTCAAAAATTCTCCGTACCAGTCTGTTGCCATCAGTGGATCCCCCGGCCTGCATCAGGCTGATTTGGTCCTTTTACAAGAGTTCTTCCTGCTGGCCCCTGGAAACTGGCAGTGAGCTAGCAGCAGAGAGGCAGGCACCAAAAATAAGGGGAGGAAAAATAAGAGCTGTTTCCTGGCAACAGGGCTGGATGCAGAGTTCTGTTAGCTGGGAGCCCTGGAAGTGTAATTGCTCATGTGTGATTTGGACCATCCCACTCTGGTTTAAAGAGGTGTTGTGTACGTAGTAAACACATTATCCTAGAGCATGTGCTGGTCATGTCTGAGGCCATTGACAAAGCCATCTGCCAAATGTCTTTCTGCTTGGCAAAGGAGAGATTTGTTTCTGCTTCAGGTGGTAACACATTGCCCACAATATTATTTTGCAATAATTAAAAATCCAGAAACAGCAGTTTGAAATAGTTGATCCCCTTTTGCGCTAGTGGTTTTATGAAGCGCAAAACAATGAAAAGTCACCTTTTTTATAGGATATGAATAAATGCATCCCTATGTTTTCCAAAAGAGAAACGTGAAGAAAGTAAGAGAAACTTGGGCCAGATTTGAAAACAGATGCCTCACCCCAGCAGGAAACCACCTAATCGACTTGTTCAGAGATACCCGGGTGAGGAGACGTGGTTAGAAACTGAAGGTGGTCCCAGTGCAATTGCTAGCCTTGTTTCCTCACTTCCTTTGATAAACCTCCAACTTAGCCTGTACAAATGAAACCTGTCACTGCCTCACCTCTGTGTACAGGGCTGCTACAGTCCTATCCCTTCTGCCCACTGTGCCTCCTGCTTGCTGTCAGGAGTAGAGCTCCAGATTTCTACCCTCTATGGGCATCACAGTACTAGTGCAGCCTGGGGAACGAGCACAGAAAAATGAGAACTATTCCAAGCTACTGTCCCTTAATTCAACTTGAATCATGTCTCTGGAACTTCAGATAAAGTTTCCAACTTCGAGAAAACCAGGCAGACAGCAAAATTCACTTTGCGTAACCCATCCAAAGTTACGATGCAGGACAGTGACACACACGTCATTGCTGGGCTTCTTGTTTCCTTCTACCTGTTCTTTGTTAGTTTTCCCTACTCATTCTCGGAAATACTATGCTTCTGAATCAGTGCTCCTTACATCAGCTGACCAGTGAATATAACACCGGTATATCACAACAAACCAAAGGTACGTTTAGTCCAGTGTGCTTTCTCCAGCGATGGCCAATATCAGACATCAGTGACTGCATGCCAGAAGAGGCACAACAGATAACAATATTTAAATACTCTCCCAGTCTTCAATGATCCACATGCCACATAAGTGACTTTGTGCATCATAGCTCACACTCAACCTCTGCCCTTTAAGTTGTTTAAGCCCCGTACACTTCTATCATCCACAATATTCTGTAGCAAAGAGCTCCACAGTTTAGCTTTCAGTTGTGTGAAATACTTGAGCTGAGTACAGATCTGCCCAGCCAAATACCTTTTCCTTCCATTATTGTCTGGTGACTAACCTATAAAGAATTACAATCCTTCTTTCTCTAATCAATTTTGAAAATATTTATGCCTCTGGAGTTCATAGAAGAAAGAATTCAGGACATCTGATAAGGAGAGTTAATTCTTTCTACCGTGTTTTCAGCAAGCTATTTTTACAATTTTTGCACAGTCATTTCACCAGTATCTTCTAAGTTGTACCTGCTGCTAAGAGAACTGCAAATAGAGCAAAATAATTTCAGAGCTTCTATTTGTGGGGAGGAGGTATTAGCATTTATTCCAGGCAAACGTTATCAGAATTAATATGGTTGTATATTTTCCAGTGGGCTGATATTAAATGTGCTATTTGCCGATATGCACATCGCTGTTGGTTGCAGTTGACAGGATTTTGATCTGTAGCTTACCGTGACCCTAATGAATATCTACCACACTCCAAGATTCAGCTGTTTATGAAGTATTTTCTGGCTTACACAAATGCTGAATTCTGGATAGTTTACTTCTGATCCCATGTTTTCATTAGCCATCCCTTCAGGATAACAATCCCACATAACTGTTTCTACTCACATTCTCGATGAAGATGCCAGTATTTTTGATCACCTTATAATTCTTTGATTTAAAGTTTTTGCCTTTCAAAATGGTAGAGATGCTTCTTCTGAGGTTTTGAGTGGTAAAAGGATTGATCTACATTTGAAAGCTGGGGTAAGTTAGAGTACCATGGGGTGCAAATATAACAGCTATTCCTAATCTGATTATAGAAAATTGTATTCCATAATAACATATTATTATTCTGGTATAATTAGGAAGCAGGTTAAACTAAATTAAACTGGAGTTAAGCACAAGAACTAAGAAATGAAAGCGCATATACATAATGCGAGTTACTCAGGGATTTCTGAAAAGCCACTGCAAAGTAATTCCATGTCTGTATCTCATGTCTAAATGAGATCACTCAACCAGGGCCAGGCTACATGGCTAATTTACCCACCTGAGAAGTAGAGCACCAAATTAATACAACTGTGTTTTTTTCAGTATCAAAGCAAGCTCACTTAAAGTTCAGGTATTTCTATACAGTACTCTGGGAAGGCAAATGGTTAATAGAATCATAAAGGTTGGAAAAGACCTCCAAGATCATCTGGTCCAACCATCCCCCCCCACCAGTATCACCCACTAAACCATGTCCCTAAGCACAGGTATAAACAGAAGCATCAAAATAGTTAAAAGCGTGATGGTCTTCTCAGCTTTAAGTTATTGTATCCATGGGTGAGGCATGATAGTTTCTTTTTCTTCATGCTTCTAGCCACAGGGCTACATTGGACAGGTGAATATAACCACCACCACTCTGAAGAAAAGCTGTTCTGCTGCTGTTTGTGGTCCACCCCACACAAGGTAACAGATGTCAGGCATTCTGAATCCTAACACCAGGAGTTCCCTCACGTGGATTTTGCAAGTCATCTTCTATTGCTGTCAGCAGTCAATGGTGTGAATACATTTTATTTTGCATTGCAACAGATTAAGATCGCATTCACACACAGTCAGTTAACTGCATCTCAGCAGAGAGGGGTCTAGAGAAGGATAATGAATTGCTAAATTACCGTGAAGAACTCCCTAGCGCTTAATAATCCTGGCATATGTATGCTATGGATCTAAATACTTGGCACAGGTTTGTATCAGAAATGACTGACTTAAATGGCATTTGATGAAAAGGGGTTTTAGACGATTTTTTCCAGGGGAACTTTAATACCTGCTCTTTCTGGTACTAATTTTCCCACTCAAAGCTTCCTACCTACCAGACAATAGAATTGCTTAGTGCTTAAATTCTGAATGCCACCTAAGCAATACTAGGATACAATCTACTGATTTGTTTTGAATTATAAAGCTGTAAGCCTTTCTGGCATCCATCATTTAATATTCATTGTCCTCCTTTGTTCCATCAGAGATACTCTTAACATTTTTTTTTAATTTTTTTTTTTTAAAGAAATAATGAGGTGACAATTGATGGGTGGGGGGATGTTAACCAAGGACCTAAAAGAACAAAACATTTTCATGGTGTATTCTGAGGCTACAGAACCATACCCTTCTGAGATTCAGTTTTATAAACTTAGACCTGTGAAGATAAGAAGTCATAATCCACAAACAATAGAAGCAAAATGGGAAACAAAATATAGCACATCTAGATTTTAATATCAGTAACAGGCCTGCAGACGAACAAACTGAACTGAGAGAGTACCTAAACAACTTCTCTAATCAGTGCCAACTCCACTGATTTCTGCAGCTATTAACAGACCAATCTAGTTTTGCATCTGAGCAAACTGAAGTTTGGAACATCAATTAATGTTCTGAAGTAAGAAGAAACTGTTCTAACAATCACAGTTAGTGCTAGCAATAATATGTTCAAATCATAAAAAATAAAATTATTTGTCCAGCTGCTCTTCAATTCCTCTTCAGGAACGTTCAAACACAGCTTCAGTTTCTGCTAAGTCTCTTGATAGCTCCTCTCTATTTTTATTTTCTTTTGGGATTAACAGACTGTGGGCTTTGATTAATTGGTATTGATTAATCACACCTCATGAAAATTGCCTACAGAATAGAATTTCTGCCAGATAGTTGGTTAATAATAAATTAGGCCAAGGTTACCGCCAATAAATATTTGTGTCATCATCCAAACTTCACACAACAAAAAAGTACTCCATAAATTACAATTAAATAACTTAGGAGAAAAACTCACTTGTAAATAAAAACCCTAATTCAGAAATTTGTCTTTCATTAAGCTTCATTGTTATCAGAGCAAAGAGGTTTTCTGGTGGACAGACTGTCTAGGCTGTAACATTATATATATAAATATGCAGCAAATACAGACTTATATTATAGTCCTTATTAGGGTAATTTCTGTTCAGCAATGATGAGGGTTCAGTCTTGCTGCTGATACCACTGGTGAGGTATTATTTGACTGCACTGGGTTAGCAGTGAAGTCTGTGTCTCAGAGACAGCATTAGAAGGCTGAAGAGAGCCTTACCAAGAGTAAAGAACCCTACAGACAGGACTAATTTTTCTCAGAATCTAAATTAATTCAGGAGACTCTTGGTAAACAGACAGACGACTACTTACATGTACCATTCAAATGCCCTCAGCAAGCACCCAGAAGCAAAGATTAAGTTCATTAAACAAAATAAAGCAAAATTCACAGAGAAGCAGCTTGCATTTCTTGTGCTTTGGTGCTATGATGCTGTAAGACAAACCCATCAGAAATACAGTAGTTAAAGAGTTTTCAAGGCCCTATTAAGTCATGATAAAGGAGAAACAGCAAACTTGCAGTGGTGGTAGGTAGCCAAATAATTCAGTATCCCAAAAACCAAGAACCCTGGGTTGGGCTCATAAAGCATGTTGCATGACCTGTTGTCACATACAACATACCGCCTCCTCCACTGTCACGGCAGTTTGCAAAGGCTCAAGCAAAACAGTCTGGTCAAAGGAACAGCACACTGTTTAAATTCTAATTACAGACAATCCACTAGCATAAAGGATGAAGAGCAGGTAGATGTATTTCAAATTTCCATGTGCGGGCTAAAAACAAAGGTCTATATTCTCATAAAACAAAAGGGTCTGGTCAGTTGATCAGACAGTAATGCTGCAACTGGAGGTTTTAGCCTCGGTATGTATTCCCTCACTGACTTCCCTAGGCCCTTGCAATGTGCTGTCTTCCTCTCCAAGTCCTGTATGTGCTCCTGTACCCCTCATGCTCTGTTGCAGAAGGATAGAAGTTTTCTCACAAACCTTGCAACAGAGAGCAAAAAAAGCACTATGAAATTTTCTTCCTGATTGAAGATGACTGACGCACACTCACAGGTACTGTCTAGAGATATCATCTGAGTCTATAAAACAGCTGCAGAAGTGACCCAGCAAGCCTACCTGAAGGGTTTAAATATTCCAATAGATTTGCTTGGTTGCATCATTACAGACCATTCACCAAACTGAAGTGTCCCATTTCCAGCAGCGTTCTGCCTTTAAGGGCAGAGTTACACTAGACATACAATTGCATTGACAGTAATTAGAGTACAATTACTCTTTTGGCTCTTAAAATTACATAGAGTTTTCAGCTAGAGAAAAAATACTCGAGACCTAGTCCAACCTCACGTTGCATCTGCTGACATAAAAGTCACTTCAGCACCGTGACCTACAGGGCACCGCAAAGGCCCAATTTACTCATCACAGAATACACAGCAGCATACTGACCCAGTTTTCAATAAAGTCTCTTCCACTTATTGACATGGAATATAAAAAAAAGATAAAATTGGTCTGACATTCAAGAGCACCGGGTACATAAAATAGTACTGGAAAAATCATATTGACAAGTGCCCAGCATTTTGAGTAGAGTTAGGCACCTGTAACTTCCTAAGTATTTCTGCAGCTGGGATTGCACATGCTTCAGGCCTCCACTTGACGAGTTGTGACCCCTAGGCCTTTCAAGCTCCCTACCTTCCTGACAAGGAAAACACTTTACTATGCCAACTTTTGGACTTGTATATTTTTCTTCATGCTTGGAGATGACCCCCTGTTGCCTCTGCTCTTCTGTCTGCCCTAGCTCTCATTTCCCGAGTGTCTCTTTTCCATCTTCCTCCTGTTAGAGCTATACCCTCACGTGTGTACCTGACATTGTTTTGGATCTCCTGACGCGTTTGCTGATCTTCAGAGCAGGCAGCCCCATTCTTCACTGATCCTTGAGCTCGTAGTTTCAGGTGGATGGTCGTTACAAGGATCACAAGGAGCTGCCAGTCGGGAAGTTACTGACAGCAAGCAGGAGTGCTTTGGATAGCACAGCCTATGACAACGTAGGCAAAACCAAAAGCCAAGGCCTACCAGAAATACTTTTGAAGATACCATGCATGTAAATAGCCACTTGTCTTGGGTAATCAGCTCTTCACACAAGGAAATCAAATTGATAAATAGTGCCTGGTCTGTCCTAAACTCAATGCTGCTGTTATTCATCTTGGTTGGCTGCTCCAAACCAAGATGCTCTGACATCAGAAGGAGGCCTCCAACTTCAAATGCCGCTAGTGAACGCACATCTGTTGTGACAGTCTCATCTTTCATACACGGTAGCTGTTCTTCCACACCAGCAGTCATACGGATCCCCTTTCAGCCACAAGGATAGATCTATGTCATTTCCAACAGGAGCTTAGGCCTTCTCTGGCCCTATTTAGCCTCTGTGTGTGTAAGTGAACGTATGTACATACACGTTCCTATAGTAACCGATCATTACCCTTTATAGAGCACTGAGTACTATAAAACAGAGAAATTATAGTTGGGTTTAAATTACAGCATTTTTAAAGACACCCTTTTTAAGCCGCAATGAAAACAACATGCTCGTGTCATTTGCTGTATTACACCATGGTTAGAAAGGCATTCTCATGCAGAAAAGAAAATGCTCAAGGGTATATATAAAATCCATGAAGTGTAGGGGTTTTAGTGAAAAATCAATAAATATGGTCTTTTTTGACAGAATTCCATTGGAATTCTTTATAATAGACGAACATAGCTTTCACATAACTTTCGCGTAATTGTGAATTGAAGTTATCAAAGGCTGGCAGCTTGGAAGGCACCATGAAGGGCACGTAGCTGTGATTCTCAGCGGACAGGCAGTGAGACCGGACAGCCTTTCCTTGCAGCCTCTGCGACGAAAAGATCAAGACCTTCTCTTCTCTAATAAAGTTACTGGAATGGAAATGCTGTAAACTCAAGCCACTGGGAAATCAAGGTCTATAAAACACCCTCCTGCATCTGGGGCCTAGAATGTTTTTTTTTCTGTTTTCTCTTCTTCTGTCAAATTGCCGTGTCCTTGTAATTGGTGTCCAGCTCCTCACAGAATTAAAAATCCATAAAAATCTCATTGAAAATAAATGACTCTAAGCCAGGCTTACTAATGACTCGGAGGTTTCAGGTAACCATTTCATAAGCTCCAACAAACACATGGCATCGTGATGTGCAGCAGCACCAGTCAGGAGGCTATAGAACCAACAAAACCCTTAGCACAGACATCAGGAAGACAGTCAACAGAAGGAAGGAGGATTAAGATGACACAGAGAATGAAATAATCTAGAATAGAATAGAATAATCTAGAATAGAATAGAATATCCTGAGTTGGAAGGGACCTGAAGCTGACTCCTGCCAGATCAACCAGATCTTATTTTTGAGGTTTATCCCAATACTTTTGTAATTAAATTTGCTTGGCTTTGCTTCCTTGGAAGCAATCTGCTACAGAATTAATGGATTTTGATTGCTATTTATTATTAGTTAGCCCCATTCAGCTCACTGGACCACTAAAGATTTCTCCACGTCTTCTCCATGCACGAGGCATCAACTTTTTCTGCTCATTTAACTGGAAGTACCATAAAGGGACACCTCGCTTTTCTGTTATCTTTATTCACCTTTTCCACTGATGTTATCCCCCTCCTACCCCTGCCTCAACTTAACTTTGTCATTACCCTTGGTTTCTCCCTACCCCTCAGATCCAGGCCAATGAATTGTCTCATTGTCTTTCATACTCTTACCTAATTCCCTCTTTCCCAGTGGCCAAAATGTTCGCCCTGTCATCAAAACTTCCTACTCTAAATACTGCGATCTCAATTCTTTGTCCCAGCAAATTGCAGGGATTCTGTGCTGAAACCTTACTGTCCTGCAGAGGATTTATGGTCAGAGTGTCCTAAGCTGAAAACAACACTGGCAGGAAAGCTTACTGAGGTTGTGACGATTGGTCCACATGGGAAATTAGATAGTGCTAAGGTCATTTATCAAGTATGCGTTGGTATTAATCTCTAATGTCATAGCAACTATTGCTATTCATCAGGGAACCTTTTCTTCATGATTTCAAGGAGATCTTGAAAGCTGAGAAGTTGGTCTTCAATTCTGTCAGCAATACACAGTATGTGCTGTGCTTGGGGGCTTAATATTCAACCACCAGAACACCCTATTTTAGGTTAGGGAACTCAGCAGCATTTGAATTGCTTCACATGAAGCAACGTGCTGTACTTGGAGTCAATGGAGTGAACTGAACCCATTGTCTATTATAACACACCTCTGCTGTCAAGGTGTGTTTTTTTTCTTTTAAATAAGAGAAACAAACAACAACAACAAAAGTATGTGGAAGTCTTGCTGTTCAGTGGTGCACGAGGGCTGGCCTGGCCCAGTTGCAGCTGTGGAAACTGTTGGGATGAAGGGAAGGGTAAGAGCACACAGTGCACTGCTACGACCAACCCAAGGCACAAATCTGAGGAGCTGAAGTGTAGTAGCATAAGAATTTAATTAATAAAAAATAAAATTTGCCACTGTTTCCGTATCCTCTTCTCTGTTGTAAATCTCAGCTGACGGGTTTTATCCCATAGTTGATAATCTTAAACCATTTTATCTTTATTTATTCAGAACACAGGGCAAGGACACCCCAAGCCTGCTGGTGTCTTGAGGCAAAAATGCATCACACTATAATGCTTGCTAACATGTGCTTTAAACCTCACAATATACAATGAGTGAAAAAAGGAGCATCCAGATTTAGTCTGCCAAACTACTCATTCAGGTTTTGATGACTCACCACACCATCTTATGGGCAGCTTCTAAAAATACTTTGCAAACACACAGCATTTTCTTAAATAAAACAAGCAAAAAGAAAACGGTCAAGTAGTCAAACTGAGGAAAAAGGCCTGAGCTTCAAATTCTGAATCGGAAATGAAATAGCCTTGAAGATGAGAGAGACATCAGAAAAAGTTTTCAGTAGTTGAAATGTAAATACTTGCTGTTGGACCAATTGTAAATAAATATGATTTTACACATCCCACAGCTGGTTTTAGCTAGCTTAGAAAATACCCATCTCTATTTAAATGAGAAGGATAAAAATTAACAGAGCAGCCTAGTGCTTCACTTTTCATTCCAAAGAAAGTTACCTACGTCTCCTCACTGGTTCTCACAGCTGTCAAGGATATACGTAAATATTTTTCCTTCTTAAATAAGAAATATCACAGACTAAGAGCTCCTCTAAGCGATTGGAAAACTTCCTTCAACCACTGTAGTAGGACCTCATCCATACACTTCCCAATTCTTCAGGAAAACCACATGCATGCCACCTCTTCATGTTTAATTATTATTTATTTATTTTTAAGCAAGCCTAATAAAGAGCAGTTAGGCTCAGGCTGGCATTAGCAAAGAGTCTCACAGATGTTATCAACAAAGGGTTAAGAATAAAGCAGGTATGCACCCCCTCCAAAGAAATAGCAGTTAATTTAAAATGAATATATATTTATAAACTTCTATATACATGTCATATACAGGTCAGGACCCATTTTTTATACGTTTATGACTGCTGTTTAGGCTGAAGTGCAAGGAAAACAATAGGCAAGATGTATTTTCCTATTTAATGAGACACAGGAGAGAGCAGTATCTTGGTCTCTCCCAGCCCAGACCAGCTGATGCTCTGCCACCAAGGACTCTTGTCAGAGATCCTCCGTTGCATCCAGTTTGCTACAAGGACTTGAAGCCTTTTTGCTACAGCCTAGAGGAATGCCTTAGTCACTGTGCTCACATCTGTCTTAAGGTAAATGAATATCCTTTCTTCTCTCGTGTTATTAAACCCCCCTCCTACTGTCAGAAGTCACGCGGTCCTAAACAAAACCGCCTGGAGGGACTTGACCTTTGAAGAGCCGCTTAGACGGTTGCCGCAGCGCCCTGAAATCTGTCAACACAACTGCATTTTAAGTGAACAACAAACACTCAGAAATGCAGGAATGCTTGGTTAATGAAACTGCAAGCTACCCAAACTGATGCTGTTGTTGAAGTCCTGACAGCTTTCCGGAATAAGCATCCAAGGTCTGGTTGGTTCCCAAAAGAGAAAATGCCCTTATACCTGAGCAGCACTCACAGCCTAGTTATGACTACCACCTTCAAGGAAGCTTGGGTTTATGCTGTCAGCAAAGAGGTGTCAAATATTTAAACATGTTGTGCAGTCGTATGATTTACTGTCTTCACACAAGACACATACAATACCGCATCCCCAAACAACATGTGGTTCACGTCTAGACTCACTGCATCTGGCTTCGCCACTTCTACAACCTAACGGACACCAACAGTTGTTCCCCCCCCCCCCCCCCCATCAGTAAAAATCTCATGTGTTTGACACACTTGTGTGACCTGTGTATTGTTACTATTTGGAAGGAAATATGCCAGGTCTATTTATCCGCATGACTACTTGAATGTAAAAATCCTATAACCTTGCTCCTGAAAAAACACCTCTCCTTTCAATAAAAGCATCATACCTTAATTATTACAACATCATCAGGAAGCACTTTTTTTTTGGACTATCTAAATGTGACACACACCCTTTCATCATTCTCAATGAACATGAAAGGAGGAAAGAGTACACAAGACAAACATGAATTGTTTTCAGCATGTAATCCTTCAAACTCAATGTCCAAGAAAAGTTGCATTAATAACCATCCCTATGAAACACCACCCAAAATGGAAGACATCCAAGTGGGGAATTTAAAGCCCCTGATAAATACCTATTGACCGTCCCAGGTGCCTGGAGTTCTGTGTTACAGAAATCCAACTTCTAGTGTTGGCATGATTTCAGGTAAGTCATCAGTACATGCTAAATTGTTGTCTTGACACTTTTTTTTTAAAAAAAAATTTATCATGTTATATATTTCTATTTCCACAAAACATTATAGGATCAAGCAATTAAAAAACTATCACAGGTATCACCTCAGCAGTAAGATATTGCATACCAGCTCTGTTCTTCTAGTTTGTAAGGAAGTTCATAAACATGAAAAGAGATGAAACAAAACAGAGTTTTCTCATTAATTTTTATGACAGCACTTCTTTGTTCCTTGCATTCAGTAGTGTTACAGGGAGAAGGCTGCTAGATCAAGTGTGAAGATGACAACATTATGATTTCCAGAACATCGCTAACATCACATTATGTCACCAGCTGTCTTACAATATTGTGTAGGAGTACCTCTTGGCTTTATACAACACACAGAAAAGAACAAAGATGGTCCTTATCCCAGCAATCTTTCAAATTACATAAGGATGTCCTTACCAGATCATAGGTGCCAATGTAAGAGTCTCAACAGATTCCAGGCTTGACAGACCTATCTGTAAAAGAGCAGTCAGACAGATAAAAGGCAGGCATCCGCCTGTGCCAACCCAGGTGCAGAGATGAAAGTCAGAAGAGTCACAACTTCTAGGAAAACACCTTGGTGGGAAAACCAGTGGTTTCCCCAGCAGCAGTGCTACAGACAGTCCGCAGGCTGAGCTGCCAAGCTGCAGCTTTCCTGCATGAGGGGAGGGCAACTGCAGTGCTTGAACCCAGCAGTGCTGGCAGGATCCGGGGCCAGCTTCTGCCTCTGCAGGCTACAGGTGGTTTGGCTCAACTGGACAACCCTCAGCATGCACATGGCAAGCGGTGTTGAGTGCCTGGTTAATGTCTTCTCAAGAAGTTACAGTAACATTAAAGAGTGTCCAGGACTGATCCTGCCTACAACGGAGCGACTGATTTTGCCCTTCCTTTGGTGGAAAAGCCATCCCCAGTGAACATATTCCTTGGGAAATCACTGCCAATTTTTGCTTAGATAAAGTCTGTTTGAATGCTTCATTTCTGGGTCTGACTAGATAAGTAATTTAACATCAGAAAAGATCTGCAGGAAAAGCAGATAGCAGAAGGAAAATACTGCTTAGCCCTTATAAGAAATAGTTCAAATACATACAGCACAGTGGAGAATTATTTTGTAGATCAGTCTGCTTGAGGAGCAACTGGAGAGCTCATTAAGATCACCTTTGTAGTTCTTTGATCACTGGTCTTATTTGCATTTCAAAAGAGCAATAGTTTAACAGAGGTTATTGCAATTCTCTACTCCTAACTTGTAGCTGCTGTGGTTTGGTTCCCTGCTATCACATTGCCTTCTTCCTGACCTTGCCCAAAACCATAATGCTTCCATTTTAACAGTCAAAATTACCCTGCAAAGGGGAAGAACATTTATAATTCCAGATTGCTTATGAGCAAGTTGATGTGAAATGGCTCAGTAAAAGAGAAACTTCAAAATCAGGCCACTATTGTGCTGTATTTCAGTGCTACCATTGCATTCTCCTCAACTGAGATGACCAGCACTAAACACGGAGTTCAAAGAGAAATCACAGAGTGCAGTTTGGTGCTTCACATGTATGTTCCCCTCACCACATACTACAATTTCTTTCCAGGCCCTCAGTAGGCAAGAGTTTAAACCAGCATGCTCACACTTGCACCTCCCTGGGCCTTCCTGTTCTATTATTTAAAACAAAATCCAAACAGCCCTGTTACAGGCACAAACCTAGGGATAATACTTCTGGTACTCTGCCTGCAAACAGTTCAAGCAGTTCTTGCATTTATCCCACTGAATTTCTTTAAAAGTTACACAACATTATGCTTTATTTTTTCATTCCCTTTATTCTCCCATGGCATCTTCACAAAGAGGTGATGATTGCTCACACTGCACAAATCCCTGCTACAAGAAGGGGCTACGAGGGCTGATCGAGGCCAGAGGGGAGAGCTGGACCTTCAGCCAGCAGCTGCAGGAGCCGCTACCGTGCCCTGCTTTGCGTTCTTTCCTTCAGCAGCATTACGGAGGACTTTCATACCAACACAAGAGCCAGGACATGCTGCTTTTAATAGCTTTTTTTTTTTCCTTCAAGTGTCTTTTCCAGCTCACAGCTTTATTAATCAGATAATAATTGACACAGAGTGCTCAGAGAGGCACAGGTGCAGCATGAAAGAAAGGCTCATTTCCAGTAGCCTTCCTAGTTACATCAGCAGTTGCATCATCTATCTTACTACATACAACTACCTTGTGGTTTTTTTGTGCTACTGTAGGTGGGAGGGGACAACAGTGGTAGCCAGCAGGTTAAGTTTAATTTAAAGTTAAATGATGGATTTAAAGTTCAAAATTTATGCGCACTGCATAGCCCAATTCCTTTCGTAATAAAATTTAATATTTGCTTCAAATCTGCTACTTGATGCCCTTAACCTTCTGCACTATATTTCTTTTGGGGGTTTCCAGCAGTTTGACTTGACATTTAAAAAGGACCTCAGTAGTAGATCGTCTCCTTTTTCTAATTTCTAAGCAGCTGTTTACGTCAAGCCCCCGGTGGATTTCTGAGCAATTAAACCCACGGCTGGCAGTGCCTGCAGAGCGGGTGACAGCAATTCTGCAAAGCACTGAGGTAACTGGCTCAGCTTCTCCAGTCAGGCCAGCAGTAACATCCACGCTAGTATTTTAAAGACGTGAACAGGCACCTACCTCACAGCAGCGTATTAAGACTTGACACTTGAAGGGTGCAACTGATGAAGCAGCAGAAGGCCAAGAGACTTGCCCGAGGTCAGAGGACAACCTGTGAACACAAGCCCACCGGTCGATCTTCTGCAGGCTTGCACAAGTTAATTCCCTGCAAGTCTTTACTCACATTTAAAGCACTGCTTCCCGAGGTGGCACTGTTCACATATCTGAAGCCTCCCCAGCACTGAGCGCAGAGCGACAGCAGTGCCAGTGGCAAAACAGATGTTCAGCTGTTAGTGTCCAGGCCTCCTGCAGTGCGCTAAGCCAGGATTAGCCCCAGCAGCATGAGCAAAGCCTTGCCTTTCGCTCAGGCCCCAGCAGCTGTGCAGTCCCTCTGAGAAAAGCAGCAGCTGTCCCGGTGCCAGCCCAGCAGAGAAGATGGACGGCCCTGTCCTCCCTGCCCGGAGACATGGCTCTGTGTCAGTCCCACGCCGAGCTCCTGGCCTGGTGCAAGAGACTGCTCTTCAGGGAAAATCCCTGGTACCCCAGCAGGGGTTTCCTCTGCACCTCACAGAATGGATCAAACCGGCTCTGATTTAACAATTGGCTCCCACTCCATAATAAATTCCCATCCAGAAGTCTTGGCAAAGTCCCTTTTCCCCAAGGGCCTCATTCATAGCAAGCAACAACACCACAGCAGGCAGAGGCCATTACAGAGCTATTACATTTAACTGCTGGGAAACCACCAATTGCACACAGCGAATGAACCTGAATGTTAAAATAGATCCTACCAACAGCCGCGTGAAGGAAATGTCACCATCGTGGTGCCTAGACATTGCCAGGCTGCCCTAATGCCAGTCAGCACCGTGAACTCTTCCTGAAGCGGTTAAAATGGCCGCCACGTGAAGGCCTTCAGCAGCAGGCAGCCTCCAGCTTGCTCTCAGCGCAGAGGTGCTTAAGGGAAGTAACAAGTTCCTCCACGTTCTCCAACCCAAAGATTTGGTTCTTTGTATGGATCAGTACTACCCATTAACTTATTTTCTAGGAGAAGCTCACAAATTATCATTTTTAACACGCATAGGTGTGTATCTGAAATAAAAGAACCTGCTGGGAAGGATACACATGAAATGTCTTATGTGATGTTTTGTCACAATCCTACAGTCAAAACGCAGATATTTAGTATAGCAGATACTACATATGTGCACCTTGCAAAAAACTCAACTAACTGTGGAAGTTTGGCAGCAACAGCTTTCTTTATGGTAAGTAGTTATTTTGGGGACGGAATGGTAACTATTGCCTGTAGGTGAGTTTCTACTATTAAAAGACAAATTTGTGTCTTCAGTAGAAGCTTACTTCTTCAAATAAAAACTTGGAAAAAAAATACAAGAACTAGTGTAAGAAAAAAAAAAAAAAGACCATTTCATTTTTTTAAGCATTATTACTTGCTGTACCAGGATATCCTAAAGCTTTTTTGGTTAACCTAGACTGAGGAATAGTATGTGTTCAACTGATTACAAGCAGAAGAACTCCCATATAGAGCAGGGAGTAATAGCAAGCGTTTACGTGGTTTACACACACACACACGCTGTAAGGGTGAAAACACTGAAACGGTTTCCTTAGGAAAAATGCATAGATATATTGTGAACATACTACATTAGAAATACAGGTAAGAAAGACCAGCCTTATGCTGGGATGAAATGGTGCTTGATCAATGGAAATTAATAAGTGAAAGCACCTATTAATAGCTGAAAGTTTATGGAACAGTATATTAGAGTGGCTGGCACTGCAGCTCCTCCATAGGTGCCTGGCACAAACCTGGAAATACTTCTTCACTGATTGCTCTAGGTATTTGCTGAAAGGTTACCATTCTCTACCGGACCGTAATTCCCCTGGTTAAATAACAGTCATCTATTTTCTGCTGCTTATACAAGTTGCTTTCTTTCAGGTTAGAAAATGCTTTCTGTCCCTGCCTGTGCTGAAACAAGCACAAAGAGCAGCTGTGTGCAGATCTTCCTACTAACACAGCACCACTTGGCTTGTCTTTTAAAGCTCCAGGTGGGGTCCAGGCAGCCTTGTACGCTTGGCTGGCAACACAGCTCAGCACGGCACAGGAAGGCTGCACTGACACTGCTGGAGGTTGCCTCACTCCGGACCACGCTGGTCTCATCCCACTTGGACCAAGTGCTGAGCAAGCACCACAAAAAAAAGAGTTTTAAAAAGTCTCTTCAGAATAACAGGTCTTTCAGCTTGTTCCTGAGATTACTCTCTGTAGTCAAACAGTAGTTTTCTATTGAAAATGGAATCCATTTTAATCACTGAATATGTTCACAGAGAGATTACTTTTTTACCTTTGAATTTTGATATTGTTCATCTCCATGTCTTCTTGGTAATAGACAGTCTTGCAGGAGAAAACAAAAAAACACCACCACCACCTATAGTTCAGTAAATAACGGTTGGGAGGGGAGGAGGTTAAGGAGCCCAGGTGCAACAACAATAAATACAAGATTGTTCCAGACCTGCCAGCTAAAGCTTGTATAGTACCCACGGAAAGCCATCAGCTTCGGGTGCTGGATTTTCAGAAGACGGAAGTCCACGACTTCATCAGAAATGAAATATCACCAAATAATGAAAACCATCATCAGCTCTAGTTTTTTTGTTTGTTTGTTTTTAAGAATAAACTCTGAATGAACAGTATACAATACACAATAAGCTATGTTTCCATGCTATGGAAGCATAGATTTCAGCCTATATATCAAAGCCTTAATATAGCATGGACTCTCATTTTTTACTTGAAAAAAAAAAAAAACCTGCCATTAACAATTATAGTTACAAATCTCTTGGCAACTCTGCGCTGCATCCTTTGAGTAGCCTTGAGGATTGCTGACAGAGGCCAAAACCATGATTACATTCACGAAACAAGTCATTTTCCTGACAGCTGAAGCTCAAAGATATTCTAACTCAATAACATCTTTATGAAAGTGCCACCCACAGCAATGACTAAATCCTGTTGAACACATGGGTTTTGGCAAACCCAGAGAGAAAAAGGAGGGGAAAAATAAAAGATACCAATGGTCTCTCTACTTTATAAGAAAAAAAAAATGGAGAGGGGAAGGAAGAGGTTGCTTTGACAGAGAAAAACAGGATTGCAAGAGGACTTCGCAGGCCATTACAGTGAAAATTGATTTCCCTCCCATCCCCAGCAAGTTCCCTGAGTGTTTGACTTACTTCTACAAAAAATGCTTCTGCTGTCATTGAAATATTACTGTACTGTAAGTCAGTCTCACGCACAGTTACGCCAGAAAGGCTGATTATAGTTATTTGTGAGAGACATAGTTGATAATTGCTTGAAAAAGAAAGCATTGTATTCCCCCCCCCCCACCCTTATTTACGAAAGGCAGTTCATTTGAACAGTTCAAGAACTTGCAGATTTTTTTTATACTCTTTTGGTGAGGAAACCTGGTAACTTTCTGTAATGACATTTTAATAGGAAGAAATGCAGTCAGTTGTCAGTGTGTAGCGAGCTGCACTCTCTCTGAAGACACATGCTGGCATCTAAAACTATTTGTACCTTGCAAATAGAGCTACTTTACTTTTATCCTTAGATTGCCAGGTCAGGTGAGGAAGTTGAAGCTTTTTCTAACAAGTTACCATAATAATTGCATAATGCTGCTTGAACAAAATTCACTAATCCTGATGCTGACTGGTTATTTTTGAAGGTGCTCTTGACACACGAACAGTAGGATGCAGTCATGACTAAAGACTATGACACCTCATACACACGTGGAGTTGGTTAAGGTCAAGGACTATCAGCACTTCCTAACTTGTAAGGATTTAATTTTGTACCTTTATTGCTCTTTATTTTTGGGCACACTCATATATATTAAATATATATTATAAATGCATGTAATATAGTATATATTTATAATTTTTATTATTATTATAAATAATTTACAATATATTAAGATAATGCATCAATAGTTCCGTATAACTAAAGGACTAGGAAGCTATAAGGTAAAAAACAAAAAAGCCTAGAAAAGCCAAAGTCAGCAGTTAGGAAAATAATAAAATCTCCTTCCTTTTCTAAGAACCTTGCTCCCTCCTCCATGCTTCAACATCTTCTTTCCCTGTTCACATTTTTATGAAATACTGGTGAAATCTACCAGTTCAGACACCAGGTAGATCTGCAATATATATTGCCAAGGCCATCTATACAGTCATAACATTGGCGATACCAAGTTATTAGGAATGAGATATTTCTGCAAATAGATTCCCAGTAAAGAAAATCTCTAAATGTTTCAGTAGAAAAAGATAATTGTAACTGATGCTCATCAACTACAGCATAACTCACAGATGGGCTGTACAGCGAGAGGACAAGTTAGTTTTCTGGCTGTAGCTCCTACTGAAGTGGCTGCAAGGCCCCCTGCGAAGATCACTTCAGCAGAACTGGGAATTACACTTGAACATGAAGGGTGAGAAGCAGCAAAATTTGACTGTTCCCATACACAGATTGTTAAGTTGGCCATGTAATTTTGAAATATTTCTCCTCTGTACAATTGTTCATGGGACTGTGTGAGATACGACAACACGGTGGATGTCACAATGTATGACACATTACAGTAATGACAGGTTGAAATAGCAGTAGAGAAAGAAATACATTGCATCTTGACACAATTTAGCTATACACTCATTACATATGCCAGAAAAGGACAAGCAGTGATGATTACAAGAGCAGTTGGAAATTGCCACTTGCAAAAAAATAAATGCCACTTCCAAAAGCCACTCCATTATAAAATTAGATATTCAAAGAGTTTCTAAAATACAGATACATTGGACTTGCATTTACTAAAATCAAGAATCCTTTGAAATGTGTTTGAGCCCAGGCTTTAAAAGTAAAGGAAATCAAGGGGGAAAAAAAAAAAAAAATCAAACTGGCTAAAAGTACTTGTCTCAGTTTTCTTGTCCCGTTCCCCACCCCCCACTAGTGGGGGAGACTGAAATAAGGACAAAGTTAAGGAACTAAGTAAGTGTTCTCACACAAGACAGCTGCTTCTGTCAATGGATGGCAATTTATATATATACATATTTGAATATCAAGACGCTAGAGGAACTTTTTTTATTTCTGCATTTTCACTGGATCCTCCCTGTATAATGGGACATCCAAGCATAGGCCTGACCAACAACCTCATCTCTACACTGACTTCCTTTGCAGGAAGACATCCTTTCTGCATGGATTTAGGAAATCCACAAAAGCACAGACAACAACACTAAGCATTGGTAGAAGCAGCCTATTCCAGAGATTTGTGAACAAGCGTTTGTGAAGCTCCCCAAAAGCAAGCTCTCAAGATGCTCCCCAACCCTTCTCAGTATAATTAACTGCTATCCGGCCTGATCTCAGTTGAGAGCCAGCAGTAAGCCACTTGCACTAATCCCAGTTAACATAATCGTACAGGTACAAACTAAAATAAGATTTAACTTGCAGGGAAGCTTTATTCTGGACTTTAAGTATTGGACAGCCTGATCGGAAGCAATCCGATGCCCACCGCAAGGCGGTAATCCAGGCATCGGCCAAGCATGGGAGCTGTCAGTGCTCATTTGTGGTGCAGCTGAAAGCCCTGTAGAGGCACACTGACAGGAGTAAAGCTTCACACCCCTCATTTATGTTAGCACCAGGAGCTAAACGCCCCAAGGAACTGGGCTTCCTCAAGGCCAGGAGTAACACTGTGAGACCTGAGGGCTGTGTGCGCTGCAGTAACTGGTAGCCACTGCCAAGGAAACTGGTATTCCCTCTGCCTGGGGGAGAAAGAGTGGGTTTATTGGGTGGATCCCAAAAGGAGAGAAACAACCTTCAATTCCAGCCTAGATGTGAAAGAAAATCTGTACCTGATTTAAAAAAAAATAAGAGAAAGAAAAACAAAAGCCCACGCTTGCAGTCTCCTGTTCCTGTAGTTGTGGGTGCTTTTGAGATGAATCGTGCTTTTAATGAAACTTATTACAAAGATTTGATTTCAAGCTAACTTGGATAAAATCCATGCCTTAGTTTTGGTGCACCAAAATACCCTGGGCAACTAGAAACACTTCTATTACATGCTAAGAGCATTCAAGAACTGCTAATGGAGTACAGGGACATGGGGAAAAGCAGGAGTTTGTCACGGCAGCAAGCACAGAAAGAGCAAGCACGCAGCTGGGAGCACTGGATGCTCAAGGGCAACTGGCTGCATGCAGTGAGAGTGAAGGCACTGCCTACCTGCTACTGTGATTGCACGTGCTGCTGCTAGAGGTCAAATATGCTCTGTGCCTAAAAATATCTATGATACAGCCCTGAGACCTCCAGCACATAGTTGCCTGTGATTATAACTTCATCTAGATACACAAAGGCAATTTGGCATAGACAAGTTCAGTGTAAGAATTTTTGCTGTTTACTATGCAATCCTCTGGTAAATAAAAAGAGGAAGAGCAAAAGTAAAACAAACTCAGCTTGTGAACTTGACCATCACATAAGCTCGCGGCTAGAGGAATAATTCATATATAACGAACTGAGTAGTAAATCAACTAATATTTACTGGTGTCATCTTTGAATTAAAAAAAAGTCAGAAAAAGTACTAAAACCTGATCTTTTGGCAGATAGCTAACTTTCTTAAAACAGTCCAATTACCATTGATAGTTTATTAGCAACAAATTGAAGTGCTTCAGTTGGAAAGAATAAACTAAGAGTTTTAGGAGAATGCAATACTGTAATAGGCATCTTCTCTGTGCTTATGCAGTTTTCCCCATTTTCAGTCTCCCCGGCATTACATTTACATAAATCAATTCACAAAAACCGAGGGCAAAGTTTACTACAAGTTTATATTGTTTTAACAAGTTTCTTTTCTCTCCTAATCAAGAAGAATATTTTAAATAAAATTACTTATGCAGGGGATAAAATTAGTTTTTACTCACACATGCAAAACCCCACCAGCATTCCAATGGCATATATGGTACGACAGATATGAATAACACAGGATGTACAGAGAACCTTTTTTCAAATACCAGAGTTGTGCTAACTTTGAAAAGTTTCCTGATCGCTTCGGCCCAAAGCTATGCTTTCGCTGCAGACTAACATATTTTAGAACACACAGTAGTTTTTTAAAACTACTTTAAAAGCTCTTGTTAGCAGGAACATCAGGAAGAGCAGGCTCCATCTGTTTTAGCTATTTATGCCTCCTGAATTCCTGATACGATACAGGGAGGACCTTATACCCCTTCAAAGGCCACGCTTACCAGTTACAGAGAGAAAACAGCTTGAAGCTCCTCTGGCCTCCCACAGTGGTCAGAGGAAATCACGGTGATAAAGAGGTCATCGCCGACCCACCTTTAGCCTCAGGAATGCAGTACGGCTAACTTCTCTGTGTGCTTGCTGGGTACACAGCATTCCTCCTTCCCAGGCCCTTAAGTAACCTCCTTTCTACCCCACTGACATCCCAAAGCAGGATGCAAGAACCATACACACACATTAGAAAAAGACACCTGCAAAACTGCAAGCCAGACCCAAACAACACTGACCCTGAGCCACGCTCCCCTGCCAAGCAGCCTTCCCTCCCGGTGCACCCAATATCCCCCAGCCCAGCTTACCCTAAGCCCTGCTCTCCCCCTACCCCTTCTAATCGCCATAGGGCAGCCGAGTGGGTTATGCTGAAACCCATAACATGTGAAAGATAAAGAGAATGCTCTTTTTTTTTTTTTTTTAGTTAAAATAAAGCATCAGCTTCCCTCTTTGCTGGTGATGTGAGCTCATATAAAGCACATGAGCTCAGAGCTGGAAATGCTCAGGTCAGGTTCCCTGCTCTTTGCAAAATTCTCAATGCTCTGGTGACTGCTTATTTATTTGTACAAGGCTGCAATGATGAATTGCATCCTGTCACAAATACAGCAAAGTTAGATTGGCTTAATTTATTAAGCTCATTATCACCAAGTGAATTTGCAATGTTTCAATTAATGTAATCGAAAGACTTGCTTATAGCCCAGCTGCAAAACTTCTGCTTGGTTCTGTGCAAGCAGTAGCTGACCCACCAGCAGAAAGTGACCAAACAGGAGAGGGTAACTCTGCCGTATCTGGGGTTCTCATTGCAAGAAAGGGGGAAACTTGCATAAAAATTACGCCTGGGGGAGTTGGTTTAAAACAAATGATCTTAATGATCAAATGATCTTAATTTTTGGACTATGAAACGCTTTGCCAACTTAGGTCGGTTCTTGGATGTGAACGTACACGTGCACATATCTTTCCCTATTCTGGAGTTGCCACCAGCGGCAGCGGCATTGAGATAAATGAGCTGAGAGGAGCTCTGTGTGACTGCCCCTCTCTCAAACAGCAAATTAAGTCCATCAACAGGATCACATACTGCGTTGGGACACACCAGGACGGGACACCAAGGGGAAGGCACTGTCTGCTTGAGCACATTCTTCAGTACAGGGGGCTAACCGCTTTGGCATAGCAGAACAGTTGCTTTAAGGCTACAATGCATCTTTCATTGTTATGTTTTTACTTTCAAAACCACACATAAATAATGCATCTCCATCAGAAAAAAATGCCTTTCAGGCTTGAATCTCTCACCTGAATTTGCATCCCCTGCACAGTAAGCAACTCCTAGTCCTGGTACCGGACTGTTTTGAAGATGAAAACAATGGTTTGGTGTGTTCTGAAATGAAGTATGGATGGATTTTTAGAGAGGGATTTTTCTCCCCTTTTCCCCATGACAGAGTTGTACATGCTGCTCATCTCAACAGCAAGTGGAAAGAGAAAATATTCACTTTTAATGTAGTTTTCCCCCCGTTCTTTGCGCAGCTGGTTAGCAATAGGTTCCAGAGAGAGAATTACATTAGCCTCACATTTCAGCCAGATATGGTAAATTGCATCGTTCCCGTGTGTTGGTTTCACAGAGCCAAAATCTGCACTATAACCTTCTCTTTCTTAAACCCGTGCACAGAAGTAACAAAAGTAAACTAAGGTGTCCTATTTATTGTCCCTTTACAGCTGTCATTCCTCAAAGGTCAAGTTTTGCTTCTTGCTTTCATCTGATTATAAATTCCATGAGTTGTCTTCTTTGCTATATATTACTCCTGATGTAGCAGTTTTGTCTACACTAAAGTTTTAGTCTTATATTTCCCCATAACAATAAAAAGTTGGAGAGAAAAAAATGGAAAAAGAGAGATTAGCTTTAGGATACAGGAACAAAATGTGCCTCTTCAGCATTTTGTTATCAATAATCCCAGTTTACCCAGCAATATTTTGTAGTTGCCCAGTACTGATGTCCATTCTCTCCTAAATTCACTCATTTCATACCATTTACTCACAAATATACAGTGATGAAATGGTGGTTGCTTTCTAGTGACTGTAGATTGTCACAGTGATGGACATCCATGCCAGGTGTATCAAGGTGTATCAAGGAGAAAAAACCCAACAGCCTATGGATGCATTAGTACCACACTGAAAACTGTTCAAAAAGTTACCCGACGTCTACCATTTACACTATATTTGCTATCAAATATAACCCATGGTTCCCAAAAACTTTTAAAAACCCCTCTCAGTTGACAACATTATCTTTACGTCACAGCAGTGCACAGCAGGTTCTGTGCTCCAAGATGCTCTAGCCCCTCGACAAGAAAAGGTCTGGGTGTCAGTAAGCTAGGTACTGATTTATGGACCAATACATCAGATGTCAGCATGTTCAAATCATTTAAATTTTGCCAGCTCATTTCTTCATATATCAGCGAAAATCCTAATCAATCACATATCATTGCAAAACTATTCTAAGGATTAGGTATGATTTAGGTTTTGAATGAATACGGTTGACGTGTCATAAGATCAATTATTACTTCTCAAATCCAAACCAATAAAATGTGTTGTGCCCTTTCCTGAAATTAAAAATAATTCCCCTCCAACTATTCGTCATTCTACTGTTTCCTACATCCGTCACCTCTTGCTATTTTTCTCTCGTTATCACGTGGCAATGATAACACTAACAGATGCTACAGGTTCATTGCCATTTATCTTGTACGGTGTTTGGAGAGAGCCACTTTTCTTACTGAAACTAGTGAATATAAATGGCACTATAAATAGATAGCAAATCCTTCAAATATTTTACCAGTGCTGCTCTGGGGCAGTGTAATGGGTAGAAAGCCAAGCTTTTTTGTTCTTTTTGTCACTTCATTGTTGATTTAGGAAGCTTTCCCATCAGATCATGTAGTAACTGTCACGGAGGGAAAGTCCTGTCTTCAAAGTTTTTGAATCTCAACCATATTAAAAAGGGTGATAATGACCTACAGTCCCTACATAAATCTTTATGCAGAGAAATGAAAATACTGTGTATTTATATTCTGCAAGTAAGGACTCAAATCTGCACATTGTTGGTATTGGTTTTGATTGTCCCCAAGCCACAAGAAGGTATGACTCACTGGTTTGGAGAATGGCGTTGTGAGGAAGGGTGGAGAGAGCCATTCAGACGAAGATTACCAGGGAGGGATCATATGCCTTGCTCAACTGGAAATCACTCAATTTGTTTGCAGATATGCTGATGTTATTATGAGAGGAACTGCAGATAACATCAAGGAATGCATTAAATGCTGTTAAGTAAATAGAAACTGTCAGATGTCTGATCAACATATGGAAAATACTAGGAACGATAGTGATGTCTTTTTAATAGAAAAATACTAGAATTTGACTAGAATTAGGAATTTAGCAATTAAATAACCTCATTACTGCTGTAGTGTCCAAGGGAAATAAATCCAAATAATCTGATGTATTTTGTTTCAGTAGGCATGATACGTCACACAGAATAACAGAGAAGGCAAAGAAGTGCAAAGGGTAAAATTGCTACTTTAAAATCTGGCTTAAGAATGAGACAGAATGAGTAGGCATAACAAGAAACATTAGAAGGAGAATTTCAAGGGTGATCTTTGACAGCTCTTGTGTTAATGTTGTAATTATTCTAACAGTATAATTTACAAATTCTGTAGATTCTGGTGATGCTGATTCTTATCCATATTTGATAAAACATACGAACTAAAATAATAAAAACAAGGTATGGGATTTAATTTCTATTCAAACCAAGATAAAGGCTTCAGGAGACCTTAAATGAAGCAAGAAATGAGCGTTTCAGTATAGGTTACCACAAAACAAGGAAGCAACTCCAGACCTTTGAGGTAAGCTCTGCTCCCCACTTGTTTAGGGAGGCACGTCCTGGCTGAGGCTCTCTGTTCTCTTTAGGTTGGCCACAAACATTCAATGAGCTCAGTGGGAGCAGAACCCAGTTTGGCTTCCCAATCAACGTGTGACCCTTTGTACTGTATTTTGTAGCTGGGACTTGGGGTCATGTTTGCAATACACAGAGGAGAAAAATGGGTGAATATATTGGCATCCATAATGGAGTGCCAAGAAATAAAAGAATTCTAAGCAGCTACCAAAGAACACAATAAACCTGTAATCAGGATTCCAGTCAACAAAGAGGTCAGCTTTTCAAAACTTTCAAGTCAGTGGTCCATTTTCCTTCACGGTTACATAAACCATTGCGATTTATGCCCATGCAATCGAGTGAAAACCTGATTAAATATTTTTTTTTCCCTTGAAGGAGTGGTTAAAACTAATCTGTGTTGGTAGATGTCAAAGATTAACTACAAAAAGTTTGGAATTTTATTTTTTCCCAATCAAAACATTTTAAAAGCTGGTGATGATTATGATCACTAATTGGCAATGTTTCATGATTAATATTTGTTATGGTATGACAAACATTTTAATCCTAATTGATATCCCTATTTATATTCTGCAGCTTCACTAGAGCAAGGCTGACATTCCCCAGCAATTTACTCATTGCTGACTGCTCTTTCTTGCACCTGGGGGGAGCTATCGAGGGAGATTTTTTGCAGATGTGAACGATTCCTTCCCTGAGTTTACACCTGGGGCAACCGCGTACAGGTTTCATTTTCTTTGTCCACACTTGCGATGGCAAAGATGTTAATGAAATTCTAATGTACTTCCACAATTCTGTATTTTTATCCTCATGCAGTTTTACTTCGTTAAGTAAAGAACTAAATTGTCTCTCGAGGACCTGTAAGGCCACTTGTGCTGTTCATTATGAGTGTTTCAAAGGCCTTTTCTTTTTTAGGAACTGTACATCTTGCTCTCACTAACGTACTTGTTGAATAAGTAATTTTCAGCTAAAGGGAAACAAGTGAAAGCAATTTAAGCTAAGCCAGCCATCCTATGGTAAAATCCACTGGAGTGGCTCTACTGTGATGAGAATTTAAGTGATTACAGCTGTTTCTGAATAATCACAGGTCTTGGATCTCTGTTTGGACTTGTTTGTCTGAGGCATTTAGGGTACACTTTTCATATTGGCAAGCTACGGAGGAGTCCTACCTTCTGCTACTTGCAAATTCTCTAAAGGAGTACGAGGGAGATTTGAACTTCTGAGAGCTTAACCCAAGCACACACAAATCAAAAAAAAAAAAAAAAAAAAAAGGAAATTCCTGAGCATTTTCTTCTTTTATTTGAATATAATCTTATTTATTTTGAGAACAATATAAAACAGGTTTGTAGTTAGGATCTACTAATATATATATATTACGTATATATTCCCTGTGTTTGTCCTGTCCTAGTTATGTGTTTGCAATGGACTATTTGATATAACCATAAAATCACAAAATGGTTAAGGTAGGAAGGGACCTCTGGAGATCATTTAGTCCAACGTCCCTACTCAAGCTGGGTCCCCTAGAGCACATTGCAAAGGACTGTGTCCAAACAGCTTTTGAATATCTCCAGGGAATGAAACCTCACAGCCTCTCTGGGCAACCTGTTCCAGTGCTCACTCTCCCTCACGGTAAAGAAGTTTTTCCTCATGTTCAGCTGGAAACACAAGACAGAAATTCCTAAATGCAAACATGAGGGCGGGAGAAACAAGCTTACAAGACTAATCATTATATATCAGAAATCTAATAGACTACATATTACAAGAGGAGTTTTATTTTAAATATTAAATGAAGAAAGAACAGTGCACGATGGGAATGTATGTACAGAAAGTAATAATTAGAAAGGTTGAATAGTGATGCTAACCCAGTTTCTGCTGATTTCCATTAAATAAGCATTGCACGTGCAGCACCCCACACACAAAGAAAAAATAAAAAGAAACGGAGTCATTAGATGTTATTTCATCAGCTGTTTCGTTAGCTGTCTTTTCCAAGGCTGTTTTACCACATGTGGTGTGGAATGAAATACAGGATTTGGAAGTAAGTTTACATTCTGACAGCACTAGCTGGAATAGATAAGATTGGCACACTGCCTCATTTCCCAAGAAAAGGACAAGAGATAACAGCGAGACGTTTAAGCAAGGGACATTCTGCCTACATGACAGGGGAATAAAAAACATGCTGATAGTGGTCAGGCACTGGATTTGGAGCCCAAGGCCATTTAGGAATCCCTGTTCTTGGGTATATTCAAAACAAAGGTGGACAAGGCCGCAAGCAACTCCCTGTAACCTGTAAATTTGTCCTGGATTGCACAGGGGGTTAGAGAAGAGGCTTAAAACACTAACCCTAACCTAGTGAAGTAGCTGTCATGCCAAATACTTGCTTTTGCATACTGAAGAATAGCTGAAAGTTTCTTACACGCACACAGGAATTTCTCAGCCCTGTCCAAGATACCGATGAGTTACATGACATTATAAATGGAAAGAATAACTTTTCTAGGTAGAAATACATCCATACCAAATGAAAAGCACAGGATAAGATAAGAGTGACAAAAAACATTCAGATAAACCTATTCTGCCTTTACACAAGTATGTGGATTAAGTCCAGTATTTTTGCTCATAGATTAGCATGAATGCAGACCTGTATTTACCCGGGGAAACATGAAACAGCATGCTAACTTGCAACGTTTTCTCTCTGCCCTTTGTAATTCACAGCTGTGATTACAAAAATCACATAAGAAGTCATCACAACTAAGGGCAAGAAAAATAATTTCCACCAACTCTGCTTAATTTAAAGTAAAGTAAGGCCTATCAGGAGGGAGCACAAACAAGCTGTGTACCAGTTCCCACGTCTTTTAAACCTTTCCACAGAGAGCTTTCACCATGGGCTCTCTCTGCAAGATCATGACAGAAGCCATTTTTTTTAGAGAGGCTTAAACCAAAGTAGATTATTTCATAAACCATCTAAAACAGTGAAACCAAATTTCAGCCTTGGTTAAACATTGATAGGTCCCATTGCCTAGGTATAAATCACAGTTTTTTATGGGAATAATAATAGACACTCTTGACCAAGGATGTAGCTATGCTTTATTCCCTGACATGAACCACAGTACAGATTTGCTGCAATTGTAGCTACAGGTGATTAAAAGTCAGCACAAGCAGCAAAATCTAATTAAGAAAGTACATGGGATGTAATAAAATTCCTGTCGGGGTAAAGAGTAGTACCAGAACAACAGGCAGTATTAGTAGGATTACATTACACAAGGCAGAATGGACCAACACGGAGGCAGGAGGAAGGAAAGAAGCACCTGGAAGTTAAGGCAGCATCATGTAGAAGAATTTGCTTTTTCATACAGGCAGCTGTCACGTGTACAGCTACAGATGCAAAATGAGAAAAGGAAGAAACGGAACAGATCATTTCTAACATACTTAACAGCCGAGAAGAAAACAGTCCACAAGTATTTCTGAATGTTTACATAAATAATAGATGAAGATAAGTAATAAAATAATTAACAGCACAATCAATTAATTAAAAAAAATACGTATCACCTGGCGTTTTGGTCAGTTACTTTCATCAGTAAAACAAGGGGAATTACACAGGCTTTAAAAAACAATCCAAGGAAACGGTCTGCCGATCTCTGGGTGAATTATGATTTCTGTTATTTTAAAAATTAAATCAAATACATGGTAAATAAATCACTTCAGTTATTAGTCAGACAACTGGTAATGTTTGATGTTTTTCCACGTTTTCACATTCTAGGGCTTCCTATATTGCCTGCAATGCATAATCTTGCCAATAGATCTTGCTGCTGTTCACACTTCATCATTAAACCTTCTGCAATCACAAAACCTACTGCATTACCTAAATAAATGCTATACACGTGGCTGAATTATTGCAAGATTAGGCCAATACCACAAACTTGCACGATGAGGTAGAAGATTCCCTTCTTTAAGAGGAAAACAGATGGTAGTGTGTATTTGGGTTCAGTTCATTAGGTGAACGAGAGTCCTCACTTGACTGTAGCAGTTCACATCCTATTCTGGAGCTGGGAATAGGGCTTTTGCCCATGGATTTGTAAGACTGTTCTTACATGAGGGAAGTGCTTCCCTCTCCTGTGGTAACCTACTACATCATCTGCATTAAGCAAGCATTCCTGGCACATTCTTTTACCACCAGCTAACTCCACAGCTGCCTTATTTTCGGTTGAAAACTGGCACTTGTTATCGATACCTGACACAGCATGCCTTATAACTGCTAGCCCACAGAGAGAAACTAAGGAAAACATTAATATAAAGTTCAGCACCTGAGTCACTGACAGCATCCAAGAAACCGCGTTAAGAACTAGATAAATGCTGCTCAGGGCTATGATTACTTTTTTTTTTTTTTTTTTTTTTAACCACACAAAGTGCTATCAGTCATTCAGTATCATACCCACTGCTCCCATTTCCACCCAGACATTAATGAAAAGCATGAAGCAAAACATCATTAGAGGGAAGCAGCCAATATCAAATGGCTCCATCTTTTTCCTTTCCTGCTCGCTCACTACATTCCCCTCCCCAAGCCATCTATTAGCTGCTGCATGGGTGAATGCCACTGAGGAGGCGATGAGGATTTAAACACAGAAAGCCTTCCTGTAGCATTCTATCTAGCTCGTAAGCAGCTGGATAGGGCTGAACAGCGTGTTCATGCATGACTGGTAAAATATTTTCATTTAAATGTGTTGCAATGTTTGCATAAACATTTTTACTCTTAAAATATATGACGTTGGATCCCTCTCCATGTTGACGTTTGGGATTTCTTGGCACTGTTTTTGCAACATTTGGCCTCCCCTGTTGCAAGTTGATAGCATAACCTTTGATTAGGGAAAATAAATAAATAAATAAATAAATAAATAAATAAATAAGTAAAAGAAGAGATGCCTTTGCTTTGCAGTTTAGTAAGGATAGAACCTATATCCAACAGAAGCAAACAATCCTCAATAGGGCTTGAAAAATTTACTCAGAAATTCAATTTTACTCACGGTATTTGCTCAACTAACTGAATGCTCTCTAGCATGGGCACATTAAGCACATTTGTGTTTGCACAAGTATTTTATATTGTGTGGTCCACGAGGTCATTAGCAGGTATTGCACAAAAACAGTTTTTACACTTATTAAGAAATTTACCTTTAGTAATTAAGTTCACATCTGCACGTTTATTTCTATTTTGGAATTAGACACATATTAGTTTTGTTTGAATTGGATAAATTCAATTGAATTGGATAAACACTGGCAGCAATGTTGCACTTATATTTTCATTTTGTCCTTTAGGATAAAGAAATGCCTTTTACATTTTGAGCAAATTTCTGTTATTGTATGTAGAATATGGGACAATATCCTGTAAGATATTACCATAAAAGTTACTTCTCAGTGTAGATTGTAGCACAATTGTACTCATTTCTTGCTTTAATAGAACAATAGTTCAAATAACAGTATACGCAACTGAGAAGACAAGATTTTTTAGCATTCAGTTGATTTACAGATACTGCAGGTGAATTAAATTGTTTTAGACTTATATCAAAACAATAAAGTAGCTTTCATGAATTCTAGTATCATAAAAATTTCAGTTGTTCCATCTGATGTTAATTAGACACAATCAGTTAAATGCATCTTTGTAATTACATCTAAAATTAGATCAGCCCCTGCAGGGAATCTTGTAAATTTGTTGCTATGTCAAGCTGACAACATCTGTAGCATTCAAAATTTCACTCAAAATCTCCTGTGACTTTCTAGAAAAGTCTTATTTTGGCAGAATAGAATCAATAAAAACATCTGCAAAAATTCAGTTCGCAAGTACTTCAACTTCACAAAGAATGTATATATTTTTTAATTATTTCAGAAAATCAAGCATGTAGGATATTTGCTACTGCCAATATTTGTGCATCATAGCCGATTTTAATCTAAGAGATACCTTTTGGAGATTGTTTTACTGTAATAGTATTACAATTCCATTTATCTGAAAGCATAGTTAGAAATCAATGGAGACCATTAATACCACTTGGCAAGAGAAAAACACAGTTTTGAATCGATCGTGATAAATTTTGTTCAATTCACCCATAAACTTTGTTTTCCAGACTTCAGGTGCAGATGCCAGGGATTGCCAGCATGGTAAGAAAAACTTTAAAAAAAAAAGCTTTCTTACTTTTAGCAATAAATCCACAGTCTTTCATATGTGAATAAACTTGAGCAGGTAAATGAAATGGTTTTGCGACAACAGCCTCAGCCGTCAGAAACAGATAAAATGTGTGTGCAAAAACGTGAGCTGCTAAGAGATTTTATTATTATTAATTTATATTTCAGTATTTTTTGCTTAGTGACTAATACCCAGGTTAACTGTATTATCTGCAAAATAACTATGAACTGTAATTGCGTGCAGCATTTTAATAACTGTTTATATCGGTAGGCCCAAGATAGCCAGGCATATTCTCCGGGGCAAAATAAAAATCTGACTTCAGTGAGACAACTTTCTTTCCCTGAGCTCTCATTCATTTTCTAATGGAGATGAACAGTGATAAATTATTAAGTCTTCATCAGAAATATTATTAACAACACTGCGGTATATTAACAGAGGGGAAAAAAGAATGTAATCTCGATTTTGACATTGATTTCCTGAGGAAATTGTAAAATTTGTGTCTACTTTATAATGAAGAAAAAAGAGGGAACAGTTACATTTACCTAATAAATGGTATCATGAAGTGCTATGTACATGCAAAGCACGAATGGCCTCTGGCATTAGTGGAGACTGAATGTAGAGATCTTGGTTTCTCTTCCTTTTTTTACTATACTGTCAGTTTTGTAGTGGTACCCAGCAGATGGGTTTCATATTCCTGGCATGATTGCGTATAGCTGCTAGAAATTTACTGTAGTACACCTTTTATAGGAGGTAGTGGAAAGAGGACAGGGGGAAGATAACCTATTAACAGATCATACCCATGATCAACATTTATGTGACAAATGTTCATCTCAGATATCTAACTCCCTCCACCCACTTCCTTTGAGAAATACATCTTTACTTCATATAAATATATGCAAAGTAGTTTGAAATGAAACAGCTTCCTGTACCTTTGTTCATATGCAAAGAAATGAAGACAGGAAAAAAAAGTCCTGATTCAAAGCTGGAAGTGCTTTTGACACTGCAACAAAATAAAGCCTAGAGGGAAAATAATACCCGGAGTATCGACAGTACTGCTAAAGTGTAGGTCATAAGAAAATTTTCTAATGATAGGAAGAAAAGTAGAAATCAATACAGAAGATATCCAAATCCAACGTCTTCAAAAATTAGTTAGAAAACTGTTAGGTATCTGTATGTGGTTTATTTCTTACTTTGTCACTTAGGACGCTGGATGTCTAATAAATATACTGAATTAAGAGTCCATAAAAATATTTATCTGTATTGTAGAAGACGCCGGTGTTCTGAGGCTTTAGACAGGAATTTTACTGGCGGCTTTCCAGAATCATGACATGTGAATAAAGTCAACCCAAAGGAAAAAAGCAACAGCAGGGCTTTCTGCTGCTGCTGTTTCCAAGACAGAGCAGTTCAATGATTCATCACTGAATATAACCTTACAAGATGTCAGTAAGAGCAGAGATGACTTCATGCACTAGCAGTCCCATAAATCTGTTTTAATATCCCTCTCAGCCAAGTTCGCATCTTCTTGTGTCTCTTCTTTTAATGCTCTCTCAGGATGCCGCAGCCCTGATCTAAGGGGCTGCAGTCACCCACATGCCTGAACACAAGTACACCAACAGCTGTGTCAAAGCTCATGGAAACTACAGTGAATATTCTCACCACATTTGTTGCAATTCAGAGCCCTGAGCCCACCCCACTAGAAATCTGTATCAGGGGACAGGATTAGCATGCACGGTAATCGCCGCACCAAACACCCAGCTACTCTGAGAGTGGCCAACAGCGAATGCCTGAGAACCGAAGTGTATTTATTGCGCTATAGTCATCTGGCCAGAAGTGATCTGTGGCATGAGGAATTCTGGAGTTTGAAGTAATATCTTTGTGATTAACACCTCCTGATGGCTTTTTCCACCTATGCAGCCATTTAGTTGTTTTTCTGCGTTCATGTAAACATTGGCCTTTGCTAGACATTGTGGCAAAGAACTCCCCAGTTTAACTATGCATGGCACAAAGAAAAATCTCAACATTTTAAAAATCTACCTCTTTATAATTTCATTTTATAGCTCTAATTTTCTTAAAAACTAATACTGAATTACAAAAACTAAAACCATCATTCCCCCTTCATCTTTTCCATATGCATTCCTACCACCTTTCCCTTCCACCTTGCCTTTTCCCACTGGAAAAGTCCCAGCCTGTTGCTCTTCCTTTCGCTCCCTCGGTACCTGCCTGGTCTCTGTGTGTCCAGGACACATGGGGTGAGGGCGTCCTACCTCTGCTCCAGCCTCTGATCCTCAGTGTAAGGGTGAGCTAGGAGGAGATGAGGCACGGTTCACTAGCACCCTATTTCCTTTTGTTGGAGGTGTATCTAGACATGTAACCATTGATGGCTTGCTCAAATTAATGTTTTCTGATTAATCAGACAGGAGACTTGCAGGTAGCCTCAGGGCATGAAAGCATCTTTACCTACCATTTTGTACTAAAACTGAGTGAACCTCCTGTTCAAACAAGTGTTAACTTCATAATAAGAAAAAGCAGAAACAGTTTCTCTCTTAAATCAAAGGTATACCAAGGCAATCACTGTTACAGCAATACATTTATTTTCAGGATATTCAGTCTGATTATTTACTAGGGATTAAATACAGCCGGCCAGGCGAGTCCCCACTGACAGTTCAGTTCAGCTCACCTCACAGTTTACTTCACTTCGTGTTTGTAATTGAAGATCATATTCTGTTAAGAAACCAAGAGGATGTGTTGATAGTAAGATTACAAAACTGATTTTAATATGTCACAACATTTCAGGCAGGACCACCAGAGTTAGCCTAAAAGTTTACCAACAACTTATTTTTTTCGGAAACTCCCGAGGACATCATGCCCCAGGCTTTTGACACTGTAGCAATATAGATGGAATTGATGAAAAATAAACATATGAAGTATGACAGACTAAGTACTGTGAAATGATTCTGCCAAAGATTAAAGCACAGTTGTGCTCTATTGTAGGACTAAAAAGAAATTTGTTTTCCTAGGAAATTGAGTACCTCAGATGCATCTAAACTTATCTGGAAAACAGAATGTTCTTTGCATAATGAGAATCCATAGGCATTCATCAGAGGTATGTTATTTTCTCCAAAACAAAACACATTGTTCCTCAAGCAATATCAAGTACATGGAGACCAACAGCTCTTTTCTAAATCCAACAATTTGTAGAGCCGGTTCCCCATAGATAATTCCATGTCAATTTTTAAGCAGTCAGGAATATAGGTAAATGGAAACATGCAAAAAGGGGATTGGTGGTATTTAATATATATATTTATTGCCCAAAACTGCATATTAGAGCAAATCTATCTTTGTTTATTTACAGTCTTATTCTCCCCAGAAAATGACTTCCTTTTAATGTGACCATTTAGTGAAAAGCAGGTTCCCACTGTCTTATGGACCACATGGACTCAGTGACCACATCAGCGAGCCCTGAAGACATTTCCTGAATGGTAAAGGGGAAGATATGCAATGGTGAGGATCACTTACCAGGCTTAAATAAAGCAACAGCTTTAGATTTTAAAAGATTCAACAATAAGACCAACCATAAAATGTGAGATGCAAGATCCATCTAGTTCAGTATGCTGTGCTCATAAAAAGCTAATGGAGAACTCCTAAAGAAAAGTATAAAGAAAAGGCAAGAAATCTATTCCCCCATAACTGTCCCCCAGCTTTCAGCTCTTTGTTCTGAAATTTCCTGAACATTCGACATCATTCTTTAATAGTCCTACATCATTTTTTTTATTTTATTAATTTATCCAATCAGTTTTGAACACAAGCAAACTTTTAGCATCTACAACAGCCTTTGGCAAGGAATTACTTAGATGAGCTCTGCATTTTGCTTCTTTAATTTGTTTATTTTCAACCTGCCATAAGCAGTTTCAATGCATATACTTCAGTATTAGAGAAGCTATGGAGAACAGCCCTGACAGCGTGGTTTTTTTCCACAAGATTCTTAAACTTCACTCCTATTTTATGCACTCTCAGATTCACTGAACGGGATTACCTTAGAGTCTTTGATCTGAAATTATCTAATATAACCAATATTGACATAATCTGTGTCCTCAGACAAGGAAATACCTTTCAGTATATTAATTATTTGAAATTTCTGTTATTTGTGCAAAACTTTAACTATCTGAATCTATTCGGTATCCACCATTAGATCTATAGAATTGAAGTTCAGCTGCAATCAGCTGTTGCTCTAACAAGAAGATTAGTTGGAGCAATTAGAGAAGTGCTCTTTGGTCTGGATATTTACCTCTGTTAAACTTTTCTCAATAGATAGCAAATCCACTTTTGACAATTCTTTCCTTGAAGAATAGAGAAAGTCAGCTAATTCTTTTTGTTGCTATTGTTTGGCTTACTTTGCTTTTTTCTTCCCTCCTACATCTATTTGAAACTTCTAAACTTTTCTGGGAAAATTTGTTTCTTTAATCAAGTGAATTAGTCACACATACTTCCCAGAGAGTTGTTTTCCTCTAATTTAAAATTTGGCTAACAGCTGCTTAACGCTGTGCCAGTTATTTAGTCTAGCACTGTGTTGCAGGGTTTCAGGAAATAGGTTTAGGTGATCCATTGTAGGAGTAGTGCTGTCTTGATAATCACACAGGTCCTGTCATAAATATATTAATGTAATATTGGTTATGCAAAAAATTCCAGGCCTTTTCACAGCCTCTTCTGCTGTAGTTAAGATTGAAGGCGTACTCTGTTGGAGAAAACTTCTGTATCACCACAGTCTTACTGACCTCGGTTTTTGAAGGAAAGATCTGCAGATGACCAAGAGCAGAGTTAAGAGCGTTGTTGTTTAGTGCACTACACACTTGTAAGCATGTAAGGGAGAAAAACAACACTCCAGCTGAGATTTCAGTACCTGAAAGTTGTATGTGCAAGAAGATCTAGAAAAGAAATGAAGGAGCATTTGACTCTGTAACAGTGACAGCTCTAAGTTTTAAATTCCATTTCTGAGCCCAGATTCTTTGAAATTCTGAAGTTTCATTATTTCTCTGATAAAATTGCTCTGAGCTGTCACATCAGTGCCATACAACAGAGGGCTCCCTGCATCATATGCTTTTGCATGGCAAAATGGGTTCTCTTTGAAGCCACATCACTGAGTTCCTCCCCAGATATATAATGTTTTGTCACACTTCACCTTCTCATTTTCTCATATTGTAACTTCATACATTCTTAAAAGTGCCATTTTATTCTCTCTGCTTCAACTGGTGTGAGCATTTCTCTTTCATTTGAGGTATGCCCTCAAATTTCATTTAATTATTAACACGCTAACTGCTTAAACAAGGAGACATTTAATAAAACTGTTCCTAATATAAATTTCCAGGGTCTCCCCTGAAGGGATTGTTGCTACTCTTTGCCTATTATTTTCACCATTTTGGCTAGCTTAAGATATAATACTGAAACCCTATTCAAGCTAGTTCATATAGAATTTCATCTAAGACATCACAGGAAATTCAACTAAATTCCAAGCAGTTTATATTTTTAATGTCACTACATTCTCTCCTCCTTGTATATTTCTACCAAGGAACAATGAAATTTTGATTGGCAAGATATTCATTAGGAGAAGAAGGAGAAGGAGGAGAAGAAGGAGAAGGAGAAGGAGAAGGAGAAGGAGAAGGAGAAGGAGAAGGAGAAGGAGAAGGAGAAGGAGAAGGAGAAGGAGAAGGAGAAGGAGAAGGAGAAGGAGAAGGAGAAGGAGAAGGAGAAGGAGAAGGAGAAGGAGAAGGAGAAGGAGAAGGAGAAGGAGAAGGAGAAGGAGAAGGAGAAGGAGGAGAAAAGATGCATAACAATGTTTATTTTTGCATTTACAGAGGTACTATCAGACATATCCAATGTTTTCACATGCCCAAACAGTGAAAATCAGTGCCAGTGAAAAGTCTTTGAAAAAGTAATGTATCACTTATGTCATTCCTGACTAGATTTTGAAAGGTCTTGCCTGGCCCTAGAGATTAGATGAACTTTACTAAAATCAGCTGTAACCCAGTCCTAACCTCCTAGCCCTCACTCTCCTCCCATAACTCTAACCCTAACTCATTTGGCCTTCAGGAAGCAGGAAAAGAACAAGGATTTTGAAGTCATGGAGCAAAGGAGAAATCCCTGCGGCCCAGATTGATTTCTGGCAACGGGGGATACCAATTTTATTCATAAGGTCTTTGGGACATTTAGAAGACATCTAGTCCTTCCTCCCCACCCTGGCACGCAATTTTGATATGTGCACCATTTAATTTCTCCTCATAAATTACATGAAATTGTCCTGTTAACCACAGAAGAGTCCTAAGGAGAAAACTGCAGCATCACAGCACCATTCCTCACCTCAGTTTCCTACGCTCAGTTCCATTTGAAGACAAATACCCCAAATTCTAAATAATACATACACTTTAGGACTGAACCCACAAATATTCAGCTACAAGTACACTTAAATGAGACAACATGAATGAAAAGATTGTATACATGTGTACATAGGATCATGTCCTCAAAGTGAAATTAGGTTTCTTGCATAGCACATAGCAATTAGTAGGTTTATTAAGTAAATTCTGAACTAGAGTAACTTCCTTCTTTGCGACCAGGAGATACAAGCAAATACCATTCTTTGCCAAGATTAGGATTCTTCAAAATACAATGTACTGACCAGTTACTTCTTTAACTTTGCCAGACTTTAGCTCTTCGAACTCAAAACTTCCAGGTAGTGTCCATCCCAGCTTTGGATCTTCTGAGAGTTTCAGGGGCAACAAAAGGGTCAGATCTATCAGAGAAGACGGCTTGAGAAAATACATTATTTGGCCTGCTGTTCCTGAAAATCTCAAGCATCTCACGTTGCAGTACAAAGCCTTGACATTTGGCAGCATTTGTGGCTTGCAACAGCTTTTTAGCATCACAGGTTTGTTGTGCTCCTTAGACACTTGCTATAATTTGACAGCAGACATACCCAAAGGTTGCACCAGAGCTGTGCGGGTGTTAGTAAAAGACTGAAAATACAAGATTTGAGAAGAAAGCTCTTATTACTCATATTACAATGAAGGAAATTACATAAAGTAAATGTAGAGGAGTTAAGCCATATGACTGAGTAGAAGAGGCAATTGGACAGGTAGAAATATGTCTAAAAGTCAGAAAAGAATCCAGGATCTGAGTTTAAACTGGTTTAAAAGGACTAGAAGTGACTAAAATACCTGAAAGACTGTTTGTAGGCTTGGAGAATGGGAACGTAAGAGGGAGCTGTTGGATCAGGCAGGGATCAAAAAGCAAGGACAGAATAAGAGATATTGAGTGGTGCTCAATGTCTAACAATCCCCCAGTTGACTGTTGGCAGAGGACACTACAGTTTTACATAATTGCAATCTTACAAAAATGGAAGACTGGAACAGCCTGTTTCGAAGGGTTACTTCCAGGTAACACCAATAGGACAGATCCAGGAAATAAATACTTATGGTAGTTTACCAGAGGATGTAGTAGAACATGAAGTCGTTGAACTGAAACTGAACATTTTTCTACAAGAGGTGGTCTCATCAGCCTCAAGATGGCAGCTTGAGCTAAGGGAGCTCATGCATACCAGGGAAGCTCAACCCCTTTCCCAGAGGAATCCATCCCTGGGTAGCAATCAGTGGCTTGAGATACTCAGAAGAAGGACAGACAGGTTCATCGTAACTGTTTCTTCTGGCCTTAAAATTATCTACTCCTAGTTATTAAAAAAAGGGAGTGCCAGCAAGGTGTTATGCTTCTTCCCCAGAGCGTTACAAGGAGCATCAAAAGGCTGAAGGGTATTTCATCTGATAAAACATTGTAAATTGCTTATTAAGAAGTATCAGTTAATACTGCCTTTGAATATTCTTCTGGCTGTATTCATAAACGCACCACCAATTAGTTAGATTTTAACAGCAATATGGAATATTACCAAAACATCAGCATCTAATAAATACTGATCACAGCAGGAATTTGCAATTGCCATAATTACTCAAGTAAAGACCATTACTGCTACTTCCTCCCAGCTAAAAAATCAAAGCATTTTTCACTTAATTTCATTTGCTTCAGATGCTAATAACTGTCAGCGTCTTAATATATTTATCCTTCTCCTTGTTCCAGTTTTAAATTGTTATTTATTTCCACAAATTAATGCCATATTATTGTTACCCTATTTGTGGGGGTATGGGGTGGGGTTACTGTGTGGGGGTTTTTTTGTTGTTTGTTTTGGTTTTGTTAAATCTCAGAACACCACTCAGCAGTATCTGCAGGGCAAAAGATATTAAAAAAAAAAAAAAAAAGACAAATATCCAAACTTCGTTCTTTCATTTGTTTTGTTTTGGTTTGGTTTTTTGCTTTTTTTGTTTTTTGTTTTTTTTCCCTTTCTGGGGAACCTGTCAGCTACTCTCTGACATTTTTTCCTCTTATATCTGGTCAGAATTTCCAGCACTGTACCCTGAGTCCGTTGCCTCTCAGCCTGTCATTGTGTACCTCCAAGAAGGATCTAACAATGCTCTGCAACAACCCACTAAGGAGTTGAAGACATAAATTATATCCCCCCGCAGCCTTCTTTTCTTCAGGCCAAACAAACCCATTCCTCCCAGCTTCTCCTGTAATGTCAAGTGCTCCATCTCCCTGACCACTTAGTGACCTGTCATTGGACTTTCTAGTTTGACAGCATCTTCCTTTTACTGGGAAGGCCAAAACAAGATGCAGCACTTCAAATCTGACTCGTGGACTCGTGCGTGCTGAGCAGAGGGGAATAATCAGCCTGTTGGCTGCACTCTTGCTATTATGACCCCCACCTCAAAAAAAAAAAAAAAAAAAAAAAAAAAAGACAATAGGTATCTCATTAAATTTCTCCAATGATTTCTTTTCCTGTGGGAAACCAAATGATAAGATCTCACTCACAGTACCAACTGAGTGGAGGCGAAATGGTGGTGACAGAACTGGGTTTGTGTTTATGCTTCCGTCTTTATCAGATTAATTGTAATCTGTGAACAATCTTTATTTGTTTTTAACAGCGAGAAAATAATACTTTCATTATAAAATAACACTTTGGATAAATATTTTTCAACAAGACTTGGCAAATGTTATTCGAATTAACTTTTGCTTGGATTACCAGGAAACAGTTTACTCGGTTTTCCAGCAAAGATGGAAATGTGTGTGCATGGTGAACCACGTGCAGGAGTGCAATGTGTGTCCATTATATACAAAAATGCTTGTTCACATTTTTTAAAATCCATTGTGGGGTGAATGCTGTGTGAAGAGACAAGGCATTGTCTCATATCTAATATAGTTAATTTTTTCTTTATTCTTTGCCATGAAGTAAACAGGCATTTTAGTCTGAAAATATAATTGCTTTTTTATTAAAAAGATCTACTGGCATTTTGCTAGAATCTCTGTAATTTGACTAAATACAGCAATTCCCCTTGTCAGACCTTTTTCAATAACCGTAAACTGTTTCCACTAAAAGTAATTGGATCCTGAATTCACAGAGGAAAAAAGTCCAGGGGGCTTTTTACCTGGTTCTCCACTACAGAATCTGAATGCCGATGAATTTATAGTGAGTAGTTTATAAAAAGTAAATCATCATTGCCCCAGGTATTCATGGAGCTGCTGACTTTGCATCACAGTAATTCATTTCCCAGTACCATGCCAGCTCACCATTTGCTACAAGAAGCTGCCCTACATGCCCAGCCACTAGTATCCATTTGGGGATATATTAACTCTGGATTTGGCAGTCACTGGTACCAGACACCAATGGTATTACATGACCATATATATAAGGTCATATAATTATAGGAAATAAATTATTATAGGAAAATAATTTTCCTTTCCATCATATGGTATTGCTATTCAAACATTTTCTAAAACAAAACTACTTCCAAATATACGTAGTAAATATTGAACTTTGTCTTAGCAGTAGGAAGCAAGCAAGGAAATACCAGTGAAACCACCAAAAAAAAACAAAAAAAAAGTTTGCTACTGGCAGTTTTTGTAATTATTTTACAGATATCGGTCTACACCTAACTGACTTAAGAATTAATCTATTTACACTTCTAAAATGTAATGAACGGTAATTTTTTTGCTGCAGATTGGATGTCAGACTGAAGAAGTCTGAGACTTAGTATATTCATATTTCTTCTGAAAACCCTAAGGTTGACCATTGTTACACATTTTTCATAGTACTTCTCATTTTACAACTTTACAGCACGTGATGAAGTTTCAGATCCTAAGAGAGTTTCATTTCTTCAAGTCTTAAAGACATAAAGATGTAGTTAGTACTATTTTCATGGACTTTCCTGATAAAGCTGCTTGAACTGGAACTGTAATTCACTTAATTTCAGGTAAGTCCAAAATCTTTTTGTAAAACTCTGCTGGTGCTGACAGTGTCAGCATTTACTTCGATAAAACAACTGTGTAAATATGTTTAGATCTACCCATTTGAACTCTTCTGCAAGTGACATCTTTAAAGAATTTATTCTCTATATGAAATAATTCAGCCTTGACACTTCCTAGGGTTCACCACATGCTCACTTTAAAGAAGAAAAAAAAAAATCCCTGATGCAGGTGGAGACCAGGCCAGCATCACAAATAGCAGTAGCAGGACTACTGAGTAATGGAACTCAATTTTTTTTTCTTCTCTCTTGTAACCCCAAATCCTTTCTCCAAATAATCATTTTTTATTTCTTTAGTTTGAAAACTAAAGCCCCAATAGCAACAAATGCATGACATGTCAGAGATCGACGCTTGTCTTCTATAGGCTGTCAGAGCGACAAGCTTTTTCACCAAGTACAACTTATGCAATGAAACAAATACGGTTTGCTTTCTGAAACCTCTCTGCCATGGAGGTGTATTCGATACCGGATACAAACACTGCAGCTTTGTTTGCCAAATCGCCTGTGAATTCCCCTAAATAGAAGTGGTAGTCCAGATCCACTCAGGACAAATGAACAACAGATCCTCGAGCACAAGGCATCATCAAAACCCCAGGGCAGCAGAAGTGTGCCTGTCAGTTTGTGGCTGTTGGAAACACCCCAGCCCTCTCCCAGTCTCACAGGAGTCTCAGCTGCATACATATGTCTTGTCAGATGATGCAAGGCAGCAAACATCCCATGAGGAAGAAGAATTTAATGATTCCAAATTACAAGGATCAGAGCAATCCAAACTCCCCATCTGTTGCCTAGTGTGGTGGTCAAAGAATATCTCGCTGCTCTGTGAATGAGGTGCAGGGTTCTTGACACAATTAAAGACCTGACAAAGATGCACTCTCTAACGGACTTTTGCTAAGCTTTGGGTTTTGTGCTATTTTTCATACTCCAAAGAGGAAACCCAGCTCTAATGAGAGACAGACGTGTATTTTCCCATAGATTATAACATTGCTGCTGTCTGAACCTCCGTAACAGGTAAATTACAAGGTACCATGGCTCTGATAAATACTGTGTCTTTAGTGAACATTTTATTTATTTATCTATCTATTTATTTATTTATTTATAGTTTTCTCTAAGCCCGAACCAAGGTGATTATATATGAGCAGAGACTATATAGGGCATGCAGTGATGAGCCTTTTGCAGAGAACCCCTGGCACCCTGGCATCCAGCCACATCACACACTGTTGGGTCTCAGGAAGAGAGAAAACAGTGAAACACACATCCTGAGGGCCGAAGGGATGATTTTCAACTTGGAGGTACAGATTAAGGAGCTAAAATATAGCTCAAAAAATTTTAGGATCCTTTGAGTCACTGTTAAAGAACAAACATAAAACTAGGTTAAGTCTTTTCAGGACTGGAAAACAAATATAATCTAGTTATTTATTTAAAATAAATAAATAAAAAGCAAGCATCCTAACAAAGATATTATTCCCAGAGGGCATAGTTTGCTATTTTTGAATCACATATCTATTTAACTAAAATTCCTACGATTCCTGGGGTATGTCTTGGGGGGTGGGGGTGGGGGCTGAGGGTTATTTTTTTATATAGGTTTATTCCCCTGTGTGGTCACATACAAAAAATTATTGCCCACAGCTGGGTTTGCACAGAACACAGCAAGACACAAGCTAGCTTTCTCACTTTAAAAGAAAGTCAGTTCTAACAAGAAACTAGTTCTCTTGCACATCAGCAAAATTGCAGAAGCAAGGTGAACATGGTTATTTTATGAATGTGATTCCCAAAGCCACTCTTCAAAACCCCTTTGCTCTTCAAACTAGTTATCGTACACAGAAATTTGTTGACAATACACATGAGATGCAGTCACAGGACGTATGAGTTACTTCCTCTATGGACTTCCCATAACTACCTTTGCATCCACATCACCACCACGTTCAATGACAGCACCGTCTGTAGTTGTGTGCAGAAATATGTACGCAACAAGAAGTTGTTTAATGAAATCTCACCAGCTGTTTTTTCCTCCTATTCAGTCAATTATTTTCCAGTCTTAGGTGATAAACACTTCAAAAGGTGTGTTGCCCAACTGCCTAAACAAACACTCTCTGTGCTAATGGCAAACCATTCTCTTCCATGACCACCAAAGCATGTACGTCACTAGCCCGTTGCATTTGCAACGTCTTCCCTCCCAGGCAACACTTGTATCTGTGATACATATTTAATCAGCGTCACCCGTCCTTTTACAGAATAATTAGAAGCACTATCTATCAGATATTATCCCTAAGGTTAGCATTATGGGTTCTAGATCCAAGTAGAAAAGAGTGTTTCTCTGATGTTGTGTGGCAGTCACATAATTCCTGCAGACGTGAGATTCAACACACTCACCACTCACTGTCAGAGTTACCTTTTCACATTCCCTGCTATTATTGACAATTCTCTAGACTTTATTCCTAACCACTAATCACATTTGCATCTGATGAAAATCACATTTCTATCACACAGAGCTCATTTTGTTGGCCATTTGGGATGATGTCGTGGAAATGCACAGGAAGTTTTCAAAAGCCCACCAGCAGTAATTTTGGGTGCATTACAGTAGGCATCTCATAGTCCTCCCATCTGTACAACTATATCGGAGTAATATAATTCAAAGCATTGTAGGATTTGCCAGATAGTAAGCACCCACTCACTTCACAAAGCCCATGTCAATTGCCCATGTAGCTTCAAAAACAAGTAAATAAAATTCACCCACAGATGCAGGAATAAATTCAAGAGTCCAACAGCATTAAACTTTCACAGCGTCAAAAAGAGAGAAGGGATACATTGAATTCAGATGCCTCTGAGTGGAAAGAAAAAGCTGTTCCCATTCAGGGGACATTGGCATTCAGTATTGTTTAAGAACAAAACCCTCAGTGAACATCATTGTAAACAGCATAACAAGACATTATAAAAGAAACCAGACAGGAAGATCTCAGCACCAAAGGCACTTTTGATTCAGTATTTGCAGAAAAATCCCTACTGTAGGAAAGGATTCGGTTAATTCAGTTTATATTCCATTTAGTTTTTCCCCGTAAAAAGAGATGAAAGTGCTACCACAGTTTGAAAAAGCTGGTGCACATGAACACCTAGTTCATGTTCAGGATGAGAACTTGAGTCACAGCGGGCACGGCAGCGTGATGCACATCACGCTCCTATTGTTGGAACCCTTACAGTACAACTGCCGTGCCCTCCTTTCAGGGGAAATCAAGGCAAATAAAGAGATGGTGGCCGTGTAGCTCTTTTAACAGAACACACCACGAGTAGTGCGAATGTATTTTTCTTGGTCCGGCTTTGATAGCACAGTGTAGACTGCAAAGAATTTTGCAAGGAAAAACCTTCAAAGAGAAAAGACTGCCCTGGGTCAGCAGGTAATCAAATGGCAAAGTTTGCAGTACAATCCTGGGCTCCTAGCTCTATCCAGTCAACAAACCGTGGGCCACTCTACTCTCCTCAAAAACGTGCTTCATATGGATCGTTTCTCTTTTTGCCCCTCTTCTCGAACACCAAGTTGCTCAGTAGATGCTTATTTGCTTTCTTGGCAGGTCCCATATTGCTCACACATTTCCTTTAGAGTCATTGATCACTCCTTGACCCCAGAGCAGTGCTAAGGATCTAGCACGGCTTCAGCTGAAATGAGCAGCAAAACCCATCTCCTTCCTTGCCAGAACAGGAGCCGGCTGCAAATTAGCAGCCAGTTATTCTTCTGCTATTGCTCATCCCAGAGGAGCTACGTGAAAAATGGTAGTGAACAGAAGGGACCAGGTCTCATAATACCCCTGTACTCTCGAGAGCATAGTAAAGCACTCAGGAACCAGGAATCAAGTGATTGCAGCTATTTTTCTTTTCTCTTCAATCTGTCCTCGTGGCTGTTTATAAAGCTGTGGTGCAGAGTGCTGATGGGTGCCACAGGTTGAGCAGGACACATCAGGCAGCGCCTCTCAGCCACCTCCAGGCTGTGCCACATCAGCTCCTGAGCAGCACTGACAGCTGGCTTTATATGCTGCTTTAAGTACTCGGGTTTCTGTTTCATGTCCTTATTTACAGAGAACATTTCAGTCAATTGGCTCAAGGAATGGAAGATGTCAGGAGGACTGAGCTCCAGCTGAAAGAGCAGCATACTGCGGTAATTGTTTCCGTTGCCCAACAATGACAGGGATGAAAAAGAATTAAAAGTTGACTTATTTCTTACACTATAAAAAGGCCTTTTGCTGTTGCTACTACTTCCATTCAAAGTTCCGAAATCCTGCCTTCGGTATTTGTTGTTAGCTGTGTTTCTCTAAACAAGCCTCACAGAGCAAGTTTCTGCCAGCAGCTGTGTTTGCACAGATCCCCACCCCACAAACCAACCACAAGCTTCACCTTTGCTGTTGAAATAAAGGCCAGTGCTAACAATAACTTCACAGCTCACCACTGTAGCATGCCACAAACAGGGAGAAGACTTGCCATCATTCCATCACCTGGAACAAAAAGAGCTTCAGAGAGGCGTTCTTTAGCTCCTCTTCTATCTTCAGACCAGGAAATCTTATTAATCATTTATACAACTGTATATGGCTGCTGTAGTTGGAGGTTTAGCATGATTTCATTTGCATTTGTTACCAAATATTAAATAATATTTTCCTGTTCTGTACTTGCCTCCCTGCTCATTTTCAGTGCCCTCTATTCCTCACTAATTATGTATCTGTGGAAACAGACGGCAGAAACACAGCTACCATTTAATTCTGCCTTACTCTGTATTTAGCCCATAATTTGTGTCCACAATTGCAAGGCATGAAACCTTTTTTTTTAAATACAAGTATATCTTCTGAAATGTTGTGTCTGGAACATGAAAGGGGCCAAAACCACTACCAAAGCAATTACCAATTGCTAAAAGTCTAAGTTGCTATTATCTGGACATATAAATGTGATAAATTAGAAAAGCAAATCTTTTCCAGAAAGCTTGAAAGATTGCATGTTATCATAGAAAGCATTAAAAAGTAATGATAATTTCTTAAGAACTAAAACTATTTTAAATTCACTACAGACTTAAAAAATTATACCTAAAAAGGTGTTTTAATTAATTTTAATTTCCTGCCATTTGCTGTAGATTAAATTAAGAATCTTAAATCTCTAGAAATTCAGCATCAATCTTTTTAAGGTTGAGTTTTCTTTTTCAGTCTTTTTTTTAAAAGCAAACTAGATTTAAAAAGTAAAATTTTGTAAAACTTTGTAAAACAACAGAGACATTTTTTAAAGCAAACTGGATTTAAAAAGTAGACTTCGTTAAATAACAGAGACAGAAATCAGTTGAGATACCGCACAGATCTCATCATCGCTATTTTCTGGCTTTCATTTCAATGTATGGAGAACTAGAGAATTGAGGAAAGATAAATGGATTGCACAAGAAACAGTTCAAATGAATTTCTAACAGCATTGCAACCGGTTTACATCAACTTGGAAAACAGATCGTTCTGTCTTGTCTTCCAGTTGTGTTTTAGCACAAGGGTGTTTCAGGCAGCAAAGGCAGAGGAAGGGTGAGCAAGAAGTCAATTCTTTCAAACTGTCAAAAAAACCCCAGCTGTGATGCTGGTTGTGCTGGGTGCAAGTAAGACAGGAAAAGGCCTCACAGGTAGTATCAAAACATACGTATAAAATGGAACCGAAAAGACATTTAGGCCAAGGCTTGGACTTACCATGGGAAGTTAAGTATGAATTCATGCCTCTGACATGCAGGCAGAAACCCCCCAGATGATAAAGGAAGGATGCCACAGAAAACAAGCCAGAGGAGTGCCTTCAGACGAGCATGACATTTGTTAGCATGTGCACACAAAGATTCTTCCCTCTCTCCATCGCTCCTTGTACCCTACACATTTGTCTTCAGTCTCACAAAGCTGACAACAATGCTCTGAGTGCTCCTTGACTTTGTATTGTGTATTCTTAATCCCTTCCTACGTTAACACCATGAAAGGAAATGACAACTAACGCTCCTGAAACACAAGCCTAAATCGCTGACATTTAGCTTGGTTTTGCCACAGGGCTAAATTAATGCCATATATCCTTTCTGTTTATAAATGCTAACAAATGCTGCAGGTAAGAAACATCTGATTACTGGCACATTCAGAGAGGAAAATGAATGTGTCTGCTTAAAAGAGAGAGAAAGAGAAAGAAAGAAATTACATGGCACAGTGATATATACCAAACATCAGCCCAAAGTTGCTATATTTAATGGACTGGTAAGTCTGAGCAGCACTCTGCTAGCTCATAGTAGAAAAAATATGGAAGATGTGAAGACAGCAGGTTTGCTCTTGCTTGTGTCATCCATCAGAAAGCAACACATTAAAAAATCTTCCTTTAAAACATTATTGTCTGTAATCCAACACTGCAAATACAGTGCTTATTTAAGATTCTCAAACACTGTGGACATGGGGTGATATAGAAAACTAGACGTAATGCCCAAGTGGGCTTGTACTATCAACATCTGCTCCAGGCAGCGAGAATAAAATGGATGATTTAAGAACTCAGTATTTTCCTCTTTATGAAAGTCAGTTTCCTCAAACATTTCTCCATCCTTGTCCCTTTTCAGTCACACCCCTCCTGCACCAAGAAAAGTTTTGGGTGTTAGTGTTTGCCTTCCAGCATGGCCTAAGTGTTTCTCAAGATGTGGAGCTATTAGCTGGTTCTGTGTTACCGCCTGTTCAAGAAACAAAGCTTTGTTAGAGTAAGTTTCCAAGCGGTGAGTATTTCTCACAAAAGGAACAGCTGAGAAATGGGATTGTACAACATCCACGTGCTATCTTAGACGCAGAACTGAAAATGAAGAAAGGTAAGCAATTGTAATCAAAGCTCCCAAATTGCAGGGATTTCTGTTCACAGTCTCTGCCAAGAAAAGATGGCAGTCCAAGTTACTATTTCAGTACTCCAAAGCAACAATGTGAACCAGCTGAAGAATTTACCTTTCCGTTCAGGGAGGACATATCACATGATGTAAGCTATTTATCTGTAGTACAAAGACTGGCATTCAGCTTTATTTCCAAACCAAAAATATCTTTGCACCACTTGAATAGATAATATCTATAGGGCCAACTATCATAGATAAAGGCATGGGACTCCCATTAGAGAATCTGTATATAATGATAATGGTAATGATTATGTTGGGAAAGGAAATATTTTTCTTCCTAAATGACATAGAGAAGTCAACTACTTTGGCCTACTCATTAGCCTAGAGGAAATCCATCCTATTAAAAACATTGGGAGCTAGTCTTCGATTAAGATAGATCATTGTTGTTCTTAACAGAGTGATTCATGTGTAATAATTACAGAGAATATCTGCACAGTATTTATATTTACATTTTCCAAAAAGCTTTATAAAGATGAGCTATTTCATTCAGAAAACACCCATTCAAAGGAAATGATTATTACATAAATGCCTAAAGAACACAACCCAGAGGCATTTTCGTTAACCTTACCTTGTGTTTTGACTTCTACACACTTCTAACATAAATCTCTGCTGGAAAATCATTTGGATAATTGCTATGAATTATTGTTTGGTAGTTTATTTTTCTACTTTAGTGCAGAAGTGAACCATTTAAAAGGTAGCCTGTCTAACCCTATTTGGAAAGATTTTCCTGTAATCTAAGAGCTTTGCATTCAGCTAGCTGACCTCGTGGAAGGTGGTCATTCTTCATTCTGAATGCTGTTGCTTTCCTGCACATCTCTAAGCACAACCAATTAGACACCATGCTAGACCTTATTAACAACAAAATGAGCTGTTTCTGCTCCATGTTTCTGTCGGCTCTCAGCCAGCTACATATCTTTGTAATACTGTGTTTGGGGAAGATGATACGTTCAGTTTCTTAAAAGGAAAAAACAGCTGAAGTAACATTTAACAGAAAGCTAATTTGACTAACATTTAATAAGAGCTTGGCTAGGGGAGAGGGGTAGTTCCTTCTTTGAAATTAGTTCTGCTGCTTTCATAGAGGCTTGCTTTAATGCACAGTAACTACACAACGAGCTCTGTCCTCCATGCTCCTGTACACCCACTAGCTGCTTCTTCCTTGGCTACCACAGAGCCAAGTGCCTTTATGTTTTCCCAGTTCTCCTCCTTCTCTCTAATTACTGCCAAGCTTTCAGGTTTCTGCAAGGAGCTGAAGACGCCTGTTTCAGCAAGGAGGCACTGCACGAAAGTCATTATAAAAGTAATGAAGAACCCTCACAGATTGCACAATTTATTCATAGACTTCCTCACCCAGAGAGAGGCAAGTCAGCTCTGAAAGAAAGGACTGGGAAGTATTTCCCCAAGGGGTAAAAACAGAACGACAAAGCCAAAACATATAATCACAAAAAAAATGCAGCATTCTTTTTCAAGCTGTACAATTCTGTACCTCAGTTTAGATAGTTTTGAGATTATCTGAATGACTGCCTTCAAGTAACCTCCAATAATTTTGATTTACTCCAGGCTCAGGTGCTACCACCTGCTCCCAAGCAGTGCCATGCAGAGCTTTGTCGGCTTCCACGGGTCTAGCTGGGCTGATAAAGGACTCACAATGCTACAACAGCCCCTGTAAATCAGAGCTCAGCCCCAAACGCCCTAAGTGGATGCCATTATTGAATTGCAAATACTTTCAGTATGCGCTTAACTAAAATCCACTAATCCTTGTTAACGTTTGCAAGTACCTCATTTCCCTCTTCGATATTTTCCATTGACTCCCTCAACACCTATTGCAAAATGTCAGCATTCTTCTTCAGTGACAGAATATATTTTGTTACATTGTTTGATGTCTTATTGTTATACCATTTAATTTATTGTTTTCTAAAAAAGGAAACTGTATTGACCTTTAAGGATTATGTATGACAGACATAAATTTAAACAGCCTCCTGCTTTTCTGAAGCAAATGCTATTGTTTTCCCTTGTCATTTAGGCTGTCTTCAGTTTTCCCTTATGTCAGTGTAATTCTTAGATGTTTATCCCAAGAGAATGACATTCAGTTATGCAGGCAAGGTGTTTCCGGCACAGACTTTGTTTTTCAGATACAAGGCAGATTAGAAGATCAAATTAATCAGCAAGCTTGATTATGTTAATGAGGGATTAAGTATATGTTCTGTCTCACTTTGATGCTCAATTTGCCAGACAAAAGATATGTTTATGCATTTATATTCCACAGTTCTACCTGTTTGGAGATTTATTACTTAAACTTTTGCTTCTCATCTACCATACTGCGCATTCCTTGCAGAGTGAACCTGTGCATTTTACACGATTATCATCTTCCTCTGGAAACCTTAAACCTACCTATATCATTCAGTAGTTCCATTCTACATTTTGTGGTTTCTACAATTCTGAAAGGCACTGCAAAAAACTCTACCAGCAACAGAACTAACCAGTTTTCTCACATTTCAAAGAAAAACCTTTGACATTTCTTCTCCAAGCATGGCATTTGAGTGGAAAGAGTCAGCAACAAAAACTGAAACAAAATTTCACTGAGCTGAAATTACTTTTTAAGTCAAGTGTTTTGCAAATGAAAACATTTTTGACTCTCTATAATTGCAAAGGTTCTTTAATGAAGCTCCTCTATGTGTTCTCAAAATACAGTTTTTGTAAATAGTTCCAGTTGTAACACAAAACATCCAGAACAAGACTTCGTGTGTCTTAGGCAGAAACTCTTTCAAGAGAAAGTTGTTCTAGTCCTTGCCATTCCTTTCTCAAATGAAGTATATTTTCATTTTCACCTGTTTAATTCTTTATTATTGTAGAGATACTCACAGAGGGTTTTGATTCACAGTTATGTTTGATTAGTTAATCAGATTATTCTGAAGTTATATAAAGGTGTGGAAAATCAGCATGCCAAATACGCACTTATGGCTGATGAATAATGTAGTACAAATCATCTTCCACAATAAAGAAAATAAATTTAAACATGTAATCTTTTGTGTTCTGGACTTGTACAACCTTTTAAAAAGCTGTTCTTCAATTCAGAAGCCTGAATCTACTCTGAATTTCTAAATTAATAAGAGCTTTCCACTCTGAGAACATAGCACATTACCAATAATCACAATATACAAAACTTATTTTAAATGAAGTAAGCCATTATTAATAGCTTTTTTATTGGCTCAAACATGCTGGAGTTTGATGGGGTACTATAAGAAGGCAGAAGTGTACTTGAGGTGCTGGAAATCTGATCAGCTTTTATTTTAAGATGCATTCTCCCATGCTAAAATCAATTATCATTTCCCAAAAGAGGAATCATATTTGACATAGTTTCTTTGACTCTTTTTTGGTATTTAACAAAATGGCCAGAAGAGTGTTCTCTCTTTTGCTGATCTCTGTTACTACATATAAAAATTTCAGAAATCCTTCAAATTCCTTCCTTTTCTTTATAGTCTTTCGTCTCTGTTCCTTTCCTGTGACTGGGTATTAAATATCCATAATGTTATAAAGATAAAACATATCTGCATATCCATAGCTATAACCTATGTTTATTCTAACGTTGGGTCAATTTACAGCAATAAGGAGGCTGTCATCAAAAAAATAACCTCACTGAGTATATGTAACATGTATGATTCAGGAAACCCTCCTAGCGTCTGGATTCAGGACGTTGCCCAGCCATGTGTTTCACATCTGCTTGTGCTCTTGGTTTCCAAGTGGAGAAAAGTTGGATTGTGAGCCAGAAAGGAGTTGTGGAGCTCAGGTATGTTCACAGGGACTCACATTAACATGATTTAATCGCTGTGTATTTTTCTGAGAATTAGCCTACATGCAAGGATCAACAGGAAGCCTATTAACAATTTATCCTTCTGGTAGAAGCTACCTTATTGACATCTCCTCCGGTGTTCTTTTTCCCACTGGAAGAAGCAGATCTGAAAGTCTGAATAACTGTGGCAGCAAGGAAAAACATAATAATAACAACCACAAGAAGCTTTGAGATCATGCTGAAAAACAAACAAAAAACTGAAACAACTTGAAATGAAGACAAAGAACAATCAAAAAAGAATGAATTTACAAAATAAGGCAGCCTTCCACACAGAATTTGTCTCTGTTACACTACAGATTCAGAGTGAATTATACAGGACAGGATTTGCACCTCCAGCCTCGTGCTACGATATAGCCTAGCCACCCTGCTTTACAGTAAGGCCATATCAGAGGAGCTTTTTTGCCTGCCTGCCTCCTTGCAGTAACAATTTTTCACCAAGTACTTGCACTGAATACATACATCAGTATTTATCTGTTACACCATCCCCATTCAGCTTGCTTGTGCTCTTACAGTATTTTCGTAGAAAATCTTGACAGTCAACCCACGCTTGCCTTCCTTGGTTCCCGTGCAAGTTGGCCACTGTTTTAGGAGCTCCTTTGAATAGCTGAGTGGAAGCAAGGGGCAAAACTGACTGAGACATTGCCCTAGTTTAACAGAAGTCAGGATGGTGTTTGCTGGCATAAATCAATTGCAGTAAAGTAAATTGGTCTTTACTGAGCTTCATTCTGCCATGGATGCAGTAATCCCCATGTCAAACAAATGTAAAACTACCTTGATAATCTCCATAGCCTGCGTTTTTACCCACAGACTTCACAGAATCCCTACAATATGAAAAAAGCAAAGGCTACAGATCAGCATTACAAGAAAAGTGCTGAAAAGCACCTACTCTGAGTATGAGCTTCTTATTCTCAATGAACTTTCTTAACCAGTTTTGTCCTCTTATTATTTCCTCCTCTCTTGGAAACCAGCCACCAGGGACATTTCTGGTTTTCAAGTTAATTAATCCACAAGAACAATTTAAAAAAATATATATTTAGAATAAGAGATTAAAAACTCTGAGGACTTCATATGACTTTACTGTAATATAGGGATTAAAGAAAAACATTCATAAAATTGAGATCCGGTACTGTTCCAGGACCAACCATAACCTTCCTGTACTCACTTGGAACTACTGGGGCCTCTTATTAGATGAAAAAATAGCAGAGACATCACTCAATATAAAACTCTCAGTGGCTGATGAAAAATATCTGCACTGCAATGGAAATTCAGGAGACTAATTTACTTCACTGAGTTTCCTTTCTCCTCATAATAATTGAAGATCTTTATCTCCAAATCTAGTTTTACAATTCTGTGCTAACCAGGAAATACCTACATAGAGTTTTTGGATCTGTGCACTTTTCCAGACTTAACATTGTAAGATAGAGGGAGTGGTTTTCACTTGCCTGATAGCTCAGTTAAGTCAGTAGTAAAGATAGACAAGCTTAAAAACATGCATATATATAAGGGCAATTTTCCATGGGATTTGGAGCTCATGCTGGTAATGATTTATAATGATAAAATCCATCGTAGATCTGTCTAACAATATATGATTCCACCACAGACAACAGATGCAGAGCACACTCTGCCAGAAAGCTTATTTCAGGTCTGTGGGACGGGTGATGATTCCTGGATTAACTGATTAATTGCATTAGGAAGAGTCTTGCAAAAAAGCAAAGCCCGTGGGATGCAGAACATTCTGACAAGAAAGAGCTTGGCACAGAGGTGACAACATGCATCGATTAGCATATCAATATGAATTTGTCAGTCACACAAACCTGGAATACCAGGTTGCACTTCACTTTCAGAAAGAACAGTTTGCCCTTCTCAGATAAGAAGTGACAGCAGTGAAAAACACAGTTGATTGCTGAAGATTGACGGCATTTGGGTAAGGATAAAGAAAATCTTTAAGTGAAATGTACTGTTTTCTGGCCATAGTATCAAACTGCTACTTTCTCACCCTAAGGCTTTTGGCTGCCTGTAAAGAGATGGCAGGAACTGAATAGCATGCCAAAAAGCCAGCCTCCAGTGTACAACCATGCGAAATTTCAGAGTGTGTTTTGGTCCTGAATCAAGACAAAAATACAAACATAGAGCTTGAGATGATTTTTTTTCCTAAGTGGAAATTCTCAAAAGCTTAGATTTTTATTTATTTATTTATTTTAAATACCCAGCTAAATTCTTTGCCGTGTTTCACAAAAGCAATCAGTTAAGCTGTCTGCAAGTCAAACATGTTCATTTCATTGGCCAGAGGTTTGGAGACGTGAAAAGCATCTAGACTCCGTGATAATGGAGGCTCTATAAAACCCTGCCAATGAAAGATAGGGTCTAAACACAGCTGTTCTGTGTCAACAGATAAAACTGCAATATTTTCAGGTCTCACAATGGAACAGACAAAATGTATCATTATAGAAGCATTAATATATCCAGACACAGACAGTGCATTTTTCAGTCCTTTCTCTGAACCTCCAAAAAAACAACTTGCTTCAATTTCCAATTATCTTCAATGCTGCCTTTCTAATCTCCCGTTTCCCTGCTACTTATTGATTTGTCTTTCCCCCTCTTGTTCTTCCTTCAAATTTCCTTTCCCTCCAGTTTTCTTCTTTCCTTTTGTTCTGAATGGAAGCTGGCTTTTACGGCTCTAAGTGTCCACTGCCTCACCTCCAGGCTCCCACTGCCCTTTGCCTTGTCTTCCCAGGCACCACAAACTCTGCCTCACTAAGGCAAAAACACCGCTCGACAGCAGGGAACACTAGTTCATCTCTCTGGGATAACCAGTCTTTCACTAGGGCATTGCTAGAATTCACCTGAAGTACACACGCCAGCCCAGGATTTCCTTCTCTCTGTCAGCCATAAAACGTGTGTTCTGTAGCAAAAGTGATGAAGAGCCTTTTCTCTGCCAGATTAACCTGGAAATAAATCCATTAGATAACACTCTGAACACCTGCGGTCAGACACACAAAATTAGTTTCTTCAGCCTACAAACGCTACCTCTACACGTATTCATACCACTACAAATCCTACTTGACAAAATTAAATTATCTGAACAATTTAGTGAGACAACAAACATTTTATCAACATCTAACATCTGTATCGGTTTTAAAAGAGCAGAAGATTTATAAAACAGCTTTAATCCCAGGTGCATACATGAAAAGAAATTATTTTCAGACAATAGCCTGAAGGGGATATCGGAGATTTAATCAAAAGGCCTGTTATTTTTTTTTTCCTGCCTGACTCAGGAAAGCTAAGGAAGACTCATATTTTAATTTTAGAAATCCCAGATCTCTGAACTCTTTTTTATAGTCCTTTTTGTAGCTACTCTCCGAGAAGTCATTGCGTGGGGAAGAGTATTTGCCTCTGTTTTTTGTTGTTGTTTGTTTGTTTAATAGCATGGCTTAGTTTGTAAGTTCATCATACTGTACAATTTATTTTCATTTGTCACTTATTGGAGTAATGACTCAACATGAAGGTACAAAAATTGACTTTAGGACACCCATGCTTTTAACTGTTCACAGTTTTGAACCACAGAGGGGTTTTTGTGAAAAAGATACAGGCTATGAGACACTTGGTTTGCTGTTGTCACAGACAGGAAAGGGTTTTCACCTTTGTTAAGGAGAAGTCCAGTAAAGCTAAAAGGCATTTTTACCATGAAACTATTACCTGCAGCCAACCCAAAATGAATGGTATCCTTTAAAGAGAAAAACATTATTGATAGATTAATATTAATATGATTCTATGATTATGGTTAGATAAAATTGCCAGATGATCATCTATCATCCCTGTGGATGCAATGTGTGTGCAGATAAATCCAGTGACCATCCACGAGCCTTGAGTCCGTGATCAGGAAAGCTGTAGCAATGCAATCTACTAAGACCTTTATCATCTCCATATGAAAGGGGTTTTCTTGTTGTTGTTTAATCTAAAAATTATGGAGCTAACACAGCTTCTTCATCATTAACCTTGCCCCAGTGTTTCAGCTTTTCTTCTGACTACCCTCATTCCTAACAAAACCTAACTGTCCAACAAATCAATTGGTCATAAGGCCAACTTAGGTCTATAAAATTTAAGTCAATCAGTTAAGGGAACTTAAATTATTGTAATAAATGCAATTAAGGAGAAAACATCTCTAAGCATATGGAAGGGAAAAAACGATCCTGTATCAATTTAATGATTACTACACTTGCGTTAAAAATTCCTAATTAGATGCCTAATTCCTAGTGCTTTAATTGGAACTTCCTGAAGACGTCTGGGATTTAGGAAACATCTATGTCCTCAACATCATACTCAGAGCAGAAATAGCTCTCAAATGAGAAAATCTCTTCTCTGAAATCTTTTCTTGGCAATGGAATATTAAACCATAATAAAATATGGGTTTTGGTTTTCTTTCAAAGTTTTTCAAAAATACCTCTAATTTCTCTACTATTCATTTGTACTGTACAGAATAGCAATATTTTAAACATATTTTAAAAACTACTTGGTAGTTTTTTCCTTTTCAAAAGACAAATAACGTGTATTTACTCTTAAAAAAATGTTTCATAGCAACATTTAAAACATGTAAATAAAAAATATTTAGTGAAGTTACTTTTCACAAACTGTTTTGAGACAATCCTCCTAGGGAGCAGCATCACTCATACCAGCCAGGCACAAGAAGGCAGGCACATACTCACATACTCATGTATGTGTTGGAGGCAAGGGACAGATACTCTACTTTTTAGCAACTCGCACTTTCTTATGGTCAAGAATATAACAGAAGGTTTCGTTTCTTGAGAAGAGTAAGCTTTTTATGATTGCTACCTCTAACATCATCCAAGAATGAGATGACAATATTATCTTCACATACGTGTTCCTTTTTTTTTTTTTTTTTTAGGAAATACAACTCCTTTCCCTTCTTTCTTACAATGTATGATCAAATTTTCTAGTCTTTTTAACAGAGAGCTATTGCCAGTGGTTAGAATATCTTTTCAATATAGCTACCAAGGTAATGACTCATACCACAATAACAGAGATTAAAAGGAACTGTTCACAGAATGCAGTAAAAGTAATATCCTTGTATGTCCCAAGATGCTTTTACTGAAACCTCAATACTCTTCCTGAAATCTGGACAACTTTATTGAAAATTAAATTTCTCTGACTGAATATATTCACAGTGCATAAAAGCCTAACCACTGCTGCATTAAGTGTAATATTTTGCAGACAAGTCAGCAAAGAGGGGTTTGTCAAACCAGCAAGAAAGAAAAAACTCATCTTAGAGAGTATAATGGGGAAATTCTCCAAGCTTGTATTTCCCACTTCCTTGGCTGTCTAGAGTTGCCTAATCTCCTGCTTGTTTAGTTTAAAGAATCAGTGACAAAACCAATAATCAATAATTAAATGACTGGCTGCTAGGTTCTCCTGAAGGTCTATATAAACTCATAGAAGGACAGACAGCAAAAAGGAAAACAAAATTAGTATAACTGAGGTAAAGTATGAGACTGTATTTTAATGGCTTGTAATGATGGGATATTTATTTGCATTTGCACAGTCAGAAAATAAATGACAGCAGTTCAAAATGGTAAAGCCATCACCCAATTTGAAGGGACAGCAGCCTCATTTGCTGCAATATAATTCCATAATACTTGCCATGTTTCCTTTGGCATCTCTTAATCATAACATACCTGGACGTCTGAAGTCTAGGCTCTGCTTAGCTTATACAAGTTGAAGCTTATAGTTGAGTGAATCTATCAGCTATGACCATAACTATACCAGTTCCTTACAGATTTAAGGTGAGAAGCCTCCTTTGACAGGAAAGTAGAGCAGAGTCTACCCGTGAAAGGTGTGAGCCCACTCACTGAAAAATAATTATCAACAAATAAGGAATTATACGTTGCAGAAATGTGGCTGAATTAATAAGTAACTTCCATAGAAGAATAAGAACTTACTATTATTAGAATTCTTATTCTTCCATAAAAGAATAAGAACTTCCATCACTATAAAAAAATCAGTCAAAATGTTAGTTTGTGACTGATTTTGATAGAAATAAGCACTCCAAGCAAAAAACTTCCATGTTTTTCTGGGAAATTTACACTGAAAATTTCAACTTTTTGCTAAGAAAACTTTCTGTTTTCAAGCTTGTTTTTTGGAAAATGAAGAGTAAGAGAAGCAAAGAAAATTTTTACAAAGGCAAGTTTTCCACAGGAAAAAATTTCTTCAAATGACTACAAAAAATAACAAAAGTTGTCTGATCAAATCTTGCTCATGAAAATAATATAAGAAAGCATTTGCCAGGCACAGTTTCTACTTTGCACTGTAATTTATGACTGCAAACCCAGACACTGAACATCAGTCAGTAAGCTGTGCAAGGAAATAGAGGAATCAACCAGTCATTAAGCAGTATGGTAATTACATCTCTCATAAATGAAAGATGTTTGTCCCTTTAGAAAGTGTGTGCGAAGAAAGCAATTTTGTTATCAACTCTTGTCATTATTAGAGATAGCATAGAATGATAGAATCATACAATCACAGAATCATAGAATCACAGAATGGTTTGGGTTGGCAGGGACCTTAAAGACCATCTAGTTCCAACCCCCCTGCCATGGGCAGGGACACCTCCCACCAGACCAGGACCCACCAGAAATGCATAGACTGGATTCACTCACTTGTAGATTGTGGCCCAGGAGAAGCCATGAGAAGAGACAAAGCTCCCTGGAAATCAGAAGTATCTCAGACCTGGAGTGAAGCCAGGGCTCTGGGGTACTCACTACTGCCCAAAGCAATTGCTACAGTGACTGCACTGCACGATGATGGGTTCTTTCTGTGACGATTGGTAAACAGGGAGCTATGAAACATGTCAAAGGGAAGAGTTGGTGTGTCTGCATTAAGGCTACTCTGAAAAAGGATCGTACTCAGGGTGTAGGAGTGGAGGCAGAGGGCAGTCCCTCTGCCCAAGGGGCAGCCTGTCTCTCTGGCAAGCAAAATGGCCCAGGAAAGGGGCCCTCAGCCCCCCGACCCTCCTCCTCCTTCCACACGAGGGCCTCTTTCAGGCCGCAGAAGCCCCCTCCCAACACGGCCATGTTGGGCCTGGGGCGTGGCGCGCCATCATGGCGGCCATCACAGAACTCTCCCGATGTCACAGGGCATCTGCCCGCCCCCCTTTGTTCTGGGGCCTATAAAAGCCCCTGCGCCTGGCACACCACTAGCTGGAATCCCAGGATCTCTGGCAACTACCAACGATGGTTGGGATTAAGAGATCCTGGCGTGAAGGCTACCCACCTCTTGGTGGAATAAAAGCGAATTGGGTTATGGAACCCAAACAGAAGTGCAGGCGGAGGCGCGCCAGCGGAGACGGAGCGGCCGTGGCGGTTGGTGTGGAGCCCATGGAGGTGGATCCACCTGTGGAGGAGGAAGAGCTGATGGAGGTGGATCCACCTCCATCCCATCTGGTGTGGCACAACACCATCGTGCCAGGGCTCCCACCAGCGAGGCACCACCATCGCCATCGCAGAACCGCCCGGACCGCTCCGTACTCCCGGCCCTGCCTCCGCAAATAGGGGGAAGAGGCCATCCGTTAACCATCACGCAGGATTGCCTGCACGATGGCCTCTTCTCCCACCCCCTATTCCCCGTCTCCCCGTCCCCCCTCCCCACCTCTCCTGGAGAGGTGTCGCCCCTTCTGCACGGAGTCCCGAGCGCTGGGCAAGAGCGCACTCGGCTTCCTCTGGGCTGCTGCACCGGGCGACAGGAGAAGCCCTCCGAAGGCCACGCCTGGCGTGGGGTGTCTCGGTCTGAGGACGAGAAGGCTGCCAAGAGGTGCTTGAAGACGAACCCGCGCCCTGCATGGCGGTGCACAGAGAACAGCAGCAGATCCCTCGAAACGGGCACGCAGACAGCTGTTCCTCTGCAGAAGCAGAAGCCTTCAGGCCTGCCAGGAAGCAGCGCAGGAGTGCAGCGTAAAGACCCTTCAAGGCGCTTGGTTACAAGCTCTTCCCAGGACGGGGCAACAAACTGATAAAATAATCATAATAAAAATAATAAATAAATACATTACAACAACAACCACAAAAACAACAATAAAAACCGGTAAATCCGCTTTCCTCTCTGCTTTTTGGTGTCATTTTTGCAACTGCACTTGGGCTCCGGGATCCCTTTCTGGTCTCCCCCAGACAGGAAAGATACTGATGGGTGTGGAGTGGGCCCAGCCCAGGGCACATGAGGGAGTGAGGGGCCGGGGCACACGGCATACAAGGGCAGGCTGAGGGACCTCCTTTGGTCAGCACGAAGGAGAGAAGGCTCAGGGGTGGACCTGACAGCTGCCTGCAGCTGCCTGCTGGGAGGGAGTAGAGAAGATGAAGCCTGCGTCTTCTCTGAGGGGCTCTGTGGCAGAAACGTGAGCAGCACCAGGCCCACACTTGCAGGTGAAGACAGCCCAGCTAGCAAAAAGGAAGCGATTGTCCCCACAGGGGTGTTCAGACAGAACCAGCGTCCAGAAAGACTGCGAAGTCTCTGTCCTGGGGGATAGCTGACCTTGAGTATATAAGGCTGGGTGTTAAAATCCTGGAATCATCAAATGTTGGAAGGGACTTAAAGACCATCCCGTTCCAACCCCCCTGCCATGGGCAGGCACAGCTTCCACCAGACCATGGTGCCCAAAGACCCATCCAATCTGGCCTTCAACCACTTCCAGGCATGGGGCATCCACAGCTTCTCTGGGCAATTTATTCCACTGCCTCACCACCCTCAGAGTAAGGAATTTCTTTCTAATATCTAATCTAGTAGTTCTGTTTTGTGTTCACTGGGTTGAAAAATAAGGGATTTTTGAATGTAATTTGCACGACTGAATATCTTTACTTGGAAGAGAGGTGGAATAGCATTTGGAAGGGTGGAGAAGGTGAGTAGTATGGGGTTTGTGATGAAAAGTTGGTGGAAGAACTGATGAATTAACTTAAATTCAAAGGCTTCTGCTTGATGGTATAAACCAACTTGTAGATCTGAATTTAATATTTTTTCACCATACTTGGAGGTTACTGGGTAATTGCCTGCTTTGGAATTTCATGATTTGTCTCTGAAGCGTCATCAGGTACAGAGCTAGTCCACTAATCCAATTTCCCATGACAAGTATTAAAGCAGGTATGCATTTAAAAATGATGAAAACTGACTGACCATAGTTTATATGATGTGAACATACATTAGCGTTAAAATGATCTTCCTGAAAGGTCTTCTTGCTCTGCAAATTAGTAATTACACCACTCTGCTTATAAATAGAGCAATAAATAGTCTCATTAATGAAGCTTGTTGTTGAAGTCATTGAAGTCCTACAGCTGTAGAGACTCTTTACGTTGACACAATGTCATTGATGAGGATGGAATTTTTTAATGGAAATCACTATGGAAAAGAAGAATATTTCTGTTTAGGTTGTTCATTTAATCAAGGGAGATCACCCAGCAAATACTTCCATGCTTCCTGGCAAAAAGTTGTTGATTATTGTGTTACTGTAGTCATCTCGCCAGAGATGTTGTTCTTGTGTGAGTGGACGGCTCAGGGAATACATACAGGAAGTGCAATTCGAAAGGATTGCCTCTGGAAAGTCTCTTACTTCACAAAGAGACTTGACAGGCATTGACATCAGAACATCAGTCGTAGAGCATACTGGTTACGGTGGTGGAGAGACTTGTCTGGTGTCAATGAAGTGTCAGCAGGCAAATCCATGAAGCATCATGGCATGAAAAGCAGACCTTGTCTTTGGATTAATAGTTGTGGGTGCTTTGATTCTCCTTTACTACTCGTTGAGGTGATAGGGCTTCTTTGTTCCTACACTGCTTGTGTGCAGACAGTGAAATATCAATTAGCAGAACTATGCTTGATGAGCAGTAGCATAACTAAGAGTCACAATTAGCAATATTTTGGATAATTAACTTCTATGATGCTAGAGAATTCTGTGATTGCATTTGGAAAAGTACTAGCTAGTGCAATCCTTTGAAATCAAATGCTGGGTGCATAAACACTTTGTAGTCCGTTGGGGAAATAATCATGAGAGTTTTTAAAGGGGCTTTTATTAACATGTTTTAGTTCAGACATGATTCAGATATTTTTGTTCCCCGTCTGAGTGATACATCTACTTGTCTGTCATCCAATAATTTGGGTTTAAATGCAGAAGCACGTTTGGGGATCGTAACTTAGTTAGTGGACTGCCTATTTTCTTAAAGTTATGACTGTACATAAAATAAATGCAGGAACAGTACCTAATATTGTGAGTTCTTCAATGCAGAGCCATATGTTATTTGTCTATGAAGTTTTCTATAGTAAAGGTCTGATCACTGATTCCTCTGTTTGCATTAGAATGTGTATAAGAATCAGAATTATATATTTATATATATATATGTTCCCATATGTAGATAAGCGTTTTTTAAAAATCTGTCTTCCACAATTTCAAGTACCTTAATAATTTTATATATCTGGGTACAGAAAGCCTCTGACTGTATCAACACCTCTTGAGTCCAAAGGCCACCTTAATAGTTGGATGGCTATTCCTCCAACTATTAGTTGCAATAATCTTAGCTCTATAACTCTTATTTAAAGAGTTTATTTCATAAGCAACATCAAACAGATCAGATTATTTTATCATTTCCAAACTTGAGCATACATAAATGCAGAATTCAATAAATCTTGAAAAACTACTTCATGATTTTTTATATAGAACTTATTGCTTTTCTTCCTCCCTAAAATACTTGCTTTACGGCCTTTTTCTTGAAATAATTTATTTTGCAATTATGTGCAGGGAATTTCAGTATAACATACAATAATGAGGTGTGAGAATCCTTCTTAGTACAATTAGTGAACACAAAATGAATTCAGAGTCTTCAGTCATGAATTTCACATACTTAACCCCAAACCATCCAGTGGGATGTTTCAGTACAAGTGCTTTAAACAGGCTACACCAAACTGAAGAGTAGTGGAAAAAGATCTGACACTTGCATCACAGAGCAGACAAGTTTCCATGTTCACAAATGGTAGATAGAGCATTATCATTTGGACACTGGCTGAAGAGCATGATTGACAAGATGCTGGCTATTGAGTCTGGGCAGTTGTTATTTTACAGGCCAAGAGAGTTGAATGTTAACCCCCTTTATTATTTTTTGTTATATAGCCTCATCTGTGACAGCCATTTTATTTAAAAGCAAAAGGTCGTAGTCTGAACCAGTATTATAAAATCACAGAATGGTTTGGGTTTGAAGGGACCTTAAAGACCATCCAATTCCAACGCCCTGCCATGGGCAGGGACACCTCCCACCAGACCAGGTTGCCCAAAGCCCCATCCAGCCTGGCCTTGAACACTTCCAGGGATGGGGTATCCATAACTTCGACTGGCTGTCACCAATCACCTCCTTATTTTCCATGTGCCTTATAGCACATGATCCGTGAGATCCAGGAGGATCTGCTCCACGGTCTTCCTGGGCACAGAGGAAGACTGACTTATCTGAGTTGCCCGGGCCTTCCTTTTTTTTTTTTTTTCTTTTTAAAAATAGCGTGTTTTTTGTTTGTTTCTTTGTTTTTTCTTTTTTCTTCTTTTTAAGAATAGGTTATGATTTCCCTCTTCCAGTCAGTGGGAACTTCACCAGACTGCCACAACTTCTCAAATATGATGGACAGTGGCTTAGCAATGACATCCGCCAGTTCCCTAAGAATCCACGGATACATTTCATCAGGTCCCAAGGACTTTTGCACCTTCAGGTTCCTTAGATGGTGTCAAATCTGAACGGGTGGTTCTTCATTCTCCCCGTGAATAGTACAGTACAGTATAGTACAGCATAGTGTAGTATAGTGTAACTATATAGTGTAGTATAGTATGGTACAGCTATACAGTATAGTATAGCTAAAGAGCATGCAGGATCTGTCTTCACGTAAGATGAATTGAGAGACTGAGTCTAAATCAGAAAAAAAATGCCACATTATTACCTGAGATTTAATAATAATGATTAAATAAAAGGACAGGACGGTAAATATCTAAATACCTTCCACTCTGTTCCAAAATAATCAGTCTCCAAATGTGAATGCTAACATTTGGAGATTGTCTAAATAAGATGTATTTTTTCACAAATTATATAAGTTACTACCTTTTGCTTTTGTGTCTCATCCTCATTCTCTGCTACTAATCTTTAAAACTGGGTCTGGTGATATATGTTGTATCCACAAAAAAATAGATTAGCCTAAATCATTTCACCTCAGAAAATAAATTGCCTACTTCTCTATTGTCCTCACAATGAGTCTGAAACATGCTGAATTATTGAGAAAGGTCAGATCATTTGCAACACGATTCTTTTTCTGCCAAATGAGCTTGTCTGACACTTGAAATAGGAAGAAGGTATTGTGATTTAGTAGGTAAAAAAGGTTTTTTGCAAGGAGTGGCATACACAGAAAAGCTTGGGACAAAATTACAGATGCTTGGCTTCCTAACCTAAAAGCAACACTTTGTTGAAGTAACCTCAGAGCACTTGACAAAGAGGTTAGAAGGATGAGAATTCTGATGTTGATAGCGGAACTGATCTATCTGAGTTGGCTTATGTACAGCCAAACTAGAATGCAGGACTCCAGAAACCCAGTTCAATGCTCTTACCACTCAGCAACCTGTCTTTTGCTTCTCTCCATTCTAGGAAAAAGCATAAAATTGAGTAAGAATATGCTTTTCCTTACTTATTTTTTTCAAGTAATGATCAAAGCAAGGAAGATATATTCAGCAATACAAATTATTTCTAGAATTATGATGACTACAGAAATCATGGCCTGCTTCATATCTAAATTATATCTACTTTTCCTGGATTATCTCCACTATAACTGATCTTTGGTGACGGATATTAATGTGACAATTTACTTTTTCTAAACGCCTCAAAAATGCAATTATTCTGTTTTCTCCTAAGATCTAAGAAATATAGAAACATGAATAGGGCAGAAAAGCTCTTTTGAACTTGTGAATAAAACTAGAATACTTTAAAAAGCGGCCTACTGAGCAGGCTGAAACAGAGTAGAAATCTACACAACCATTTGCAGCAAACTTACCCAGAAAACTCCTTGCTGTCTGGAGGGATCAGAGGTGGGAAATTATATAGAGCATATTTCTAGAGAATCTTCCATTAGAAAAACTAACAAAATTACTCTCTTCATCTCTTGTCCTCTTTTTCATTTCAACTAGTCACTAGTTTTTACTAGCTTCTGGGGGGGACCACTGTGACCCAACTATCTTTAACTTGATTTGCAATCAGTCATATTTTCTCACATTTTTTGGACTATAATGCAGCTTGCTGAACATCAACCAAGTATTTGATCTTCAGCAGTAAATAAACAATTGGCCAGACAACTTCAGAGTGTCATTCCTTGGACTGACTGGAGAAATGAGCCCTCTCATGCTGAAAAATTCTGAATGATGAAAGGCAGTTGCCAAGTACTCTGCATAAATTATATTCTTTCCACATGAAGACAGGAAAGCAGATTAATAAGAACTCTTTTGTAAATATATGTCATAGCAGAAATAAGATGGTTCAGTGGTTTGCAGAAAAGGAGCAAGAGACTGACTGACTCCTTGAAGCCCAAAATTGAATTTCACTGATACGGTCATAATTGTTTTTCCTTTCATCCCCATTCCAAAGGAAGGAGAAGGATCATGCAACAGAAAAATACAAACTGAGCATTAGGGAGAGACACAGGAAAAGAAGAAACAAACAAACAAACAAAGATTTAACAAAACTGATTAACTTTCATTGAAAAACAATATCCCTTATGACAATTATTTCAATAAGGGGTTCCATAAAACTCTACATAAGCAGACCATATTGTATTTTGGAAAAATAAAATACATTTTTATTTCTGCTGAAAACCAACTAACTACAGGACATTTTTGCTAAAGAATCTCTATAGTTAAGAAATACTATATATGTAATGTCATGTGTTAAGAATGCCATACTCCTTCTGCATCACTTTTGACAGTTGTTTCTTTTCCATTGACAGGCATATAATGCAAATTCAGTAGACGCTCTAAGTAATTGTGAGCATGTAGCCTGTGACACTGGTTTAGGATGCAGAAAAAACAAGTTCAGATTCCTTCTCCATCTGTACCTAAATAGTTTAAAAACAAATGGATTCTGAAGTAAGTGGGTCACAAATCTTAGACTTCAAAGTGCAGGACAGGAGAAAACAAAAAGTCTTCCTACATTCCAGAGAACAGACAAAAGCATTTTCTTTATACCCTTTATTTCCATTGCAAGAAGATACAGTCCAAGACAAGATCAGCCACATTGCTAAAACATTGCCTCCTATATTTGATACGGAATTTGCAGATACAGCTTTTCTACTTAGTTATCATATGCTTCCTGCAAAAGCAATTACAAAACTCACTTGACTCTGAATCCACTATAGCACTTAGAATTTAGAATATTTTTTTTTGACAAAACTGATAAGAATGAAGTAATATCACATCGAAGTTTATACTTTTGTAATTTTTTTTCCTTATACGACAAAGAAAAGAGTAACAAACTATTCCTCTGCTACCATAATATGGTCTCATCCAAGTGTTCCAATCAAACAGTGTTCTAAAATGATGATGATGATACTATTTTTTAGAAATTCTCTATAGATAATATTCCAAATCCACGAATTGCCTGTAATGCTGTGTGGAGAATGATTCATAAAAGTTCTTTTCTAACAAAGGAAGCAAGTAACATTGAGCATTCTCTTGATACAACAGTGAAAGTAAGATAATAGGGAAACTGCTTGTCAGATCAAGTCTGAAATCTCTATTCATTCTTTAAAATGAACACAAGTAATACATATTAAGGACAAATTGGTACAGTGGACACATTAACATTAGTATTATGTAACTAATTTAACTAAGTAGCTGTATCTATGTCTCATGAAATTTTTCTTGCTTTTTCAAAATACTATTTCAAATTATCATTGATTTACGTATTCCCAAAATACAAGAATGAAAGGGCAGCTACAGATATACCTACACACACCACTGTCACAACTAATCAGAGCACTATAACTAGACAACTGAAATCCAAATAACATCTGAAGCCAAGTACTTTGTAGGATCCAAAGATCAATCTCTCAAATCTAAAGAAACACTACTACTTCTTTCATCAAAGAGAAAGTTTTCCTTTAGAAAATAATTTGTGAACATATCTTTAATTCAGAATAGTCTTCAGTGCTATTTATTGCTAGTTAATCTCCCAGAAATAACTCATCCTGATACATGCCAAGTATTGCTTTTTTCTAAAAGTAGTTTCAGTGTAATTGTACCTCAGTATCATATCCCAGAAGAAAGCTTGTCATTAATCAGTTCCTTAGCTCTGCTATCCTGGGCCTAGGCTCAGGATCTGAGCAAGACATGACTATGTATGAGCATCAAGCTTAGCTGGGCATCGAGCACTTCCTCACCCATTCCTCCACTCAGGAATTGGTGCAAACTGCAGCTGAGTACAGGCGGTAGAAGAAAACAGCGGAGTGCTTCAATGTGGTCTCTGATCCAGACAACGGGGGACCAAGAAGACCCTGGGACATACCATGATGTAAAGTCCAAATCCTGACCATAAGTAATCCCAGGATAAGTGCTTGGAAATGCACTTACATCCCATGCACTCTTGAGCATATTAGACTGCATCGCCCCAACGCAACTGGTAATCTTTTCCTGGTGTAGCTGGTAAAAAGACGCAGGGCGTGGGAGGGAAAACAATCTACACAAAATGAAAATTGAGTTCAAATCAGGAATTAAATGTATTGTTTTTCTTAAAAAAATCTCCTGCAAAATTTCAGCAAAGGAAACTATTTGCAATAAACAAAAAATAGATGAAGAAAGACTTAGAAACAAAGAGCTGTTACAAAGCAAGGTCACTGAGTAATTTTGCGCATTATCTTTTCAGTTATGTAAATCTCAGATTAGGCATGCCTAAGTGAAAGAAAAACTATAACTAATATTTAGGGTAGCACACAATGAAATTAAAAGTCTGACGTTTTAAATGATAAAAGACTTTTTCATACAATGCATAACTAGACTGTGGAGTTGATGAGTCCAAAAATACCACACAGTGAGAGAAGAAACTGCACTGTTATATCCACAGATACGATAATGAGCAAAGCATTAAGAAAGGATATTAAAACCCATTCTTTAGAATTTCAGCTAGTTTTAAATATTCAACATCCAACTGAGATCTATGTTGTCCTACTCTTTCCTGCTGCAGGTTTCTCTTCTTGAAGTGTCTGAAAACAAGGTACTGGCTATCTGAACCTCTGATTCAACTCACAGTGTGAACCCAAATGGCAGGCATAATATCTTTAGCAACAATATGAAAGGGTTCTTCTTGCTTTCCAGTGTGGTTTTTTTTAACGTACCTATTATACAGTGGACTTGAAAGGTGATCAAAAGGCATTACTGTTTGAATCTAGAAGGAATCCTACATCCATTTAAAATACTCCTTTTGTGTATGTGTGCAAGGCCTAACACAATGATCTGATAACACTGTTACGGTGCTCTTGCTCACAAGAGGACCACATAATCCTCTAGGCTCCCACGCAGTTAATAAATGCAGAGCCATTACAGATGGTAAATCATTTATTTGCAAGGTATTTTAAAGAAAGTAGTTCTAACGAAGGCAATGAGGGAAACACTTCCCAGAGAAGTGGCACTACGAAAAGTATTTCAATTCCTTATGTTTTATGTTGCTTGAAAAGGTATCTTTTGAAGTGCAGAAAAACTCTTTGAAATAACCTATACATCAAGAAATGCATTGGTTGCAGCTATGTGAGAAATGGGATAACGTATTAAGTATGGCATCACGTCTTACAACAGCCAGAAACAACAGAACGCCTCAGGTCCACCCTGGTGTCTAATCAAGTCAAGTCCTCACTGCAAGAACTAATCATGTTAAATTCTAATTATTTCACACTGAGAAAAAGATAGAACAATTGCTGAAGGCTGACAGGCATTCAACCAAACTGTTTACGTTACTTCTACATAACTCTAAGTAATATCATTTTTCTGAAGGCTCCAAATTGGAATTTTCTTGATCTCTTTCAAATACAAAAATACTGGACAATTAAAAATACTGGGAAAATATCTTTGTTCAATTATTTTGTTAGAATTTTTATGTTTTACACTACATTTCACAGTCTTGCAAGTCTATGCCTATTCTCACTTCAAAATTTTGTGTACCAAAAGCATGTCACACATCAAAATACAATGCCATAAAAAGTGACTCTAGCAAGCGTGTAAAGTTACAGACAGGAAAGCACTTTTAGTCAATACCTCTTCAGATACGACCCTTCAAACAGAAAACAAAGGTGCTTTGAAAATGAAATTCTTTTGAACAGCTGCCTAGCAGGACAAAGGCCTCTGGAAGATGGTTTTCTACAATCCTGCTACAGGGAAATGACCTCTGTGCACTGAAGAAGCCTACCAGTTCTCTTACATGTGAGGTAAAAAGATAAATTAAAAGGAAAATAAAAGCGCCTGGCACAAGCGGTAGCTTTAAAACTATACGCCAAGCCTGAAAAAAAACAGTAACAGCTGATGCAACCCTACCGTACCACACCAGTAACGCCTACCAAAATCTTTTATGAGTCTTGACACAGCTATTCTTTCAATACTTCTTTATACACAAAACATAATTCTAGAAAATTTGATGGTCATTATTTGTTCTAATTATCTTCTATTTGTACTTAGTTTAAGAGATTGAAAGAGACTGGAAATACCAGAAAAATCTTCATTACAAGTTGCAGCTGACATAAATATATCAGAGTGGGGAAAAAAAAAGCAGAAAAAAGAAAACAAAAAGAAAACTAAGAGAAGAAAAAGAGAGGAAGGGGAAAAAAACATAAAGTAATGGAAATATCTGGTAGTTTTAAATATGCATTTCAGAGCACCGACTAGACCTACGCACAATGCATGTAAGGAATGTTGTAGATTCTCAACCATGAGTGCAAGAAACATAAATCAATAACATAAATAAAGTCTACTTTTTGTGACCAATCCTTTTTTATAGCAAAAATCTATTTTATACCAAAAATGGTGATCGACAGGACAATTTCCACTGATTCCGATGTGGCCAGTGTGTTCAGAGAGTGGAAGGAGAGGTGTTCTCTTTTCAGCAAAATAACTTTCTAAAACAAAGTTTAAGAGTTTCTTTCTAACCATATTAACACTAGAAATTTCCCTACTCTCCACATTTTTTGGCTACAATTATTAACTGCATTTAACTACTAAGAACTATCTTTGGGTGGCCCAAAACTTCATTTTTTAATTAATTTATTATTCATCCATCAAGAGTATTCACCCAGTTGCAATCCTCAGTCTATGGGGAAAGTTCTCAGTTAGGGAAACCTATCTGCTTCTGTAGAAGTCCTTCAAGTAAAAAGAAAAGGAAAAGTGTAATTCCAATCACTGTAAGAAAGCATGATTTTAATTACTGAGCTAGTAAGTCTGAATGATAATTGGTTGCTTCTTTAGTTCTTTAATATGGAGCAAATACTAGCACAGTCATAACAAATATGACATAGCATTGAAAATCCTTAAATTGCAAAAATTAACCATAACTAAAACTTTGCATGACTGACTGATGAACAGAAGATATCAAAGGAGCTAAGTAACATCCCAATGAAGAAAAAATGTTGGACCACCACAGCTTCTGATAAAGGATCATCCCTTCCAGCTTCCGGCTGGAGGAAGCAATCATAACGCTAAGCCCAAGAAAGCAAGCGAATCTGAAAACAAAAAACAACTTAGCAATAGCCTTGGTGCTAAATACAAAAGAAAGGAACCCCACAGAATGGTTCTTGTGAAATGAAACTGCTGTAATTTACAATGATGCAGGTTAGCATTCATGCTACATAAGTGTGCTATAAATCCCTGTTTGTGCGCTCCTGCTGATATTCTCTGGCTCTTTCTCATAGTGTACATGTGAATTTGGTAGAAGAGTGACTTCAGATGTAAACTTTGAGTACGCCATAAGACCTGCAGAAAATGAGATCATAGTCCCATAAATACCAAAGAACAGAAAAATTTCTAAATCTATCTTGGAGTCAAAATGCTAAGTCAAGAGCTTAACTTCCACTTTGAGCTCAGTAGGAGAACTTTGGCTGGAACTGTAAAAAAAAATAGCTTCAAGCTATGTAATGGAAAGGAAGAACTACAGACAGTCACAGCTACTTCCCTGATCACAGTTTTGATGTTTCTTACACTTCGCTGAGTAATTCTGTGAAGCTGAGAATGGGAAACTACTAATAGCCACGAGTTTAACCACAAGTGACTGTACGAACACAAAGCAGCTATCAGTGGGAGGGCAAAAGAGAGCAGCAAATAGCAGATGATCAGAAAGCAGGCACTCTCAAACTGATTACAGTATTCCCTAGACAAAAGTGAAACATTCTCACTGTGAATATGCATAAGCTGGAGCGGGCAAAACTTAACGTAAGAAATCATATACCGAAAACAGTTTTAGAAGAAAACAGTAGAATAGATACCTTTACAACTTCTTGATTTTTCTACAGGAGAACAAGAAAAATAAACTCTGATCTTGGTCTTTTGTACTGCTCCTTTCCATGAGTTTCACCAGTCAGACAGGTTTTGCTACACAGAAGTTATTAATACAAATGTTTTCACCAAAGTTGCTGTACAACTTATTTGGGAACGTGAATGCTGATAAACTTCAGCTGACCAAACCTCAATCAATACAAATATCGACAGTAAAGCACAGCTGACTTCACTGTCCAAGTGAACTTTTCCTCCAGGCAAGAGCCAATTGCTGGCTTCCTAACCTATTTTCTTAATCAGTTAAGTGAAATGCTAGTAAGACAGGAGCTAAAGGACAGGTTAACCTACCTCTACCTCGGTTGTAGTCTTTTGGATGTAGCAGGAGCTGGTTCTGCTCCAATTGATTGTACCAGGCTGCTCCTCTAGGAGGAGTGTTTAAAAAGTTCCCTGCAGGAGTGGAGTATTTCCTCAGGGTTCCTCTGAAGAGGAAGACTGAGAGGAATGGCACTTTTATTTCTATGCTACAAAGCTGACACTTCTGTTCTATGATTCACATACCACATTGGTGGTCTGGCTGACATTTCAGAAATAGAATACAAAAAGCTTCCAGATTATTATTTTTTTTCAACCAAATCTCAAGGACTCAATTTACCTATAGCTTTTTTTGCTTGTGTAATGAGATGATGACTTGTACTGACTTCTCACACACTGTGAGTAGGAATATACTGAGGAGCAGTTTCCCTGGGGCTACTGTAAAGGACAGGGGAAAGACACATGGAAATGGTCTCTCCAGAATACCCAGTATGCAATGGCTAACAATTTTCCAAGGCAGCGTGCTAGAACAATCTTCATTCCTGTGAGAAAAGAGGAACAGAAGATTAGATTGCTGCTCCCAAAGTCATAATATGGACCCTAATTTGCAGCATTAGTCCAGAACTACTGCATATCGCACCTTTTTCAGGGGAATCTACCACTGAGATAGAATTTGCTAAGACGAGAAAAATAATTAACAGTGGAAGTGTTTGTAAAGGTTGTATTGCAGAATTGCTGAAACAGAATGAGGGAACAGAGTTTAAGGTCTCACAATGGCCTTATTTTCCCCGTGAGGTACATTGTTTGACATGTGAGTAGCTCACACATGACCAGAGTGTAACTCCATGAACTTTACAGGGCAAATAATTCACAGTTCTTTGTGTTTCCACCCTGGGGAAACTGTTACTGCCCGTGCTTTACAGTGTGCTGTTCCTGTATGTTTGCACTCTGCTGCATGCCTGGCAGTACCACGTGCAAGAAATCAGGTCCCTCTAGCCAGCACCCCACTGGTTTTGCTAGGAAAGTGCACCTGAGTTACTCAACTGCTTATTCTTCACTGTCTTCCCAAAGACCCCTCTACACATGTCTAAAGGGCAGAGAAATGCATATCATGGTTCACTGTGGAGCCAACTTAAAGAGTAGTTCAACCCACTGCAGCGGTACTACAGCCTCTGCTGACACAATGCTTCTCATTATGGTATCTCATGAGAATATGGCACAAAGGCTATTAGGGAAACGGCACGCAAACTACTATTCCCTCCTTCATACTCACCCCCAGGGAGAGGACGAAGGATGCTGCAGATGGAAGATGTAGGATGCAATACAGGGAATCGTGGGATTAACTCCAGTGGCTTGCCTGTGACAAGGACATGCAGCGGATGGATAGATTCTGGATATGCTGTAGCAAAGGGTGGATTTCAGCAGAGCTTCTGAGCTTGGGGTGGGCTGCCACTTGATCGTGTCAGCTGGTAAGACCTCAGAAGAATATAGAAATGTCCGTAATAGCGGACATTCAAATTAAAACTGCACTGAAGACATGACAGTTAAAGTGCAGGCACTACTTCCACTGGGTAAATAAAAGAGGGAAGAAGTGGCACATGGGAATATCTGATTTTTGTATGGACCTTTTATTAAAACAAACAAACAAAAAAGGTAGAACGTGTCATTGCTAATAGGGGTACTGAACAGTTGTCACTGCTGTCATAGCTGAAGGCTCTGATGATGACAAGTAGTAGCTCTAAATTGTTGAAGTACAGAGCAGATCAGCACTAAAACACGTTATCTCCCTGAAGACTGCAGCCTATTGAATAGCAAAGATTTGCTAGTTGAAGTCCTTTGCAGTCAACCCTTGCACAAAGTATGCAATCTTTGTGCCAGCTGTTGTTAACAAGAAAACTGATTTCTTCGATGTGAAAATATCAGGTATTACATTTACTCATTTTTCTACCAGTATAGAAATCGCTGGACATAAAAATACTGTTTGCTCAAAATAATAATAGAATTAAGTGTGAAGTAAATGCAAGTAAGTAAAAAGAAGTCAAAATATATATATTTTTTTTCATACACAAAAAGAAAACAAAACACTATTATTTTACCTATATTTACGAACATCTATGTTTAGGGCTGCATAGTATTTCAACAAACAGCGTCTGCTGAATATGCGAACGGGTCTACAGGCACCAACATTAGTGTTGTAAGTAAAAGGTAGTCACTTTTTAATTTTATAAATATTTGTGATGGTAATTGCATATTACAGATTGCAAAGTGAAATTAGAGAGCGACAAGATGTATTTCTTTATCTGAAAGAGGTCACTGTCACAAACCTGTAGTTAACAGAATGATTACAAGGAAAGCATGCATTAAATGAAAAGACAGTAGCAGAAAAGCAGATCTGGAAAGAGTTTTAATAAAAAGCAGTCTCGATCTTTTGGTTGTTCAACTAAGCCAACTAATTAGCTTTGCACAGACAGAGCAAAAAGGCTATTTAAGAAGGATGTGCAATAATGACTTAAAGAAAGGCAATATAAAACAAATCTCCACAGAAATGAGACAAGAATTCATTTTTCCCCGTGGTGCTTTCCACAGCTCCTGAAAGTGTCTGCTGCTGACAGTGAATGAAATAAAAGGGGAGGAGAGAGAACAGAGAGAAAGAGGTGTTATCTTACCAGCCGATGGAGCTTATCGCTCCGCTCCCTTCATGACGCTGGCAACTCCTAAGCCTATAAAACGTGCCTTAGCTCCCGGTCCCCTTCTCCTTCAGCAAAACCAAAAGCAAGAGGTGGCTGTACAGAGGAGGAATGGGACTCTGTTCTACCCAGAGGTAGCTCTACTGATGCAGCTAGTGCAGCATTTCTAACGGTCTGAACAGCACAGCCAAAGCTTTTTCTGACAGCTCTCTCCTCCCCAGTACTTGGCTGTGCTGCCTAACTTCTTTTTTTCTTTCTTTCCTCTTATCTTTGGGGGGGATTTTGGAGGGTCGGGAGAGGGAGGTGGGAGAGACATTCCCTGAAGAAAGGAGAGGAACATCCAAGATGACTTCTGTCCCCACAGCCAACTGGAGCGTGAGCAGCAGGTGGAACAGCAGCCTCGCTGCAGCGGGCGATCCCTGGGGACAGGCGCTGGGAGCCCCAGCTGGAAATGCTTCTACCCCCGTGGCAGCCAACTTCTCCAATCAGTTTGTGCAGCCCTCCTGGCGCATCGCCCTGTGGTCCCTGGCATACGGCGCTGTGGTGGCGGTGGCCATTTTTGGGAATCTCATCGTCATCTGGATCATCCTGGCTCATAAGCGCATGCGGACGGTGACCAATTACTTCCTGGTGAACCTGGCCTTCTCCGATGCCTCCATGGCTGCTTTCAACACTCTCATCAACTTCATCTACGCGCTGCACAGCGAGTGGTACTTTGGGGAGGCTTACTGCCGCTTCCACAACTTCTTCCCCATCACAGCTGTCTTCGCCAGCATCTACTCCATGACGGCGATTGCCGTGGACAGGTGAGAAAAGAGAGGAAAAGCACAGGGGTGAGAGACTGGGATCAGATTTGCTGCTGAAATAAAAATTCAAAGTTAACAACTATTAAGTGACGAGAGGCAGAGTCCTCAATAGTTCATTGATTGCGCTCTTCTCCTTCAAGATCTCTCCCTACCACTGTTTTTCTCCCTGTCTTTGGTCTTTCTCCTTCAGCCTTTCATCTGTTTTACTCTCTTGCTTTCTTTTACAACAAATGCTCCCTCTCTTTGACTTCAGCTGCTCTCTGTGTTCCATCTTCTAGTACTAATTCTGTGACAACAGCTGTTGCTCGGGTTTTTGCTTTCCCCACCTGCCAGAACAGTATCTCTCCCTTAGTTGATGCCATCTAATTCATAATGATGAGGAGCTGTAGAGATTGCATGTGAAGGGAGGGAATTTCAAATTTCCCTCCTCTTTGTATTTCTGCATCTGGCAGCGGCATTTGCCTCCTCCTCAGAAATCACTCCAGACTCTGTTTTTAATAGCTCTCCTCACAGAAAGCTCTGAGCTGCCTGGTTCCTCCTGATTTTAACTAATGAGACTATTTAGGCTGCCATCTGTGCATACCCAGAGGTCTGGTAAGAACGTGGATTCAAAGTGCTTGATTTTTTTTCTGATTACTTGCGGCACAGCAGCCTTTGAGATTGTGAAAAAAAACAGGACGGGGAAAAAACTTTACGTTTGCGCTCTTGACAGTAATTGAATAAGACAGCTGTAGTCTCCATACGGCAAAGGGGAGATAGAGTTGTCAGATTTCCAACAGAGGTGCCTTAATGGGCCATCCTTCTTAGAAGATGTTGTGATTCTCCGCTAGGAAATTTTCCTTTCTTTATGATCATTTTCACACGTGCTGTGCTGGAGGGATAAGTTTACACATGCTTCAGAAAACCAATAAATTCCTGAATTTTCGTTCTGAAAAACAGATTGTACTTAGATCTCTTTGCTTTTTGCAATGCAGTGAAATTACTCACAAAAGTCCTTTCCACGTACCAAAATCATGTTGTGCGTCCTACATGAAGTGACTTGGCACAGCTGCAGAACTTTCAGGTGGCGGTAGTTAAGATTTTGTAAGGTTCAACCCATTTTCCAAAACTTTATAAACGTCTTGTTTCCAGGTGCAAAGACTGGGAAATACATTGCACTTTTCTTGGTGCTGTGCACAAAGACTTGACGATTTTTTGTTGGCTGTATTAATTGCAGATTTTAGGTGGCATTCTCAACCAGATGCTGAGAATTCCTCTTCTGTAAAGCTGGAAATGCTACTGGAAATGAGATTCGTAGCAGCTCTTCTACCTCTCTGCTCTTGGGATGGGTGAAAACAGGAGGAGATCAGTGCACTTTCCTCCTGCTAGTGATGCACTGTTCCCAACTGTTACTGTCCACAAATAAAGGAGGAGGTAGTGCAAAGCCAGTGATACTATCTTTAGCGAGGCAAAGATTTCTTCCAATTCTTGCCAATTCAGGTTTAACTTAAGATTCTCTCCTAGTTTGAGCTTTTCAGAAAGATTAATTTTTTTTAGTTGATGCTGAGGATTTAACTGTTACTGCTGGAGATGTCAGTGTTTTGGCTGAGACAAGTTACGAGGATTTTCTGAGTAAGGTCTTTTCATTTTTCTGACAAAAATATCAACAGAGATGTAGTACGTACCATCCTGAAAGTTCCTAAATATGCTAGGAAACTGGAAATGAAGGAGAAGTTGTTTTGTGTAATACAATTCCTTGGGATACAGAAAGATGCTTTTCTGGAGTGAGTGAAGAATAGCTCTGCTCCACGCTGACTGTTAGAAGTGCAATGATCAGATATAAATACATTGGAATGTTTTCCTTGGTTTAACAGTGTCAAATACTTGATGCTCAGTAGCGAGTTAGTTACTGCTGCTACTTCGTCTGATCTATTTTTTGTCTCAAAAAAAAAAAAAAAAGAAAAGAAAGAATCACAGCTTTCCCACCATCACCACAATTTCAAAGCTCACCTGCCCCCAGACAAAGACAATTCAAAACATGCCCTTATTCCCTTGGGGGAGCACAGTGAACAATACCACGGCTGGTTTTAGGCAAGCTCTCTATAGTAGTAAGGAGCCTCATTTAAGACAAACTTAAAAGCACTCTGACACTCCTTCCTGATTCACACTGCCATTCCTTTTCCTTTTATACCAAACCACATCTGATGTATTCAGCACCTTTAACCATTTCCTGGTTAACTCTCTGCAGAGTCAAGAGGAAAACTGATGGTCAAAATGAAACTTGAAAAATCTCCTTGGATGTACTGTCTGCCATATTCCACAGCACAGATCTGCTGGGGGGATATATTTTAAAACATTGGTTCCTAGTTGCCTTTTGTAAAAGTTCAGCCAATGCTTCAGACAGGAGACTGTGCTTTAGTTTTGACCCAGTAAAGTCGTCCTTACAGGTTTATATTCATTTGAAAAAAACAATAATACTACAAGTCAGGGTTAAGCTACCCAGGGAGCTGAAAGAATGGGATCACGTCAGATGATTTAGCAGTAGAAAGTGTTAACATCCCAAAATACTGAAAAGTCATGGTTTGCAACTCATCAGAAAGATTTGCTTTTTTGATCATTTTAGACCATATTAACATCCACAGAGAATGAATGAGTCACTGCGACTCTAGACATTACTGAGCAGAGGTCACAGGCAGCACAATTTTCCTTTCATGCCTGATTCTGTGCATAAGGTTTCTGTAGACGATACTGTCTAAAATGTGTACACCGTGAAATTGCTGGGCTGACACAGACCTCTGTGGAGTAGGCAGTTCCTACAGTAGGATGTGCTGGGTCTGGTGCTGAGGATGAAAATGTCCAAGATTACTATCCTGTCTAACATATGGCTGCCTGGCCACTGAACACAGACTCAAATGTGTGGGTTTATTCACATTTCTGACCACCCCTTCTTCATGGTCTTCTGCTTCTTTTCCAACAGGCTGTTTGCAGTGTACTGCAGGAGTGACACAGGCAGTTTTAACCAAGGCAGCTCAAGTGTGAGAAGCAGCACAGATTTCACTCTGCACTGCTCCACAGGCAGTCATATACTCCTTCTGCTCATGCCCAGAGCTGCACAGTGCCACAGTTACATCACTTCCAGTGGTCACTATAGTTCCTTTAGCTACCTTTTGGGGACGAACTCTTAAAATACTCCTAAAATGAACTGAACAAGGGATAGGCCATCTGGATCCATCCATTGAAGACCCACTGTCCCATTCCCAGTAGCATTTAGCATGCAAAAAGTAGTGGTTCATGTATGCTGATATTTTATGTCCAGACCCAAGACTGTCTCTTTCTAGGACCAGCTCTAAGTATACAGGCCTAGAAAACCTCTGCACATATCTGAGGGCTACAGTGGAAGTTTGGAGATGTAGCAACATAGCATGAAATAGCATGCCTTCAGTAGAACATTAGTTTTTATCTATGCTTTTTTTTCCTGTTATTAGCACATCTGCAGAACGACTTCCTCAGTTACTGTTTTCTCAGCAATTCCACAATGATTTCTGTATTTCATTAAGTTTAACTCTTTGTAAAAGCAACTGCTGTGGAATTAAACAAGGTATTCCAACAGTGACACTGAGTAGTTGCTGATCCTGTTCGCATCTTACTACTTCTTTCTTCCTAGTATGTAAACAAACTTTTGAAGAACTATTACTTAGGTATTAGGTATCTTCATATGCAAAAGTACTTGAAAAGAATTATATATAAATATGCCAACAGATCATACAGATATAAATAAAATTACATTTACAATACACTGAAATTCTGCATTACTGCAAAACACCCTACAAGGCTCACTGCTGCTCAACACAGGTGAACACAGTAGCATCAAAATGGTGTGCTGGTATCAAGGGTCTAAGTAATTATTCTTTACCAATTATTGGGAAAAGAAAAAAGAGAAAACCATGAATTTCACCTAATTTTTTTAAAGATCAGAGTCTGCCAAATGTTACCCATCTATCCTAGCCCTATACTCTGAAGAAGTCCTAGCCCATTTTTCAGGTCTGATACTTGGAGTGTCAAAGCTCTTACAGTACAATAATGACAAAATAAAGTCCTATGTTAAAGAGAATTCAAGTTTCGTGGACTTTTTTTTTAATCCCAGAACTTCCCTCACATGTTGTGTTCACATAAACTTCAGAGCTGTTACAATGTGCTGCCTCTGAGAGCCATTAATAATGACAGTCTCATAATTAACTTCAAATCAGAAGCTTATCGAAGTAAATCACCATTTTTTAAACTTAATGTACCAAAGTCCCATTATGATTTCAATAATAACTTCATCTTCTTTGGTCCTTCTGATAGAGCAAAATGCACTTTTTCTTGCCCTCCACAGAACTGTGTCTGCAACTATATTTTTAAGGGGAATGAGGCTATTAAAATTAGAGCTGAGAGACAGGTACTTTGGCACTCTTATTCCTGGTACCTCAGACAGCCTGTTTAAGCAGGACTACACAGCACCATGTGGTTGGCCTGGATAACAGGTTGATATGAGGCATCAGAAAATGACGGTCTTTTTTAAAGTTTGGCAGACTCAAACAAAGAATCAAATCAACAATCAAACAATTTGCAGCAGAAGGAAAATCAGAACCCAAGAGCTATGGGCCCTGCTTTCTCTTTCCCAGCACCCTTACACTCATTTTGCTGAACATGAATCAAACTCAAAATCAAATCAACCTTTCCTAACAAAATATTGGATAATTGCAGAATCTCTGTGTTTCAGAATATGACTGAGTCTTGTTATTACAGTCTCTGCTTCCTTTTGGTTGCCCTTCTCCTTTCTTTTTAATAAGCTTCCTTAAGTTCTCATTGTTCCCCCTTTCTACATCGAACACTACTATAGCAGATGGTTTGGGGCCTTTATTGTTTCTTCCAAGATGTTAAAACTGGGCACACTAACCACTATTTGAAAAATAATATTTAAGCCGGATTCTAGGCATTGTGTGAGATCATCTCAAGAGCCTCTTGTCTACTTTGGGCTTCTCCTTGTAGATACTCCATAGAGCAGTCGTTAATGTTGTCTAAGCATTTAGTTTATGTCTACACCAAAGTCATTATCATCTTCTATTATTATTGCATTACCTGCTCTCACAGCTTTTCTAATCCCCTTTGGCATTTCACCATTATTACTGTAAATTAGCTGAGTATATAATTCTAAAGTTTATTTTTTCAGTCACATTTGGAGTTTCAAACTGTAAAATTTTTATATTGTTTATAAGTACTTTTGCTTTATCTGACTTGATTTTAAACTATATTTAAAATTCTGTTTCATTCCTCTTATTGAATGCTCTAACCTCTTCTTTTATGAACCTTTATATTGCAGTGTTAGGTTCTTCCTACCAATTTCCTAGTATATCTATTGCATCAATATCATTATTCAAAACTTCTCAGTCTTGTTTTCTACCTTATTTCTTAGGCTTCTAATATATCTACAGAAGTACACATATATATGGGTCAGTTTTCTATTTTCCAGTAACATTGCTCAATTACTAATGGTTGTTAATAATTCCTCTATATAGTCATATAGTCATTAGGCTTCAGCGTAAGTAATGCGATACAAGCCTGTAATAGAAGACAATTGCAAGCTGTAAGCACATGGTTCAGTTTATCAAACAAAACCAGAATTCATCATGTGTACATGGTATCACTCAAATACCACCTAGGCTCTTCAAGCTCTCTAAGTGTACGCTGCCAGAAGGGCTATTGTCACAAAGCAGTACCGCAAGCCCTGTAAATGAATCTGTTACTGAAATCCTGAAGTAGGCAGCTGGCACATTGAAAAATGCACGTTCTTTCCAGCAGAATACATTTTGGCATCTGGCTCTGAATGAGTTTCTATTCCTGGGATAAATTGTTCAAGGCCTTCACGTGCCTTAAACGTTTTAAAACTGATAAACCTGTCAAACTGTACTTTTGCATCTTTGTTGTAGAATAACATTATGTAGCTAATTGCCTGAGTGTCACCTGTCCCACGTGCTCAGAAACACCAAAGAATAGGGAAATGCGTATGTGAAATAATGACATCAAACGTGCCTAATAGGCTCGGATATGGAGTGCACAGGGCATGACAGCATGTTGTGGTCGTATGGTAGCAGCCTCAGCAAAGGACACATGCCAAAAACATATATGCTAGTATTTGTATTGGTAATTGAACTCGTACGGGGCATGGTACCAAGCTTTTTGTGCTTGGCTCACCACTGCACAGAGGAGGCTGAAGAAATGGCAGGAAGAAAACCTGCCCAGCCAGCTGCCGTTGCCTGCACACAGCTCAGCCCAAACAGACCTGCAGACTTTGGCCTCTCACTCCCCTTCTCTCTGAAAGTCATTCAAAGGAAAGAGGTCTCAGAGAATTGATTTCCATGTACAGGGAAGAGAAGAGAGAACTTGCACTGAAAACCAGGTAGAGATGAACAAGTCAGATGGGTTTCTTTCCAAGTTTCTTGTGCTTTACAAACTATCTTCCCCAGACAGAACCCCCTTATATCTGAGAACGTTTTCATCCATAAAGATGGTTGAAGGGAGATTCTATAACCTCACAATGCTGTTTTCTCACATCTGATTGTTATTTAGCTTTATCTGCCTCTGGTATCCTATAACTGTACACAAAATACCATCTGCTTTCCCCCAAACTAAAGCTTAATGCAGCTTTTTGTCCAAACTAATGGATGACTTTATAGTATTGCATCAGCCTTGGTCGTTGAGTACCATGAAGAGAAAAATGCAAATATATGCTTTTAAAATTATTACTATTATTTCTATTTTTACTACTACTACTTTGCCAGTCAAACAATGGAATTCAAATGGGAAATACCTTCCCCATTCTCTGTGTTCCCAGAATTTATATTCTTAGATGAATCATGCGATATTTCTGGATTCCAGTATCTAGGATGCCCTCTAAAAATATTGGTTTTCAGAACTAAAGAGAAAAAGTTGAACAGGAGAGCTTTAAGGGTTCAAAAATCAAGAGGTGAAACACAAAGGATTCTGTTTTAAATGTCATTTGTAAGTACACCACGTGACTTGGGGCCCTGAAATGATTTTCTTGGTTTGACAATTCTCTCTTTCTTTCTTTCTGAGAAAAGAGGTGAAATGATTTCGGCAGAATATCCTGATCCAATTGCTACAGGATTCAGACTGTCAGAGACAGGAAAAATAAGCCATTTCTTGCTGTGGTATAAGCTCACAATGATCAAGCAAAAATACAGAACCTTTGGGTTTTTTGTCAAAATTATTGTCGGAGTTACATTATTGGTAACATACTGAGACAGTTTGGGAATAAATACAGGCACAACAGCTTTTTTTTGCTTGTTTTGCATTGAGTAAATACTCGATTTAACAAGCTGCTTCATAAAGTGCAGTGAAAAGACTGAGGTTGATAAGCCAATCTCTCCAGCAGCATAATCATATACAATGGTTTGGGTTGGAAGGGACCTTAAAGATCATCTAATTCCAGCCCCCAAGCAACGTTTACAACAGCAACTAACCCCAAGTCTTCCTGTCCAAGGCAGGAAACAACATCTGACAAGTTCAAACCATATGTTCAAATGAGAATTTCATTTTAGACAGTCTCTTAGGCTTAAATACATTTTTAAGTGCCCTTATCCATAGCTTAATAAAAACTATTGAAAGATACATCTGTAGTCTATTGTGGAATATAACCTGCAGCACTTTTCCAAAGATAGTTTAGGGCTTGGTTTTGTTTTGTTTTTGTTTGTTTTTCTTGAATATTATTGTCTACATACATGTATTTCTGATTGTTTAGCAAAGAAAAGACAAATTTGTATCATTCACAATATTTATGTCTGGCCAAAACAAAGTTATTTCAAAACAAATGCAGCCTACCACCCCATAGCAGGACAAGAACCTAAGTATAACTCACGGTTGGATAAACTAGGTTGGTTGTTTTGTATTACACTCATCTTTACAGTTTTAACACGGATTAAGTCAAAGTTTTAAAATGAACTATCACTGGCCTCTAAATCAATTTTAGGGATGAGAACAGAAATTTCCTAGGGATACATTCTGCTGACCACATAAAAAGACCCTGATTTTGATGGGATTTCTCCTTTGGTCTTAGCCTGCAGAAGTCATCCTAATGTAAAGCAGAAAGTTTCTCATCACAAAAGGTGTTCACACATAGGCAGATAAATGACAGCTGTAACAGGGCTGTGTGTTTTACTGTTGTGAAGTAAGGGTTCTTTATCATACATTGCACTGAAATAATTCAATTTTGATTCATAATAAATGACTCATTACCAACTGCTATACTCAGTTAATGAACCAAGGTGTCAACAATCTTCTTATAATCTGACAGCGTCTGAGCTAACTATGGAGAATGGAATAACCTATCTGTCTCCATATCTGTCCTAGCTATTCATCCTGGCAAGGAGAAAGAAAAAAGCCATTCAGATGGCAATGTCAGAAATGTAGGCAATAACAGCGCAGGCTGTGGTCTGTGCATATGGAGCTGTTTTTTGACTTTGCATAGAAATTGGTTCTTCATAGCCCAGGTAGATTGAACTCAGAGAAAAGGAGAAACAGAAGCTCTCCTGTCAGGAGAAGTCCCTTAGTCCAATTTATGAGAAAGACCAACGAAAACTGTTATCCCTTTTCAAAGAATATGCATAGCTATAGCATACCTCCCATAAAATCAGTTACAGACACAAAAATTACACACGTTGTCAATAACTGAAATGTTCCTCAAGTAGGAAGCGTGTTTTAGGAGGACTCAGCCATACTGAGGAATATCATAGAATCAGGTTGGCTTGGGTTGGAAGGGACCCTAGGGGCACCTCATTCCAACCCCCCTGCCGTGGGCAGGGATGCCACCCACTAGATCATGTTGCCCAGGGCCTTGTCCAACCTGGCCTTGAACAACTCCAGGGTGTTCAATACTGAATACCAGTATTCCTGTTTTAAGGGTTCTGATATGTATGATGTACCCAAAGCAAAGCACTGGGCATTACTCTTGATTTTACACAAACTACGGTATTACCCGCAGCTCGTAGCAGGTCAGCCATTCCCCCCAGGCAGCACATGTGTCTCTGGGCAAATCAAGTCCAAGTCACCCCTTTAGGATACAGCTCACTGACCTCTCAAACCTACAGAGTGTTTATTTATCTATCACACTGTCACATGCTCTTTCTTTAAGCTGTTAGCTCTAAGGTGAACACTGCATAACAGTAACATTGCTCCTTACAGATCCTTCTGGCCATGAAAAAACAGCCTTACTCAACCAAGACAGTCCTATAAAAATGCCAGCAGCCATGCTTCTTGCAGAGCAAGTTAGTCTCAATGAAGAACACTGATCACTCCCACAAGAAAAGATTGAGGACTTGCACTGGTAGGCAGAAATCAATGTAGAAGTTGCAGATTTGTTTTTTGTCAATCAAAAAATGCCTCTAAAATCTCAATGTTCATTCAGTCTCCTTTGATCTACTCTACCCACCTTACAGAGACATTTTATAGGACTTTCAATGACCATGTTTTAAATAAGGGACAGGGAATCACAGCAATTTCCGTAACTAAGTTTCTTAATTACCAGTTGATTCCAAATGCAATGATAGGAGACAAAGTTTCAAATCGGCTATTTTCAGGGAACAACAGCATCTGTGTGTTCATGAAGTGCACTGCTATCTGCCATTGACAAGCCACTTATATGCATGCATTATCATTTTCTCTCAGTCTCTTCCTTTGCCAAATCCCTGTTGCAATCCCTCCCTTTGACAAATTTCCTGTTACAATCTGGGGCTGAACTGATGACTTCTTTCTCCACTTGATTTTATAAACACACTGTAAACAGGTGAAACAAATCACTTAGGATGATTAAAGGATTCCAGCTGTATCTCCAGATGGGAATTTGTAGCATCCAGGTTTCAATGCAGCATTTTTTGTAAGTGTCCAATATATCTTTGCAACAATTTTCTAAATAATGTGTTAAAAGGGGAAAATTTTCCTGTCTGTATTAACCAATGCATGCAGTCTTACAAAAAGCTAAATTAGGATTATTTTTTACCTTCTACTGTCAGGACCATAATACACAGACTTAGGATGATTTTATAGTACTTAACCAGCTACCTGTCTCTCATGTTCTTTGCAAACTGTAGCAAGCACACAGCTACATGATTATGCTGTCATTATAAACAGTAATTTAAAGGATTTACCAATGTTATTCAAATGAGGATTGTTTTATGGTTTCAGAGAAAACAGGTTTTTTTTTTATTTGACAAACCTAAGAAACAAGTACCAAACAGTAAATTGTGGACTTCAGCCAAACTGAGCAGATCTGAAAGAAACTTGATCTTTCACAACCCTAGTAGATAAGAAAACAGTCTTGAAGGAAGGGAGCACTGCAGCAAGCACATCACCATGCGCCAGCCACTACACCTTGCAGCCTGACTGATTTCTCATCAAGTTCAATGGAAGGGCTCTTGGTGACTTCAGCAGTAATTAGCTAGGAACAAAGAGTAACACCAGTTAAAGCTGAAAGAAGAGTGATGTCAGTGGGATATATTGTGATCACAGAAAAAAAATAATAAAAAAAGAAAAGGCTAGTGATGCTAGTGATTAAAGTGCTACCTAAAAATTCTTTAGAGAATGCACACACTCAGAACACAGCGCAGACGTTGAATAATTGAGATTCTTCCAAGTGTTGGCTTGAATCTCCACCTGCACATATTTACATTATTAAATTTCCAAATGTGCATAGCCCATTTTATAATTACCTTGCAAGTGTTAGTGTTTATGTTGGATAGGGTAATAATGGTTTTTGTTTATAGTGATAAATGAGCATAATAAGATAATTCTTCTCGGTTGATATGTACTTTAGATTCAGCTCCAACCCCCCCCCCCCCCTTTACCGTGTGGAACAAGCTATCTGTGGCATTATTACCAGCTCCTTCTGGAGTAAGAAAGCATTAGAAGTCCAATCCTGAAACCGAAGATCTCAGTGAGAGACTGAACAATAAAAGTCCAATGACTGCAAAGCAAATGGGCACAGCAACTCACTGAATAATATTTGTGTGGCTACAGAACTTGTTTCAGCAGTGTAACCAGTCTTCAGTTGCTTGTAGTCATCATAAATCATCCTTCAGTGATGTGGCTATCACCCTTCAGTGTTTTCTCCCAACCCAAATTCTTTCTTTGCTTCTCTTTCTAATTTCCTGACATTCTTGTTTCACTTCTGTTCCTATGCATTTGCATTCAGCAGCCTGTTCCCTACCTCCGTTCTTTTGCTTTTGCTCCAGATCCTGTATCTTATCATTCTCCCTTTTATTCCTGGCCTCCTCACACTATCCTGTTTCTAGTAGATTTTAAACATCACCATTCAGTCAACAATTCAGACAGAATTTCTGCTGCTCTTCCTTGTAACTGGCACTTTGGCATTTGTTTCTGGCACTTTGCCATACGAAATGTATGAAAGTATATGAACTACAGCAAAGGAATGAGCCCTAATGATATAGCTACACCATGGGAGAAGACAGGCAGTTGTCAGCCATGTGTAACTGGATGGTATAGGTGCAATATCCTGCATCATACAGACACATTATCCCACAGTTGACGTCCTCACCTTCACTCATTTTCCAAGCAACACCTAAGCACAGCACCTCTAGCCCATTCTAGCAGGAGCTTTCATTCTTGACATGTGCTTGCAGCCCAGAAAGCCAACCATATACTGGGCTGCTTCAAAAGAAGCACAGCCAGCAGGGCGAGGGAGGTGATTCTCCTTCTCTACTCAGAGCCTCCTGGAGTGCTGCGTTCAGCTCTGGGGGCCCCAGCACAAGAAGGACATGGATGTATTAGAGCAAGTCCAGAGGAGGGGCACGAAACAGAGCAAAGGGCTGGAGCACCTCTCCTGTGAAAGCAGGATGAGGGAGTTGGGGTTGTTCAGCCTGGAGAAGAGAAGGCTCCAGGGAGACCTCCTAATGGCCTTCCAGTACCTAAAGGGGGCCTTCAGGAAAGCTGGGGAGGGACTCTTTGTCAGGGAGTGGAGTAACAGGACAAGGAGTAATGGTTTTAAACTAAAAAAGTGTAGATTTAGATTAGATATTAGGAAGAAATTCTTCGCTGTGAGGGTGGTGAGGCACTGGCACAGGTTGCCCAGAGAAGCTGTGGCTGCCCCATCCCTGGAGGTCCAGGCTGGATGGGGTTTTGGGCAGCCTGGTCTGGTGGGAGGTGTCCCTGCCCATGGCAGGGGGTTGGAACAGGATGGTCTTTAAGGTCCCTTCCAACCCAAACCTTTCTATGATTCTATGAAACACCCCAGCAAAAATGAACAGAGAGCAAAGGCAAGGGCCAATTGAAAAAATAGCGACTGCTCCTTGAGGAGATAGACAAACAACAACTCACACCTCTCAATACCAGCAACGGCTAGGTACCATTTCCAGCAAGAAAAATTATCGTCAAGAGGGGGTAAGCTTCCTTCACAAATGACAGCTAACAGTTTGAGAAGGACTCAGTTCTCTTTTTGGCATCTTTTGGCTACATAAATTAACATCTGGAGACAGCTCAGCTACTCAGATATTTTTTAAATTTTGACTGACTATAATTTTCCCTAGAAAAACACTACCAAACTCATATGACAAAATTTGAACAAGTGTAACAATTGCAGCTATAAAGCAATATCTCACTATGTTAATTAAGCAATTTTGTTTCTAAGAAAAGCCACTCAGGGAACATTAGATACTTAATTGTAATTGTTAGTCTACTAGTAAATTAGAATAAAACAGATTTGTTATCACAGGTTCAGTAACAGAGAGTTGTCAATACTCTCTGGTCACCTAAGCCTGTCCTACACGAAGGCGTTATTGAAGGAATACTCAAGGCTCCTCCACCTCCTTCCCATTTCATTTTGTTTGTTAGAATGACTGACTGCTATGTTTTTGTAATCCATTTTCTGCAAAAGCTAGGCAGTTAGCTCATCACTCAAACTTCATCAACAAAGACAAGCAGAGTGCTTTTCTTCTGATCCCTGTCCTTTGGCTTATCTCGCTCAGATAGCCAACAGCTAAAATTTCTATTAGCACAGCTGCATGAGTCATTTCACACAAACAATCCTGCACTTTAAAGGGCAGTCACCAGACAGGGAGGTATAACAACACAATTTTGTCTTAGCCAAAGAGAAGTATTGTTGGTACCTACTGGGAATAAGAATAATATAACTGGGAATAAGAATAATTTGAACGTAACAAACATCTGACAATAGTACATAAAATAGTGTCAATCTGCAATCTGAAGAAAAATAACAATTGAAAGGAATGATTCCAGGCTGGGAGGAGCTGCCTTAAGAGTCCTACAGGCATATGAAAATGATGACTTGCTTATGGGTTACCACCTACTGCAGGTACAGATGATCAAGCACTTTGGACAGTATACGGCAACCCACACTCAAACTAAATCAGTTTGAGAGTCGGGATTCATGACTACAAAGTTATCAGTACCAGGTTGGGAGAGAGGAGGATGGAACTAAGGGGTAGAGGGTAACAATCCAATTGATGCGTATTTTCATGAGATCTGCTACTATTTGAGGACAAAACACCGAGCACTAGAATAGAGTTATTTCCTCATAAAGTTAGTATGCAATACCAAAAGCATTGGCTTTAGCTCCCCGCTCCCCCCCACCCAAAAAAAGAAAAAAAAGAAAAAGAATAGACTTGAAATTCTAGATATGGAAATTGAGGATTCAGAACTGAATTTGTTTTCAATCACTCTGTTTCTGACAGCATTTAGATGTTTTAAGGTATTAGCATAGTTAATGCTATCAGGGGCTGAATGCCACAACGATGGCAGATGTTGGATTTATCATGTGTTTGATGGTTAACCATAAACTGAGGGATTTTTTTTGCTAAAACACATATCCATCCTATAATTACCTATCTCTCAAGTATGAAATTTTCAAAAAGTAGGAATATCTCAAATGAAGTTTGTTCGCCATAGCAGGTAAATATAGATGCAAAAGATTACTTGCATGTTTTTTTATCCAGAGCATTTCTACTATAAATATTATTTTTAGTGGCTTGTACTTAAAGACTTGGGCAAGTCTTACATGTGTAATGTAACAATGAGGACAAATCAAAATCGCACCTTCCTTTGTTTTAAATGAGTAACTGTAGTAGATCAGAGTAGATCAGTAGATCCAGAAAAAGGATTGATTCAAATCAATGGAAGCTTCTCCACTGATTTCAATGGACTTCAATTCAAACCCTACCTAAAAATCTAGCAAACTCTATGAATTTGGATGTGCATAGACCCAAGCACTCACCTACCACTATAAGAAAGGTTTTCATGATCTAAAGCTGAAGGCAAAGATGAGAACACAAAAAGTAAACGTCATGAATGGCTTTGAAAATGTTATGATCTATGAATGCCCAAAGGACAAATATAGACAAGAAAAATAACAGTAATCACACATATGTGTCACTTTGGAAGAGGATCTTCTAATTCAACCTTACCTACACTCATTACCTGTGAGCATAAATTGGTGTTATAACTTCTAAGCCCCACAGCAACACGTAAAGTCTCAACAATAGAAAAAAATATACAAATACAATGAGAAAAAGTGATTCTTTTCCACACTCTTTGATACCTTCAGGATACAGTATTGCCATACAATGCTTTTTAATGTGTACATAATTTCCCACTAAAAAATAAATAAACCTCTGGATCTATCCCACTCCATCTTTATATGAGATAGAAATGTACAAAAAGAGTAGATGAAGAATCATAGTACTACTTATTGCAATTTCTTTAGAAGGTATAAATGACACGAGGAGAGAAGCAGTACTGGAAAGAGGTGAAAATATTTTATCTGCACACGTAGGCAGGAACAGGTGTAGTTTGATTTTCTAATTGCACTTAAAACCTGAAACAGACAGGGAAAATGACAGTAACCAGGCTAGAAGACTGGAAACCTACAGTGAAAGCCAAGACAAAGTCACAAACAAGAGGGCCTTTGGGAAACCCCTGATATACTCCAATAATCTTGTCAAAGATGATCAGATAACTAGACACGTACTGTGAAAGAGAGTAGAAGTATATGGGCCATAATTATTCCCTGGCAGTGAGTTTGTTTCTTCCTGAATCACTATTAATCTCTGTGACTGATGACAAACTGTTGAAACTAATCCAGGCATTCTCCTAGAATTTTGTAAAACTGTCAGTAGTGAAAAATTCAAGCTGGTTTTCATATTCATCACAGTTTCCTGCCTGCTTCAGGTGTTTTCATACTATATGAAAACAAACAAACAAACACAAGGAAACACAGAAAAGAGTATTTAAAATTTGTTTTCTTTTGACTTGTCCTAGTTTTTTCCTCAGGAGCTTCTTACAACATCACCGTTCTAATTCTGATTCCAGAAACACAGTGTACAATGTCTATGCTATCAATGACTGCAGCAGGCAGATCTCCAGTCTCATGAATGAGCACAGACACATTGAATACTTCCATGGAAATATGTTGATTTAAACTGCTGATCTGTTAACTCCTACATTCACTCACAAAGAGCACTGCATTTCAATATTGAATAGAAAGATTTTTCTAATATGCCTGGGGAACCCTCTGGCTCTGGAGCAAAACAGAAATGTAAAAACAATTTATTTGTGTTTTTTTTGGAAAGCATTAGTGTGTCAGATTAAAAAACATGTAGTTAGTTATTCAGTATGCTCCTTCAGTATACATATATTTATGTGTACATAACAGCGTACATAACTGTTATGTGTATATACAGACAGTATCTCCCTAGTTTTACAGAAGTCCACAAATTTCTCTAAATGTGATTCTGGTTGATACTTAACAGTATTCTTACCAACAGTGGAAAGAAATTGGGAACTGTTTCTATTTAACTAAAACTATTAATAATTTGGCAGGTCATTATTTGGTCATTGATAAATGAAACAACATAGAGTGATCAGAGAAGTTGGTTGAAAAGATGTCAATTTAGGGTTGAGTCTAAAAATCAAAGCAGTAGTCATGGTAAGAAAATGTAAAAAACATGGAGTTTGTGGTACGAAGTATGTAAAATACAAAACCTCTGGGTCTCCTGCATTCCCTGCATCCGTACAAAGATCAAAGGACAGAAAGCAAGATGTGCTTTTCTCTTACTGTCTGTCTTGATGTTTTTAGTCTAAAAAAACTTTAAAAATTTTACTCTTAAAAAACCTTTAAAATTGTAATTATTTAGAGTAATATTTTAATTATTTTATATGTGTTCTTCTAAAATTATTGATATACGTGGATTGCCAATACAATCACAGGGCAGCAATAAGAATGCTATCCCTCCCTAGAACATGGGAGCTGAGAAAGCAAATGAGATGTTTTCATGCTTTATGCATGTATTTCTCTTGATGCTCTTATCCCTTCTCCACTACCTGAGGCAAAGCTCGTATGGTTCCTTTCTCCATCTGTGTATGAACCAGCTGCAGCCTGGGGTTCTTTGGCCAATGATCTGAAGTCAGTCAATGTCTGCTGAACAAAATGCATGAGAACTTATGAGGTTCCTGTAGCTACTCGACAGATGACTAATAATCCTGACAGCCTGGCTGTTAATTTTTAATTAGAGATAAATCCTGCATTATGTAGCAGAGTAAGAGAGGATCCAGATGCCTTGTTGCTTTTCAGTCAGGTAGTTCTGAATCCTGCAGTAGCAGGGTTACTAACTCCTTGAGATATTTTTGTTCTATTAGTATACACATGGTTGGCCAGGTGTCCCACAGTTTTCAGAAATTCAGTGAGCCTTTTGTTTCTTCCAGCACTGCCTGCAAGGTAGCTGAACCACCCAAACAGCACAATGCCACCAGAACTCATGGAAGATAAATATCTCTGCTTTTATCCTTCTCCCAGTCCTAAGCTTTGGTTGATTCTAGATGCACGCAAATCTCTGAAGGTTCCTTATGCACAGGTTTTTCCTTTCTTTTACAGGTACATGGCCATTATTGATCCCTTGAAACCCAGGCTCTCTGCAACTGCTACCAAGGTGGTCATTGGGAGCATTTGGATTTTGGCTTTCCTGTTAGCCTTTCCTCAGTGCCTCTACTCCATAACCAAGGTGATGCCTGGGAGAACTCTTTGCTATGTAGCATGGCCAGGTGGTCCAAAACAGCATTTTACGTAAGCTTTTGTTCCTTTACACTTGTGCATGGTGATGTCTACACTTGCAATGGATGCTACACAGAGAATAGCATCAGTCATTGAGAGCAGGCCTTCTAAGCTAGGAAGATAGTGCACTTAAGTGATAAGTGGAAAAAAAATATTTATTCTCTTCCATGGGCATTTTCCATTCCATGCTGCAATGTTTACCATCACTGCCTCACTTAAAATTACTACTTTCATATAGACAGAGTTAGTCATAAATGGGTACAGAATTCCCAATTCAAAGCAAGCTTCCAGTTTATCCTAACAGGAAAACAAGCGTTTCCAGCCTCTCCTTGTCATAATCAGATTTTTTCCTCTGGTTCTTTTTGTGAGAGGTTTGGATCTTCACGCCTTATTCTGTTACGTTATCACAATTACTTATCTCAAACATCAGTTTGGATAAGAAAACTGTAAATCTTGTAATTCACTCCAGTTTCCGAAAGTGTAGAATAACAGCCACTTGAATTGAATATATTCTCTATTCGTCCCTCTGGCAGAATTAGGAATAAGTGGTTATCTAGGCACAGAAACATCATTTGCCCTTTCATGTCCTCATTGGTATTTAAGATGAACTCTGTGTCCAAGGCTGAAAACCTGTGCAACCATACATCATTGAATTTGACCTTTCTTCTTCCTTTGGGCAGGTGAAAGAGGCCCTGATCATATATAATTTTTATCACTGTAGGAGCCATCCACAGGTATTTATCTTTAGGGCAGTAAGGCCACTCTCAGAGACAGCTGGGGATTCTTCACTGATCATTCATTGGGATTTTATGTGAAGATGGTATTTAACATGGGCCTAACAGGAGGCAAAAGAAATTACCTTTTTTTTTTTTTAGCCAATGTTTAAATCAGCAGAGATGCCGATATTGCACAAGAGATATGGCATGTGAAGTACACGTACAGAGGACGCTTAACAGTGTCTTTGTATAAAACTGGCATTTCAATATTGGTTTTCTTCTTTCATTTATGGTCAAGACTAGAGCTCAGAACCCTTAGCTTGCCCTTAGGATACTTGACTGTGGAATAAATAAATCAATTCAGCTAGCTATGGACAAAGGTAACTTATTCTGCAGTCAGTAATCATGACTACTATAGAGCCATTCTTAATCTATGCTAGTACAAGTTCAGAATCAGAGCTAGAGACCCCAGAAAGCACTTGCATTAAAATGTAAATAAATTTGCAGTGCAATTCAAGACTTTTTCAAAAAGACAGTGAAAGCACCAAGGACTAGCCAATCAATATAAAACACGCTTCGCGTTACAACAGCACTTGACTTTTAGCAGCCCATTCCATCAGCTCTGAAAGCACTTATCAGCTTAATGCTTTTTCATTGCAGGTATCATGTCATTGTGATTGTGCTGGTCTACTGTTTCCCACTGCTTGTCATGGGCATCACTTATTCCATAGTGGGAATTACTCTCTGGGGAGGAGAAATACCAGGCGACACATCCGACAAATATCATGAGCAACTCAAAGCTAAGAGAAAGGTACTGTTCCATTAAACCTCACTAAGTGAATCTTAATAACATCATCTGCGGTTGTGTTGCAAAGTATTCCAGTATTTTCTTTCAGAAACATAAAGTCATTAGAAATAACAGTCATAAGAGATCTACTTCAATAAAAAAATTGTTTGACAAGTTGTCTTCTATGTTGGCTAGTTGTTCTTTTTCTAACTTCACTGTTCCTCATTAAATAAAAACATTTGGATTTTAATTTCATATTCCCTATCTAGTGACATGTAAGTGTGTCTGATATTTGGAAACGAAGCCCAAATTCTTAGCCTTTATAGACCTAAAATACTTAGTTCTGAACAATGGATTAGCAAACCATTAGCTCAGATTCTCACCCTACTGAAAAAACAGTGAATCTTACTGTAATTTTCAATACATTAAGGACCATGCAGCTTTGAGATGAGTACTGATCAGCCTGTTCATGCTGAATGTTCTAGGTTTTACATAAATACCTATTGGTGAGAAATACACAAAACTATTTTTTCCAGTATTTTTTCTGTTAACTTATTTGACTGTAAATATTGCCTAGTCTAACAGGACTGTGGATTACTAATGACCTGATTATTTGCCTATTTCCAATTCACATTTAATGATGTTTCAGAGCTATGAGGGCGTCTTTCTTATATTTTTTTCTTAACTGCACAGGAAAAATATTTTAAAAGCAACAAAATGTAGAGCAAACAATAAGCAAGCCCTTCTGCTTTTTATTTCTAACAGTTTTTCATACTACAACACATTTAACTTTTAGGATTTGTAAAAATGTTACCCAAACATGGAGTCTAACTTACCAGTGATGAGCATATTTTCAAATGCCTACTTTGAATCATGATACCATAAATATATTTGAACCTGTTGTATATGCCACCATATTGCAGCATTAGCAGAATGCAACTTGTTAGGTCCTGGGACAAGAGGAAATTTTCTGCCAATACTGAGGAACATTGATGTTTCCATTTCTTTCAGGACACTGCCAGGAATATGAAAGTGTTTATTTCCAGATACTATACTTGTTATTATGACAGCGCATATATGAAAGGAAAGATTAGGATTTTCTCATTCATACTTCTTCATACTCATAAGAGACATACAAAAGGCTCTATACCAAGTTTCAGTTTTCACAATAGTAGATGTGCCTAGACATCTTCACTGTATGACACCCAGTGCTTCCCATGACACCAGAAGTGGTATTTATTTTGGACTTCATGTAGCTCTTGTAAAAGGGCAAAATGTTAGCCTCTCCATAGGAAGAGATTATATTATCACTACTATTGTGTTGTAATAGTTCAAATATACTTTGGTATGTGAACTGAGAGGAAATGATGAAAAGTCATCACAGAAAACTAATCCGTATGCTTTGAATATATGCCCCAAGGTTAAACTATTAGACTCATTTCCAGAAATACTGAAAGCATGTCACAAGATCAGCATTTTAGTCCTTAACATTATCAATAAAAGTCCAATATTATCATTACAGTTTTTGCCATGCATATTATCCCTTACCAAAAGTGTATTTTCAAAGTTACGGAATGACCTTTTCTAAAGAACATAACCAGAAATAGTTTTCACTGGTCAATTAAAAAAAGGAAGAAAATACTCACTGGAGGGTGCCTGGGGTCTGATTGTGAAGACAAGCTGAGGAATCATTTTGTGTAAGAGATACAGTTTGCAAAAGCAAGTGTGGAAAGCAGTATTAAAAGCAGTAACTATTAAAAGCAGTAACTTGTAGAAGCAGAAAATCCCAGAACAGGAGCACTTTTTATCATAATAACCAAGTAAGATAAACATCTTATGTCATATACACTAAAGGTCTCTGAAGACAAAATTTGGCTCTTAATATATGGTATGAAATGTCCAATTAAATCACTTGAATAGTTTTAAAACAGCAATCCTTAAGAACTCTAAATATATGCAAGAGAAGGAATCCTTAATTAAAGCGTTTTAAGTGTGAGAGTATTGGAATTCATGCCTTCAACCCATGCAACTAGGGGATTAAATTATGTGCAGATATATTGTAACTGCATCTCTGACTTCGCTGGCAGAGCTCCATGACAGCTCTTCAGTTCCACTGCTGTTCTCTTCAACAGGATTTACGAAGTAACTCACATTTGGAAAGATGAATTACAATTGGCCATTCAGGGTGATAAACTAATAGACTAGAATCCAAATAAAGTTATCACTCAGCCAGCCTCTGATAACAAAGCTATGGCTTTTCTTTTATTCAAACAAAGAAACCATCTATTTTTCCTCCTGTTTTGTAGGCAGGTATCTAAGCATATGAAATCTGTACTGGCTGCACTTACTACAGAGAACTATAAAGTAGCAGACTGTATCTTCCATGTTACCCAATGATACAGTGCAAAGCATGTTTGATTAGGATTGTTTGAAAAGGTATTTGGTGTTAAGAAGTTAGTGAGCTTTTCATGTAAGACCTTTTAAAGAAACTGAGTTTGCCAAGAAAAGATTTGAAGGTTGAGAAAGTTGTTAATATAGTCTCATCATTTTGTCTATGTGATGGTGCAAGGCACCCTGAATTCTTCTGAAAGCAACCACAAAGAATAAAGAATTCAAAGAATTTCATTCCACACAATACAGGTTGGACAACAGAAAGTCATACTTAGTCAGGGAGTCAAAGATTTCAATTTTTTAGAAATTCAGGAGTGGATAGGAATGATAAGATTAGTGTGAGGAAACATTTTGGGAGGAGCTGTTTCATGACAGAAACTGATTATCTACCTTTCATCCAATTTGCCAGTTCAGGGCTAGACTAAGCATTACACCAGTGGCTTCAGATCTCAGTCCATTATCAGTTACTTTCTGTCCTAATTCATGCTCCAATATTTGAACCACTTTTTTTTTTCCTCTTCCTTTTCATTTTCATTTTCTTTTTCTTTTTCTTTGACAGATCAGATGTCTCATAGACTGACTCATTTAAGATGCTAATGTGAGTCTTTTGAACTTTTAAACATCCACCCACTACATGTGGGGACTTTGCAGACTTTAACCCTTCTTCTTAAAGCTTCTGGCACGATATTGACTGATCTTCAGCTACTTTATTCTCCTGTAACTCCCATTTTCAAAAGATAGAGTTATAATTTCAATACTGTTATATATAAAGGAAGTTTATACGTCTCATAATGTTGCTATCAGCTTTACTAGGCCAGTGTTCTTCACATTCAAGGCAGACATAGACCGGCCCTCACTTATTGTCTCCCCACTGTTTTTTCTATCTAACTTTTATTCCAATCCCTCTCCAGAGTTTACTTAACCTATAAGAGGGAATAATTATGTACTGTAAATCAAACTAATCAGTTACTGTCTTTGTCACAAGATACAGTTCTGATAAAACTTTTCCTGAAAAAACGTTTCCCAACAGAAGATACCATTGCTTTCACCCAACAGCAAGAATACAGAAGAACAGGAAACACTCTTTTAATTTTAAATCTTACCTTTACATTTCTCCTTACTTCTGTTAACTTCATGATAATACTTCACTGTGCATCTGTTTTGGCAGTGTTCATGATTCCTCCATACTTATGCCTCCTCTTGTATTCTTTGCTTCTCCTGACACAGTCAGACTGAGGCGTCATCTCTGCTTCTTACTGCAACGAAGATTGAATAAAAATCACATTTTTCCAACATTAAAACTATTTTGTAAATATGCATGTAAATAAGAAAAAATACATTTACGAGTGACTCACACTATTACAGAAAGCATTAAAGAGATGGTCAAGTTTACCAGCCTAGCTATATAAGAAAATTTGCAAAGCTTTGTATATATTTTTTGACATAAGTAGACATCCCGTATCAATTTACAGTCAAATCTATCTATTTAACCAGTTAATACAGTATATTGAACACAGTGGAGGAGAAAATGAAGAAGTGGAAAACTTGAGACTGCCATCTGAAAAGAAAAATATGTTGAAATCAGTGTGGAACTGCAGGAATAATGATGTCAGGGGAGCCAAAACAGTCACATGTAAATTGAAAAATCACTGAAAATTACTATATGGGAAGCTTTTAGTAGATAAACAGGAATAGCCAGGTGAAGTGTTGGAAGGACTACAAATAAATACTACAGAAAGACATCTCGACAATTTTAAAGAATTTTTGGAAATGAATACATGGAATATTCCCCTTTTTCACAGACTACAGAAGTAAACAACAAACAGGATCTGAACAAATGGTCTCTGTAAGAATCAGTATGTGGTGTGAGCACTTCACACACAGTCATTCACGCTTATTTCTCTGTTTTGGACATGTTCCCCCCCCCCCTTTTCCCCCCAGATTTAGAGATTTTCCATAGAAGGGCAACTAAAATGATCAAGGGTATTATGAAGAGAGACTTAAAATGGCTCAGACTTCTCATTTGGAGAAGAGGTGGCCACGGGCTGAGATGATCTGGGTTTACAGACTCATGAAGGTCTTGGATAAAGTGACCGAAGAACTGTTGATCACCATATGCTGAAATGCAAGAACTAAAAGGTGCCCAATGATACTAGTCAGACAGCAGTTTGAAGCAGGTAAAAGAGAGAGTAATTCATTTGTACAGAGCTTCTGAGACTTTATCCTTACAGACTCTATGATCTCAGAAGGTTCAGAAAGGGATTAGTCAAATTAAAAATTAATAAATTCATAGATACAGAAAGAAGGAAGCAGGGATCTCCCCTCCTCTAATACAGTTCTGGATGCTGGGACAGTATTAGTAAATGGAAGATGGAAAATGGTTCATGGGATCTCCCCAAACAAGCACCTAGGGTAATGGACAACTGTCCTATCCAAGAGGGACTGTCTTATGTCCTTATGCTTCTTTTTTAAATAGTAGTACAGCTATTAAAGTTCAGCTGTTAAAGTTCAGTTATTCAGCACATTATTCCTGGCTTCTCACTGAGTTTCAGTGTAACTAAAAAGGCAGATTTCTTTTTTTAAGCACATACAAATACATGACATGAAATTATTTTAATATACATTTTTTAATCAGTGGATGAAGTAAGAAAAAGTCTAGTTGGAAATAATGATACTTTTGCTGACATTAAGTGGCAGCTGAAAAGGGCACAATGAAAGAAAGAAGATAAACTGCGTCAGGGTGGTGTAGTTTATTAAGGGGCAGATTTTGCTAAATTAGAAAGAAAAAGCAAGAGTCAAAGCCCAAAACATTACAGTGTAGCATCAAAACTGGTGGAACACTGAACAAGCTATAAGCACCTACTAAGGCTGACAAAGACAGGAAAAAACAAGACCATACTCATACTCTAAAGTTTAGTCACCAAAAACAGGTGATGAAAACATCACACTGAACTCACATATCACATGGTAAGTAATTCTGAAATTAAAATCTTTCTTATTAACACACAACCACTAAGTCTAGGCAAACAGACTTCTTAGGTGCCAACCTGTTCATAAAAGTTCACAAAGATTGCATTCAACCATAAAAAAAATAAAAAAAACTCTGACATAGTGAATCCAAGTAGTTGTCTTGCATGTGATTCCCTATTTCAAACACCATCTTGAAAACCCATTTTCCTAGACATTTGTTTAGTCTTCTCCAAGGTTGGAAAATAATTGCTATCCCAGGTGACTGTAAAAAGACATGGTAAGTTTAATATCTTCCCAGTTATTTAAGCAATCCATATTCTCCTAGCTTCTCCCAGTATGAGAATCAGCATTTCAGTCTCCAAGAAGTTACGATGAGTGAAACAACCTATCCATCCCATCATGGTGTAATGAGGTGCAGAAATTCAATTTGTTACAAATACTATACGCCTCAGGCCAAAAATAAGTGCCTGTGTAATTTTTTGGTCCATCAGTAGTCCTCTTCTGTAAATGGGTCTACTCTTTGGCTTTGCAGAGTTTGATAATGAACGTAAAATGGAGAAAAACAGAGAGGGGTATGTTAGAACAGAAATAAGAGAAGAGGAAGCTGAAGAATTAAACTATTTTATCAGCAGGTGGTCTCACTGACCTAACAGACATAGCACCGTGGCTTACACTGTGTGGATTACTATATCGCCTGAGTATGTGAAATTTCATATAGCCACAGATAAACTATAATTTATTGGCAATACTAATACACTATTGGCAGGCACCATTTAGGCCAAAGCTTCATGATGGCGGAATGCCGTGACCATGCTTCAGTGCAGCCATTCAAAAATTTAGCAAGTATTGTTCAGCACATTCAAAAAGCAAAAAGGCTAACTAATAACAGGTTGGAAGATGATTTACCCAGCTAGCAGCAATTCTATGCATTCCACTGCTTTGCTGTAACTCAACAACCAGAAAAAAAAAAAAAGATACTTTTTAATAGTTCCAGTCCTTATACGTAAACGTGCATCTCTTTAGGCAGTTTAAGGTGAGACAAAAATACCACCTCTTATGTTCATCCACGGCCTTTCTTCTACAAAAAACACAAGCAACTGAACTGAACTAAAAGTTTCTATAGTGATTGTCTCTGAATCTCTCACTGTTTTCCCTGTTGTAAAACTAGCCTAAATTTATGATTTCCTACTCCTAAGTCAGTCTTGCCTGAAGTTTGAGTCACTGAGTCACACTTCCTGGTGACTTTGGAGTGAAAGTACTCTAAAAACAAAATCAGTCTGTAGATTGTGAATGTGTGTCACTGAGAACATGGCGAGTTTTAAAAATCGGTTTTATCTGTGTTTGCCTTTGACATTGGCACATTTTTTGCTAAAAGAAAAGAAATAAACAACCCAAGAAGAAGGAATTCTCAGGAGCAATTTCAGATCTAAAGAGCAAGCGTAAGCCAAGTGGAATGAACCTGAAATCTGGTAAAGGTTTCCTTGTTTCAAGTCCAGTTATGATTTTCCCCTCTAACACCTCTAAAGGTGATGAATACACCAGACTGTTTACATGCATTTCACACCTTAGACCTTTTCATTTATGATGAAGAGACCTCTCTTTCTTACATTTGTATAAACTCTAGTTATCATCTCTTTCTGCTCCCTTGTACCCGTTTTGTTTTTGCAGCTCTTACTGAGTTTTCATAGTGTTTTCAAGACTAGAAGTAAATTTGAATAGTAATACCTTAAAATATCTTCCATAGTGCTTTTTTTTTTTTTAATTACAGCTGGTCCTTCTCTCTCCATCCACCCGCTGTTTTAGTTTTCTGAACTTCTGTATTGTCTGAATTAAATGCCAGGATTTCTCTGAGAGATAGACCACAGCCAACAAATATGTATACAGTTTGTGTAAATACACTAAAATTGGTAATTTATTTCCCAGAGAAGGAATCCATAGAATTATGTGTCATACCAGCATCGTGCTACAGTCTTCTAATCAGATGACTGCCACATACATTACATAATGGTTATTCTCCTTGGTGACTCAGATGTCATTTTGAGGAACAACACCTCCTAAAATAGTATTTCCAAAATTCTCACCTTCTAAGTCAAAATCTGAAGCAAAAACCTTGCACTGTAAATTTTGGAAAGCCACATATACGACTATACTAAAGATAAATAGAGGCGGTAAGACCAATAAGCATCTGGAGCAAGACTAGAAATTACAGAGTTAGGCCAATTCCACTAGTAGCACAAACCATGCAAGACTACTCACTCACACCTTGAAAACCTCAAAAGGTCTTTTACTGCCCCTGAATGTGGCCCATCCAATCTGCAGTTACCCTGCATCCAATCTGAGCTCCCCTGTAAAATATAATAAACTGTGACCACATGCATAGCCCTGCAGAGAACACAGAGCTCACAGGAAAGCCTTTCCTGGAGGGAAATCAGAGACAAATTAATTTCAGCCTGAGTTTTGAGTCTGTTGAGCTTCCTGGATTGGTGCTCTGCACCCGTGTGGTGAAGAGTCCAGGAGGCCTGACACAGATCAGTCGTTTTGAAGCACCGCAGTGCCGAGAGCTGCACACCCAGGCCAGAAGAACTGCAGATCCAGCACTGCATTTATAACTTCTCTCATTACTGTTCATTACGTGTTGCCATTCCTTTAAAATAAAACAATTTCAGCGCATCTTCTTCTGAGTTAAAGCAGAAGGCTGTGTGATTACCTTCTTAAGACTTAGAGGAAGAGAGCTCACCAAACTCCTGCTACAGCACAAACTTACTGAGGGAAAACCAGACGAAACAGCCCGGGGTCATAACAAATGGTGGCAGGAGCCAAACTGTGGAGAAGCTGCTATCCTCCAAATGGGGTTTTTAGAAGCAGAAGAATATCATAGCCTATAGACGGAGGGGTCTGCGTGTTATGTCTATTGGCACCTTCACCCAACAAAGTTAACCCTTTAACTCAAGCACTTCATGCTTGAGAAGCCTCTGTACTGCAAACACTGCGTACAACCCATTCAAAGCACCTTCATGCCATTATTCCTTGTCTGGGGGAGGTGGAAGGAGATTCTTTGATTTCAGCTGGCTTTGGAGTAGGTTTCCTAGGAAACTGTTTCAGCCACCCTGCCCTGGGTTGGCTTATCCCTTGTTCCACAGGGCTACCCAACCTGTGCATCACGGCCAAGTCGGTGGTACCTTAATGCTAAAATGCCGGTGTGAAAGCAGAAGCAGCAGATGCTGTCAGGACAGTGACATTCCTGATATGTTGTTGCAAGCATAATTGGCCTTTTTACTGACCAAATATTTCCAAAACTTTCTGTTAGAGGCAAATCTACCTCTCCTAATAAATTCATAACCTTGTGCAGTTGTTTGTGGAATGATAAAAACAAACTAAGTGCATCAACTGCAAAATATAAACCTCAGACATCACTGACATTAAATTTCTTTTTAACTCAATTTAAATTAAAATAATCTTTGGGGGGACATTATTAATTTTGGTTGGTTTATTTCATAGGTGATAATGAACACTTTTGCTTTGACTTTTGAAAGGGAAAATGCTAAAATGCTACTGCCATTGCAAATGCCTGATTACGATGGCAATAAAATAACTATTTTATTTTTTTTTTCTGAACGGAGTTTTGCCATGTGTTTTAAGTAACTACTGTCCAGGAACAATTCGTTTCATCTTCTTGCAACACAATTTTAGTCCTAGCAACAGAAAAGAGAAGAAAAAAGTTTTGTTTAACCATATATTAAATAATATGCATTCTTTCCCATTATGTTCTATGCCAAAATTATACAGAGATATGGTAAACATTAAATGGTTTATATAAATCACTTATTTAATTCCCCTAAGTGAATGAACTGAAAATAAAGTAATCCAAAAGACTGTAGGCTTTCCGTACAACATAAGAGCCTGTGCTCGTATTTTGAAGATAACCAGGGGTATTCATCTTATTTTAGGTTCTACAGACCACTTGCATTGACAGGAGCCCACATAAAGCACACAAAATATAGGGATGCTTGTGCATAATTAATTAGTGTAATTCAGCATTGCCTTATTTGTTTATTATTGCACTGTTCAGTACAAGGCCTTGTTTCAAAGAGAGGAAATTCTCATGTACCAATCCTTCTGCAGTTTGATATGGAAAATTCAAGTGAGTCCTAGGACAGTGGCAAGGTTCTGGGAGAGCCTTCCGGTGAGGATTAAAGGTCCCAGGACATTTTCAGAAACGCAGCAGAAAGTAGACTTAAGAACCAACTATTCCTACTGGGAAAACAAACAAAGATACAAATATTTTGTTTCCCCTGCACCAAATCTCATCTCTGCTTGGAGAAACAAAATTGAAGTGTCCCCTGTCACTTGTTCCAGGTCATATTTACAGAAGAAAGCTGTTGTAAAATGAACGATAGTTTGAATTTAAAATGCATAAGCACGAGCCCATTTTTTTTCACTTTTTTTCAGCACTAGTTGGATAATCATGTTCGGCAATGCCAGTTCCACAGCAGCCACTCTGAGTCATTTCCTCAAGAACATAAACTCCTTATGCTCCTCCATGCTGAAGAGCAGGACAATGATCCCTGGCCACCTCAGGAGTTTAACTCAAACAATGAAAAATGGAAAGAACTTAAAGTGCACCTTATGAACCATTCTCTCTGCTCTGTATTCTCTGTGTACTGTACGCGCAGACCTTCAATGCCATGCCTCAAAAAATTCTTTAGGAAACCCATTTAACAAAATTCAGAAGAACCATCCTGAAGAAAAGTAGAGAGACATGCAGCATAAGAAAAGTACAAATAAAAATAGCAGTAGCTAAGACCATCCATGAAGAATGTCAGAATGTCAGAAAAAAATAACATTTTAGCATCTGTAAGACAGCAATCTGATTCAAAGCTACTTCATACAAGAACAGACAATCTTTTTCAACTTTACAGCTTAAATAACAAAGCAAGTGATTGTGAATTCAGTCTGCAGCAAGGGATTATGCTAACTGAAATGAAAAGTAGTTGCTTTATTTCAAGCAACTGAGAAAAAAAATGGATGGGAAGTATAAGTCAGGAGAAGAAAATTATTTGTGGAGCACTAGAATTGACATGTGCATTATCTGACTGAAAGACTTCCTGCACTTTTAAGCTCGCTGTTTTTTTTCTCCTGAATCTGCATCTACTTCAGATATTAAGAATCTACCCTTTCTAAAAGAGCAAAGAAAATACCTGAGCTTGTAAAAAATATATGAAAATCCACAGCACTTGTACCTCAGAAAACAGTCCAATCTCTATCCTAAAGCCAGTAGTTACCTTTGAATTAGTAGTTACTTAATTTTCTTGCAAAAGATGGGTATCTTACTCCAGCTAAGTGTTGTGGAGAAGCAAAGGATGTAATGGTGTTGCTTCTTCTCTGGTGCTTAGTGCACAAGTGCTATGTATGTCCCCAGGATTGGGAAGAGGATTTACTGTTTGCAAGCTAACACCTAAGGGGAAATTCTTAGCATAATGTTAGCCTGGTGTTTTACATCTTCCAAAAGAGCACAGAGCAGAAATAGGAACACATTATGGCTCCCAGAGATTGTCTTGAGCTATGTTTAAGTTGTATTCATGGATAAATAATATCCATGAGCGAGTAAAAGAGGAAATTCTTACATGGTTTGGGTAGTTAAATTATTTTCTCTGCTCATTTACTTCTGCATGAAGTAAAAAGGAGTAAAAGTTCTGAAATCAATGCCATTACAGCACCTGAAACTGATGCAAATGAAATCTGAAGCCAAATCCATGACCTTGTAGATGCAACAATATCAAAAATGACTTAGAAAGGCAATAAGGAGTTGCAAAGCAGATCGAAAAGGAGATGATGACCTGGCCTAAGTTTTAGGCATTGACAACAAATCAATGTTTTGCAAAGTGAATTGCTATGGCCACCCCCCAGCAGCATTTGAGCCTCTCAGAAAAGTATCTTTTATTCCGAATCTTGCAAGAGCTGTTGCATCTAATTCAGACTCATTTTTCTAGCTAGGAGGAAAAAAAAAAAAGATCTGCATCTGCTGCTGTTTCTTGGTGTAATAGAATCTGTTAGCTCTTTTTCACTTGTACTGCTTCAGATGTTTCAAAACACAGGCAAACCCACAAACTCCAACTCCAATAAACTTATGTCTTCTTTGTTCTTTTAAATACATTTTGTCTCATTACACACGTTTATTAATGAAATAATGCTTCTAATTCAGAAGGGAAGGATTTAAATGAGCAGGCAACGCTGCAAAGAACATAATTTTTTTTATAGACGTAGCTTTTCTTTGACACAGGCAGAAGTAGATCAACATCAGCAGAACATGTCAATGAAAATCAAAATATATAATACTTTGATTTGCCATCAGATTCCAAATCTAGCCTCAGGAATTCCCCAGAGGTTGCACAACTGCTGAGGGACTCAATACAATTAATTTTAATGGAAAGGAGAAGTCCTGGGACAGCAAGATCCTCCCTTTCCTCCAGCCACGCTGCACAGTGTACACAAGGGGAGGTTGAAGAGAGCATCAGGGGAACTCGGTGCCGCTGAGACACAGGTTGGAGATACCCATTAGGATCACACATTTCGGTAAACTCCTTTGTAAAATGGGGCCAGGAGCAGAGCTAGGCTCTAACAACTGATTTTGGTCACTTTCTGGTTTGCTTACTGTAGTGATGTTCCCTAATGCACAAAAGCAAACTTATTATTGAATTCTATGCAACACAGAACAAGGGAGAAAGCAATTGAAAAAGAGGTGATATCTCAGGAAATAGAAAAAGGAGAACAGGCATATTCAAAAGAAATGAAATAAAAGAACTTTGTATTGCCAGAACCACAGGTCTAAATACTCCAAACAACAACAACAAAAAGGGTACGGCTTTCTTTCATACTCTGCAGTTGAACTTGCAAAGGTTCATCAGAGATTTTTTTAGTGAATCAACACAGTACAAAGACAATCAAGCTTCTGCAGCAAATTCATACTCGGCCCATTTCATTTATTTTCTTTGTGCCCTAATTAATTGAGCTTAACTGTTTACTGGCACTCGTTCATCAGGACTCGTACCAAGTGAAATCAAGGTGCCCTGGGCTTACAGACCTGGAAGGCAGTCCCTGTTCATAGCACTGATGGCATCAAAAATGGAACTTGAACTCTTTGGAAAGAACAAGGGGATGGACAGGAACCACAGCTATAAACTGTAAGGTGCAGCCTTGCACAGTGGGAACGCCTGTCTCTAAAAGAAGTTGGGAATAATCTCCCTCCTTTTCAGCTTCCTCTTGTTCTTCTCCAACATTTCTGCCAACCCATAAGCATTCTTAGCCCATGAATGAGGACGAAGCACTGCTTTTTGATTTCTCTTACAACTTTTGTGGTTGACTTCAAATTCAACTGTAACTTCCCTGTGTTTCCAACAATTATATGGCACGGATGCTGCAGCCTTGCAACATCTCACTTACCACCATCTCCTTAGGCAAGGTGCCAATGAGGGCACTGTACTATAAATACCCAAAATAATGGCAACTTATACTTGACATTAAAGGAAAGACTTTTCTTAAATGTCCTTTTTTGCATGAAAAAATGAGTACCTTTTTCTTCTAGGAAAAAATACCTTACACATTAATGAGGAAATTCCACTGTATGTCTTCCCCTAAACATACATATGTCAGTATATCATCCCTCAGATCAGTGAAACTCAAATTGATATAGACTGATCTGAGAGGAAAATGCTACTTTTTAGGTAATTTTTCTTATTTATTAAGAACAGTTGCAAAACTGAATCATTCAGAATGTAATGAGCTTTACTGCCCGTCATTTCAGTGACTTGTGTTCACAAATGAAATCAAACCCTAATGGCCATCTCAAATCATCTTTTGCTTGTCTAGTTTAACTATTTGCTTTAGAAAGTTGTGCTTGATAATGACTTAGTATTTAAGCACAAATTTCCAGACAAAAAACAACATTTTTTTTTGTTTTCACTGCTAAAAAAGATCAGTGTGATATGTGTTGTTTTGCTTTGTTCATGTTGTTTTTGGTTTGTTTTGTTGTGTTTTAAGAAAAAGAACTTGAGACAAAAATCAGGCCTCAAAACCATCCATTTTGTACCTATGATTTTCTGATGATAAATAATTCTAAGAATAATTTCACATGCACAGCTGGTACTGCAAGATTTGCTAATTAAATGTGAAGGCAAGTAATTCAATTTTCAGCTGTTCTGAAATTACAGAATTCCTGGACAGCATTGAAGTAATACTAATGACTCCAACCAGACAGAAAAGCACAGCGACAAGTAAAGTGCACCTGTAAATCAGGGGGCAGAGAGCTTAAGGACAGTGGTGAAACTCTGGAGTTAAGTCTTCTACCTGTACAATGCAAGGCGCAGGTGTAAATCCCTAGCAGAAGAATATGGGAAATCCAAGGGAGTAGAAAAGGCATCCCATTTAATGTTGTAAGACTGTGATCTGACAGTATATTTTTGGCATCGTTTCAGATATAAAATTCAGCGCAGAAATGTCAAATCAGGTTCCTCCTCCCCCCTAAAAAAAAAAATCCATCTTTACCTTCACACATGGTTCCATATACATCTATATGTGCCTAGATACAGACATACAGATGCACATTCAGAGCAGGTGTATGTGACACTACGTTTTGGTGTGTTGCCTTCCCTTATAATAATACTCATCTTCCTTCTGCAATGATTTACAGTTAACTGTTGAAAAGTGCCTTAGAAGAACCAACTATTAATGTTGTATGAATGGATGAAGGTACCTTTTGTATTTTTAAGTGATGATCGATATGTATTTACCTGCAATAACATGCATTCTCATCTTGTACAATACAGTCCCAGCCTACCGGTAAACTCATAAATTGGTGCCAGATGTTAAACGAAAAATTGCTTTGTTTCCAACAAGGTGAGAATTAAGGATAGTGCCATGACACTCATATGTAAAATTATTTAGCTAAATTAGCTGAAATTTTCTAAAAATATTAGCCTAAGACACATAGGCATAGGAAATTTCAGGTCTCTTTTTTTTCTGGCAAAACTATTAACAACAGAAAAATCAGCACCTTGTACAGAGAAATGAAGGGAACTGTTGATAGCAAACCCTGTTATTCTTCAGTATTCACAGTACAAACGAACAAACATACGCCCAGCACAGACCCATCACGTCTGGTTTCATTTTACCCACAGAATAAAAATCTGTTGTGTGACTTCTTGTGTTGAAAATGGTAGCCAGGCTAGCAGTTCTCATAGCTGAAGGCAGAAGGGAGTAGTGAAAACTCCACGTGACTCAACTTCTCTTCTTGTGTGCTTAATGGAAGCTATGGAAGCTAATGGATGCTATGTTGCCTGCAGAAAACAAATTCGGAACAACAGCCAAGGAAACTGTTAGCCTCTAAAATTAAAGAGGATGTTGCAGTTGCTCATTTCCTACAACCTAGTGTTTACTCAAATCACATCTACTAATTGGGAACAAGAAATATGCTTGTGGACCGCAACACAAAAAGCCAGCAGGGTCAATAAAGGCCACCGTATGGTGTCCAAATTAAAGGCATTCTAACCTTTTTCTAGACACCTAATCATGGAATAAAATAATATTTAGATAGCCAAATACAAGTAAGCAAATACTTATTGTAAGAATCAGCACAGATATGTTAAAGAAGCTTTTCATATTATTTTAATTAGCAAAAAGAGGATTCAATCCAATTTAAAAAAAAATATTAGAAAAGTCAGTTTAAAAGGAAAATGATACAAAGGCATGCTCACATTTGCTGTGACTAACTTCAATGACCAAATACCAGAATTAATGGGCATTAAATACTAGTCGTAATAAAAATAAAAAAATATGTATATTATTAAACAGCATTATCATTTCCTTTATCAGGTGGTAAAAATGATGATTGTGGTTGTGTTGACATTTGCCATCTGTTGGCTGCCCTACCACACTTACTTCATAGTTACTGGGATCTATCAACAATTAAATCGGTGGAAATACATTCAGCAAATCTATTTGGCCAGTTTTTGGCTTGCCATGAGCTCTACCATGTACAATCCCATTATCTACTGCTGCCTTAATAAGAGGTAAGAGCTAGTTACGAATCAGTTGGTGGGTATGTTTTCAATGAGAAAGTAAATGGTTTAAATCTGATAAAAGACAATTTTTTCACTTGGATACTTTTGAATGAGTGGGAAGAAAAAAAAATCCTTTAGGTTTGTACTTGACATGAATACACAGAACCAAATGCACATTTCCAGCAAATACTTTGGTCTACTTAAAATTTCAGAATAAAATTCAGTATTCAGAGACCAACCCTTCCTGTTTGCAATTGCAAAATTTGACATCTATAGAAGTGTCCTACTTTTTGGCTTGCAAAAACATCGCAAAGTAAGGAATTAAAGACAATTATTAGTGATATACAGTGCAATCTGTTTGTTCACTAACTGTAGCCATAATTTTATTTTGCAATGCTGGAAGGATATAACAAAATGCTATTTACTGTGTATTTTATATCTAACCATTATATTTCTACTAATTTCTGAGGTCATGTTTTTATGGCAGCTACAGAAGATGTTACTCATTAAAGAAATTAACACTGTTCATGTGGCTTAAGTATATTTTGACACTCATACACTGCAACATTAAACGTCTGGATTCTTTAATAGAAATCAACAGAAATATTCCTAATTTTGAAGCTCATTAAAGGTCACCTGGTTCAGAATTCAATACAATAATGACATAATGGTGAGAGTTTTCTTATAATCAAGTTTCATATTGAAATCAAGAAGCCTGACTGTCTGCTTCCTTTTCACATAGCAGGAAAATACAGCCTGTTGCTGGGAGTCAGGACAATTCACGCAATATTGTTACCTCTGCTGGATCTGGTATAAGACAGGGTTATAATAGCCCAGCCTTATCTTCCAGGCTAACTAGGATATTACTTACGTATCTAAATAGAGATAACATTATTTCAAGAGGAAGAAAAAACAAGCCCTGAACAAGGAAGAACATAGAAAATGAGATGAAAAAATAATACAGTCTAAAGATGTTTGGGTTTTACATCTTCCTACACTAAGCTTCTTTCCATTAGAGGCTCTTTCTTTATTGTTCTACTTTTTCTATATTTAGACTGCATCTAAACAGAGGAATGCTGAATAGCAAGCTACGTGCTCATTTGTCATCATATGGCATTTCTGTGGCAAAGTATGAAAGAAGAATAGTTTTTAATCAGTTTAATGAATTTATTAGCCTCTAAAAACCGAGAAGGAAAGGTAGTTAGTTCGGTAAGATCAGTCAGCTTTCACTGAAAAATTCATCTAAGATTTTATCTCTGGTCATCAATGCTCCAAAAAGCTTACAGACACAATAAGCAACATTGCTGCATCGTTGCAGCAAAACCCACAGCAGCAAGAGAAACGAGGAAGCCTACTAAGTTTTAGGTCAAGGTGAAAAGATGTTCTTTTTCAGGTTACAAGAAATAGACAGTGAATTGTTTTTCTAATAAATTTAATTTCTATGCTGCAAAGGCATACACATAAAAAAATAATAATAGCCCTTATATTAAATCTCCAGTTCTGAACTGAACTAATAAAAGTACCCATTTATGAGTATTGCAAGCACTAATGTGCCAAAGCCCCAAAATTCTTTGCTGTTCATATCTTGTTTGCATTCAGTTCTCAGTTTTCTAGGATCTTTATTATGAACGATTTTCCAAATATTTTGTTTGAATAACTATTAGGCATTACATTACTCCCATTCCAGTGTTTCTGACAGAGAGGGAAACAGCAGGGGTACTGGAATCTGGAAGCTGAGGTGCTATTTAAGAAAAAAAGGATGCTGCGAAGTTTCTGCTGAAAGAAGACTAAAACATAGATGCAGGTCTCATCACAAGTCAAATCACAGCAATTTCTGTGAAGACAGTGCTAGGAAAGCTGGCATTTATTTATTTGTTTATTTATTTTTAGACATGAGCAAGTGAAGGGAAAACGAGTATCAGGAAAATATCCACGTTACAAAGCAGGGAAAGTAAATAAAAAAAATCAGAACTAGAAACGAGCTGTTACCACTATCACTTTTCCCCTACTCATAAGACTTCAGCCAAGCAAACTCTGACTGCCTTCCCCACAAACAGGATCAGGGGCAAGGTAATTAGCTACGACCCTGTGTCAAGCCAGCGCTGTGTGTGTTTTCAGGGGAAGGTTTGTGGCTGGCTCTCACCAAATATCTTTCTCCCCAGGTTCCGAGCTGGCTTCAAACGAGCTTTCCGCTGGTGCCCCTTCATTGAGGTGTCCAGCCACGACGAGCTGGAGCTCAAGGCGGCCAGGTTTCACCCCACCCGGCAAAGCAGCCTCTATGCCGTGTCCCGAATGGAGTCCAGCATGACCGTAGTGCTCGATGACGGAGACAACTCCCACGCCAGCCGCAAGAAGAAAGCAGCTCTAAGGGACGCGAGTTTCAATGGCTGTTCGCGGAGGAACTCCAAGACCATCTCCGCGGCCTCGAGTTTCCTCAGCTCTCCGCACACATCAGCAGATGATTATTCCTAAGCATTCAGGGTGACACTTGCTGGAAGGGCAGCGCTAGATGGGCGAGAGGCAATGCTCTCCCACCTCGGAACTGGATAATTGTATCACCAGAAAACAGTCACAATTCAGCCGACGAAGCATAGCTATAAATATCATGAGACTTTTAGGCATCACTTTATGTTTGTGCTTTGGAGAGAAAGAAGAACTTGAAGACATACGTATCCATCAGTCCAAAAGCACAGTCACACCTTATACACAGCATTGTTTGCAATCTAAACGTTGTCTGAAACAAGCCAATAGCATAAAAAAACATTGTTTCAGCTGTGTCTGACCTGTGGCATTTCTGTTTCATTTACTGAAATATAACAGCCTCCTTCACTTATTGAATTGTATGAGGTTTTCTATTGAGTGCATTGATTTGACAATAACAAAGTTACGTAAGACCTGATTTAAACTTTTTTCTTTACAATGAAGATGTAATGAACCCCAAACCTATTCTATTGGTTTATAATTTCGCCTCACCCCCATGCAAATGGATAAGATGAAGTTCGTATGAATGAAGTTCAGCTCTGTCTAAAAAATGTTTTGCTTTGGTTTTCAAAGGAAGAAGAAAATCTCTAAGGCTATGTTAAATTCTACAAAAGCTCCTATCTTACTGAACGTTAGATTCTGATCAAACACATACTTCCAGGAGGACGTATTGCTTAGGTAAATGTCCCATAGCGTTGTGTTTTAGTGCCAAGGGTAAGATCTTCCTCCAGCGACCCTAACAGGAGCTTTGGGATTTACAAAGGTCAGAAAAGGTTGGAAAGGTGATAAATTCCCCCAAAAGACTTTAAACTGAATGTTCGGCTAACAGATAAAAAAATAAACTGTGCCCATGAACTGTCTTCTCTGCAGTAGACGTGGTGTTTCACTGACACACCTCCATCAGGAATTTAGGGGGTGACTGACCACGGCTGTTGCAAACAAAGCTGAACTTAACCCAAAGGAGACCAGAGAGAGGCCTCTGTTTTAGATCAATGGCTGCATCAGTTGGGTGGATCGACTGGCTTCATCACTTCACGGGTCAACTGTTCGTGCAAATGTTTGATTTCAGTCAATCAAAACTTAAGTGTGAATGAATGTCTTCCTGAGTCAGCCAGACCAGCAAGGTGGGAGTTGGTATGGGCCAAGCTGAGCTGGCTTCAACCCACATACGTATCCCTTCCCAGCAACTACGGCTGCCCAGCATCGTGGTGGTGAGCATATTATAGAGACCAGTCATTGGAGTCACGTTTGTACTGTGATTCACCTGTACAGTGCAATTCCTATATTCTGCTAAGTGTAACTTGTATTGTGATTTCAGTGCATTGCTGTATCACTAGGCTAAAACAAAATCCCATGTAACATCAAATATCCTCAGATAAGTACATTCGGTATTAAAACAGTAAACCCTCGCATCCAGAATAACTGAAAGAACCTGGTCACAGAGCAGTCTGCTCTGTTACATGAAGTGCAGCACAATTCCAGACTCTCACATTTCCTACCCAAGACCTGATCTAAAATCCACTGAAGCAAAAAATTCTGTTCATTAATGGCTCTCTTGACTGTTCATTAAAAAGAAAAAAAAAAAACACAACTCCATTATCAATTTCCCTCATGCCATAGTTGCACACCCACCTTATTTTCAAAAAAAAAAAAAAAAGCCAACAGTAAATATTATGCAGTACCTATGAAAGTCATTCTTATTTATTTTTTCCCTGAAATACTCTATTTTAAGGATATAAAATCTTCATAGGTGTTTACAATCTCAGCTGAGGAGGTTCAGGACCGCCACACACAAAAATGAACATAAGCATATTAACCTGGCGGTGATATATTACCTGCATATGTCATGAAGTCTTCTGGCTGCTTACACACAACTTTTAAGCAACATACGTACAGAAAATTTGTAATTGTTAAATAAACTGTCTTTTCTAAATGTGGTTATTATAAAATCAGTGTTGGTAAAATCTGTATATGAATGTAAGTTTGAACACTATGACTGTAGTGATCTGAATTTGTGTACAAAACATCATACTCGTTACTTTAATTATCCTTGATTGATATATATTGAGGCAGAAATGGCAGCTTCCTCACACCTTTTCTTTTTTTTTTGTTTTTTAAATGAGTGAAGCAGTCTCACCGTTACTAAGTGATTTAGGATATGACCTGTTGAACAAGTAATCTCTCGATAATCTCTCTATACATTGGTGGGGTGGGGATGTCCAAGCCCAGCCTCAGCATTCCTGTAGCTCTCCTCTGAAGTTACATGTTACTCCTGTACTCAACAAACGAAGGAATCTGTGCTCACCATCACAGCATTTTTCGTATCAAAACATTGCAATGACACGTGGTGCTAACCCAGATCTCAGCCCAGTCTCAAAAACCATAAAGGATTACACAGATAAACCTGTAGCACAGCAAAAGCTGTGACCTACAGCAGACTGCATTTTAATGACCGTTTCTGAACAAACATTTTCAGCAAGTGTCCTGCTCCCTATTAAATTCATTACAGGCCTCCTGACACCCCTCACTGGGGGTGGAAGAAATCAGGTCATCTTCAGTTTGTGTGAGTCAGACCGCTCAAAACAGTCACCTACACGCAGTGCACATGCCTCGCATGACCACTGGTACAGCCCTGTAGCAGTCTTGTACCTGTGCTGCAGGCTCCAATCCACGGTCCTCTTTCGTTGAGAGGTAAAATAAGGAAAGCAGATGCAGAGCTAGCTTCCTCCTGGGAAGGGCATAATAATACTCCAGAAGCAGCTAAAATTCAAGAGCATCAGGAACGTTCTTCTCATCTCAAAGATCTTCTAAGACATTAATCTTTCTCATGCAAAAAAGTTCTTACTGCTTCATCCCAGGCTCCTTCTGGAGTCTGCCTCTAAAATACTTGTCTGGTGAGAAAATTTCACTGGCGCCTGACCTGCCATTTGCAGGGAAGCTCAGGTTTCGCTTTTACATCTCCAGAAACGTTATCTTCAATATCACTTTTCTCTGTCATTCCTTTGACATTGACTATGCTTGTGATTAAAAGCTAAACATGACTAAATTTAAACACAAACCTTGAAACCTCGTTTCGTGAAAAGAAATTTATTGTGCCTTTGTCTCAAGTCTTGCATATAAAAGCATGATGTTGAGAGGAAAACTGAACTCAAAGTATGCTCTGGGTACTCATACAGGATGCATTCGGGAGATTGCTGCCAGTAACTGCTTGGCAGGAATCCCTTGACAGCTGCCCTCCCAGACCACTTAAGTTTTATTACCAATATTAGGATGCATTGGCAGAACTGGACACATGAGCTATTTGCAGCATATTTATATTTCATAGCTCTGTCTGTTGAGGAAGCTCATTGACCACTACTAATACGCGTTTTCCAAAATGATATACCAGGGGAACTAGCACAGAGAAAGGGACCAAAACTCAAGTTTCAAAAGCTGTCATTTTCAAGTCTAGGTGAAAACATTCATATCTGTTTAGAACATGGATATTTCTCCTTTACTACTGGTGATTTTCAGTGGCAGCAGTGAACAAGAACCTCTTATTTCACTGACATAAATGTCAAAACCTGACCAACTCATCTCTGCGTGAAGTATAGTGTGTAAGCATTTATTTCAATATTTTTGAAGTTGCAACAGCTCAGGTAAAAATTTAAATCTGCTGTTCTATTTCCTTCAGTTCAAGGTGAGATTTACATGTAGAGCCCCAATTACTACATGCTGTTTATTAATGAGTACCTCCACACATTGCTATGGAAGAGGCAGGAGATTGCCTAGGATACACCACTGTTTACAAACGTTGAGTGAGCTCCTGGTATTAATGAATGCCTTCAGTTCAATTGAAGTCTTTTCCTGTTCACGAGGATTTAAGTGATTCTATTTTCATTATTCAAAATGATTTGTTGAGTCCAGTCAAGGATAATTCTTTATCAGTCCATGAGCAGTTGCTGTGGGTATTTAAATTCAGATTGTTTCAGATGGGTTCATACATCACATGGAATACAGTTACTGCCAAAGTGGATTGCTCTTTATACAGTATGCCAGCCTCTCTCCTACCTATAACGCTGAAGCATACATATCAGATACAGCTGGAATCAGATTTCCCAAAGCAAATGGTTACATTTACAGATACCTAACCTGCCTGTTAGGAGTGCTCTGTAACATAGCCTCCAGAATCAGTATTTCTGAGAGTTTCCCAGCACTAAGTTTTTCACTACAGTACTGGTGATGCAAAATAACACGGACACCGACATCAGTCACCTGGACACACTGCATGCCTAGCAAGCTATGAAGAGTAGTTTTGGACTATGTGACAGTAGTCCAAAACTACTCTTCATAGCTTGCTAGGCATGCAATCCTCCTCATACTAGTAGGATGTAAAGACAGAGCTAGCAGCAGACATGCTTAGGTACAAGAGATAGTGCAGACATGCTAACATCAAGCTCTGTGAGGGCTAAAATTTACCTCAAAATTACCAAACTAACAAATTACTCTGGGTAAACTTGTCCATGCTGCCAAGGCCAGACCATTTCCAATATGCAGATCCACATACACACACACGGTTCATGTAGCTACCCCCACATTACAAAGCAGTTATTATCCCAGTGTATACTAAGGAAAAATCAGTGTAACCATCTGCCATGCTCTCAAAACACTTCCAGCATTTCTCCCTAGTACCATTTTAGCAAATGTCTCTCACACAACACCTACTCACAGACTTCTCCCTCAGTGAAATACTTCCTCTTTCACCGCCTCCAGGTCATCCTGAGCTCAGTAAGGTTCATATAAAGAGGATCACAGCAGCGTGGTCGCCAGGTGAATGTCACAAGCCAAAAATAACAAGTGAAACCTTCAAACTCTCCTTTTCAAACACAGCTGAATAGCTTCTTGGCTGAACAACTTGAATAACCAGGGAAAGCCTTGGGTATAGTTATATCCAATTATTGTGAACTTCTGTCACATAAAACAGATATTTCTCCTCATGGCAGGCTTTTATAACTCTCTCTTTTTCCACCAGATCTTTTGGTTCCTCAATAGTTTCCCCATATTAACCTAAGGTCTCTGTTCCTATTCCCTTTTTGTCTGCTCCTGAGGCGAAAACTGTGAGCAGTGAGGGGACTGCCTCTTCTTTGAGGTAACCTCCATTTCATACAAAACTTAACCCGGCTCGCTCTGTCCCTCACATAGTGTGGTCAGAGTGCTCTGCCTTCAGGCAACTTTGGGTGGTCTCAGGAGACTCCAGATGTTCCCCCACCACAAATGAGCTCAGCACTCAAAACAGTTTGTCTGGTGCCACTGATCAAACATACTCTTAGCGCTTCCTCACAAGCATCTGTCCTGGTTCCAGTTAGGACAGAGTTAATTTCCCTCCTAGTAGCTGGTAGGATGCTATGTTTTGGATTAGGATGAGAAGAGCGCTGATAACATGCTGATGTTTTAATTGTTGCAGAGCAGTGTTTACACCAGGCCAAGGACTTTTCGGCTTCTCGCTCTGTCCTGCCAGCGGGCAGGCTGGGGGTGCAGCAGGGGCTGGGAGGGGACAGACCCAGGGCAGCTGACCCAAACTGGCCAAAGGGGTATTCCATACCATCTGGCGTCATGCTAAACAATATATAGGGGTGGCTGGCCGGGGTGGGGGGCCGGCTGCTCGGGGATAGGCTGGGCATCGGTCAGCGGGTGGTGAGCAATTGCATTGTGCATCACTTGTTTTCTTACACATTATTAGTAGTAGTACTATTATCATCATTATTATTATTGTTATTATTAATTTCCTGTCTCAATAAACTGTCTTTATCTCAACTCACCGGCTTCACTTTCCCGTTTCTCTCCCCCATCCCAGCGAGGGAGGGGGGAGGGTGAGCGAACGGCTGTGTGGTGTTTAGCTGCCGGCCGGGTTAAACCACAACAGCATCACAGAAAGACAGCATAGCCTTATCCAAAGAAACTATAGAGGAGTCAGAGGATGTTGTGCACTTGACTTTTCAGTCATTGTCAGCACAACAAACCGCACCTAAAAACATGAAGCCTGTGGTATACTCATGATCATGTGGCTATAGGCCTCAGTGCCATCCGCAGGTGCTTAACGTTGTACGAGGAAGAGATACAGCTGCTTCACATCTCAAACAAGACAACAGTTCCCCATTGGGACTGTAAATGAAAGTTCAGAACTGTTAGTAAGGTAAATAGTTTTAAACAGACATCCCTTGTAAATTTAGCTTTAGAGCTTGGTGATCTATTCTGCAAAATCACGGACTAATTGCACTAGCACCTTCTATATCTTGTACAGAAATTCAGAAATACTGCCAAACAGATAAAGTATACGTATGTGAAGCTTGACTCTTTGGCCCTGAAAGGTTGAAAAACTAGTTGGGTAGAAATCATCCATAATGTATTTAGTCTTTGGAAAACAGTATCTATCACTCAAAAAGCCAAAGACAAGGTAAAATAATTCAAAATCAATAATTCTCTCTTCTGTTATAAAAGGTTGACAGTTGGTAACACTTGTTTAATAATGTTTAAGTAAACAGCATAGAAAATTATTCACTGAGTATCAACTGAAGAGACTATTTTGTTGAACTATATCTCACCCTTGTAAAAATCTGGAGAAAAAAAAAGCAACTGAATAGAAATTCATTTCCCTGACAAAATCTTATTTGAGTATGCCAGACATCTAACACAACTGTCCATATCCAGAGCCCAGATTTAGCAGTTATAAATAAATTATACTGATAAGCAGAATTTGTCAACTCAGAGTTCCACTAATATTTTTGCAAATATAGAAAAACAATTGCCCTAGCTCTTATGAGCTGTGTTATTTGAATGCTGAATTCACAAAGCACAGAATGTTCTGAATTTTGGCATACATCATAATAAGTCTGGAAGTTCATATCAGAAGCCTTTTTCCATGTCTATATTGTGCAATAAACCACCCATGATGAACATTAAAAAAAAAAAGAAAAAAAGAATAGTTCAAACAGCTTAGAAACAACAGCCTGCAAGTATCGTAGCATACAAGAAACATTTTCAAAATAAATGTGTTTTAAAAATAAAATAGCATGAACAATTGAAGAAACAAATATATATTACCAAACAAATCCAGGAGCCTATAAAAGGTTCTAATGCATTTCTGCTACGTATCATTTAAGGTAGATCAACTTTAAACAGCCTGAGCACCCACGGCCTCTATTCTCAAGTATAGGGTTAGCTGATTAGGAACTTAACTTTAATCAAGTGTCTGTAGCAAAGCTGTCTGTCCTGCTCAGCTAACATGATTATGTTGTGCCAGTTTCTGCAGAAAGCAGCATGCAAGGAAGAGATCTGGCTAACTTACACACCTGGCCAGCTCCCGCTCCCAGATGACATTATGTCACCCAGTACAGTGGTGGGATCAACTGGAAGTCTGCTCGTTACAGCTCTATGCAAGGTGTAACCAGCTCAGGAGGATTAAACTAATCGGCACCATAACCTAGCTATATGCACTCATTTATTGTTTTCCTTTCAGAAGCTTGCTGTAAGTACGTGCCAAAAGTGATGAGCTTTAGAGTAGAGATTACCCAGCTACTAGAGGATATACAAGAACTAGTGGAAACACCAAAATAAGTTATAATTTCTTCCCTTTCTGAGGATACGCCCATAAGCATGAATGGAAAGCCTGAGTGGTGAAGGGCTTAATACAATGAAAGCCAGCAAATGAAATGGCACTTATGGTCCAAATCAGAAGTTATAATTAAACTATTACATTTACATTTGAAATTTATACAATATCATTTATAATTTAAATTTAAATTTTATATTTATCTGAAATATATATGAACGTAGAAATTAAATAAATATATTTACTATATGTATTTATATAAATAAATATAAATTTATGTAATTTATATTTCTCCTATTCCAAAGGAGATGGCAAAACTCCACACTTACCCTACCCACCTCCCATCTTCCTGCCATAACAAAATCTTTGGGCACCCTACTCTTGTTTCTACACACAAAAGTCTGGCCCCAAGACCAGGAGGCAGCTGTGATGCAAACCATCCAGCTTCCCAGCACGGCTGAGCCTCTACAAGCTCTGACACAGGCAGCTCTCACCTCAGTGTGGACCTAGAGACCTGAACGAGGCAGGAGAAGAGGTCCTAACCGCTTTTCACCAAGCAACTCCATTTGCCTTAGCTGTCACAGTGATACACCAGGGTATGTGTTACACAGAAGCTGTTTGGAAGAGAATAGATAAGGCACATGCCAGGAAAGAAGGATCTTGAACAAAATCTATGAAATAGAAAATCTATTCATGGAAAAGGACTTGAAATCTCCCAATGCACCTTGGCCTCTGAATGGCAGCTCCAGGGCCCATTCACAGAGCTAAGATCCTTGCAAGAATTTTCAAGGTACAATAAACACCCAATGAGTTAAGGGAGTTAAGAAAGGAGATGCTGGACAACCAAATAGTTAAATGCTAATACTCTCTTCCCTCTCCCACTGGCAGATGACTGTTTCAATGGAAAACCATGGGGACGTGTCAGAGGTTGGTATGAATGAGGAAAGTGTACTAATCACTCCATTTTCATGTATGGCTTTGAAGGGATCTAGGTCACTATTTTCCTAATCAATGTAATATGATCTTCAGCCCAAAATGTATGTTCCTATTCTACTGGATAAATCTGGCTTGGGGATTAATTGCTACAGAAGAGCCTTAATTCTTTTGAGGCCTCTGAGGAAGAGATAAAGGAGCTTGCAGGTCATGCACCAGAGTACCCTGGAGCCCTTGGCTTTAGGGGTAATTGAGTAGAGAAATTGAATTAATTTCTTCTTACACAGGCTGCCATGTGTTTCTGGGTATATTAGGACAGGTCTTGAGGTTTTAATTGACAAAGCACTGTTAACATTATTTTTGTCTTTCCAATCACTGCCAGAGCCATTAGGAATTAAAGTCAAACACTAATTTAACTTGCTGAGGAGGCGCAGCACACGGCATAGCTGTTAACTCTGCAAGGCTGCTGCCTGAAGATGAGGGTAGAGCTAAAGGAAAGGGAACGGACTGGAATAAGGAGCTATTCTTTGCCTGCTGGCCATGGATTTGAAATTTTGTAAGGAGCTGCCTCTGGCAAACAATGGAGAGATGTGTACTGGGGTTGGGGAACACCAAAGGTAGTGATTCAAATGCTTCTCTTAGGTGAGAAGCCCGCACACTGCTGCGTGTGCATCACACACGTGCCTGATGCCCATTCATGAAGCCAAGCTCTGCCCCACAGCTGAACCTCAAACTTGGGTCTCCCTGGCAGACAGCAAGCAATCAAATTACTCTAGATGGTGCCCTCAGCTGTAGTACTGCTAACGATTCTCAAGATGTTCTCTTTTTTTTTTTTTTTTGATGCTGTATAGCATCCCTATAGATCCTTCCTGAATAGGAAGCTTCTCCCGCTCTCTCTTCTGGGTTTACTTTTAATCACACTGAAGAGAAATGCACAGAATTTTGCCATCGATGCTGGGATTAGCTTTTACAAACCAGCTAATCCCCAAACAAGTGGCATCGCTACCCTGAGAGCAGCTGACACTTGTAACAGCTGAGCATCAGCTGGGTGCTTTTAAAAACCCAGGACTATGCACGCAAATTAAATTATCATATGTAATGAGCTTGTTATCACAAGTAATTGATGCAGTGGGTCAGACTTTACCATGGTATTAACAATCGGGTGCATTTTGCTCTGTTCTTCCACAGCTTGGCTGAGTGCTTCATAAAAGCTGAAGTACTGTAGTGTAAGAAAGTGATGAAATTCAATCCCTTGCAAACATCTGAATTCTCCTGTTTTTCTCCAGTAGATCAAATTGTGTTAGAGCCATCAATTTTGTGTTTCTGTCCTTATAATGTAAATTCCACCTTCCCCACTTTTTTTCCTTTCTTGCTCTTCTCAATGGCTCTTAGATGAAGGCTGTATTTGTAAGGCAGCCTGAAAACGGCCCTACTGAATTAGTGACCTCCACAAGAAGAGTGTTTTACAGTTAGGCTGCTATAACTGAGAAATATTAGTCTCCAGCTCTTCCTCCACCTCTGTAAGAAACTGCAGATGGGCATGAGATAACTGAGCTTTGTTCATGATCTTAGAGATGAGATTTGCAGGAGACGCTTTGGTACTCAATCAAAAAAAAAAAAGTTATTCATTGCAAAGCAGCAAACAGCAGCTGGTGATTGCAGTTATGCATCTGTACAATGTTTCTCCCAAAAGTACACTGTACCCTTAAACAATTAATATAAATATCTTAAATGGGTCTTTTTGTTATTTCAAAGACTTTTAAGAAAAGGAAAAAAAGTGGGGAAAGGGGTAGAAAAAAAATAGAAAAAAGGGGTATTAATCTTGCTTATCCTGAGAGAAAGCGTTCACTCCCTAAGCTATAGAAATCGTTAAGTGTACATTTTTAAAGCTCAGCATTTTCCTCAATGAGCACACCATAAAAGCTTTTACTGGAAATAGGCAGAAAAAAAAAATGGCCTTTTAACTTGTCTTCCTACAAATTCCAATAAAGCTTCCCCCTCCCACCCCCCTCAGTCATTTGCAGCCTAATACTATCAAAGTACAAACCTATCTGCATCCTTCTAATATGGAAAACCAATAGGAACCCCCAAAATGCTTAACAGAGATACTTCTTTTTACATATCAAACTGTGTGCCTGCAAAAGGCACTGGGAAAACAAAACACTGAAAACTGTATTAGGGAATTGACGTTTCACCTCAGAGATAGCAGTATGAGAAAATAAATATTATTTTATAATCATAATATATAAACATTGTACTTATTTCTCTTACACTAGCAGCGTAAGTTCTTGCCATGGAGCAAGACTGCTTCACATGCAGCAGATGCTTCACATGCAGCAGAAGAAAGTGTACAATACAAGAAATGACAGTCAGAAAATAGGTTAGCTAATAAAATTAGTCAACTTGATTGGACAAGGCTTTCAAAATGCCTCCTGGTTCTCTCAGGGGGAAAAGGCACAATTCCTCTTCTCCTCTTGCAAGGTTAACACTGAACTCACAAGATGATCTGCAAGAGGGGACCAAATACTGTATTCCTTTCAATTGCATGCAAGAAAGTTGATTAAATTATTCAGGGTTCACTCTTACATAACTGAGCACATCTGCTCCTCAACAGAAATTATACGGATATTTTCATTACAGAATTTCATTTGTATTCATTCAGGTACAAACAAGAGAGCATAAAGCATTATTTTTCTTAGCTTTGCTCCTAAGGCACTCATTTACACAGAAACTGAATATTTGTTAAAAATATATAGCTATAGGTGACAGAAGATTTTCTGAAAGAGAACAAAAAAAAAAGATTAAACATGAAAGCCTTGCTAGCTTCCAATTGTTAATGAGAGTTTAGGTATTTCCTCTAAACTATTTAAATAATTCAATCTGCTGAATGCAAGAGGAAAGGCTTTTCTGATTTGCAACAGTTGCTGTTTGCAGAGAAATCTTAGAATTATCAGAAATGTAACAGAGTCTGTTCTCTAAACCTTGTGACATTTTAGAAATACAATGTGCGTTACAGATGGAATTGAATACTCACCTCTGGACACTTCTTGTTGAAGGCTGCTGAAAACTTTTTCAAGTTACAGGTTTATGGAAGTATTTCTAAACTATTTAATAGTCAGTACCATATAAATAAATTTGATACATTTGCCTTGCAGCTTTATGGCTTTCAGGCATTCCCATACCATTCAGAATTTACAGCTATGGATTTGAATACCTTACTAACTTCACACATATGTACTAAAAAAAAAGGCATCCAAGATGCTGTAAATACAAAAAGTTACCAAACAAAATGGCGTAGTAAAAAATGGACATGTAACGATATTCTGACGTCTGTTAAAATAGGTTCCGTATCTTTCTATGAATAATTTTTGACAAAGAACACGCCTGATGAACTTGGCTTTATTTTCCATCTGCTATTTTGAGTGAGCAATGCGGTAAAAGAGACATAAGTCTTAGCTTATTCAGACACTATACTCAGCAAGTTATGCCCCTTTTACCATCTTTTGTTCTAAATCTTCCCGTTAGGCTTTAAAATTTCAGGATAAAAACAAGTTTCTTCTAAGCGTGACTAAAACCAGCTTAAAAGATTGGAAGGTATTTTTCTCAGGTTTAGTACAAAGGGAATCCAATCTCTGCTGGGCCTGCAGGATTCATTTTAACACAAATAAGACTAAAATGCAGTAAACATGACCTCAGATTTGTCCATTAACCATGATTCTTTAACAAACAACTTTTATTGACAACTCTTATTATTTTATTATTTCATTCGCCTCTGTGACCAAAGACTCCTGAAGTCCTCATCAAACTGAAGTGGAAAACCCCATTCATTTCCTTTGCCTTTGCAATAGCTCTTGCCTGAGCAATTCCATACCAGCTTTCACTATCTGAAATTCCACCTGATTTGCCTGAATGAGCAGGTCATATAGTATGTATTAGATCCAAGATAGATGCGTGGTAGGAAATAAAAGCTTCAGTCCAGAACCATACAATTCGTTCTGCGCCAACAGCCCCAGAGTAACTTGCATGGCAGCAACACACACACCCGGCTGTAGGACCCCGGGTGGCGTCACTGCGTTGCAGTGGCTCCATGCCATTTGAAAGGCAGCATTAAATGTCATTTTTTCTTTATCTTTTTCAATCTGTAAATGATTTATTTTAGTTATTTATACTTACTTCCATCTAAGCCCTTCATCCAGTCTGGCCTTTGATGGTTTATGCTCGATGATCTCTGTTGATGCAGTATTTAAACTGCAAGAACAATTTTGTCTTTGTTTCATCCTGCCTAAGTCCCTTAGAACTACTAGCTTTTAATGCATTTGTTTATCTTCTTAACAGAGATCTTTCTCAAGTGATTTTTATTCTACAGCTAACTGATGTTTATACTTCAGCGCATACTAATGCTAGCATCATGCACAGGAATCCTGACTGTGAGGTAATACAGCCACAATCCTTATGTTGCAAAAATACAATTTCTGCTTCCTAGGCGCATAAAAGCAAGAACATGTAATAGGCAGAATCGCTAAGACAAAATCATCCAAAAAGCTGAATGTACCAACACCCAAGAGATCTGCTTTTCTACTTACCCTAAAAGATATTCACTAGCAGTGTTCTGTAACTGATCTACAGTTTTCAGTCCAGGATGTCACTTGACACTATCAAAAAGATACAGAGCTTCTCAAAATACCCCTGATATCACAGCTGACAAACGAGGACAGTTTAATGGGTTGAATGATGTGGACCTACTACAGCTGAACTTACACAGAAATCCTCTCCATTACAGTTGGCACTCATTAGCACCTCCTCAGCTGAGAAACCAAGGGCTGAAACAACAGGTCTAAAACAAAACGTCATCTTCCCTTCTGTATTTGAGTCACTCAGTTCACACCAAGGAAGGTCTTCTCACACTACAGAAGAGCTTCATTCTTTGAAGTGTTGAGAAGCTCTGATTCCTGTCAAAGTCAAGGGAGATACTTGTAAAGTAGTTGAGCATCTTGCCAAGGCATTCAACACTACCCACCCTAGATCTTAAAGGCGTATAAGCTGTGACATTACAGAAAAAAAAAAAGAGATGAAAAGGAAAACACGTCAGATCAGTCTATTTTTTGCCCATGGAGATATTTTCCAAATGCTCCAGAAGGAAGCTATTACTTCAATGACTTGGATATAGACTGGAGGAGAGTCATAAGATACTTGCTTTAACCTCTGTGAAACAGGCCTCAGATGCATGTGTCAGAAAACGGATTCAAGGAACCTTTACTTATTTTTATCCACACAATTGCTCCTCTGCGAAAGTCTCTAAATGGAAAGCCTAAAATACAGCTTGCCTGAATGACCATCGTTTAACTGGAACATTCAGTTTTAGAGGAGGGAAAGAAAGCGACTACACTTGATAAAGCAGCACCAAGAAAGAGAAACAACCTATCCAACGTGCCAGACTGGAAAAGGACTCCTGTCTGAAAGAAGGGAGTCTTTTCCACTTGCCTCATCAGACAGCCATGAAAGCCTCACGAAAATAAAGTACATCATTCTAGAGACAGCAAGAGAAATTGATTTAACTTAATTAAATATTCACTGAAAGCCAGTGCTCAGATTGCTCATAAAGATGAATGCTGTTACCTTTTCTGGGACAGAAAGGATGAGCTTCTGAAACACTGGATTATTATTTTTGAAGCAACACTTCACGGCCATTAAGAAAATCAGTAATTTCAAGTTAATTAGGAGAGTGAGAATTAGACCAACTTCGAAGGGAATACTGTGTGCAGGGAAGCCTGCACTAGGAGGAACAGGAAGGGGATTGACTAAGCTGGAAAAAAATCACATTGATTTTTGCATAACCAGGTACTAAATAATAACATCTGAGATACGCTTAGTGTATTTTTTTTATAATTAATGGAAAAATTCAGGAAGATTTTGTACAGTTCTACTCCTTAGTCCAGCCAGTACTTATGAGTAACTTAACAGGTACGTATTTCCATCAATCCTGCACAATGCAGTGTAAGAACAGACTGCAAATCTGCATGTTAGTTTTATTTCAATCAAGAATTCATCCCACCTTTCTCTCACAAGACCACTGATAGAAAAGAAACAAAAAAACACGATGTCCCATACCTGTGTCTGTACCTAAAGGCATTTGAGCAGCTCACCAAACAATGCCACCTTTAAAAATCAGAAACTTTTAAGTACATGTAATTGAAACCATTATATTGCAGAAGACGAGGCAGAAAGCTATCTTAATCTAAACCTGAAACGCAGAGAAGCCGAACAACGTAATGCACATTCTCAGAGCAACTCAGGTACTGAAAGGGATGAATCACAGGCACAAAAGAGAAAGGCTCTCTAACAAAAGTATCACTGAAAATTACTCTGGGGCAGGTTTCTTGCAAAATGCGCACACACTGTCACTACAAGAACAAGTAGTACAGCAGCCACTTCCCTTATGAACCAAGAGGTATTAGTTAACATCCCTGTATCTGGGACATACTTCTCAGTCTAATGAGCATCAGAGAAAGCTACTTGTTCAGCCTCACCTATTCTCTTGTGATTGCTAGTGTTCACGATCCAAGCCAGGGCATCATTTCACAACTAAACAAAGGCCAAATAATTTCTCTTCACAGAATATTATGCACCAGAACACCTTACAGTTACAAGGCAACTAAAAGAACACAAAACATACAGATCAAATCACAAGGAAGGTTAGAAAAGCATAAAATGACCGTGAGGAATTGCAGAGATTTAAACCTTTCCATGTTTTCATGAAAGCTTTAACTCAAAATCTAGTTATGCATGTATATTATGCATGTTCCTGTACAGGTATTTGGTCACGTAAGTAGGTACTCCAAGACATAACCCAGTAGTTAGATACCTAACTACAAGAACACCTGCCCTCTTCCTGACATAACAACAATCTTTGGCCTCAGTAAATTAAGAACAAAAGTTAAGATCAATTTATTAAAGTCAATACCTTTCCCCTTAAAAGCTGGTGCAGTATGTTGAGTCTTAATGTTCTTGGTTAAAATGACCCCGCTCAGGCGAATTGCAAAGCCTCACGAGCTTTGAACCACAAAGTTCAGAGGCACCTGTTACAAGTTTTGGTTTTGTTGCAGCAAGCAAAATTACTTTCCTGTAGCAGTTGATTCAAGTAGTTACAGGGAACATTGGGGCTTAGGGAATTCTTCGGAAGCATACATTACTTTCACAGCCATGACTAAGTCAAAGAATACAAGATGAAATAAAAACAAAAACAAAAAAACCTGTCTGATTCACAGAGCAAATGGAAATACAGGTCTCGTAGATGAGGTGGGGTGCCATATGCTGCCCTTCCCAGCTGCTTGTTTAGCCTCTGCACCTCAATTTATCTGCCTGCCAAACTAGCGCTGACATACATCAATGGAAAGGACACGTGGGCAGGGTCTCTGGCAATAACAAGTATTCCAACTTTACCTGCGGTGCATTACAAATGACCACTGCCAGTTTTCTACCATGGAAACATGTCTGTATCAGTTAATAAATAATCAGAAAAATGAATAAATGAACAGTCTTCTTAGATTTGATTCAATCCAACTCTTCTTGATTGGTTCACTTTTTTCCTTGTTTCTCGACATGCATGCTACAAACAAAGCCAAAAGGTAATGAGGATTTTTCTCACGCTATACCAAAACAAGTAAAAGAAGCAGAATTAATATTGTAATGAAGTAATTGATTTATGAATATAAGTAATTATAGATCCACTAAATCTCCCATTCTATTGCTTTACTTAAAAAAAAAAAAAAAAAAAAGCTATTTCTTACAACCTGTTTTGTAATATTTTTTCAAAAATAAGAATAAACACCATCTCCTGCATTTGCCTTTGGAAATTTTCCATGCCCGGTGAATCTGTTTGTCAGACAACCTTTTCTATTAGTTAAAATTTTGCCTCTTTTCTCACTTTGTAGTTGGAAAGACCTCTACCCTCTCCAATTGCTTTGCCCAACAGCATATCACCGTCTGCTAGTTTTGCTTGTCTCTACCAACTGGGTTGAACAAAGAAAAGGAGTAATGGAGCATGAGGAATTCTATGCGCTGCTCTCCTGCGGCGTGACCCTGTGCTAGAGCACTAGCCACGGCACACTCACTGTAAAACGGACAGGAACGGGTGACCAAACACGCTGCAACTTCCTAGGGTTCTCAAGACAGTGAGCCAAACACTAATGCCCTCTCCCCAACCTTAAGCAGCCACAGTTTGTGGTGTACTCAGTTTTGCAGCCTTTTCAGCCTGAAGTCTTATGAGGAGAGAGCCTGTTGTTTTACGGATTTTGAGGGAAATGGAGCTGTCTCTTGGTTTTTACATGTTTAAGAACTCTTACAGAATGGCACAAGTTGTGCAGACCTTGGGAAGTCTTGCAGATATATTAGACCAAATATTTATTTCAGTTTCTAACAAATCTCAAGGTTTTGATTCCTACAGAAAACACACCCATGTAATTGGTTATTTTCTAAAAAGTCAAGAACCATGCCCTTGCAAACAGAAATAAACTGTGTTCAGTGATGATTTTTTTTTAAATAATCAAACATGTCATGGATAATTATATATGTCAGCAAGCCATTCTCATTATTTTGCAACAGGTGAGCCAAACGTTAGTAGATTTGACAGTGGTTTACTCATTGAAATGTCTTTAATTGTCAACATGATAGATTTCAAGCTGTCATTGATGGTTGCTAACGTGTTGTCATTCAGAAATCAGCATTAAGCACTGAACTTCAAAGTAAGTCCTGCCGTTCAGTGATTACCACCTCCAGAAAACTTCCATTTTCAGATATTTACTTGCCATCAGTGTAACATAACTTGCAGCAACTGAAAGCTCGAGTCCCTAATCTCATTAATTCATAGACAGAGGCCACAGTAAACACAATCATAAAAAAAATAACTAAAATATCATAATCCAGGACTGTCACTCTGTTGTGATTTACAAGCTTGAAATAAATCAGCCGTGACCCACACTGTGCAATGCAGCAAGACTGTGAGATGAAACAGTGCACCATAAGGATTATAGAAGAAAACGGGAACAATGCCCATGCCCCCATATCCAACACACATAATGGGGAGGCTGCTGTGATAATACAGTACAGCAGTAGCCAGGGGAAGAATTCATGTCACAAACATTTTGATGTTTGGGTTAACCGACTCCGACAAAATAACCTGCACTCAGAAAGTAATGAGAAGTCTTCCCTTGTCACAAGGGAACAGTCTAGTGGTCTATGCTTTTGGCTGGATACACACGATAAAATGTTTGATTTGGTTTCCACAGGTTTCCTTTATGACCTGGCTTTAGCAAACAGAAAGGTAAAATCACCTTCCAGTTTTACGGCCCTAGCTGAGAGCACTACTTGAGCCACTGCTTCTATTTCCTTCTTTTTCTTTTGGGTGCTTGTAAAACATCGGTGACTTTATGTGGTATCACTTAATAGAAGACACTGTCTGTCTCCAAGAAAATTGTATACTGTCTCAGTGTCTGTTAGAGATGCACAGAGTAAGAATTCTAGATGAAGTTTATCTTCCCATCAGTATGTCTGCACATTTCTGTGCACACTGTCTGCACTAAGGCCAGTACATTGCTTCTCTCCAGAGACTTGATAGATAAAAAGAGGCTGAACATCTCTTCATTGTAGGCTAGATAGTGGCAGTAAGCCATTTGGTGCCCAAAGGCTATTCAGAAGCTGCCAGAAATTATCTCACTAATGGTGAGCACTTGTTCACTTCTTTAAAGAAGTTTCCACTGTCTCCAGTGGTGAAGACTTGTCCACTCACACCTGTGTATGATGAAAAACCATAGATAGAAAGCTTACGTGTTCCTTGAGCTTCATAAAAAGTGCCTTCTGTCCAGAAACTTCCATTAAATCCATTGCAAGAAGAATACCACTTCCTCCGGGGGGAACTTAAATCCGTAAGGAAGCTAGGAAAACTCTTCCTTGTTTAGGCACAGACAACTCCACCAAGTGATGTGCAAATGTATACTTTATTTTTAGTGTTACTGTTGAGTAATATTAAAGTGCTGTGTACCACAGAGAATGAAACTGTCCGTTCTATCCAGCCTTCAGGCTTCCATACATACAGCTTCGTACTGTAGCCAACCTAACAGCTGGCAACAAGTGCATTTGGGATCTCTTTCCACATGAAAATCAATGAACATCTGCAGTATAAAGAATCACTTGTGAGGTCTTAAAAAAAAATCAGCTACCTGCAGACTCCCAGACTACTGAGAAAATATACCAGGAACATTTCTGGAGCAGAAATTAAAGATGAAAGTCAAAATTAATAAAAAGAAAAAGTTAACTAAAATGCATGTAACCATATGTATATATATGAAATGAGAGATGCTTTTCTCATGGACTGCAGAATCATTCACCAGTAGAGATTTATCCTATCATAATTTTGTTCCCTCTTCTATAAAAGTTCTGATCCGATGTCAGTGTTTTCCATTGCATCAAGCAGCTGCCTCTCCCTAATAGAAATTTCATTACTTGTTTATAATAAAAAAGCCATCCGTGTCCCAAAGTTACCACAAAAATATTAATGATCTTTCTAGTTACTGCCAAAAAATTCAGTGCAGCTTACATACATGTCTAGGTTGGTGTTTGTTTGAGATTCCTATGAGCATTTTCAGCCTTTTCCTAACTTAGATGAATACACAGTCCAGTTTGCAAGCTGAGATTGCCTTTCCTCCAAGCAGGGTTTTAACAAGAATCTCCTTACTCTTTAATAATATTTGTTTATCTAGTTCCCACCTATTCAAACAAAAAAAAGAATATTTGTGAAATCATTAATTTTAAAACGGCAACATTTTACATGTTCCTATTCCTCATGTTGCAGAAAACCATACTGTTCTATCATTTTTTAAAAAGTAAGCATTAATAAATACACAAAATTTAAACACTTAAAATGCCTACATACAGACAAAATATTAATTTATGTTCAGTTATTTTTCCCCATTCATTGAAGAAGTTTTCTGCTTAAATTTAAGGAGGGACATGAGCCAGTAAAAATGAAGACAATTCCTTCTCCTTTGAATTTCTGTCAAAAGCAACGAGCTAGCCAAGAAATATTTTTGGTAAAATAATTTTTTTTTTTTTTTTTTTTATGATTCCAATCATAATCAGCATCACCTAACTATAATAAACAGAGCAGCAGGCTAGCATAATTGATACAAGGCATATTCAGCAGTGGTAATGATTCTTTTTCAAGACCAATTTATCATATTTCAAGTACCATCTCTCATGTTAATTTTACCCCATTCTTCCCATACATGAACAGAGTTTCCTCCATGTTTCCTTCATATCACAATTCCAAAGATAAGTTTTTCTAACCATTTCAGATTACAGTTGATCAAGTGTCTGCCTATTGGCTGCTCTCCTTAGTTACCTCAGTTACAGTGATACCTTTTTAACATGAAATCAGAGCCCATCTTTGTTGTGAAAAGGCTTTCCCTTCCTTCCTCAGCCCCAGAAGAGAAGGATCTTATACTTTCTTTCATCTTTCCCTTGTTATTAGATTCTTTTATCCTCAAACTAGAGTCTTTGGATCTTTCTTAAACACCTCTACCACCTCCTTCCACTTTTTTTTTTTTTTTTGCTTAGCTGGTGTAACTGCCGAGTGCTATACCGCCCTGGTTACTGGGGAGAGGTTTTACTATTAATAGCAAAACCCATAATTGTAATGCTGTCAGGAGGAACTAGATAGCATATTCTGAGCTAAATCAGCACATTTCTTCAAGGCACTGAATTGTATTGTATTGACATGTATTCAGTTGTATTTTTGTACAGTACTTAGGACAGAAGAATGTATCTCTAGACTAAAAATGAACAAAATTCCATTTTAGTATTCTGCAAGGCAACTCTTTCCTAAAGAATCTGGATTCGTTAACCCCTGTTAAAAAACACCTCATTACCTTTTGTTTCAAAGTCAGGCCTTTCATTGGCTATTCTTCATGCATCTGTTCACTTCATTATGGCTGACTTGCATCAAAAAAAAATTTACTTGGACATTAGGACAAGCCTATGTCATTGCCACAATGTATTGCCTTTAAATCTTTACTATCAGTTATCTTGAATGTGCCTTACTGTTAATAGTAAACAAATTACCTGAATAATGAGGAGTTCAAAGTATAGCTATGCCAGCAGGAAAAGGCGTAAAGCTGATAGATATGATAGCAGTATCTTGGCAATTTTGACTCTGAATGTGGAGCAGCTGTATAGAGCAGGACTCAGTAAGTAATAACAACAGCAGTAACAACAGAGCAGAACTGTGAAATTATGTGACTGTGTTAAAGGAGGAAGAAATACTCTACAAAAAAAATGAGAAGCTGAGTCCTACTGAATGCATGGCATCGGCAATGACAGAGGCTGCAGAGGACACAAAGGGAATTCTGTTCAACTCTCAGCTTGAAGGACAATTTGAGCAAACTACTCACTGTGCTTCTGTGAAAAAGTATTTCCCTATCTCGCCAGAGAATGTGTGCATGTGTGGAGACGTTTGTCAGAACCATTTTCCCAAGCTTTGCAAAGTGCTGGGAAGAGACGAGAAATGTGTAAGGGCTGAATGAGAACAGGAGTCAACCTCCTGGAAACACCAGAAACTCTTGAGCAAGTTCTCAGGAGCTGACTTCAGAGTAACTCTTCTCTTGTTGCCCTTTGTGCAACACAGGAACAAGCCCGTGACTGAAGTCTCACTCCTGATTAAAAGAATTTTACAACTGAAAGTTGTTTAGGCCAGTTTGAGTCATTTAGTAAGGATGAAGCATGGACAGCACAAGGCAGAACTGCCAGCAATGCCTAAGCCAGCACTGCACACTTTGCTGCAAAGATTATTACTAAAACCATGATGAAAGAGGAAAACTTTGCATGTTATGAAATGGGTATTTAGAACTACATGGTCAGTACTTCTTCAAACTAGTAAAATCTTTATTCTTCAGGATATAAAAATATCACCTTTAATACCTGCGGAAATCACTAAAGCTCTGCAATTTTATAATTATGGATTTTCGTGTTAGTATACGCTCATTTTTCTTTTTGGCAACCATACATTACATAGCCTACCTCCAAAAAACAGCATGAGACTAGAGAGACAGAAATTTTTGTTGAAATGTTGCTGCACCTCATATCAAAGTTTGTTATTTTTTATTTCAATATGTATATACAAGTATTGATTATTTTTACAACAGGCACTCTGAATGCACTACCATCCAGTCATCACTTTTCTTATGCGAGATGTCAGTAAACATTCTGATTTCTGTGTTGCAACTTTGATAATTAGGTTTAGAAGTGACTTTTATACAAATTGAACCAAACTCAGACGTAAAGAATAAATAATACTTAATTTTGTCTACTGAAATAACCATCGCCACCTGAGATTGGCCTGATCACAATCACTGTATGTATCTTCCACCATAAGTTAAAGAAAAGGACTTGAATAAAACACTTCGTAAGATTTGATTCACACTCTGCTTTCATTTTTGGGCACCTGAAACTATAGTATTAAAGCAGAGGTCTTCTGTGTCATAACAGATTCTTTTAGCTTTTGCTTAATAAATACATTGTTATGTTTCTACTTTAATCACATCTTGCAAATTAACTCCCAAGCAAATGAAGGGTGCTTTCTATGTATTATAAGTGACGCAAACCCTGAAAAAGGTACTTGAGTTCTCTTATCTGGAAAAGCCCAGTTTAGAGACAAGCTCCTTAAAAATTATCCTTTATGTATTATAATGTAAAACCATAGGAATTCTGCTGCAGGACCAATGAAGATATATTATCTCCCACGGCCCAAAGAATCATTATAATTAACATGAAAATAATCTTTAAAAATAGCCTTTTACTAACTGGTACTGAACTTGCATAAACAGTATCTTCCTAAATACGCTGAATGCCAGTAGATGTGTAGACTCTCATCTATACAAATACTGTCTTCAAAACTCATACAAAAGCATGAATGAAAGTTGTGAGTAAATGGCATTTTCTGAGGAAAAGGAACTCATTCTCATCCTTGGAAAATTTAAAAAACTTCTTCAATACAGAAACATTTCACAATGCTGAGGGCACTTCCAACTTCAGTTTTATCATAAAGGTAGAAAATACTTCTAAGATTTCCCTACATCTCAGCATCTGTTATCATTGGTCTCTCCTCAAAAATGTCTTTAGTTCATTTTGGCACAGAAAATCCAACAAACATTCTTGAGACAAGACTAATTCAACAATACAATCCGAGTTAATGCATTGCTGTATTACTTCTATATTCTGTGTATTGATTGTCATAAATTAAATGCATGTTCTTACAATAAACCCATGGTCTATAGAACTTAATCACATAGTAAAATAATAGTCTACTGTATTTTTGTGCTTCTTCTCTTTGCAACCCATAAAAGCAATCTTTTTTCTTGTATTATTTCTTGATATTATAGTGTTGCTGCTGAGCTGAGGTGACATCAAAAATCAATAGTAGAGTTACGTTAAAAAAGCCCTAAGGATGCATGTAAGGACCCAGTCACTCCTACAAGCAGTCTTAATTAACAAGGCTAAATTGATGTCAGCACAGTTCATCAGGACAGTAATGATTACCCATATAATTGAGGACTTCCGACTCAGCAGCGTTAATAAAAGAGAAGTATACTGTGACATTTCTTTCTTTAAGGTGTTGTCTTTAATTTCATGCTTCTCTGGGCTCAATTCCTCAAAATTTGAGTTTCAGGGAGAGGGTATTTTATGTGAAGAACAAACTAAATTGCTATAAATGCTCATATTATTTATAAATTGGTACCATTTCCCTCAGAAACTCAAGTAAGTAGCACCTGGAATAGGTAAGCCTGCTGTTTTCTGTACTCTACCAGCCAACTCACCAAGACCACCAGACACTTGGAGTCTGACATCTGATGGTGACAAATATCCAGCCTAAACTGGCAGAAAATTTCTGTGCCATCAAAGGCTTCAGACTCTGAATCCTCATTCAAATCAATGAGTCACAACTTTTTGATGATTTCTTCCTAGACTGCAGTTCTTAATTAAGTCACGACACTGCTGTAATTATATTTTTGCGGTTACATGGTCATAGTTACCCAGATTTTGCATTTATCCTGTTTCATTGTGCAATGTGTAGGAATAGTAAAATCGAAGAGAAGATGAATTGTATTTTCAGTCTTTAACCATTAAAAAAATTGGTCAGCCTTTTGTTTTACTGAGTCAACGGTCAAGTCCCAAGCAACAAATAACTTGGGTCATTTGTTCACACTAAATGCTTAACTTAAATTTAAGCTACTGCTATTGCCAAAAAGGTATCTCCTACTTTTAAATACCCCTTCTGGCAGGGGTATTTCTGCAGGTGTCTTCTGAAGAGGTTATTAGAGAACTGATTAGATTTAAAAATAAAACAGTTCTAGCAGATTCTTTTTCTCCTTCAAAGACGAGACAAGACTGAATCATTGTGGAAAGATCAGTTCCATTACTGAGCAGGTGATGGAAGAGAGGCAAGAACAAAAGCCACGGAGCAGCAGATGCAGGGTTAAGTCCACTTTAGCACTGTTGTCAAAGCTCCAGTTGCAACCCCAGACCAATGGTGCCAGATGTCAGCTTGGGACAGCCCTCTGAATCTTCTCACAGTTACACACTATGCTTCCACTACATCCCAGGGATCATCTCCCTCCAGATTTTTCTTCAGGTAAACAGCAACATTTTTGAGAGACGAGAGACTGAAAAAGAAAACTCTCAAACCTAAAACTGATGTTTTCTGTAGTCAGTCAGTTGAGACTGCTTTCTTTTTTTTATACTTATTAAAATTGTTCCTTCTGCGTATTTCTCACATCTTCTGTAAATGAATTCCTACTTCAGGGGTTACTTTCTTCATTTTCAGTTTGGCAAGCTTTTTTTACAGTAATCAGTGAAAAAGACAACAAGGAAGAAGGGAATATTTGCAAGTTACTTAATTCACTGAATGAGCAGCTACCCCTGCTGTGACCGTCATTCTGCAACTTTCTGGTTATGCATTTTTTCTTGAAAATCCATTTACTTTTTGAAATCAAAAGCTTGACTATTTTTAAAGCCAATTTGTTTTCTGCTAACAAATTCTGTTCATTTACCTGCCCCAAAGGTAGCCCTGCATATGTAAAGCCCTCTCTGGCTTGTAATCAGGTGCAACTATTAACTCTCCGTTCAGCATCTGGCATCTACAAGGATTATTATACAGCCATGAGTACAGTGATAAGAAAAAATACCAGGTTTAGACCACAGGCAGGACTCCACTGAGATAAAGAATGACAGGCCAGGAGCTAGCAGTGGATAAATGGTAAAGCAGGTTGGGAAATGGGACTGGAATGGAGATCGCTGGATGAGTGGTACCACATGAGCGTAGTATCTCAGAAATCATAAATCCTCAAGACTGCAGGAGGAATTGGCAGGGACAGACAGAGTAGCTGAGCAATGTTAAGAGACTGGACAAAAGTTTTTTGAGTTCTTAGAGCACAATAAAATCTGTGTTAACAGGCACTGAGGCTTTGCACTCCCTTGAGTTAATGCGGCAATCCACTTCTGCTGCCATCAATCAGATAAAATGGATGTATGGTGCTCTCATCTAGCATCAAACAAGGCTGACATTGCACAGCCCGATCTAGATCGGCACTGTGCTGATACTGTAGTGGCAGACAGCTTAAAAACTATAGCATCATTTGCATATATACGCAGCATTTTCACAGGCCATTTGGCCTCTCAAATTCCATCCTATTTTCTTTGAAAAGCAGTTTGGAAGATGGTGACATTCCTGAATTCCTTTGAACAAACGTATTTGATACATTTCAGCACCCAACCGGGCCCGTGCCTGTGTTGGCTGTTTCCTTACATTCCTTCAGTAACTACTGTCCATGCTAAGACTTGGCCTGTTCCAGCTCCCTGCACATCCTGCCTATGTTTTCCTTCTCTGCTTCACAGCTTAGTTTCTGGATGACAGTCCCTAGAGAATCACAATTTTTTTTTATCTTCTATAACCTGATAGAAGTAATTACACTGCAGACTAATGCATGCTCAAGGAGTTGATGTTGCTACTTCACTATTCTGAATGAATACAGATACTTACAGCAAAGACCGATGTTCAGCAATTTGTCTGGGAAAAGATTCTCAGAAAGGAAAATGGGAAAGAGATTCCTGCAGACGTCTCATGCATAATGCACAGGAGAAAATGTTATAAAGAATAAATGATTTCCATAACTTTGTTATGACCAATTTTCAAGAAAAAGACATTTTCATAGACTGAAAGAGCAGTGAGCTCTTTCTTGCTCTTTTTCCAGAACTCCCAGGCAAGTAACAGTCTGAAAGACAGAACAAATACATTATCTTGACAAAAGTTTTTCCAAAACATGCTGTTTCCAAGCACAGCAGTAAAAAGCCAAAACTAAGTTGCAATGCTGAATGATGAAAAAACAACTTCCACCAGGCTGTCAAAAGAGGTGAAATATTTAAGTCAAGGTTCTTAAGATAACGTCTGTTAATTATTATCAGATCTTCACATCTTCAGCACAGGAGATCTGATCTGCAATCAGGTTGAGTGCTCATCGTTCTAAGGGAAGGAAGTAGGAAACACAGGTGTGAGGCAACAGTGAAAAAAAGGCTCTGAGGTAAAACAAGAGACATGGCTTCTTTTCCTACAGGAAATTAACCCCTGATACTGTAAAAATGAAGCCTGCCTTTAGACTCGAAGTATAGAACAGGGCTAGAGGATTAGCAGAAGAGTCAGCATACACAGAACCTTCACTAACAAATGCTAACAATTATTTTGTTTCAACCAGTTGCTGCATCAAGCACTCCAGACAAAGGAGTAAAAGGTAATTAGAAAAGAGAAAAACAAAGACAAACAAATACAAACCTCTTCCCTATAGACTACGGAAAAGCTTCTGGCAGAGAATCTGACAAAATTTCACATGAAATAATAGAATAGACCAAAACTAATAATTTCAAAAGAAAGATGCACCTTGAATGATGCACCTGTATCTACCTATAGTAGATATAAGGTTAGTGACACCAGTTCTTGTCTGCATGTTGTAATATTAAAAAGCCCTCTTGTGAGTGATGCTTTTAATATGCTGTTCACTTTTCCTCTTTCCATCAGCAGGATCAAAGAAAGGTTAAAGGTATCAGGAGAAGAAAAATCTAGTATATATGATCAATATATTTGCCAACTCCTAATCATCAAATTTAGAAGTGTTACAAATGTTGGATAGAAAACCTCTGCACTAGGTTCTTTAAAGAAAAAGCAATTTAAATAATCAGGAAACTCTGATATGCTTCCCAGAGTGTCACATTGTTTGGGCTCAGCTCTGTTGCAGGAATATAAGTATAAAGCTTGTCTTGGGGGTATATCATTCCTTTGTCCTTGGAAGGGACAACACTGAGTTATTAAAATAGCTAAATAGATAATCCAAATTTGTAACTTGAATACATTTTTTACTGGAGAAACACAAACCATATATTGGGATTTTTTTTTCCCGTGTAAAACGTTGTAAATACTTAACTATGGATACTTTCTACAATTAAAATGTTCAGATTTTCTGAATTAAAGGTTAAGAATGTATTTTGTCTAATAGGCCTTGCTTTCACAGGGCTATTATTAAACACCATCTATTTGAGCATGATCCATATTGTCTGGTTTTGAGAGGGGTGGAGTCCAAGCTTTCTGATGCAATTTAAGACTTTTGAGGCAATACACTTAATATTTATCAGGCATTCTTTAATTAGAGTAGCAATTATTAAAATACACTCCAAAGTAAAACAAAGCTTAAGGCTCAAATGGAAAACATACAGATATAATCTGACACAAAAAGAATGCTTTATACATCAATACTTAAGCTGATATCCCACCTTAGTGTGCTTTAATTCTGTTTTTTGTACGTTTTAGTCCTTTAAGTTTTTAATCCACAGTCTTCTGACTTTTTTGTAAGTTAGTCATTTTATAACATTAGTTAAGTCATAAATCTTTTTTTTCAGTCTGGAATACCAGACCTGGCAAAAAGCTATGCCTGTAAGTCTTCTGGTGAATTATCTTTCAATAATTACTGATTTCATCAGATCTTGTTGGAAGGACTCCCATCTTTTCTAATGAGCAATGAAAAACCAGTAAGAACCAAAACAGGGCACTGCCACAGGAAAAAATGTCTCAACAGCTACCTAAACTATCAGTCATTTTAGCTCTTTATACACCACCCAGGAGAGGCAAACAATGAACTACTGCCACAAGAGAAATTAAGTTTAGTCTTACAGTTTGTCCTCTAGAGCTGCTGTGGCATGTGATGGAGCTCTGTTAACCGGTGGTCAGCACTGGGAGGAGTGCCCAGGCAAGGGTTCTTCCAGAATGCATGCCCATCAGCACCAGCTCCATGTTATTCTCCATCTAAATTCATGTAAAGAACACTTTAAAATAAAGATTACTTTGGCCAGAGCATCTACTGGTGTATATGACCAACCTGGTAATACATATTTGGATATATGAGCACGTCATAATTTACGGGTGTAACACACACACGTACACACTACTCCTGAATTAAGGACTTGAAATATTTCCATTTTCATCTCTGCAATTTTTCCAGTAACACACTGGAGGAATTTGCCATCATGTCACAGGCAAATGCATCAAAGTCACATTCATCAAAAAGTCTGCAAAGCCTATGCGAGAGTATTGCAAAATCTATTTTGTTCCACCTCCTAAGAAACAAACATTCAACATATATTCAGACAAAGCAGCTAAACACACTGCACTGGGGAAAACCTGAATAGCCTTATGTCTGTTAAAGTGAAAATTATACACAGCTGGGGAAAAAGAGTGGAAATACAAATAGTGATCAAAAATCAAAAAGAAATATTGGTCTGAAATACTGAAAATACTGAGATGGAATTAAGGACAGCCTTGAAAATGAGCAGGAAGAGAGAAGAACAAACAATACAAATCTAGTTCCCAAAAGACTTGATAAAATCTGAAATATTTATTGCCCTACAACAGAGAACATCTAATAGCCAGAGGGAAGTCATGGAGAGAGACAATCACTACGCTCAAAAAAATGTGAATAGTACAAGAACTGTTTCCTCTTTTCATGTCTGTGTTTGCCTCTTTTCATCAATTTCTCTTGATAGAAAGAAGATGGAACTTTTGACGCATCTGGATATTTTCTTTTTAATTGAGCAGAGCAAATTTAAGCTAAACTTTTAGAGAAATACTATTGAATGACCATTCTGATCAAAATAACTTTCATAAATTTGTCATTTCACCTCTCACTCTAGAGTGACCAATTTTATTTTGCTTCAAAGTGTCCGAATTATAAGTGAATTCCACGAGAACAGTTTAAAACCACTGAGAATGTACAGGTTTTATAAAATTCTGTCATTAGAATTAATATAATAGGAATACAATTGTAAAGTAAAGGACTAGCCCAACAGTATCAAAATGTTGAAAGCAAAAGAACATGAGAACATGTTAGATAGATGATTTCTGAAATTTTCTGTTTAAAAAAAAAAAAAAAAAGGAGCCAAATCCTGAGCAGATTAAATACTAAATTAAGCCCATAGATCCATGTCTGTGTTTGTTTTTCCAGTCATGCAATTTACTAAGTTTTACGATTAGTTTTCTGACAATGTAATCGAGCCTCTCTGCTTCCCCACTTAACCGTCAGTTCCACCAGTATAATCTGCAAAAGCTTTGCTGCATAAAGAACCACTCATTGCTGATGCAACCAGAAAGAGCAGGATCTTTTTTGGTTTTACCAGAATAGAAAAGCTGGGTGCAGAATCCAAAGGTTCTGCTTTAACATTTTGCTACTGAAATACTGCTAGGCAGGCTGTGAAATACATGAGCAAGTTACCATAAGGTAAAAACTTGCCACGTGTCAGATGATCCATCTAGAACGTATGCCTTCGTGCATCTATTTAGCTTTCAGCAACAGAAAAATAGTTTAAATGAGATTCTCCTACAATGAAAAAGGCTAGAGCACTCTGTTGGTGATCCCTGCAGCATCACTGAAATGTGAAGATAAGCAGCATTCCATTGTGCAAGAAATTCCAGCAGTTTTCTGAAAAGAAAGCCTAATAAATTCTTTCTGCATCCCCACAGCTCCAGTAAAAAACAGAGGCTATTCATCAAGCCCCTCTGAATTAAATGTAATCAAACCTTCCTCCTTCATTATTATTTGAATTAATAACCAATAATTTTCCCTCTGTTTGTTGTACCTTCTTTGTTTTCCAATGGAAATAATTGAGATTTTATGCCTTCATTGAAGACCATTAAGACAGACTTGATGTCAGGAATGGTAAATTCTTATTTACAGACTGAAGACTCTTGCTGTTAAGCTGCTGTGAGGTCCCTATACACCTTTGCTGCTTTTTAACACGAGTATCCAGAACTCCCGCATTTCAAACTAATGCTGCAACTTCCAAAAATACTCATGGGTATGTGAATTGATGCATAGGCGACTCATAATGCTACTTAAGCATTTTTACTTGGATCAGGAGTTTGCTTTTGAAACAAACCTCTTTGTCATTCCACTCCTACCAACCACTCCAGACGGTCTCCGTTTCATCTCCTGGATGAGACGAACCCAAAGATGTGCTCCAATGATTAATGGACATTCCTTCAACGGGACTAGATAAACCTACCCCAAAGCGCTACTTAAAAACAAAGTGTGAATGTCAGATGCACCAGCAATGTGCATGCACGTACAGATCTGCTCCTCTTGCTAATGCAGAGGAACTATGTCTGCTGAATGGCAGTCTGCTTCCTTAAAGCACTGACCACTATTGCCTTAAATTTCTTCTGTCTACAAAATTATCTATCATCTGGCCTTTGCATAAGTTATGCAACTGAAAATAACTTCACATTCAGCTTATATACAATTTGCTGATAAATCCAGGCACTTTCTGGAAGAACTGTGCTCCTGACAAAGGAGTATTGAACAGCCATTTAGAAGTTTTGGACTGTGTATCTTTGTATCCAATTACAGTAAATCATATACTGCCTATGGGTATCTCACAGCAGTTTTACATGGCCTCATTTGAGGTGTTTATGGAGCCCAAAACATCAGATGGCAAATTAAATGTAGTTCAAGAGGATCAGAAAGATATTTGTAGCTTTTGAGAGTCAACTTTGTGGTGGAAAGGGTTTTTATTTCTATAGACAAATAAAGTTGTAGAAAAGTTGCAATTAAAAGGTTATTCAAGACAAATATCTATTCAAGGAAAAGCAGATTTTAGAGTCGCTACAGGCATAGTACTTTGAAATATTTTACAGATTAGACGAATATTGCCAGGGATTCAGGCAAACAGACCACAAAATCTTCTCCTGAAAAATGCTTTTTTTTAAAAAACGTACACTGAAAACTCTTCATAGTACATAGCAAATAATGAGCTTCCTGGTCCAGCATGTGAATGTTACATACTGGTTTTTGAAGCCAGGGATGAATGGTATTCCCCCAAAAAATAATTCTACTAACATGAAACACTTAATTACATTATGCTGATCTCTACTTGGTTTTTAATATTAAAATGCCAAACCAAGTCATTTGCAGATATTTCCCATGTCATTTTGATAAGTAAGGCACATTTTGCTGTAACGTCAGCTGGTTTTGACTCACTTAACAGGTTTATGGTAAGAGTTACTACAGGTGTCAGTGACAGTTAAATCAAATGTTCCAACATTAGCAAAAGCAAATTTTCTTTCTGAAAGAAAATAATGTTGCCTTTATTATCCACATTTTTCATTTCATACCACAAGACTGTGACCTGATTAACAAAAGTAACACTTTCTACATCCAACCTAGTGCTTCGGAACCAGTTGCCACCAGTGCAATGGCAACAGAGAGCAGGAGGAGCTCTCCAGAGCCCTTTTTTGTCTGCACGGAGAATGGCTGAGGAAGGAAATGCATTTCCGCAATGGTGTCACGCTAAACTTCAACATGGGGTTGGCTGGAAAGATTCACAAACAAAACACCTTATTCCATCACACGTTCAGAGGAACTCAAAAGATGTTTTTCCCCTCACTTAGCTAATGGAAATTTGTGTTTTGCAATGTAACCATATTCTGACACCTGTTTTACAACTATGTGTAGTTCCACCTCCCTGTGATAAAAGTAATTAAAGGCTAGAGCAAAGAAAAGAACAGGGAGGCTATGCTGGCTGCCTGGGCCATAACTCACCTTGCAGGCAAATCCTGGACCAGAGCACCTATATGCTGTCCCCCCGACAACGTCCATAGATTTGGTGAAGGAACATGCAACGCAGGGTACTTTGAATTGAGAAATCAGAAGGAAAGTCATACCCCCTTTTCAGTTTATTTTACGGCTTGTAAAAGTACTAGAAGCAGCTAGATTTGCCTTTCATGCACCCATACTTTCGTTACTTTTACTTGCCATGCCACACCTAAGACGAGATAACATGACTAAAATGGGGAACCAGGTTCTCCAGATTTTGTCAGCTCCCCTTCTCACTTGGAGCACAACAAATAATAACCACTTCTGAAGAAAGAGAAGCTCTCAGAATCACAAAAGATAAGCAATCAGCTGTAAAGAATTGCAATAGAACTTTTGAGGTTTATCCTTCCTATGAAACCATACAAAAGAAATAAATCTGCCTCTAACTGGAAGAGATAAAATCTACTATGCATCCAAGACTTTATGCAAACTGATTCATTTCTGTGAGCCAGAAAACAACAAACACACACATTCTGAATAGTTATTCCACCACCAGAAACTATTCCACTGGGACAAATACTATTGATAAAAGCACTCTCTTCAAATCTGCAAAACCATAAATACATTTATCCCCCTGTTGAGCAGCAGTTATAAAGTTTGATCCTGTCATTAAATACCTTCTGCTGGCACTTCCTCTCCTCTTCTTCCAGAGATACCACCTCAAAAAGTAAAATAGACCTGGAATATGCATGGTACCCCTTATTCCTTACAGTCTCCTCTGCCTCCCTTGCTCTCCATTTATTAGAACAAAATGCAAAATAGAACTACAACGGCAACATTTTTTTTCCTCATTAACCAAGACCTCAGGTCTTCATTCTAGCTTTTGGGATTTGACAAAATTCTTTTCTGCCTATCTGGAAATGGCAGATATTAAACTAGTCATGCATTTAATCCAGGCAGGAAGTATCCTGATAATGTGCTTGCTGGTCTCATAGCATCTTCATAAGGAGTGGAGCATTCCCAACTCTGATTGATTTTAGTAGAAACTGAAGATGGAACACAAGTATTAAAAAGTGTTTATTTGGAATTTCATAGCTGTCAGCTGCAGACTTTTATGAGCTTTGAAATTGCCTCAGTGTTCATTCACCTACAGCAAAAGACTGAACTGGTGACAGACAAATCTCAGACTTGTGATAGCATTTACCGGATACTGAAGATCAAAAGAACCACAAGTTGAACATAGAGTAAGTAGGGTCTAAAAAGAAAAAAAGTAAATGCACATGTAGTACATTTGGGAAATATGTAGCATTGCACTGGTGTTCTTACACAGGTATTAAGAAATCTTAGGAAATCACTAGGATTGGCATATTCAGGTTCTGCTCTTGTGCCCTCAAAATCTTTAAAGAGATCTGTGATAAAACGGAGTTGCCAAGGTGAACATCTGATCTCTGTTGGCTCCTCACTCCATTTTCACTTCTAAACTGTGAAAATATTTGAGAGTTGCTAGCCCTGTTCATCAGTGTATAATACCTGAAAAGCAGCACACTGTCTAAAAGCAGTCTGTTGCAAGAACTACTTGCTTCCCCCAAAAAGAGTCCTTGGCAGGAGGTTCATCATTGCCTCTGCGGTTTGAAACACATCCACCTCCACAGCCAGGTGATCTGCTCCAAAACCTTTCAACAGAGCAAAACTGTACTTCAGCCTCATGAAAATAAAGATCATCTTCAGATAACATGGTCACATCACACAAAAAGCATCCTCACGTCACCCTCAGAAATAACAAAGAAGCGCCTCTGTAGACACACCTTTATAGGATTCCACGAGTGCGAGATCTGGCCACAAAGCATATGCATCCAGCTAAAGTTTGCAAGGTTCTAGGTAGAACATAAACATAATGCAACTTCTTGTTTGTAGTACATTAAAATTCCAGCAAATTTCCACTTAGTTATAACCAAGCCAACATAATGACAATCTGCCTTTCCTCTCCCATGCAAAGTATGGTTTCTATCACACAAAAAAAAATCTGTTGTTATACTGTATTGCCAATAATTATCTTACAGTCACAAAATAGGAATACTTACTTTGATTAAGTGCCGCTGACCACTTTAAGACGGCATCTCTTCAATAGCTTCCTCTGCACTCTCGGACAGTATGGCCATGTTTAGCAACATCCATCTCAAACATCTGTGGGAGCAGTCCTACCAGCCCATCTACCACCATTAACCATTGCTACTGACAAACAACCGTCAGCTTCCATACAACTTAGCCATCTGTAAACACAGAAGGCTTCGTAATGAACCAGCCTTCAGATTAGAACAGTATTTTCTGATGATTTTATTCAACATTTTATCTTCCTTTTGTCTTATGTGTGATGCTCTCATTAATTATGCTTGTACTTAATATATCCATCTAAAATTGTATATTCTTTTAAATTTACAAGCTATCATTAGTCTGTTTCGATTTTAAGGAGCACACGATGCAAGAGTTATCCTAGCCTTTCTCATCAGAATCTTTTCCGCTCAATTCTCTTAGTGACTTGTGGCTTTGTCCACCTTAACAGAAAGTAAGACTCCAACACCTAGTTATAAAGGCAGTTTATCTACTAATCTTTTCTTTTATTAAATAGAGGCTGGAAGTTGAATTATTTTAACAAATTAAGCTTATTGTCAGTAAGAAGCATTCCTGCCTATACTACTAAAAACACCCGCAATGACCTGTTAAACTGCAACAATAAATCATGTAACACAACGCTATTCATAATCATTAAGCTTCGTAGGGCAAGTTATTATGCAAGATGAAAATCGGTGCTGTTCTGGACTTCCCCTAAGCTACTGTAAGATCTGCCCCACCCAATGAAAATGCTAGGAAAATAAACAATAGCGCTGAGTACATTTGGGGGTGTGGGATTTGACATATACCAATAAGTAGTCCTTAAGACACAAAGTTTTGTTTTAAACAGGCAATTTCAGTACTAATCAAAAGCCTCTGCTTCTGAGAATTTGACTAAGGGGGCTGCAAACAACAGAGCAAACATCAGCTTGTCTGTTCTAGCACCTGCTATTTGTAGGCTGGGAAACAACCAGAAGGTCTATCCCTCCACAAGCATTTCAGGCAAGGGTTGATAAAGATGATGACTTCAGATTTCACCGCTTGAGCTGGCAAACTAAGAACTACTTACAACTGTGCTTCTCTCATGAGCTCTCAAGAACAGTGGAGTATTTGTGTCCCTCACAGTCGAACACTTCAGCACCACCTTTCTTCATCATGGAAAGCGGCAACAAGAAATGGCATTCCCTTTGACTTCCCGCCGAGGCGATCGGCTCTGAGGCAGATGCGTTCTGCAGCAGATCAGGGGATCGAGGCGGGCAGGGCTTTTTTTTTTTTTTCGGCCTTTTTCTCCGGCATCGAAGCCACTCGAGGCAGCAGAGGGAGCCGGCAGGCCTCGCGAGGGCGGCTGACGAGGTCCAGGCGGAGCCAGCAGCGGCGGGCTGTTTACATCGGGCGTCGCCGCCATTTTGCAGCCACTTGCCGCGGCGGCCCACAACCGGGCGGTATAACAGCAGGCCCTAGGGAGCGCCGCAAACGGGACCGGCTTGGCAGTTAGCGCAGGCAGTTCAAACGGAGGAAGGAGGATCCTCTCCTCTGGGAACTCTGCCTCTTAAAACTTCTAATTTTAGCAAGGAAGCTACCGTAGAGAGTACTAGCGAGCCTGCTGATTTGTCATGGCTGCACCCCAGCGGAAGGCTTTTACCAACTTTTTTTTTTGATACTGTGATCATTTTAAGGCCATTCGACCTGTGCTCTAACATTTTCATTTCATCATAAAGCCTCCTCCTCAAATCCTGAGTTTATTAATATTCATTTTTGTGTAAGAGACTTTGAAATTGAGTAACACATGAAACTACACTTTTTTTTTTTTTTATCTGTGTGCAAGTAATAACTGGAAACCCTTACTGGATGAAATGATTTTGGTGTGGGTTTAGGGATTTGTTGGTTTGTTTTCCTACATAAAACTGCATTTGAAGCTGTCTTCAGAATCAACAGCCTGCAGTCACCCAGTACTCTCCAGAGATTTCACAGAAGATGACGAGGGACTAATTTCTTTCTGTGCTTTCATGACCAAGTTATTATGTAGAAGTATGAAAAGTTAGTGCAGAAAGCTTCTTCAGTCATCCTCCAGTTCAGAAGCTTAGTAAGATATTATTTAATACATTCTTACTGGTAATTCTTAACACTGAAATTATTCATAATTTGCCCTAATATTAGAAATGGGCACACTTCAAAGGAACAAAAGATTAGTTCAGATAAGCACAGAAAATCTGGAAGACCAAGCAGCCACCTTGGAGTTGGAAAACCTTTGAATGTGCTGCCTGAAAATACTTTGTGCCCCTGTACTCGGCTCTGGTGAGGCCGCACCTTGAGTACTGTGTTCAGTTTTGGGCCCCTCGCTACAGGAAGGACATGGACGTGCTCGAGCGAGTCCAGAGAAGGGCGACCAAGCTGGTGAGGGGTCTGGAGAACAAGTCTTACGAGGAGCGGCTGAGGGAGCTGGGCTTGTTCAGCCTGGAGAAGAGGAGGCTCAGGGGAGACCTCGTCGCTCTCTACAGTTACCTTAAAGGAGGCTGTAGAGAGGTGGGGGTTGGTCTGTTCTCCTACGTGCCTGGTGACAGGACGAGGGGGAATGGGCGAAAGTTGCGACAGGGGAGTTTTAGGTTGGATGTTAGGAAGTACTTCTTTACCGAAAGGGTTATTAAGCATTGGAACGGGCTGCCCAGGGAGGTGGTGGAGTCACCATCCCTGGAGGTCTTTAAAAGACGTTTAGATGTAGAGCTTAGCGATATGGTTTAGTGGAGTACTTAGTGTTAGGTCGGAGGTTGGACTCGATGATCTTGAGGTCTCTTCCAACCTAGAAATCTGTGATACCAAGAAAAGTGTGGAGACCCAGACAGAGGCCCCACACAAATACACAAGGAAGACTGTCGCCAAGAAAAATGTGGAGACCTAGACAGAGGTCCCACAGAAACATGCAAATGCACAGGTCTCTGGCTGCAGCGAGTGCCAGAGCCTGGCCCTTGCAGTGCAGGGCGACAGAGACAACACCTGTGTCAAGATGCGACCAGGTGAATTATTTACTCAGCCTAGTGGCTGACCTGAAGGAGGAGGTGGAGAGGCTGAGGAGCATTAGGGAGTGCGAGAGGGAGATAGATTGGTGGAGCCAAGTCCCTGCCAGCCCTGAGGCTTAGGCAGCCAGCTGAGGCTTCTGGAGAAGCACATCACCCGCTACTGCCTTGCAAACTGGTAATAGTGATAGGACAAGGGGGAATGGTTTTAAACTAAGACAGGGGAGATTTAGGTTAGATATCACGAGGAAGTTTCTCACTCAGAGGGTGGTGAGGCACTGGAACAGGTAGCCCAGAGAGGCTGTGGATGCCTCATCCCTGGAGGCTTTCAAGGCCAGGCTGGATGTGGCTCTGGGCAGCCTGCTCTAGTGGTTGGCAACCCTGCCCAGAGCAGGGGGGTTGAAACTAGATGATCTTTAAGGTCCTTTTCAACCCAGGCCATTCTATGATTCATCTGGAGAGCTGCGAGAAAATATTCCTTAGGTGTTTTGTAGATCTGTAATATGATCAGTCTTTCACTTTCCTATAAGTTAGCAGCAATTAAATAGTCATCCTGATACTAAAGTCTGACATGTCGAGGATATTAGCCAGCACCTGCTATCATGGAGCTGTTATTCATTTGTTTACAGATTCAGACAGAGCATGTTACATTAGTGACTCACATTTGAAGATTTATGTGCAATCACAAGGATCACGGACTTGTTTAAATAAGAACTATACTCATCACAAAACATCCACTTATGTGCCATAAGATGTAATATTTCATTGAGCAATAGCCATTTTATTATTTTTTCCTCTCCATAGAAAGATTCATATTCAAGCACACTTCGTTACACTTTGGTTTGAAGTAGATGGCTGTTCTTAATGCACAATGGAACTATGCTATTTTAAATATCTGGCCAAGCTTTCATCCCTCCTTCAGCCTCCAAAAATGAAAAGTGTGAAATCTCCTAGACAACGTCACTCAGATTGCCTCAAAGAAAATAATTTATGCCCACAAAGTCAGCAACCATGAGAAGGAAGTGTAACCTTTTTTGACAGAGCAGGAACAAGCAAACAAACAAGCATTCCCAAAAAAAGTATTCCCAAAAAAGCATTCCCAAAAATCTTAAAAAAATGCACAGGTTCACATAGTTTAAAAACATGAGCTAATAGTAGGATTTTTAGTCTTGACTAAAATCGTGTTTTTTGTTTCAGTTTTCATACATGCATTCATCTGACAAATTTTCCAAACACTAATTACGTGTCCCAGAAGAATTCCTCCTATGCTCATCATTCTTGCAAAGGGCTTTGGGGCTTCACTTGTGAAAACTGTTACTTTGCCAACTTTGCATTCAACAGCAAAGCTCCCAATATGTTTGTATTTGCCAGAATGTTAGTTGCCTTGTTACCCAGCTGGACCTTTTGGATGGAGGCACTTTTTAGGCTGCCCAAAGTTTTAATTACTGTGGTACTGCTAATTCAATTACTGAATCCCTATGCACTCCACAAAACCAAGTTCAGTTCTCGCAGCTGTATTCTATTTATCTTCAGATAACCTTTTGTCTGGATTATTATTTCCATTTTGCAACTCCCTGTGTTATGTTACTTTTCCTTCCCATTCCAGTCACTTTCCAACCTATTATCAGGTATTATCAACCTATTATCAACCTATATCAGGTATTATACTGGTATTGCTACTCTCACTTACAAACACTACAGAAATAAAATATACTTATTCTCCCACTGTGATCAGTGTTTATTTTCTAGTGTTAATTACCAATATGGTATTTCAAGGACATCTTTAGGGGATGACAGTCAGATGGCTAGGCCTTTCTATACAAATGAGTTGTCTCAAAATTCAACACCATTGAATGCTGAACTGTATGCATATTTATGTATCTGTATATACATATATGTATGTATAATCAGTTGACATAGATAATTAGCTCATCGTGCACAGAAATCTTCTCAGCAGAGGCTACAAGAACGAAAAGCCAAACAAGCAAACCTCAACTACCACTAGAAACCATGAAGCTTAGCATTATACATCAGTCGATTATCTTGTGACTTTACTAGACAGCTAAACGAGGCTTCCTTTTATGTACTATTACCTAAATCCTGTATTAGTGAAAAATTAGGTAATAAATTACCTAAATCCTGTATTAATGAAATTTAATGAATTTCTGATCTGTCTTTTGAATGAGCATTGGAATCCTACTGCACTATTACTCCAAGATACTACCTATTACATTGCTACTTTCAAGTAACTAGCTGCTTCATTCCCTCAAAGAAATGAAGGATTCCTGCCCTCACACACCAGATCAACATTGCACTAACGTACAGTTTGAGTGTTGAAACTAAGTTCACACAGAATATAAATTGCACTGGAGTCTTGTGTCAGCATTCTGCTCCATAGCAATTTTCATGCATATTTCACATGTACAATCTGTTTTGACTTTCCTGTTAGAACAGAACTCACAGAAGATAATACCCTCTTCACAAAGTAATTTGCAATTATCCCAAACAGAATCAATGTTTCTACTAAAAGATTATAACAGAATAAACCAAATATTACTTCATTCCATTAGAACATTACTTCCATTAAGATATTTACTAACACTCAACATGTGGGAATATAACATAGGCCAAGTCACTAGAACACATCTGAATGATTACTTCAATCATAAGCTCAGTTCACAGGCCTGATAGCTTCTGGCTAAAAGTTCCTTTTCACTACATCCCTTTGTCCATAATTTAATTCAGTCAATATTTATTGCTGCGCTTCCATGAGAGAAAATAATGTACACTACATCAACAAAATTTGTAGCAAGTAAGTTTATTAGCATGGATCGCGACTGGAGTTAGTAAATTGTCTTGCTATATTTTCCACAAAATAATATTCTGCAATGTAGGAGAGAAGTGGTCTTTACTCTTAGCTACTAATTTGCGAGGTTTAATCACTACCTGTTCTTCTGTTGGCTGATCTGTGAAAACTGTAGGTAGAACAAAAACACACCTTCTTCACTCAAATGAAGTCACACAACATACCTGCCAGTGTCTTTACAACACGGCTATATATTTAGCATGCAGCAGCAGCCTACTTCGATTCAGAATCACTTCTCATAATTTGGAGGTCTTGGAGGAACAGGAACATGTTGGCACTCCAGGAACTGAAGGGTTTGGCCTTTCTCCCTACTTTAAAGAGAGAGAAAGACAGAGAGACTAAGTGTCTGTTCCTGAAATGCATGCTGAGACCTCTGCAATGCAGCTGTCAGGCAGTTTTTCACTTTGACAACTGACACAACACCTTGTATAAAATCAGGTTTATCATTTCCCTGTGTTGTCCAGTGAAGTAAAACTAATTACCTGAACTGGTATTTTAATGTTTCTCCTGTACTTTCAGATAGACTTTGAATATCCCCATTCAATTGCTGCTTTATATAGCATTCCTTTCTGACCGGATGTTTTTATTCCAGTAATTCGTAAAGCACCTATAAAAGAGCTGACCGTATGTCCTGGAGAAGCAGCAAGACTGCCACCCTACAACCAGACTCTAATGCTTGAACAGTAAGGTGACAAGCACCATTTCTACCTACAAAACTTGAACAGGGACACACAGCCCACTGCCAAAGCCAAAGGTTAGAAATGTTTTCATTCAAATGAAGCAGGGCTAGTGGGAGAGCTTAGTGGGTTTAAGCTCTCTTCTCCGTAATAACAGTCAAGGGGTAAAAGGGAAGTAAGGGGGAAAAGATTAATTCTTCTTTTTCAAAATCTCCTGCAGCCTACTGGCCAGTTTCTGTATACTCTGCAGAGAACTCACGCCTAACAAAAGGTTAAAAAGAGACTGAAAGACATATGAAGTCATACAAAACAGATTATTCATTCACATCCAAATGAAACAAAAGAAAAACCAAAAGCCTTATACGATTCTTATCATTACCTAATAACCATTTTGCTTCAGTTTTTAATAGCTTAGTGGAATCTACAATGAGACAGGTAGCTACCCAGCGGGTAGTAGGCAACAGGACCTTGAGAAAGAAAAGGGAATCCATGGGTGGGACCCCAAGGCTCAAACTTTAATAATTTCTTCTGCCTCAGAGTTCCTTCCTGTCTTAGAGCAAGCCACATCGTATCTGTGAGCCTCTCCTTTCTGCTTCTTACACCACTTAACTACGGTTAAACTTTTAGGGGCTGCAAAAAGTTGTTATTCTTTGAAGAATATTAAGTATTTAGATGGAGAGGATACCTGGCTAGGTTTACGGAAATGATCAAGTATCAGAGGTCAGAGTGAGCACAGCACTGTAACTGGAGCGGGGCTGTAAGAGGAGTGAAGGTAGCTGCCCAGTGTAGTCGAAAGCTGCTTGAAGAACACTCCTGGAAGGAACACGGCCTGTGGCCGGGGGCTCCTGGCCTACAGGTCAGCCCAGGGCTTGAGCTACTAATAAAGAAAAAGTGCTAAGCTAGAAGGTGACTGGAAAAGTGCTCTCAAAGGAAATGGGGACTGCAGAAACAGATAACCCACCCCTGGAAGTGTTCAAGGCCAGACTGGATGGGGCTTTGGGCAACCTGGTCTGGTGGGAGGTGTCCCTGCCCATGGCAGGGGGTTGGAATTGGATGGTCTTTAAGGTCCCTTCAAACCCAAACCATTCTGTGATTTTATAATACTGGTTCAGACTACGACCTTTTGCTTTTAAATAAAATGGCTGTCACAGATGAGGCTATATAACAAAAAATAATAAAGGGGGTTAACATTCAACTCTCTTGGCCTGTAAAATAACAACTGCCCAGACTCAATAGCCAGCATCTTGTCAATCATGCTCTTCAGCCAGTGTCCAAATGATAATGCTCTATCTACCATTTGTGAACATGGAAACTTGTCTGCTCTGTGATGCAAGTGTCAGATCTTTTTCCACTACTCTTCAGTTTGGTGTAGCCTGTTTAAAGCACTTGTACTGAAACATCCCACTGGATGGTTTGGGGTTAAGTATGTGAAATTCATGACTGAAGACTCTGAATTCATTTTGTGTTCACTAATTGTACTAAGAAGGATTCTCACACCTCATTATTGTATGTTATACTGAAATTCCCTGCACATAATTGCAAAATAAATTATTTCAAGAAAAAGGCCGTAAAGCAAGTATTTTAGGGAGGAAGAAAAGCAATAAGTTCTATATAAAAAATCATGAAGTAGTTTTTCAAGATTTATTGAATTCTGCATTTATGTATGCTCAAGTTTGGAAATGATAAAATAATCTGATCTGTTTGATGTTGCTTATGAAATAAACTCTTTAAATAAGAGTTATAGAGCTAAGATTATTGCAACTAATAGTTGGAGGAATAGCCATCCAACTATTAAGGTGGCCTTTGGACTCAAGAGGTGTTGATACAGTCAGAGGCTTTCTGTACCCAGATATATAAAATTATTAAGGTACTTGAAATTGTGGAAGACAGATTTTTAAAAAACACTTATCTACATATGGAAACATATATATATATATAAATATATAATTCTGATTCTTATACACATTCTAATGCAAACAGAGGAATCAGTGATCAGACCTTTACTATAGAAAACTTCATAGACAAATAACATATGGCTCTGCATTGAAGAACTCACAATATTAGGTACTGTTCCTGCATTTATTTTATGTACAGTCATAACTTTAAGAAAATAGGCAGTCCACTAACTAAGTTACGATCCCCAAACATGCTTCTGCATTTAAACCCAAATTATTGGATGACAGACAAGTAGATGTATCACTCAGACGGGGAACAAAAATATCTGAATCATGTCTGAACTAAAACATGTTAATAAAAGCCCCTTTAAAAACTCTCATGATTATTTCCCCAAGGGACTACTAAGTGTTTATGCACCCAGCATTTGATTTCAAAGGATTGCACTAGCTAGTACTTTTCCAAATGCAATCACAGAATTCTCTAGCATCATAGAAGTTAATTATCCAAAATATTGCTAATTGTGACTCTTAGTTATGCTACTGCTCATCAAGAATAGTTCTGCTAATTGATATTTCACTGTCTGCACACAAGCAGTGTAGGAACAAAGAAGCCCTATCACCTCAACGAGTAGTAAAGGAGAATCAAAGCACCCACAACTATTAATCCAAAGACAAGGTCTGCTTTTCATGCCATGATGCTTCATGGATTTGCCTGCTGACACTTCATTGACACCAGACAAGTCTCTCCACCACCGTAACCAGTATGCTCTACGACTGATGTTCTGATGTCAATGCCTGTCAAGTCTCTTTGTGAAGTAAGAGACTTTCCAGAGGCAATCCTTTCGAATTGCACTTCCTGTATGTATTCCCTGAGCCGTCCACTCACACAAGAACAACATCTCTGGCGAGATGACTACAGTAACACAATAATCAACAACTTTTTGCCAGGAAGCATGGAAGTATTTGCTGGGTGATCTCCCTTGATTAAATGAACAACCTAAACAGAAATATTCTTCTTTTCCATAGTGATTTCCATTAAAAAATTCCATCCTCATCAATGACATTGTGTCAACATAAAGAGTCTCTACAGCTGTAGGACTTCAATGACTTCAACAACAAGCTTCATTAATGAGACTATTTATTGCTCTATTTATAAGCAGAGTGGTGTAATTACTAATTTGCAGAGCAAGAAGACCTTTCAGGAAGATCATTTTAACGCTAATGTATGTTCACATCATATAAACTATGGTCAGTCAGTTTTCATCATTTTTAAATGCATACCTGCTTTAATACTTGTCATGGGGAATTGGATTAGTGGACTAGCTCTGTACCTGATGACGCTTCAGAGACAAATCATGAAATTCCAAAGCAGGCAATTACCCAGTAACCTCCAAGTATGGTGAAAAAATATTAAATTCGGATCTACAAGTTGGTTTATACCATCAAGCAGAAGCCTTTGAATTTAAGTTAATTCATCAGTTCTTCCACCAACTTTTCATCACAAACCCCATACTACCCACCTTCTCCACCCTTCCAAATGCTATTCCACCTCTCTTCCAAGTAAAGATATTCTGTCGTGCAAATTACATTCAAAAATCCCTTATTTTTCAACCCAGTGAACACAAAACAGAACTACTAGATTAGATATTAGAAAGAAATTCCTTACTCTGAGGGTGGTGAGGCAGTGGAATAAATTGCCCAGAGAAGCTGTGGATGCCCCATGCCTGGAAGTGGTTGAAGGCCAGATTGGATGGGTCTTTGGGCACCATGGTCTGGTGGAAGCTGTGCCTGCACATGGCAGGGGGGTTGGAACGGGATGGTCTTTAAGTCCCTTCCAACATTTGGTGATTCCAGGATTTTAACACCCAGCCTTATATACTCAAGGTCAGCTATCCCCCAGGACAGAGACTTCGCAGTCTTTCTGGACGCTGGTTCTGTCTGAACACCCCTGTGGGGACAATCGCTTCCTTTTTGCTAGCTGGGCTGTCTCCACCTGCAAGTGTGGGCCTGGTGCTGCTCACGTTTCTGCCACAGAGCCCCTCAGAGAAGACGCAGGCTTCATCTTCTCTACTCCCTCCCAGCAGGCAGCTGCAGGCAGCTGTCAGGTCCACCCCTGAGCCTTCTCTCCTTCGTGCTGACCAAAGGAGGTCCCTCAGCCTGCCCTTGTATGCCGTGTGCCCCGGCCCCTCACTCCCTCATGTGCCCTGGGCTGGGCCCACTCCACACCCATCAGTATCTTCCCTGTCTGGGGGAGACCAGAGGGGGATCCCGGAGTCCAAGTGCAGTCGCAAAAATGACACCAAAAAGCAGAGAGGAAAGCGGATTTACCGGTTTTTATTGTTGTTTTCGTGGTTGTTGTTATAACGTATTTATTTATTATTTTTATTATGATTATTTTATCAGTTTGTTGCCCCGTCCTGGGAAGAGCTGGTAACCAAGCGCCTTGAAGGGTCTTTACGCTGCACTCCTGCGCTGCTTCCTGGCAGACCTGAAGGCTTCTGCTTCTGCAGAGGAACAGCTCTCTGCGTGCCCGTTTCGAGGGATCTGCTGCTGTTCTCTGTGCACCGCCATGCAGGGCGCGGGTTCGTCTTCAAGCACCTCTTGGCAGCCTTCTCGTCCTCAGACCGAGACACCCCACGCCAGGCGTGGCCTTCGGAGGGCTTCTCCTGTCGCCCGGTGCAGCAGCCCAGAGGAAGCCGAGTGCGCTCTTGCCCAGCGCTCGGGACTCCGTGCAGAAGGGGTTACACCTCTCCAGGAGAGGTGGGGAGGGGGGACGGGGAGACGGGGACAGGGGGTGGGAGAAGAGGCCATCCTGCAGGCAATCCTGCGTGATGGTTAACGGATGGCCTCTTCCCCCTACTTGCGGAGGCAGGGCCGGGAGTACGGAGCGGTCTGGGCGGTTCTGCGATGGCGATGGTGGTGCCTCGCTGGTGGGAGCCCTGGCACGATGGTGTTGTGCCACACCAGATGGGATGGAGGTGGATCCACCTCCATCAGCTCTTCCTCCTCCACAGGTGGATCCACCTCCATGGGCTCCACACCAACCGCCACGGCCGCTCCGTCTCCGCTGGCACGCCTCCGCCTGCACTTCTGTTTGGGTTCCATAACCCAATTCGCTTTTATTCCACCAAGAGGTGGGTAGCCTTCACGCCAGGATCTCTTAATCCCAACCATCGTTGGTAGTTGCCAGAGATCCTGGGATTCCAGCTAGTGGTGTGCCAGGCGCAGGGGCTTTTATAGGCCCCAGAACAAAGGGGGGCGGGCAGATGCCCTGTGACATCGGGAGAGTTCTGTGATGGCCGCCATGATGGCGCGCCACGCCCCAGGCCCAACATGGCCGTGTTGGGAGGGGGCTTCTGCGGCCTGAAAGAGGCCCTCGTGTGGAAGGAGGAGGAGGGTCGGGGGGCTGGGGGCCCCTTTCCTGGGCCATTTTGCTTGCCAGAGAGACAGGCTGCCCCTTGGGCACAGGGACTGCCCTCTGCCTCCACTCCTGCACCCTGAGTACGATCCTTTTTCAGAGTAGCCTTAATGCAGACACACCAACTCTTCCCTTTGACATGTTTCATAGCTCCCTGTTTACCAATCGTAACATAAAGAACCCATCATCGTGCAGTGCAGTCACTGTAGCAATTGCTTTGGGCAGTAGTGAGTACCCCAGAGCCCTGGCTTCACTCCAGGTCTGAGATACTTCTGATTTCCAGGGAGCTTTGTCTCTTCTCATGGCTTCTCCTGGGCCACAATCTACAAGTGAGTGAATCCAGTCTATGCGTTTCTGGAAAGGCAGTTCAGCACATTTCTGTGTTTATCCAAACCTTGCTAAGACTGACAATTAATCGACTGACTGTCGATTAGCAGCACACCAGCCACAATTAAGCTGAGGAAAACATTGCATGTACAGTGAACTTCAGGGCACTCAGTCTAGCAGAGGGAGTGAAGTTAGGAATTGGGCTCTACAGATTTGAAAGAAATGTATAGTGTGGGAAATTGCAGCTGACTAAAGATCTGTTGACAGAGGACTGGAAAGTCATGGAGAGACCATTCTTGCACACTTGGCAAGCTCAAGCATAAAAAAAAAAATGTTATTTAAGTAGCAGCAACGTCTTCAACTTGAGGTATAAAAACACACACCGAAATACACCAAGGAGGAAAAAAACAATACTTTGTGTAAAATAATTCTACACAAAAGCATCAAAAGTGTAGTATCTTGATAATACAGCAAAGTTTACCACATGGAAAATAGTCACACTAGTTTTCCCAAGAATATTCTTGAAAGCTTTATGAGTTACATGTGTCTACAAATAAGGAGTGGCAGGAAGGAAAACAAAGCAGAAAGGTTGTACAAGACTAGCAAGGTAAACTTATATATGTATGCCATGAAACAAAGTTTTACCAAGTACAGCTCATGGAACCTCATTAATTTATTTCAAAACTTTATCAAACTTCTGAGCTTTTTAGTAGAGAACAGAAATCTGTCCTGAATGTTTCAGAGAGCTCCTTCTTCTGTTCAGCTTAGATTTCTACTCCCAGTAATTACTCCATCCAAAAATCTCAGTAACTTCAAGATTTTCTAGAAATGCTAAATTCTGAAGCTACCTCTCCCTCTTCCAGGCTGAGAGACGAGCTGTGGCAATTGGTTATATGTTATGACCTTGCTGCACTGAAAATTAACACCTTGTAACTTACCATAAAATACCTTACCCCCAGTAAAACCAAACCACACAGTCAACTCCAACTTTGCCTGCTTTGCCCGTGTACATACAGAAGCATAATTCTGGCAGTTCTAACTAAGCTAGTGAGAAAGATTATAGGGGGGGCAAAAAAAATAACTGAAATATTTCAGTGTTGACATTGCCAATTAATCACTGACAAAGATCTACATAAAGCTTCTGCATTGATTTGCCTATGGACAGATACAAATGAATACACAAAATATATAGCTATATAGCAACCGGCTGGTACAACACAATCACTACTAATTTGTTTACACACCGTATTCAACCTACACAGTGGAACAATCAGTGCCAACTGAATATCTGGCATAATCTGATTGTGTGTTGATCAAACCTGGAAATGTAAGGGAAGAGCCTAACTGCTAGTTTTCAAACATTTCAGTTTCTTTACATATTTTCAAAGCCAAGATGTATTAGGTAGTCACTCAAACATGGAAATGAAATACAAAAAAACCTGAACAGAGTAGGTGTACTCTGCTCTGGCATTCCAAGAGCTGAGCAGCTGGCTCTGGCTTAATAGACATCTTGCTGAGGAATAAATTTTGGTTTTAGTTCGAAGACTGATGATAGGTAAAGCAATTTTCATGTTTAACACAAAGTAAAACTAGGTGTGAAAATCTTAAGTCAAATTTTTGTGTATTAACTTTATGTTCATGCTTCAAAGCATAATTCAATCTGAAGCTGACAGTACTTATCTGACATACTTTTAATGTGTTGAGGGGAGCACAGAAAGACAAATCGGTATATTGATTTTTCAAAACAAAAAAAAAAGTGCTGGATACCTGCCTGCTCCTAATAACCTACAGTTTTACGGGGCCATTTCAGCTGCAGGAAAAGAGTGCTCTGTTCTCCTACCTCTCCGTATCCCAGGGAACTCTATAGAAAGTAACATGCATTAAGAGACTATCAACTCTTCACGAATCTGGATAAAAGCTTAGAAAACTTTTACAATATCCTAGTAAAAACTCTGCAGAGATCTCTTTCTAAAGCCAATAAACTGCAATAAAACAATGTTTTTCCTGGGACCCTGGTATCAGGAGCAGCCTTCTGGAGGAACAGAAAAAAGGAGTAAGTTAGGCTCAGGGAGTGAGGACAACTGGAAGCAGCTGAGCCTGTCTAACACAGTTGCTGTCATCCCCTACTTTGCTGTCAGTAGCAGACAACTACATTTTTAAGAACCAGACCTAGGAGTGATGGCAAAATGCTGCATACAAATGAGATTATGGCAAGAGCTGTTCATAGCTCTGTTCTTACAGACTGAGCCCAAAGTTCTCAAGACCAATTCTCACAAGCTCTTTTATATTACACTTTTCAGCTCACCTATTGTTATTTTAAAGACTCCTCATAGTTACAAGCTCCATTTGGAGTTCTGATTGAGAGACCTATGCTTAACACCATCACTGCATATGAATTCGTCATCAACAGAGATGAGAAAGCAGTTAGGTATGTAATCACCAGCATTAACTGTATCTTGCAATGCTGATGTGTTTCTAAGTGACCTGACACTGCCAACACAACTTAGGAACACCTTACACCTGGTCTGGAGTCCAAAACCCCACACCTATATGGAAGTAACAAGCGAAGGAATGCATGGTTTTTACTCAGCTACAGGTTTAAGTAGGAACAGTGCAAAACACTAACAAATTAAAAAGGCTTTACAGTCCACAGACAAAGAAAACCTGTCAGGTTTGTATGTGTTCTTTTGATAAATTGCATACGAAAAATTGCAGATTTGATTAAACACAAGAACTTCACGAGGTGACGTGGCAAATACAGATAACCTGAAAGCTGACAAAAGATAAAAGCACTTTATTTCCTACTCCTGAGAAAAACTCATTTTGGATCATCCTTACATCTCAGTAACATCCCATTTTATTCTGTGCCTGAAAACTGACAAAGACCGTTAGGTCTCTCCAGGAGACTCATCCTAGAAAACAAGACATTCCTTTTCAGAGTATTTTTGAGCTAATAAATAAATTAAAACTGGACGACAAGCACATTACTCATCCGGAATTTTACACTTTTGCCTAAGACCCAGTCAAAAACAGATCCCAATTTGCTAGTGATCAGGCAAATGGGGATAACTACTTCTCCTCCCCCTCCCCAGAATGCTATATGGCTTGTTTCTGCCTGCCTTCAATTCTCCAACTAAGTGGCTGGTCTCTGCTAACTGAACTGCAAACACACATTGTATGCAACTCCACAGCACAGTGACCTGTCTTTCCTGCTCAGTACAAAAACGTGAATGGATAATAAGTACATTTTTTCCCTAGGGCGTTTCCACGTGAACATTAAAAAAACAACACTAAAGTAATGATTAAAGATGGAGCAAGTTCCCAGTAACACAGGGAATAGGGGAACATATTTAGATAGGTAGACTAGCAACAAAGTATTGCTAAAAATTTTACTTCTCTTATCCTTTTGATGAATACCCACTTTCTGCAAAGAGGCTGACTGATTTATTTGCAAAAGGGAAGGAAGAAGAGTGTTAAACCCGTGCAAACAAAATGAGGAGAAGTCACTGGCCAATGACCCTGTTGGCCCAGTGTTCTTTAATGAGCACTCTGGTGACACGCTCCAAAATGGTATTCATCGGGGGACCTTATGCCTTCATTGCAGCCTGCTGCTTCAGTGATATTATTGTTGCATTAAATTTAAGGCAGTGAGGGGCTGTCTGACTGATCTCTCACAGGCTGACATTTCTACCCGTCTCTGGGCAGCTCTGCTTAGAGGCAGTCAGTTGTAATGTGCACAGCTGCGTGTGCAGCTTTTAAAATAGAACAGTTCAGTGAAAGGGACCTTCAGAGATCATCAGGTCCAGCTCCCTGACCACTTCAGGGCTAACCAAAAGTCAACGCATACTAATGAGGGCATTGCCCAAATGCCTCTTGAACACTGACAGGCTTGGGGCATCAACCACCTCGCTGGGAAGCCTGTTCCACTGTTTGACCACTCTCCCAGTAAATAAATTGTTCCTCGTGTCTAGTCTGAGCCTCCCCGGGCCATCCCCATGCCTCCAATCGCTGGTTCCCATGGAGCAGAGACCGGCAGCTCCCACTCCACTTCCCCTCCCCTGCAAGTCGCAGAGTGCCATGAGGTATCCTCACAGCCTCCTGTTCTCAGCCTCTCCTCGCAGGACATGCCCTCCAGCCCTTTTACTTAACATCCTTTATTATTGTAGGGCCCTGACCCACACACAGCACTCACACACCGATGCTAACTACAGTGGGAGAATGCCCTGGTCAGACAGGCTGGCTATGCCATGTCCAATGCTCCCCAAAACGCGAGGGTGCAGCTCCCTAAGGATGCTTAGTCAGTATCCTCCTAAGCAAAAGTTACTGGCTCAAGCTCTGAGCAATGCTTACTGAACTGTATGTGGGATAAGATTGTATCTGAAGGTAAATGATAACAGGAACAGAGTACTGTATAAGGTTAAGACTAGAACATCTAGCACCTTGCAAATCGGAACTCCAGCTTTCACAAACCTTGTTCCCCAGCCAAAAACATAAATACACCTAGATCTTGCAGCTGCAAAGCTTTCGTTAAAAGCCTTGAAGAGTTATCCACCTGCCACCCCTGGGAACCTTTGGTTTCTTACCAGGCACTATCATTCCTTTGCCTTTACATTTTTTAAACTACCACCTATCAAGGAATATCCAATGTTCTTCTGTGCTATTTGAAGTTACATGCCGCACTGCCCCCATGAAAACTCTCTCATTTGGAGAAAACAGCCAGGAGGATGAGAGAACCTTATGATTTGTTTCACTAAAAAGTAACCCTGATCTGCCACCACTAAACACCTGCTCAGGTAGTTTAGGGTGACTAGAAGCCGTGAAAAAAGTCCCTTACTACAATTTCCATGAACAAAGAAGGAAACAACATAATGGATGTATAAAGTAAGACTTCTGGATTAAAAACCAAGTGGTTTAAGTAATCAAAACCTTGTAAATCAATAAAACAAGCAATCAAGAGAATTATGAACCTGAAAGTTTGCATTAGCAAATCTCAGAAAAATTTAAGAATTGGCTTCCTCCAGCCAGCGTTCTAACACATCCAGCGAAGTACATCAGGACCCATAATATCAAAAGTACAGGTCTAGAAAGGGGCTCAGAACTAAAGTATGCATAGAAAGAAATTAAACGTTTAATCCTGCTAACCTGATATGACCTGCAGGTTAAACACAGATTTAACTTGGTCTTGAACTATCTTGGTATGTGTCTGGAATCCTCATTCCTGAATGAGTTCGCCCCTTTACACAGAAACCCTGAAATGTTCTTCAAATCCCCCACCATAGAAAAACATGCACAAACCTTCTCCAGTACTCAACAGGAAAAAGGATAAATCAGTAAGTAAATAAGAGTAACTACAGAATCCCCAGAAGAAGAATTAGTGGACACATCCCCAGTTGTGCATACAGGCTAAGTTTTTGATGGAAGCATCCCACGTTCCTACGCCACTTTAGGGGTAAATGACTGTCCTCCATTTTAAGTATGCTGATGCACAAGGAAAGAGTAGGATGTCTAACAAACAGCCAGTTCCCTTCTTTCTTGCACTATTTCCATACTCATGTCACCCTAGTGACTAGGCTATTTTCAGTAGAATTACTCCAGATTAATGACTGGACAGATGAGGGCAGAATTGGACTTCAACATTTTAGGATCATCATATGGCTCACAGAACTACTGCCAACTCATTATCAGGTATGTGAAAGTTGAGTTCTGAAATCAGATGGGGTTTCCCCCACTCACCCTCAAAGTTTACATACATGCTAGTGTAGATTTTGTGCCTCTATCTCCACCCAGTGAGAGAAAAGTTTTATCAGTGGCACCATACTCAGTTTTGTAAAGCTCTGTGAAAAGCATTTTGATATAAATAAAGGATGAATATTTCAGAATTACTTGTTTGGCTTACCAAATCCACTCAGAGGCTCTGTTCTTATTTCTTGATTTCACCTAACAAGCTTTCTAGTTTTCTCATTACATCTTCTACATAAGTGGAGCAGACATGTTTGCTTTAGGAAACAAATGTGAAATATCTGCCTACAAAATGATCTTTCAACCTCAACAAAATTTCTCTCTTTGCCCCTTCTCCTCTCCTGACCTCAGCTCCGGTGCATAATTAGGACTCTGTATCATGAGGAGAGATTATAACCAACATGGGTAAGAATAGGAAATAATCAGATCATTCAAACTCTAAACTCAAACCAATTGTGTTATACGGCAGATGTTATCTAACCAGAGGACAGTTGTGGCCAAAAGAAAGACAGACTAGGATGGCATCATCAAATAAATTTTCATATCATAATTGCACAAATAAATACCATCTGGTGACCCACATCTCTAATTTCTATGGAAGAAACCTATTTTCTTTCTAAATACTCTTCCCAGAAAGAAAAGTGCTCATATCTCTTTTAACGCTGAACTACTTTTTTTATGTTCTTGGACAGCAGTCAATATTTGTACAGACAGACCTAGGATCCTTAATATTGGATTAAGGAATTAAGTGCAGTGGGATTTGCAGCCTTTTCCATTTTCTCACTCCTATCACACCAATATTTACCAAGCTCATGTGTGCTCGAGGCAAGTTCAATTTCCATCTCTGCTCAGGGGAGTGATTAAATTTAGCTGATGCTGAGAAGAAGAAATTCAGTGCAATGAATATAGCAAGACTCGGCTGCCAAGCCTATGAGGAAGGATTAGTACCAGAAGCAGAGCTACCAAAAGAAAACACCTGCAAAGAAAGGTTAGTTATAGGGGAAAAAAAAAAAAACACGGAAATTTAATTTTTCTAAAAAGCAAAGCCAAGTCACTATAAGCATAGAACTTAAGTGTGTTAAACTCAATTACGAATATCAATACCAAAAAGTATTCTAGTAGTGCAATTTTAGATTCATTAGAATAATCCCTAATTTTGAGGGAGTTGGGAACATGATTTAGGATTTATTTTTTTTCTTTTAGGATTTTTGCAGCTAGTATGGATCTTTTAACAGAACTGAAAGGAAATCCTATATTTGAGTTTCACTGAAGTTTTGAGTTGATTCAAATTTTGCAGCATTTGCTTATTTCTGACAATGAAACATCAAATGGCTTCCTCTGTTAGATGGACCTATTAGTAGCTTGTTCTTCTGGGAAAATATAGTAACCTTCCCTATAACCTGAAACCTTCCTACCGACTGAAAAAGTCATCTCTTCACTCCAGGAGATGAATGAACACTTCAAAATTATCCATTGCATATAAAGAACAACTGCTACTCATGGAGCAGACTGAACACTTTATTTTGGAGCTACACATTAGTCCAATTGTGTTTTTTCTGGAACATAACTAGGTTCAACTGACAGCACTGACTTTTCAAGGCTGGGAAATAAATGTACCAACCCAGTAGAATCACATTCCAGAATTTTCTACACTTTTGCCATTTAGAAGGAGCACACTGTCATCTCAGAGGCAGTAGTGCCATCCTTCTTCTCAGAATGGAGATTTAAATGTGGCTTCCAAGACTGAGACAGGCATATGATAAGAAAAGACGTTAAAATCCCTGCTTTTTCCTTAAGGAGGAAAGCACAAGGGTGTTTCGAAATGGTTTGGTTTTGAAAGAAATCAGCAGGTCTTCCAGAAGTGAGGGCTGCTAACTTGAGTAAACCTGGGGAATAAAACAGGCACCAAATCATTTAAACCCTTTTCTTACTAGGGTGATTTTGAAAGCACTTCCATTTTGAATTAGGGGAAAAAAGAGAAATGGATTAAGCTTCCTTCTAATTAAGCTGAATTACTCATAAAAACTATGTCAGATCCAATCATATCAATATGAACAAAAAACACATTCATTACAAATTGCACAGGAGTATTTATTTAAAAATCAGCTCAGTTTGATAAATTACCACTCGCAGCATGTGTACGGCTTACTTGTCTGCTTTAAAGAATGATTCCGTACACAATTAATTTACCATTAGCTCTGAGCACCCAGAAACTGTGGAGGTGATATACAGATGCTTTGGCAAGGCCTGTTGGATACTCCATGCTCCCAAGCGTGCTCTTCACGTTAGCTCCTTTCAAAAGCTGTTAGCAGTGAAAGCTCCTCCATATCACTGCCATCCCATATGCCTTGAACACTTAATGACTGGGAATCTACCCATTTCCCGTGCCAAATGGCTCATATCAAGTTTGGGCTTGTTTTGCCTAAAGATCACAGCCAAAATCGTAACAATGGCCACCAGTAATTCACATACCCAACAGAAACGGTGATTCATGGCTTGTAGCAGAAAACTGTATCTCAGGACACCAAGGGAACTGGCGTGCTTCAGGCAACAGCTGTTCTTCATGGGCAACCGTGGGCTGCTACAGGAAATCAGAGCAGCTCTTGCCTGGTATCTATATAAGCTTTTCTGCAGATATGAAATCACTCCCACTAGCTTCCAGGAAAAAAACATTATACATATATATCTCTCTTTAATTTTATAAGTTCAGCGTATCAACGAATGGAAATTTTTGCCTAACACAGAGGGGGTAACAATCTATTCTTCACATTAGACTACAGTACCTCTTAACAATTAGACTTGAAGATACTTGAAACACGTTGACCCATCTAACCTAGAAGTCAATTCTTGCTACCATTGTGACAATGTTCCACTCACCAAATTAAAGCTGGTTCACTCGAAATACTCAGACAAGTGACAGAAAAGATGTATTTCAAATATAAAATCTCTTCTACAAAGAAATAGTTTATTAGAATATTTATGCTCTTCCTAAACGACACTAAAACTGTCCCTGCCATAGTTAACAAGCATGATGCAAGAAAACCCCATATGCTAGAACAGATGCCAGTCACAACAGCAGCTCTCGGAAGGAGGAGCTCCTGCCCTCTGTAAGTAAGACGCAGGCTGCTGATGCCATTTGCTTGCATATTGGCAACCACAGACAAAGCCAATACACCTGTCACCACAAGCCGCAATTACCTAATGACAGAAGGGAGAGTTCCTTGATTTTGCACACTGAGCCGTTTAAGAAATATTTATTTCTTGTAGCTCCCAGAGAGCTACAGAGTTCCCAGTTGCTCTCTATATGAAGTTCAGAAGCACAGCGTTGCAGAAATGTAACTACCTTCCCCTGCAATTCAACATGTTGGGAAATACATACATACAAAAATAGTCAACTCTTTAAATGCTCCCTCCCCATCACTGATTTTTTCTCCCCTCACTTTGTTTCTCACCTGTCTCTTAGCAGATGGCATATAGATTATATGCCATAAATATGCAACTCCCATCATTTGAGGGAATCTTATCTGCTCTTCCTAGGAAATTGATTGAACAACTGTCCACTGATGAGGCTTTTATACCATCAACATTTGTGACACATCCAGTCAGCTAGCGAGCAAGGGCTCCTACTGATGCGCGTTATTTACAAGTGGGTAAAGCACAGAGTTTACAACATTCATTTAGCTTTTGATTTGTTTTCAAATTACAAAACTCATTCAAACATAGATGAATCACCGCACATTTTTAAATCTAGGCCTGGAGTTAATCTGCAGAGCTCCACTACTTTTAGGAGACTCAAATCTTGCATATCAATAAAGCTGGAGATTTGTTGCCTTAGATACAACTCTTTCACATAAAGCAAATGCACAGTGCCCAACGTTAGATAAACACAAAGACAGCGAACACAACGAAGTCGTGGATGGGCAGCATGGGCAAAGATTCTAATTCACTAAACATCCAGACTTCATTAAAACAGCACATCAAAACTAAAATCCATGACAAGCAAAACGGTTTCTCACATAACTAATTCCTGTTATATTTATTGTTGAGTGTATTAACTGAAAATTGAGTACTTCAGACAAGCTGATCGGTGGTGTTTCAGGTTTCAGATTTGTATGATTTATTTACTATGCACTTGTTAAAGTATTTTTCATTCTCTCCTCCGAAGATGTTAGCAGAAAAATCTTTCAAGAAGGAATTTAAAAGGCCCTTCTTGTAGATGAAAATGAAAAATCTTCATCAGCTCAAGTGTTAGATAAACAGAAACTAATGAACAATTATTTAACATCATCACAAGTGTCAGAGGCCTGAAGTAGCAGTGCTTCATTAAGACGCGTGCCCTGAGTCATCTCCCAGACTGGTGAATCACAGATAGCAGATTCCCTTCATCGCCAAATATAGCCACAGAATTATATTAACAGATCTGTTAAAAATATAGGAATGACATGGCATCTCCTGCTGTTAATTCGGATCAATTACTCATTAAACATAATTAAAAGAGGCAGGAGGGAGGTTGTTAACTGATGTTTACATTAGGATTTAATAAAATAATGGTGATAGGCAGTTGTAGCACTTAATAGGGAGTTTGAGGGATTGTTTGATCAGCAAAGTTTATACATATCAGGTGAAACGCATAAAATAACTAAGAAAACTAACGTTTCCCTCTCATTCTTCACTCTCACATACCTACTGGTTTAATAGATTTCAGTACCTGAATAATACAAACCAGGCATGATGGATCCTTTATTATTTATTACAACAGATAAATTATGTTCTCCTGTCATTGAGCAATGGCTGCTCCTAAACCCAATTACTTCACTTTACTACCTGTTTACAGAAACAGATATATTACTAGAAGAAACTCTTAATCCTGGAAGTGCATTGCACCTAAGTAGATAAATTGTTTCTACGAATTTTGTCTCCTATGTCAATTGCCCTTTCTTTAAATCCCAGAGCCGGAAGGAATCTAGCCAGCTGAAACTGAAGGAGTATAAACCTGAAATAATACAGCCAGAATAGGTCTTTTCTTTCTATCTGTTAAACTTACCACATTTTTGCCTGTTAAAAGACTGTACATCTTTCTGGGCTAGATCTCAGAAACCTATGAAGAAAACCTGAGCATCCTCTCTTGCAATCATCGCTTATGCAAAAAGCTCTGATTCAGGAAATCCAGTTCAGGAACAAAACTACCGCTACTGCAACTCCAGCCTCTTTCAAGAGTGGCACCTCCACAACTGAAATGAATTTTACCTTTAACTGCTGAATTTCAGATATGGTGTTTTCTTTCTTCTGGCATATTATTAGCCAAATTTGTTTGCCTTCCCTAATAGTTAATCAACTCGTCGATTAGCAAGGGGTCCCACTGCTTGTTGACACTTTTTAATCTTACCTGCTCATCTCAAAACACTCTTGTTCCTTCACTTTCAAAATTAGAACAGGTAGAGAAAATTGGAAGGGAAGAAGATAGCATCACGAACCATCAAGAGACCCAGACACACCACGAGAGATTTTCAAGCAGCAAAAGCTTGCAGTTTCATGGATTGCAATAAAACTGATTTGATTAAAACCAGCTGAGAATAGCCTTATAATTACAGCTGTCGTATTTAGAAAGTCAGTATGATGATTATTGCTCTTCGTCACCACCTTTGTCCAAAAAAAATAAGTCTTTTACTTTTGGGGTTCAGTTAAATGCAATGCTTTCAAACAGTGACACATTTAGAAGCGTGGGGGGTTTGTGTGTGTTTTGTTTTGGCCAAAATGTGGTCTTCTCTTTGTGCCATAATGCTGGCAGCAGCTTCTTTACAACTAAACTAGAATGAAAATTGGCGAGGTATCAGAATTACTTTTGTGTTAACAGCGGAGCTGCTAAACATTAAAAATCTCATACGGAGATTTTATTTTTCCTCCTCGCATATGGAAGACACACCTACACAGATAGCTGAAAAACAAAAAAAAGATAGAGGAGAGGGAGATGAGGCTTGGGGAAGAAACTTACAAAATAGATACAGAATTTTGGAAACTATGCCATTTCCCAAAAGTAACTCTAATATCCGCATCTCTTGAGTACTTGGTAGGGTTTACTATTACTGTTTCGTTGATTTACAGAATGAAGCCCTGTAAGAATTTTAAGATTAAGAAGTCGAGAACTCATCAAGAATGAAGACTTCTATTTATAAGCCTTTCCCTCTGACATTGTTTTGTTGTGTGTTTTTTTCTGGTTTTGGTACTTCAGCGTTAAGCAGATGAAGAGAAAGGCAATGTAAACATTACCATTTAATACTGGACCTGAATGTTCTGCGAGCTATCTCACAACAATCCAGGAGGTTTATTACTGGCTTTAATTATTCACAGTTAACAGTCTGGTCAATGAATTATTGAATAAATGGGAAGAGCGAAAGGTTGACTAAGAATACATGGGAAGAAGTGTTGAATTAATCATTCCACAGAGGTCAATACAGGGTCTTCACATCACTTAGATACTAAGTTCAAACTCTGGATAAGGGATTTGAGGAAGTTTTGAATCAGAGCTACTTTAAGATCTTAGGCTGAGGAAGCGTCCCTATTCTAGCAAGTACACCACTCGCATAAAAGGCAATGATGCACACCAGACACTATTACAATAACCACAGAAAGAAGAATGTTAACAAGATGTGTTTTAAGGCTCAGGGATGCAAAACTGAAGCCAAATGGTACATAATTAAACCTGTTAATTAGCTCAGAACCACACAGCCATAATATTCTTTTGAATACCAATAACATAAACTGAGCAAACATTTTCATTTGAGTTTCATGTTTGCTTCAAAGCAGTAGTTAAACCTCATAACAACACTGAGCAGTATTTATTAAATCTCCACCTAAAATACTGATTACCATGAGTTGTCAAGGAGATTGGAAATGTAGCACAGGCAGGCATATTAACCCTGCTAAATTTTTGTGTGTTGTAATTTATTTTCAATTGGTAAATGCACTCACTACTTTGGAAGTAAGAGATGTGGGCCTTTTTTCTTCTAAAACATGAAGAATGATTCTTATTGCTTCACATCTGTATCTGTGCAAAAAGACTTATTATTTTTTAAATGTACAAACTTAGAACTTCTGTAGAATACCATTAATGAAAAATGTGTAATGCTGATTGATGGAAGACAGGAATTTAAGCCATAACTGTCTCAATGAGGTACGGAGAACTTCAGAATGGAATTTGGCCCTCTGAATAAGGTGATGGTCACTTGAAGAAGCAAAACACTGTCAGATTAACTGACAATGTTTGGACCTAGATTCTTCAAAGAGAAGTCTCAAACTCTATTGTGAGTTATTGTGATACCTTGAGTTTTTGCTCCCCGTGTTTTCTTCTTACAGTTACCGTATCCTGGAAAACTACTTAAGTAGTAGCTCACTTGGAACCTCTTACGAAGCCACTCATCAGCTATGCTCTACAGTCGTGGTTTTCCTTTATAAAAGGTTAAAAAAAATTGAAATGCGTGTTTTCAGTATTAAGCAAAATAGAAAGCAGAATTCTGCCCTGAACCAGCACCCCCTCAGACAGACCCAGCTGCGTTTCTGAAGGAGCAGGGAATATGATTTGAGGGAGCTGAATTCAGATCTTCCCCTGCCCAAGCTCTATCTAGGCTAATATGAAGGGTATATGCCCCCAGCAGATGTTCTTTAGGAACTAAGTCCTACCTATTCCTTTAGACAGTGAAGGAAAAAGTTGCTTTCTACTTCAGGAGAAGATCTGTAAGTTGTGAATGTGAAACAGATAATCATGACCCCCGAAAAAAAAAGGTAATAATGACCCCTTTAAGTTCTGAGAAGGGTGATTAAAGCCTAAAGAGATGCATCACTTATAGCATACCATGACAGAATTTCCATGTCATACAGTTAAGCAATCCCTTGCTCAGTGCATGGTTTGTCACGTCTTTTTAATTCCCAAACATTTTAACCTTTCTATGTATATTAACTATAAGCATTAGAAAGAGTTCTCAATCTCACTCCATACAGCTAAAATTAAAATGTTTTAGTCCTTAACTTTTACATACTTAAGGGATGCCCTTAGAGTTTCCTACAAGGACAGTTTTTTTCCTTTTCATATTTTGACAGAGAAATACAGATAAATACATGGTTTAATACAGATGCTTTGAACATATTAACATCACTGACAGCTACAGAACCAGTTCTGTCCAACAGTATAAAAGAGGGAAGCAGATTTCAAATCCAGGTGATCAAGATGCTGTTTACAATGGCTATATGAATATTTTGCAGGAAAAACAGACTAATAGAATCTACTATCTAAATTCATGGCATATTTTCTATGGAAAACTTATTTATATGTAAAATAAGATGGAAACCATTGTATCAGAAATCTGGTGATATTTGCAAAAGTTACAGATATATAATACAGTGAAACAAACCTCAGAGACACTTTGTATGTACTCCCGTTGCCTTCTCCTAAATACAGTCTTTTGATTGCTGCTGCAAATTTTTGCCTTTTGCCATGTTTTTCACAGGAAAAAAAAGTGAAAATGCAGTGAAAACAGAAACAATATCCAAAGTAATAAAAAAAGAAAAAAATAGCAAAGAAGAAGAAAATATTTTCAAGTGAACGTGCTTATTGCTAGAATAAGTTAATAAAGGTAGCAAGATGTAGAACTCACAGGAAATTCTACATCTCTGGAAGAAGAAAATGGGACAGTTATCTGCAACAATACAAACTGAACCTAGGTGGCCAATTTACAATGAAAGAATATTTGAACTTCTAGAAATTATTTCCAGAGAAAATGACTGATCTAATGGTATTTCATAAAGTAACAATGATATAGCTGGATTTCTCCTTCTTGGAAAACATCACGGAGTGAACTTTATAGACTTGCTTCCTCATTATGCTTTGAGTTATATTTCAAATAGAGATCACAACTGCAATATGAACTCAGCAGACAAATTAAAAACACTATTTCTGAGCTTGCTGCTACCATCAAAAAAGTCAATTATTACACATCACACAGTCGAAATGGCAAAATACAGGGCAACTTGCTTGGACATTGTTAAACAAATATGGGCTGAAAAGTTGTATTTTTGAAAGAAAAAAGTAATATGCCTAAGCTTTTCAAATACTTCTTCATGCTAATGTGCTTGATCCAAAGCTTGTCAATTCAGTAATGCTGATTTTATGACACTACAATATAAAGATGGATTTTGGAGCAGAATTTCTTATTTATTACTGAACCTAACATTACAAGCTTCTCCTGTGTGAACATTTTTACACATATACATAATCCTAGTGAAACAACTTTTGTACATCATTAAGTTCCTCAGAACCCCCTAGACATTTCCAGAGTCCATAATGAGAACAATGCTATCCGCACTTCTGCAGGGTTTTGATTTTAGACTATTTTATAAGTATTTGATAAACAGCACAGTATATGTTTACACAGTCCTTTTCCTAGTCATTTGAAAGGGTAAAATGCCAGGCCCAGTTCTCCATTTCCTCATTTTTTGTAAAATACTGCTGAATCACTGTGCCCTGATTTACACTGCTGCTGCAGACTGGAGGGTTTACCACAGTCAGGAAAAAAATTATCAAATCCATTCTACAGTGATTAGTGCTACAACACACATAGACGGGAAACAGCAAAATAGGAACTGACTGAAATGTATAATCCTTTCAAAGCGATCGCAGTTATTCTCACACTGAAGCTGAACAAAACTACTGCATATAATCATCATAAATTCAATGCAGTACCTAATGTAACAGTTCATTTTATCACTCTCAGAAATACAGGTGGGTTTTTTTGGCTTTTACAAATGTGAAAAGCGAGCCTCCTTTTTATTTACTATAAATTGTTGCTCCATTTTTATAATTTTAACTTTCTCTTAATCTAACATCGACAGAAACAAAATGCCCAAGAATTTCTCTATTGAACAAAACCTTCCCTCCTTTTCATCCCACCACCACCCCAGGAGAACTTCAGGAGCCCAGCAAGGAGACAGAAGCCAGTGAAGATCCCTCAAGGCTGCGAGAGGCAGAGCAGAACAGGGTCTTGCCCCCACACACACCACACCACTCCTACATAGGAACACCTGGAGCAAGCAAAGACCCTAGATTCCAACCACCAAATTTTCCCATTGCTTCAACAACACAACCATGAGGATCTGTGTGGCTCAATGCAACAAATTTGGTTGGTTCAGTTGATGAGAATAGTTTAGGAACACACACTTAAGAAGAGGTAGACTTGAAGGCGAGGCACTGCTCCAGCGAGCCACTTGGACTTCTTCACTTAACAGTCAACAAAAACACCGAAAAGAAGCTGGGCTAGCCCTGCATGGATCCAGAACAGGCCCACTTGAGCTCCTTATCACAGCTGTAATGTGCCAGCAAGGACCAACTTTATTTTTTTTCACCTCACCCTTGCAATTATCACTCCACACAGCCCGTGAAATCTGCAGCAGCTGTGATCTAATAGACTTGTAAGAAATGGACAAGTTCTGAGCAACAGGACAAAGCATCTAGGCTGACAGTGGTTAAACTCAGGATGTATTTAAAAGAAGCACAACCGCTAACACCCTTTTTGCCAGAAAACTATGCTTTCTCCTTATAAATATCATTAAAACCCACAGCTCTCTGATGGTACTGAAAGATAAGAAATGACATGCCAAAATCAATGAAAATTCTAATAAAGTTTAGATACAGCACCTAGAAAGCACTAATCATGGTGTCCACTGCAAACTGTAATTTTTAGTCAGTCTCACAGTTCCCCAAAACAGAGAAATACCATTACCTCCAAAAATAGAAATCAATCACAGAGATGTTAGAACTCAGTATCTGAAAAACTTCCATATCCTGCATTTTTCACACCAAAATCCTCACCAGGTCGCTGTAATAACGTAGCTTAAGCAAGAGCTTTGTTCACAACATAGGTTTAGCACTCAGATTACCGGGTGATAGAAGATTTTCTCCCACCTTGAAATTTCGCTGCCTTACACGAACATAATCACAGCCATGTACAATTAAATGCATTTATTCAGCATTTTCCTGTAACTCAGGGTGATTTTCTGAACTCAGAGGATGCAAAATACAGAACTCACACCTCTGGATGCAAAGTCATGCTCAGCCTTAACCATGGCAACTGTCCCCTTCAAATCAGGATTAAAATCTGTTCATCCACATAAACCAGGTTATGGGAGTCAAATGCTGATGAAATGACAAAGGATGGAATCTTACTTTCACTGAAGCCCATAATAAATGCTGAACTTCTGACTTCTGACCGCTGACCACTGACTTCAGCAAGAGCAAAAAACAGCATCAGATTTCTACAAATTATTATTATTCTCTGCAAAGCACCTTACACATTTCCCATCAGACCCCTCCAGAAGGATGATGGTCTCTCAGCTTCCTAATAATACTGCCTCATAGAAAAGCACCTCTGACTGCCAGCACTAATTTAACTTCTCTGACCACCTGAGGAATGCCGTTTGACTTGAGAAAATAATCAAGCCCTACGGAAGAACCAGAGACACACCAACACTAAAAACTCTATGCTACCCCCGTAACTAACGAAATTAAGTCAATGCCATGTTTTAAGAAGACCTTGTACAAGCATCTATTCCTCTCTGTACAATATACATCTAAGACTTGTAGAATAATGTTTGCTTCTGTGTATACAAGCACTTAGATTTTTACCAGGAAATTGCTATTAAAAAATACAAATAGTTTCAATCAAATGTAAAACTATATTCTAAAAATGATGCTGAAATACATTTTGATGCTCTGGGTTAAAAAAAAAAGAAAAAAAGATAAAATTTACATAGTTAAAGCCACTTGTGTTTTTAATGGAGTATAAATTTGTGTGAAACTGCTTTGGAACTGAGGAGAAATTAATGTTGCTAGCTTCTGAACAGAGAAAAAACATAAGTAGTAGTTTTGTAGTTAACAATCTTTTCATACCTTTTTTCTTGAAGTCTTTTAGTTACATGCAGATTGACCGTATTTAATTCATAAACGTACATTAAAGGAAAAGGTAAAGTTCATCTTCACATGCTCAGGGGCACTTCAGTCTTAAACATGATTTGCAACCTAAAAATTGACTAATTAGGCCTTCCTCTCTAGCGAGCTGACAGACAGCACACCTGGCAGCTGCTTGCAGGAACACTTTTTGCGCAGAAAGCATTAGCACTCAACTCCTAAGACAAGGGCAAAATGCAGATAAACTTGCCTTGCCCACTTCACAGGAACCACCTCACTGGTTATAGCTGCTACTTATCAGTCTGATGGTGAAAGCATGCTTCTGGGAAGACACACATGTGGGACCTGCAACTGGGCTTTTTAATTCAATGATTGCTTTCAAATTAACAGAGCACAGAAGGATTCCTATGTGAAATGGGAAGCTCTATTCAGAGTCCCCTACCAGTGCAAGTGTGTTCAAAATTCAGCAATGAAACTGTACTGCAATGCAACAAATGTTCAGTTCTACATGTGACATTTTATACCACCTCTGGATCTGCGAGTGGAAGTCAGCAGACAACAAGATTTCAGTTTAAAAAGTGCTGTTGAAAAAATGTCTTGAATTCATAGTACAAGAGAGACCATCTGCTGTGGTCAGGTATCAACACAAGCCATTAGCGCATCTCCCTTGGAAAAACATTAGGAAATACTTTAGTTACTCTTCAGCTAATTAACACATCCTACTGATTGTGTTCGCCACAGTGAGATTCTGCAGTATTATTGTACAAATTCAGTTGCTATTCTTCTTTATTGGTGAGAGATCATGACGCCATGTTGATAAAACATCCTTCTGCACTGAGGTACTCTCTGCCCTGAGCCCCTCGTAGATTTAATAATCTATATAATAGTAAAGGCAGAGAGTAACACTGTGGCAAAATACGCATGCTCTTAATTTTCTCTTTCTTTGCTAATAGAGATTGTAAAGATAAAGCACTTGGCCTTTCTTGAGCAGGTGCCTCACAAAACATTACACAAATAATGATAATTTTATACGCTTTATATAAATTAATTACTAAACAACAAATCAAGGTTTTCCTCCAAATAAGAACTACGGAGAGCAAATAAAAAGTAATTCACAAGTACTGTAGCGCCCTCTGCAGTTGATGTGTAAGCTCTGCAAATACATCTGCAAAATTACGACCTTCGGCGCACTCCTTGCAAATACCAGGAAGTCAAAACCTCTTCATGTTGAATCTCAGCAGAATTAACATTTTCATGATATTACCTTACTTTTTGGCATCACAGGGACGTTGTGCAGGAACTTTTAAATTCTTCTTCTAAATGCCTTGCCTATGAAAGGATGTGGAAAGCTGTTTTGTTGTTGCTGCTGTTCAAAGTCGGATTCCTCAGTGGTACTTCTGGCATTCACTCTCTTGGAACTGGAAAGCAATTTGCAATGCCTCATCAGAATTATTTTTTTCTGGTTACTTCTAAGAAGTATCCAAAATAAGCTGTATTTATAAAAAATTATGTTAATTCATCCATTGATCACAGATTAAGAATATTTTACAGTTCAAACAGCTGCACTATTTTGTTTTATAACGTTAACAGGGCATTTTGTAGAGATGTGTACAGCTCCATTTTCTTCACTCGGGTACCCTGGCATGGTATTATTTGTCATGTCAAATTTTTAGAAAACATTTGACACTTACTCTTGGGCCGGCCAGCTTTAGACGTTTGTTTAAATGTGCTTGCCTAAAGGCTTACGAAAAAAACAACTACTTGTTTTATAGCCTCCTTGTTGAATACTAGGTACATGGTTAGTCAACTAGTAAGAGTTCTTTACTGACTTGGTCATAAGCAATTAAGAAGATGATGTGAGGTTGAGCATAAGCAACAAAGGACATGATTTACATGAGAAACTTTTTGACATACAGTGAAGGTTTTAAACTTTAACATAACTTCAACCAGTTGTTGTAGTTGGTAGCGCTGTAGCACAACACCTGATGGAGCTGCAAAAGCATGCCCCGCTGCGCTACCACATTTCTGTCAAGCAAATCTTGAGTAACTAATAAGTCAGCAGGTTCTTCCCTTGTAACACTGAAACTCGTCCTTAGCATTTTAACATTTGATTACTGGTGGGAGGCGGCAACGCCCCGAACGCTGCCCCCCTCGGAGCCCACCTGTAATGGCGGACTCCAAGCGCCCGCGGGGCGCGGCGGCAAATGGCGGCGGGTGTCCGGCCCTTCCTCAGCACTGCCGCCGGGTCCACCCCTTCCGGGCCCCGCGCCTCTAGCAACGGCGGACGCCTCTTTCGGTCTCTTTCTGAGGAGTCGGGGCCTCGGATGTCAGAAGCGGGAGCAGGTTCCCGGGAACAGCAGGAGGTAGGGTTGGGGGCTGATCAGCCCCAAGAGCTGGGAAGCAGGGTCTCCCAGCAGCAGGTACGCTACTGAGACCCCTACTGACGAGAAAGTGTCGGTCAGGCACCGTATAAATTACTGACCCTGACTCAATATCATCCATAGGGGATGGAACAAGCCTCTTATGAGCACCAGGTACCAGAAGTAAGCTTCAGCCAGAGATATGCAGAGGGACAGGACTCTCACCAGGCGCAGGAGGCAAGTCAAAGCATGAATCAGTCCAAAGCGCTGGGATTTGACCCTTACCAAACACAGGAACCAAGAAGTGCCTATCAGACATACGGAGTAGGACAGGAGCATTACCAAGCCTATGAAGATGGGCATGGCCCCTATCAGCCACACGAACCCGGTTATGGGCTCTATCAGCCAGGATACAGCCCATATGATGATCAAATACCAGATCCCGAAGCCCGAATGCTGGCAATTCAGAATGCAAAAGCCTACTTGCTGACGAGCAGCACAACATCTGGCCTGAACTTGTAAGTCTGCAAAAGAGACAAGAGTGAAAGGGGTAGGAAGTATTAGTGGAGATGGAAGTAGTGGTGAAAGGGTAAAGGGTTATGCTATCAGGGATAGCAGAGTATAGAAAAGCAGAACATGTTATAAATGCAGTATTTAATCACTGTGCTATAATTGTGTGTCTGGCCCCTTTCAATCAAAATTTCAAAGGGAATTTATGGTGTTCAAAGAGACTTCGATTAGATTAAGGCCAGGTTTGAATTCTGCTTTAGCTCCTCGGTCAGATGTGGAATAAACAAAAAATGGAAGATGAGGCTACTCTTAAGTATATTACAAAGAGGCTAGTTTTAAGTCTAATTTCCTAAAATGCTGCATGATCCCTTTTCATCTAACTGTTCCAATTTCTCTGAAGCCCAGGTGATTAGCTTGTACTTTTGATATTAAAAACAATATTCTAAGACTTCTGTAATAGTAGATCAATAATAATCCTTATATTTATATGACAGATATGATCATCTTGCTAATACCCTAACAAAGATCCTGGATGAACAGCCCACAAATGTGGTAGACATAATTGAGAATATCAGCAAGGATGTGAAGTGGGCTCAATTTCAGAAAAAAATGGATACTCTTCGAGATGAACCTGCAATGCTTCCAACATTTGAATCTGCAGAAAGGCGTAAAACTTTGTTCCTCAAGGCATATGAAGAAGGAGATGAAGAACTAGAAGAAAAGATAGTGAGTTATTATCAGAGAAAAATAGATATCAAATATACTGGAGAGATGGGTGGCAGGAAGGCAAAAGAGAAAAGGTGGAAGTTGTGGTCTCCCCCATAATATTGCCTCTCATGATTGCATGAAATGATTAACAGCCACAGTAGCATGTACCCTCTTCACAGTTAAGTTGGTCCCGTGTCAAGTTGTGAAGAAAACACAGCTGGTTACTTAGTTTGGAATTTAGTTGCTGCAGTAAATCTAGTATCCTGAGCTTTTAAAAGCATAGATGTTCTGGAGATGATAAATAGAAAGGAAAGTTTACAGTATCTCTCATACGCTCGTTCAACCTGGAATATTCCACCCAAATTCTTTTCTTTATCTAAACCTGATATTTCTTTACCTAAAGTAACCATAATTCTGGATACTTCTTTCAGAATATTGTGCACAGCTGCTACTGTAAAATAGAGAATTTTGTGTTCCTTCCAGCTCCAGCTGCAGTTTCAGTCCTTCCTTCTCCAACTAGAAAAAAAAAATATGGTTACAAGAAGAAACAACTATTAGAATCAAAAAGCCATTTCATTAAACAGGGAAATTTTCAGTATTTAGTTGGTTATATATGGAAGTATTTGTACTCAAAGAAAAATTAAGAGAATTCCTGTAAAAACTAAGGGGAAAAAAAAGATAATAAGACACTGATTTTCATATGAAATGACAAGGATATATTCAAATTAATTGCTATCATAGAATACAGATCCTAACAATAGAAAATACATTATTGCATCTTTTCCATAGCCTATTATTAATTTTACAGTAACAGTATACAGTATGTAATGGTAAAAAGTGGACAAAAGTGGGGTGTTTCAGAAAGGAATTTTTCGTACTTGTATCTACCTTGCTTTGACATAATAAACCTGGGAGATCCAGGGATATTCCATGTGAAACCAGCACTACTTCTTCCAAATTCCCTACCCTGTTGTGCACAACTTAGTATGTTTTAATCACCTACACCCATGAAATGAGAGACTGGCCATAAAGCAAATGGAAACACTTAATAAAATTCTCATTATCAGCATAGTTCTGCCCCTCTTTAATCCAGCTGGGGTGTTACTACTGACTTCACTAAGAGTAGGGGACAGTATTTCATACTAACTCTAACAGATTCCATCTTAAATCATGAAGGGAGCTTTATGCCAAAGTATCCAAAAGAACAACATTCATTCCAGAGAAATATTGTTGCCCTGGTGTCTAAATGTATAAAATATGTTTCTGCTTTCCCCACATGCATCTTACACAAACACAAGGCAACACAGCAGCATTGTTTGCAGGCATCAAGGCCTCTTATACAGAAAACCTGCGCTAGCACTGAAGTTCTTTGTAGATCCCTTGTGAGAATTCTTTCTGTACTTTGCAATAATTAAAAGTGAATTTGAAAATTGAGATCTTGTATTCTAAAAGCTGCGCTTCATCTGTGTTCTCTTCTTTATCCTTACAATGTCATTTTTAATTTTTCTAAATGATAGTGGAAGATGTAAATGAATGTCAGCAGAGCTTTTTGAGAGTGCACTATAGGAAAGCGAAGTATGACTTTCAGTAGATAAATTGTTCAATCTTTCAAATAGATAATTTTATTATTACTCAGCTCTATCTCATGATTTTCTTTACTAGGGAGAGACTCCTCTACCTAATGTGATGGAAACAGCCTTTTATTTTGAACAGGCTGGAATTGGCTTGAGCAAAGATGAATACTATCACATATTTCTTGCCCTTAAAAAACTCATTAGTGCTCAGCCAATCCAGACATGTCGCTTCTGGGGCAAAATTTTGGGCCTGGAGATGAACTATATTATAGCTGAAGTACAATTCCAGGAGGGAGCAGAGGAGGAGGAAACAGAAGAGGAAGAAGTTACTGATGAAGGAGAGAAAAGGATGGGTGAAGATGAAGATGAGGAGAAAGAAAAAGAAGAAGAACCACCGAAGTCTACCTATAAGCCCCCACCTGTCATCCCAAAAGAAGAAAATGGAACTGGGGCTAATAAATACGTCTACTTTGTTTGCAATGAGCCTGGCAAACCCTGGGTGAAGTTGCCTCCAGTGACACCAGCACAGATTGTCTGTGCCAGGAAAATCAAGAAGTTCTTCACTGGTAGGCTGGATGCTCCTATTGTGAGCTTCCCTCCTTTCCCTGGAACTGAGGCCAACTACCTGCGTGCACAGATAGCTCGGATCTCAGCAGGAACCCACGTCTGTCCCATTGGATTTTACCGGTTTGCGGAGGAAGAAGGAGATGAAGATGAGGAAGGGGGAGGAGGAAGAGATGCATATGAAGAAAACCCTGATTTTCAGGCTCTTTCTGTGGCTGAAATGGTGGAGTCTCTCTCCACGTGGGTACACTATGTGCCGAGTATTTTAGAGCAGGTATGTTCTCACATAGGTCACATTGACCTCAGGTACCATTCTCGCTGTAATACTAGTAGTGCTTCAGAATGTAAATGAAGCTCCTCACCGACTCGTTTGAACTATTCACCAGAAATAGTACTGGACTGAAAAGATTTTCTACAGAAAATGTATTAGATACATTATATAATATATAAATGTGTTGCACATATTTAAATATTAGAAGGTTCCTAAATATACATATGTTTCATGATTTTTTCAGTCTTCAGGTGCAAACCTATCTTTAGATAACCATGTAGGGTTAGGCCTTGATAGATAATTATTTCTGGCAGTCTTCTATATTGGGTTACCTCTCTTGAAATCCTCACTTGACAAAAATGTTTTTAATTCTGTTTTCTTGGATAGGATGCTAAATATCAGATAGCTTATGATTGTATGCTAAACAAAACTTATTTGGTGTTTTCTTCTGGTTTACCTTCTGTTGCTTGCTTTCTGCTGTGAAACATGCAAACAAAAAAGCTTAAAAACCTAAAACCAAAACATTGTAAATAAAATTGTAGCATAAAATATTTGTTATATCAGGTTAGTGCTGGAAAGAGGTTTTACTAATGCAGTCGTCTTTCCTGGATACCCACTTAAGAATGGTAGTGTAAAATAACAGCAAGCGCTAGGAAATAAAGTTTAATTTTATTACCAGCAAAGCAATAGTTCTAAAAATAAAATCTATTATCATTAGAATTTTAAGAACATTTTGTAATGTTCCTTTGACTGGTAGCTAAAAAATAAGGCAGACTTTAAAAGGAATTCTGTAAGAGTCTGTAAGTCTTTAAAAGTCTGTAAGTGTTCATCTCTTTGCTTGCAATAACTGGTAATCTAGCAAGGATACAAACCCAACAGGCAGGGATTGAACTAAATTCCTATCTTCTGGAGCTTCTGTTCACTGTGAACATAAAGATAATTTGGCATAAAAACACATGGGATGCTGTGGTCTTTCTTGTGCCTTCTGTGTTCTGTAATTGTTGAACTGAAATACAGAGTACAAGCTAAGACTTTGCACACGCATTTCAAAAGCTTGTTTAGACTTGGGCCCAGGTGCACAGGGACAGGATGTTCTGTCTGTCTTCTGTGCATATTCACAGCCTGTGCCTGACAAGGAAGAGACAGATAATGCCAGCATGTTTGTGACCAATAAAGGCCAGCAACAAGTTACTATCTCTTCGCAAGATGAATATTGAAATAAATGTTTGCTTAATGATACAATCCCAGTCAATAAGTATAGGATTTTTGTCTTTTTGATGAAGTCCAGCGTCTATCATCAGCATGGATTGATTGTACTTAAAAGAACTGAAAACTACAAAATAGCTGAAAGCTGATCAGAGAGCTATGAGGTCATTCTGCAATAATAAGCAGGGATAAGGAATGAATGAGGGGTAAAGAGAGCACTCTGCCAAGAGGATACATGCAGCTCTCTGTCAATAACATACCAATTACGGAATACATATTTTTTTTCTTTTCCCCAACTTGCGCTTGTGTGTGCACGTGCCTGAACCAATTGTTTTAACTGGCTTGCATTCTTTCATTGATTGTTGCATGTATTTATTATTCTCCCTTACCGATTATAGGGTCGTTGTGTTTGGATTAACCCTTTACAAAAATCAGAGGAAGAAGAAGAAGGTGAAGAGGAGGAAGAGAAAGATGAGGAGCCAGATGAACTACAGCAAGAAATAGGACCTCCCCTTCTCACTCCGCTCTCTGAAGATGAAGGTACTCCTCATAGAATACAGTTTTTGTTAGAGCCACTGGGAATGTTGGCGTTTAGGTAGAAAATATTTGAAGTTATAGGCCTCTGATGCTTCACAGAACAATGTAGTTTGCCATTGTAGGGTAACCACATTCTTTTACAAAATTAATCAAATGTGAAATGGTTAACAGAATTGACCTTAAAACTGAAATGATTGGGTTTACTAGTTAACAATCCTGCTGAGAATGAAGGGAAAAAATACTCAGATATGTCAAGCTACTGGAAGTTCCAGACAGCTCACACCTGAAATACATTCAGCTATTTTTCCATCACCTTTATAGACAGAAGAAAAGCGTGCACACAAAAATAAATATATGTTCACACATGCATAGATATACAAATAAGAATTTATATCCTCTAGCATATTACTGCAGCAAATCATAGAGATATGGAAACCTAAATATTAGATTGTAGCCATAGCAAATTATTTTTCAACTCCCCATTCTTTGATCAGGATGAAATACGTATGTAATTTATCCCTCAGTGATAAACAATCCTTGACAAAAGAAACAGCAGTGAGTACTACTGCATTTCAAGAACATGATCCTTTCTGTATGTGACTGTTGGCATCCATGTGATACCTACCCCTGCATCCAAACCACCTGTCTGAACACAATGTCTACATTTATTGCTTGTGACTTAGTTCTTCTAACATGCATCTTAATATAACCATTGCCTGAGTTCTGTGAAAGCCTTGTAGCTCAGTCTTAAACATTTTGTAGTGGCTTGTAAGTCAATTTATTCATATAGTGTGTGTTTGGCTGCCTGCAGGAATTCAAAACATCCCTGCTTGGACAGCTCAGCCTTCTACAAACCTGATCCCTCAATATGCTGTTGCAATCCTTCAGTCTAACCGATGGCCTGGAGCATATGCCTTTGCATCTGGCATGTGAGTAGCCAGTTGACATGGTTACAACACAGACTATACGCTGAACACATACATGCCCGATGAAGTCAAATTTGGTTTATTATTAATTTATTGACTGAATTATAATTATTCCTGAGACTGATAGAGAAAGCCACTTAAGTGTGCACAGCATCAGTATGTGTTCAAGACTGAAAATGAAGCATCTTTGGAAATGCTAGCATAAAACTGATGCATGTAAATGTCCAGTTAGTGTTTGGCCACAGTCCTGGATTTAAAACCTGTATTCTTGAGTCTGTGGTGCTTTCTACAAATTAGCTTAATTCTTTTGTTCTAATTTTCAGTTGTTTCTATTAGACACAGTACAGTCACTACCACTAGAAGCTTTAAATGAGCACTGGAGTTGGTTTCAGAAATGGCTCTATGTTACTAATGTGAAGTTGGAGTCATATTGCAATATCGCACAGTGACAGAGCGTAGCATTCATCATTTTAGCACTTGGGGATTTTTAAGTGGAAGGTATACAATCATAGAATGGTTTGGGTTAGAAGGGACCTAAAGATCATCCAGTTCCAACCCCACTGCCATAGGCATGGACACGTCCCACTAGACCAGGTTGCCCAGGTAGACCAGCCTGGCCTTGAACAGTTCCAGAAATGGGGCATCTACAGCTTCTGTGGACACCCTGTTCTGGTGCCTCACCACCCTCAAAGAATTTCTTCCTCATATCTAATCTGTATCTACCCTCTTTCCAGTTTAAAAGCATTACCCCTTATCCTATTGCTACATGCCCTTATAAAAAGTCTCTCCTCATCTTTGTTTTAAGCCCCCTTTAAGTACAGAAAAGCTTCAATGAGGTTTCCTTGGAGCCTTCTCTTCCCCAGGCTGAACATCTCCAGCTCTCTCAGCCTGTCTTCACAGGAGAGGTGCTCCAGCCCTCTGATCATCTTCATGGCCCTCCTCTGGACCTACACTAACAGCTCCACATCCTTCTTGTGCTGGGGGCCCCAGAGCTGGATGCAGTGAATCCAACAGTTAGAAAGAGCTGTGTTCGTTTAAACACGTGTTATAGGGAGCTTGCGCTCTATTTGCACAGCAGAGTAAGGAACCCTGAGAGTATCTGCACTGATATTTTGTTGCAGGGAGATTGCGTGAACTTTTCACCGTTATTTTTTTTTTTCTCAGGAAATTTAATAATATCTACTTTGGCTGGGGTCACAAATACAGTCCAGAAAACCATACACCTGCACTGCCTGGGCCAGTGCAAAAAGAATACCCCGATGGGCCAGAGATCACCGAGGCCATGGACCCGGCGGTGGAAGAAGAGCTGGCTTTCAAGGCTGCAAAGGAGAAAGCCTTAGCCGCAGCTGAGAAGAAGAACCGGAGGGTGATGAAGAGGAAGACGTGATTAAAATATAGGAAATAAGAATACTTAAAAAGATTAAATATTTATGGGGTTTTAATAAATAGATCGTAAATGAGTTGATCTTAAATGTAAGCGGAAGATGCTTATTTTGGGGGTTTCTGTAGGCTCCTTGGAGGTGCCTCTCCCAAAAAGATGAATAGTATTTTAATAAATAGATCGTAAACAAGTTCATCTTAAATGTGAGTTGAAGATGCTTTATTTTGGGGGTTTCTGTAGGCTCCTTGGAGCGGCCTCTCTCCCTGCAGTGCCACGAAGCCCCCTTGGCTTCCACGGGAAAGCAGCACCGTGAGCCTTTTCCAGGCGAAAAGGGAGACCGCCTGCCTCTGATTCCTCAAGTAACGTAGCTATGAGCTGAACAGCCTCGAGATACTTCTCTAACCCGCGCTTCAAATCCGATATAAACCGTATTAACACGACAAAAAGGGGGCTAACACCGGCTCCACCCGCGCGGACAGCCATTTTGCGCCCGCTCCCTCACGGCTCTCTGAGTCTCCGCCCCCACGGGCGCCGTTCTCCCCCCGTCAGCGAGTGGTGCGCTCCGCCGCGGCGCGGGCCAATAGGAAGCGGCCTCGGGCCGAGTTCAAACTCCGGCGGCGGTTGGGGCCGGGCTGCGTGACGGGGGGCGAGGGGGAGCGCCCAGCACCTGAGGGGCGCCTGAGGGGCCGCGGGGATGGCGGAGGAAGGGGCCGTCACCGTCTGCGTGCGGCTGCGGCCGCTCATCGCCAGGTGAGGGCGAGGCTCTCTGAGGGGAAGGGGGGCGGTGGACCCGCGGCATGGGGGTGCGGATCGGAGCTAATGAGGATAACGGGGTGTTTTGTCTTGTAGGGAAAGCGCTCTGGAGGATAAAGCGTCGCTTTACTGGAGGAGTGAGAATAATACGATTTCGGAAGTGAATGGCACCAAAGTGTTCAGTTACGGTAAGTATGTGGAAATAAACAGCTTGGAGCTTACACGGGCCTTCATTACTGTACAACTTAAACGCATACTAACACTGGTTACCATAGCTTTTGCAACATCGTAGTTCTCTTTTGTTGTTTTTTTTTTTGTTGTTGTTGTTTTTCCTCAGTCTCATAATTCTTCAGATATTCCATTGAGGCATACAGTGTTTTTGTTGTAGTGCAGACCAGGAACTCACCTTTTGAAGTCAACTTCCTGCTATAAGTTACTTTTCCTGTGCTAGTCTGCACTGCAAAGTGTTTTTGGAGCACAGGAGCTGGGTTCCGTTTATATGGAAGTAAGGTGGAAGATGCCCTCTGTAGCGTACTCACGTTTCAGTTACAAATGGCTATGGTTAGCCCAGAGCATTGGGATAACATGAATGTGAGATCCTGTAGCTCTTTCACTTTAAGCATTTTCCTACTGATCCAATGTACTCATCTCCAAAAACGATTTTTCCAAAGTGTACGGAAGAATGTGTCCCAAGCTACAGCTTTAACAAGTAGCCTGTCTTGTCAAGCTTACAGTCCTGATACGTAAATTAGCCTTAACCATTTTTAGGATGAAATGGGATGACTGATTAACTGCGTCTGTCATTCTTAGTTTCTTTGATTCTCTGTTGTCTTTGCATCATAACTCTTTTGGTTTTGAGTTTAATCTTTTGTTCCTTAAGTCTGGCGCAGTAGTGACGCAATTGTGTTTTATGTTTAAATTATCCTATAAAGACTCTGTCCATGATACAATAATTGAAGTCAGCATTGCTGAATAAGATGACAGCTTGTTTTTGCTTTGCAGTGCAACGTCCTTACGTGCTTTATTTCTTATTTATTTTTTTTAAGATCGTGTCTTTCACTCAAATGACAACACGCAGCAATTATACGAAGGTGTAGCTGTTCCAATTATACAGTCAGCCGTGCGAGGTTACAATGGTAGGTTTTACAATTGTGTTTTAATCCTATTTGTAATGTAATTTAGAAATAATCAGTAAAACTTAATCATCTTCCTAGGCACAATCTTTGCATATGGACAGACTGCCTCAGGGAAGACGTACACAATGATGGGAAATGAAGATTCTGTGGGCATTATCCCTAACGCAATTCAACACGTCTTCAAAATTATTTGTGAGGTGAGTAGCTCCATGAAATTGAAGTGACTGAAAGGACTAGCAATATTTTTGAATGTTACAGGAAAAATAATTGTAGCATTAAGGAGTTTATGAAGAAAATAAACAGTTTATATTGGACGATATGTTGCACTCACTTTGCTAAGCTTGCAGAGATGCGATTGGTTTTAAAAAATAAAAAAATGTGGAATACTTGGAATCAAATCAGTAACAAAACAGTTGTTTTTAAACTTGCAAATATATTACACTTGAATTACAAGCTTAGGTAAAGTGGTGAAGCTTTGTTCTTTATTCTTCTTAGCTTCAAAATATTAACTATATTAAAGACTTTTTTTAAAAGTGGGAAGAATATTGAACTGAATTTACTTACTTCAGGCTTTCAAAAGAATCAGAAGCCAAATTGGTCAATGCTAATAGTTCCAGAGTCGTCTGGGAATCTAGGTATAACATGGTCCAGAACCATACTAGAAAGGATTCCCTGGGTCTACACCCAGGACGTAGGACATTGGCTGTCTGGGGAATGGAATAGCAGATTGATGTGAGCATGTCAGGAGCAGTGTGTAAGGAACTGATTTCAGGTTACAAAACTGCTCCTTACGGTTTTTTGTTAATTTGAGTCCACTAGAGACGGCTGTCATTAACCCTGGAGTTTGAATGTACAACCCTGTTGGTTCTTCTGAGAAAGAGAAGTGGCCGTGATATGTCTGGTTCTTGTCCAGCTGTCATCTGTATGGACATGCATGAGATCCAGCTGGATTGATATCGCATAGCATATCATCAGATAACCAAATATGTATTGTGTCCTCATTGTTAAGTTGGGAAGGCTTCCGTGCAACTCATTGCACCACCCCCAGGGCCCAAATCCTGTTACGTGATAGGAAGTAAGGAGAAAGTACAAATTGAAACATTATTTGCAGAGTATTTGCTTCTGCCTTGAGGATTTCGGGTTATGAATATTGGTTATGTGAAATGATCACTGCTCCTTTGAGGTGCAGAATACCTTAGGGTGTACAAAAGTAACTAAAGCCATGTAATTAAAAAAAAAAAAATAGGTAACTAAATTTTCCGTGGTGCTGTAGTCTAGTGTGTGGCCTTTCCTAGCAAAGTAGATCCAGGTAAGAAGAGAGAGAAGTCAAGCTACACCGAGAAGAGAATTAAATATGGAAAGGGGAGTTGAGTTGACCTATTGTCACACTTCTGTAGACCAATTAATTTGCTTTTATGACTTAATAAACGTGATACACCGTTAATGCAGCAGGAAGGAGATGGAATAGAAGGAAATGCATCTATATTTGTAGACGCTCACAAGCAAAAGGGATGCGGGAAGGAAGTCTGTGGAATGATATCCAAGCACATAGCTTTGAGTTCAGAATACTTTAATTAAAAGGTGTTCATTGTTTAGTCTGATCTAATTTTCTTAATATTATTTTTATTTCCTCCTGTGATCATTAGATTCCAGATAGAGAATTCTTGTTAAGAGTTTCCTACATGGAAATCTACAATGAGACCATTACAGATTTGCTTTGTGATATCAGGAAAAAGAAGCCTCTAGGAATTCGTGAGGATGTTAATGTAAGTGGATATTATGTTAATGTAAGAAGACGTAACAATTTTATCTGCTTGAGGGGGAAAAAAAAAGCTTTGAGGCATCTAGTTGAAAACATTTCCATATCAAACTGTAATTGTTATATTCAAAGATAGCAGAAAGGCACTTTATGTAATAGAATAGCAACAGTGAAGCTGGGCTTGCTGTTGCTGACTTATCTTTATAAATGTTTATAAAATGTAGACTTCATCCTTGAAGTTTTCCAAGAGCGTGTATTTTATTTAACTAAAACAGTGAATACTTGGGAGTCTTCTAGCTAATGGAACTACAAACATGGTATTGATTCCCTAGCTCAATGTGTTAGAAGTCTTCAAAAGATAGAAAGATGCTATTAAACCAACTCTGTATATCATCTACAAAGCGGCTACAATTTTCTTCTACTGTAATCACAGAAAAGTTATCAGACTAATACTACCCAGTAAGATAATCTGTAGGGAAAAATAAAGTAATGCCATCCTTATTTTCTTGATATCAAGCTTTGTGACGAACTGTGGTTTTTTTATTTTTATTTTTTTTAATTATTTTGATCAATGCTTTTAGAATCTGGGAAGACTTATTAGTTCTATGATTATGGCCTTATAACACTTGCAGATATATCTTTCTGGACCTTTTCTGAAGGAATCTCCCTTACCAATTTAATTTTTAGGATGGTTGCCAGATCTCTGTTTTTTGTCTTTTTAGGTTATAGTACTGTTATAGGTCTAAATTTTCCTCATCATTTTTTTTTCCAGAGGCAAATTAAAGCAAAAATACATTCAACTAATCTTGCTTCCTTTTAAAAGTACAGTAATAATTCTTGGTAATGTTAATGTATTCAAGTGAATTTTAAATTTCAGTAAGTTATTTATTACTGGTTTTTACCTTTTTTTTTTTTTTTTAAAAAAAAAAAGAGAAATACATATGTAGAAGACCTGATTGAAGAGGTGGTTGTTTCCCCACAACAAGTTATGGAATGGATCAGGAAAGGAGAAAGTAAGTTGTTTAACCAATGTCAGCTGATATTTTAGAAAAGTATTGAATTCTATATGTCTAGAATCATGGGTGTCTCTTTGAGATTATATTCAGAAATTGCTGTTTGCGAGTTTAAAAGCTGTCCTTGTCTTTTATCTCCAGTTTATTGGGCTGTATTTCTACATGTGTATTTCAGAAACAGAAGTATTTCTAATACTCTTTTTTGACAGAAAATCGCCATTATGGGGAAACAAAAATGAATGAACACAGCAGCCGTTCTCACACTATCTTCAGAATGGTAAAAGCCTTTTCCTATGAGAAGGTTGTTTTGTTTTATTATTTTTTTTGAGTGACAAAAGCTTATTGTGCCTGCTTCTTCTAGATAATTGAAAGCAGAGAACGAAGTGACCTTGCAAATGCAAACTGTGATGGAGCAGTGATGGTGTCCCACTTGGTAAGAAGTACTCTAAGAAGTTGTTAAGTAGGCATTTAAGCAGGGAGTTTACTGTTACAGCTTGCCTGTGAGAAAAATGTTATTTTATAACGACATTGCAAGCACGTTTTGTTGTTAATTTCTATCAGATGCTTCTTAGGCATAAATCATGCTTCTGATCGTCTGTATGGAGGGAGACTCCTGGGGCGTTATCTGGAGGATATCCTCCCAGCAGAGGGAATTTTGATGTGGTTAGAGTTCCTAGACAATACATGCTGGACTGAGGAGTGTGATGTCCTCCCCAGGAGCGTAAGGGACTATTGTCAGTGTGTGTCCCCATTTTTGTTAAACATAGCTTACCTTCTGAGTGTTCCTGATCACTGACAAACCCAGTGAAATAATTCTGAGGTAGCTAAAATTAAGGCTTCTATTAATAGAGTTTCTATTAATAGAAATTCTATATAGAAATTCTATTCTATTAATAGATTTCGTATGATCTTATTTCATATCCTTAGGCACTTTGAAGTTATTTTTTGAAATGTTGTGGAGTTATGTATTACTTCCAGTAATGAGAGACAACTTGTTTGGTTTTTTTCCCTATTTTTTTTCCTAAGCATAGCTACAGTTTATGAAATTCTTAGCACAGATTTAGAGTTAAGAGGATCTAAAAATAAATTACCCCCAGAACTAATCTGTGAAATGTTTAATTTTACAGAACTTGGTAGATCTGGCAGGCAGTGAAAGAGCTAGTCAAACAGGATCTGAAGGTGAGTGTTAAATGAAGTTCTCCTCATGACCATTTTTGTTAATTAAGGTTTAATGAGAGGCTATGATGGAAAGGAAGCTACTATCCATGTGATGTTGTTATTTATAAGTAATGTATTTTCCACTTGGTAGGGCAGGATCTGCTCAAGAAAATAACAGAACAGTTATAAAGTGCAGACAATTGTGTAGTTGTATGGCTTTTCTAGAGTAGCAGGTCCAGCAAAAATTGTCGGCTGTACTAATATAATGAAGATGAATCGTCTGTAGTAAAGAAATCATTAGAAGCTCGTACAGACTGTTATATACATATAAAGCTGAAGAGTAAGTAGATAGCTCACTGTGTTAACAATCAAGCTTAGTTAAAATGACAGCATGAAGAACAAAAATGCCTTTATTTAAAAAAAAAAAAAAAAAAGGTAATCTGAGAATAACACATGTTAATATCCTGTCTTAAAAGGTGTAACTACCCTGAAAGTTGAATCTAAGGCTGGTTTGGTACACTTGGATTCTATTAAATTTTTTTGCAAATGCCTATATTAATTACATGTCTAAATACGAAATAAACTTTGTAAACAAAATTCACATTCCTCTGGCCCTGACTACCTACTAAGTGAAGATTATTAATGCTCATTTGTGATAGACTTTGATTCATTTTGGTTATTCTAAAAGATTTGATATTGAGTGCTGATGTGTCACAGTGCATTTTGGTACTTGAGATTTAACTCTGGACAATCCATCTGAGCATAACGTAACACAACACCTTGGCATGTTAAAAAAGTATCTAAATGTTGTTTTATTCAAGAAAAAAAATACTGTGTAATACCTAGGTCTCCGACTGAAAGAAGGCTGCAATATAAATCGGAGTTTGTTCATTCTGGGTCAAGTTATCAAAAAGCTTTGTGACGACCCTTCTGGGTAAGTGCTTGTGTTGGCATACCTCTTTTAGGACAAGTCACTAATAAATTAAGAAGTTAAAACTCTTTATACATAAAATAGTATTTTATATAACACTCCTAAATGTTCTGTCACCTTAAGAAAATATTGTGTTTTCATAGAAAAATGACTCTTTTTTATCCGTTTTCTTTCTCATTTTCCCATCAGTTTCATAAATTACAGAGACAGCAAGCTGACTCGAATTCTACAGAACTCTCTTGGAGGAAATGCTAAGACGGTTATTATTTGTACAATTACTCCTGTTTCTTTTGATGAAACACTCAGTACTCTTCAGGTAAAACTTCTTGCCTGTTTTCAAGCATTATTCTGATTCTAGACTTTAATATTGATGGCTTGGAGTGGGGAAAAAAATGTGACAGACGGGAGTCTTTAGTCACTTCAATCTTCTAAAGGTCCTCTGCTCTTGGGACATGAAATGTGTTTATTTTGTACTCTGCATGTTCTCTCAGTCGCATTGGTGTACTAGGTTGGGTAGCTAAAGCTTTTTGGCAGTTAGACAACATTTTAGACAGCTTCTACAAGAAGAGAGGGTAAATGAACTAGTGATGAACTTTAGGCAGGATTGTCTTCCTTTTGGTGCTCTCTAGATCTTTATATTGAAAAATAATTAGGTGTGGTTTTGCTTAAGCGCATTTTTCTTTCATTCAACTGTTCCCTTAATTCTGTTGGGAAATAAGAGAAAAAATAAGTCTCTTGATGTATTTGTTCTTTAACTGCTGTTGTCCATGAGAGAATATGGTTGCTCTTCCAGTTTGCCAATACAGCCAAAAGAATGAAGAATACTCCAAAAGTCAATGAAGTACTTGATGATGATGCCCTCCTGAAGAGATGTCGCAAAGAAATTCTGGATTTGAAAAAGCAGCTGGAGGAAGTATGTAATAAATATACTAAAATTTATACTTATATGCATACAGGCATATATATATATATATACACACGCACACATACTTCTGTATATTTATAATGGTAGCTATTTGGAAACTGTTTTAAACCAAGACCAGTTAAATCTGGAGGGGTGGGGAAACCTTTTAAGCTGGTAACTGTTGCGTATATTCAGAGAATAGAAATTGAAAACATAAAGTGAAACGTAAAGCAATCGATAATGACCAACATATCTGTGAAAACTAACACTAAATGAGACCAACTGACTGACAAATATTTTTGTAGGTGAGAGAGTTTAAGAAACTTATCATGCCTCATAGTACACCTCAATAGTGCTACAAATGAAAGCAATAATTAACTGACACTCAATAACTTCTTGTATTACAATTAAAGTTTCCAAGTGGATTATTTCCTCCTTCCTAACTGATGTTCAGCCTAAGCTGCAATTGCATAAGATCAGTGGCAAAGTCTGTCATGTATAGGTTGAAGATATGTTTTAAAAGTGGATGACTGCAACTTCCCACCAAACAGTGTAGTCTCATTCATCTTTCTCAAAAAAAAAACTACAACGTTGATGAGAATCCTGCAAGTGTTGTAAGAGAATGCATCATAATATGTAAAGCACAGGAAAATCGCAACTTCAGACATGATGCATCTTTCGACGATTTAAGTCAAAGCAATATTTGGGGGGGGCAGGAGGAGTTATAGAAAAATATTAAGGAAAAGATTTGGCTTTAAAAAATTAATTTGAAGTATAGATTTCCACCTAGTGGTATGCTCGTTATAACATAGTACGTAGTCAGGAAAGTACTTCTATTAAGTACAGAAGAGGTTATTGGAAAATCATGTGTGTATTTATCTCTAAATACTTAATTGTCGCAAGATCATGATGAAGCTGTCAAATAACTAGTTACTGTAATGCAGTTGCTTTACAACAGAATAAATCATCGGTACCCAAAATTTTGAGACATCGCGTGCATTAGAGAAGCATATTGTTATGTGACAATTAAATCATAGCTATGAAAGAGCTTCAGGCTATGTAGAAAGGTGAACTTAAACTGTTATATTTGAAAGCATGTTTTTTCTATCTCTATTTCTTAAATTCCTAGAGAAGTCTGGAGCTATATTGTTTTGCTTTTCTAAATACTTAAGTATACAGACTTTAAATACTAAGTCTATGGGTAAATTGTGGACTAAATTGTCAGTTGCTTTCTTTAAGATTTAGACTCTTAACAACTCTTCCAGACTTAGAAGATTATACATACACGTGGTGTCATTTTTAATTACTAATAATTCCTTATCTCTTGTAACAGTAGTTTGTACTCTTTATGGCAGTATGATTAATCTTTTTATGGAAGGTGTCTCTGAAGACTCAAATTCACGCGATGGAAAAAGATCAATTGGCCCAGTTGCTGGAAGAAAAAAATTCTCTCCAAAAAGTGCAGGAGGATAGGATACGAAACTTAACTGAGATGCTGGTGACTTCTGCCTCGTTTTCATCAAAACAGAATATTAAAGTAAGAGCAGCTGTTATAGATCTTGTTTGTTAAATCTTACATAGAGTCATTGTGAAAATGAAGAATAAGTTTGAGTTAAGCAGTCCTGAGTCTTCAGTTTAAATATGCCCAGACCAACTGTAAATGTTTGTATCCAATTTACACACTTTTTTTTTTTTTTTTTTAAGGAATAACTTCTTAAATAATTTCTGAGTGAGCATTCATTCAATTGTGCCTTGCAGTGAACAAGACTTTTGCTTACAAATGATCATGCTGTGGTTCAGTTTTGAAGAAACTGCAAAGCAGATGGTTAGCCTGCAGGACTGTTGTAGCACTAACTCGTGCAACATCTACTCTCTACTTAGTGCTTTGATTATGATTTTCTGTAAATACCTTTTTTTCTTTTTTTTTTTTTTTTTAAGGCCAAGAAGAGAAGAAGAGTTACATGGGCTCCTGGTAAAATAAACCAGGAGAATGCGAATTATTTTGAAGACTTTGAAAAAACAGCGTTGACTGAAACAAAAAAAATGAAAGTGTCTCTGTCTTCACTACCAGATGGAGAGGATTGTAAGTATCTTTGTGGGGTGGAAGGGGAACAAGAAAATTATGCAAGGCAGCTTTGAAATGAAGACCTGAAAATGAGGAATAATCCCTTAATTATAAATCTAAATTTATAGATTCAGAAATGCTACTCGCTGTGCTACATCATTGCCATTGAATGATTATTTCTGATGTGATGAAATCTTTGACAGAACTCTTGATGTCTAGGTTAAAACTTATTCTCACTCTATTTTTAATGCATATTCCTTTTCAGCTACATTTTTTGAGAATTCTGAACATGACAACCAATGTTTAACTGTTCCCGATCAAATTTCGGATATAGAGTGGACTGCTGGACCTAACATGAACTGGGTAACTTCATAATCTCTTCAGTTGGCCTTATGTGGTGTATACGCATTACATGCTTCTCAGTAAGGTCAGCCTTACTCTTTAGGGCATCGACATTCTTTTTCCGTCTAACTAGTTAGAAAGCAAGTCTCTGTCATCTCTGTGAAGTTGTGGGATGTTTTTGTGGAGAATGGGCTAGTGAGCTTTGGTATTTAAACAGGACTAGCAGTGAAAAGACAAGCAACAAGGAATATAATAAATTTGCTTCAGCTTGTAGATCAGTTAACTAAAAGTGATTCTTTTTCTAGACTCAGAAAGACTTTGAAGAATCTGTGCAATGCTGTGAAGTTTTAGCACTAGAAAAGGTAAGCTTGTCCATTATTGTCTTAAAAATAAGACCCAAAATTCCAATAACCTCATCTAAAGTTTGTCATCTTTTTTAGGATCTTGCTGTAAATGAACTCAGTGTCCTACAAGCTAACTTCAATAACCTAGTATTAGAAAATGAACAGCTGAAATTAGAAATAAATGAAATGAAGGAGAAACTGAAGGAAAAGATAGAAATGGATGAATTTGAAGCGCTGGAAAAACAAACACAAAAAGATCATGAGGTAAGGTGCACTGAAATACAGATAGATAAGAATTCTGTATATTCAAATGTTTTTGAGAGTTAAGTCAGTATACATATACTTGGATGTTTACTCACAGGTGGTGCTAAGTTGCGCTCAACAGCAGAATGAAAGAATCCAGGATTTGAAATGGACTTAGTGTAAAATTCATATTTAAATTTTGAATTTTACACTATTTAAATTCATTTAAATTTATTTATTTAAATTCATATTTAAATTTTGAATTTTAACTAGATGAAGTCTAGTTAAACACATGTATATATTTGTGTGTATCCACACTATTTTTTGTGTGCGTATATATGTAATATATGAATGGTCTAGATTTCTGCAAGAGATTCTCCCTTTTCAATGTGTAATGAATGCGCTATTACTAAATACGCTGTAGAGTATTTTGAAGTTAGTGAAGTATGGCTTAATAAGCATACTTGTTTCTTGTATAGGACAGTTCAGTGAGTTACAAAAGTCAGAGCTATGTCAGCATTAACTTTAAACATTGTTTAACTCAGTAATAATGCGAATGGTAATGTCTGTAAAAGGAAAAAATAAAAGCTGTTTTGTGCCACAAAGTCGGAAAATTCTATCTAGTGGATAATATGATGTAGGACATGCAGACTTTCAGTTCCTTTCACCTCCTCATGCTTTTTGTGGACCATATATGCTTTTTTTGTCCAAATGTCTGTTTTTTTCTATGCTCTAATTCTGTTACAAGTAATACATACTTATATTTAGGTATTACGTTCTAGTTGCCCAAGGGCTAGACTGTCAAATAAGTTACAGAAGGAAAAGACTTCTGAGGTATTGAGACATGGATGTACTTTATTCCATTTCTTACCCAATGCCTTTTCCAGAAGGAACCGATGCTTTGCTGTGTTGGCTGCAGACTGCTTGTACACCCTAGGCTGTTTAATATCCTCTTACCATGATGCTAAGGTTGAACTGAAGTTGCATCCTTTCACACTGTTTCAGGTTACAACTTAACAACCTCACCTATTATTTCTGTTCCCCACAAAGATTTATAGGTATATTCTGAAGCCAACATTTAACAAATCCTGTTACAGTTGTCCCTGAAAAACCTTTGTATGTCTAATGACAAATATAATAGTCTAAACTACCTTAAGTTGTAAGAACTGCTTTTTGAACAAATCATATCTTCAGATCCATATCTGAAGATACTCCCTAAAATGTAAGCATTCGATACCTGTGTAGCAAAGTAATTACAGCATAAGTGACAGGTCACATACTTTACTAAGCACATGTAGTTGAAATCATCAGTTTCAGCCAGCAGACACACAGAGGTAAACTCTACTGTGAATAATGACATAAAGTGACTTTTAACAGATAGTTTGATACTATTTCTACAGCTATCCTCTGACCTGAAAATTACAGGTTAGGTTTCCTCCTCCCTATACGTGTAGCTTTTCTCTCTAGTCTTCTACTGCTTGTGCCTCCTTTCAGAGGATGCAACTTGAATGTGTTCATGGCTTGCTTACTTCACCTCAGTTTTGACACTTTCTAATTCTTGTCATTGAATAGATTATATCAAATAGCTGCACTGTGTTGTAAAAAGCTGCTTAACATGACCAATTTGAAGTTTTATATCTTACAGATTTGTGCATGAAATGGCTTTGATCACATTGCTTTCACTTCTTGAGCTGTTGCAGATTAAGTTGTACTTGAATTCTTTCAGTTTGCTGGGAAGCTGAAATAGAGCTTTGCATCTTATCTATCAGTTTGAAAGAATGTAGCAGCTTGCTTTGTACCTGTTTAAATACATACATATGGTTTGCTACCTAATAGAAAAGAAAACATAAGGTAGACCTTGCTTATTTTCATGGCGATGGCAGCTAATACTATTGGTGTGGGCGCTTTCTAACCTACTCTGCAATTTTGCTTCATTTTGCTCCACAGATAGAGCTAATGCATGAAATTACCAACCTAAAGAATATAGTTTCAAATGCTGAAGTGTACAATGAAGAACTTGAGGTGAGTCTGTCTCATAAACTTGCATGCAGTAAGACTTTCATGGAACATTGTTTGGTTTATGTTGATTATACTCTTATCTGCTATGGACAGTCTAGACTTACAGGGTTCTCGTTAGTCTTACCAGCTATAAACTTACCAGTTATAAACTTAGTAACAGTTATTATGTAAGATTGAGTTTTCTGTTAGATTTCTACCTGGAAAAAAAAATGGAACTACGTTTTCCCTTGTTTTTTTCTTTTCCCTTTTCTCCTGTAACTTTTAGGCAGAAATAAGCTCCAAATTGGAACAGCTGAAAGAGAAAGAGAACAAAATAAAGACATTACAGAATCGTGTGGAAGAATTGCAGAAAGCAGGAGTGGAAAAAAAGGATGCATCTTTTTCAGTTGTAAACGTGAGTTTTCTTCTGGGGTTGAGAGGCTATGTTGGATTTTACTTTGCTGGGTATGAGTTAAATATAATTATAGCTTTAGATTAGTTGAAATCTGCTGTTAAGCGAACTAGCTATTTTTTGAAGCTTAAAACACTAATTTACTACATCAACAGTTCTCCTGCAAGAAGCTTATTTTATACAGCAATACTTTGGTGAAGTAAAGCTATGGGAAAGGTTGCACTTTATCTGAGCTCTGTCCTTCTACTGTTCCTTTTAGATGGAATAATGAACCATGTTCTCTAAGTCTCTTCTGTACTTTAACCATATTATAATGATCATGTTTGCTTTATTATGGCCTGTTTCAGCTTTTTTACTATTTTTCTTCTCTTTCAGAGAGATTCTGATAAACTAATTGAGGAAATTCAACAGCTGAATAAATCCCTCTTAGATAGTGAAACTATAGCCTTGGATGCCAAAAAAGAATCTGCTTTTCTCAGAACTGAAAATTTGGAGCTGAAGGAGAAAATGGCAAGTACTTGTTAAACTACTTTTGTTGCTGTACCAAATACGGTTGAGGTACTATTGTCTTACAATCAGTAAATACAAGATTTGGTTAATGACTCATGCTCCAAGTGATGTTTTCACTCTGGAACTCATGGAAAACAGGTCTTAGGAGAAAGATGAAAAGATGATAGAGGCTTGTTGTGCAGGAGTAAGTGTTCAGTTTATCAGTATGGAGAGAATAAATGAATAGTCTTTGGGGAGTTCCTGGGACGGAAGACTCCAAGTCTGATTTTTACCAGGGAATAAAACAGTAAGATGAATTCAGGAAAGTGAGGTGGACCTTACTTTGAGATTTGATGGAGTAAAAATGAAATGGGTCAAGTGGTTATGGTTCAACCTCTAATGTAAGGTACATTTTGGTCAGCACTCTAACAGGAATTAATTTCTTCAACTGTGACTTCTTCTGTTGTATTTATCATGATCAAAGTTGTTCAGGGCAACAATAGGAAACGTGATGGATGCAATGTTTAACTGTTAAGCAAGTAGGCTTGTATTTTGTGTGTGAACTGCATGTTGTTTTGTTTTCCTGAAGAATGAACTCTTAAATAATTACAAGCAAATGCAAAAGGATGTGCAACTCTATCAAAGTCAAATAGAAGCAGGAAAAGCCAGCTACAAAAAAATGCAAGCTGACTTGCAGAAAGAATTGCAGTCTGTATTTCAAGAAAACACAAGGTTAACTTCACTGATGGAGGGTAAAGTTCCAAAAGGTACTATTCAGTTTGAGTTGGTGCTCTCTTCCCCTCCCTTGCCCCTTCTCCCTTTTCCCCATTGAGGTGGGTGGTAGGGAAGATTTTGGCTCTTTTCCCAAATGTTTAGAGCATTTGTCAACATAAAATATTTGTCTCTCTGATACTGCTGGCACATAACAACTACTTCAGCACTTTCTTAAATTATTTGGAAAACTGTGACTTCTAGAATGTTTTGTTTCACACGAAGACAGTCACGTGGATGAAGACTATTGGTGAAAACCTAAAATAAGCTGCATGTTCATCTAAGTGACGACCAAATTCAGACTAGTAGTTTCATCTTTTAATTTTTGATCGTTACAAAATACACTTTTCTAGACTTGAACGAATATCACATTCAGAGTGCATTATACCTCTTCTGCTTAATTTAAAACCTGCTTTTCTTCTCTCACGCTTTCTAATCTAAATTTGTTCATTTTTCTAGATTTGCTTTCTGTTGTGGAGCTGGAAAAAAAGGCATCTGATGTAAAAGCGGAGCTAGAAAAAGCACTGGAAGAGAATGCACTCCTACAAAAACAAGTAAATGAGCTATCAGAATTTCAGTCTCTACCAAATACTGTTGAGATACAGCAGAGAGAGGTAAACAAAAAAAAAATTTTTCTGGAGAAAATTAAATTTTCTGGAGCTGGACTTCCTTACGTGTTCTTTATATTGTGCTTCATGAGTTACACATTAGAATTTCCTATACAATAGGCCTCTCAAAGACAAAAGTAGTCTTGAATCAAATAACATGAAATTTAAAAAAAAAAAAAAACATTAAGCTGCTTTTCCTCAGATATCTGATATTTACATTCAAGAAAAAATCAAAGATCGCGTGTTCAGTCTGCTATAACTAATCAAGAATTTCTAGTACAAAGTTTGCTTATTTACCGTGGTCATTATTTGATAACTGCATGTGTAGGTATAATGGTGATTGATCCTCATTCACTGTTCTAAAACTGAATTTTTGTTTGTGAGGAGTAAATTTTAAGACATCTGGGTAGAAATGCTGGTTGAGAAGTAGAAGATTTAACTCAAGTTTTCCACAATTTTCAAGGAAGCTTTCTTGTTTCCTGGCAGGGCAGGGCTTAGTAAACTGTTTCCTACAAGCGTGTCTGAAGACTTCTATGCAATAGCTTCAAGTTGTGGTGTGTGGTTTTGTTTCTGTTTGTTTTGTTGTTGTTTTTTTTTAATCCTCAAATACCTGCTGCTAAGTATATGAACTTAGAATGGCTCAGGGCAAGTAATTTTGCCAAAACTCGATTGTAAATACTTAGCAGAAAGCTCCAAAAACTTCAGTGTCCTACATCTACAAATCACAGAATCACAGAATTGTAGGGGTTGGAAGGGACCTCGAGAGATCATCAGGTCCAATCCCCTTATATAATAAACATTAATTAGATGTTAACAACTTTATAAAATCCATATCATAAATAAAATCTTGGTACATCAGCATACTTACTCAGTTTAGAAGCTATAGTTAGGAGTATTAATCCATTCTTAGCTCAGATATATCGAAAAATAAAATATTTTTTAAATGTCTAAAAAAAAGAATTAGTTTGGCTTTTTGGACCCAATGGGGCTTGCCGTCATCCCTTTTATTTGAAGATTTGTTTGGGTTTTATTTTGTTGGGGGAGAGTCTGGAAGTCTAGCACCATACTGTTTGCCTATATTTGTTTCCTAAGCCTGCATATGAACATGTTTTTTTTCATTACATAGCTGTGATAAATACTGACTTAGAAAATGCTGTTAATGTTTTCTTCTGTTGGCAGATTCTTGAAAAATGTGAGGAGCTACGCTTACTAAAACTGGAAAGAGAAAAGCTGCTCTCTGAGGCAGCTGATAATGAAGTTAAACTTAAGTATATGACTGAAGAAATTGGAAAATCAAAAGAAGATCTAGCAGATGCACAGCTTAAATATGAAAACTCTAATCAGGAATATGTAGCACTTAAACAACTGCATGAAGAACTAGAACTAAAATACATAGCTGCATCGGAGGACAATGAACAAATGAAACTCCAAATAGAATACCTATCTAAAGAAGCAGAAGAGTCTAAAACAGCCTTGGATGATGTGAAATTAGAGGTCAGTGTCGTCTTGATCCTTTAGACATGTAAGATACAAAGAATTCTTTCATAGTATTAAGATCACTTGGAGAAGTGATACTTGGAGAAGTGATCTTGAATGTATAAATAACATTGCTGTTGAAATTCTTGTAGTGTTAGTGGATATTACTTGTTCTTTGCCAGATGTACAAAGTCGTAGGCTTATGCATCTCAGTGGTCCTTCATGGGCAAAGAAACATAGTTTACTCCAGATTATGTGTTCTCCTTCTGTACTCTAGTTTTAATTCTTATTTTCCCATTCTTAAGTTTATTTATTGTGCAAATTGTATTTATTTATTATTCAAATTTTATTTATTATGAAAATATATTTTACATATGTAGCTATGATACTCTGAAATTGTAGAAACAAAGCTTTCTCCTCAGGGAAATGTTTAGGATTTTGCTTTAAAAGAAACAAAAGGGAAGATCTTTCAAACCAGAGAAAACCACTGCATTAATTGGGAAATATAAAGGGGGGGAGGAACGTGTTTTAGAAGAAAAAGAAATTAAAGATGCATATATTTCTGATAAGCCTTTTGGTAGTGATATGGCTGTCATAATCAGCTATAGATTTGATTGCTTCCTAAGCTAGGCTACAGTTTCATGTGTGTTTCTTGTGTTTTAGCATGGCTTTTCCTGCTAAGGAGAAACCACCATAAGGTTTCCAGAAACAGATGCTTATTTAATGTGGGCAAGAATGTAAGTGGAGGCTTAAAGTGAAACGGTGGAACTTCTATTCTTTCGTTGAAGAGTGAGAGCGTGCTAGCTTTTCTAAGCTAATGTGAGTCTGTGAGAACATCTATGTAACATGCTGTTTTGCATTACAATGAAAGTGTCTGGTCTTTCCCTTTATAAACTAAAGCTCTCTAACAAAATGAAAGAATTGGAAGAAAAGACAGCAGAGCACGAACATCTCCTTGGTGTAAGAGAAGATCTTATTCAGACTCAGCAGAAGCTAAATGAAATGGAACAATTAAAAGAGCAAGAAAAGATTATGGAATCAAGATTGGAGGCCAAGGATTCAGAGATACAGGCAGTTCTTCAACAGCTTAGTGGATGTTGGGAAGAAATAAAAACTCTCACTCAGGAAAGAGATTATCTGAAACAAAAAGAGGAGTCTCTCCAAGCTGAGAAGGACCAGCTCAGTGAAGATATCAAGGATACTGTTTCAATGGTAGGAATTCTGCCTTTATTGAAGTGGACCATACATATTAAGGGGAAAGAATGTAAGAACAGTTATAAACAATATTGAATAGGGGATTAGGAGAGTGGAGTTTTTTGTTTTTATTCAAGGAGTACTTACTAATGTGGCAAAACACCTCAGACTTTTCTCTTGTGGATTTTCTTTCTTTTATTCTAAAGAACATTTTAGCGCATGAAGAACTGAGAAATGCACAGAGTTCTCTCAAGCAGTCCCGGGAAGCTGTTAAGAAGTTGGAGAAAAGTATTTCTGAAAAAGAGTCTCAGATGCTGAGTGTTGAGGAGACACTAAGGAAGACCATTAGTGAACTTGAAATACAGGTAAGATGATATGTGATCATTCAAAACTTAATTGTTAAAAGCATTTTCCAATATGTGAAAATAAGCCTGGTTAGTGTCCTTGCAGTCTCGTCTGTTTGCCCTTAAATTTCTACACCTTTGGTAGAAAGCGTGTGACAAAGTAGTGCTCTCTGATCCAAGCCTTCACAGCTTGATGCTCTACAGAGAGATCAGCATCTTCTGATGTACAGTAATAAATCTGTGCTTAACTAGTGTGTTCCAGAGCTGACAAATGGAAGAAAAGATGAGTTACCATAAGCTTTATTGTTTGTAACACTCAGGTCCCAATGAGAAGCCTAGCAAGTGGTTGTAAATGGCAGTTGAGCTCCAAACACATAGCAGAAAACTGATCCCATGTCTTCATGCTTGTGTACAACAACTCGCAAGGAAGGATGCTGAGAATATTTTCTTATGCAGTTGCTTCAGTGGCAATTTCTTTGGCAGGACAATCTGTAATATATGAGACTGGACTTTAGCCTGAAGTATATCAGCTGCCAAACCCAATAAGTCAGTGGTCATTAATTCAGTATTTGCACGGGTTTTTTTGAGTGGATGCATAAAAATAAGTGAAGAGATTCTCTCTTTTGGCTTCTTTTATTTATTTATTTATTTATTTATTTATTTATTTATTTATTATTCTTTTATTTTCTTTTTATTTGGCTTCTTTTCTCCCAGACATTTTCTAAATAAAATGTGGACAGTTGCAGAAGAGATTGCTGAAAAGTTAACGTTTAAAACAGGTGACAGAAAGGCCAAAGGTTGTTCCGTATTTTTTTTCCTATTTTAATTACAGCAGTTTAATACTAGAAATGCTGTAGAAGAATGAATCAAATTTTTTGTATTTAATTTTGGTTTTGAATTAATGGAAATGCTATTTTTGCACACCTTGTAGATATCACAAATGACAGAAGAAATTAAAAACATCACATCAGAGAGAGACCGGCTTGCTGAAGAAAAAACAGAAAAAAACTGTAGCGAAAGTGATCAGCTTCAAGTGCTAAAGGAACAGATAGTTTTCCTTACACAAGAGAACAATTCATTGCAAGATAAGCTGGACAACTTACACTTGAAAAAAGAAGAGAATGGGGAAGGAACTCCGGTAAATATTATACTAAGTTTGTAACAGAAAACCTACCTATTTAAACTTGACCTTGAGTGAAAACAATTTGCAAAACAAACCAGAGAAGGGTGCTTGACTGCAGACTATTGGACTCCACAATTATTACTGTTTACCTGAAAGTTATTCAACCAATACAGTTGGATATAGTCAACTAATAGTAGGATATGACAAGCTTTGCTGTAAAAAAAAATTTTATCTTGTTATCTTGTTCTGAGTTGACCTGTACAGAGACATGGTTGTGTACTTAAGTAGTTAAAGCTAAAAATTGCTCATCTGGAAGGGGTGGTTCTGCTTTTTCAAAGCATAGAAATTATTTTTTTTTATTTTTCCTGGCAATGTGTGTTAAGGGACTTCGCAGCTAACATCCTCCATAATTGGGTATGCTGATTGTGTGAGTGGTTTTAACATAAATGTATATTTTAAACTGTCTATAAAGTGTATGCGTATACTAATATTTATGGGAGGGCAGACAAACTTTGAGGAAATAATTGTCTTGACACCATTATTATCTGCTCTCGAGATAAGAAGTAGGAACGAGATCTCTGTAGTGATCGCTTTTCCTCAGGCTTAAACTATGACTGTGAAGTTCTGCTTCTGGCAACTTGTTTCAGAAGTCACCGTGTCAAATTGTACTTATACACATCTCTTTTTTTTCCAAGAAACTTGAATTACATATTGAATTCAAAGATATTTGTATGCAGAATTATAGGATTTAAAACATTCTATTTTACATAAATCAACTTGTCAAAGGCCAGATATGATTCTCTTAAAGTTACTTAGCTAGATGTCTTGATTTCTGTTTCTGTATAAAATAGGTATCTGAGACTCAAGAGAAGTCCATTGAGCAGGAAATACTACTTCTAAGAGAAGAGCTGAGCCAGACACAAAAGAAACTGCGTGAAATGGAAGAAATGAAAGCCAGTGAATCTAACGGGGAGTCTGAAAAAATGGGGAGAACAGATTTTACTACAAAACTGCGTGACTGTCAAGAAATGGGAACTCTGACAGAAAGAGAAGATTATGATGATGATCTTAAAATGCAACTGGAAAATCTCCAAAATGAGAGAGACCAGCTGAGAAACACTGTACAGGAGACCATTAACATGGTAAGAATAATTATCCTATTCGTTTAGGACAACAGCTTTAGTAAACTTCCATCTTAATTTTTGTAGGTGCTGTTCTGGCTTCAATGTACTTTAACTATTTTGTGTCCGCAGAATTCAGCTGTGCAGGAAGAGTTGAGATATGCTCATAACTCTATCAGACAACACGAGGAGACCATTGTGGAACTGAAAGAAAGTATTTCAGAGAAAGAAGGTCAACTCCTGAAAGTGCAAGAGGCGTTGAAGGAAACGACTGAGCTGAAGCAGAAGGTCAGATGTAGTTTTGCAAATAAAATTTCTATCAAGATTGGGCAACCCATGGCCTCTGCAGACTTCAGTTTGAAAGGGTTCAATAAATCTAGTAATAAAACTTAATTAAAAGCTTTTCCCTTTTTTTTTCCTGTATTGCTTTTCAAAAGAAAGCCATAAAAATAGAGGCAGTGAAAAGACGACCAAATTGCAATTTGACCTGTAAGCTACAACCCTTATAACAAAATCATGCGTTAGTACTGAAGGGTGGAACATTAGACATCAGTGCTGCTATTTGACTTCAATTTACTTTAAGTCTTAAACTTTTTAACATTTCTCTAATAACATGCTGTCTTTCAGCTATGTGACTCTGAAGATACTCGAGCAACTAAATGGCAGTTTAGTGCAGCAAGTTCAAGAGCAAGCTATTCATAAACTTAGTGTCTACTTATTTTCATATCTGAAGCTACTGGGTCTGTAAAGAAAACATTAACGCTTGTTAGAATCAAGCCTATCTGCTGCAGATACAGTAATGGAGTAGTTTTTGTAGAATTATAGTGGATTGTAAATTTTTACACGCTTTTGCCAGTGAGATAATCAAACTTCAGTGCTTCTAACTTTTAAGCAAAATTGTTTTCATCCTTTGCTTTCTACCTTAGTAAACTAATGGCCATGTCTTCTGTAAAATAATCCCATTATAAGAACGCATATAGATAAATAATGCTTGTGAAATGTGAGCCAGTAGCACTTTTCTTATATCAACCTGATTACTGGGACAAAAAAAATAAAACAAATTAGCATGGTAATGTTTTTTCCAAACTAACAAATTACTTCTACCTGTGCTGGAAATGGTCAGCAGTATTAATAACAGATATTTGTTCTTTCAGCTCGCTGAAGTAACTGAAAACCTGACTCGTGTCTCTTCTGAGTATGACATGCTACTTGCAGAAAAAGAACAGACTGAAAGAATAATGAGTGAGCACGTCTGTCAGGAGCCTGAGAAAATTGCTCTACTTAATCAGGAGAAGGATGAACTACAGCAAATGGTAGAGGTCTCTAAAGCAGAAAGAGACCAGTTAGAGGCTGACTGTCAGGAAAGCAAGGAGAGAGTATGTATTAAAATCTCTTTAAATCTTTGTTTGAAAGACATGTTATGCTACTATATTACTTCAGTCATGAAGCCTGTTGAGTATCTCTTCCTTTCTTCATTTGTTCTCAGAAGCAGTAAACTAAATTTAGTTTACTAATCCAATCTTGATTTTGGAACTTGTTTCTTAATTCTCCTTCACCACCCGTTTGGTCACTGTGCCACTCTGGGTTTAGCCACAGTTGTTTGTTGCCTGATGGACAAACACTCCACAAGTTTCTGTTACATTTTTCATCTCCAGTAGCTTTGCATTTAGCACTGAACAGTAAAGGTAATACAAGCTTACAGAAATCAAAGGGCTTAAGTCTCCTACCTATTTCAGTCCAGAATAAATTGACAAAGAGAAAGCTAAACCTGGAAAAGAAAGTATCTAATGCATTTCTCCTTCCTGATGTCTTGTTCTTGGGGCAGAGTAGCACTTCAAGATTCCAAGTATTTGCATGAAAATATGTTTATGTTGACACAGTATTTCAGACAAACTTAACCTGAGGTGTGGTCAACAAAAATGAAGCTAGTAAGTAAGTAAAAGGAAGTCTGGTAAATCTTTCCTAAAAGATTTGCAGAGGTTTTCATGAGAATTAAAAGCTTTCATATGAATTTGAGTGAACTTCAGATAGAACCTCTGGTCTCTTTTTAAGTATGTATAGACCAACTATTCTAAAAACTAAAATCAGTTAACTAACATCAGATCTTCAGAGTTGTAGATCTTGCTACAACACAGCTTGACAAAATATTCCTTTAACTGATGACAGTTGCCCCAAGAATTGTAAGTAAAATTTAAGAAAGACATACTGGGTGATCAGCCATGTAACACTTTGTTCTGCAGTTGTTAAAAGTTCTGGCAGAAATGGAAAGTCTGCAGGAAGAACTAAAGCATCATAAAGAGCAAGCTAATATTCAGAAGAACTTGCTAGCAGAAGGAGAAGAGAAACTGCAAAACACTGAAGAAAAACTAACTGAAGAAATAAACAAACTGAAAGAAAAGGCAAGTACACTAACAAAAGCAACTCTTAAAACTGATTTAGAGAATGTCCCCTGAAGGACTGATTGGAATAACAGGTACCTACCTACCTGTTTTAATTTGTATTGTTTTGCAGGTCTGATAGATGAGTTTTTGCTAGTAGACCGTGACATCCTGTTGATAAATTCTATGTGCTGAGTTTGTACTGTTTTTTTAATACTTTTGTAGATAGACACGTTGAATGAGGACTTAAATTTGGTAACTAAGGAAAGGCAACAGCTGCTGGGAGAACTAAAAGAAAAGACTGAAAGTGAAAACAATAAAGACAATGAACTTCAACAACTAGAGAAACAATGTGATTTGTTAGCACAGGAGAGAGATCAGCTCCAGAAAATGCTGGAAGGTGTTCAAGCAGAGAAGAACAATCTGGAGGTTGACCTACAGAAGAGTGTTGATAAGGTGCTTTATCTTTTGATTAAAGTATAATAACGATAAATGTTTAGGAGAGAAGGTTGGCTGATTCTCGAAGCTGTCTTGAAATAGTATCTTACAAGTATTAGTGTTATATGTACAAATTGAAGATACTGGTATGCTTTAACTCCTGTCATGTGGAATTGTATTAAGGATTTATGCAAAGATGTATTCTTTCAAAAAATCTGAGACTATTTAAAATATTCTATATTTAGAATATATATATCTTCTATATTTATTTATTTATTTCTTATAATGAAGAACCAGAAAACATGGAAGTAACTACCAAAATGCTTAATGGGCACTTTTATGAATTTGGTGGTGTGTTTTGTAGTTGAGTTCCAAAGCTGACACTGAAACAGACAAATTCTCTATGTATCTTTATTTTTCTTCTGGTTAAGGTGTAGCTTCATAACAGAGCCCTGAAACAGGTTGCCCAGACTGGTTGTGGAGTGTCCTTGTATGGGGACATTTAACACCTGCCTGGATGTGGTCCTCTGCAACACGCTGTAGGTGACCCTGCCTGAGCGGGGGAGCTGGACTAGATGATCTCTAGAGTTCCCTTCCACCCTCAACCACTCTGACTTTGTAGCGATGAAGATGACAATTGAATTGGTTGGGTGGTGTCCATTGAGCAGCAGTCTTTGTTCAGACAGGGAAATCACCTCAGTGATCTGTAGTTGATTCAAATCTGTGGTAGGCAGAGAATCTTCTTACGCATGCTACCAATATTTTCCAATTCGTCTATTTTAGTGTATCTGTTGCCTTGCTGTAAAACTTGAACTTCATTTGAAATTTGGAAATCTAGTGAAAGGAGTGCTAGTCCTGTAACAGCTAATCAAAAGTAATTTAAAGCATTTTTGGCAACTGACTGAAAGTTGTTCCATGTTAGGTCTAGAATTTATTTTCTAGATAGTTCTCAATGTGAACCCCACTCATGTTACATCTCTGCTTTGTGTTCCTCATCTCTGAAACAGGGATTGCAGAAAATAAGTCAAAGCATGTTTGTAGCATGCTCTGTATACTTCTTGACACTGAATACTGAGGATTTATCAATATTCTAATTTGGTAGGCTTTATTTAGGAGAAACATTCAAAGACAAAATTTGAAACTTTTTCAACTAAAGCACCTTCTGTTTCTGTGAAGTATTTTGACTCCTATGAAATATTGAGTGGTCTTGTGTGTTAGAAGTAGATTCATAGATCTCAGTTTTGATATGTTAAATTTCTTTCTTTTTTTACTCCAGATTCTTGAAACAGAAAAGGAATTGAAGTGGCAGCAAGAACTCCTCAGCAATGAGAAGATCAAAGCTGAAGAAAGGGAGGAACATCTGTTAAAGGTTCAGAGGAGGTCTGAGATTCTAGAGGACAGCCTAACAAATAAGGTGAGGAGTTTTGTTTTTCAGCTAGCTACTCCACGATTGTGTTTTCTGATGTTTTATCCCTGAAGAGCTAAGTTTTTGCTCAAGACAAACCCTATTTAATTTTAAATTGTCAGCCTATAACTTTTGTGTGACATAAGCTTGAACATGAGAGAGGATTTTGTAAATGTTGATTTAGTGATATTTAGAAGTGCCATTCTTGACTCATGTCAACCTTATAGCTAGCTGGGTTGGCTGCTCCACTAGAATGGACACAGATTTGTCCAACTTGTACAGGTTTAATATGATGGTAACTCTGTATGTGTTCATTGAGACTTTAAAAGGCACCACATAGACTGTTTTGAACTTTAAGTGGGTTTCGAATTGCTGGTGCTTTGCACACTTTCAAACTGTCTGTTATTCAGCAAATATTGCCACTTAACTCTTCTCAGCTCAATCTTTCTGCGGTTTTTCACTTCTTTGCTTTTCACCTGTCAAACTCTTCCTTTGTAGATCAAACAGTATAACTAAGGATTGCTTCAAGCTAGCGTATGTGTTATTGATCAAATGATTAGAACAGATAGATGGACAATGGAATTGTCTTTGCCTTTTGCTAGTTTTCCTATTTCTATTTTCTTGTAATGTAAATGCATTTTGACTGTTTCATGGTTTCCTCTTGCTTTAGTGGAAACCAGAGTTGACTAAAGTAGAGTTCTCTGGATGTAATGCTATTTCTCTTTTATTTATTTTTTCTGAGTGATTAGAAAACTGAAATTTATTTTTAAACTTCTCTTGCTGCTAATGTGAATTTTAGAATTACTGGAAATTGTATTTGACACAACTAATTTTAATACTTTATAGTGAAGTGTACAGACTAGGACAAACACATTTCTTGTTTTTCTCCATCACTACAGATTCAACAGTTAACTGAGACGCTAAATAGTGTATCAAGTGAAAAAGACCAGTTATTGGCTGAAAGAACTAGTCATTCTTTTCAACTTAAAGAACAAATCTCATCAATTAATGAAGAAAAAGATGAGCTACAAAAACTTCTTCAGGACATCAGGGCTGAGCGGGACCAGCTCAAGATGGAATTGCAAAAGAACTCTGAGATGGTTGGTGTTGCAAGTTGCATACCTAAGTTATGAATAATTTATCTTCTTGAATGGTACTTAAATATGCATATATTTATTTCAGTATATTGAAACAAGTGCTAAACTGGAATGTGCTCTAAGTAAACTGAAGGAGAGAAGCCTGAGCGACATGTCTGTTCAAGTGGATGCACTGGATAACGCAGAACAGATGGATGATGACAGCCTGAAGGCAAAAACCTTGAAAATTAAGGTAAACTACCCTGCTTATATAAGGGTACATGTTAAAACTTAGTACCACTTGTTCCGGAGCATAAACTTTGCTTCTATGCATCGTGTGCTAATGGGATTGCATGTCTTGCTAAGATACTACAAACCACGGGATTGGTTGGTTTGCGGTTGCTCTTCAGTGACAGTGCATCCTGTCCTGGGAATGTTAAATTGAACTTCTCAATTGAGACATCTCGCTTGATTTACTGTCCAGTCACCTACATCACCAATTAGTTTTTATTTGGAACTGCTTCCCTGTTTTGTTTTTTTTTTCAAAATCCCTCAAGTCCTCTCTTCTGTGCATCCCCACCCCAAGAGTAAATTGATTTCCATTAAATTGGTTTCACTAAATAGCTTCTCTCATCAAAATAAGAAGTTCCTCTAATTCTTTGTTAATTAACAATCCTGAGTATGTTTTCTCACAAATGCAAGAGCCACCATAAAACTGGATTATTTAGGCTTTTGATAGTTTAGTAAAGGTATGAAATACTTTAGAGATTACCATCATATTGCAGTCTGCACATCTGTGCAGCACAATCAGGCATCATTCTATACCTGCCAGAAGCACCCTGAGGGCTGCTTCAGTTAGCACCAGAAGTGATAAAGAAAGGAATGAAAGTGAGAAACAGTCATGTAGCTTTCTCCATTCGCACTGTTTCTGTGCTATACCAGCAGTAGGAACTAATAATGAGGGAAGTAAAAATAAATAAATAAATAAATAAATAAACCTGCTGATAACCTTTTAAATGTAGTCTTCCCTTCTGACTTGTAGCTGGGAGCTTTCCTAGTGGTTGCTGGGGAGCTCCTACCTCTTTTGCAGGTAGAAACAATGAGTCTGAAACTCCTTTAGGGGAGGGGGAAAAAAACTTAAATTGCTTTGCTAAACCTATGTTAGCACAACCTCTCTCACTACCTTATTAGTGTTTGTGGATGTGTGTGCATGTACCAGTACAAAAAAAAAAAGGATTCCATGGTTATGGGAATATATGCTAGAAAGTTTTAACTACCCTGGGGGAGTTTCTTCTGTAAAACATTACTGTTGCCACAGAAGTCATCACAGTGGTACTCTGAGACTAAGCCACTCATGGCTGTTGAAAACGTTCTGGGTTGCTGTATAAAAGCTTTCTTTCCTTTTAATGTTGAAAAAGCACATATTACTTCAGTGCACAAGATGGGGGGAAAACAGGTATTGTAATGAGAAAGATCTTGTCTGTTTCTAGTACAGGTACTACTGGCCAATGAATTTAGGCTTTTACATGTGCCTTAAAGTGTAATCTGGCTTCATATATCTCATATTTGAGCTGCAGCTCACTAGGAGTGCCTTGAAGCTTGTTTGCCCTATGAGGCCTGCTCATGATTTGCACAAAAGGACCCAGGAGACCAACTCAAACCCCATTCAGAGGGCAGTCCCAGTGGCAAACTTGTGAACAGGCAACAAATTTCATTTCAGACCCAGCTTCAGTGCTTTTGTCATGCTCCTGCGGCAAGTCAAAACTTGAATGTTTAGTCCTATTAACTTTTTTGTTGTAAAACCAAAACATGCTGTAGGGGTTAACCTGGAATCTGATGTAAAGCTGCTGTTCATAGCTAATGACTCTTTTTCTTTATTGTCACTGAATTTACTTAATTTGTATTTAGGAGCTTCTTGAGATATTCCCAAGTATGCAGAAGAGGTATGAATGTCTCTCCACAATGTCTCTTAATGTAAAGAACGAACTGAATAGCCAGAAAGCAGTGATAGCTGTGATACTGACTCAGCTTTCATCAGAACAAAGTAAGCAAGTCAAAAGACTTCAAATGGAAAATGAGAAAATAAACAGTCATCTCCAGAATCTATTGAACAGACTCAAGGTACCAACTTAAAATGCTGAATATGTGGATGCTTCATGTTGCTTTGTTTCATGCTTTTTTTTTTTCCAATAAGCTCTCAGTACTAACAGCAAAGATTCTGTATATATGCTCAAGCTTTGATTTTTGTTTTCCGTAAGGCATGCATTCATGAAGCCCATTACAATCCTGGAAAACTGGAGCTATTTAGATTAGCTAACCTTAATTTTTGACTATAGTTCAGCTGCTTTGCACAGCAATATTTCATCAGTGTTAATCCATTTCCATTGGTGTGAAAAGAAGTATTCTGTGCTCCGTAAATGAAATTATGGACCCCTGAGTACATATTTCATTGGAGAGGAAGGATGTGCAAGATGCCTTGGAGGAGTATGTTTGTTCTGCAAAATTGCCAAGCAGTTTAACTTCTATGGCCTTGCAGACCTCCCCCAATCTGTAGTTCAATGGACAAACAAATTCCAATTATCAGGAAAAATTAAGGTGAATTGAGAGAGAATTTGTTGTCATTAACAGAAGCACATCAAACTATACAGTATTTTTTTTGTTTCAGTTTCTTTATTTACCATGAAAGTTTCGGTTGGGAGGGGTGGGGGTGTGGAACAATGATGGGGTGACAATTCTGGTAATAAAAATATCAAATAGTTGTATTTTAGAATTATCTATTAACTAAAAATGTTATCAAATATTCTGAAGAACATGATCTCCTAACTTCATATAGACTATTTAATGTTTTTCTTTTTTCAATAGATGCTTTTCAACTTTTATGCTCGAGATGTTTAGGATTTAAGTGATTTTGGCTAGAGTAAAGCTTTAAATTAACACAGTGATATTCTATAACTTTAACAACTCTAGGATAAAATCAGTATAACAAAACTATTTTGGTTTTTAAAGTCTAGATGCCTAGAAGGCTGTCTTAGCCTTTTAAGCTATTTTTTTGTGGACTCCTTTAAAAAAGAAAATGCTGACCCAGCTGAAAGTCTCACATGCCATTACTATATGACATGAGAACTTAGTTTTCGTAGTCGTGTTTCAGTTGTCTTAAACAACTATTTGCTAGGAGAGTAAGTAGACTGAATTATAAAATATGGAATTTTAGCTGGATGCAAGGTAGCATTTTAAAGCATACTCACTGATATGTCCTGTGCTTCTACAACAGTTTCATTTCACTCATGTTTGCTCAAAGAAAAGGGAGTATCATGCTACTGTTAACAAGTATGAAATGGAATTGCTTGAGGAAAAGAGAAAACAAGATCAGCTACAAGCTCAAATTCGGTGTTTCAAGGAGTTTCATTTGAACCAGAATGAAATACCTTCTCAAGTGGTAAATGTTGGTGAAGTGCTGGAGAGTTTGCACTTGGATGCAGAGGTAGCGTTTGAAACAATTTTTCACACAGCGACTCGTTTATTTTGAGACGGGGTGTAATGTGGTTGTGCTAGTGTGATGGGCATTGTTTTTATCTGTTTAAACTTCATTTGGGGAGGGAAACAGAGAATTCACATTTTTTTAATGCTACCAGTTCTATAAAATGATTTTTCTCTTTTATGAAGTATTTCTTACTGATTTGCCCTTTAGAATACGTACTACCTGATCCTAAGATGATTTTTGAAGCAATTAGATAACTTTTTACTAACACATTTTTTTTTCTACTTTCACCTTCCCACCTGCCCCCAGGAATGTGGATTGTTTTCTAATTTTCCCAGTAAGGTATAGCAAAATCCATTTTAGCTTAGCAAATATGGTATAATTAGATGTTAAAACAGACTTACTGTAAATATGGAGACCTAAGGGGGCAAAATTTATATTAAACTTGTAGTTATCAAGGCAATGCTTAAACTTGATCTCTTCTTTATACAGAATATTCTCAAAGACATATCAGAAATGGAAAGTGAACTTCTCAGCATAGAGACAGAGTTACAGCAGGAAGAAAGTGCTAGAAAAGAAACAACACAATTCTGGGAAGCTTGTTCAGGGCTCCACTACGATGCAGAAGAACTTAAAGAAGTGTTAAAAAAAGATAATGAAAGGCTTTTACAAGTCATTAACTTCTGGACTCCAAAAGTAAAGGTAAATTAAGTTAATGAATAAGAAATACATTTTGTGTAAGCACTCTGCAAGTACCTCTGTAATCTGGTTGAAAACAAACACAAAAGGCTATTTTAAAGTTTACTCATTTAATTATTTTTAGTTTATTCAGCAGCACTTAATATAGGCATATTTAGCTGTAAAATGTAGGAATACTTGGAAGATTTTTACAGGCTTTCTTCCTCCTGTAGTCAAACTTGGAAACTTGTGTTTAAAAAGACTTTTGGGGTGATAGTTTTCCGTGTGTATGTGGTGGTGGTATTTTTGTGTGTGGTTTTCTTAAAGAGAATGAATCTTAGGAACTGTAGGTTCATAATTGTTATTACAACATTCCTTGCAGAACTTGGCAGCCTGATGCAATTACATTCTCAAGGCTTTCTGCCTACAAAATTCCATTCTTTTCAAACCACCTTTAAAATGGCTGAAGTGTTCTTTGTTGTATTTTTTGATAAAGCTTAATTGTAATTAACATTCTCACACCTTTTCTACCTTCAGAAAGTTAAATTATCCTAGAGGTCTTTCAGCTGTACTTTCCCTTTTCTTTCTTCCTTATACCACCCACAATTTGGAAAAAAGTCTGTTCTGCTCTCTGAGGTGCATCATGAAGAGCATTTCATGAGATTACATCTTTTAATAACCACATCAGACACCTCTTGGAAAACAGGCTGTGGGAGGGAATCCTTTACCTTCTGACTAGTTCTTAAGAGCAGTTGTCTTGACTTCCAGCATACGCTTGTTACCAGGCTATTCGTACTATTCTTTCAGCTAGATTACGAAGAGCTCAACATCCTCCTTCTGCACGTGTTGTGACTCACTCTCAGCCTATTGAAAAAGAGTTAAGCTGCTTCTGTAGAATTATTTGTCAGCCTTGACTTCTACAGGATTTCCCAATGCTGACAGGCTGTTAGGAAGAATTCTTTGATAGACATTCTGTGAATCAAAGCTTTTACAACAAAAACAACAACAACAAAAATAGCATTTTCTTCTCTGTGCTAAATAACCCGAGGTCTCTCAATCTTCGTAGGAGAGGTACTCCAGCCCTCTGATCATTTGAGTGTTAGTAATTCCATTTTTGGTAATAACTGTCTTCAAATGTGACACTGAGACAAGAATGTGAAATTAATACAGGCTAAGAAACTTCCTGATTTTTCACTTATTTCTAGCTGGTTCAAAAATTTTATCTGTTCTTCATTACTTATTTTCAGATGCTCCTTCAACTTACTTCAGAGTTGAATGACAGAACTTCCAACTACTGTAAAAATGCTGATATTGAATGGAAACAGAGAAAAGAGAAAACTGAAGAGTTGCTTCAGGAACTAAACACCCTTAAGAAACAACTGGCCCCTGGTGGCTCTGCTCATCTTCTGTTAGAAGAAGAAAACTACAGACTTAATAACCACTTAAAGGCTGCAGAACAAGATAAAAAGGTACAAATATTTTTCTAAAGAAAACTTACTTAATGATTATTTTCTAAGTGACAGTACTTTAAACTGAAAAGAAAATGAAGATTGATGACTGTAAATCTGTCACACAATACACTGGCCCACAATGGACTCTTCTTTGTAGATTACATTTTTTTTTTCCAAAAGTGGAAGTTTGAGCTCTGCCTGTAATGTGATTTAATGGGCTATTTTCTGTGCATACACACACACAGATGTTAGTTTATAAATCTCTCTAAATGCACCCAATTATTTCTGAAGTATAGGTTCCAATAATGTGATATTCTTTAAATATGTAGCATTCTCTATGTCAAACTGGAAGCTGGATAAAAATTGTCATGACTCCTAGGGGATTGCACACTCATTTTCCTTCTGTCCATACTTCTAATGTCAAAGTTACTTGTGTTCAAAGCATGTTTTTTAGACTTGAATGTTCCAGAATAGTAACAGATAAACAATGCTATAGACTGTGTAGGAATTGGTGTTTTGTTTGTTGTTGTTTTGTTTGTTTTTATTAAGAATATCACCCTGTGCTGTGCTGTGATGTTGTTATAACTCTTGGTTTGGTATAACTGGTTGGTATATCTCAACAGGCTATGGAAGTAAAAATCCAAAAGTTGGAAAATATAATAAATGAAGCAGAAAAAAATGTCAGAGAAAAAGATGACAGGATAAATAAGTTACAAGCACAGATAAAAGTAAAAGCAGCTACAAGTGAGCTCACCCAGCTGAAAGACAAACTGAATGAGACAGAGAAGTGCCTCAGCACTGCCCTAACAGAAAATCAGAGTCTCCAGGTATGAGTCAAATTATTTTTTATTTTCATTCTCACAGCAAGGCAAGCAGAGAGCGCTGCAAAGTCGATTTGTAGTTCTGTATGGTATTCTTAGAGAAAAGCACTCTACTCACCTGTTGTAGCGTGCTGTTTCACATGCTACCAGTGCAGCTTTCAGAGACAAAATTTAGAACCCATGTTATGGTATTAGAAGCTGGATTTATCACTTATGATGTATTTCTGAAACATTCTTAAACCCCAAATTTTGAAAACGAAGCATGGGCTGTTTTTTTCTACATAATCTATTTGCATGCTAGTTCAAAATTCCCAGATTACATCTGCAAGCAAGTCAGCAAAACTTGCTAAAAATGTGAGTGCATTCATTACACCAGAGTTAAGATAGCAACTGGTACTATGGTACTAGTTGGTGATATGGGCATTCTTACTCCAGAATAACTTTCTGCTTCCAGCTGTGTCCTGCAACTTCTGGCAGATTGCAGTAAAGGTGGAAAGCAAGCAGTCCCCATATTCATTTCCCCATATTCATTGCTACATAGCAATCCTTTCTTCATACTAGGTGTCTTGTTTTACTTTCAGGCAAAATTAAATAAAGGTGCGGAGTTGTACAAAGAAGAAATTGATAATCTCAAAACACAATTGGTAAAATATGATATGGAAAGAATGAAGCAATCAAATTCTTTTGATATGAAGTAAGTTCAAGTGTATTTTTTTTTGAGTTTTTAACTGCTAGCTCTTCCCTAACCCCCACACCCCTGCATGAGAAGTGAGCATTCAGCTTTGGGTTTACTAGGTTTTTATTATAGCTGCATTCCAGAGAAAGTAAAAGCCGTATGCATCTCAGTCAGGTTGATTACCAAATAAACTCCATCCCCATGCACCCACCAAAATTTCTCAACCAACCTATGCTCAGCCATAAATCAAACAACTGTTCTGATGAATGTGAGGGGAAAGCATCAATGGAGAGCACTCTGTGGTTCACTGGAGAGAAAGGATGCACAGAGAATAATTTAAGCTTAACTTCTGCTTTTCTGTACTTTAGCTAAAATCTAACTGACAGCCAGATGTAGTTTTTTTGTTTTGTTTTACTTCAAATATATTTGTATTTGTTAATGCATTTGAAAATCAAACTAGGTCTCTCGCAACTTTAATAATTAAGCTTAACGTTTTTCTTCTTCCCTCTCCCTGCCCACCGATATAGACTTGCTAATTATAAAGCTCTTGCAGAACACCAAGAAGAACAGTTAAGAAAGCTAAAAGAAGAACTTAGAAGAGTCCAGCAAGATCACGATGTTACTGGTAAATTCCAGATCAATATAAGGGATTGTTTCATATTAAACATCCAGTTTTAAGGTTGTGTGGTTAAAATCTAGGCTGAGATGCAGGCCTTTTACCTCAAAAGGACATGAGAAGGCTTGGATGCTTTGGAAGAGGTGGAAGGCTAAAACACAGTACCTGCACATAGACTGTATTAGAATCACAGCAGTTTTTGTCTGGTTTTGTTTTTGTTATTTCTTTGATTGTGTTTGCAGTTGTGGTGGGTTGTGCTCCCATATCTAGTTCTCTAGTTCTAATCATGATATAACTAACCATATAAGCTTCTTAATATCTCCCTGGCAGTGTGATTTCTGATGGTGGGTTTAAAAGATAGCTGTTGTAATGATACTTGTAACCTAGTGAGGTTTTACATACAAAGCTACAGGAAGGAATTTTGTATAAGCATGGCTAAGATAAATATCGACTTGGTTTTAAACACTGACCAAGTAACACACACATTTGTATAAAACTATTTTCTAGTGGTGTCTAAAAAAGAAGCTCCTCAGCAATCCCAAATGCCCCTTACTTGTGGTGGTGGCAGTGGTATTGTTCAGAGCACACAAATGCTTGTTTTAAAATCTGAACAAGTGAAGCTACAGAAAGAGAACTTGCAGCTGAAGAAACAAAATGACCTTCTACTAAGGTAAGCGTAAAGATAATAAAAAACCATGTTAACTAAGTCATTTCTATTTAACCTATGCTGTTACAGTTTCTTTCCTGGAAATCTGTAGAAGTGAATAACTTTTCATTTTAAGATGTGAAAGAGTCTAGCAAATCTAAACTTTTAAAGGTAGTGATGTGTGTATGTATATATATTTCTTGATGGCTTTTAAGCTTTAAATTGTTTTCTTCTATAAGAATGGAATTTTAAATGCTTTTATCAATAACTGGAAAATGCATTTTGTTTGGATCTCTTTAGCTTTTGGGAAGGAAAAAAGAAAATTATGCCTCCAAAACTAAGAATACACGTTTGGACGTGGTGGGGGCTTGCATTGCCATGTCTGTGGTATGTCAAGGGAATTGTCATACAGGAACATACAGGAACTGTCTTGTCAGGAATTTTTCTTTACTTAAAAGAATTGCTTAATGTTTTTCGTAATTAAATGCTGGTGATTTTTTTTCCCTGTTCAGTAATGAGGTTCAATTGAAAGAGGAACTTAGAAAATGGAAAGAAAGAGCCCTAAAATTGAAAGAACGATCTTCGAGAGAGACTACTCGAGAGACAGTACCAAGGTCTCCAAGGAAGACAGTGTCATATTCCCTTAGAGAGCAAAATTCACCCTTCAAAGAGCCTATTTCTCAGGAAACTGTGACTCAAGATGCATCAAAGCCTCTGCCACTGACGTGTCCAACAAATTTCTTTGATAATTCCAACTTAGGTACACTAACAGGTATGTAATGTGGTGTCCGATTAAGACTAGGAGAGGCAAAATATAAGGAGTGGTCTTCAAGTAAAAGTAGGTGTCCTGTACTTTCTGCATTCAGTCCTGAAACTCTCATGGAAACAGTGTTCTTGAATGCCTAGTTAGCATGTTGTTGAAGGGCTGACCAGCTGGTGCCAAAAAGATTGTATGTGCTGTACAGCACCCAAATACTTAAAACATTCATGAAGATTAGGCAAACGTTCTATTTCTTCTGTTGCAGTGAAAGTGTTGATGATCGATCACTTTAAAAAGAGACTAGGCAGAGTGTCATTCCTACCAGATCGATGATGCTATAGAATCTTCTGCTTTTTAACATTACCTGAGTTAAGTACCTGCTTCTGGCAAAACTGATTCTCATAGACTGCTCAGTCATCTATTCAGAGTTAACTGCTGGTTAACTTTTTTTTTCTAAATTTCTTTGCTGAGATGGTCGATTTTAGTCTTTTCACGTGAAATCTGCTAGTCTGGCAGCTTCCAGCTGCGGTGACAGCTGCCCTAGTCAGGATGTCTCATCTCTGGCCTGGTAACTTCTGGGGAAATCTAGTGATCAGTGCTGGCATATTAACACTACTGCCCTCATCAACTCGCGTCTAGAAGCTCCTATAAGACCCCAGCAGACATATTAAAGACTTAACAAGTTTTCAAGGTATTAATGGCAGGCTTCCAGAAAGAATGACTCATTGCCATTTCTTGTGATGGCCAACTTAATAATGGCGACTTAATAATAGTACAGACTTCTTAGCAACACCATGCTTCTTTGAGGCCAGCTTTGGTAGATGACTCCTAAAACCCTAGTCAAGATTAAATTGCTGTATTCGTACTACTTGTGAAACTGGGAAAGCATTACTGTAATATTCTTCTCTTCTGTGTAGATACGCGACCTGCAGGAATAGAGCCCACAGAAGAATATCTGAAGCAGTGGTTTGGAACTTCAGAGAAAGATAAAGCCCCTGATTGTACTACCCAGTAAAGGTGTTCTGTTGTAAGCCGCCTTTGCAGTGGTAACATCCAGAATCTGCCTCTATGGAAGATAGTTCCTTCAGGTTAAATCATCAACTGTGGGAAGAGCTCTGGCAGCATGCAATTCCCTTGTTGTCCTGGAGCTGCTGCTTCCCCCAGCTGGAAGAGCTGCAATACAAGAACAAAAATTGAAAAGCAGTCATGTTGCCTGCAAACTGCTGCTGATGTTCTTCTTCGGTTATTTTCTGGATAGCGAAGAAAAAAAAGCTAACATACTGAAGAAAAATGGACACAGGAATGAATCACAAACTAATCTACTATGAAACTTCTCAAACTTCTCTGGCATTCCTGCAACAGTCCTGTCCGGGTGGTTTCTATCTTCAGAGGGCTGTTGATTTGGAAAGAACTGTTCTCACTAGTTACTTTTTGTTTCTCAGTATAGAAGTTTTATACTTTTTTTTTTTTTGAGACTGTGGAAACTGCATTTTTATCACAACTTTAACCTCTGTGTTGGGCACTGCAACTGAAGCTACTCGTTTTCTGTTTTGTAAGGCACAAAATCAAGGATTTCTCTTAAACTCTTTACAATATTTCTGCAGCTCAGTCAATTATGGTGCCAGGAATAACTTTGTATTTTGTATCATCTTTGAGTATACTTCTACTTCCTGTTTGAAGTTGGACATCTGGATTATTTTTTTCCAAACAGTAAGCAATGGATTTAATTGATGCTTCAGTTACTCTAATGAGTGAAAAACAAATTGTACAATCAGGGCTGTATGGCAGGCTGTTTTACTATCCTGCTTACCTGAATTTTGAAACTTATTTTTTATGTCCTGTATAAGAAGGTTTGTTTTGACAATAAACTTTAATGTGTTCAGTATTTCAAAATATTTATGCTGGTCACTTCAGTTTTGTGGACACATGATGCTATGATTTGAGGATGTTGATTATAATATTCAGTCTAAAAAGTCTTTTATAGTAATCTTACCACTTTCATCATTATTATGCTTCTTGTCTGTCTTACAGCTTTCTGCAGTCAGTTTGTGCAGCGAATTACTGTTGCACAAATCTGTGTCACCAGTGTTTTGTTTAATTCTTTCTAACTGAATCTCTGCTCTATTGTGAAATGTTTAAGTCTAAAAGACAGATCCTTCCGTTCCTCCAAGCTAGAAGAAATGTGGCACTCATAACCTGAGATGAACTCCTTTAAGAATGAAATCATCATCATGAAACGTCAGTGTCATACTGAACAAAGACTTTTGTATCAAAAGTCTCGTCTTTATTTTGTAGGAATGAAGCTCTGAATGTTACCAGATCTCTTCCTAAGCACTTCATTTTGGGATAGCCAGACTGATAAGCAAATGGTTACATCATCATTTTTCTGGATGCACTGCAGTTAGTGGGATTGGAAGAGTAACACAAGGGTTGTTTACCTGACAGGGGTACTTCTGAAATCCTTACGGAAGACCCAACTATCTATTCACCTTGAGTAGCTGAAAACTGCCACTTACTGCAACTACTAAGAAGTTGTGAACATTCATATTTCTAAATCTTTGTCATGGAAAGCTTTTAAAGATTGCTAGCTAAAAATACACAAGTTCTAAATACCATTGCTGAACTCAGCACTGCACTGTTTCCTTTCCTGTTACAGCCATAGATAGGTAGGAATAATTCATTTTCCTGGCAGTGATAAATGCAAGTTGTTCCATTTTTTCTTTGCAATTTCCCATTATTGTTGAACAATATTTCCTTTGGCTACCACACTTTTTTCATTTCTTTCATTCTGGTGTTTTATTGAAATAATAGATTTTAAGCTTTTTCCTTCCAGAAGAGAAAAGCAAGGTGTCTGCCTTGTGGGTTTTTTTACACAGTTTCAGGATATTTATTAATTGCTTGCTAGAACATTTCTAGATTTAGAGTTTTTTCTGGTGCTTGAGCTGATAGAGCTGTTGCAGTGTATTCCTGTTTGTGCCTGAATTTAGTAGTTGTAAGGCTAGGGACAGGAGAATAAATGATTCTAGAAAACCTAGTCATTAAATACTTTGTTAACCAGAGAGCTGATTTTCAAAGCCTTAGAAAGCTGTTACAGTTCAAGAGTGGCATAATATTACTGAATGTGCCTGTGTGCGTGTCCAAGTTTACCCACAGAAATGTGCCCAGCTGAAATTCAGGCAGCATTCCAAATTCATTAAGAAAACTATTAGGGTAGCGTTGGATCTGGTGTGAGCTTATAATTAAATTTTGTCTTAGAATTTTCCAGTCTTGTGATGTTAACTGCCTTAACAGAATTAAGTTAAAAACACTAGATACAAATTTAAGAACAGATACCTTGGTAAATCAACAATTAAAAAATTATTTTTCAAGTATTGTCCTAGCTTAAAATTTGATGATGGATAAAGAGGAATTGCTTGGGAAGAACATTCTTGTGGCCTTTTTTGGTGGGAATCCTGTTGATTTCTTGCATTCTTTAGGGGGAATGGACAGCTAATGTTTATGATCCTTTTTTATTCCTAACCTGTGCAGGAGAAAATCACACTTAAAATCTTGAGTTTCACTAGATGGCAGCATCTTGGTGTTTCAAAATGAAACTCCGTTCATATATGGAAACTTATCAGTTAGACTACAACTCCCAACAAGCACAGCAAAACAGATAAGCGTAAAACTTCCTTTTTACAAAGGTCAGTAAACCTAACAAGCTGGTTGAGATCTTTTGGTGAGTGACTATACTAATCTTTATTCTTAAAAGTTTCATAGACTTAGTGTGTCAAATATTAAAAATGATTGTTAGATTAAAAAAAGTATAGTGCATTTTTGCTTCCAAAATTATATGGTGATTCAAGGAGGTACTTCGATCCATTTTTTTTCTACTGGAAAATATGTATGTAACAGCAAAGAACAAGAATTTCTGCCTCGAGTGGGCACTTTAACACCAGACTTTTGGGATACTGGGGACTTTTGCCAAAATGAATATTTTTTTTCCCAGAATTTTATATTTCAGGAGGTGTGTTTTGCAAAGCTTGGTGCGTTAGAGAGACAGTGCCACCTAGTCACGTGCACAGTGTCCTTTCCCTCGGTTTAGCTTGGTAATTTTCACCTGCTAACACAGGCCCAGGCTCATGTAATGTGAAATAGCCTCCATCAGAGGCATCCTAAGAGACACTGCTTTACTAGCCAGCCTGTAAAACGATTTTAAGGTATTGTTCTTTCTCCTCGCTAGAAAGGTGCATTTTAGTTATAGCTTGGGTAGTGGACTGTTTTGGTGGTTTGTCTTTCTTAGTTAGTTTCATTTTGAGGTTGGTTTTTGTACATTCTTCCCTCTGGTTATAGGGGGAAAAACTTACAATTTCAGTGCATTGAAACAGGCAGGCATTTCAGTGTCTCAAAACACAATCTGGAAGTCAGTCCAATCTTAATTCAAATGAGATGATGTTTTTATATTAGGGTGGAAATAATTTTTTAGTCTAACAGTTTAAAAATAAGTTTGTTGAATCTGTAACTTTTAGAGAAACATGCTACTTTTGCCCCAGATTTTGTTGGGAAAAACTGACCAGAAATCCTATCTGCTTTCTCAGAAAAATCAGAAATTAATAGTCTGGTTTGAGATGTAGGACACTAAACTCAACTAACAAAGCACAGGATAGATTTGAGCATCTCCAGGTGCTAGCATTGGCTGCTAATCTAGGGGAAATTGTGGGTCTGCATCTAACTTCTGAATGAAGTACTCAGCATGTTGGGTTTATGCATGTATTTTAAAAACTTAAGGTTCTTGGGAAACCTTTCTACACTCATAGCTAAACAGAGTAGCTTTGTTCTGTGATTTTTAAAAGTGTAGATATGTTTGCTTGTTGGAACTCAGTTAACAAAACCAGATCACACTGGGATACGGTGACCTTAGGTAGTTTTTTGAAACGTTCTGTTCAGTAATTTAGGCCTTGAATAAACAAAAAGCCTACTATGGACTTTTTGAACCCAAAGGAGTGCAAAGGATGACATTTGCTTTTGCTTGTTTGCAACTTTACGTGCTATGTTGTTTTTTTTTAAACATAATACTGCATTTGAAAGCATATGTCTAGGCAAAAAAGAGGACCTCACTTTGCCTTTTGGCTGATACACCATAAGCAACGTGGAACCTCCTAGAAGAAGAATATTATTTGCATTGTCAAACGCTAGAAAAATAAATCCTTTTATTCCCCTACACCTTGCCCTGAGTATGCTCAGTAGTTCTTAGAGGTCGAACTGTGATAAAGATGAGAGGAGAGCTTCATTTCCCTTTACCCCCTCACCTTGTGGAGCTGGGAATCTGCTGTGCTGGAAGATTGCTAAAACGATTCAGAGCACACAAAGGCCAGGTCTTGGACATGATGGAAGGAAAAGACATTTTGCAGTGCCCTACAAGGTAATGTGCAGATTTTATTGCCATTTGGGAAGCTAAGTCTGCAGTTTGAGAGGAATAGAAAAAGAGACCTGCTTTCTAAGAACACAATGGGCAGTGGAGATTACAACCCATTTTACTTCTCTTCTGACGCAGCACCTAATCAGAATGCTTTGACTTGATAGCAGAGGTGCTCTGAATTATGTTTGGTTTTTGGAATACGCTTGTATCTGATTCCCTGGAAGTGATGTTAGCTCACTTTGTTAGATTGTGACACTTTCTGTCTGCACAGGTCAGCAACATGGGTCGGCTCGATGGGAAGGTAATACTGCTCTCTGCAGCAGCACAAGGGATTGGGCGAGCCACTGCTATCGTAAGTTGGAAAAATATTTTTCTTCTGTACCTAAGCTAGGTCTCTAATGCTAGAGTGCCCAACATCATCTGCACCAAACAAGTTTTTGAATTAATAAACTACAGATTAAGCCAGAACTACTTATTGGAAAAAATCAGGGAACGATGTAGTTACTGCAGTGCGTTAGGGAAGCTGTTTGCAGTTTTAACTTCTGAAAGTCTTAAGCACAGAGTGGTGATAAACAATGTGGGCAGGATTTAAGAGCAGTTGCAACTACTTTTAACAATACATGGTAGTACTGTCTGTGCCTTTTAATCCAATGTCTCTGCTGCTTTTTTCTGGGAGAAGATAAGGATATAGGGAAGGTTTCCTGTTGATAAGGCTGGACACTGCAAAGATCCCCCGTAGTAAAGCCAAGATGTTTCAGCTATGCTGGTAGTTGATGTAACTAATTCCACACGATGAAGAGCACAGCTACAAGGCAACTGTGAGAAAAACCTTTCAAAAATATTTAATTACTCTTAAAACAGGATTAAAATGTGTTTTTTTTTGTTTTGTTTTTTAGTTTTGGTTAACACCTAATTTCTTTTGACTAGTTCTGCTCCTGTTGCTTCCTTTTTCCATAGGAGACAGAGAAACTATAGAGTTATTTCAGTACCATCGTAATAGTTGTCCCCAGGGTGTTTGGTAATTGATGTCTGTTACTTCCTCACATGCCCAGAATGAGAAGAGAAGGGGGAGATTAGCTGCCTTCAGTCAACTTTTATATTAAGCCAAAAGGGAAATGCAAAGAAAGCAGACTTTTTGCTAAAATCTAGCATATTTAAATATGAACTACATTTCTTACTGTATTCTTCAGGCTTTTGCTAAAGAAGGAGCCAAAGTCATTGCTACAGACATCAATAAGTCTAAGCTGCAAGAGCTGGAGAAATACCCAGGTAAACGATCTACTGTAGGCATTAGTTCAAACCTTGCAAGTTTTGTTGTAGGTTGGCCAAAATATAACTTAGGGGTAGGGCAAACTTCAAAAGGCCAGGAAAAAAATGGAAAACATGGAGCCTAATTCTCTAGTTACTGTCATTACTTTATTCTGTGGTGTGGTATGGCAGAGGTGACGTGTAAAATGCCGCAATATCAGGATTGATTTTAGACAGAATATTCTAGGAGTGTGGAGTAACTTTGTGTGTTTCTTCTGTCACAGAAGCAGTAGATTACCTCTTCCCAGAATGGTGTATTACCTTTTTTGAGTTGCCAGGCTGACTGTCAGGCTGAAAAAGCTTGGAATGTTTTACTCTGATCACAAGAACTAATACACAGCTATACAAGCAGATTTAGTGTTTTGCATGTCCATGGTCCATACTTAGCAAGGAACACATCAAAAGGATAGCTTTCTAGCAGGAATTGGTACGTCTTCAGAAACAAATTCCACCAATACAAGATGAGCTTATTTTATTTGTACAAATGCTCAGGCCTGAAGGTTGCACAGGAACGTATTTCAGGGAGAATGGTTTCAACGCCTGTATTTCTCTATTATTAGAGACACATGAGTGTGGGATACTATTTAAAAAGAAAAATCAGTCTTGAAAGAAAAAATAAGGCGTAGGTATATCTCATGACTGAAAATGCTTCCAGCTTAATTCGATGAAAGGAAATGATCGTTAGGCTTTACCAATTCCTATTAGAGTGTGACAGTAAAATCCATGAAACTACTTCTCTTTCACACAGCGTTAAGTGAACATCGCTCTCCTTTGACAAGAGTTCACTGCAAGCAGTTCCGTTGCAGTTCTTTAAGAACTTTGGGACTTTCCAGGTTTATTCTGTTTAGGGAAGTGTTACAGTTTGAACTGTGCTTTGTTTTCCATCTGCTAGTGTGTTCAGAAGGAAAAAGATAATTTTTCATATACTTTTGGACATTTCTATCTTTTTGATATATTAATTAAACTCTCGTTCACTGAGGCTTGGCACATTGTGCTCTTTGAATTTTTTCCAGAAGATGTAATTCCACTGTTCATCACCAGCCTGTAGTGTTACTAATTACATCATACACAAATATTTTCAAAAGTGTCTGTATCATTTAATTAAGCATGTTCATGGACTTGTCAGTTTGCTTCAAAAGACCCAAGTGTAAGGTTGGATGAGAGATCCAGAGGCTATTAAGTCCTACTTTTTGCACAAAGCAGGTCTAATTAAAGCAGTTTGCCCGGAGCCAAGTTAGGAATATCTCCAGAGATGGAAATTCCATGACCTCTGTAGGCTGCTGTTTCCCGTGTGACTACATTGATGGTTTTCAAGTAATAATCTTTAAGAATAACAAAAAATCCCACACCGCTTTTCGCATTTGGTCAGACTTTCCAATTTTTCTGTTGCCTTTAATCCTTCTACTGCGGGCCTCTGAGAACTCCGGCTCCATCTTCTCTACAGCCTCATAGTAGGTAGTTTTAGGCTTCTATTTGACAACACCTTACTTAGCTGCTTGTGACTGAACTGTGTTTAAAAAGGAAATGTTTTGGGGCACAGGTGTCCTGTGTTAGACACCCCTTAGTCCTAGATGCAGGATGAGCCATGGCAAGGCTGTGGCAAGTGTGATCTACAGCAAGTCTTAGTGCCCTGGAGCCTAATTTTAGCCACTGTTGGAGTACACTCCAGTGCTCCTCTTTTTACACTCATTTGGGTTTCCTGTGGGTGGGAAGCTTTATTAGACGAAGGTACACAGCAGGGAGCGAGGTTGCAGCCAGGCTGTATCAAAAAGCATGCTGAATTCTGTAGAAATGATTCAGCCTTGACGTGGGGTTAAGAGAAGCTAGTTGTACTAGATTACTGGAAACTATTTAACATAAAATGAGGTGAAATGTAGACACGTAGATTGTATCACGTCATGTTACAGCTCATCTGGATGTGGAGTTCATTTACTGTGCTCTTTTCACTTCTGTCCAGGGGGTGGCACTGCTGTGGTTGGCCCTGAAGCAGTTCTGTTAAAGGGGCTGATTCTATTGAAAACTGTTGGCAGGAGTAGCACCTGTCCCTGTTTTGTAGTAATTAGATTTCTCAGTCTTTCAAATATATACTTTTGTTTTGTTTAGAGAAGTTTACTTTTTTGCTATTATCAGTGGCTATCTTGAAGGTACGGCATAGGCACAGCCAGTGCTACGAGCACTGATGGTGACAGCTGTCAGAGGCTGTAATAAGCAGGAGATTATAGTGAAAAGCAGCAAGTTTCTAAGCATTTTTTGATGATAAATAATTACAAAAGTATAAGCATCATAAATTTGAACTAGTCTTCACGATAGAAGACATCCACTTGCTACACTTTCTCTTAATTTCTATTGTCATAGTTATATCATCTCAGGTTGTCTATGGCTTATGTGAAACCATTTTTCCTCATTAATTAAATAATAAGTTGATTCATAGTATCCTCAACTACATATGGATAGATGGTATGTAATGTGATTGTGAGACATGTAACTAATTCTAAGTAACTATTCTTTAGTAGGGGGCATGAGAGCTTGTTATGATTATACAGGCTCTGTAATTCAAGTGGAATGGCACAGTGGAATTCAAATTTATTGGAAATGATTTTTATGGTAAATTGCATTAATTCATCTGCTTGTGTGATGCTGTATTGTAATTGAATCAGTTGATCTATTTTTAATTCCTTTCTGAAATGTTAAGAAGCAAGCCATGCTGTCCATTGCTGTCCTGATTTAAGCATTACACTAATTAATCATTAAGTGCAACTCTCGCTCAGTGAGTCTCCGTGTTTTGGCTCAGCATTGACAGGGGACTGTTCCTGGCAAGCCATTGACTTGAGTGGGAGGTGCAGTGTCCTCGGCACTTCAGAAAAACAAACTGCTGATCCTTAGCCAAATACCATGAAACTAAAACCATGTTTTTCCAGGCATTCAAATACGGGTTCTGGATGTCACCCAAAGGGAGCAGATAGAAAATCTGGCCAAGGAGATTGGAAGGATAGATGTCCTCTGTAATATTGCAGGGTAACCAACTTCTATTTGATCCTACTTCTTTTTCCAGTTTTTCCTGTCCTCCTGAACTACTTTCTTTTACCTAATGCTTGTTGTTGTTGTTGTAATGTGTTTAGTATCTTTAACATAAATTTACATGTGTTTTCATTAAACTCAGCTTTTTGTGTGCAGCAATGTTACCCAGGCCAAAGTAGAATGGCTTTGGAACTTGTTAGAGTTTTCCCTGCTCTGTGGATGCCCTATACTACTGGCTTTCACTTTCCTGGTAGACCACCAATTGCACCAATGCTTTTTTAACGTATTTGGTTTTTAATTTCCCTACTGGCAAACATTTCTTTGCATATTGAGGGAAAAAAACTGTTGCTGTCTTTTTTCAGAAGAGCTCTTGTTCCTGCTTTTCAAGATTGCAAGGGTATATCAAAATAACAATGGAAAAATGTGGATTAAAAAGCCACAGAAATGTAAATCCCAGATAGCAATCTGCTTCATCCACTTATTCCAGGTTTGTTCATCATGGAACCATTCTGGAGTGTGAGGAGCAAGACTGGAACTTCACTATGAACCTCAATGTTCGCAGCATGTATCTAATGATCAAGACATTCCTTCCAATGGTAAGCCTTCATCGCTTGTGATGCTTAGTCTCTGCTGCATTGCATTTAAGTGCGATAGGTCTAAGTTGTTGCCACTGTAACAGCTTGGGATTTGAGACAGAAAATGCAAGTATGCAGCTTTAGATAGGGAAGGCCCTTACATTATTGTATTCCTGTACTCTAAAGCATTGTCTGTAATGTACAAAACCCATCTAAAAATATTATAGAGAAGGTTAATTCAGGACTTTTCCTATGTAATTTACAACTAAAATCCTTCAAATACAGAGCATAATACTATCCTACTGTGTTGTACTACAACACACAGCTGCACGTTGTATAATAATACCACAGCTAAAAATATCTATAAATAACATACATTAACATAGACTTTCTGCAACCACAGAAATCTCATGGAGCAATTCAGTGCCACTGATGAATACATGTTCATTATATGGCAACAACAGTTCAATTAGACAATTGAGCAGCTTGAGGACAAGGACTGTTTGTGAAGTAATAGCTCTGTTCTAGACTACAGAAACTTCTGGGCTGAATAAGGTGGTTTGTATTCCTCCTGTAAAAACAAAGGCTAGAAGTGGTAGCTGTGACCATGACTGGATGACTACTACTTTTTTCAGCGTTATTCCAGTCCTTGTTTTTCATAGCCAATCTTCATTTTCAAAGGTTCCTTGCAACAACTTTAGGCATCTGAGGTTCTGTGATGCCTAAAAAGTTTATAACTTAGCTACAATTCAAAGATGCTAGAGAGCTGTGCCTTACTCTTCTCCAAAGCAAGAAGAGTTTGGAGGGGATCAGTGAATTGCTACGTTGGCAGATGGGATGAGACAGATGCCCGTGTATGGTGACTTACTGTGGTGACAAAGATGGCAAGGTGGATAGTACGTACCTTAAGAACTACCACCAACATACCAGCTCATAGCAATGAGTATTTGTCACAAAGCATTCAACTTCAGATCAGTGATCCCTCACTGTAAAAGTTATCGAGGGGGATGTTTCATATGAAGAGCACATCATGTTGCATGTGGGGATTCACGTCACAGGGTATTGATCAGGAGCATTTTACAAAGGTAAGCAATCATTTTGGATTCACTTGGAAAGGTGGCTTCACCTTAACTGACTGAATAGCTATGCTGGGATTATACAGAACAACCTATAGTCAGGGTTGTGCTGTTGGTTTATTTTGTTTTTTAAAGTCTTTGTCACTCTCTCGTACCATGCAAGTTGGAACAAGATAAATAACAGTAATGTCATTTTAATAATTCTATCAACTAGGTAGGAGGTAAATCCTAGGGGCAGGCAAGCAGCAGGAATGTTACACCTTGTCCTCAGGCTGGTTTCTCTTGATTTTATTTTAGGTGCACAAATTCCTTGGTGCTCCACAACAGAGATGATGCTAGTCCTTTCACGTTTTAGGAGCTTTGTAGGTATATTGAGAAAGAACAAAATCCTCCTCTCTTGTCATTGTCATCTTCACTCCTGAAATGGTTTAGGAGAACTTAGTGTGAATTTCAGAATTTGCTTTACTACTTCAGTCAACAGATCAAAAAGATGAGTGCATGTTCATGCCACTGACGCTCTGTTATCTGGCTTTTCAGTTGCATATCAGTAGGGCTGATAGTTCTGCTGGTTGCTATGGGCTGTTCTGCTGGGCCTGCAGATGATAAAGCTGTTTGTGTTTGAATGACATAAGTATTCTTTTTGCAGATGATTAAACAGAAATCTGGAAATATTATAAACATGTCTTCTGTGGCATCCAGCATTAAAGGTCAGTAGCTTTCTAGAGAAATTCATGTATAAATCTTTCACAGTCTTAAAGTGTCCTGTTGACAATCCCGTCCTGTAAGAATTTGCATATCCATTTTTGAGAAAAGTTTGATAAGGCTGTATGTAGTGAGTGCCCTTGATACCGATCCTTTGTGCGTATGCCTGATGAAGCATGCTGTAGTTAAATTGTGTACAATAGTAACTCCTCATTCAACATGCGGAATGGGACATTCTTGGTGAACAAATCAAAGCTTTGCTGTAAAAGGAGGTGAATGAACTATAGATACTTTGTTGTAGATAAGTTTTTGTGATCAAAACAGAGGATTACAGGAACAGAGGGCCTCCTAAACATTTACTACGGGATTGGACCTGATGCTCGAGTTACTTCTATTAAGGGCAAGTTGCTTCTATTCTGGTTGCCTAGGTGTTTGATTCTTGCTTTCGAATGACCCAATGTAAAGACCCTAATGCTTGGTGGTTTTGGTTTTTTTTGTGTGTGTGTGTGTGTGTGTGTGTGTGTTTTTCTGGTATGTAGTATTCCTCAGGGCAGTTGAAATGGGCAAATCTGACTCACTAATCACATATGAGGGGGAGAGAAGTGATGTTGCAACTGCACAGCAGTATTATGAAAAGAAAGACTTCAGTCTTCCTAAGAACAGGAATAATAATTTGAGATGACAAGTATAACAACGAAGCAAAAAAGCTAAAAAACTACCAATTAACCTGTGGAGGGTAAAAAAAATGATGGGAATGAAAAATAAATATTGTGCTGGTCAGCGTTTAAAGGACTTTACCAATCCTGTGGTAGGAATGCAGTAAAAATAAAAAGTGAATATGTTGACTCTTAAACATGCACAAAAACATAGACATAAAGCTCCAGAAACACCAAAGTCCTGGCCTTTGAGCTTTTGAACCTGTTATGAAAGTGTTGTAGAATTCTTTCTACCTGTAAGGAATAAGTAAAAAGTAATTACTTTCAGTGATACCTTGCTACATATGTTCTTAAGAGAAACAATGAAGTGGCAATTACATAAGCACTATAGCCATGCTTCCAAAGAAAAACAGTCAGTGATTAACAGTGATGGGTCTCTACTCTTCATAAACATTTGTTTGCTTGCTTTCTTTGTTACTTTTTCTATACTACTCCCCAGATTCATACTATTGAAGAATACTGTGTTTTATTCTGGTGTATACCTGAGCAGAATTCTGGCAGCCAGCATTCTACTTAGCCTGTCCTCATGGAGAGAGTGGGCTACAGGAAATGCTGGAGTCCAGAAGCAGATGCGTATTGAATAAACTTCTCTTTTTTTTCCTTTTTTCTTTTTTTTTTCTTTTTTTGTGCTACCTTCACACTGACCTTCTGTTAGGAGTTGTGAACAGATTTGTATATAGTACTTCAAAGGCAGCAGTTATTGGTCTAACAAAGTCTGTGGCTGCTGATTTCATTGAACAAGGCATCAGATGCAACTGCGTATGTCCTGGTAAGTATTCTTGCAGTATTTTGTAAACATGAGCAGATGCTAAAAGACACATGGCCTGATTTAGTTTGACATCATTAACAAGAAATGACTTGCAAGTGACAACTAAAGTTACAAGGAATCAAAAACAACAAAAAGGCAACTTTCTCCCCACCCCACCCCCCCAAAAAAAAAAAAACAAAAAAAAAAAACAAAAAAAAACCACCAGAACATAGAATCATATCACAGAGTCGTAGAATGGTTTGGGTTGGAAGGGATCTTAAAGATCATCTAACTCCAACCCCCTGCCGTAGGCAGGGATGCCAAGGCAGGGATGCCATACTTGAAACATTTCTGAGATTTAAAAATAGAATAGCTATTACTTAATATAAACAGCATGTTTAACTTAAGTTTGTTAGCCCAGCATATGCACATTATGCATGTGTTACACAGTATTTGGGTGTTTATTGTTAAAGCTATTGTCCTAAAGTTAGAAGCGGCGAGGCCTAGCCATCAGGCTAGCCATTGTTCAACCATCTGAAAAGAGCTGAATCTAATTTTCAAGTCTTGTATTTTATTGAAATTTAGGCTCCTAGGCTATATTGATGATTTTGTAGTCTTTCTCCTGAATCACGTTATTACCAAGTTATACATCAGTGTTATGACATATAAATGGAACTCATGAACTGCATTTTTTGTTATGATTGCTGATGAAGTTGAGCTTTAATATTGAATTTAATTTTTTTGCATAGGAACTGTTGACACACCGTCTTTACAGGAAAGAATCCAAGCCCAGCCTAACCCAGAACAGGTGAGAAAGCAATTTATTATTTTGATCATGTACGTACATATGGTTCTCTTCTTTTTTTTTTTTTTTTTTAAGAAGGCAGCACTTCTGCCCAAATTCAAAAATACTTTGTATTTCAGAACACCAATGGTAACATAACACTAGCATCGTCTTTAATAATTTGGTCAGTTTGTTCTGAGGATGGGAGTATTAAAAAGCATTGGAAGGACATTTCAAGTGAGTGCAGAGGGTCTGTCACTGGTTACAATATCTACTGCAAAAGTAGATGATGTTTACTTCTTTGCTATATGGCAGCCATGAACCAGTGCAAAACAACAATAGAAAGGGCATTCTGGCCAGTGTGTTTAAAAATGAATCGGGTTCCTTGATCATACTAACTAGATAATTGTGAGCCTTCTTTTGAAGGGCCCGGGAATATCTACCACCAAAAGAAGAATGGCTTCAGTGGCTTTATTCTAGAACTAGAGGTTTAGGTCCAGTTGAATGTTTTTCAACATAAAATTCGTACCACTGTGAGCCTTCTTTTTTCTAGCATAAACCCCCTACCCAGTATACTAAAAGTTAAAATGTATGGCCTGTTTCCAATATTGCTTTGTACATGTCACACACTAATTGGGTTAAAATAATTTTTATCTTTTTGGTATATGAAATGGTCTTGTATGTCTAGGCATTGAAAGATTTTCTAGCCAGACAGAAGACTGGTAGGATGGCTACCGCTGAAGAAGTGGCTCATCTCTTTGTGTATTTGGCCTCTGATGAAGTAAGTATGGGATGACACAATTTCCTGTCACAATCCTGTGCTTCTGTGCTACTTCACAATAGAGAGAACATGTTTTAAGAGGATTTATATTGTCTTCAAGCTAAATTGTTCCAATATACGTGTGTGTGTGTGTGTGTATGTATAAACAAACGAAAAAACCCTTGTCCATCTTTTATTGATACAAAAAGTACCCTGAATGTTGACAGGGATTGTTAAGGCATTATGTACTTGGTACCATAACGAGGTTGTTTTCATGCCATCTGAGCAATATCATAGTGAGTGATAGGAAAAATGGGCTTGTCTGCTCTTGCAAGTTGCTTTGTTTGCATGGCAGCTAGATGATGTTTTAAGGAGGTAAAATTAATACACTCATTGTCTGCTTGTATTATGCAAGAGAAAATATTTGTGTAGACCCACCAGTGATTTTAGCTAAATGGTCTAATGCTCAGACTGCCACTTTGGCATAAGGAAAACAACAGAGTCACTGAAGTTTTAGACCACGCTTTTAATGATCACTGCAAATAGCATTAATTTTAAAGCACTTATTTCACATCAAGCTTATTTCAGGTGCTATAAATTTATTATGGATCTAAAACTGGACTGGATTCCACTGGACTTGTCCAGCAGTCTTACTGAGCATAACAGAATGCTTTAATGTAATTAATTCAGACTTAATATTTCTATCTATCAGTAATCTGTTTCTGTAAAGCTACCAACTTTTTCCAGTCTGGTCATGGCTTTTCAACCATGTGTAATTAATTCCAGTTTTGTAATATATTCCATTATATTTCTGTACTGATATAGAGAATAAAGTACCAACTCAGTTCTTTACCTCATTTTTCTGCACCATCTCAATTTTCATCTAGCTCCCCTTGTAATTATTGGCTGACCTAGTCACATTCTGCTCAGCTGAATGGAACTAACAATATCATAGTGTAAGATATTATTCCTGCAGGTAAAATCTGTGAAGTCTAGCTTATGTGATTTTGCACATCCAGGATGTATTTTCATCTTAATGCCTCTAATACTATTTTTGCTACACTCCTCTGAGTTAATCAGAAGGATTCCATTTCTAAGTTTGTTTATATTGTATTTATCCAGACCTCTTTGTAATACAGGCAACAGAAAAGTCTTTGTATGAGAAGAAAGTATTTTGAGTTTTAAAAAAAGTGTTTCCTTATACTTAACAGCTGTAAAATATATATATATATATATATATATATATATATATAATGAAAATTTGTTACCTTTTATGTAATTTCAGTCTGCCTACATGACTGGCAACGAACTCATCATTGATGGAGGATGGAGCTTGTGATCAACTCTACCTGCAGATGGAGACTTATGCTATTAAAGGCAAGAAGTGAGGATCATGTTTCTCAGTTAAGAGTTTGCAAAGATTTAAATCACTCACATGATGTCATCCATACAAATTTGGTGCATTTTTATGGTTGTGATCTCTTTCTAGATTGATCTTACAGATTCACTTTTCTCTAAATGGTGAAACATTGGAGTAAAACATACTTCATGTTGCTTCTTTTTATGGTAACTCCTGGAGCATGAGCAGGATTTTAGCTTTTCAGATATCAAAGTGCAAAGAATATTATTTAAGATACAAAATATAAGTCTTATTTTAAGCAAATTTAAATTAAAGAAATTAAATACTACCCTTATTCTCAGTCTGCAAAATATTTGTAGGTTAAACATTCACGATTAGACTTCCTACCAGCATTAGCAGGCTATCCAGAGAAAACAGACTACTTTTAAACCAGCTGTACAATTATTGAACTAAGTATGGTTCAAACAACAGAAGAAGGCAGAAATAATAGCATGTTTGAATCATTCTGTAACTGTCGATAGATGCGTCTATATTAGAGAGTATACTAGTTCTTGCAAACTATATGTTAAAGTCCAAACTGCTTTGCAAATTGTGAATTTTTCTGTTCTCTGTAATAACTGTAGAAAAATGATCTGTGTTGAATTGTTGAAAAGAATCTGTCCCAAGTCTGACAGCACTTAGAAATTCAAAGTGGAAGGTGCAAGATGGTCAGGGACAATGTAGATACATAGTATATGGGCACAAGAAATTCCTGCGCATACAGTAAAGAGTCGGTGCACATGCACAGCTGATTTGTGCAACTGCAATATCTATTTTCCACATACTGGGGAAGTTAGGCTGTTGGAATCTGGAAAAATAGTAAATCATAGCCCAAAATACAGAACAACAGATTGCAATTAGAAGCAGTATAACTAGCAGCCTTGTATAGTTTCAGAGGTTTGGGGTTTTTTGTTCAAGCATACAAAGATTATAGACACTGTCTTCATGAAGTAGAAACGATGCAGATGAACCCGCTGTAATAGCTGTTAAAAGGCTAAGGCTTATGGCACGTAAAGAGCGTAGAAAATCATAGGTAGTTTTGCAATCAGTATGAAAATTAGTGTATTTGCTAGTACCAAAGAGGTTGTACTAGGAGAATGACATGACCATTAATATGTCATTAATAGTATCGATTAATCCTAAAATTGTCTTGGAATTCTTCACTGCGTCTTTTCTGTCTGCATTGTACAGAAAGTACTGTGCAATGATGTCACTCTGGTAGGAGTGTATACATAGAGAAGTATTCTGAAAAAGACAGATAGATCTCTATGAATACGTTTGACTTCTGGCAAGCAAAAGGAGTGGATTTTACCACTCTATCCACAGCCAATATATTCCCCTTCCAAAAGGATACACTAATGAATGTACCAATACTGGACAAATATTGACGGCTCTGTAGACTAGGTGCTAGGCTTAGATAATCTATTGGTGAATTCTCAAATACCAATATCGGTCTTGCTAAAACACAGACTAAGTTTCTACAAGAGTCTGTGTTGATATTTTTATTGTGGTAGCACACTGAAGCTTTGATTATAAATCAGAAATCTATTGTGGTAAAGGCTCATACTCTGGAGAGGGGGGAAAAATCACAACCCAAAGATTTAAGGCAACGGATTGGAATTCCAAAGCTTTTTGGTATGCTAACATACCATTAAAATTTACATGAACGACATGGGCTGACTTCCTATAAATATGGCTATGTTAAGAAATTGAACATAGCTCTATGAATCTAGTTTGTGAATGAAGCTGTATGCAATTTCATATTTTTTTCATGTCTAAGAAATTGGTATAAATATGGGGGGAATAAATGAGTGTGATTGGTCAGTAATCAGAAATCATGGGGGAAAATGTATTCTATTTTATGCATTTTTCTGTAACAATGACTGCCATGTTTTTAAGTGATTGCTTAAGTTTTTCAATATTTGCTGAAGCATTAATACAGATTGATTTCAAAGATGTGGAACATGTCTGGTTAACATCAGGCTTCTTGTTTGTAAAAGCTATGTTACTTACAATTTTAAAATGAGAAAGCATTGTGGAGGCTGGCTTCCTCAGACTTGTTATGGGTTTAACTCTTAGCTTTAATCATGGTTGGAACATTCTGATCTGTGTAGTTTGTTCATGGGATTTCGGGCATGTTCTCTAGTGTTTCAATAAAGTGACCCAGCAGCCAAGCAGGATAAAGTTGAGGCAAAAATCCAAAGTTATCCAAAACAGCTCCACCGATGCTCACTGGCGTAAATTAAAATGCTGAAAGTTCAGGCCAACAGGATACAGTTTCAGTGTTTTCAGAGCTTAATACAAAGGCTAAAGTTGTTGTCCTGTAGTTGGTACAGAAGGCTTACCTTGGAAAGAATCTCCCTGCTGCAGCAGGTCAGGAAACTTGCACTGTCCATTTTGAAAATAGAATGATGAATTTGAGAGAAACTTCAACATACTTATTGCATAGAGAACTTTATTAGTAATCATTTCTAAGCTCTTTGGTGATTGGCATACACCAGTGCTACTCAAATGTTTTTTTGATAAAGCACACCTGCAAGAAAAGGAGAAGCCATCCACGTATTATATTACAGTAAAAGCACAGAGAGATGCATTTTTCAGTGAAGCTGGTTGTCAAAAACAAACACAATAACAAAAAAAAGCATATTTCTGTCTCTTGCTTTGTTAGCAGAGCATGTGTTGCATTTCAGAATTTGAGCTGTTCACACATCCATATATTTTCATGGATGTCTAGGGGGCATGTCCATGTCATGGATTGTCTAGGAGGCTTTTTCTCCAGAATTGTCAAAGGAGAATGTTTTTAAATACCCCTGTGACTTCTTAATTCCCTGGTCTGTTTTTATGGAAGTGGGTTATCTCATTTCGTCTCCTGTCACCCCAGTGATGACATGAAGAGGAGTTTGACTCTTCAGATTTTAGGGCAAGCTCTTCTCTTGGGGAGGGTTTAAGAGATGTCCCACCTTCTGAGTGTTTCTGGGAAATTTAATCTGACCAAAAAACAGCTTTTTTTTTTTTCCTTCAGATTTGCAGTGGCTTTTGCTCTGTGTAATGCTACAAGGAGCAAAGTAGCAACACGTTGCACTTGAATCTGCTTTCACATGCTCCTCCCAGCGCGGCTTGCAAAATGAGATTGCGAGAGAAGGTCTGTCTTATCCCCCGGGGTACTTACAGCTGAGGTGGGCACGCTCGATTCTTTGAGAAGCAGCAGTATTTTCACGGGAGCACCACAGATGTGCAAACGCTTTCATTTTCTTGCCTGCCCCGGTGCGGTTCCTCCCAGGTGCTGTGGGCTCGGGGCTGATCCACTGCCCAAACACCCCCGACACCTGCCTGCCAGCCCAGCCCCTCCCCTGCCCCGGGGGACCGCTATCTACAGCGCCGGGAGATAAGGTGGCATCTGGGAAGCCTTTGTAGGTCCCCCCGAGCTGCAGACTGAGGGCCTTGCTGCCTCCTCTTGTGAAGCTGCGGAGGAGGGACTGCGCTGGACTAGCGGCAGCAGCAGGGGAGGAGGAGCCAGAGCTGGCACAGAGCTGTTCCTGCTCACAGGGAGCGGATTAGCACCTCTCCATCTCCATGTGCTGGAGAGGCCGCGCAGGGGCATGGTCTTCCTCTGAGTCCTGCCATTCCCCAGGTAAGTTTCCCTCCGTCCTGTTGCATCTCCATCCCCTGCAGCTGGATGCAGCAGGAGGAGTCACCCAGGGACTGCTCCCCAGCCGTGCAGGGAGGGGAGCCGGTGGGGGAGGTGGGGAGGGAGGTTGCATCAGGGTTTACTTACGCCTTTTTCTGGGTGACGGGTGACGGCTGTCGCTTTTTGTTTAATTCCGAACGTTAGTTGCTCTGGCAGCGGTTGCGGCATTTTGTTTGTGCTCCTTTCTGGACTGCGTGCACGCAAAGCAGAATGTGGACCGTCACCAGGGCAATAGGGCTAAAAATATCGGCGTGCACATGCTGCCCGTCAGTCATCTTTCGAGCCCTGCTCTCCCTCTCTTTTCTTCTCCCTCCTATTAAAAACAAGTAAAATCAGAGGATCTAATAAAAACTGTTATAAAAAGCCTTTCTTTTCCAACAATAAGGGAAGTATATGTTACAGAGATGTACTGAAATAAGCCTGTTACTGGCTGGTTTCCACAATACAAGCCTTAACGGGGGGCTGTGAGTTCTGCCACATGGTTTCTCAATCCCTCTGATTTTGTTTGCATGGGGGGGTGACGTTTTGTTTGCTTTTTCCTGTGTGTGTATGTGTTTTTTCTTGTGTATTTGGGGGCTTTTTGGTTTTTGTCTTTGTTTTTTTTTTGGGGGGGTGGGTTGGTTTTAAAATCGGCCTGTGTTTTGCTTGTGAACTAACTACTCGCTTTGATCTCATTCATCCCACTTCCTATTGCTCAAAGGTAGCAGCAGTAAGAACCTGACAGGATGAAGACCTGTCACACGACACCCAAGGCAGAGCACACACTATCACACTCCTCCATTCCCACCTTGAAACAGTCCCTGCCCAGCAGAAGCAGAGAACCCCATCCCCTTGCTCAGTCAATCTTTCCTTTCCTTTACGCTACTGTGAGCAGCGCCTGCAGGCGCTGAAGTTGTGAGGTGGGCTCCTGTTCCTCAGAAGTATTGATGTATTTCTTGTCAACAACTCCATGACCCCAAGAATTGGGATTGTCACCCATCCGAAGCCGGATGAGAGCAAATGTTTTCCATCCCTTACTATGCACACACACACGCTCCTTTCAGAATTACAAAGTACAAATACCATGAGGAAATGGTTAGTGAAGGGAAGGAGGGAAGAGCTGGTAGCTTGCTGATGCTTTCTAGTCTAGTTAGTAGACAGGCATTTGTGGATTCCTGGCCCCAGTGCCTAGGCAAAATCTTGAATCTTTCCTGGAATTTTAAATCTTGAATCTTTCCTCTGAGGAAAAACAGAAGTACCACTTACGACACTTTAAAAAAAAAAAAAAAAAAAAGACTGCCACTGCTATTTGGATGCACAAACAGTAATTAAAAATGTAGAAAGGTACTGAAAGTAAAGTAAACATCTTCAATTCAAAAAGGAAAGAGAGCAAAACCATTACATTGGAATACATCGAAACTGTGGTTTTGTAGTCTTTCTCTGTGCCTTAGCTATGTCTCAAGCCAGTTTCATATCAGAACAGCTCAAATAAAACCACCCAGGTGTTAAAACAGCCCCTGTCTTTGCTCAAGAGATCTTTCCCAGATCTCAAACATATTATAAGCTGAAGGCTTGATAATTGTGAGAATCAGTTCCCTGACTCGCTTCCAGCAATTCATCAAGGAAGGAATTTCTTGGCTCAAGCATTCTGGCACAACTTGAGTTGTGTTTTATATGGTCAGAGTAATGTACAGGGCTTCAAGAAAAAGCTGTTAGCATTGATAGGTAGTCGGTGAAGCTGCTGTGACAAAGAACTCTAGTAAGCCTTGTCTTCAGACATGCGCGTGCAACTCTTATTAACTCAGACTTGTGAAATTACAGTAAATATTCATACACAATTTCATTTAGGACACTGACGTATCTCTTGTTACCGTCAACAGAACCAGCAATGGACCAATTAGACTGAGTAAATACAATGATAATTACCCACAATCAGCTTGGAGCTTACAATCCCTCTCTCTGAGAAGTATCTCTCATTGGATATAAGCTGTAAAAAAGAGCCATGTTTTCTCAGCCTTGTAGAATGCAAGTTGTATATATTTCTAATCTTTATTCAGATAGGCATCTGTTTCTTAGATATTCAGTCAATGTGTTTGTGAATAGTGATATCTAACGGCTATGTCCTTGAAAACTGCTGAAAATCAAACTGAATCTGGTCAGGTTTAAGCTAGGGGGAAAAGTGTCCCTTTGTGTGTATGCTTTGGAAGCTACGCTTGTTATTCCTAGCTTTAAGAAATGGTCACTTGCATTAGCATGTGCATGGGCCCTTTGTTGCTTTCAGAACTGATGGTCCTGGCAAGAGGTGTAGGCAGTAAGGGACCTTTCTCTTGCACTGATAGAAGGCATAAATATATAGGCACGTATTACAGCCATACCTCTTATAGAAGGTATAAGAGGTTAGTACAGAGCACAAAGATTCTAAAACTTAGGGGGTTTTTAGTGCTTGACTTTGTAAACCTAATACTATTCTCTTATTAGCTTCTGTATTTTGTCTTACAGCATACACAGGCATGCAAAAAAAAAAACACATTTAATTTCAAATTGGGCTGTGAGGTTTGTTTTTTTTCACCTGTTTTATAAGGAAGAATATAATATTGAAAAGTTTTGTGTATGGAAAATAATATTACTTCTGTAACTTTTCTATCTTCATTGCTTTCATTAGGTTCGCCACAACGATGAAAGAAGATAGGTTAAATGAGAATGATGAGGATTCTGAGCCATCCGTATGTGAGAGAAATGGCATGATTCCCATGCATGAGAAAAGTGAGGTAATTAATTAGCATCTCGAAGTACAGCTTTACTTAGAAGAACCCTCCTTTTCCTTTCCCTTTTCTTGCTGCCTCTGTTAAACTGCTGAACAGAATGCAGAGAGAAATCTCTGTGGGAATTTCTTATCATTAACAAAAGTTCAGTTTTAAAAAGTGTGTTATGTTGGATTGCTGGAAATCACTGGCTCCAATTTCAGCCTGTACTGGAAAATAAATCACTGTAAGATTCACAGTCAGCTATGGAAGAGAATTAAATGGACTAGGGATTGCTTCTTTGCTTTCAAATTGTGCCTATCAGTCTGATTGCTGAAGTTATTCATGCATCTCTTCCCTTTTCTCAACTAATAAAAATTTTAAAATCACAGTTTTAAACTTCCATTATGCATGGTTCTGGTGTTGACTTCTATATTTAAAAAAAAAAATTTGCAGTAAATGGAAGAATAAAATTCTTCATAGAAAAGGCACTTTCAGTTAAACACATGGTATTGACTGTAAAGGTAAGTACTGTATGGCATGGCTTTATGTGCATGTGTGGTTGGTGATAGCAGGATCACAGAGTAGAAAACCAAGTAGCTCCATGCTCAAAAGCTCACAAGATTTGGTTTTCCAACTGTGACTCTGAGTAAGGGCTATATATATATGAGACAGACAAATAATGGGAAACGTGGAACTGTTACTGGATGAAAGCCAAACCACAGTATAGGCAAGAATTCCATGTCCATGCTATGACAATGAGCTGACATGAAGCGGAATAACTCTAAGGGAAGGTAGATGATTAACTTGTCAAAAATAAAGACCCTAAAACGAAGTGAGGCATATATCCAAAAATGGTCAAAAAGTACTTTGGCTATGAATATGGATAAGCAGCTGAATTAGTATAAGAGAGCAGCTTCAACAAACTGTGCTTCAGGAAATCTGCGTAGTACTTGTCCTCTACGTTGACTTAGCAGCTTGAGCCTTCCAACAATGGATCGCGTGAGTGATGCTTGCACCAGCCACCTGTGCTGTTTCTTTCATCTTTATATAATAACGAGTGGGTTTGGTTATTTTGGTTCAAGGCTTTGTAACAGAAATTATTTAGGAGTTATGATAAAGATACTGTCTCACTGGGATGATGCTAATTGTTAACTTTTTTGTGGAATCTAGTGTCGAAGTAGAACCTTATCAAACTAGAAAATACTGATATATATTTAGCTCATACCCAAGACAATCTGAACCCTGGTTGTTAATGTTGTTTTTCTTCAAGTATTCTTCTTCAGCTGAACAGGTGCTATGTGTTCAGCAACAGGAGTTGTTAGTCACAGATAAAAGGTAAATGTCCTGCAGCTTCTCATTTGCAGATCTTTGTGGGGTATAAAAACAAACTCAACAGAAAATGCCTAATATGCTACAAAGCTCTGACCTGTCCTGTAGTACAGCAGTAGTTTACTTAATGTAGTCATCAGTAGACAGGATGGACCTAGCACATCACAGCTGATTGCAGATGTCTGGTACACCACTACAAATACAGACAGTGCTGCTTCTGAGAGGATCTTACTGCTTTCATTCAGGAGAGACCAAGAGTAGACACCAAAAGTGCTGATGGGAATATACAAACAGAAGAAACTGCTCTCTTGAATCACTCTGCTCAGCAACCTCCAGAACCGATACCAGGATCTTCAACATCTACAAGAACATGGAGGCAAATATTTGCTTGCCCACCCCAGGGTTTACTGGCCTTAATAGTGACAAACGGTATGTAAAAAAGTGACAGCACAAATGTTTAGTTAACCTGAGAAATGGCAAATGAAGTACTTGTTTCTCTGAATGTGATGATTTCTAACTATTTTCCTTGAAGATAATGAAGGGAAATAGCCATGTTTTTGCACATCATACCTTAAACATTTTAGCAGAGGTCAAACAAATATTCGTATTATTTTTGTTCCTCTATCCTGTATTCTGTGTTTAATGTGGCAGATATGTCTTTGCATTGCAAATTGTTTTCATCACAAGAAAGACCTCCTAATTCTCATCTTAATAGTCTCTTTTTGTGTGAGAACATCAAGATGATTATAAACACAGTGCATTTTCCACACACTAGATGGCTTTTTATTGAATTAAGGCAACAAAAATGAGGCGGTGGTGATACCTTTCTCTGTGTGGAATACCCTATATTTTAAAAGCCAAGAATCCCAACTCCAAGACAAATAAATTCATTTTGTTTAAGATTTGCCCTGCACTCTAATCTCACGTAAGAGAATGCCTGGCCTAACCAGTTATTTCAGGCTTTTCCAAGCAAAAGATATTTTCTGTGGTTTTGACTGCTTTTACAGTCTCTGCTCTCTCTCAGTTGGGATTCTTTGATATTATGTTTGGAAAACTACTGGTCTCCCATCACTCTCAAATACAATTAAGAAAAGTCCACCTCGAAAATGCAATATATTTTCTTATGAGAAGGGAGATCTATACAACAAACTTTTTTTTCTCCTTCCCTCTTCTGCTTTTATATCTATGCATGTTTGTTCTTGCTGCATAACTGTAGGAACAGACTTGGAAACCTGGAAAGAGTGTAACATCTTCACATGTTCTGTAACATGTTCACATATCTTTTTTTTTTGCTCTTTGTATTATTCCTGTTGGATTGCTGTATCAAGAGCAGTATCTGTACTACCTTAGGCTGACCGGAGACATGACCTTCTTCAGATATTTTTCCCCTAGGGATAGCAATGCATTGTATGAACCTATCTAGCCAAAAAAAGAGATACTTCAGTTCCTATAGAAATGAGCCTAGAGCTGCAGTCAAAGACTGCTGCTCAAAGACTTGCCAGGCTGTACAGCAGCAGGCTCTTACTGCAGTTGTTAAGTAGCTGAAGGAAGATAGTTGAAATGCAAGATAAGTTTTGTGAAAGTCTTGGCTTTGTTTGGGACCTGTTAAGTGCTTTCCACAGTCGCCTAAGATTTTTCTCAATGATTTTGGACCCTAATGATTTTCTTGTTACCATTTTCTGAAGTATCTTTGTGTCTACAAAATCAGAACATCAGCTTAGGGAGCATGAAAGATTAAATGCATTGTTATGATTAAACTCATTTTTAAGGTAAGAAGTTTTAATTCTGGGATTTAATTGTACCTTTTTCCTCAGTAGAAAAACAAATGTGACCTCATAGTGAACTTTAGCATTAAAAATGATTAAATATGAATATTTTTTTTCTTGTTCTAGTTGCACTCGTGGTCCTGGTTTGGGCTGTGGTTTGGTCCATCACTGGCACTGAATGTCTCCCAGGTGGAAACCTGTTTGGAATTATGTTTCTTTATTTTTTTGCTGTCATTGGTGGTAAAATTTTTGGACTCATTAAAATACGAACACTGCCACCTCTCCCTGCTCTTCTGGGTAAGATACCCTTCCTTCTTTTCTTCCTGCATAGCAGCGTTGTTTAAACAAGTAACATCTGCATGCTAGATGTGTTTGGATTAGGAATATGCAAAGTCCCCAGATCTGTAGCTTTTCCAAGTGACTTGCGTCTGGTCCTCTTGGAGAAGGTGCAAAACGTCCCAGACTGGCTCAGGTGAAATGGCCTGTATGTTACCGAGTCTCCTCTTTATCCTCTTGGTTAGATCAAGTATGATATTGTGAAGTGCTGTAGTGCCAATGAAACTGAAAACGTCTGCCCCTTTATTGTGCTTAGTCTGTAACTAAGTAGAGCTCTTGATACAGGGAAGTCTTTGTGGCAGAGTGGGCTAAAAATATCTGCCTGTAGTGTGTTGATATGATTTGTAACCTGCATAGCTGGCGGTGTCTCACACGTTAGCACCTCTTACAGGAGAAGGGCTGGATAGCTTCCTATGTAGCACTGTTCAGGCAGTGTGCATATTCTTGTACTGCTTAGCTTCACAAGTGAGAGCAAATTCAAATGAGAGGGAGGGAGGTTTTGCATGTGGCATGCCTGCTGCAGTAACACAGACTTTTACAAGCAGGGAGTCTGCCCTAAGTAAACATCCACCTTAAAAAAAAAAAGATTCTGACCATTTGGATTCTGCTTTTTTCAGTTACATCTGTATCTAAAAGCTGAGTTGAGCATGAAGCTGCTTGTCTGACCAGCATTAATGAACAACAGCAACTTAAGCATGATGGCACATGTCTGGCGAGCGGCTTGTGTTAGAGTTCATTGTTCAGATCCATGGTCTTTGAGGAAAATCAGAGCAATCTGAGACAAAGGAAGAAATAGACAATGTCTTTATGTAGTCTTTTTTTTTTCCCCCCACTAAAAATACAAATCTTATGCTCTTGCATAGGAATCCTTGCATTTAATCTGTATTAAGTGCACTGTGGCTGGCTTAGCACTCTGCACCTTATAGTGAGCTTCTGCATGAGGGGAAAAAAGGAATGAAATTGGTACAGAAACAGTCACATAGTATACTTTAGGTATACATTGCAGAGAGGTGTAGCTGGCAAGGTGAAGCAGAACAATGAAGGTATCTTTTAAGGTGGTGGGTTTTTTTCTTTGTGAAGCAGACTTCCAAATTCGTGTAGATCCAGTACTTGGATACCACACACACAAAAAAAAAAATTGCAAAGAGCATGTGATCATTATGCTAGCTTGATATAATTGTCACGAGGTACTGCAGACTAATAATGTCACTTTTTTTTTTCTGAGAGGGAGTGTGAAGAACAGTGTCCAAAAGTTTAGCGTGTTCCAGGACAAACCAATTCCACAGCCAAGGCTTACAGGCTCACACCAAGCTGTGACCAACCTGAGCACAGTATTTATTTACTTTCTGCCTTTTTTTTGATTTCCTGTTTGTTAACATGGTTAATATGAAATTACACCATGAAAATGTAGGTCCCAGTGACTCAAAGATACAATCAACCTTTACAGACCTATAGGTAAAGTTACCCTTTTCCATACTTACCTGTATCTTTCCAGAGCTCCAGTTCTGATAGCTTTGCGGGAAGTCTCTGCTTAAAAAGTTTTGCTAATATTTGCAAAAGGTTGGATCTTACAAGTAGCTTAAATAAAGGATAAGAGCAAGTTCCTGATATTCTCCCCCTTTTTCCCCTTTGCATAAAAGCTGTATTGCCAGAGCATTTTAAAATCTGAGTTAGTCCATGGTCAGCTGTTTTAGCTAATTTTCCAAGGAATTCAGCATTATGGTTCCTGTGATGGCTACATTTCTTATACCTAAAAGGATTTTTTTAACAGTTTCTAACGTCTGAGATAAATATACAATACTATTACATGATCTTACTCTTTTCGTGTTAAAACAAGCTGACAAGCAAAATATGTTTAAGGATCCAGAGGTGGTTTTGCTCATGGTAAGTATGACCTGCACTTAGTGAACAAATTTGAATTCTGTTGACTCTTGCTAGAGTTAAAAAATTAGCTACAGCTAAATTTATTTATTGTGTTCTAGACCTCTTTCATTGCTTTAAACATCACAGTTTCCAAGTACCCATCTTTAAAACAAGGCTAATATAGAATCGGAGCTGTTTCTTTGTCTCTTATATATCACACAGTGTTTATTTTAACAATTTGAGGTAAGTTTTTATTGCAGTCAAACAAATCATTTGACAGCAGTTTGTTTGCTTTCATTTAAGGGATGCTACTTGCTGGTTTTCTCATCCGAAATACCCCATTCGTTAGTGACATTGTCCAGATAAACCTACGCTGGTCTGCAGCACTGAGGAATATTTCTCTTTCAATTATCCTGACTCGAGCAGGACTTGGCCTGGATCCAAAGGTATGGCACCAGCCATTTGTCTGGGGTATAAAGCATAAAAGAGCCCTCTAAAAATTGAATAATTAATTATTTAAAATTATTGAACTGTTTAGTCTTAAAGGATTTTTGAATTAGAGCATTACAGAAAGCATAGTTTTGACTTGTATAGTCATGTTAATCAACATTGGTGACTGGATTTGTAGAGGTGGTGAGCAATCCAAAAAACACCTGAAGGAAACTGACTTTATGACTATTTACCCCCCTTGCCTCAAAGAAATGTCCTGAATTTTGTGAGCAGGACATCCTGAGGACAGACAATCCATCGTAGTCTGTTGGGAGGAGTTCACACTGCCTGACAAACTACCTGTCACTTTACACTGACAAACTAAAACAAGTAATGAAGGGAGTCCCTATCCTGAAAGAAAAATATTGTTTGTGCTGACACAAATCAAACAAACAAACAAACAAACAAAAACTTTTGTCTTTTTCGTTTTTTCCTTTCTCTTTTTTCAATCATTGCAGGTTTTATGCCAATATGTTAAATTTACAGATGATTCCAGATGTACTACAGAAACAGTGCTTCACATCACTGTGAAGGCCATAATGCTTCTGTGAACAAAATAGTTTTCCTCCACATGCTTGAGGAATTCATTTTCCCTAATAAATTATTTATAATTTTATAATAGATAATTTATAATAAAGTTTTATAATTTATAATGTTATTTTCCCTAATAAATTTATATTCCCTAAATTAATTAATAAAAGGTTTTGCTTGATCAAAATCAGCTGAAATAAAGCTGTGCCATATTAGCCCCTATCTATTTAAGTGGCTGTTTAAAGTTTATAGCAAACTTAGTTTAATTATAGCTAGCTCAGGTCAACAAATCTGAGTTTCTTACCCACGATGAAAACTAGGGAGTGTGATTTTTCAGCTATTTAGGAAAACAGGGTTTTGTCATTCTTGAAAAACGGTTTTCTTATATTACGGTTGTCCATTTTATGAAGATATTGAAGCTTGTATATCTTGTATTAGTGTGTCCTGTGCATTGTTACGCACAGCTTGAGTGCCCAGTTACACGAGATTGCTTTTCTTTCTATTCCCTGACAACTTTTTTGGCCAAAGGAATTTCATCTTTGACTCATTTGTCTCCCATGTGGCAATCGAAACTGTCATTTGGACTCCATATGTAGCAACGCTTTGATGTTCTTACAATTGTTCCTTGTGTAATTGAAGCTGTGAAGACAAAGATGTCAGTTGCTCTGGTGATTCTCAGCCCTAATTATGCTGGGATAAACTGCGCCAGTAAAAACTGCAACTCATTGTGATTTTTTCCATGTCAAAATTTAGGGACTCATCCTAGCAGAGTCATGTTTGTGACTAACTGTTAAAGGCTGCTTTTAGAATCAGATGCTCAGTTTTAGAGAAGTTTTTGGATAGAAGTTGCTGAACCAAAAGGAACGTACTCTACTCTGGGTATCGAGTGAGAGTCAGCTGAAAGAAATGCTTGGCTCCTTTCTCTAATTTCATGTAGTTTTAACTCTTCATCATTTGTTCAGATTTGGGGATGATTTTTTGGGGTGCTCGTGCAACTTATGGGATGATAGCAAAATCTTCTGTGGACAGAGCAAATGACCTCAAGTACCCGTGGCTGAGTCAGATGGGTTCAGGGTGCACTTTTCAAATGAATCGTTGCTCAAGCCTCTCCTGTGTTGTTTGCACTGCACAAGAAGCCAAAGAATCATCAGCTTCCCCTTCCTCCAATGTGGAGGGACCTTAGTAAACGTGTATTTGGTGGGTTTCACTGCCACACTTGTGACTTGATACCCAAATTCAGTTGTGCTTGAGCCTATCTCTGGCATAGGCCATGTAAAAAAATAATATCCCGCACTGCGGCTTAAAGGGAATTCTTTCAATAAACTAATCAGATCACAAACGTTATTCCACTCCATGAAGCTAAGGGTACTGATGCTAATGCTTGAATTTGCTTTTATATTGTAGGCTCTTAAGAAACTCAAAGCAGTCTGTTTACGGCTCTCTTTTGGACCATGCCTCTCAGAAACATGCACAGCTGCTGTTCTCGCCTATTTATTCATGCATTTACCATGGCAATGGGGATTTATATTAGGGTAATGTACTCTCTTTTCTCCTGTGTGACAAAGGTGCCTATTTTCATGCTACGGCTAGATGATCCAAATGCAGTTAGTTCTCTGCCAAGCAGACGCCTCAATTTAATGCCAGTTAGGAAGCTGTGCTTAGCCCATGTGGTTGTTTGCTTACCATTCATGTCTGGGTCTGTGGCTAATTTAAAGGTCACATTTCCAAGCTGTGGAGGAGTACTTGCATCATTTTTCTTCTCTGTTTGTGATCTGGGCATTACAGAAGGAAGAAGGATGGTGCAATCCCTGGGTATTTAACCACAACACAAAGGGCTTTTAGGGACAGAAAATGATACCACAGTTTTGTACTCAAATTCGGAATTTCCCCTTTGAGAGATGCACATAGGACAGCCTTCTGTCACAAGTCGAGGATAAGGATATGGCATCATTAAATTTTGGAGTAATATCCTTGAAGAGGAAACCTGTTCAATTAGGTTCTGTCTAAACTGGTGGACTCAGTCCAGACCACATACTAGAGCAAGATGGATGCACTCCTCTGCCACATGCTGAATTTTGAGAAGGAACTAGGCGTTCAAATTGTAGGCGTGTCTAGACCAGGTTCCTAAAGTGGACAGTCAAGGTGTGTATCAGGGAGTACAACTGTGCAAAGTCAAATCTTAGTCTGTGGAACCCTTTATTTTGAACGTTGAGTTACACAGTCAGGAAGTAAAAGCTGACTGTGAATCTGCATGAAAATATCCCTGCTTGTAATTAGCAGGGAAAAGTAAGGACAATATCTTATGTAAAGGTTGATGTAAACTTCAGGAGAGGGATGAGAATGTTTTGAAGTTCACTGCTTTCTTTCAAAGAGAGGCTGACACCATGTGTTTTCAGTTTTGTTCTAGGTGCAGTCTCTCCTGCTGTTGTGGTTCCCTCAATGCTGATTTTACAGGCTGGGGGCTATGGAGTGGAGAAAGGTGTCCCGACTTTGCTAATGGCAGCTGGCAGCATTGATGACATTCTGGCTATTACAGGCTTCAACACTTGCCTTGGGATGGCTTTCTCTTCTGGTATGCTGGTTAATCTGTAGGTGGTGACATCCATGACAAACTGTGATATTTTGAGGAATCTATGCTCTGTTATGACTGGCTAGTTTGTATCTTAATGACATCTCCTTGTAAAGTTCATGAATGGACTTGAATATTGATAGAGAAATTACCTGTGGTCAAAAAAGTCTTCATGTGACTCCATCCACTCTGAGTTGTAGGTCAACTTTCAAAATAATTCCCGCCCCCCCCCCCCCGTCTACTCCCTCAGCTGCCAAGTCTGGCCCCTGTGTGCCCAATATAAGTGCTCCCAAAGTCTTCCAGGGTTTAACAATGCTCTAGCAGTGGCTCTTTCTTTGGCTTTTCTAGCACACTTTCTTGGCATGAACTTGCAGAGAGAGAAAGTTGCACTGTCTGGTTCTTTCAGGCCCATGGGTTCTCTCCTGGCGCCTTCCCCCAAGTAATTTAAAGCAGAGACTGTCCTGGAATCACCCTCACAGGTCTACAGTGTGGTTCCTGTGTGAAGGGTCTGTTTAAGGGTTACTGAACACACTTTTCTTTTGTCAAATAGGTTCCACTCTATACAATGTGCTCCGGGGAGTGCTGGAGGTTGCTGTTGGCATAGCAGCTGGGGGGATTCTGGGAATGTTTGTTCGGTATTTCCCAAGCCATGATCAGGTAAAAAATATATATATATAGTTTAAAAAAACTGTTATATAAGAGATTCTTCACTAAGGGATGCTATTCTTATGTTATCCATTTTCAAATTTCATACGAAGCTGTGTTTTGGGAAAGCAGTGCACAGCTCTAAGAGCTTCTAACGTTTCAAAGCCTATGGAGCAAGGATGTGTTTTAAAGACGTTTACTTGCTTACTGCAACAATGTGTGATCTCACAGTCCTTCCTGATGCAGAGCTTGGAGCCCAGCTCACCATCCTGCTCACTGAAGGTGGTGGTGATGTTCACATATAAAGGGAAAACCTATTTCAGACAGTAGAATAATCATCAATTAAATTGATGTGCAACTCATTTACTTCTCTAAGATGTTTCCATTAGGCGTAAGATAAAATAGACAGATTACGGGCTTCAAGTGATCGGGCATATTAACATCAATTAGAATGTGTTACTTCTGATTAAAAATAATGCTTATATAAAGTGATAGATGGATTTACTTTCAAGGATAATTAAATGAACAGAAAATTGTAGAAGTAAATAGATACATTCTGGATTACTGAAGTCAATTTCCAAAGCACCTATTGCCCTTGGTGGGACCAAATTTTCTTAATAAATAAGATGAAAAATGTGGCACGGAAGCTAATCAAATAAATAGAAATGGAGGACAACAGAAGAGAGATAAATGTCTGCTATGAAACTGGAACAAATAAAACTAGCTGACTCTGGCAGACATTTGACTTGTCCTTAAAAACATTTAGTGGCATGGATTTCACCCCTCCTTGGATAAACTGTTCCAGCTGCTTGACTGTACAAGCAGAAAATCCTGTTATCATAGAGCTGAAGCACGGTGGTTAGAATCATGTTCCTTGTGATACAAAAAATATTTTGGCAATAAACTTTTGGATGGGCAGAGGAAAAGAAATGTTGGATTTCCGAAATTTTAGTTTGCTAGGAATAAGTGTCCAAAAAAAACTTTCAACACAACTGAGGAGTTCAAGTCTCACTTGAAAGCTTCAATTCCTTCACAACGGTACCCTTTATTGCTTTCAAATGAATAAGCATAGACTTTTTCCTCAATTTCTAAAAAGAAATTTACTCTGTTTGTTTGTTTCTTTCCTTGATTGCAGGCATCTCTGTCATGGAAGAGATCGTATTTTGTACTTGGGCTGTCCATGTTTGCTGTTTTTGGTAGCATCCACTTCGGCTTCCCTGGATCGGGAGGGCTCTGCACATTAGTCTTAGCTTTTGTTGCCGGTGTGGGATGGTCTGATGAAAAGGTGAGTGTTTACATAAAGAAGCATACCATACAAAAACTCGTTTGAATGCACAGCTTAACAGAAGTTTGAATTTCTGTCAGAAGTGGCAGCGGTGCATTTATGAAACTTTAGGGGGAATACAGATTAAAAAAATAAATCTGCATTTATTTTGGAAGTCTTTAACATTTAGTGTGACAGAAATGTACCATGTATGTGGATAAGGTAACGAATACTGACAGTGAAATGCTAACAAGCTTTCCTTAGACATCAGTGCAATGCCTTTTAAGCCCCACAGAGATTTAATTGTCATGGCACTTGACTAGGAGTCCAGAGCTTTGTCCCAGAGTTGTGTGATGGTCTCTGTAACCTTAAGCGGTCATTTTAAGGTAAGATTTACTAACAGGTATCTAAATACAGTTGTGCACATAGCCTGAATACCCTGAGCTTTTGTTCCTTGTGATTTTGGGAGGTGAAATGGAAAGCATTATCTAACCATTTTTTCATCTTTCCCAAATCCTTGCCAGTGTATTCTGAACAAATGTAGAGAGCAGGATGCCCACACTAAATGGTGATATACAGCCATACAGAAACCATACAGAAGACTGTTTCTGAGCCACTTTCTCTTAGCTATGAAGCCTGCTTCCTCTTACTGTTGCTGCTCCGCTGCATTTCTGTATCTTGGCACATCTCACTGCCTCTTTTGCTTGATACCACCAGCACTTCATGTTTTGAGGTCATCTTTCTCTCCATAGGTATAGCCTTGAGACATGCAATAAAGAAGGTGAGAAGAGAAGAAAGGAAAGGGAATCAGATATATAATTATTCCCATCTAGACCCTGACCTCAGTAAGATCTCAAGGTTTGTTAAAATAACAAACAAGAAACCATGGTTTCTATTTAAAATACTACGTTGTTGTCCAATTTTAAAGGAAGGGAAACTTCAGACTTAACTACTTAAGAGCAGTACAACTCATAAAGCTCACTGAAAGCTTTTAAGCCATTTCAGAAGGAAGGTCCTTAAAAGAAGGTATGCAGTTTATAAATGCTTAGCTTAAATTCTTTTGATTTGTAGATGAGACTTCTTGGTTGTAAAGATGATGATTTCAAATGCCATATCTCTTTTTGTCAAAACAGCCAGAGATGTCTGTATACTGTACACTCAGTATTTTACCAAGATTTTCCTTCTGAGCCTCTCAAAGGCCACTGCCTCATGCTGTCCCCAGTGGAAGTTACTTAACAAATAATGTCCACAGAGAACAAGGAACATTTATCTGCTTCAGCAATAGGTACAGTGGGCCGTAAACAATCTGAAACGATGCTAACATCTGTAAAGAGGATTGCTTCTCTTCCAAAAAAAAAGCAAAGGGTGAGATAACAGGGAGAAGTGTGGCAAATAAAGAAAAATGTTTACAGATCCATGTATTTCTACCTTATTTTCTCTAATGTTACAAAAGTTTTTGCATTGCAGTTAACTACCTTTCCATGGACTGAAGAGCATGTTGCAAGATCAGTCCCAGAGAGAACGTGAGGGACAGGACACATCTGGGTCCTGGATTGATTCAGTGACAGAGCACTGCACTTGCATTTTCACAGACTCCAGCCTGTATGTTCATTTGCTGTTGCAGAACCCAGTTAATTAAAAAAGAAGTGTTGTTAGATGTGCTACACGTATCTCTTTGTATAAATGGAAGGTTCCTGTTTACCTTGGCAGCAAGTTGTTTTAGGAAAAGTGTCAGGTGTAAAGTTCAAACACAAGCAGAAAAAATGGCTTTGCAATTATATAGTACATCACACTGTGAATTTCAACACTTTTTACTGGTATGGGATTTCAGGCTTACTCTGTCTAGTTTTGCTCCTGCTCACATGGAGATAGGCCTGAGTGTAGTATGAGCAGACTTAGGTCATTACTGACATTTCTGAGGGCCTGACTCTGCTCAGGTACAAACAGAAGGACAAGTGTAAGCATGCAGTTACCAAAGGCTCAGAAACTTCATGGCAAAACAGCTGAAACTGCATCTTCCTAAATCCTGAAATCAACTGTGCTTTATTTTCTTCTTCTAGTCTGCAAACTGCTTTGTTACTGTTCAAACATCAGTAACTTTTATTTCTCGAGATAGCAAACATTTATTTTCTAACAGAGCAAGACACACTATGACCTTCAAGTGGTACACAACTGATTTTGAATCATTTTGTATGAGGTCAGAGTAGCAGTTTACCATAAACTGTCTGAGGAGCAATTCTGGACGATCTTCATGATAAGTTTTCGCTTCGTCCTTTGATTAATTAAATGTGTGTGCTTGATTTTTATTTTTTTGGTGAATATCAAGATTATTTTTTGTTTTCATTGCAGAGGGAAGTAGAAAAAATTGTCGCAGTTGCATGGAATATCTTTCAACCTTTTCTTTTTGGTTTAATTGGAGCAGAAGTATCTGTAACATCTCTTAGACCTGAAACTGTTGGTAAGATCATTCGCTAGTTATCCAACTTTCATTACTAGCTTCCAAAAAATCTCTATGAAGGAATCTGAAGTAAAGCAGTATATAGCTGACAAAAAAAAATGTAAAAAGTGAAACCATTGTAAAGCTACATTTTTAGGAGCCTTAAGGTACCTTTGCACAAAAATAGTGATAAGTATGTGTCCTTGTTACAGGGCTCTGTGTTGCTACGTTAAGCATTGCCCTAGTTGTGCGAATCATAGCAACGTTCCTGATGGTGTGTTTTGCTGGGTTTAATTTCAAGGAGAAGGTATTTGTCTCGTTGGCATGGATTCCCAAAGCCACTGTCCAGGTAAAACAGTGCATCATCACTTTCAGTGCAGGCTAAATCTATTGTCCTTAGCACAGCTCTTCCTAACTAGCACAGCAGTAATCAGGGGGAGGATCAGGCCTCTTAGCAGCAGAGTGTAGTAGGGCAATTTAGAATACAAACTCTCCACTAAGTCTGCTTGAAAAGGGCGTAGGGGACCTTCCATGTGAGGGTGTTTTGCTTACATTCTAAGTTGTACTAATAATAGTGAATTGTACATACAAATACTTCAACAGGGAATAACCTTCCCTCTGCTACTGCAGATCATTGTGCCTTTACATACAGGTTTTGAGGACTCTCAAAACAAAGGTAAAAAGCATTTCCCTCTTAAACCGCATACTGTCTGCTGAGACAGCCACACCAAAGGCTCAGATAGGGTTTTCAGTTTGTGGTCACTTCAGTAAGGGGTGGTCTGACAGGCTTATTGCTAGAGAAGCCTCAGGCTGTTTGCATTCCTGCTCAGTGATCAGTCATTAGAGCTTTGCCTCAATAGCATGATTATTTGCAAGCAGAAGTTAATAATCAGAACGGGCAAGGATTATTGCAAGATTTGCAAACTAAATATTCAGAAGCTGCTACTACTAGTCAGCCTGCTGTCAGGACACATTCTCAAGGTGAGGAATTTTAAGAGCTCCAATATGCAATATGCTGGTCGTGCCTTCTCCAGAAATGGCATAACATGTCAGCTAAGCAGTGTTCTCCACGGGAGGGAACCACCCGGATAAATTCATTAGCTTAGGAAATTCAAAGTGTGGCTAACTGAAAATTGTTCTTCTAGGGCTAATAGAACCCTTACTTTTCTATGTACTAGAAACTAAGGGGTTTGAATATATTAAAAATTTTGAATTTATGTTAAATGTGGACCCTCATGTTAAATGCGGATTAGACCTTTTTTTCCCTGTTTCACTGGTAAAGGTCACTTGCTCCATTTCAACAGCGCTTTCTTTCCTACAGGCTGCAATAGGTTCCCTTGCCCTGGATACCGCAAGAAGTCATCAGGATGAGCAACTGGAAAAGTATGGAATGGATGTACTGACGGTAGCTTTCTTGGCTATCTTGATCACTGCTCCAATTGGAGCCCTGGCTATTGGCTTGGCAGGGCCCAGACTTCTGCAGAAGGTGCAGACAAACAGCAAGGAAGATGAGGAAGGTGCCGAAGCTGGAGAAGAGGCAGAGGCCTGTGAACCTTCGTGAGATGGACATCGACAGGAATATGGTCCTTCAGCCCTTACGCTTTTGAGTAAACATGTTGTGCCTGTAATCTTTGTGGAGGAAACCAAAACAAGTACTGGTTATATGTGCTATTTCAAAAGCAGCTCTGGTGGAGTTTTATAAAATACGTAAAAGTGTTGATAGTGCCTTAAGAGATGAACCAGCTAAACACACAGTGAATAGGCTGGCCAGGCCGTGAGTCACTCAGAAGTTAGCAGTCAACAGTTACTTGAAACATGTGGGTGTGAGGCCAGGGAGAGGATCAGAATTGTTCAGGCATGGAGTGGAGTCATGAGGTAGATAAACAGAAGAAAATGGAGACTAACGTGAATAACTTCTTGATGGTTGAAACTGGGCTGTAAGATGACAAGTTCAACAGCTCAAAGAATGCAACTATTGAATTAGAGAGGATTGACGCACAGTGAACGAATCCTGCCATGGGTTGGTGATTCCCTCTCCTTCCTCATCCAGGTTTCAAAACTTGCTGTTTCCCATTGCTGTTCTCCCACACATCGCGCACGTTCCCTTGTGCCTGCTTTCAAGGGCCTGTCAGTTCTGGTGCCAGCAAGGAGCAGCAAGCTGCTCTTGTGTGCTGGAGGAGGCAGTTGGGTCCAGGGTCCATCAGGGCTGTGGTAATACAGGAGTATCTGGTGCTGGTAGAAAGGGCTGAGCTTGAAAATAGGATGAGAGTTTCAAGGAGGCTGTGAGGACTGGGAGAGGGTTATATGGGACTGGGACAGCTGCTGCTTCACATGTGTACCTCAGCTCTTGTGCAACACTACGTCAAGCAAGGGAAAGCCAGCTCTTCAGCCGCCGAGACCGGCTATGTTCTGGCCCTGGCTGCTGTAGGACGGGAGAGCTCCCCTAGGATGGGGTTGCTGGCAGGACAAGGCCAAGGTAGCAATGAGTTGTCCCCTTCTTCCTCAGCTCTTTCTGGAGAACTCAGCAGAGTTCTGTGGCAGACCTCAAACCAGGATTTATGGGTCAGCAGGTATCTCCTGTTATTCTGTCCTGAATTTTTACTGATTTGGCTGAGAAAATGCAATGATCTGGTCCTTCTCACATCTGCATTTGGGTAATTGTAAAAAAGTAAAACAAGTATTTACCAAAAAAGTAACAAGTTCGTTCTCAGTGTTCCAAGAGGTGGATGGCTGGGTTGGCTTTGGGGATTGGAGGCCTCTCAGATTTGGCGTGCCATTTTAACCTCTAATTAATAGAGAAAAGTAATAGACTTGAATTGAACAGCCTGGAAAAAACAGTGCTGAGAGGGATGGTACAAAGTGAAAGAAGCCTCACCACACCTTCCTTCAGAAAGGCTGCTATGTGACAGCACTAGCACCTTCACGTGTTCCGAAAACACAAGTTGTGTAAAGCTGTGGATGATGGTAATGAGTGGCAGTGCTCATTTTGAATCTCTTGCCAAAATGTTTCACCAGGGAGAACAAAAAGTGAGCTTTGGTGGTGGTGTTCTTTTGTTTTGGTTTGGTTTTTTGATTTGTTTTCATTTTATTTAATATAGATGCCTCCTGCAGTCAGTGCAATATAGTTCACATTTGACTTTCCCGTATGACTTGTTACACTTTTTTTCCTCCTTGACTGTCCAAAAGCCAGGAATAAACCTCCTTTGTTGATCAAAACCCTGCGCTTGCCTTTAGGTTTGGTATCAGTTTGGGTTTGGTACTGCCTGTTACAGATATTGGCAAATCTTTGCTACATTTTGGGTGAGTAACTGGCTCTAAGCAGGTCATTTTCTGCTCCTTTCAGAAACATGGAGTCAGTACAGCATTCCTCAGAATCTAAGTTTTATTTATTTTTTTTAAAATAAGGATTTTATACTGTGGTTGTAATCGAGGTGGACAAGGGCTGTCTGCAGAGCTCTACACTGCAACTCATTGAGGTTGTTTTACAGGATACTGTATAGAATATCTTTGTGTCCAGAGATTTTTGGCATCTGTAAGCAAGGACTAACCAATCCTATTTTAGCTCTTGAATTGTTACTATGCAACACAAAAAGGTAAGACAATACCTTTAAAAGAAAGCTGTCTGAAACTGTATGATTTGCTGAGTGTGTGTATGCCTCCGTATACAGAATAATTACAGCTTAGTATGTGTGCCTTTTCATATGGCATCCTTTCCAAGCCAAAAAGCAAGGTTCCCAAAATATATTGATAAGGTTTATAGCCTGCAATTCCAGCACAGTGATAAAAACACCAAGAAGGTCTTCGGTAACTTTCCCCTAACAGTTTTCAAGTACAATTATTATTTCATGTTCTCCAGGCATCCTTACCATATACGCTGCTGTTCTCTCCACTTCTTTAGGGAATGTACGGTCCTCAGTTCCCGTTTGTTCCCTCACCAGAGGAAGGTGCTCTCAAACTGCACAGACTGATGCATGGTTGCAGTGCTGCACTTGGTGGTTACTGTGTCCACTGACTTCTCTGCCCCTGCTGCCTGCTTTAGGTGGCTGATGGAGGCACTCAGTTACTTTAACAGGGGTAGTTTAGAAGGAGCTAATTGTATTCGGAAATTGTAGTGTCTGTAGACTTAATTGATACTGTGAGGGAATAAGCTGTTTAGTTCATCAGTGACTATCACATAATACATTCTACGTGAGTAAAATTTACAAGGGGAAGCTGTACATAGTTCATTTTTTTCATCAAGTTTTATACAAATTAGAACCCTCTTTCAGGGAGGCATCATTATGCCTCGTATGGAGTCTGTTCAGTAACAGAAGTGTAAACAATTAAAGTCCTTTAAATTTGAACACGACCTTAAACATGCAAGCAAACCTCTGACGAACAGTTGTTCATGATGGCCTCTAATACTTGCTCACCATCATAACAGCAGCTCATAAATTGGATTTATCATGTTCCCTTAACCTCTGTGCACTCTCAATTTATTCGTCAAGATCACGCCCCCCACTATTCTGAGACCTTGAATAGCTGTACCAATGAAAGTGTTTCTGTCTTCTAATCCAAACTCAATTTTCCTTTCCTCACCACTGCGTGTGGCTGTTTGTTACAAGACCCTTTTTCCTCGACCTTTATTAAATTGTGAACGAGAATCAGACTGAAGCTCTTACATAGTCCTGCAGATCTAGTATGAAGAGCATTAATGCTTTATAATGCTCCTCTCCTTGTCTTCCAGACAGGAACAAAACACTTATCATCTTCTCATGAGAAGCAACATGACGTTAGGGCTGAGACTGACAATTTCAGCTCATTTTAAATAGCTGTTAATTTAAAGAGATACGATTTCACTTTATATTAGAGTTTGCATGGGTAAAGTCACAAGGCCACCTCCCTTTGATCAAAATGCCATGAAATCATTCTTGAATAATGCATAAATTCAAGACAATAAAATCTTGTGCCGTGCCAAGCACTCTTACATGGAGGAAATAAAATCAGGGTGCAACCTGCAGTGACCGATAGCCAACGGAGCCCTGCTGTCATGCAGACACAACCACAGGGTAACATGGAGGAGTACTGAGCACCGGGTGCTCGTGCAGCACCAGAAGGTTGAGGAGAGCCTCTGCAGCAGAACAGTCTGACAGCACAGCGTGGTCCTGGCGGCATGCGGCGGGCAGTTACAGCAGGCAGCATATGGGAAAAGACAGAAATGGGCCATCTGGACACAGGAAATCACACAAGCTGGGGATGCAATGATAGTGTAATTATGATCACTGTTTTCTCTCTCTTTTACAGCCAAACTGTGCATTCTAGAGAACTTGGATGAAGTCTAAAATTAATTGTGAAACACTCGGGGGTGTAATATGGCTGCAAAACGGTGAACGGTAGTTTTTGCATTTTGCTTTTTAAATAGAGTGCAAGAGATGAAATTTTGTGCCAGATGCATTTCACATTTACTTTGTCTAATAGTCAACCCAAATCAGACACCCTTCTCTAAATTTATTCATTTACATGTTTCATTGTAGTTCATTACAACAAGTCTTCATAGTCAAGAGAAAGGTAAGCGCCAGCGCTTGAGTTGCGTAAAGAAGGCATGTTGCAGCATGCCATGTCTTGCTTTTCTGGCTTTTGCTTTTTCCTGACTGTGAAGATTTGGTCTACTGCCTGAGTCCTGGTCTTTCTTAGAACTGGGCAAATCTATCCCTTTGCGTAGAGCTTCCAAATGAGGGCAGAAAAGTCACCCAGTGCCAAGATGTGACCAAATATATTCCAGCAGGTAATTGGTTCAACTCTTGTCAACCGAGATAAAGGGCTCTGCTGACACTTTAGTTCTTAGCTAACCCCATAGACCTCATGAAGATAATTTGAACAGATAAGTAAACTGTGGTGGGTTTTCTTGGAGTGGGAGGAGGAGGGGTGTCTGCTTAAATGGACAGACTTACACTAAGAGCGCAAGCTAACTGTTAAAGGAGTCAGCAGTGACTTTTTTTTTCCTTACTTTGGCATCTGCCTTCTCAAGGACATCATTTTAATTTCAGAGGGAAAATTCCTGCATATGGCTTGCAGATGAAGAATCCAAGCTGCAAGCAGCACAGGATCAGATAAGCCAGTCCTACCCAGTGCTGTGAACTTAGCGGTCCAAGTAAATTTCATTTACTTGGCGAGAGCTGTTGGTACAGACAACAAACTTCCAAGGACTCCTGAAAACAAAAAGGATGAAAATGACCCTGGTAGCTGTTGGTGATAGATTCTCCTGATTCTCCTTCATCCTGGGAAGTGTTTTGCCGCCCTTCTCAGCACTGATGCGAACACTAATGCATTGCACAGCAACTTTCACAAGGCAGGTAGGCGAAAACTGAACTCTTACTTTGATAACCAAAGCAGCAGCAGAAATTTTGGGTTGGATTTTCTACAGCAAAAATACTATAGCCAGTGTTAAGTTTTTGTTTATTTCAGTTTTATAGCTGTACTTTTGCAGGTGATACTTGCAGAAGATTAAATTATTTTTTCTGCCAAGGGTATTAAAACCTACAAGAATGTACAATCCATGTATGTTAGGGCTCTTCACTGCGCCTAACGTAGGCCTGCTTCAACACCGCATGAGGGAAGATGGGCACCTCCTTCACTTTCCATTTAACTGAGGCCATGAGAGATAGTATTCCCTTCACAGACTGAAATGCAAGGACATGGTCATCTATCTTCCTTATGATCTTAATTTTAGTATCATGTAGAAATTATGAAAATGTCCTTTCTAAAAAGGAACTGTGAGTGCTGCTAGGGCAGTTCCAAATATGCTCCATTCCCCTATAAACGTAAGCAGAAACAAACGAAAAACTACCTGTTTTGTATTCGTAGTTGTAGATAGTGTAGCAGCAGTCACGTCTAATAGCAAGCAGGAAGAAAAAAAACATCACAAACTGTCCTAGAGCCAGAGTCGAGAGGCCAAGCTTTACACTGTCGTTCTCCTTTTAGAATAGCATTTTGGGAGAAACAAAACCACTTTTGCTGTACTACTTACACTGACAGTATCTGTCTGAGTGGAGCAATGGAAGTGAGAACAGGATGATGTACAGAGCTTACTTCTCAAACTTAGGGAGACATCACATTACCTGAATGCAGAAGTATCCTGATAAAAGCTAGAAGTGCACACAGTTGTATATAATAACTGACTGCTGCACTAGGCTGTGGATTGAAAAGCTGGAAAGCACCGTCTAAACATGTTTTTGTATTTCATCTAGCAATTTCTCCACCAAGCCCGAGAAATGAGCTCAGTGTTCATTATACATTATCTAGAATGGAAAACAGTACAATACAAGACAATATCATTATGGATCGTCCTCTGTTATAAGTGTTATATCCTAATGGGGTAGTGGTTACAGGTTGCTTTCATCTATTAAGATAAGATTCCCGTGAGGCATTTAAACAAAGCTAGATTGTACCACGGTTCTGTTACACGCTGTGTAGAAGCAGTCAGGTAACCCACAGTCACGTCCTAATCAGGTAACCCACAGTCACATCTGAATCTGCCACGTTCTGCTGCAAGGCAAGAGCTTTAGGTACCGAGACCTACAACGGTTACAAATACAGGCATTACTTTAGTTCTGTTGCTGCTGTGACAGCCCTCGTGTGAGAACGGCTTCCTAACTTGTACTTGTTCCAGCACTGGTGATAAGTTTTGGCAGTAGCATGCTGCTCTGGGGCTTCCCACCTACCTAACAACAAGCCAAACAAAATGCTTGTTAAGGAACAGTCAAAACTTCCCTTAGATTTGTGCCACAATTTTAGACAATTGTCTAACTTGTACTTTTAAGCAGACCGATACAGTTTTTCCTTGCAGCATAAAGCACTTTAGAAGAATTAATATGGAGTCTAGCAGTTAAATAAGTAGCACTTAGTTACTTACCTGCATCTGAAATTAAGCCCTACCACAGCGAAGTTCTGACTTGCCCTAATAACCGTTCTGAATCAGTAACAAGCCAAGAATACAGTTCACCTCCCCTTTCGTGGTTCTGTCATTTAACCAACTCCACCCATAAAAGTCCCCACTACAAGTAGCAGCATATGCAGTGCATATGAACTTTGCAAGGAGCAAATCTGTTTCCTCACAAGAGCATGAATGACAAACGGGAGCTCAGAATAAAGGGGCAATGTTACTGGCTGACCTGTTCCCTTGGAAATAGTGACATTTTTGCAATTATGTGTTCATACAAACAAGGCTTAACTGTAGGAAGTCATTTTATTGTTGAAATAAACGACTTATATACAGAGATACTTACTTTACAGTTTTACAAAGCAGACAGTTCTTCTCAGAATAAAGTATCCAACAGTGACAGATTTAGCACTGTCTAAATGCAGTTTATCCCAAAAAGAAATCTACAGCCATCATTAGACTAAATCATACCAATCACATAATAAAATGCTGCCCCTTGTAACTACAACAGTATAAAAGACTTATCGGTCGTGATCTACTGGATAAAGCATTCGCTATACTTCTTTCTTCTTGAGTATTAGTGGACCTACATTATCTCCTGTGAGTTCATTGTGCTTGTTATGAGAGCCATCACAGACAGGGAACTGGAAGAAAACAAACGAGAAATTAGTACACCTCTGTATAGCAATTGCTGCTAGTTTCTCCGTTCCTCCTACTATGCCCCATTTCAACATCAAACTCCCTGTCCCCCTATCAGACGCATTACTAAAAAAAAAGAAAACACATTGTTAACAGGTAGCTAAGTTTGTGAGATCCTAAAATAGCTGTTCATAGACACAAATTTAGAGATGAAGCCTTCGCCATGAAGAACAGGGAACAAAGCAGCCACTATGGGCTTAAGGTTTATTGCGGAGCCAGTAAAAGTGCTCTCAACAGATCATTTTCAGCCAGTAAGTACCGTTTTAAGCAAAACTGAAATATTTTTCTGAAGTGATTATTCTGAACGAAAAGTACTTGGGAGAGCTTTCTAGGTCCAAGGCATAGTTTTTTGTTAAAACAGGAAAGCATTCAGTCTAGAGAGGCCAACATCAGAGTGACATCAGGACAGTCGCAAGAACGAGATGAAAATCATCCATCTACTTCTGTTTGATGCATGGGACACGGACCATCCAAAGCAGTCACCTAGTGGTTGCTCTGGACCACGTGGGGATGTGCTTTCCCTCAGAGGGAAAGCACTCTTACTTTCATTCTAATATGAACAACTTTCTAAGTATTGTTTTTCCATCATAAAATAGAATTGTAGTTTTTTTCCAACCTTAATAGTTCTAACTCATCTTCTAATTAGTTGAAATATATTTTCAAACCTTAAGGTTTGTTTTGTTTTAATCTAAATCACAGATGGTCACTCTATTTCTAGGAAAAACCCCAGTGTGTGTTGTTTTTTTATTACAGATTTCAACAGTTTCTCTCTGCATGTAGCTAGGTTTACAGTAGAGAAAAGTAAGAACTGTGCCATTCTCTGAAACCAGGATGCTATTCCACCTCCAAAGAAAAGCAAGAGGTCACCTTGTTGCAACTCACTACCACAGAACTGATAAAAACATGCAAGTTTCAACCTCAAATCCTACAGTAGCACGAAGTACCTTACCGTCTTTGAACGCCAACACCTGCAGTAAGCTTTAGTGAGACACAGATCTTCGATGTTTATTTCATTCACTACTTTTGGATTTTCCTTCTGGATCTTGAGGTTAATCAAGCTATCCTTTTGCTGTTTCTTCTTGGGAAGGAACGGACGAACAGCAAGGTAACCCAGCAAGGCCAGCACGCCCAGGAAAGGCAATAACCGCAGCCATTCTGAAACTAAAGACAGGTGGAACTCAGACTGGCTCTTGACACCACTTCAGTCTGCTGCAGCGTCAGCTATTCTCAGATGATTTAGGCTTAGGGTAGGGAACAGGACTGCTCAGTCAGCAAGGCTCTGAGGGCAGATGAGACTTTGTGGGTAAGTCATAAGATGAAAGAAGCCCCAGATTAAAATCTGGCTTTTACTGTAGCTAAGGAACAAACTGGACTCCTGGAATTTCATCTGAAGTTTATTTTTTAACACTCTAGAAGATGACTTGATGGAACAAAAATTAAAACAAGTAAAAGGTGTACTGAAATGAGGAACTAAAGTTACAGAGGTTCTGTTCACCAGACATAAAACACCACCAAGTAATAGCAAACTGGGCATGATTACATGTGGAAAGTTAGTAAAAAGTCACTACGGTTCGGTGCCAGTATCTTACATTCTGTATACGAAGAACTATTCAATATGCTTTATAATTAGTTTTTTTAATTGCTCATTTCAGATTTTTATTCTTGAAGTTTTCCTCATTTGCTTTGTTCCACAAGTTGTGTTTAGAAACTTTTGGCAGATATAATGCCTATCATCAAATAAGCACTAACAAAACCTTTACCATTGCTTTTGGTTTGTTTGTTTTATTTTTCAGAGCTCTGTTTGCTCAGGGACCCGCACCAAGTTTCTACAATGCACATAGAGAAGGAGTCCTGACACTGGCTAGGTACCTTTACGTAAGTCAAGCCCCAGGGAACTGCTTTGTACCAATCTGAGACATTTATTTTAAGTACAGGTAAGACATATTAGTACAAAAAAGACTTACTGAACTTTGAAAGAAATTCAGCACCCGGCAACGGATGTACTTTAAAGGCTGATACACTTTTCCAACAAAACAAGCTGTGACAATACTCCAGTGTAATTTAACAATGCATGTAGCAATAGAGAGAGGTTTTTTGGTTTTAATTTCTGGAGAATACATTAAATCTGAATAGTCATAAAGAAATAGAAGGGTGTTCCAAACATTTTAAATTGAGAAACAAAGAACTTGAATGAGCTGGAGCACAAACAGTTACACAAGCACTTTGTAACAGAAAACAATAATCAAGTTCCTCTTTTAAATGATTTAGGATCAGAACATATCAAAATTTTGTTCTACAATTTGAATGCAATAGAACAGGTGAGGATGCTAGGTAGACTGTGAGCTCTCAGAAATCACATTATTTTGTGAGGCTTAACTTTATTTGTAACAATAAAGAGCTTGCTCATGCTAATACTTTTCCAGTTAGAATGCAGTATTTCTTTCTTAACAATTTGAAGGTTCTGGAAGTACACCATGTAACAAAAATACTTTGCAGGAATAGCTTTATGTTCTCTGGGCTTTCTATATCCTTTGATGTGAAAACCATGCTTACTGCATTTATCTGGAAATGCACCACAAATGAGTAAATGATAAAGATGCTGCAAGAACTTTCAGTACTGTCTTTCCACGCCTGCATTTGCAGTGGTTCCTTTGCACAACAATTTTTGACAGTATTTCCTAGGAGTCACCACAACAGACTGGTCTCTGTTCCCTCAAAAAGCTGTGGGCCCTAATTAATAACAATCTGGAAACATTTAAGTATCTCAATGCTACACAAAACATTGGGCTTCCTGGACAGCAGTAACTGTTTGTCTTTTCTATCATTACTGTAAATAACAGTAAGACAAAAAATTCAAGCAGTTTTACTCTCCTTCAATAACGTAGTGAACATGCTCATTAAAAATGAAAGTTGCCTGAATATTCCAGTAGAGAGAAACATTAAGTTCTGGACAGACAGCGTGGTCCCCCAAAAAGGCTGACCATTTAGTTCTCACAGACACCTTTCCCTGTCACCGTCTGAAAAGACACAGGACAGAATAACGACAGGAGCCACCAAGGCAAACCTCTCACAGAGTGTCCTGAGGAAAGAGGTCTGGACAGCCAGCTAACCAGGCAGCCCCTCTGGCCTTGCACCACACATGGCCAAACCCCATTTTAGAAGCTGCTGGCATAGCATCATTTACTCTCTGAGTTACCACTATTAGAAAGGACTTAACATCTCAAACTTTCACGAGATGGTGGTAACTCTGGTGGGACTGTGAAGCTGAGAGGTAAATGATAACAATCACAGAAACACAAACTAAGCCATGTTCCAGCCTTATCATTCATACAGCAAAAATGGTATCATGAGTAACATCAGTTGAGATGCACTGTTCCAGAACAGCCCATCAACAGTCATCTGAACGTGCTTTCTGACTTTATGTGAAGGGCTGACTTAAAACATGCTTTAGAAGAGAGGGAAAAAGCTTTGGTCACTGAAAAAAAAAATCAAATTCAATATTTAACTTGACTGTTGGCGAAGAGCTGCCTATCTACAAAGCTACACTGAACTCCAAGACAGGATAGGCATCCCAACAGCTGCACCATAAAGAGAAGCAGCATGCCTATCGAGTGTTAGAAATACCACTGGACTAAGACTGACACAAAAAAGGGCACTCTGGCCAGAATTAAATGTTATTAAGAGACCAGCAACTGAACAGCAAGTGGCATCTCAGTACAGCTTGAAACTCCCTGACAGGACTTTGAAGTCAGAACACTCACTGGGGCACCAGTCGTGTCTGTGGGAGACTCCTAACCAGTTGGGTTCATCCAAGTGAAAGAGGAACATGACAGCTGTAACCTCTTAGAAAGGAAACTAGAAACAAACAGGAATAGGAAGTACAGGGATATTATTTATCATGGGTATTATTTAGCATCTGTACAGTGCTAAGTGCTGATAAAGAGTTTTGTCCTCAGTAGCCAATGATTATTGAGAAAACACTACTCTGGGAGTCTCTGGAAAGCCCCAAGTTATACCAACTTGTATCTTAATCATAAATTGACTTTATTGTCAACAAGACTGCCACCGGCTCATACTTTTAGACTGAAAAAAACAACTTGACCATGTTTCTAGGGCATGAGAAACAAGATACTGTCACAAAGTAAGAAGTCCCAGACCTTTGGACTAGGAGGGGTAGGCGAGCCTTCACCCAAACTAATGCAAAGGTATCTTCCTACAACCGCAAGCTGCTTGGTGGTTTTGAAGCCAGTCATACCTTTCTGAAGCAGATGTAAGGCAATTCACAAAATTCTGTTTATTTTCACAGCTGATACTCAGAATTCAGCCACTACATTGACTCTGGAGATTCTTTATCAGCTCTGCTGCATGGGAAGAGGCAGTCTTTGGAGCCAGAAATGGAGAGCAGAGGATCGAAGAGGTTAGTCTTCAAACTTGACTTGTATTAGGATAGAGACCAATCCCAAAGATAAGTCCTGGAAAGTATCAGGAACATCACTGAAACAGGAGTGCCCAGAGAACTGCAAGAAGCTGAGGCCATGGACCACAGGCCATGGTGTTAGGTTTCTGAGAAAACGTCTTAACTTTTAGTCCAACAGTAACAAGTCCAAAAAATAAGAAACACAAACGTTGTCAGCAGGAGAGGACCGACCAGCCACTGAGAGTGAAATCAAAGGCAGTGTTTACTGTCTGTATGTCTTTCACCAGCCCTTCTTTATCTTTCACTTTGATTTTATGTTTTAGCTCATTTACGTGGAAATGACCCTGTGCAGACTCAAAAGCAGTTTCTGAAGATAACAACTCAACCGCAAGCCAAAGTTTTAACAAGTATTAGCTACCAGTCAAAATGAATACTGGAACTGTGGTTGTGTTCTCTCTAAACCGCTGCAATTCTTCACGCAGGTTCAAAATATTGACCCAACTATTTTCTCTTTGGAACTAATAAGCTGTTCTGTCCCGTTTTCTGTTTGGTTGCTTGATCATTTATTGATGTTGTCATTGCTAAACAAATTAAAATCAAAGGACTCTGCACACCACTTCAATGTTAGCTTATTCAGCAGGTGGGAAGGTGGAGAAGTGACCGTTCTTTTAACAGCACAGCACAGCACACTAAATAATAAAGCAGAAAGCCAAAGCAAAGGTAGGTTAGCAAGCTAGTCTGCAAACGAGAAATTCGTTGTTCAAATGAGCTCTGCAGACTCTCTGGTCATGATGTCAGCCCTCCTTCTTTCCGCCAGTAAAAGATGACCCACAAAACTGTCCTCTTTCTGCCTGGCAGCTTGTCACACTCACGTCCCTCGTAACATGTATGCCAGGTGCGTGACAGCCCACACAGGAATGCATCATGTTTATGGAAAGGAGACTGGCACCTAGAGAGACCTTGAAATTCCCTTTTCTCACTTCTGATCACATGTTATTCTGAGGTTAATTGCTGTTCCAGTTTAAAGAAACTTACCAGGACAGAAAGCAAAGCCAGCAGACGGCAACACTGTTCATTTTAGCGAACTTGAGAAGGGAAGGGTAAAGCAGCTATGACAAGGAACTGAAAGAGGCTTCTGAGCAGCAGCAGTGCGATAATTCAGCTATCCATTTTCAAACCCAAGGTCAAACACATTAATTCCCTCCTCCCTCCTTGCTTTTACCTTCAGGAGTTCTGCACTGGACATTAAGAGTCTTCCTCTCTCCAAGCAAGAAGTTTTCCACTGTGGTCTGGCAAGGTCATAACAAACACCGGATGTCTCAAGGTCTATCATCAGCACACCTTAACGATACCCTACAGGAAAGGTTCTTCCCTGGGCTTTTGGTCTGGTGTTTCTACAACTGATGCACCACAGGAACTGAAGCTGCATCTGCCTGGAAGCTACCAAAGGTTTATAGAAGCAATAAAAGCCATAACAAGCAAAGCACTGCACCGTTCCGAATTTCAGTTCTGGCCCGACTTTGTGAACAAAGTCAATGCCAGCAAGAGCTTTATAGTGCTGGTCCCTAAGTTCAGCAGATGCCAAAGGACAAATACTAACACATTTTAAATGATTTAAGATCAGTATTATTTCTGACCTTCCAAAATGAAGCAAAGGAAAATGCTTGATGTATTATTTGCCAAAGAATATGATGCCCTAAAACTTCTAGTAGTAGTAGTAAACACAAAAGGAAATTTAAATCTGATCTTCACTATTGTTTAAGAGTCATTCACTGATGTTAATTCAATTAAAGATATTTATAATCACCATTTTCCTTCCAGTTTTTAAGTTGCACTATACTCATTCAACAGTCCTGGAAATTTGATTTTAAAGCTAGAAACCATATCTGTTTTATGAAATGGTGAATTACTATTCAACAATGTAAAATACAGCCACTTACAGTATGGTTGGTGCTACCATTACCCTGTTATCAGAAGTACCCCTAAGTCACTGCTGCAAAACAACTCCCAGAACTGGCAATCCCCTACTTTTACAGGGCTACAACTTCAGGATGGGGCACGCGAAGAACACAACAACAACAACACAGAAGAGGAGATGCTTGCGGAAGCACGCTTATTAGACAAAACTTGAGACTGACAGCAGCTCTGGGTGCGGGTAAGTACAGAAATCTTTCATGAGCAGTGAGGTTTCAGTGAGTTTCAATAACTTTTAATAGCATTAAGATAGGATCATTTTTAATTTATGTGCCTAGGGTATACCATCCTGGCATTTTCTGTTGAAAAGCCTCAACATGTTGCATCTACCCTATGCCTTATTAAGCACCTTGTAAAATTTTGCTGGTTTTTCTATTATTTTCATTCATTTCCACTTTAGAGGAAGATATCTAAGCAGGACATCAGATAGTATTCTAGCTGATTGCTGAAAAAATGAAGAGCGTCAAAACATTGGCCCAATAGCTATGTATTTTTAATTATCCCTCTGTTTCCACTTTTCAGTGTTTAACACGAGACCAGTCAAAGAAATCACTAATAATTAGAGGTAATGCTTTTTTTCAGCTACGCACACTGAATTTTTAAAAGGTCTCAAAGCAATTTCCCACTCTGTTCCTTCTTTTACCTATGTTTAATATTTTTGGGACTGACATTTCATACATTTGGTCTCCCCTTGAGGGTTTCAGTTGCTTACTTATTCCTCTCTTTCCAAATTCAAGCAAGCACCTGTTAAGGGGGTTAACAACATGACAGCAAAACATTTCTATTTCAAAAAAAAAAAAAAAAGAAAAAAGAAAGCTCTGACCAGAGGTTTTCCAAATAAGTTCAATTACTAGACAGTGTAGTGTGAACAGAGGCTGCACAATAATCCTGTTACAGAAACGTATGTCTGGAAATGTGAAGCAAGAAGATAGTAAGCTCAGGTATTATTAAGCTTAAGAAACTTTAAGTACCACTCGTGGTTAAAAAGACAATGACTTAAGTAGGAAACTGTCAAAAGCTGGGGTAGGAGAAGCTGCTTTGTTCTGAATCTCATTGTATCCCTTTCCTCCAACTTTATAGCAGCTGAGCTTCTCTTTTGGTCAATATAATTAACAGCATTTTCAGATGAAAGAGTAGTTATGGGGATAGAAGGACAGGTTTCCTTGTCCTGAGAAAGATAATGGGGCTTTTAAGTTTACAAGGAGCATACACACTGTAAAAAGTACTCAGACCTAGTTTTAAATGAAACCATTTCCCAGCACTACTGAAGTCATACAGCTTGGTGCTGCAAGAACACATGGGCTTGATCCTACACTTTGAAGATGTTTTCTATTTCCAGACAGCTCCGGTTAGAATATTCCTCTTGTTTATTATCGCCAAACTAATCTTGTTATTCAAGCTATTTGAGGCTCTGCCTGCAGTACCATGCCAGAGCCTGAGCTCACACAGTTCCAGTTTGCAAAGTACTGAGATGCCCTGACCACCTAAGGATTTAATGCTACGTAGCGTTTTCTTTCTTGTTCGCTCTGTGATAAGGCTACGACTAACAGATGGATATTTTCACTCCCTCACCCAGGAAAAAATTTAAAAACTTGTAAAAAATTATATAAGGACATTTAAAAAAAAGCTTAATTTCACGCTCCCGTACAGAGCCCTCTCCAGCTGTGTCCGTTAGCTCTGCACAGAGGCTACCTCGGACCCTTTAGGCAGAGGCAGGGGCTCGGGCCTGCAGCCAAGCCCCACGTCGTGCCCGCGCGGGGCCCCTGGCTCGCCCCTGCTCGCACAGCCGGACAGGTGAAGCACGGTGCGAGCCAGCCGCGGCCCAGGAGCCTCCTTTCCCCCGACCCCCCCCACCTAACTCGGGCTGCTGCCCACCCCACACGGCTTTGTCGGCCGGCTTTCCTTCCACAGCGCTTTAAGGGCGACCGAACGCCGGCTGCCCGTCCCTCTCCCCCCGGGGGAAAGCCGGAGGAGCCGGGGAATTAAAGGAAGGGCCCGGGGCCGCCTACCTGTGAGGCGGAGGAAGCCGCCGACGCTCTCGGGCAGCGGCAGCCGCTTGAGGTAGGCGGGCAGCTGCACCTTGACGATGCGGGCCAGGCTCTCCAGCACCATGGCGCCCGTTGGGGGGGGGGGCAACGGCCGCCAACCGCCGCCGCCGCCGCGCATGCGCCGCCGGGCGGGGCCGCGCACGGCCGAGCAGAGCCCCCCTCAAGCTCGCGCCGCGCGGGGGCGCTGCAGCCGCCGGGGGGCGCGCGGGCGGCGCCGGCCGCTAGGGAGGGAGGGGCCGAGGGCGGTGCCGGGGGCGCGCCGCTGAGGGGAGGCGGCCGGGCGGGGGCTGTGGGGACGGGCGGGTGTTTGTCCTGGGTTGTGTGTCTCTGGGCACGTTATCCGGTGTTCTCTAATTTCACGGCAAGGAGACCGGTCATTTGGGCGTAAAAATTTGCCTCCGTATAGCCGGTGAAAAGATGGAGCCGTTCCAGGCCAGTTCGCAGTCCTGCCAGACCTGGAAACTCTCGTGGTAATTCCTCGGCCACAAACCTAACGCCATTTGGGTCAAAATGCTACTGCGAGCTCGTCCATCACGTGCTAACGCCAAACGGCAGGGAGCACGAGCATCTCCAGGAAAGCTGAAAGAGCGTGATTGTTCTCGACCTTACGTGATCCTGACTGGAACACGGTTCTCTCTCCTCCCTCAGCATATAGAAACCACACCACTGCTGCCTGTACCAGCCGTGCTCTTTTCCTGCCACCCCAGAACTTGTAGCTGTTACGTTTTGGGTTAAGTGAGTAGGGTTGAGCAAAGCAATGACAAAGTAGTTGTACCTATTTCTTGAAGCAGTGCGGCTGTCTTTAGCTGCGTCTGCTTGGCGGTTTTCTTTGCCTTCTGTTGGCTGGGATATAAAAGCACAGTGCTAGTTTTCTTTCACTATTTTGCTTCAACAATTGATCCTGGACAACATTAATCAAAATTAATTAATTTAAAGTTAAAATTACCATGAAGAACTAAGGCAAAAACTAAATACTCGAAGCCAGGCTTAAGACAAACAAATACAGCTTGTTTGTGCTTCTGGCCTGAATATTGCTTTCCTACCTGTGACCCTACATTAACTTTTCCTGATGAATCATCTTTAGCTAGTGAGAATATTCCTGTGATCTCAGAGTATCTTAGTTCCCCGCCTCATCTAAGTTTAGTCTGATAATGACTATGTCTGATGTCCTAAGATGATTCCTTCTTATGCAGGCAAATGCCTGCTCTTAGACGAGATAATGAAAGAGCAAAATGTTTGATTATTCTGCAAAGATTGCAAATCAGATCTGTCATGATGTAACCTTGTTTGTGAAACTCTGGAGGAAAAATACGCAAGGCTGAAGATACATCAAGTAAATCCTTCAGCTGTGAATCAAACAACTTCACGCTGAGGCTGAGAGTCCCTGTCCTTCCCTGCATCCTTTCCTCTGCTCTTTCAGCCTCCTCTGGATGCTCGCTGTGACATGGGGAGCACAGCTGACATTTCACTGAGCTTCTGAGCCCTGCTGCACCGCCTTTGATCTGCACTCCACTCAGCACACCGCCGCACATGCTGCAGAGAGGAACCGCTCTCACTGCGCCTTGCCTGTCTGCATGGGCATCACTTGACGTGAGGCGTGAGTAGTTTTGGTATATGAAAGGGTGATGTCATTGCTTGTGGAAAAACTATAAAGAAAGTGAAGCCTGAATGAGATTATTAGCTGGAGGGGAGGCAAAAGATGGTCTTTGGACATCCGGTTTGAACTGGGGCTTGGGAGATCTGTGTTCACTCTCCAACTTGGCCACAAACTTCCTGTTTGACTTAAGGGGAAAAATGTAAGCTGCAGGCTTGCTCAGTCCTGCAGAAAAGAAGAGGGTTTTACGCCGTTGTCCATCTTTAGGGACCTAGTTACAGGGGAAGGACTTAAGATCGGTTAATATCAAGAGGCTTACCAGGCATGTGTGACATCTTCTTTCTGTTATAGACCTTTAACCCCCTGTGTGGACATATATATGGACACAAGTCCATATCTCTTTGGGCCTCAAATCTCAGTGCTGCTGGGTATCTGGAAAATCTTCTAGCACTTTGGGAAGAAGGGCAGGGTCATTTGTTGTTGCATATTTAGCTTTGTTTTGTGAATGTTTAAAGTAGAGATTGCCTCTGCCTATGTGCTTCATACTGAACACGGCCACTGAAAATCTGGTATTGGGCAGGGAATATAGGAGCTGCTGTAATAAAAACAGCACAAAAAGCCCAAGCACAGCTACTGGAACAGAACCCAGGTCACCAATACTGAAATACAATTGTTGCTTTCAGCAGTAAGTATCCTCTATCACTAAGATTTTTCAGCAACTAAGTACATTACAGACAAGGTGCAGCTTGGAGGCCACGTGAGGAGGTCTACATCATTAGTGCTAGCTCAGGTCTGTTACAAGGAACTCCCAAAATACAATTCAAAAGAGAATTGGCAAGAGGACTTGCTCCTATGCATGCTTTGGTGAGAATGGTGGAAAAGTTCATGGCAGAGGTGCAGATCATGTTCGGTGGGGCTTGTTCTGTTAAGTGCAATGTTACTAAAACATAGCTGCATTTGTCCAGCTCGCAGTAGAAGTAAGAGTCGCCTTCAGCATCCAAAAGCTGGTCAGCCCTGCTCCATCTGAACGCAGGTGAAAAGAAGCTGCTGGTGTTCCTCCTCTCTAACCCTGCATAAATTGCTTAATGCCCCTGCGTCTTTAATTCAGCTGCAAAATGAGGTAATGCGTGCTGGTCTGTCTAGAACACATTAGGATTTGCAAAGGAAAAGAACATTTATAGATGATATTTATGTATTTTATTTTACCAAGTACATACCTGTAAGGATAAAAGATGAAATATTCCAAGGTAGCAGACACACAATCCTTCCATCTCTAAAACAAGCCTAAGTAGCGCAGTAATTTGCTCAGCTTTCTTTCGTGTTTATGAGCTTTTCTGTCAACAGGATGTCTTGTGTTGTTAAAACCATTTTCTTGGAATTGGCATTGCCATTATCCATACCGAGCGCCTAGAATAATCTCTGCAGCAGGCAAAACTACTGTTGTCAACTAAAAACTAGCCTGTCACCAAAGGGCTGGGTTCTGGCATCAGCAAATGCATGGCTCTATCTAGGAGGAAGCTAGATCTCTCCCTTTGTATTTGAATCATTTCACAATGGGGGTTGATTAGCTGCTGTTCCTGCTGTTTGTAAAGATCTCTTATTCTTCTGCTTCCCCAAAACCAAGCAAAATCATGACACCCCAGAAGGGCTGCAGGAACTGTGATTCATTTCATGTGGTCTCCGTCAGTATGCAGCACTGTCAACACCCAAGTATTAAAAGAACGAGTCTCAAAGAATAAGTAAACTGGCTTAAAACACATAATCCATAAGACCATATGTATATATAAGGTTACTTTCCTGCTTTATGAACATTGTGAGCGAGTTGCCGTTGCGTTGCAGCTAAGTTAGGTTTTCATTTGTTATTTTTACATCCAGAGGCTTAATTGCCGTTAGAAGAAAGCTGAGACTGTCGCGCTTTCACTTGACTCTCCGAACTGGCACTGGAAGTGGCTTCTGCTGGAGCTTGTGGAAAATATCTGCTCCTCTGCAGCGTGCACCATGCTTGAGAGAAAAATGGATAGAGAAAATAAATCACTTATAAACGAATCAGGAGGGTAATTTTGTGATAGCATAATTACCATATTATAAAATTATACTAAATTATTTTACAATCAATGGGGGATGAAAGGAGAATCCAGACCGAAAGAAGTTAGCCTGGTATTACTTTTTAACCTAGCTAATGTCTAAGCATTTTACAATGTAACTATTATGTTTTGAAAGCAGGTGCTATTGTAATTGCCTAAGTAGCTGCAGTGTCCTACTGTAGCATGTATTATTGTTGCATTTTCAAATGGCCCTGCGGCTCAGAATGCTGTTTATTGTCATGGGTTGTAGAGCACTCATTTCCGAAAAGAATGAAAACAGGAATGTAAAGAAAAATGGCAAGATTTCTAAGAATTGTATCAAATTCCAAAATGCTACTTTGTGCAAGAAAGACCAGAGCCTATGTGCAATTGTACATAAGAAATAATCATTCTTTGATCTCTCAGCCACAGGTTTAATATTTTAATTTCTTCTTCTGACTGCTGTTGCTGGGGAGTGTCTTGGGGAAGTGCTGTGCTTAAGTTATGGTTGAGGATATGAAACAAAGCTGAAGAAAATCCCAACCCAAGAAGGAATAGGTGTCTTCAGTGTTGATTTCCTAGATATCCCCAGATAAAGTACAGTTTGCCTCTTTTTACATTGTTAGCTTTTTACAAGCCAGGACTGTCTTTTTTGCAATGGTTAGCATTGGTCCACGACAGTGGCTTTCACAGTCACTAGAATATTTGCAAAAATAACGCAGGATAAAACTATCCAAATGCCAGGTTACTGATTCCTGTTGCCTTTAAATAAAGCTGAGGAAGTAACTGCAGTTGTATGACATGACACTATCGTAGGTAGCATCAGTGAAGTAGTGCTAATGATGCACTACTAAATATAACATTGCAACGAGTTTTAAACTTTGATCCAATCTTTCCATCCGCATTAGTAAGTTGATCCAATACGTAACAGCTCACGAGGATCCAGACCGACCCCTGGTTGCGTAAAGAATTGCACAGGTTTGGAACTTTATTGGTTTCCAGAGAGTTGCTAATTCAAATTTTTACTCATATCAGAACAAGTATCTTTAGGATACACTAATAACTTCAAAAAAGACCAGATAGGTTACTGATTTGTGGCAGGTTCTGCCTGGTTTGTTGCAACAAAACAGACTACAAAATCCCCAGACTGTCCCCTGGGAGGAAGCTGCAGTGATGAAAAACAGATACCTCCTCCCCTGCGCTGAAGGACCGACAGAGGACAAAGCCGACATAAGCGGCACACTACTACACGGACAGCTGTGAGTAACGCCACTACCAAAAAATACAACCAGCTCTCTTAGCATGGGAATTCCAGGGAAAAGAAGCACCGTGTGTCCGTGCGTTCTCAGCAGGGAACCGACTGCACGCTATTCCCTTTCGAACTGCATTGATCTCTGATGTCAGTGAAGACTGTATCCTTGACCAGACAGCTAAGGCTGTCTTTGTCCCCTGAGTACTTTACTCCCTGGTGTAATAGCTGTCACTGAAAGATATTTCCTTCACTTTGGAAGGCAAAGGTGAGCGTGCCACAAGACTGATTCCTGTGACGCAACGTGCATTTGTTGGCAGTGCCTAATTATAGCACAGAAAAACTACCGGCTTCCCCTCCCGAGGACAGAGTACACGATCTCTGCAATACGCCTGCACTCTGCTCTTAACTTCTTCCTGTGTCACGCTGCCCACTGACACCGCAGTAAAACAGCACTTGATCATTTCTCAGGCTGCTGTGAAACAGCAGCGCTCTGGAGATTTCTCAGCCTGCCTCCCTCCTCAAGGCTAAGCTGTGCGAGATCTAGGTAGCTGGCTGTTTCCTCGAAGATTTCTAAGTCACTTTCTCACTTGCCCTTCGAGATACCGTCAGAATCTAGTATCAATTCTGCACATCACCCCAGTACAGGGAGATACACCATCTGCAAAGTAAAAGCATTTTGTAAAAATCAGTTTATTTTTCCCCTCTAATCAGCAGTGAAAGCAACCAACACGAAAAGTAGGCTATAATCACATCACATCAAAGTTTAAAAGGTTTACTTACTTTACAGGAAAGGTGAGCCTAATGACTGTGAAAGATAAAAATTAAATGGAAAATGAAAAAGAAATACACAGTAATTAAGAGGCATTTGTCTTGATCAACATGCTAGGAGAGTGCTCCTGGAAAACAGAAAAAGATTTAGTGCCCCTTCTTTTTAGAGAAGAAAGTCTTTTATTGAAAATTATTCTTGTCATAAGTATCTATATTCAGTTTATTAAGATACTTGAGAATGTTTTAAGCTGCTTCCCCAGGAGGAATTGAATTATTTTTCTTCGTTTTTTTTTTTACACTTTTATGTGCATTTGGTGCCTGAACAAGATGTTATTTTGATAGCTTCAGGGACAGAAATGTTCTAATTTTTCAGAAACCAGGTACAGTAGAAATGAATGCCACACATCATCCCTCAGAATGTCTGTTCAACAAGACTTGGTTTGTCAAATATCCTAAACTATGTGAGGGTGAGCACATCATTTAGTCTTAGAGTACCTGAGTCCTCCACGCCTAATTGCAGCCGTGTTTTTTTTTCTGATACAGGAGCTATGCAGAGATCACAAAATCACTTAACAAAGGCCACCAAATATTCAGGAAGGACTAATAAATTCTCTTTTTCCCAGTTAACTTGAAATTTAAATTGCTATGGCGGGAAAATTAGTATCTCTAGATGCCACTAACAAGTCTTTAAACAAGTATTTTTTTTCAGTTTTGGGGTATTTTTTTCCAGATGAAGTCCCATTATTGGAAAAAAAAAAAAAAAAGATTTGTCACTTTTTCTCGAGAGGCTGCAAAGCATGCTTGACCTAGAAGAAAAAGAGTTTTCAGGAGTGGAGAAACAAGGTTGCCCTTGCTTTCTATTTTGCAAAATTTTCAACAACGTGCCAACCACGTTTCATGACTATCATGTGTGTCACAACCCACTCGCCCGGAAATACTGCCCTGATCCATCCCCATAACCATAATGATGAATCGTGTAACAACTGGCTAATTTCAGTATTGGTGATTTAGAGTCATCAGCAATATTTCCCAAATTACACTGACAGCAAACTAGAATAATATTCCTTCCTTCCAAGAGCTATATTTGGCTGTAATTACCTGGGCATTTGAACTCCAAGCAACCTCTTGGACATTTTAATTGGGACATACCAAAACCTGAAAAGATCAGCCAAATCTTTACAGATGAGGTTGCTCAAAAGGACAAAGTAAAATGAGTCGTAGTAACACGATACTTGGCTAGTTAGATCCATTGTCCAAATACACGGCATATACTTCTGTCAGTTCAAAGACAAACCAAACAAACCAAAGAAACATTAAAGTATTTCTGTGGACTTTCCTATTTACTTAAATCATTAGAGTGAAGTATGTCAATATAGCATCAGACAATTAAAACACTGCAGTGTACAAAGCTATGTAATAATTCTGCCAGGGAAACAGCATTAGTTTGTTTAAAACCTCCTGTCTCAACTAAGATGAAGGGCATTAAATACACAAGTATAAAGTACAGTATCAGTGTCCTGATTGGCACGGGCTCACTAATTGCCTGTAAGTAACCAAACAATGAAGACTGAACTCAGAATGTAGCAAGCCAGGTGAATTGAAGCCTACGCTTCTGATCAAGCAATGCAGCACGTTGTGAAGCCTGACCTGCCTTACCCATACCAGGGAGCCCATGAAATACGTTACCTAGCCTGTCTCAATAATAAACTTTCATCCTGATCATCTGATCTGGACTTTTACCCTGTATTAGGCAAATTGTTCAAAGCATTTGTCGAACCCGAATGCTCCTCAAAGACTGTGGTTTGCTCAGTACGTTTGCGTCCTGGAACAGGCATTGGAGGAGCAACCAAATTAGGACGGTCTGAATCTGACTAGTAATCAGTTACCTCAAAGTAATAAAAAACCAGACATATCTTGAAAGTGCAACAGAGACTCCTTTGATGTCTCCTTTAGTAAACACAATAGGCCAAATTAAGTACTGCTGTCAGCTGCTGTAAGAGCTCGGTCATTTTCAGTAAGAGCGCTACAGCCTTAGCACTCAGTCTGATGGCAGCCTGAGGGGTCAAAAAAGCGGGTATAACGAGGAAAAACAACCAACTCCAAAGTCGGGGTAAAGTAGGTCACCATTAAGCACCTTTCTGAACGGATCTCCAAGTGATGTAACCCAGCCTACTGGAGCTGATCACGCTGCTTTGCTCCAGAGAGGTGTTTCACCTGCTCAGTTCAGCCTGCGTTAGCTTATCTCAGCAACTGTGCCTACCCTCTCAGCCCCTCACACCGCTACTTTAGGATGCTATTTTGCCATATATATATTATGTATATGTATAATTTGTGCTTGCTCATCAATGTAAAGAATTCATACAAAAGGAGAAACCTAACGTAGTTAGTAACTACATGGCAACATAACTTTTTTTCCAAATGGGCATCGTAATTGCACCGTGCATATGCCCACCTATGAGGTTTCATGCTTCAATATCCATAAGCTGAATCAGCACAGAAAATAAACATTCCTTTTGACACAAACTGCTGCTGACTTGAAAGGAATATCTCTTTCATTTAGATCAAATGGTAGTTTTTCTGGGAAAAAAAAAAAGAAGAAAATTCTGTGAATACTAATAAATATCCTGTAGCAGTTTTCAGACATTCAGTTGTTTAGGTCTGTGAAAATAACATAATGAACTTTATGTTGTCAAAACTTTCTTCTTGTAAAATAGCTCTTGCTTTTCCTAAGGATTTCAGGAGAAGAGAAAAATCTTCAACTGAAAAAAAATATGTTGTCACTACAAGACTAAAAAAGTACTGAACTATGAAGCGCTAACCAAAATCCTGAAGGCCAAAAGATTTTGTGGAGATTGTTGGTCTGTTGATATTGGTGTAAGTTACTGAAGTATTTTAAATTCTTGTGAATCCCACACGGTGTTGTGCGAGCTCTGAAACCTCAGCATGCTATTATTCAATAAAACGCTCAAGCTTTTCACCGAGACTTGTATGTGGACCTAAATGTTAGATCTGACAACTCCCTGCATATAGCAGCAAAACCTTAAAATAGATTATTGTGCTTTGCCCCATGACCTAGCAGTGAGACAGAAAGCCCTGCTATACAAAGGGAACATGTGGGATAGCTTGGAAATTGTTTCAGTGAGGATGTCAGAGAAGCTGTTGAAGAAACAATGGAAGATGAAGAGATGCCAAGCTGGATCTTTGATCTTATATTCCTTAGAAAGGTAACTGCTGCCTCACACATTGACCTTGGGCTGGACTCCAGATGCGAAAGGGTTTTACTACGTCTTCCCAACAGAAAATGAAGTAATGGCCCTGGAGGTAGCAGCCAGGAGCTGAGCACGTGTTTCGAAGGCTGGAGCTGTGACCTTGCCATCCTTCTTGAAGGGGAGAAGCCCCCAGCTATACGGGAAGGGCTGCTGGCCTTTGGTATTTAAAACACGGATCAGATGGAAGCCAGTGACATCCCCAAACCTGTTTTTCTTCCACTGTCATGTAATGGCACTCGGGTTGGCAAGCTCAGTTTTTTTTTTTTTATTTGTTGCAATAAAAATAGTCGATCGAACAATCTTATTTTATCAGCGTTCCCCTGTGATCTTATTTCTCATAGTCTCCACTGAATCAAATGGGTCCCCAATAAGGTGAGATTTGTTCAGACTGACGAGGGATTTGACTTGCAACCTCGATTTATGATAATTAAAGGAAAAACAAGTTGGACAGGATGCTGAAGAGAAAATTGAGGCCTGGTAATACGTGCAAACAGGGAGAAGCTGTTGTTGTTTTTCATCTTCTTAGTGCTTTGTTTTCCAGCAGCAGAAGCTGTTGTGTTTTGTCTCTTCCAAACAGAAACTAATGATGATCTACTGGATGCACTAATGAGAAGAGTGTCTTTCTTTTTTCAAAGTAATTTTTTGTTTTCCTGAAAAGGAAGACATTTTCCTCTTTCCTCTCAGATACATGAAGTGTTGCATATGCAGTGCTGCTTGGAGCCTTGGGTGCTCGGTTGATCCACCTGTTTTGGAGACAGGTAGAATGGGATAAGTGTAAAAATGGCTGGTCTAAAGCAAGCAGAAGTGAAAATTTAACACTGATGTGCAAGCCAGCTACACTTAACTAAGGCTGGGCTGCTTTTCCCTCGAGTCCCCTCTATGCTGAGAGAAGTGCTATAACAATATATCAAGGCGATCTCTGTTCGTGCTTGCACTGCTGGAACATCGTGAAACGGCTGAGAGGGACTGGCAAAATCAGCCTTCAGAGGTTACTGACCATTTGGCTGCACAGGGCCCTGTAATGCTGTACTTAAAAAACAAACAAATACAATTTAGGGAGAGAATTCGAGTCAAGTAGCCTATTCCCGGTATTTTTGCAAACCATTCATTACCATGCCACATCTACTGAGCTATTTTGCATAATAAACCTCTGAAAACCTAACCCAGCTCCACTGGCATATAAGGATTGGACATGGTAATACCTCCGTTCAGCCACTTCTGAGGATTAGCTTCAAAAATCAAATTAAAATGAAACAAACCCCAATGGACCAGGTAGTTCCACAGTAAGTTGCAACGCCCGTATTCAGCAACCATCATCTGTGCCTCTTGCATTTTACATTACTAATATGAGGTATCCGTGCAAGTAGCATGCAGCACACCTACTGCGTATGGTAAAGGTGAGAAACTTGTGTGCGTGGCACATCGATGTATTAAGGTTACAAGGCCTCTCTTGCATGGGTATTCCTATTGAAGTAAAATATTTATTTGAGTTTATTAATATCCAAAAGCTGAGGAGAAAACATGATTTTCACCCTGCAATCTGAGGAAAAGGAGATGAGGGTGAAAAGTGTAACATTCTCCAGACAGGGCTGTGTGCTGTGACTTGCAGAAATTGTCCCAGCACTATAACTACACTTGTTTTTCATACCTAAACAAATTGTTATTTTTATTTCCCAATTGTATTTAATGGTATTTAAACTTATGTATTTGTTTGAAAAAATGACCGTTAAGCACCACAAAGTGTTTCTCTAAAAAAGTATACTAAAGTGATCTATGCAAACCAATTTCTGAGAAATGGCTATAACCAAGAACTATACTAACAGAGATACTGATTTTAAAATGTAACTGCTGAAATGCACATAAACAAAACCCGATTTACCAAATTAACAATACCCATTGTCTTAAATTAGCAGGGAAAACTACACACTCTCAACAGCATGTTTGTGCAGTTCTTTATTCCTTAAATTGTGCTGCAAAATGATAATCATAAGGTAGATCTAGAGTCTAAATATGGAGGTCATTAATCTCAAATAATAATTAAAACATGTAGAACTGAAATATTACTAGATACCCCAGTTTCCTGAGATGACAGTAAAGAAGTTCAGGAAGTTTGTAAGCAATTTAAGAGAGAGAGGAAATGTCTGACAGAAAGGAAGATATACTGAAGATTTGGAGCAGTGTAATAATATCCCTAACCCAAACTGGGGCAAGGAACAGTAAGGTGTTTTTCAACAATATTCTTGATTAGGGCAACAAGAACATTAACGCAATACTTGGGGCTACATTTCCTGCCTACAGCGTTTAATACAATTAAAGCGATAAGCAGAAAACGTAGATTTTACAAAAGAAGTAATTCCAAAATTTCCTAACGTAGGAAGAACGCAGATTAGCCGAGTGTGACGCTGCCGCTCTCCCCAGCAGCCCCCCTTTGCTTCGGGGCCCTGCTCCCCCCGGTCGCCCCCTCCGCAGGGGCAGCGCTCGGACACGCTCCGCGGAAGGAGACGGCAGCCGCGTCCAGGCGGAGGGATACCGCCCGGCCGCCCCACAGCAGCCCCGCAGGCCCGGCGGCCGCCATTTTGTGTGCGCGCAGCCACGCCGGGGCAGGGCGGCGGCCGGGCGGGGCCCCGCCGTCATCAGCCGCGCCGGGGTGCGGGGCGAACTCTCGCGAGACCACCCCCGCGGGCGGGGGCGGGGGGCGAGCGCCTCGGCGGCCCCGCCCCTCCCCGCCTCTCGCCGTGCGCCGCGCGTCGCCCCGCCCGCGGGGCGGAGCCAGCGGGGAAGGCCCCGCCCCGTCCCCTCCCGCCCCGTCCCCTCCCCTCCCCTCCTGGCGGCCGGGCCTGGCTCAGCGGCGGCGGTGCGCGGCCGGGCTCTGCGCTCGGTGTCGGGCGGGCCTAGCGGCTCCCTCCTCGTCCTCCTCCTCCCCGTCCCCGGCCTCCTCCCGGCGCACGGCCCCGCTACCCGCAGGCAGCCCCGGCTCCGGGCGCTCCATCTCGGGCGCCCCCCTCGGCCGCTTCCGGAGGAAGGAGCGGCGCGGCTGCCCCCTCCCCCTCCCCGCCTTCCTCCTCCTCCTCCTTCTCCTCCTCCTCCTCGCTCCGGACTCACCGCGGCGCACGGACGGGCCCGGCGGCGGCGGCACTCGCACACAATGGCGCTGAAACGCATCAACAAGGTGAGGAGGCCGTTCCCCGGGCCGTGCCCCCTCCCCACCCTCCCCTTTTAATTAATTATTAATTATTATTATTAACCTTTTTTTTTTTTGGGGGGGGGGGGTGGCGGCTGCGCCACACCGGCTTCCCCTCGGCGACCGGGGCTGGGGGGGGGGCGGGCACCCAGCACGGCTGGGACCGGGGTTGGGGGGGGGGGGGTGAACCCAGCCCGGCTCGGCCCGGAGCTGTGGGGATCCCGGCCCGGCTCGGCCCGGCCCGGCCGGCTCCGAGGCGAGGCAGCAGCGGCGGGGCCGCCCCGGTGTCAGCCCGGCCCGGGGCTCCCCGGGGCCGGGGGGCTGCGCCCCGCTCCCTGCCCGGCTCCCTTCCCCCCCCCCCGCGGCGCGGAACTTGTTCCCCGCATCGTAAGATGGCGGCGGGGCCCCGCCGGGCCGGGCCCTTGCCGGGCTCCCGCAGCCCGGGGAGGCTCCGCTGCGGCTCCCTCCGAGCCCCTCTCACCCCCCCCCCCCGCCCCCCGCCGGCCTCGCCCCGGCTCTCCCCGCGGAAGCGCCGGGCCCCGGCTCTGCGCCGTTGCACAATCGCGGCCGGGCGGAGCGGCTTTCGCAGCGCGCTCGGGAAGGAAAAAAAAAAAAAACAAACAAAAAAAGAAAATAAAAAAAAAAAAAAGGCGGAGGTGAGGGAAGTTTAAAGCGCTGCCCGCTGACGGGAAGGGCCCCTCGGCACGCCGGCTGCCTCAGCGCTGCCTCCCGGGAGCGATCGCGGCCCCCGCAGCCCGGCCCCCCCCCGGTGCCCTCGGCAAGATGGCAGAAAGTCGGCGTGTCCCGGCACCTCGGGGCGCCCCGGGGGCCTGCTGCCTGCCGCAGCCCCGCCGCCGGCTCCGTCTCCCTCCCCGGCCGTGCTTCCGGGGCCATTTCGGTCGGAGCGAGCCGCTTCGCCAGGCGTGCGTCGGTGGATGGCTCCCTGTTAGCTCGGGAAACGCAAAACGTGTTGCGGGGTCGTGTGGCCGAGTGGATCGTCCTCAGATGGCAGCCGCGCTCGGGCAGGAATCGCAAAACGATCCCTTTCGAACCCGCCATCGGGACTCGTTCCCCCCCCTGCGAGCGGGTGATATCACTTGGGTTGAAGCACGGCTAGGATACTCCCTGGTATGCTTTGTCATCAACTCATGCTTATGAAACGCAGCCGGGCGCTGCAGGTAAGAATTTACTGTTAAAACCAGGGGATTGTTATTATGTAGAGGGAGGGTTTGCCTCCCTCCAACCATCGGGCTGACGGTCGAAGCCTTGAAACGATTCATCATAACTTTTGAATCGATAAGTCATCCGCCTGACTTCACGGCTTGGGCCTGTTGTGTGCAGTCTGCGGGCCTGTATTAATCCTTGTGCTCTATGGCAGCGTGTAGCAGCGAGCTTCTTCCCTCACCCGGTGCTGGAGTTCAGGATCGGTGGTTCTTTGGTTTTTTTGTTGTTGTCGTTCTCTTTTTTTTTTTTTAAAGGTGCTATTTTTAATCTATTTCATCACGCTGCTACAAGATACGCTTCCAAATTCACATGGGGTTTACGGTTTCGATTTTGTTTTTGCCGACCTGGAAAGTCAAAATGGTGATGTGCAGCCAGACTGAAACCAGTGCTTGCGAGGTGCTTTCTCCTGAAGCATGGTTTCTGATAAAAGCATTTACTCGGGTTGAGGCTGAAATCCAAAAATAGGAGGACCAATTTCATGACGAGGCTGTTTTGAATTTGGATTTTAATCTTACCGACCTGTAAAGCCAGGGAATGGCACTCTGTCACTTGGTGATCTGGGATCCCCCGTCTTCCGATAGTAAGGTCACAGATCAGACCTTGAAACTCTGCTTCCTCGCAGTACGTAGTTGGCACTAGATCAGAGCAGGCTAAAGAGAGACCAGGACCTCACAACATTGTAATCACACGTAGCTGGTTTAGTCTGACTCGTGGCATTACCTGTCAGGGCTGGAACTCATTGTCTTGTGCAGCCGATGACATCCCAAATATACTAGGAAGGTGTTTTCAGGGTCTTTGACCCACTTCTTATTTATGGACTAGTGTTCTGAGTAAAATAAAATCCTTCGCTATACATGGCAAATCAGACTCAGATGGCGTTAGTGTGTGTAAATGTAATCTGAAGTATGTAGCACCTTCAGAGTGCTGCCGCCCCCCACTTAAAGCCTAACTAGCGAAGTCTGCTTTCTGACGTGGAAACGAAAGCACATGAGTGCTCGTGTGTTGTGCGTTGGGTTACCTGCTTCTGGAACATGCTGTATTAAGCTCTTCCAGCTGAAGGAGCCGTCAGGTACACAGCCAGTCCCAGGAAGATGACGTTATGCTGGATCTCATCCTCGCATCTGTGCCATCTGCCCCGAGGGTGGCCTGCATTCGGTTGGCAAAACTCGGCTTTATTGACACGGCTCGCTTTGCAAAAGGGTGGCAGTTGTTTTATTATACCAATAAACTGCTTTTGCCGTGGAATAATGGGAAACAGCTAAAATTAAGACGTAGGTTCCTTTCCTGAGGATGATGATTTTTTTTTCCCCAAATGAGCACAAGGGCAGTGGAACAAATGAGCATCTGTTTATGAGCTTGTATGTAAATGCTCGATGCGTGCTCGTTGCACGCTGTCTCGGTCTGAAGCGTTGAGCGGTAGCTGCTAAACGTGCATCCCATAATCGCTGCAGCGCTGGCACTTGGGTTCGAACGGCATCACGTCTCTGTCGAGGAGAAACTTTCGCACTGGAGTACGGGGCCGGGAGTGCATAAAACGGGTAAAACTCGGGGAGGTGACGTCATTGGCAGGCATCCGTTTTATCACTGCTGTATACATCCGTTAGGGTGAAGTGGTATGAAAGGCCTAAAAATAGAATAAATGCAGGAGGTGGGGATGTGTGTACGAAATGTCTCATCTGTGAAATCCTCGGGAAAACTTGTGCCTGCCGTGTTTCGTGTCCGTTTGGTTAAACACGGTGCAAGCCAGCATCATGATGTCAGGGGGTGGTGTTAGGAAAAATTAAGTGGAGCAGGCATCCTGGAAGCTGAAGGTGGCAAAACCTTTTACTGCTACGTAAGTACAGATAGGAGGCTTCTGTTGGTAGGGCTAGAGTGGAGACTAAATAACAATTTTCCTCAAGGTTGTAGCCTCCAGCGCTATTCCTAGATGTATATTTAATTGCAACTGCACTCCCCCCACTGCCCTCCTCTAAACGCTCAAAATAAGAAATGCTACAAACCCTGGAGGCATTCATAATATTTTTAGGAGATTGGATGCAACGTGCAGGGATGAAGGCAGCACGAAAATTTGCATCACTTGAACCGAAGGTGTAACTTGCGTAGAGGTGATTCAATTGAAATGTTATAAAACCTACTTGTTACATTCATTTGAAATTACCACTAGTTTGTTTTCAGCTTAGGACAAAAAATTAAAAGTGAGCCTAACTAGAAAAGCTAACTGTTTGGAATTTAGCTTTGCTGGATGAAACCTGCATTACTTTGTTTTTGCGGGCTGTCTTAATTTGCTGGGCTCATTCAAAATCATTAAATACCTTGAAGTTAGGTGATTGATCTTGCACTTTGAGTGAATGTCTAGAAATAAGTCTGAATTTGTTTAGGGGCTCAGGAAGTTGAGATGGGTTAGCTGATCAAATGCAGTTGATGTAAGATTAGTTTAAATGCTTTAAACATTTGTGAATGCACTCTGTGTGTTGCGTTACCTTTTTAATACCTCTGTTAATTCACCTCAGCCTGTCCAGGGGTACTCAAAATAGATAAGTCTTGTGTCAAGTAGGTAACGCCATGTGGCCTTGGTGGTTAGAAGGGTCGTGGGTAGCCAGAGGGCAGTGGGGGATTTTGAGTCATGACATTTCAGCATGGAGTGTTTGGGAGGAGCGAGTGTCGAACACCTTCGGTGTTTTATTTGAGAAACAGGACAAAATTACTCAGCATCACCTGGAAGCTGTCATCGCTTAAATTCTGTTTAGGATTTAGCTTACTTGAATAGTCAGAAGTGACATTTATCCTACAAACTGAATGTTATTAAAATGGAAATAATGCTTCTTAATTGGGTTGGTTTGACAGCCACATTCAAGTACAGCGCTTCCTATGAAGGCCCGGAGTGTGCTCTGAGAACTGGCCATTTTTTTTTTTTTTTTACCAGAGTGGAAAATGAATGCTTCCGTACGTAGGAAGTTTAAGCTGCAGGAACTTGAAGGTTTCTCCCATGAATTGGGCTCTGCGCTTGTGAAACAAGTTGCCGGTCAGCATAGGTCTTTAAGTGTGTGCACTGGAATCGGGGTTGTAATCTCGCTTAGGTAATTTACAGAACTTCGGGGATCAATAGTCCATTAGATGAGTACTTCTTGCATACCTTAAAAACAGACTTCTCTGGTATGTTGAAGGATTTGGGTGGGATAATGCACCGGGTAAAAGGTTGTCTAGCCAGCGTTTTCTTTACGATCATTCCAGCTTTTAAAGATCTGTTTTTTGAAAGTAAGCCAACGCTTTTGGTATTATTCCCTCCACGAGTTTCTTCTTCTGCAGGAGAGCCGATGCACAGCTCTGCGAAATGAGCTCCCTTCGGCTGCCTCCCCGCTCCGTGAGCGGCTCCGAAGCGCTAACGCCTTCCTTCGCGCTGCTACATGGCCGGGTGGCCGGGGGGGATACAAACAGCTGTAGCAACAGCTGCTGAACGCGCAGCAGTGAACTGCCTCCTGCCAAAGGCGTCTCTGTGCCTCCCGGAGGCCACCTCCAGCCTGGCATGCTCCCCTGCCGGCGGGAGTTTTCCCGGCGGACCTGGGTCGAGCTGCGTAAGGAGGGAGAGAGGATGGAGGTCCTTGGCCTCGCCTGAGATGTGGGGTGGCAGCCGGTAAGGAGCAGTGGAAGGGGTAGCGCCTCTGTGTAATTCGGATTAGGGCGTCGATACGCAATGTCAGATCAAGCTTTCTGCTGCAGGTAGGATGGTTTTGCTGCTTTAACTGCCTGCCCTCTGTTCTCCTGTGGGTCCCTCCCTGTGCACCAGAGCTGGCAGGTGGGAACACGTGCCTTGTGCTCCAACATCAGGGCTGGTACCCCAATATAAGCTGACTTTGGCGGGTAGTTCAGGCTAACACACTGTGCGTTGAGACGGCTGAGTTACAGGCATGTGTTTTCTCCTGTGACTGACGTGCTGTAGGAATCGGCCGGTACAACGCGCAGGAAAAAATAAACTAGCCAGGGTAAGAAACGAGAGCAGCTGTGTTAATGTATATAGGAGCACAGTCAGTAGTGCGTTCTTAAACATAATTGTTTCTGTCAAGTTGGCTTTAACGGTAGAGAGCCTTAAATGATGTTGAGTTGCACAAGCTGGGTAGTTTTGGGAACTTCTTGAACCTACATTTAATCCTTCAAACTCTAAACAGGAACTACTGAAGGCTCTTTTTGCTTTTTTTTTAAAGAAATATTTTAAAACAAAACTTTCTCTTCAGTGGGCTTTTTATGGGGCACTGATCCGTTACGTTAAATGTGGTAGGTTGTGCGAGGGAAGCCATGCAAAAAATTAGTTAAAATTACATTCACAAGTTTAAATTAGCGTTTATGCCTTTGGCAACTATTCATCAAACACTTCAGTGTAGACGGGGTTTACTGAAAAATGGGCATTGCAGGATTCAGGACTGAAAGCTAAATGGAAAGGATGTTTTTTAAACATTGTTCAGTGCATTCGTATCAAAAGTTAGCTTCAATTTTAAAATTTTGATTATAGGAAGCCTTTGTTCTGAACCTCGTTCCTGTAAGATGCATGGTAGGTTAGGCATCTTCAAGGTCTCGCTATAATTGTGATAATTTTTATTCTGGTTTTAAGAAAGAGAAGGGAGGATTTCAGGCTGCTTTGCAAATGTTAGGGCCTAGGGAAAAAAAAAAAAAAAAGGAAGGAGACAAAAGTTTAATCCTTTCCCCGAGCATCTGGCCACCAGAGTTTGAGGCTGAACCGAGGGCGGATGCTCGAGTGGTGTAGGTCGTGGTGGTGGAGGGGGGCACGAGGACTGCTAAGCGCTCGGCTGATTTTACGGGGAGTTTTCTCTCCGACCTGGGCTTAGGTTGGCCAGGTGCTCATCGCTTCCGTCATCTTCAGGTTCCTGGTAAACACGAGTGCCCTGCTCTAAGGCTGTATTTCCCAACCTTTGCTCGCCTATCCGAGTAATTATGCCAGCCAGTACTGTAAATCGGATGACTGCAAACTTTGTTTTTCCTTTTGGACTTGGTTTTAATTTGTCCTTTCCCTGAGCGGCAGAGGAGAATCTCCTGAACGATGATTCGCCAGATAGGCAATGCCCCCCTTCTGTTCCCCCAGTTCAATGTGGTGGTCGCGGTCTCTTTATAAATACTCTTTTAAACACTGCTTGTTTATTTTGTTTGTTTGTTTGTTTTTCCTCTTCTGCTCTTTAAGACCCTTCTGGACACCAATATTCTCTAGGTAGCTGAGGTGGAACTGAACTGTGAGAGCATCTGCAGTTCACCTCGGGAACAGCTTGGGAATTTTTTTCCGCCGTTGGCTCAGCGTGAGCTGATTTGGTGCCTCACTGTACCTAATCCTACAGCCCTCCGTTCTGCATCCCTGCCACTAGCTGTTCTGAACACAGGTCCATTGTGAGGGGTGGCTGTGCACAATAGCATAATATGGTCGCGTAATGGTACAGCTGTAGATAAGATAGCGTAATCACTGCCGTGGCTATGACCGCGTGGGCACGACCGTGGAGTATACCCATATGGTAGAGTTCAGCTGCTTTCGCCTTCCTCTTGGGATTCATACAAAGCAAGGAGTGGTCCGGGCTAGGGTGCCTCACTTTGAATATAGTTTTTTTGTTTGTTTTTCCAAGGGTATCATTTTGAGTTTATGTTGAATTTAATCTGCCCCTTCCTTCCCCCGCCGTTCTGTTTCAGTTAGCTGCGTACATCTCACTTCTCTTGTGGACGGTTTCCACTGCGTACCTTCGTGTCTGAGTGCCGCTCTGGTTGCAGAACCGATGATCTGTGGTTCTCACAGGGGAAGCTTGTAAGTGAAAGTATGTCAAGTTTCAGGATCCAGCACTCAGAAGCTTGGGAATGGCAGAATTAAAACCCCCAGTTATCACTGAACGAACAGGAAGTTAACCCGAGCTTCACACCACGCTTTTCCCTTCAGAATATTTTAGGCAGTGTTCAGTCTTCATCCTGTGCTGATGTGCATTTGTGTTTTAGTAACCCTGTTATTTTCAGAGAATGGTAGTTGTTGTAATAGCCCAGAATTCGTGTGTGTAAAGCAGTCAGATTTTCTTCGTCTTGAGTAAGACAGCTGCTGTGGGTTTTGGTTACTTGTGGGGAAACAAGCCATATTTCCGAGTCCAAAGCACAACTGTAGGAGTTGCTGCCACCTTTTTCGAGTTTGTTCTGAATGCCTTTTTGGTGGGTGACCTCCTTTTCCAGTCAGATCTGTCCAGCTACAGGGGTGAGCTCTGGGAAAGGCCGGAGTAGAATAGAGTGATATTTTAGCTGTTGTAACAGTGAAATTTGCTGGAAACCATTACCTACATTGTACACCTTCCAAATTTCAGAACAGGTGAGAAGAGCTGTAGACAATAGCCCCTTTCACAAAGGTCTGGGTATTGAAAGGTAGGTTCTCTGGCAAGATAGCATGTAGTCATCCGAGTAGTTTGCATCAGTCCAGGCACACAAAGTGACTTAATTACAGCTGCGCAGCAGTTTGGCATTTCCTTCGACTGCTAGGTTTAAAACCTGGATATTTCAATGTCTGTTTTTTAATATGTCGTCATGATATTGTTGCTAGACGTTGTAGAACCAAGATGCAGTGGGTAGCCTGAAAGCTTTTATACTATGGAGATGACATCCTGAAGGTTAGAACAAGCGAAATAATCAAGATGGAGATGATCCCAAGTCTTACGTTCCTGGCCATAGTGGCTTGGGTTTGTTAAGAAGCACTCTGCGCTCTGGCCCCCGGTTTTCTGTAAACAACAGCCTACGTCCTTCTGCATTATGCACTGTCACTATAGGTAGTTTGTATCCATATTTTTAAGCGTTAGCCACAAGGTCCGTTTGTTTGAAATTGACACTTTTCTGTTGGTTACGCGTGTGTGTTGTGCCAGTGTCGTCTTATTCAGCTTAAAAATCCACATTCAGACTCTTTTTTTCAAACGGTTATTTTCTGCTTCCAGGGATAATTAATTTTCATGCCGAAACGAATGTTGCAGATGCAGGTGTGTGGGATAAAGCAGTAGTTCTTTGCTGGCTGACACTTCTTAATCTTCAAACAGGCTTAAATGTTCTTCCCCTCCCTTTATAGCTGCTTCCAATCCTTTCTTTTTTAAAGCTGTTTTCAGCTGTGAGCTAATGAGTAAAGACTAATGGAGTGAATTTTTGGATGCTTAGTTATTTGAGCTGTCCTGTTTATGACAGACTATATTAGACAAGCACTCAAATGCTGGTTTTCGTTTGGCTTAGTGATTTTGTTTTGTTATGTGTGGTGTTTCTTTTCTTTTAGGCTTCTGATTTAACTGCATATCACCTTTCCCTCCCTCCAGTGTAGAACAAGTCAGTGTCTGGAAACTTAAAGCAAATAAACTTCATTCTTTTCATTGTGCTCTCTTGACTAGAAACCAGCAAGCTGCAATTTATGATTTTAACGAGTAATCGTGTTACGAACCAATATTAAATCTAACTATGCATTTATGCCTGTGAGGATGAGCAATGTTCTGCCACTCTGTATTTAAGTCAGCTGCTACTATCATTAAAAATAAGCCCTGGCTATTTCCATCTTAAACTAGAAAAATGTAGCAGTGGAGCTGCAGGGAACGTGAATTCTGAGAAATGGGAAGCAAAGGAGCTGCTGCCACTGACAGCTCTGCTTGGTGCCTCGAAAGAAGGCAGCCAGCCTAGGCAGCAGGCTGCCGTTTGCTACTGGGTTTGCTGAGGCCTGGAAACGTGAAGAAGTGCTGTGAAGAACTGCGAGGAGAGCGACTAGTTGCCTTCAGTACTTCCCTTCGTGGTCCTGCTCGTGTGTATTTGGATGAGGCATCCTTCGTCATTCTTCAGATGTTCTTCACCCTTCAGATGACTGCTGTAATCTTTCTAAACAGCTGGCAGGGAGGAATTGTTTGAGGGTTCTTTAGCAGCTTTTCTGTCAGGAAAAAAACAAAAGGCACTTGGTGGTTTATAATATTGCCCAGGATCAGAGTCCTGCAGTCACATGCCAAGGTTTCACTTCATCAGTTGAAGCATGTACTATATATTCTGTTAGTTACGATTACGTATGTGTAAAACAAGCATTTAGCTTTTTAAACTATATCTGTCTTGAAGTTACTGGTTTATTTTTTGGCTAGTGTTTTGCTGAATTCACAGAGAGGAGACAGATGAGCCAAGAATACATCTGTTTTTCCACAAAAACTACATCTACCGCATACTTGATGTGAACCTGGCGGCATACCGTGGTGCTGAATTTGTGTTGAAGCAGGTTGGCCTGTTGTAGGGAGCAGGTATAGTGGCTGCACTTCCAGTTACCTACCGGTTTTCCAAAACTGGTGCAAAGATGGACCTGCATGCCTTCCTCTGCGTGCTTCATTGCCGTTGTCCTCTGACGGCAGCGTTGGTCCTCGGCCCTTAAATAGTGCTTAAATCTGTAAAATGCTGGGTGACTAATCCACCCAGTGGCGAGGTAGGCACTATCACGACTTTATATTTGGAAACTGGGCCACAGGAATGGTGATACGCCGGAGCCGTACCGGAAACCTGCGGCAGAGCCAGAGCCGGGGAGTCACGGTTGTAATTCGAGACTAATCCGTCCCAATAGGCGTGCAACGCGTCGCTCTGAACCCAGCTTGGTGCGGTCGGTTCTGTGCGAAGGCCTGGGAATTCGCTTCTTGGGAACGCTTCTTCTTCTTTTTCCTAAGCCACCTGTAAAACGAAAAGCTACAGCAGCTGACTCCAGGAAAGCGTGGGCTCTACTTTGGGCATTTTTAAGGAAGTTTGCGATGTAGCTTGGGATCCTTTGACAGAGGAAAGGACTGTGGAGACTGACTGGGAACAAGAAGGAGCAAAGGTGGAGGGACTGCAGCACAAGCAGCACGAAGCCCTTATGCTTAGGTATTTTACAGAACAGTGCTGGGGACTTGTTTTTTTTTACTGTTTTACTTAAATTCTAACAAACTTCACACGGTCTTACCTTCTTGGTACGAAATGGGAAAGCAGGGGAACAATTCTGAGCTGACTTCTATCGGCCCATGGCAATCACCAAGCTTAGTTCTGCTTCTAGAAATACTTTCAGATGCAACGTTTGCCTGGTAGCAATCAAGATCAGCTATTCTATAAGCTAAGAAGACAAGTCTGTTTTTCCGCCGCTGACTTGGGAGGGAGGCTCCTCCCTTTCCTTGCATGAAATGCTTCAGCTGCGCTCCGAATGTCACAGCCCATATGCCTCTGCTTGCCGCGTTTCCAGTTATTCCAGTTTGCCCCTTGGATTCAGCAGCAGGCGCTTTTTGAAGTCACACAGGGAGAACTTTCTGCTCCCTGTCTGCGAAGAAAAGCCTCCCTCCTTTTGTGTAGATGCCGGAGTGTCACACGCTTAACGGCGAGGTAAAAATAGAGCCGGTGTTACAGTAAGCAGGAAGAACCTGCCCGTGTTTGTTTGGCCGCGGCCTCTGTTCTTCCCCAGCGTTTTAAACTCTGCTGAAACAAAGAGCTTTGCTACAAATTTTACTCCTCTGACTGCAATAGCAAAGGGTGCAAGAAGAGAACTGAAGAATGGGTGCTGCCTCTCCTGTGTTTCTGACTAGTGGGTAAATCACTTGTGCTGTGGCTGAAGCGCTGAGTGGTGGATCGGGTGCTCCTAGCCTTATCTATAGTTTGAATTGCTTTGTTCAGTACCATCAGGGTTTTTATACTTACGTGTTTTGGGCCAGACAAAACTTCAGCCCTATAGCTCATTGAAGTCACTGCTTGCTTGTTCTCCAGGCTAGTTTAAATGTTTCAGAGAGGTAACTCTCTATGGACATACATTTTGAGTCTGGATGACCAGAATATTAAAACTCATATGTTCCAGCTTGTACACTATTCTTAATGTTACTGAAACCTTTTTCTTTTTTTCCCCCATGATTTTTTTCACTGGGACTTATTAAATATTTTTCTTACGCCTGGAATTCTACTTATTTGCCTTTCCTTCTTGGATTATTGACATACTCTTATTAATTTTTTTTTCCTGACGTGTTAAAATACCTTATTTGTCAACTGTTTTTTATCTTGAGTACTGACTTCTTGCTTCTTTGAAAGACTGTAGTACCTTTAGAGGAGCTCTCAAGGCTGTTGCACATATCTTCAACAGTACGCTTTTATGCTGGTCTTTTCTTGCCCTTCTTCATACTACTCATTTTAATAATTTTGATAAACTGCATGAAGAGCCTTTTCATACCTCTTAGTCCCCATGACAGTTTTCCAAAAATAAGATCCAATCTTCTTCCCTGATTAAATCAAATAATCCAGTAATAACTACACAGCTACATTAAAATACAAACACTTGTCTTTCTGCTCATTCTGTTGCTACAATTTACTTTAAGGGACAAAAAATCCAGTGGAACTTCTTGCTTCCAGGTATTGGAAATAATTGGCTGATCGTTCTTTTAATGGAAAGGCTTTTAGATGAGAAGTAAGCCTGATTAACAGGACTTTCTGATTTGCCAAGTGCAGGAACTGGGGACCCTGCAAATTAAAAACAAAAACAAACAAAAAAAAACAAACCACTTTCAATCTGAAAGTTCTTTCACATTTCTTCTTTGCCTTTACATGAGTGATACCAGTCTAACTTAGCAAATCTACTGAACAATGTATGGACCTAATAAGTGATATTTACTTGCAGAAATAAGAATTTCACAGGGAACACCAGTAATAGGTGGGGAGTGCTATATGGTAGAGGAACACCCTGTAAAGAGATGTACTGTGGTCTGGAAAGAGCTGTTGTCCACCCTTGAAAGTAACAGCAGCAGTGAAATGGACCATACTAGTAATTTCACCATGCTATTGCTTTTGAAAACTGGTACAATTCAAATTTGCAGTATAGTCTCATTCCAGTGCAAAAGTCAGATCTGGTTAACTGGGAAGGTGATGAAAATTGGCCTGTGTAGGGTGGTGAAATGAGGGTCTAAAAATCTATGGACTTAAGGACTTCTAAAAATGAAGGGTTTTTATATATAACCTATGGACTTCTACACATTGAAATAGTGTTCTCTTTCTGTGTTTGCAAGAACAAAGGTGTTCAAGCTCCAAGTAATGTATTTTTCTTCTCGTTTTGTGTTGGCTTACATGTACTACAGTTTTATCAAGTGCGGAATTTGTCAAATGCGGAGGATATACATCAGGCTCTTCCTAGGCTGAGTTGTTAGCTGTCTGGTCCAAATGTGCATATTTCCAGCATAACAGGGATGCCTGGGTTTCTTAAATGTCTGAGAATGTAATGGAAAGTTCTTGTTTTAGTGGCTTGTGTGGACTTGTAGTAAAATAACTTGTGTGCGACTGTTAATATATGGGAGAGGAACTGAAGATTTTCCCCTTTCTTGTGACTTCTAGATGCCTTGACAAGTGCAGATTTATAGAAGTTCCTGAAGCCATTTTTAGATTCAAAACTGAGCAGGGAAGAAGGAAGGTATCTCTTACATTCTTCAACTGAAAGCATACATTTCATTTTAAAGGACACCATCCAATCAAGTAAACTGCGGAGTGTTTAAACAAATTAATGATGTGTTTGAGTGATTCATCACCAGAATCTTGATCCTAGACAAGGAATCCTCCATTCTAAGTTTCTGTTTTCATTCCCCCTGTAACAGGGAGGGAGGGACCTGGTTTCTGCATTTCAGTTAATTCAGAATTTTAAAGGCATAATTATCATAAATATAAAGTTTAAAATTAAAAAATGCAGATATTTTGCCTGGTTCCAATACTTATCAGCTTTCTTGTCGTCTTTAATATATACAAGATTTATCCCTGCTGGAGGTAGTGGAGAAAAAGAAACTGAGTTTCTGGCATTGTTCTGTTCTTGTTGTCATCGTTTTGAATTTTAGTACCGGATGTTATACGCTTCATGCTTCTTATGCCATGAAGACTGACTAATCAGTAGCTTTCTCAATTCCAGCTTAAGGCTTCTCTAGCTAAGACTCGATCATTAAAAATCTTGATCAGAAACTGGTTAGACTTAGCCCTCTTCAGGCTGTGTCCTCCTGTTGTCTCTGTCCCTTCTCCAGCAGGGTTGTCTTGACAGGAACAAAAAGTAATGACATTTATTTGGAAAAGCAGTCCTTGTAACTGTTCAGCTTCATAGCCAGTTTTGGGAATCGTCATCTTTTACAAAGATGTTTCTGATACTGATCTGTTGGCGCTAATAGTTGTTACTGTATGTTCTTCTGTGTTTGTTTATGGAAAAACTGTTAAAGTTTTTTGTTGGATATCAAGTGAAAAGGGCTGTTGAATTCATTAGTGTTCCCTCCCTGAACAGATTTTTTTCTTTTTTTAAAGGAACTTAGTGACTTAGCCCGTGATCCTCCAGCACAGTGTTCAGCAGGTCCCGTTGGAGATGACAGTAAGTAATCTTAAGTTTTATGTTTTGCTCTACTAACTCAAAGCATACCATGCCTAGATAATAATGCGGAGTTTTTCTTTTGTAGTGTTTCATTGGCAAGCCACAATTATGGGACCTGTAAGTATTCTAATTCTTGTGATGTAATATTGAACTAGTAGTTCTGATTCAGGAAGAACTTGTGTGTTTTTTTGTTTTGCTTTGCTTTTTTTCAACTCCCATTATCAGGCTTTAGCTCTAGAGATACTCCTTACAGTAACACAGAATGAAGGAGGGAAAAAAAATGAGTCTGATTATTGCATTGCTGTGACGTTTTACCAGGACACGTATTTGAGCTGAAATAATCTCTAGAACAATGTAAACTGTTATCACTTTACTTAGAAACTTTGCGTTTAACCGTTTCTGCTATTTGAATCTAGCGTGGATTTTGCTTGTAGTAAGAGCTCATCCTGGTTTTAGTAATTACTTGGGATGCTTTTGTGGAGATTTTGAAGCAGATGAGGGAATCTATTTGATCTAGTGTCATGTACTGAGATCTTGAGTGCTTTTGGGAGCAGAGGGTAAGTCACTGAAATGTGAGGCTCCGGTTATGACTGAGGAGAAGAGTGTGTGTTAAATGTATGGTACATATCTGAAACCTGAACAAGGCCATTTCCGTGTTAAAGAAGGCAAATGTTTCCATTTATGCTTTTAGTGAAGACAAACACTTGACATCTGGAGTTCTCAGGGCTGATTATTTATATTTAGGAAACAAAACGTTTTGTAACTTGAGGAGTCCAATACGAGATGCCAGTAGGTCTGGAGCCCCTAAGTGATGCTTCTGGTGAGGCTACAGAGCAGGAATTAAATACCGGTGATGCAGCATCGCCCAGACTCTCTATATATCTGCAAGTGGGGTTTAAGTAGATCACTGAAAGTTTGTGTATTAGAGGTTCACCTGATTGGAAAAATGGCTTTCTGTTCCCAAGTCCCTGGTCCTCATTGATTGTAACTAGGTGTCTCAAAGATAAAATCGTTTAACAGCTGTATTCATGTTTGAAATACAAGGTGTTTTCCGTGCTGTACTGAGTTTGATTTTATGTGTCTGTGGGGTTGTAAGGTATTAAAACATCAGTCAAATTTAAAAATGGGATTATTATTTTTAGCTTCTCCTTCTGGTTCAACAATGTACAGCTCCTTTCTTTCCCCGTGTGGTTTTTGTGGTGCCAGTCACAAAGGCCTGCTTTCCTGTTTCAAAACCAGGCCTTGGAAATATCCTGACAGTGTGGTGTTAGTAGCTCTAGTGCTCCTGTGGTGTTGCTTAGTGCCTTTAATAAAAGACAAGGGTTGCAGTACCCAATCATTTAGCATTCCCCTTCTGCAATGTAATATTGTACAGGCTGTGATTATCTTCGTAAGATGTAAGGGTGCTTGCATTAGTTTATCTTCAGTTTTAACAGATTCTGGGAGGAGTTTGCTCCTGCAATTGCTAAAATGCATCCTCACGGAGTATTCCTTGACCGACTGCAAGAAGTTACATCTTTTTTGCTAGGTTTCAGGTAGAGATTGCGTAGGATATGCCCTACGTGTTTCCAGGTTTCAGTCCCTTGTCTTGTGTTCCAGAATTTAATTTGCTTTTATTTGGCTAAGAAAGATTTATTTTCCGCTTACATTGGTGAGATGTTATTACAAGGAATATGAAGACTGAATTTACAAATAATTTAGAAGTGTGCTCTGTCTCAGATACATTTTTCATAGCCATGAGCGTGGAATTAAGAGTGTTGTAGTCTTCAGGTTAAACAACAAAATATTTGCTTCATTTTGGAAATTTAGTTTGTAGTTTCAAGTAAAAACTTCTTACATCTTTCTTCTTGTAATTAGTAACATAGGCAGTCCATATTTAGTCTTTAGTCACCACGTTTATCCCATGCTTCCTATGAGCTTTTCCCAAAAATCCAAATGTTGTTTTACTGCTAATAGTTAAAGCCTGAATGAATTATCCCTTTAACTATTTCTATAGGGCAGGGGGAATGTATTCCCCCATACCTGATCATGGTGAATTTTTATTAGAGAAAGGGAGGAAGGATTCACCTCAATCTTGATGTTTTTTCTTTGTCTGTGCCCCCCACCCCAAGGAACAAGGAGCTAGCTGTGTATTGGTAGGTTTTTTGGAGGGCTAAGCAACACCTAGGCGAAGGATAGAACTTAGAGGGAGGCCCTTGGCCACTATCAAGTTGGGTGGTTATAACAAATAATTTCCAAATGCAGAACTTCACATTTTTGAACTTGTTAGAGAGGGCTTCCGCTCCGTTACCGTTACTTCTTGGAGCCACCTCAGAGAGGCTTGGATGCTTTTGTCACATTGCTCCGTTCGAATTGGTAGAGAAGTTTTCTCTGAAGCATCAACTCAGAGGTCCATCCAGAAAGTGACCTGTGTCTGTTCAGTATCACTCACCTGAAGAAGTAGTAATTGAGTTTTTACTGTGTCCATTACATTGGTGGAATAAACAGTTTGGTCATTTAAATAAGTTTCATTATTTAAAAGCAATATTTTCACTGAAATTTGTCCTAAAGATGGTAATAGGAGAATTATTTCTTTACTTTGGCAGAATGACAGTCCATATCAGGGTGGTGTATTCTTCTTGACAATTCACTTTCCTACAGACTACCCTTTCAAACCACCTAAGGTAAGTATTGATTTCTCATTTGTGATATTAGCACTCTTTAAGGAACCAAATACACAATAGAAAATGCCAACATCTGTGTTCAAATATTGTCAAGGTCTCGCTTCTTTCATGTGCTTACAATATCTTATATGCCTTCCTATCACCAAAATGAGTGTGTTGGCATATATTCTTAGGAGCAAATTCATATATGTGAATTCTGATTGTCTTGGAATTATGTTTGTTTTTATTTCTGTTTTTCTTGACTGTTAGGAAAACTCAATAGATTTGTGCTATTGTAACAGAATTCTTGCGAAGGGGGCTGTCAGGTCTCTCAGTACAGCTGTTTGGGTTCTGTAAAAATGTGACCCCATGGACAGAGATTAATTTACTGAGTGCCTGAAATCAGAGGTGATAGTACCTGTTAGAATTTGGCAGTAGTTACAAAATAAGACAAGCAGCTAGTAAAACTACAACAAAAGCCTGTATTCCAAATTTCAGGCAATGTGAAGGTGCACGCTGGCAGTAACTATAATCTTTGATATTCTTTAGCCCTGCGATGGCTGTGTTGCCATGGTTCAAACACTTGTGTTAAGTGTCTTCATCATGGTGCAGACACCTGTGATTAAATTGCAGCTTCCTCCTTGCCCTCTCTCTGTTTGAAGTAGAATGCCTGGTTGTTGGAAATGGAGAGGTTGTGGCTCGGCTGCTTTTCCATGAATCCGCGATGGAGTAGAACTGCTTAATTCCTTTTCTTTCAGAGCTAAAGGAGTTGACTAATAGCTTGACTGAAGAGAGAGGATGACATCATTGTGGCTATAAACCGAAACACGTTCTTAGTATCGGTTTTTTTTGTTGTTGCAGGTTGCATTTACAACAAGAATCTATCATCCAAATATTAACAGTAATGGCAGCATTTGTCTCGATATTCTAAGATCACAGTGGTCTCCTGCTTTAACTATTTCTAAAGGTAACTTTTGTGAAGGAGAAATGTTTCCATCTGGTGTTGAATACTGTGCTTTTAGCTTTGATTGTCTTGAGCTTCTGCCCATCTCTTGAATTTTTCCTTACTCAATCTAGCCTGTGTTTTTGCCAATTTGATAATAATATCTTACGGCATTTTTTAATGGAAGTTTGTTTTTTCAAATACCTTCTGCTACATGGCTGTAGCAGCCAACCTTATCTGGCTGCTTATTTGCTCCAGTATTCATGGGAGAGCTTACTAGCTTGGTCCCAGAGCAAACCGCCAGCATTTGGACTGAAGCAGGCCTGTGAAACTACCTAAGGCTGAGGAATTGCTTGTTTGCTGTTCTCCATGTAAAAATACTCTTGCATATCAATTTAAAGATGACTTCCGTTTTTAGTAGTGAATTCTTCGTGTTGTTGGTTGTTTTTTTTTTACCGAGTCTGTCCAGAATTCCATGGAAAATTATATTGGCACATGGCTGTGGTAAACAAAAGAAAATGGTTGTTGATACATGTTGCTTTCTGCTGCCCTACCCTGGCATTGTATTACATTAACTTCCTGAACTCAGCTTACTGATTATATACTTCAAGATAAGTTGATGTTGTCCTGCAATACAAACTTTGTTGCTTTCTTCATTTTAGTATAGTAAATAACATTTAATTCTCAAATGTTTTCATGATGATCAAATTTTGTTTTTCCTCGAAGCTGCTGGTCACTGTGGCTTCAAAATGATCCATCAAAGTGCTGCTTTGTCTTTAGAACTTGTAATTCCTGTCTGTGTGAGGAGTAGGTTTGTGATCTGAATGTGGATTCCCTACGTTTTAATGTTGTTACTATGTTTTTCTTTCAAAGCTGCTGTGAGAGTAGAGGATGCAGCAGACTTCCCAGCTGCCTGCAGGAGCGTTACTCCTTTATTTATAACACACATGTAGTTTAATCAATGCAGATCAGGGTATACCATCTTACATACTACAGAGAAAAAATTCAGCCCGATCAAAAATAAATAAATAAACGCTGGTTTTAATAATTAAAAATATCGAATATGCTGGTCATTAGAATGCATAATAATATGCTTTAGTTGCCTGCTACCTTGCTTCATAATGCAGGGGACAAACAACAGTGCTGTTTTCATGTATGCTTACTGAACGTTGTGGGTATTGGGAAATAGTTCTTAGGAACTTTTAACTTATTCTGTTGGGTTTTTCTTGTTGTTTTTGTTTTTTAATTTCAAGCGGGCTACAAAATTATTTTGGCCATGTGTCAGGAAAAGGTTATTTGGACTCTCTAGTGTGCTGACGTTGTGCTAATGCAGAGAACTGTGCTCCATTGTTTCCGAGATCATTGCTCCTGTTTTGCTATTGAGAATTTTTTTTTTACAGTTCTCTTATCCATTTGTTCACTGTTATGTGATCCAAATCCAGATGACCCTCTAGTGCCAGAGATTGCACGTATCTATAAAACAGACAGAGACAAGTAAGTACAGAGTTGCGTAAGACCAATATTTTAACAAACTTCATGAAGAGTGCTTTGTTAGACTGCAATTGTATTGAGTGAGCCTTTTGTGAAAATCTGGGATGGAGAGAACTTGTGTGTCAAAGTACCTATTCTTGGTAGTGCATAACTTAAAAACAACGAGGCTTAGTATCTTTGAAGTTCAGGGGGAAGGAAACTTCATCTTTTTCCCAAAGTGTGACAATATTTGAAAGTCCGTGTTGCCCATTTATTGGCTTACTATGCATAAATAGGATATATTTAGATTGAGGAAAAGACAGCTTTGTTATTTCGGTGCTTTTTTCTTTTTAGAAGCAGCCTGGACTTTAATTTTGGAGCTCCCCTTGAGAAAGGCTTCGTAACTTTTTTTCCTATCTGTGTTGAAACAACTGTTTTTGTTCCTTACGTGTTTTTAATGTTTTGCACAGATAGCTATATGAAGTAGCCTTTGTTTGTTTTATATATATATATATATATTAATGCTAAATATACTTGTCCAATTAGGTACAATAGGTTAGCAAGAGAGTGGACAGAGAAATACGCTATGCTGTAGGGTAAGAATATCTGCACATTATGGTGCATTTAACAAAATGGAGGCTTGTCAGCACTTGAGTGCTGCATGCTTTAAGGCACTGGATTAACTAACAGATAATGGATGTACCAGTTACTGAACCTGAATATTTAACAGCTTGATCTGTGGTTAGTGTGAAATGTATTGGCTAGTTACTTTCTCACAGATACCGCTCTTGCATGGTGGGGGAAAAAAAAAAAAAAAGATAGTATGAAATAATTACCAAGGTTGAGCGAGTTTGTCATCCTGTTCTGGTAAGTATTTACACACATTTTGCCAGAATTTCATTAAAAGTGATGCCCTGGAAGCAATACTTTGTAATCAGACCACATGCATGAATTTGGACAATCCAAATTTCAACTGTTCATTATTCAGTAGTGTCCATCTTCTACATCTAAGCTAGGAAGATGTATGGGGATTATGTTCTGCTTGTATAGTTGAAAATTAACTTCTTACTGACAAGCATGGAGTTAAGTATAAACTAATTCAGCTCAATTCCTGTGGAAGTAGTGTACATAAAGATATTATGATCTTTCTAAAAAAAAAATGTTTCAGTGATGTGTTCATGTGGAAAGAGAATATTAAGTATGAAGAAAGTTAACTGTTGTTTTACTCTAAAATGAGAATTTTGACATAAATTCTGTATCCAATGATATTATTAACCAAGTAATCTTTACTTATGGCATGTGATCCCCTGTAATCTTTATCTAAGAACAATATTTAAACAAAACACTCCCCTTGCCCCTCCTGCTCCAAGTGGTCTCTGTTTCTTCCCCTTGGGTAGTTTTTCACAGGAGATTTCTAGCAAATCTGCTTGCCTTGAAGCTGAACTGTTTCAAATAAACTTAAGAACACCCTGGTTAGTCTGGGGAGGGATTTTTTCAAGTTTTTTTTTTCAGTTTAACTAAATGTTATTACAGAAAGACTTCTCTTAGTGTGAAGAGATCAGGGAGATGGGAATAACTTAATACCTGATCGTTAACCTTCTAGGAAATTGTTATTTTCGTGATGGCACTAACTCAGTTCCTGTTGTTCTTTGCAGGTACAACAGAATATCTCGGGAATGGACTCAGAAGTATGCCATGTGATGCTACCTTAAAGTCAGAATAACCTGCATTATAGCTGGAATAAACTTTAAATTACTGTTCCTTTTTTGATTTTCTTATCCGGCTGCTCCCCTATCAGACCTCATCTTTTTTATTTTTTTGTTTACCTCCTTCCATTCATGCACATGCTCATCTGAGAAGACTTTAGTTCTTCCAGCTTTGGACAATAACTGCTTTTAGAATCTGTAAAGTAGTTACACAAGAACAATTGCCCAAGATTCTGAATTTTTTTTTTTAATGGAGCATGTGTATTATGTGGCCAATGTCTTCATTCTAACTTGGTTATGAGATTAAAAAACAAACATTCCTCACTGCTCTAACAGATACTGAAGATACCACCTGAAAGGGGGGAGGGGAGATGGATGTTCAGTTTTCACCCATCAAAGAAGTAACTTCGCTGTAGCAACATCCATCTTGTTCCAAACCTTCCAGTGTTAGAGAACTGAGGTTTTATTATATATTTTTGCTCATAACTGATGTGTCTGGAGAATTGGTACTGAATCTATAGCATCAGCAGAACAGAAAATGTGATGTATCTTATGCATGTCAATAAAGGAATGACCAGTTCTTGTTTTACAGAGAATGGAAATTGGAAGTCAAACATCCCTTGTATTCCAAAATAGGGTCTAAGAACATTTTTGTAATTCATTTAAATTTTGTTAGGAGGCTTGGAGCTATTAGTTAATCTGTCTTCCAAAACACTGTTTAATATAGCACTGAATAAATGATGCAAGTTGTCAATGGATGAGTGATCAACTAATAGCTCTACTAGTAATTGATTTATTTTCTTCAATAAAGTTGCATAAACCAATGAGTTAGCTGCCTGGATTAATCAATATGGGAAACAAAATCTTTTGTAAAAGCAAAGCTGGTTTTTGTATATACTGTTGGGATTTGCCTCATTGTTTAACATCAAATAATGATGTGAAGTTCAATAGAGTGAATCTTTTGCCATTTTCAGTTATAATGCTCAGTCTGTTGCAGGTTGACACATTGTTCGGCCTGATGTATGCAGAATTAATAAGCTAACCTAGTAGTGTAGCCTTAGTAGTGTGCTACACATGGTGCTGGGAGCCCAGCGTTCAAGGATGGACTGGGGACCCAGCAGATCTGAAGTGGTGTATTGTGGAGACACTTCCTGATGCACCTGTGTTTGCTGACTGAGAACCTTTTTCTTCACCTTGTACACTTGACAGCTGAAAGATCTTAATGTGGGAGTAATGATGAGGCAAAAAAAAATATAAAATAAAGTACTGTTTTGATGTGGGAATTGTCATGAGGCTGTGTTGAAGTGACTTTACTATGTGGGATGTTCGTTACCATTGAAAAGGACTTGTTCAGCCATGCTGCCATTTACATTAATGACTATTTTAATGCAACAGACACTTTCCTCATGTCAGGTGACTAAACGTGAATAAAGACTCATTGCTATTGGATTTTTGTTCTACAAGAAACATTGTCTTGTGCCATTAGTTTATCTTTGCAGCAACAAGGGCATTATTAAACATCCGGCTCTCCTCTTTCCTGCCCTCTTCATATTTTTCCTTGTTTAATTTTTTTGGTCTCCATTCTTAACATCCATAGCTTCATTTTCTCTAGTCCTGTACTATCAGTTTATTGTGCATCTGTGACTTCGCACTGGCACCACTTTTGCACTGCTTATAGTTATGTACATTCTGATTCCTTGTCCCCACATGGATGTGGAAAGCTAGATGTAAAATAAATGTTAAACCTTAATTTTTATAAAAATTTGCACATGTAGTTTGGACATGGTTTGTTCTGGTTTTAAAATGAAAGTGAACTTTTTAAAGTCTAGTTGGCTTGAAATTAAGAAACTCGGGCTGTCTTTAACAGTGCATGCCTCACTGAAATGATGTGTTTGTAGATTTGTTGATGAAGCTGCAGTTCATGCAGCGTTCCTGCCATGCTAACCAAAGGTTTTTACTTGCACCGTTTTGCTGGAATTGGATATACTTGAAATACAGCTGCCAACAGCATTGCTGCTGAGGTGAAAGCTTATATTTTTAAGCTGGTGAACATGTTGTTCTTACCTTTCGGGAAATTGTGTTAATCTAATGCTTATTGCTTTGTCTTGGAGCCATAGCCACTGAAATCACCTACGTGGTCAACTAGGAGGGTGTCCTGTGAGATGTAAGGCACCGGGCTTTGTAAAACTAAAAGGGGTGTGGATGAGGGAGGGTGAAGGAAGGAGAAGATAGTAAAATATTATATGGAAGTGTTCTTTGGACCACTACGCATTTCTCTTGTACATCTGTGATGGTACTTCTGTGGTAACTTTCTGTAACTCGAAAACATGTTTTTTGATGAAAAAATGATGGGTGAATTGTAGATGTTATAACTCTGTGCCGGAGGTCATGCTAAGACTTAAATCTTATGTTTGTGAGGTGACACAGCAAGTGTTTTGTCCTTGAAGTGGTCCTGGGTAGCGTCACACGCAGGCTCTCTGTGGAAGTTGCGTTTGGGCCTCACTCTTGAAGGAGGCGGAGGGCTGGAGGGGAGAAGCTGGTTAGTGTGGGCCTGTGAGGAGATGAAAGAAGTTAAGAGCTTCTACCGAAACAGAAAGGTTAATTAGTGATTACCTCAATGAGTAATCTACCTACTGAAAGTCTAGGAAGTACATAGTAGGTCTTGATTTTAGTGAAACATACGGAGGAACAAACAATTTGAACTTGTGAAAACTGAAGGTTGTGGAAAGCATTGAAGTGAGTTGCCCTGTCCAGCTCTTAATTAAAAGACTTATTTTAGGATGATAAATACAATAATAGCTTCATAACGCAGTAGCCAGGTTCACCCTAAAGTCTTGAAATGGAAATCTAAATTTTTAAATGGCTTTTATTTGAGGGTATTCATAGTACCTTGGCTTAACTTGTTTTCTTAAATTTAAAAACATGTAACAAGGAAAGGAAGTTGTACATCAGTGTTTTTTTTTTTTTGAAGAGTTCTTGCTATGTTTAAATGGAGTTTGAATTTGACAGCATGGTTCCAGTCAGTTACTCAAATTTTACTTGAAAAACTTTCAGTGATTTCAAGCATATTCCTGAGTCTTCTCAGAGTTGCAGAAAAATTTGATCTGTAAAATTGATTGGAGAGGTTCGTTTTCTTTCCCTGTGTATTGTTGCATACAGCACTTTGTCTGTCTTGGTTGAAAATGAGTGTAAGTACATTTTTACATGTTTGTATAAAAACATGTAGTTGCACCTTGCATGGTTTATTTTATACGAAGATTGTAGATGTTAGCTCTGAAACAAAAGTCTGGTTTTAAGCAGACCACGACAGTGAGGTTTCATTTCAGTGGAGGGATGGAACTGCAGCCTGGCAAATGATTAAAAGACAACAGGTTAATATATAAGTGTGCAGACATACTGTTAGATTTGATAACTGCTTACATAAAAAAGAAATAGCATTAACAAAAAGAATTTAATGGCTTAAGCAGTCACAAGCAGAAGCAGTCTAAATAACGTATTGTATTCTTTTCTGCAATTTCCATTTGTTGTTCTCTAGTAATTTTACTTCAAATTCTTCATTGTTCAAAAAAAGTCTTAAAAGCATCGTAATCTGAAGCAGATTCAATAGGTACATCAGATGTGTGGCTAGTGATTGAAAAGAAATCTCCAGGCTGCAAGTCCTTAATAACGCTTAACACATGGTAAAAGCTGGAACGCAGCTGAAGGTTTCTTGCTGTGTTTATAGGCGTTAGAACAACAAAAATAAAAAAGCATTTAATTTTTATCCATTAAGACTAGGGAAGCAAAGGGAACTGTCTCCTTTAGTGAGTTAAGGGAAGCAAATTGGCACAAGAAGAATGAAATGAGAGAAATAATCCATGATCAATAAAGGATCTTAAGGTATAAAGGTTTCACGAGAACATAGACTATATTGTAATCCCCAGAGTCTGAACACTCCCCCTGCCCCCCCCCCCCCCCCCCCCCCCAAAAAAAAAGCAAAAACAACCCCGATGCTGCTGGTAGGAATAACCTGCTTGTTTTGTGCTCTGCGGTTCTTGGTGTAATTGAAAGGAAGATGTTTTACCCCAGTGCCTTTAACATAAACCTAGAACAGAAATAAGTTGGAGAAGTGTTGGATTCTGACCGCAATAGGCAATTGCTTGTTTAAATGGTAGTTGAAATTATGGCTAAAGTATTTAGAGTATAAAGCTGAGGGCTTATCCACTGGGAACAGCGCAGGGGCAGTGCAGAGAAAGCGTGGTAAAGCAGGAAACAAAACTGCAGAAATGTAACGAGAAGATACATAAGGTAAAGATGTGCTGCCTGTATTACTGTGAGGTGAAAATGCGTTGCTGTCAGAACTCAGCGCGATGTAGGGTAAAGTCCACTGGCTTCAAAATAACCTGCAATAAGATAGCTGGTAAGTTGTTACTTTAAGTGTCCAAGTTAGCCTGCTGAAGAATACCAGTGCAGACCTGTCTTAGTAAGAATAACTCAGGGTGTAGACAGATGAGCTGTTGCAGGTGTGTATGCAATAGTTCACGAGCTGCTGTCTTTTTTTATTATTCCTCCCTCTCTCCTGTCCGTTGGGAAAGCTTGACCGGGAGAATTCAATGTTGCATGCAAGCAGGCAAGCTTTTATATGAGGGAAGGAAGCTTCATCAGGAGACCTGTAACATTGATCAGAACGTGTTTTTCGACAACAGTTTCTGCAAGGTTGCTTTTGACTGATCCTTGGTCTGTGGTTGTACCCGGTTGATGGGGGGCACTGAGTGGGATACTTTAATCTGTGCTGAGGAAAAGAGAAGCTGATGCTCGTTTCTAAATCAAGCCTTTTTTTTTTTCTTACCAGAGTAAGCCTCAGCATTTCTTACCTCACAGCATTTGATTCAAGTCTGAAAGAAAACCACGCTCATGTAGTCATGAGTACTGTCTCGAGTTTTAAGGCAACTTTCTGGAATGCGACTTTACTTTTTATTGCACAGCCCAGGCCCTATTGCCATCTAAGTCAGGAACTGCAAGGTGCAATCTTGTGTACAGAGCTTAGCATGAGTATATAACCCTTTCCTCCTGACAAACTTGTGAAGGTGAATAGCAAAGATGTGTCATAGCTTTGGCATTTAGTTTAGTATGAAGCTGTTAATTCTTTGGGGAAGGCTGCTCTTGCTAAAATGAGGTCTACAGAGTCTCCACAAAGCTGTTAATCCTCCTCTGATAACGAATACAGAAAAGCTAAGTAACTAATTCACAGGTACCTTAGAATTTGAAAATTCTTCTAAGTATAACCATTATTTTGTTCTTTTTTCCTATTGCAAGGTTTGGAATTCTTTTATTGAAGTCAGAGGTCCAGATCTCTTCATAAAATGCTAGACTTTGTACTCAAAAGAGCATTGACGAAAGTATCACTGTTAGCTACTGTAGGAGTTCAGTTGACAACCTTAGTGGAGAGCAAGACAGCTTCCAGAACGTGGTACCAATACATCCTGTTATAGAATGGGTGAGTTCTGGCTGGAGAATTAAATTTGGTATGTGGGACTGAATGCTGTTCAAATCTTTGTATCAGTGAGAGAAGCCCCTTAAAATGTTGCTCCTCTTAAGCATCTGTCTTGTCTAATTGACATTTTTTATTGTTTCGTTTTTGTTTTTAAAAGGCCAGTGGACAAACCATATACAAATGCATTTAAATTAAAAAACAAGATGCGAGTGAGATCCATGGTGTTTAGAGGCCATCTTGCTTCAATGATGCTATGATCTGAGTAGAAAATCCTACCATGTAAGCTTATAAACGCAGCCTGCCGTTACTGTATTTTAAGCCTTTGTGTGATTCTGCAAGTCCAGAACCCACTGTATGAAGTGGGTGTAAACATAAGGCCCCCAAAAGACAGAATGACCGTGGCTTTCCAGATGATTATTTTGCACAGCTATCATGTGTTATTTTTTAAAATGTGGTAATAACCATCATATTTGTTATAAGGGTTATAAAATCCTTAGGATACAATTATTTTAATATAGTTGGGTTTCTTAGCTTTGCATAAATAAGGCATTTCCAAAGACTCAGAAGGTGGCAGTTCTACACATTGATATACAGTAGTGCTATAAAAAACACTACTTTTTAAAGACGTTAATTGCAATGTGTAAGCCAATGTGTGCGCTTAAGTACATACAATTTATACTAGTACAAGCCTCCTTTCGCCCTGTTTTTGTATGAAAATATTTTGGGTTTTGGGCTCATGGTTTGATTGGGAATGAGCTCTAAGCTGGGTAGTGATATGCTATGGGACAAATGCTGATAAAGAACTTAAAAAATTTAAGAGGTAGAACTTGGGTATATGAAGTGTGACCTTTTTCTATTGCGAGCTGTATTAATTTATTTTATTAATGTTTTTTACAGTTTGAGTTGTATTTCTTGAGGATATCCCTAAGTCGTATTTACACAGTGATTTATGTTTCCTGAGAATCCATTCCAAATTCATTGAAAGCTACACTTCAAGGTAGGGTTACAAAATCACAAGCAGTTGAATTAGATGAGAGGTAGGTAGTTGACTATTACTTAGATAGTTTTTTTTTTTTTTTCTTTCTCCACCCCTGCTTTGTGTGCTGCCCCTTAAACTCAGAATTAGTGTTTTAGTGCTAAGGATGTGAATTTTTCTTTGTCTTAACTTCGTGTTTATAAATTGGGGAAGAGGTCAATGTGCGTTCTTTTGGGTTTAACTGTAGATGATGCGAGAGAACTTGAGCTTTAAGAAAATGCAGGTAACTCTGAAATGTATTTGTACATGTAATGTTCCTTGATACATAGTGTAGAAAAATATTCCAGGTTTTCAGAACAAAAACGGATGAAAAAACAGCCTTCTGGAAAACCATTGACCAGGTACCTTCAAACTTTGGGATGTGCAGGTGTTTCAAGGAAATTGAATCAAGGAAATTCAGTTTCCTTGAGATAATTTCCTTGAAACAGCTCTTTTCTTTTTTTTTAAGCTTAGCTGCTGTGTCATCTTTCTGGTCATAGATAACGTTTCATGCTATTCTTAACTAAAACAAAACCAAAAATATAAAAACCACCACCAAAAACAAACAAACAAACAAAAACAGGAAGATGAAAAGAGAAGTTGCCATTAGCTTGAGATAGAAGCATCTCTAAGTTCCCAGAGCAGGAGACCTGCAGATACAGAAACGGGTTGGAGCTGACCCATCCTCCCAGCCTTGTTTTCCCTTTCACAGCCACCCTGCAGTGTTTGTCTCCACCGTTTAGAAACCTGAACTACTTTGCACCCCTGTTTTTTGCATAGTGCAGCCACACTGTTGGGGCTTCTTTCTGCTGCTTTCCCTGGTTCAAAGGGGAATCTCTTCCCTATAACTTATCTTGGCAGTGTCTGGGGGCTCTGAGCACTTCTAAATTCAGAACCAGGATTTCAGGCAATTGCTAGAGCGCGCTGTGCTTTGTGAGGTGCAAAGACATGAAGAAAGGGGGAAAGGGTAACTGCTAGTAAAGAATATTTCTAGCAATCTTTAGAATCTCTTAAGCTTGCTGTAGTGGCTCTAGTTAGGAGGAAAGCTTTCAAAAATAATAAGCAGGTTAAGCTTTCTGAAGCTCTAAGTAAATGTGAAAGAACAGCTGTGTATTAAGATTAGGAATCCAAATGTAGATATGCTGGGACAAAGTGAGGGGGAAGATCTCAATGTTGTCAGTCTCACTGAATTTGTAAAGAAAAGTTATGTAGCATAGACTGACGTGTATCATGAACACTGTAGGGTGTGGGCAGTGGAGAGAGCAGCCAGATGTACCTTCTGAGCCAGCTGTAGCTAGCTGATAAGCCCTTCCAGAAGAGTTCTGCTAGGAGGAAATAGCAGTAATCACAGTTTGTGGTTACGAGATCATGGATCATCGCCGGGAAGCTAGAAGGATAAACAGTGGATCAGCATCCTTGGTATTAAGAAAACACAACAAAACAGAAGAGGTCTTAAAAAATCCACAAGTTCAGATTGCCACCGGGATATTTCCTAAACAATCAGTGACTTCTCAGCAATGCCGTGGGTTTTTCATGTCTGTGTTAAGCTGTCCACTGTTAACTGTCAAAGTGGACAACAGCAGGGAGAAGCTTGGCTGCACCCTTCTGTCCTCCAAGTTTCACCTCCGGGGCTGTGAGCAAGTAGGGAGGCCTCAGAAGGGAGTGATGAGAAAAATTGTAGTTATTTTTCAACTTGCTAGGCATACTGAACTACTTATTAGACTAAATTGCCTAAATAACTTCTGAGTTTTTTATTGTGGGTGGGGGTTTGTTTGTTTGCTTTTAACACTTAAAGTGTCTCTGGTGTGAATGAAGTTCCTCAGGGCATAGTTCCAGGCCTTGAAAACTGCATTTGTCAACATGGCCACTGCTGATGAAACCATATTGAAAAAATTGAGAGAATCGGTGTAATAGAACAGTGGGTCCACTTCACTTTTATTGACAGATAAATTTTCAAGATGATTTTGCATCTTAAACCTTTGAAGATGAAGAAATTTTGTAAGTGCTTAATAACCTTTTGGAATCATGACAGTTTTCTGTCATGAAGAAGCGTTTTAAGCTTACCTTTGGAAATTACTGTTTGCTGAATGCTCTTTATTTTGCTAGCATGTAAAAAGTGCCAAAAACTTAAGTGTCTGGTCACTCTTTAACTCATTAATAATTAAAATTTGAATTACCTTCAGAATATAGTGGAACTTCTGTGAAGCGAGACATCAAAATGCATGCTGAATATTTATTTACAGGGGTTATATTAAAGTTATGGTGTGGCATTCCTCACTTCAGTCGGGCTATACCACCTTACGTTGGCTGAAAATCTTTGCGCTTGTGGAAGCAATCTCAGAGGAGTACAGGCAGTGATCTCTCGTGTTTTTCAGATCGTCACAGGTTGCAGTCGCCTTTGCACCTATCTATAGTCCTAGGGGTGAGAACAGACAGCTCTTCCATGCAGCTGCAACTCTTGTGGCAGCTATGAAAGACAGTGGATTATTTGGATCCACTGGGCTGAGAATTTCCCTGTGAACAAAACGAGCATGAGCTGTATCTTAACAGCTCCGCTACCTGAAGAGAAGAGGGCCCTTCTTTCACCCAGGGCTGAGCTGAACAGACCAGGTTCTTTACAAATTCCTCTCTACCGTGCTTATAGCCATAAAGCTACTGCCTGCCTTCCCACTTCCAGTGCAAGTATCAAAATACTCTTTAACCTTTTGAATAGTAGCAAATCAAGAAATTTGTAGTCAAAGACAGTACTTATTCTCTTTTTTTTTGCTGTGGTAGTCTTAAGCCTTGCTTCCTTTTTGTTTAAAAATGAAAATAAAATACGTGTATCACTTTTCTATAGGTGGGCATGTATAGTGTTTTTTTTATGTATTGAAACATTTTTAAAAAAACAGAGCCCATAGTAAAGTATGTCTGCTTGGTTAACATGTGTGAGTCAATTTCTGTAATTCTTATGCCTCAAATATTTGTGCCAGTGCAGTGAGTGATGTGGTATGTAGCATCCTGAACTGCACAGGAATGTAGTTCCTTTACATTAAGGGGTTTGCACTGGAATTGTTTAGATGAGTGAAGATTTTTCATAGGTAGGCAGCAGGTTCTTAGGATTTTGCTGTTGCCCAAGCGGGACGTGAGTTCATTCAGCAGGGACTTCTTGGTGAAGAAGTCTAGCAAGTCTCCTAGATGCTAAATCATTGTTTCAGGAGGGGGAAGAAGTGACTCTGGAGCACCAGCAGTTTTCAGTAAAGTTATTTTGCATGTTCCTGGGGGCTTGTGGAAATGAATGGGAGGAGCGGGTCCTAATGAGTTCTGTGGTGCTGCTGACGCAGGTGTGTTACCCCCACTTGAGTCTGAGAAACAGAGGTCCTGACCTGGTCTGTCTTTAAATCCATTTAAGTTTACTCATCCAGTTTATCGGCTATAAATTTTTTGTTGACATCCTCATAATATTCACCTGCAAGGAAAACATCCATTAAAACAGCAGGATGGATGTGCCTTTCATATTTTAGTGTAATCGGTTTGGTATGTCCTGCGCTCAGCTGGCAAGATGCCAGGCGAAGCACACCACATCAGTAAAACTCTGAAGCCTCTCAAACTTCCGTCATGGGAGAAACAGTTTGTTACCTCTGACACCGACATTTTGAGGGATTTAATTGCAGGTGTTTAGGGACGAGTCATATGTTGTATTGTGGTTACAGGTGACTAGTTTGAGACCTCTGAGAAAGGCGAAGCAAGCTGTTTTGTACTGTTGTCCCCGTATGTACTAGTGTTTTCCTCTAAATGCCAGAGAATCAGTTTTGTTTCCAGATAACTTTTCAGTAAGTTGTAATGACAGTTCACAGGTAGCTTGGACAGCACCGTGCCTAGTCTTCAGACGGTAACTTTCTGCTCATGAGACGGGGTGAATGGCAATGGTCAGTGTTATATAATCTTATAAATAGATTAAGATTGCCTCAAAATTGTTCATAAACCAAAGAGAATAAAAGCTGGGAGAATTCCATCTTCTAAGGAGGCTGTTGTTAGAAACCTGATCATGCTGGCTTTTAAGATCCTTACACCTTTTGTGCCCGTGCCCTGGAAGGTGGTACTCTGAAACCCGAGTCCTTTGGTTTGATCCCATCTCAAAGCAAGATGCTGTGTAGAGGTAGAAATACAGCTTTTTCCCTGGCATACCTGATCAAATTTAAGGCGATAGTCAAGGTATTGGCTGCCTTTCTGCATATGCAATTTTAAAATTCTTATTACCTTTTTTTTTTCTGTTTCCCCTCCCCCTCCATATAGCATTTGCCTGGAGCAGTAGCTTCGCTTCCACATACTTACCTTGAGTTGCACATGATTATTAGGGCTGAGTAATTTTGTTTGCTGAGGAAATACCCTTGCAGTGACTTACAGATTTTAAAATAATTATGAAAGAAACTTAAGGCCTGTCACTTAAGTTGGCATTTTGTATTTTGCTCATGATAACCCAGTAAAACATTCTCTTCTAGTGATGTATTAACAGTGTCCTCATCTAAAAGCAATGTTAATTTATTTCCTCATTTTATTTTCAGCATCCTTTTGGGATGGAATTCAAGATAAACATAAAATAACGCTTGAAATCTGTTCTTTCTGTCCATCCTTTACAAATCCATAGCCGTAAGGCTCCCTGCACCGTATTTCCTTTACGCCCGCTGAAAAAGTAACTATTTTGCATAGCAGTTCTCTGTTTTGTAGAGGCAGTGATGAAGCAGAGGATGTGCGTTATGTTGAGGAGCTGCACATAAGCTTTCATGCAGATGTGCTGCACCGTCAGAAGGGATATATGATGATCCAAACACCAGTCCTGTTTTACACCAGTATTTATTCAACAGGTCTGCATCAGTGTTGCTGCATCAATGCAGAACTCCCCAGAGTAGGTGACCCTTCGGTTGTTTTGCTGCTTTGACAAACTGCTGGTGGTGGTGGTGTCTGCAGTGGCGTACAAAAGACCGCAAGCTCCAGCATGGACTGGTGTGAACACAAGTCCTATTTTGCTTCAGAGGTGGTAACCTTCAGCAGAAGAATGATACAGGGTGGACAGGTGGGGGCAGTAAGATCTTAAAGTACCGCAGCCAAATCTGTGAGAACCTGTTTGTTTAAAACCTTTGTGTGAACTCACTGAACTTGAATTTGAAAGAGAAAGCATCTACAGCCTGTCATGATGATAGAGATTGCATAGCAATTGGAAACAAAAGACTTTTGGATTAACACGGCAGAATTTGAGCAGCTTCAATGGAACTACTCTGAATTTATTCTAATATAGCCAAAGGCATGGTTTTATGCTCAGCTTTTTGTCTTAGTTGATAAAGAATATCTGCTTGCAGTCGTGTAAAGTAAGAATCGTAGTAACCTCCTAAATTTGTGGCATTTCAGAAAGATGGAATATGGTACACAATAAAAGAAAGCTGCACGAAAGATCTTGCTGTGTGTCTTAGAAGTTTAACACAGCTTTTCAGACTGTAGTATCTTTAAACGGTAAAAATGTCATTTGCTTAAAAATACCCTCAAACAAATAAACAAAAAAAAACCCAAACCCTATAACTGAGACATGAAAATGAGACATGATTTAACTTAATTATAAGCCTTGAACAAGGAAACAGCATGTTCTCAGAATACTTAATTACAGCATTGTTTTTAGTGTTTTTTTGTGTGTTGCCTCAGTCAGTCTTCGGCAGAAAAATAAAAGGCAAAGAAAACACGGAAGTACAGTAAACATCTTGAAATGCAGTTTCCTTCTTACTGGGAAGATATCACATGACTTGCTGAAAAAGCTTTAAAAAGGGGGGGTGGGGGAGGAAGGAAAAAAGCCAGCTTGCAGTTGTTCTTCAGTAGCATTAAAACTTAATCCTCTATAAATCTGCTTCTTGAGAAATAACATCCCAGAAGATCTCTCAGGCAGCACCACAGTCTTCAAATGCTTTTAGTGTTGTATGAGTGAATTTAAAGAAAATACACTGAATTTCGTGACAGTCCCAAAAGCTGATTTGCATTACTCATTGACAGATGAGGGCAGAAACTGAACAAGACTTTGTACTGTTAATGTATAATGGATTTATAGTCTGAACTTTTAAAGGTGAGAAGACAGTTATTTATTTTGACTGAATTCTACAACGTGTGAAGCCAGCTGAGGTAACTCAATCTTCTACGACAGTAGTCTTTTTTGCCTGTCTTACTAAAAGATGGCTGGGAGTTCAGCTCAAATGGGACCTGGATTTCAATTAGCCAATATATTGAACGCGGATTACTCGGTCTTAAAAATGCACACAGAGTAACTGTTCCCATAGTTAGATTTCTGCACAGACTCTGTTGTCAGTGTGGGCTCTAGCCATTCCTTTTCGAAGTTGGTAGCAGAGGGTTTTCAGAGTGACAAAATGAGAATCAGCTGCTGTTTCTTGGACCAGTATTTATTAGAACTGTGCTCTGAAAAAAAATCACCCATGGTTATATTGTATATTTTATACAGGAGATATATGGAAGGGCTGGCATTTTTCTCTTAAATTGAAATGAAGGGTTGTCAGCCCAAGAGGATGTTCTAAATCTTCTAAGGACATATCTAGGGTGGATTCTTAAGGTGTGCTAAATTAGTTGTGTGAAAGCCAGCAGCTAAAACAAATGAACAAACCAACAAAACCCTGGTTATTCCTATTCTTGTCTATAGTTCGCTCTTATGCTCCATGCTGTGTGCCAGGAGCAGCAGCATGTTTTCACGCGTCACTCATACTTCATTCTTATGTGACTTGGAATATGAAGCGTATATACGTTGTTGAAGTAATTAACTCAAGCATCCCAAGGTGCTTTACGTATCCCTTCCTCTAATTTTACAGTCCATAATTATAGACAATAAGGAAACATAAGGCTGGAAATGGAAAAACAGAATATAGATAAAACCCCACAGTTAGCTGAGGTTCCTTTGAATGATATTGGTTAGTTGCATTTCTGTGCAGAATCACACGTATGAACCTACGTCCATTTAGTAGTTTTGCTTGCTTTGGATGCACAGTGACCTGACTATTCTGTTTTAAAGAGGGGAAAAAATCATACAGTAACAGGAAGTTGTGATGCTAATGGTAATGTTATGACTTTAGAGCATTTTGCGTGGTTTTCTGTTTTTAAACACATTTCACCTTCTCACTTGAGTGTATTGTGAAACAGCAAGTAACCTACCTGCCTGAGATTCTAACATTGCTCATACATGGAGTAAAAATTGTATAAATGAAAATGCATGGGCTACGTTGGGCTTATTCACATCAGTAGATTTCTGGAAGTTTCATTTAATCAGCTGTGCTTTAAGAAACAACAATAACAACAAACACCCCGAATGCCACAAGGAGTAATCTAAGGCCATGGAGTGGTGGCTGAAAAAAGCATTTTAAATTTCATGTTGAGCTGCGTGAGGGGAATAAAACCATTTGCATCCAAAGAAAAGCAAAACTGCTTTCTAGCCTGCTCACGGCTAAACAGGCCTAGGGGGGAATTAATAATGAAGGTTCATAGGTACTCTATGTTGTTTTGTGGTGCCACAACACTATTTCTAGCAGATAGTACTGGAGTTGGTGATTCTTGCAATTGCAGGGGCTCACTTTCCTATATCCGTAAACACGAGATGCAGGGAACTGCACAGCTGCCATCCGCTTACAGTACAGCTTCAGCTGGGGGAAGAGCTCGACAAAGTGCAAATGTTTGGTGGTGCAAAGCGTCTCCAAGTCATGGAGGCGAAACGCAGTGTGGGGCAGGCCAGCCTGAGAATTACTGGCACTGTGTGCTTTTTGGTCCCTCCGCTCACGCTTTAATTTATGTTTTTGAGCTGTGACGGAAGGGCCTGAGGTAGTGAGGGCCCGCAGGAAGCCTGCAGTGCGGTTTGGGGAGGGTGTCCGCGTTGTTTCCGTGGAGCTTGCCCTTTTGCTCCTTTGTGGATGACTGTACTCGGCTTTTATAAACAAAACCCACAGCAACCGCCCTGGCACCTCTCCGTGAGAAACCAGAGCGCTCTTTCACGAGCCTTCTGCTTTTCTCCCCCTCTGCCATTTTACAGTTCAAAGAGGCGGCAGCTGGGGGCCGCGTAAAACCGTGTGCCCCGTCTCTCGCTGTCAGGGCGGCAGGGGAAAAGCCCTCAGCCCTCCCGCCTCCTCCGCAGCGCCATCTTTCCCCCTCGGCCCCGTTAACGGCCGGCGGGAGGAGCCCGAGGCGCCGCCCCGGGCCTGGCGCCGACGTGGCCGGGCGGCCCCGCTCCGTCCCCCCGGCGGCCATGGGCCGCGCCGCCATCTTCTTGCTGCCGGTGCCGGTGCTGCTGGCGGCGGCGTGGGGCGGCCCCGAGGTGCGCAGCCTGCGGGGCGGCTGGCGGCTGGGCAACGGCAACGGCTCGGTGCGGCTCCCGGCGGAGGTGCCGGGCTGCGTGCACACCGCCCTGCACCGCCGGGGCCTCATCCAGGTACGGTGGGCAGCCGCCAGGGGCTCCGTGCCCGCAGCGGTGGGGAAAGGCCCCGAGTCGGGCCGGGGTGCCCGAGATCCCCTGGTTTGACGCCTGGTAGCCATCGCAGGGCACGAGTCGTGTGTACCTGCAGCGTGGCCCCAAAAGGATGAGTTCCTGAGGGTCCCCTGTTGAAGTTGGACTTGTTGATGCCAGAAGTCCAGGGATCTCAGGCATTGCAGTCCGTTAAAAATCGCTTTCCGTACCTGCAGAGCACGTCAGAAGGGTTGAGATCGCACGTTCCCATGCTGTCTCCAGGAATTATATTCTGAACCACGAGAAAGTTCCGTTGAATAGACTTGTTCCTGACATAAATAACACTTTCCAGAAGCTTTGCCTTTTCTGCTTACCACTGCCTCTTTCAGTTTTTAGCTTTATGAAAACGTAGTGACCGCTTTCCCTGACAAGTGATCAGAACTGCAGTTGTAGATTGGTAGCAGAGTTTCTTCAGATATCAGCATCCTGATATCGTGACTCAGCACGGCAAGGAGCGTGGCACTGAGTCTGGGTCGTCATCGAGATGCCTTTTTATGAGGATTTGTGTAGACGCTAAGTGAAACAAAAGGCATAGAGCACGGTGAATTTAACGGGATCATTTATAAAACTGATAAATAAGCTGCCGTACTAAAAAATCCAAAATAGCATCCTGTTGTCCAAGTGTATCAGACATAACTATATATCATATTTATTAAGGGCCCAGTGTTGCATTTCCTGTACAGTATTTATTTAATCAATACTTTCTGGATGCGTGAATTTTATGTTTTCTATTCTGTAATTGTGATCCTTCGGATTACCATCCTGCTCTGCTCAGACTAAAGTTAGGTGTAAAGGGAAAGGTGTTAAAATGGCTTTTCAAAGCAAGTTTTAAAAAATGCAGCGGGCAGGTATAGAGAATACGTGGAGGATCAGCGACGAGGGCTGCGCCCCTTCATGCCGTGCAAAGCGCATAAGATAAGCTGAATGTCTCAGATGCTTGGCTGTGCTGTGAGGCATTGCTCTAATAAGTGTGAATAATCATCCGGGAGAAACTGTGACCAATGCACTGACTCATGCACACAAGTTAATGACGTTGTGAAAGACTCACATTTAACTACTCGCACATTAAGTGCTCTTACGAAGTGAGAAAATGTGATTGCTAATTTAGCTGCACTGCTGTAAACCGAGTGGTAATTTCAGTCATTTCAGGCAGCAGTATGGTATTTGGAAATGAGGCTGCGATCATGAACTCTGGTGTGCCTGGGCAGGATCCCGAGTCTGCACACAGGTAGGAGAGCTTAGTCAGCCTGCAGCACACCTCTTGTGAATAGGAAGACGGGCACGAGGCTGATTAAATCGACGATGGTTATTTGTGGGCGATTACAACATGTTTACGTGCGTGCAAGTATGGGCTTGCTCCAGGCACGTGCTGGTAGGGCCAGCTGTGAAACCACAGTGGCGTGGAAGCCGGTGCTCAGCTGCTGGCATTAGGGTTAGTGTGCTCTGTGCGGGAGCCAAGGGGACCGACGTGCCTCGCCAGCAGCGAACCTGGGTTGTTCGGAGGGAGCTGGTGACAAAATTCTTTGTTGCCTTCCTGCTGCAAAAAAGTACAGCTCAGTTGTTCGTCCTGAGTTTTTTTCGTTGTGGTGAAAATGCTTACGGCCAAACATTTTGAATGCAGCTGCCTAAAATCATATTTTTGTATTTATACAAAAGCGTGTACACAGTCTGAATTTTAGGGAGAGGTTGCCCCGTTTCATCAGTGCTTATTATCTCTAGAAATCAGACCGTTTTGGGGTTGTGTCAAGTGTAGAATTAGGAGTTTTATTGCAGTTGTCCAAGTACAAAAGCTTTGGTCCTATTTTTTTTTCCATTTGCTCCTTTCGCTCCCTGCCATGGAGTGTAGAGCTTTTGTTCATCCCACTGAAAATGTTACTAGGACAGCAATCCAGAATCTTTCTGTTTGTAATCAAAGTGAAGATTGTTCTCAAAAGCTGTACCAGAAAACAGGAGAACAAAACTGGTGGGAATTAAATTCTTCTGCATAGCAAGACCCATATGTTTAGGGGCCCAGTGAGGTCTATTTGCTGTTCTCCTGTGTGGTTTGCACGTGGCAAATAGCACTGCATCCTTTGGTTCCTTAGCCTTGGGATTTTTTCATGGGTGAGCACCCAAAACACAAGGGTAAAATTAATAAGTCTTGGGAAGGCCTACACCCATCAGAGGAGCCTGCTGGGTGCCCCACAAATGAGGGGGAGCAAGGCATCAAAAAAAAGCTGCTGGTTTCTAAGCCTGCAAAACGTGGTTTGGATTGCAAGAGTAGGCTGCGAGCAGCTTACTTGCCAATGTGCGGTTTGTTTCAAATTTAGGTTGAGGCGCAAAGTGTTTTTGCCCAGGGATGCTGTAGCTGGTTGCACGTCTGTAGCTTCATGTGAATCGGCTGTGCAGGCTATACATTTGAGTTGAAAGAAAGCTCTGGCACCGAGGGTTTGTTACTCATCCCTCCGGATCCTTTTAGGATTCCTTCTAGAGATGTTGGTACTCTTTGGCTCATAAAATTTGCATTGAATGAACCCATCTTTTTGAAAGCACCAAATGTACGTATCTTAGAAAACGCTCTTGGAGAAGATGCTTCCAAGGTTCCTACTGAAGTATTATTTTCTTTCTGCATTCAAACAACGTATTTCAGATGCTAGACTAGCTGATAAAAGCTCCAAGAGTAGGAGATAGCTTCAGAGCATGTGTTGAGCTGTATTGTTTTAATAAGATTTCATTAAGAATCAGTAGCTCTTATTACTGTTTACGTGTAAAATTAAAAAAAGGAGAAATGCATTTAAACAAGGGTAGTAGTCACTTGAGTGAAGCCAGTGCAAAGCTTCTGAACATAAGTGCAGACATTTCACCAATTTGCAGCAAACCTATTGCTATCCCCAGATCACTGAATAAAGATTGGAAGATTTAATTTTTAACTGTGCTGCCAGCCTAGTATTTTCTTTCAGGCACAGTTCTGATAAGCGAGACGTATCAGCAGGTAACTTGTGCATTAAATCTTTGTGCTAGAAATAATAGTCCTCCTGCGTGTACTGTCCAAGTGCTGCTTGATGCCGTTCCTGCTGGCAGGTGACTCCTATAAAGTTTCACTCCTGATGAATATGGCTATTGTAGCTGGATTTTCTCATCTGCCAGCCGTTTGCATTCATACAGAAAGGGTGTTTTGTCTTATTAGCTGTCACTTTGATTTGTAAAGAACTATTATAGGGGGTGTGCAACTGTGATGCTAATACAGGGGCTGGATAACAGGGCAGCTTGTGCCCCATTATACGACGAGGGCGTGCACTTGACACAGAAGGTTACGGTGGTCTCGGTCCTACTTGTGTATTAAAAGATACTAGAAGAGACAGAAGCTTACGTATCTCAAGTGATATTTCTGCAGTTCTGTAAAGCAGCGTGTATTTTCTGTAGCTTCTTCTGCATTCATATGAAATATTATGTTGTGTGTTTTCTGGCACTTTTTCATAGCTCAGATTTTTCAGATCATGCCAGGTAACAGTTGGGTTTGTTATCATACGGTTCTAACAGGTTAAATGGCAGTCATTGATGAAATAGTTCATTAATATAAATATATTTTTCGTTGAAATGTTCGTACCCTGGTGAGCAGTGTGAGCATACGTGGAAACGTCCAAAAACCTTGGTGAGACTTAGGATGAGCAGGAGTTCTTTCAAATGCCTGTGAAGTTATAGTAGGTAAAAGTTGTAGCAGCCTTTTACGTGCAACAAAGTGTTCAAAGAATATTAAGAAATGGCTATTAGCATCTTATCAGTTATCCTAATACTAGTCTTGTAGCTTGACTCTGCCATAATGTTTGGCTGTGTTCAGCTGTATCACATCTTGACCATGAGGTGACATTCAGTAACAGCTTTGGCAGAGTAAGTATTGAAAACAAGTGGCCGTGGGACAGACTTCCAAAAGGCATGGTCCACGAGCATGGGTCACTCGTCGCTGCCGCTAGGCTCAGCTTCGCTTCAAGCTGGGCTCGGTGAAGAACGGGTACCGTAGCTTGAGGTACTAAGGCGTTGGGGGGTATAGGTGAGCGTCCTAACTGTTCTGCTTCTAGTCTGAAGTTGGCAACGGCAAAATCATTAAATATCTCCTGAAAGTTTTATTTTGCTGTTCTGTGACTTCAAGCAGGATTCTCTTAATGGTGTACGTTATAAACTGTCAGCAGAAGTGATTTATGAGAGGAGCTTGCAAGGCAGTTTCAATCTGGATCATAATAACGGTAGGATAACGCAGAAGAATCTGTTTTTTTATTCCTGTTCTTTCATTTCATTTTATGACAAGCTGATCTGCCTGGTGTGGCCTTCAGGTCTTTGTGTCATGCCCCCTGAAGCCGGTCCTGCGCGGGGCCGGTGCGTGCCTGGCACCGCACACGCTGCCTTTGAGCCTCCCTTGAGGTGTGTCCGTGTCTCCTCCGTTTCCTGCCAAACGCAGAGGTTCGTGGCTCGTATGACCGCAGCTTTTCCATATCCCCTTAAGGTCATTGCAAGGAGGAGCTTACATCAAAAACCCTTGGCTGTTTCATACTGCCGGCGCTTTTCATGTCCTGCTACCTGAAGGGAAAATTGCTTCCTTTCACTGCTCTCCAGCAGGGCTTCATCTCGGCGGGCTGTTTGCTGCTTGCTTACAGCGCTGAGGTTGGGAGTAGAGAACAATCAAGCAGGGAGCTTGAGCAGATGAGCATTTTTCCCAAAATTGCAAGGAGCAGGAAAACGCAAGGCTGTCACGTTTGGTGGGCTCTAAAAATAGCTGTAGCTGGCTCCACCCCGTCACGGCTTGCTTCCAGGAACATGTTGAGCTAATGAATGTGAAGTGTGTTTAATACATGTGCAGCCTATTGCTTACCATCTTTCCAGTTCTGCCAGTGCCTTACGAGAGTCTTAAATTTGTCTTTTTCTTCATCCGGTTTTCTGAAATGAACCTTGAATTTTAATAGGAGCTGATGTAATGCGGGAGGAAATTCTATTTCAAATAAATCCAACCAGTTTGACTTGTATGGATACATCTGCCAGCACTCAAAACCAGTTTCTTTTAGTAATGAAGATGCCGATAATCTCATGAGTTTATTGGAGAAGTCATTTTTCTTTGTTGTGGTCCATTTTCCCCAAACCTTGAGAGGATTTGTACACTTCTGTAAGAGCCCATCTGAGGACGTAATTTCTGCCTCTGATGAAACTCTCCTATGTGTCTGTCTGCTGCTAGATGAACAGTTTTGTGTTCTCCAGATGTCAGCTCTGTCTTCTTTGACATCTTTAACATCCATGCTTCTTGACGCTGGTAAGAGATTGTGGCAGGAGGTTTGACTGATAGAACACAACATGAGGCAAGGCTACAACTTGCCCTCTCTATGGGCTCAAGGACTGGCATTTATACTGCTGCAGGACTCAGAAGAGATTATGCTGCTGAGAAAAGACACTTAAATGCTGTAATTCCATATTTTTTTTTGTAATTTTGCTCTGCTGTATAAATAGGCTTGTGTCTGTATTGCAGAGCCTGCCCCTATCACTTGTAAAACAAGTGTGAGATATAAACCAACGTTTTTCAGAAGAATTCAAATCCAGAAGTGTCGTCAGTATTTATATTGACTCCTGAAATGGGAAGAAAAATTGAGTTCCAGCAAAAAAAAGAAAGAAGTGGACAGATTTTCTTCAGCACGGATGCAGGTATTTGGCGCAGATGGTGAGGTGTGCTGGTGCTGCAGAGGACCCTTCCCGAAGTGACCCTTAATGCAGCACTGCTCTCTCTTCGTAGCTGGGTTTGAGTCCTGTAGTCCAGAGGAGGTTGGTCTTTGTTTGGGGAAGGCAGTTCGGCCGTGCTGCTGCTGCCGAGGATGGGACCGAGCTGTCGGTGGCTGACCCAGGTCCCCACACACGTAGCACATCACCTCTCCTCGCCCTGGTGTGAGGTGTGCAGCAGCAGCCGATACCTTCAGCTGAGGTGAGGAGCGCTGTGACCCGCCACAAGGTAATAACAACACGGCATGAAGCCAGGAAGGCTGAGCACGTAGCTTGTACCAGCTGTGCCTTTATTCTTCCTGAGTGGTGCGACTAAAGGGGAAAGAACACATTCAGTATAAATGCAGCATTATTCTCTAAAGGTAATCATTTAATTTTATGCAACAAACCAAACTGCGATGTTTCTTTTTGCTCTCTCCCTCCTTCCAAACAAACCAATGTCACTTAGTCTTACCACATCAGCACAGGTTGACACGAAACAACTAGAGTATTTGCTATTATTTTAAACTGTAAAATTTGTTCACAGCTGTCCCCAGCGGCCTAAAATGCTGTTTTTTTGCCTCTTTAAAATCCTTTTAATCTTACTTTCTCCATCGTTATAACGGCCATCATGTTTCTATTCCTCTCGTTAAGTCACAAGCTGTCTTGATTTATTTTTTTTTTTTTAATTTCCAGCCCAGTCATTTCTTATATAAAGACAAATCCTGCACCTTCTATTTTCAGTATGAATGATTATGGCAAACAGGATATGACCTATATAGTTAAAGCCAAATATTGCCAGAGCTTTGCTTTCACGTGTTATTTCAAAGGTAAAAAGGAATATCAGAACTAGGTGCGTTTTGCATTTGCAGGCTGTCCGAATTAAGAAGAGCTCTTCTAATGAATATTCATGTAGTAACACTATCACTAAATAAGTCATGTCATTTTCTTTTTTTGGTCTGTTATTAGGATCCATATTATAGATTTAATGATGTGATGTACAGGTGGATCTCTCTGGATAACTGGACTTACAGCAGGACGTTCAAAACTCCTTTTGACGTCAGGTATGCAATAAGGATATGTCTAAAACAGTTTTACAGTATCTTTCATGCAGAATTGCTGGTTAATCCATCAGCTCAAAATCTACATGCTACTTTTGTATCTAATAAATTATGCAATAATGTACAGCTGCAAAGCTGTTGCTAAAGGACGCTGCAGGAGTTGCTTTTTCGCATTTTTTTCTCCATTGTTAAAAATTACTTATGAATTGCTGACTGAGGAAGAAAAATACTTAGGCTAATTGGAAGCCAGCCCATCTGATACTTCGTGGCTGTGCGAACATGCTGTGTTGCAGACTTGAGACACTTCAGCTGTCATCTTAATTTGACTATTGAAAGATATAAAGTAGCCACACTGAGTCAAACATTTTTGGATATAGTTGAGACAACTGCCGCTAACAGTAGTGGGAACGTACATTTTTAAATTATGTGATTTCTGTTTGCTGCTAACTGTAGGTATTCTAACAGTTTCGTATGTGTATGTTGTCTTTTGTAGAAAGTGGCAGAAAATTAATTTGGTTTTTGAAGGAGTAGATACAGTAGCACACATCTTGATCAACAATGTCACTCTTGGGACAACAGAGAACATGTTCAACAGATACGTAAGTAATGTGTTCAGTTCTGAAAGTGCTTCTGTTTTTCATTCAAAGGCCTTTTGTGCTGAACACTTTCATTTTTCAAGTACACATGAAACGAGGTGCTTGGTCGCAGAAACTGTTGACCTGAGGGCTGCACAGGGAATCAGAGAAGTGTTGGAAAGAGAACTCGTACTTCCCTTTCAGTAGCAACAGGGTCAGAACTAGAGGTAAGTGTGTCTTGTTCAGAACAAGTGAACCCATGGAAGAGGATCAGTTCAGCTAATAATATAAGTCTTGCTTCTTGGGACCTGTCACAGCTCCAAGAAAACGTAAGCTTAAATCAGTTATATTAGCTGTAAATCTGCTTACTAATTGGTATCAGAATGGTTTACATTTGAATACTGAAATAAAAATGCACATGGTGCAAAGCCCTTATAAGTGTTTCCATACCTTTTGTTATATTGTTTTTGATTTTTGATATTGGGCTTTTGATAACATAGGCTGAGTCCAAAGATGTAAGACTGTGTCAGGATGAGAGTACTCATCATAGAATGATCTGGAGAGTGGCAAGAACATTAAAACTAATTCTGTAGTTTTAAAGTGTAAAATTGTTCTGGGTACTTGCCTTTTTCTTAAAGGAATCCAAAAAAGGAAAAGTCAAAAGAAGAATATCAGTGGAGTCACTGAGTTAAAAAGTAAATCCTGTGTCTTCATATCTCAGCGTTTACCATTCTGGCAGGTTTTATTGCAGAGGTACTGGACTGAGACATGAGAACTAGATTCTGCCTCCTGGGTCTGTGTGATCTGGGACAAATCACTCAGTTTCTCTGTGACTTAGTTTTGCCATCTGTGAAATAAGAAATTTCACAGGGCTCTTATGAAATTGTAATTATTTAATATTTGGAGAGTATTTAAAGGATTACTGGTAGCAGGCTCTGTAGAATTGGGAAGTGCTATTAGTTTGTTCTTATTTCTGCAACTTCATTCTGTCTCAGATTGTAACAGTTCATGAAATGGCCTTCAGGGTAAAACCAGAGTGAACTGTATTAGATTGAGTCGAGAATTGCTGTGACCCAGACTTCTGCTTTGTTCACAATGTTCCGCGATAACTATGTCTGCAGGAAAGTCTCTATGAAGGCTCTGTAAGGGGATGCTGTTTCCTTTGCAATTTTCTGCTGAATGCTATCGAATCGAAGTGAGTGATGCTAGCTGGGCTGCTCACAAGTTGGAAAAAGTTGCCAAGATTTGGCTTGTCACAAATGAACGCTCTGAAGAAGAAACAGTTTTTAGGTGTTGGGACCCTATTGTCTTGATAGAACAAGACAATTCTGAAACTTAGATGTTTATCCCTCTGTCCAGCCACACTGGCGGTTTTGTGAGCCAATGAGGAAGCCCCCAAATGCTTTGTGCGGTGCAGACATGAATGTGTATCTCTACATTTTAGGCATGGGAGTGGAAGCAGCATGAAATACAGCCTTGCTGCATTCATGCAAAAGGCAGCTCAGTGCTTTGTGGTAGAGAAGCTGGCAGCACAGCGTGAGTTGGAAGGACTCCTGTATAGACCGGCTTTCTGAGTTGGAACAAAGTGCCTTTCTAAACATGTAGATGAGCTCTGAGTGAGGAAGGAAGGTAAAGATCCCCTTGCCATCCTCCTCCTTCAAGCAGTTCTGTGTGCAAGCAGACCGCTGAAGCCGGCAGTGGGGGCTCAGTATGGGCAAAGTGGTTTGCCCAGAAAGATCTCCTTCTATCTAGAATCTTACTGTGTATTTTGTTTTCCAGCTTAAGAAATAACCTTAATTTTCTTTTCCTTCAAAAGCAGACCCTGTCGAGGCTTCAGTTCAAATGCTTTCGAATAACATATGTATGGTATTAAAGCCTCAATGTGACAGCGATTATAGGTCTCATAAATAAGTGTCAGTGCTGTAATGATTTTGTTTTGTTTTCTTGACCTAGAGCTTTGATATTACCAGCGTGATCAAGGAGGTCAATTTTGTTGAAGTCCGTTTCTTATCAGCAATTTCATACGCTGCAGAGCAGAGCAGATGTCACACAGCGTACAGCATCCCCCCGGCGTGCCCTCCACCTGTGCAGAAAGGAGAGTGCCATGCCAATTTCATCAGAAAGGTAGGGGCAGAATCATCTGACTCCGGCTTCGGGCTCAAAAATAGGAATGCACCACGGACTGTCCTTACAGATGTATTCTGAAACCTGCAATGTCATTTTATTAGCAGGGCATAGTTTTCATTGTATTTCCCTTCTCCTGCATCCCCAAGAAACCTGTAATCCAGCATGCCGATAATACAAGAGGCATGTGAAGGCCAGGCTGAGCATACCTAGCTGATAAGAATGTTTGAAAGGCTGGCTTTTTCAGGGAGTGCAAGGAGATTGGCTGCTAAGAGAGCAGGCTAGCACTGGGAAATGTGTGATCATTACATTTCGATCCACTGGGTGGGTTTAGCAATGTGTACTGACAATAGAGTTCACTATGACAAATACCAGTTTATATTGCCAGAGCTGTAAAAATCTCCGCCAGGCAGCTTTGTGAGTGTTTGCTGTTGCTCGTGTACTGTGCTATTTATACTGGGAAGCTCTGGCAGGTCCTGAGAAGTGTTACCTAACAGAGGACCTGTTGTCATCTTATTATGGTGTTGTGAAGTGTGACTTCAGAATGTACGCATTCAGTGAAGCCAACAATGTAATACACAAAGAATTAAACTCAGATTTAAGACATGGCTTCATTGCTGCTAAAACTTCCTCTGTGTAAACTGTCATTCGTGTAGCATCTCATGTATTTCTGACACCTTTGCAGCAGCTAGAAAGTGGCTAGGTGAACTTCTTTGGAATTGCTATTTTTATTTTTGTTTTTTATTTTTCATGTTTGTCTCCACTTAAATGCCTTTCTTGTTAATGAATTTGGATCTTTTTAAGAAAGTCCTTTAGAGGCTTCTCAGAAAACCAAGGTGAATCTTGTTAATCTATACCTAGGTGTAATTTGCTCTAAAACACATTAATGGAAAGGAAGGTAGACTTCATGTTGCCCTGGGAACATCCATCAGTATAAGATGTTGCCTTTTTGACTAGATGCTGCTTTTGTTTTTATTACATTTTAGAAAGTTAATTAATTCTTCTGAGTCTATGTGCTGTCTCCATTGTGCTTCTTAGAAATCAGAGCAGGGAGAAGCTTAAAGAGAAGAAGGCACTTGAACAGCTGTAGTCTTATTTATAGAGCAAAAATGGCCAGGAATGATTTTATGCTTTACTGAACGATACCTTTAAATTTGTAAGTACCTTAGTTCATTTTCTCAAAGGAATTGCTTGACTGTGCTTGGAAACTTGCTTCAGACTTTTCCAGAAAAATTTTTAGGTCCAAGTACGTGGCAAAAACAGCAGCAATGTCACATTTAAAAGTAAACAAACACACTAGGGCATTGCTAAAGTAAGCTGGCTGCTTATCGTCATACAATAATGGAGAGCTGTACACACGTTTGAGGTTCAGTGTTACATGCAGTAAATGTACCTAAATCTTAATACGAATTTGTGGCGAAACGCAAACCTTTCACTGGTAATGTACATCAGTGATACGAGTGTATTGTTCTTATGATGTTACTTCTGATAGTCTCTGCAGTGTTATTAGTGAAATCTGACAATCTGTCAGTGATTCATTTATTTATCTTTTATAAAGGGAAAATGACTTTCTATCTGATCTGTTTTCTAAGAATGTATTGTCCCTGTTTTTGCACTTGAAATAGGTGCAGCGCTTGCTTCCTGGAAGGCTCTTTTGCAACTTGATAGGCAGGCTGGCTGACTCCAGCGATGCAAGGGATAGGCCAGACTTGTGCAATGTGGTTTGCCAAAATTAGTATGCCTCGGCTGTAAGTTATTAGTCTCTAAATTTAGAACTGTAGGTCACTGTACAAGACTTTAAGGAGATCTATTGTATTTGCTTTGGGGGCTGGGGCTGTGTGTGAAGCTTGGAGGGCAGCTGAATAGATGTCTTCAAGGGATTTGTTAACTAGAGGTCTGTCCAGGTTTGAAAACAGCTAAATGGAAAGCAGTACTTCTCTGCCTGAGCAGCATTTTATAATTCTGACAGTTTTTCTGATGTTAGAACCAGAACAAAGATATTCCTCGACTGTACTTCTGTTCCCTTTGTTTTTGTATGAAAGAGTCATAAAAAGGGAGAAACAGTGAACAAGACTGAACTACACAATTGCACCAGACATGTGCATCTCTTTCCTTGTACTAATCTATGGTGTTAAAACAAAAAAACAGGGTAAAATATTTTAGATATGCCCACGATGCTTAATTTGATGTCATTCTTTTACAGTACTTCTCTTTAACATTTGTAACCATCAGCTTTCTGCTTACTTTGTCTTTTAGGTATAAAATTAAATACTGGCCTTACAAACTAAGATAATTCAGAGCTGAATTGAAAGTAACCTTCTGTTGTTTTTTTTTTAATCTTTTTTAATGTTGGAGCAGGTGCTGTTTTGCTCTCGCTAATATTAAGTTTTAATATACTTGGATATTTAATACAAATTTGTATCGTTATATAAAGTAGTGGCAGCAGAGTTTTGTTCAAGAAGTAAGAGAAAAGGTATTGTAGGCTATTCTGGGTTGATGGAAATTGGAAAAATTCTTCCAGTGCATGGCAGTATTTCATGTCTAGATAGCAAATCATTTTTATTTCTGGCACAGCATCAATTTCTGTGTGAAAAGTAGGCACTTGTAACATAATCGCTTTGTATTCCAGGAGCAGTGTTCATTTAGTTGGGACTGGGGCCCTTCTTTTCCCACTCAAGGAATCTGGAAAGATGTTAGGATTGAGGCCTATAACTATTATCACCTGATTTACTTTTCTTTAACTCCTTTCTTTGGTAAGTCATGTTACTATCTTTTATTGTTGTTTTACCTTTGGAATACAAACCATTTTATTGTTAAGCTAAATTAACTGTCCATTTAGGAAAGGTCCTGTTGTTTTATGGTGACTTTGTGTGTACTGCTTACCACAGCACACCGGTTTTGGTCTTGAAACAGTACTTCAGTACAAACAACAGCGATTAAAATGTTAGAACTCAGAATCTTTTTTTACTTGAAGATCCCAGAATGAAAATATGAAATATATATAGTATATATATCAAAATGTGAAATACAACTGAGGTTAGCTCCTGTTCTCTTGTTTCAGAAAAAGTTTTTTTGTTGGCACATATTTTTACCAAGACTACCAGTAAATAATTCTCACTTTTGTCTCACCTCCATTTAAAACAAAGGTAAAGCTGCTCTGGGAATTTAGTTCTGTGTTGGGAAGGCAGCTGCAGAGTAAGCAGAGTTTCAAGAGCACCAAATTTTCAGGACACAACACGAAGTCTGAGACAGAAGAGCAGCTATGCTATGCAAGGATAATTTGTTAAGGCTGCAATTTGAGAGGACAGCCTTCTGCATTCCTGCTACCTAACTTACCTAACCGGTTTCTTCCCTTGACATGGCCTTTGATTTTCCTCTCCTTTGTCTAGAAGATCATTGCAGCTGAGCAAAAGTAGTTAATTTTCCTGTTGAAACTTTCTGTAAAAGGTAATATATGCCTTTGTAGACCACCCGTGTGCTTGCTTTCTCTGCCTGTTGAGCCCAGTCTTCAGTGGAGTAAAGGCTAGCACGTGAGTCCTCCGCACTGGGTTGAATTTCAGCCCTTGGGAACAGAGTTGCTGTGTATGAATAAAATAGGAAGACGTCACTCCCTGGATGCTTTTAAAGCTTCCTGAAATAGCTGCAGGTCTTAGCTAGAATTAACGTGACTGGAATTTCCATGGAAAGCCCCAGCACAGACTCTGCTCTCTAAAATTTAGCTACAGTAAAAATCTTTTCTGGTCCCTCCCACATTCCCACAACTCCACCTTCTGGTAGGTAAAGTCTTAGTCTCTGGATAAGCAGAGAGAGCAAACCTCTTTCATTCAGCAGAGAGTGCTTGTGCTTTGGAACCAGAGCCAGAGCTTTTTAGTATTCAAACATGATAACATTTGAAAAATAAAGAGTAAATGAACAACTTGAATTTAAGCTACATATGCGCTTACATTGCTCATCAGATTTGGTGTCATAGCTTTTTGACCACTGAGTCTGTGAAAGATGAATTGTTCTTGATTTCTGTGCCTAGGCCCACAGGTCATGCGGTTAAGGAGTGGGCTGGAATTTATTTATTCCCATAGAGGGGAGGGAAAGTGCTCTGTAATGACTGACCCTTCGTGTAGGTTGTTTTTTTCAACCCCATTAACATTTCTGAAAATTGGTCTTGCCTGGATAATGCCATGAGTAATATAAACTTGCAAACCCCTTTGGTGCTCTTAATTCTGTAAGAGGAGTGAAATCAGGCCAGGACTGAACGTAATTCTTGGTTTTGGAGGGAGCTCTCTTTTTGTCTTGGAAGGAGAGCTAGAATATACATGTGAAAAGAGAAAGTAAGTGGTGAGCAGCTTATGTATACGGAATGTGTCTTAGTTCTAGTTTTCCTTGTTTTCTGTTTAAGTTGCTTTTGCTTGGATAGATGTTCATCTGTAACATGTGAATTACAGGATTACCCAGGCTGTGCTTCTAGATAGATAACTTAATTGCTGAGGTTAGTGGGAAATGTAAACATCAGTCTTGAGTACCCTTGACCCTGTCTTGCCTTATTCAGTAAGTTGTTCTGTAAAGGAGGGGACTCGCAGGTAGCTTTGGGATGTCTCAGGCAAGTAATTAACTTGTTTCCTCCATCGCATTTTGGTGGCAAAAGGGGCATAACGGTACAACCCATCAAGTCTAGACACAATGGGCCCGATTCATCCCCAGCATAACTCCACTCATATTGTGTAGTGACTCTGGGATGAATTGGGCTCGTTTTCTGTTAATACTGTTTTTGTTTCATAGACAAAAGTGGTTGTACTGCCCTGTGATTACGATCTTTCCCAAAGAGTACCATGTTCATATGAGTGCTGACGAAAGGCAAATATAATGTCCGTGGGAGCTGGTGGGAAAAAAACCCTTTCTAATAATAAAGAGTGACTAGTGCCATGTTCTGACTTTTGTACAGGACTCTGTAAAAGGCCTGGATGGCTTTGGAATGAAAAAAAAGTGAGGTATAAAAGAAAAATCACATTGCATAGTTCCTCTCAAGTCAGCAAATGTAAACACAGATGTCAAATGCACTAAGCAAGATTAACCCTATAGGTCTGGCTCAAACACGGCCCAAAACTTGTTAAATTTAATCTGAGGTATTTAAATTGTTTCTTTGATGGGCGATCATGTTTACTAATAGGTGTATAAACACAATTTCTATATTCCCATTTCTTCTCCCCTTTTACTTAGTAAAGAGCACTCAGCAGTGGAGTCTTGAAATCGAGTCCATCTTTGATGTAGTCAGCTCCAAGCCAATTGCAGGTCTTGTGACTGTGAACATTCCCAAGCTGCAAACACAGCAAACATACAATGTGAAGCTTCAACCTGGAGAAGGCAGCATTGTGCTGCTTGTAAACATCAACAAGGTAAGGAGGTTCGCGTGGAGCACTAACCAAACGCAAACTGTTTTGCCTGGTTTCCAATGGGTCCTTCTGCCTCCATATCAGCTACAGGCCCACCTCCCCTTTCTTTCTTTATTCCTGACTTTAACAACAGTTCTGTACCCCTTGGAGAATAGGAGAGGATTTTTTTCCTCTGTTAAAATTGGTTTCTGTGGAGCTACGTAGTTCAGTGTTAAAAGAGATGGTGAAGCCTTTCCCTTATTACAAAGATCACATCATCACTGGCCACTGTAAGAAAAGCTGCTAAGGCAGATAACTTTTGGATACCATGTGTCACGTCACTTTTTTGTCAATAGGTATCTTGTCTCCTATGCTGTTGTTTACCAGGTTGATTGGGACTAGAATATACTGCAGTATTCATGACTCTCACAGGAAAGAGAGGAAACATTCCCCAAACCTCTCGGTAGATGCCCTTTCAGGTAAATAAACACAAAAGAACCCTGTTAAGGACTTGACTGGCAGTAAGGCTGGTGGAAATTTTGTTGAGTAGTACTTCTTACGTTGGCTTTTAGTCCGTTAGGTAGACAAATTTCAGAGGTAAAGGATGCTCTGATGAGAAAATAATCCAACTGAAAAACAATGAATTTGGTATACTCCCCCAGTGATGGAAAAGGGAAGAATTGGTCTGTTCACCTTCAGAGAGTGCTGGGAAATGATCTGGTAGAAGGCTTAATTCACCAACACTTATATCACTTGTAGAGTTTTTGTTTGTGCTTTCTTAGAAACTGTGCTGAGTTTTATAGGTATAATTAAGAAAAGATGCCTAGGCTTGAGAGATGGTGAAGAAAACCAGAGTTATCTGTTTGTGCTAACAAATAGGTGGGTGCCTTGAATTAGCCAGTGAGCCCAGTGCAGTGGTAAGAAGCATGAACTTGACCTTCCTGCTCGAAAGTGAGGCCCTGGTGGAGCTGACAGTGTGGAGCTGAGCCTGAGAGCAGCTGAGCCTGCTCCATCGGAGCCAAGCAGCGTAAGGGAGCTGCGGTCAGCTTCACTGCCCCAGGGCACGGTTAGGTTTATGGGTGAGGGCTGTGTTGTGAGTGGGAATCTGGGGGCTTTCCTAGCAGGTAATAACATCTGAGGCTCTTCGGTGACCTCTGTATGTTATGCTGGCCTTTATTTTTATTTTTTTTGCTGTGTAACTCTGCATTTGTTTCCCCAGTTTGAATGTGTTGTGTGTGTATTCTCAAGTTCTCTTGTCAGTTGTTTGAGTGGAGAAAGAGCGTGTTAAAGACGAGCAGGATATTTGTGTCTTAGAATGCATGCTCAGTGACTTGCATACTGATGACTTTGTTTTATTTCGACATGAAAGCAAAAAGACATGCAAACATATGATTTTTGTTACTGTTGTCATCAGATGTGCAAGTTACATGAGTAATTACAAATACCCAATTTTTTTTCAAACGATCATTAGCCTTTCCAGGGATTACATTAAGCAGGCACTACAATATGAAACTGCAAAAATGATTTTGGTTTATTTAACCACCCTGTCCCCAACTTCAGAAGAAATCTGTAAGTGGGGTACACGTGCAAGTTTGTGAGGAAGCATATCCTTCAGAGCAGAGGCAACAGCGTTTTATTATTCTTTGTACACAAAGGGCTTTTCTGCGTGAATTCACAGCAGCTGATTTTACAAGAAGCCCTGCAATGTGTTCCTACGTATTGGTGCGCCTAACGGAGCCCTTGCTCTGTGCAACGGCCCCGTGCGGTGCATGTTAAATAGCGAGACCTCGCCAGAAATGTGCTGAGAGTTCATTGCAGATTGCGTTGCAAAGCCAGCAGATGCTCGAGTGGTGCCTGTCAGCTGAGAGGAGTAGCGGGTCTTCCTGCAGTTGCCTCGCAGAGCGCCGTGCTGCTGACATGCCAGCGTTTTGCTGATCAGCTAACGGTGAGCGTGGGGGTGACATCACTCGTGGCCAATGCTCGGCGGCTGCAAACGCGCCCTCGCTGCTGGGGCACACGCTGATTTTGTGCTTCCTCCTGCCCCCCTGCCACACAGAGATCGGTACTTCAGCACATGCAGTTATGATAACTCCAGATCAAGGAAGCCGAAATGTTAGGAGATACGTTAATGATTACGTCCAAGTGTGGCTACAGCAAAACGTATTGTTGGGCTGCTCTCTGGCCTCGTTTTATTTGAAAAGATTGAGGCACTCCTTTCATGACTCTATTCAGTGCTGATCCCTCCATTGTACGGTTGCATGCATTATTGCTTTCTTTCCACTGTTTTTGTGTTGTGCATTCAACTGGGAAATGTTGGCAGTAGGACTGAGCAGCAGAAGTAGGCTACTGGAATGAAAATAGAAAGAAGCGTAGGAAATTCTTTACATAAATATTACCCTCAGTGGCTAGAAGAATGGGAAAATTAAATCGTTCTGTCATCTTAGAAGTAGTTTTTTATGTTTGTGAAAATCATGGAGTACCATTGGAGTGATCAGGAAGCACAGAGAAAAAGCAGAAAGCACTGAAAAGGGAACGAAACTTCTAATTTGACTTAAAAGCTTGACATAAATGAAACAGCCTGGTCACATATTACCATGGTCACAACTGAAAGGTGTCACTTCTGTGTATCAGATGTTACATACAGTAGGTAAAAGGGCCGGTTAGAGGAGAGGTAAAATACAGAGGCTAGTGAGCAGTGTCTACTCCTGAGACTTAGATGTTTGAGTTTTGGAGGAATGTTCTGTCAGTGTACCTCAGCTGAAGGGTAGTGGGTAGATGTGTGCGTACGTGTTTGTTCTCATGGCCCGTTGTGGACTTAAGGTGAAGTGATAGCCTGGATTTGAGTGGTAGAGATCACACGTTGAATTCTTTTCACCTGAGTGCTGCAGCTGGAGGGATCCCAGTTACCATGGCTCAGCTGAGGCACATAAACTCATGAGGCTTGTAGTAATTCACTCAAAGGCAGCTGTGCTCCTGGGTGCATGTTATGCCTCCAACTCATATGCAACTTTTTTCTTCTGTATTCAAGAGTTCTACAGTGGAAGCTTGGTGGCCGAATGGACATGGAAACCAAACTGGATATAACGTGACAACAACTTTCATCATGGAGGCAGGATACCAGATTGAGAAATTTTCAAAGGTGAGCCCTTCGGCTTGGTTCTAGCTGGCATTGCACTGTTAGAGCATCTGCTCTGCATATCATGTATCTATAGCTTTAAATTATTTTACTGGATTTTAATATACATATGGAAGCAGTAATGAGAAACAAGAGCTTTTTAATGTCACAGTATATGTTTACCTTTTTTCTGGTAGCATTAGCCCATATGGGTGCCTTCACTTGCATTCGGACTGGAAAATGCCTCACAGTTAGTCGGAGACCTCAGAAAACAAAAGATGTTTACTTATGTTCTCTACCTCTGAAAAAGGCTCTTTTAAACATGATATATCACCGTGATATTGTTGTGTCATGCGTAGAAAAGCCCTTTTAGATTTCTATAGATGATGTGAAGAGGAAGGTTTGTTACCAAGATTTTTCTTGTTAATTCTTTTTTTTTTTTTTTTAATTTGCAGAATAGGTATATTCTTAAAAAGCTAACATACGTTCACTTATTAGAATGTGATAGATGTGCTTCAGGTTGTAGAAAAGACAACATTTTAAATGTGACCACAAAAGTAATATTCAGGGATATTTGCATAAGGGTTCCTGCAACGCACTGGCTGCATAATTATCTGATTGTTGTTACTAAGAAGCCTAGAAGAAGTATTTTTCAACCATCTATTGATAAAAAAATCACATAAATTAAACTGGGTGCCTTATGCCATCAACATGTGGAAACAATGACATAAATGTACGCGTTTATTAGGTGGTTCTGATGTGCATTGTTTCACTAAAAGTTAATCTGGTCACCAGACACCTAAAGCTGCTATTCACTGTCACATTTGTTGATGTGAAAAATCTTACAAAAAACAGTAGCTTCTGGAGTCATGGTCTTTATAGGGCGACTTTGATTATGAAGTCCTAATAGTAGTTCTTTGCTATTATTGGCAAGATAATTTTGAAGCAATTGAAAAAACACACTAAATAAACACAGTGCATTGTGCTTGGGAAAACAGGTTGTAGGAAATATAGCTCTAAAGCCTGTAGAAAGGGAAGCAGTGTTGTTATTGTGTGAAACCTGCACAGTGATAGGGAAATGAATTGATTCCACTAGGGTAATTGCATCAGGGTATTTCATAGAGCCCTGTGGCATATGGCCACAAGGACTTCATGGTCTACAAAAGATACTCAAAAGCCTCTTCTTTTTTTCTCCTTAAAGGGAAAGAGGGGAAGAAAAAAGGCAAATGCACCACACAGCGTGCATTATAAATTAAGCAGCCTATGAAGTGTTTATAGATTTGTAGTGCAAAGTCTGGTCATCCTTCGTGTGTTCTGCGAAGCTCTGTCTTGGATTCTGACACTCCCCTGCTGCAAGCTATACGAGTGGAAAATGGCTCCATAAGCATTTTTTTTTCATTTTCTAGCTCAATTTGCTCTCATGTCAGCAGGACTAGCAATGTTTATATAGCTTAATAAGAACTTGGAGTAGTTTAGGAGATAATAAGCCAGGGATAGAGATTCCTGAAAATTCTTGTGAGATTACTGTTGGTGACCTAGTGCTGTGTTCTAGTGAGATATGTTTTTTTTCCCCCCCTCTTTTTAAAAAGGCAAATAATAGGGATGCAATGTTTCTCAAGGGGGATGTCTCTGGATGAGTTCTGAGTATCTGTATACCTTTGGACAGGCAAACACTAAAGGGTAAGAGCTGTATGTGCAAGAACATGCAGTGTGAAGTCTTACGTCAGATTCAGCTATCCTTAGCAGGAACTGCTGTCTGGTTTCTGATGTTAGAGTAACCTCAAAACATTAGCAAATCCTTTGGGAAAACTTCTGGGAAGCCTCCCAGTTTGTACTCATGGAGATCTCTAAGGCTTTAGCCAGCTCTGCCAGGAATCTCTGACTGAGGAAGTACCTACTTACTGTCGTTGGGAGTGGCGGAAAGCCAAAATAGAATAAAGCCAATACCCAGGACAAGGTTGGTTTTTGTTTTGGTTTTCCATTTGAATACTTTGGTTTGGAGTTTGTTTCTCAGAATAATGTGAGACAAAGTCATAGCCAGAAATGACCTTAACGTGAAATGGGTTTTCTTGAGAGAGTTCTAGTTCTGTTTGCTGTTGGTAAGTTCCTTGATGTAGGCACAGCAAGAAGAAAAGCAACTTAATACCTCTTTCGTTGCCTCTTGAGGCATCTATTTGCTTTTGGATTCAGTTTCTTCATCTTTCTGTATGCTTATTTCTACAACACTGCGATCAGAGTTTTTTATTTCATGATGCTATTTTCAGAACTTGAATCTTAACCTTCAGCCATCGTTCCTTCCTTCCCTCTACGCCCTTATCTCCCTCAGGCCTTTTAACATGACTTCCAGAAGTCTTTTAATTTGACTTGGTAGTTTTCATACTGCTTTCATGCTGCTTGCTAATTTATTAGATCACTGAGGCATTCTCTGATCTTATTACAGCTCTGGGCATCTTCATCCCTGTTACTTTTCCGGTTGCTAAATCTGAGAGTGCCAAATGTGATCTACAGGCCACTAGGGTACAAAGCTTTCGTATGTGACTTAAAAAGACGGGTATCCGTCTCTTAATAGTGCAGAGAACCAGCTGATTGCATGGTCTTTGGTGGCTGGAAAGCCTCTCTTGCATTCTCCAAGACTAGGAGAAACATTCAGTCCTTGGGGATCAAAATATGTCACCCAGATTGCAAAGTTGCCAGCCAGAAAGGCGCGTGCTCAAGCACGCCAGATCCTACTCGTCTCCCTCTGCCCTTTTTACGCCACGTGGCAGAAGGAGGCTGCAGCAGGAAGAGGTGCTGCGTTACCAGGTGGGTCCCTGGGGAGCAATGGAGCGAGAGCACAAAGGCACCGAGTTCTGGCAGTGTGAGATGGGGTTGAGGAACTTTTCCCTGTGCTCGTGCTGTCCGGGTGGTCCTGCCTGGGTCTTTCAGCCTTTCAAATTGCCTCTGGTTTGGCCAGTTGCTTGAGTTCCACTTGAGCATGAGTAAAACAGTATCATGTTATTTCTGGTAGTAATATAAATGCTCCATTACAAACGTACTCTGAGGCAATCCCAGCCTGTGTGATGACATCCATTAAGAGGACATCCCAAATACTTTGGGAGCCCCAGCTATAAATCCCATTCCATTTTGTGCCACAGAAAAAAAATGCACTGGAGACTGAGTTTTCTTTACAAGTAATTTAATTCGCTGGAAGAAGGTCAGAGATTTTTAGCTAATGCGGTACTCATAATGCAGTTTTTCTTTTGTAGTGTTCGGTAGTTAGGGGAAATGTGAGAGTTGCATGATTATTATTTTTTTTTAATTCAACTTCTCATGTTAAAATAAATACGTGAAATTCTATGAATAGGTGCAAGATTCCTGTCCCAGAGCTCAGTTCAGCGTGCTGGTCTGTATTCAGCTGACCCGGTATGCAACAGGAACGCGGTAAAGATAAGGCAGGACACACTGTGTGCTTTTTCTACGTGCACAGAAATATTGGTCAGGTAGTCAGAAGTGTCCTCTCAGTGGTCTGATTTTGTAGGTTTTCTGTAGGGCAGTGCTGAAGAACACTGCAGGGCTTGGGCAAGTCCCCCCCTTCTTTTTTTTCCATTTAAGTTTCTGGGTTTTGGTCACTGCCATGATGCGGAGGTGTTCAGTTTGAGGTAAGAGATCTGTGGTTTTCACTCATGCTTGTAGTTTGCATTGCATCTGTCCAGGGGGTTAATTAATTATTGTTCAGTTGACTAAGAGGCACCAGAGGAAGGAAAAAAAAAGCAGTGTTTTTTTTTTGTGTGTGTGTTTCTTTCCTGCCACTAGAAATAATTTTCTGTCTATCTGCATGATTTTTAGTAAGCTGCAAACTTAATAGTCACACGGTGGGATTAGTCACTCCCTTGTTGAATTGCAGAATTGTTTGGTGTGTGAAACAAATAATTACATTTTGTCCTAAAGACAGGTATATCAGTTGCACTTAACTAGGTTAATTTTAGCCGGGTGTACTGACAGATACTTGTCTCAACTGTAGCTTATGGCAGAGACAGAACAGCCTGTGCTCTGCGAGTTGACCTTTTGAAAAGGTATAGCAAATAGTCATTTGAGGAAGAAGTGGTTGCTAGCTCAGGGGTAGCCTAGGAAAAAAAACACTCGGGTTCCTGCCCTGATGACCCAGGCTTGTTGCTTAGCGTGTGTGTTGGCTGAAATTTGCTATTTGCTTTCCTTCACTTCAGTTAATTTCCCAGCCCTCTCCCTGTGGCAATGAGCAACGGGTACCAGAAGAGAAGAGTTTTATTTCTGGTCTAGATAAGTTGAAGTGCAAGAAGGATGTGGGAGAAGAAGAACTCTTAAACTCTTCCTGAAAGAGAGGTATTCTGTGAAACTTTGCAACTGCTCGGGACCCCAGCACGGCAGGTGCTCTGCACGTGCCCCGTGGCAGGTAGGGAAGACACCTCTGCAAGTAAGGGCTCAGTACAAGGTATTAAAGCAGTCCAGTAAATGTTGTGTCATGACTGCAGTGTTATCTATACGTCGGGACAATAGGCATACCCAACAGAGCCACAGCATCACTTTGGCTGAAATAAAGTCCCCTAAAATGCCCAGAATGACTTCCTGAGAACTTTTTTTCCACTTGCAGGAAGAAGGAATGATTTTTAGTTTTTAATTGTCTGCAGTGCGCAGTCCCAGATATTAGGCTGAAAGGGCACCTGTAAAGGATGTGCTTTTATCTGGAATGACCTTTAATACCTTACACGGAGCTAGTGGTGGTTCAGCTGAACTGGTCTCTCTGAAACCTTGTAGCTGAGCATGCTGTTCAAATACACGGCTGTGATGGCCAGAGAGGCCTTCACTTCCAAACCAGTATTTGTATTTGCATGTCTTTTTCTGTTTAATTGCCATACCTTTTAAAAGCTCTCATTTCAGAGCAACAAAAGAAGATGATTTTGCTTTTATTGCATGAACCTGAATAATGCTGTTCAGGGACAAGACCTACAGCTGAGCTCCTGCAGTTTTCTTCCGTAAAGAGAAAATTGCAGTTTAAATGGTGTGTCTGATCTAATGCAACCGCTGTATTCCTCTCAGTGGTCCCCAGCTGGAATTTTGACCGAATTTTGCAGGAAGAAAATATGCATCTGTCTCAAACATGCACACAAATACATGCACACACGCTTGTGTGCATTTGTGTACTCTCTTTCCGTCTCCAGCCTCCTACTTCTCTTAATATGATAGTAACTTTCAGACGTGAATAGGTTTATCAGAAGAATTCTTTCTAGCCATGCCACAGTGCGTTGCAAGCAGGAATTTAGAGACAAGACCATGTCTTTTGACTTCTTGACAAATTCTTAGTTGTTATTATTCAGCTAAATCACTTTTCTCATAGTTTTCTCGATTTATTTTATTTTTGTCTGCTTTAAACCTAAATTTCATGTCTTTACAGGCATATTTTCGGACAGTAGAACTCGTTCAGGAGCCTATTCCTGGGTCACCAGGTCTGAGTTTCTACTTCAGAATCAATGGCCGACCCATTTTCATCAAGGGCTCAAATTGGATTCCAGCAGATTCTTTCCAGGACAGAGTGACCTATGACAAGTAAGCCACGTTTGATGTTTTCTTAGGATAAAGGGTCATCTTTTCCTCCTTGTGATTCTCTATCAAAGGGTGGTGTGGAGGGCCGGGACTCCTATGGTAGGACAAATTGTTGCGGGTCAGGGAACTCAGAATTAAGGGTTAATTAACACTGAAGGATTGGAATGATGTCCAAGGTATGGAGGTGCAACAGCTGCTGGGAAGGTTTTTTTTTTTTTTTTTACTGTCTACAGGATACTGGCCTTTCTGTTATTTTTAAGGATAATTCTCAGGCTCTCTGATCCTGTTGCCTGGGACATGTTCATTGGCACTCAGAGGAGGTGCACTTCAGCCATGTCCCACCCCTTCTAGTACAGGGAGAGAGAAATGCACAAACAGCCTCTTGCTCTTCCCATATCTGGTGGAGGCTTCTTGGATTTCACAGACGTGGCACGCCAGAGGTAGGATGGAGGCCACAGTGTACTTTTGACTAGCTTTGTTCTGGGCAGTTGGAGCACCTGGATGACAGGGCATACCTCAGCACACTGTGTATCCACATGTAATTTAGAGGCTGCCCGCATGAATAAGGAAAATTAACAGGCCCTGAATCCCTTATAATGAGATTCAAAGCCTCAGTCTTTCTGTTCTCCCCCTTCTCATAATGCATTGTGGACCTTAAGAGGAGAATATAGATTTCCAAACATGTTTAAAAGAGATTTCAACTCAAATGATAGATATTTAAAGCAAGTAATATCTAAGAAGAAGAGAGCAACCTGATCAATAATGGACATTTCTAAATCTGCTTCTACCACTACTTTTGTAAAAGCACATTCTTATATTTACCACTCCATCTATTTTGGCTGTTAGTTAACAGGACCAAGTAACTTTTTCTACACAAAAAAATGGTTTTTTGAGATCTCTCCCGATATACAGGATTAGAAGGTATCAAAACAGTCTGGTTTCTATCAGAGTTATAAATCTTAGATTGCCTGCTAATGATGTACTTTTTTTTTTTTGTAGAAACTCCTAAGTGATACACTTTCACAAAACATGTATAAATCTTTTTGTATTTGACAGATTATGGCTACTCTTGAAGTCTGCAGCAGATGCTAACATGAATACACTTCGGGTTTGGGGAGGAGGAGTATACGAGCAAGATGATTTTTACGATATTTGCGATGAACTAGGAATAATGGTAAAACAAAAATACAGACCACGTATTTGAAAATGGACAAGAACTAGCAAATTAAAGTCTACTCTAAATGAACAAAATAGGAGAATTAATGCTTAAGTTCTAGCCATCTTTCCAAAGGATGCATAGATTACCAGCCTGATAGATACATATGTGTGTACATAAATAATTTAAAAGATTTTTTGAAATATATATAAATAGCTCATTAGTGAGGATGTCTGTTGAAACTGGAAGTGATATAGTAATATTTTGGAGTCTATATTAGAACCCCAACTTGTATTTTCTCTTCTAATTAAGGCTACAACTCTATGTTCCTTACTTTTCCCCACCACCCTTCCCAGCCCAGAACCTCAGTTTCCCATTTTCCCTTCCTTTTCTCTCTACTGTCTTTTTCCTGCACTCTTACATTTTCCAAAATCAGAGCTAGAGGCTTGTGCCTTTAGCTCTTTGTCTTCTATCTCTTCTCAGGCCAAAACCATCATCTATCTATATTGTACCTCTCCACAGTTCTACATTTCCTACTCTCTTGGGAAAGACTGAGAGGAAATAATGAACATCTGAGGGACTGGTACAAGTGATGTCACTTAATGCAGGATGTTGATGTTTGCACTGTGTTGATGAGCATGAAAGAAGAACTTCTGTGGATTATAGGCCTGGAGTAAGCAGCAACAGGGACTTGAAATAGTTGTGAAACAGATAGTGCATGGGAGGGGGTTATTGACAAGCTCAACTAATATTTTTTGCACTGCAGCCAGACTCTGGGGCCTTTTGGCTGTGTTTAGTACTGACTTGTGTGAGAATAGCCCTGCTGAAAATTCTGAGCACTTAAGTATATGCCCCAGATTGAGAGCAAAGGCCTTGGAATCTGACCTCAGTGAGGATTTAAGTTTTGCACAATTTGACTTCTGTGCTTAAAGCTACCTCTCAGTAATCAAAACACCATGGAAGGTACTCATGTTTTTCCCTGCTGGGGAAATGAATTTTATTTCTTTAAAAAGTATTTTCTCTTTCACAAGGGTAGTCAAGATAAATATATATATTTTACTCAAACTTTTTAAGAAAAAAAAAGTTTCATTTGGTTGTACACCGAGCATGGAAGGCCTTATCTAAAGGACCATTTTTGAACAAGCTATAATTGAGTATAAATGTAGCTGTAAGGGGAACACCTATGGCAAACGTATATAATCCTAGATGAGTACCTTTGATTATATGAGCTTGGAGGCACATGTTAATAAGCTTTGATGAAATAGGGACTGGATGATTGAAGGCTGAGATGCATCTGGTATTAAAATCCCAAGAAATGTTTATGGTCTTTATCTACAGCATATAAAAAAAAAGGAAAACAGAATTGACACCTTGCTGCCTTCTCCTGGGTGTGCTTGGCAAAAAAAATAAATAAAAAAAATAGTAGTTACATCTATTTTAGTCATCTGAATGAATGCCCTGATTTTTTCAGGGCTTCTGAGCACTTGCAGTTCTTTCATTTTTGACACTGTGCATCTAAGTAGGCCACGTAGATCTGTGCCTGGGCAGTGCTCAATGCAAGATTTAGATCTTATTTAGCAGCTGGAATAGCAAGTAGATGCGGAAAATCAGACCCTTATTCTGGAGCGGAGCGGTGCTGGAGGCTTTTGGTTTTATTCCTTCTGATGGTCTTGCAAAGGCTTAAAAGAGCATTAGAGTCAAGCTGTGTTTAAGGAAAACCAGTAATAGCTCACCGAGGGAAGTAGTGAAAGAAAGAGTTTAATTTGGTACCGAGAGCTCTGACTCCACACAGTCACTGAAGGATTCTGAGTAGTTTTTCAGCAGTAGCTTTGTTTTTTCTTAGAGTGTGGGACTGTAACAATTATGGATGCATTACATACACACACCCTGTCTTCTTCCATATCTCCAGGTTTTCTGGGGTATGGTACACTGAAAAAGTCATGGAAAAGCATGTTGCCACTGCAAGGAAATCACTACTGTATGAGGATCTGAGCTGGATCTCTTCATTATATATGTAGTATGGTGTGCAGAAAAGTGTAGTCCATTGGGAAGGACTCCCTCCTTTAGGTTAATGCACTCCTTCAAGAGATTTTTCCATTAACATTTCAGATAGACAGTACAGAGTTAGGGCATTAAAAAAAAAAAGAGGTAAAACAAGAAATCCTACCCATCCCTTTGGGCTTCTTCCTTTCCACTTTTTTGTAATCTCCTTCAAGGTACAAATGACAGAGTTCATTGTTGAATTGAAAGGCTTGCTGTTTTCTGCCAGGGTCTACTTGATCTTTCTTTGAAGAGAAAGAGAAGCATGCTGTTAAAGTTTGTTTCTGCCCCTCTTACTGAGTAAGATTTGCTCTTTTTAAGATCAGTTTGTGCATTTGGTGTGGAAGTGTTTTGTTAAGGAGTACACTTGAAGCATGCATGATACCTCTTCAGAAGTATTACTCTCTTCTTTTAACAAGTAATGGGGTTTTAATGTTACATATGCAAAGCATTAAATACAAAATTGCTCTGTTTAGCTGGAGACTGCCCCGTATTAATGTTTGAGCAATGCATGGGTTCTACTTATTCCACAGAAACCTATTGAAGTACATCTTACTGAGAAATATTCTGCTGATCAGTGAAGGCTGTCAGGCTCTAGTTACTAAGAGTAAATATTTTGTAACTCTTTATATTGAGAAAAAACACGGTACAGTATGCACATGCCGAATGCCATAGGGAATGCGATTGTTTTGGTGATGCTTTCCAAAACTAACGAATACAGCATTTCAGTTTAATTTTCTTTGATATAAATAACTTCTGTTTGAACAAAGTATTGTGTATCCAAATAAACATTTATTTTCTCAAGCATGGAAAATTATTTGCTAACAGATTTTTTATTTTATTTCCTATTTCTCATAGATTTGGCAGGATTTTATGTTTGCATGTGCGCTGTATCCAACTGACCAGAATTACTTGGAATCAGTAAGAGCAGAAGTTTCTCATCAGGTATTTTGTCCATGTGATTTATTTCGCATAACTTGGCTTTGATTGAGTGTCTGCATAATTTAGTTTCCCAGAAATGCTCACTTGAAAGTATTTGTTAATGTTAATTTAGGTAGCTGAAACAAAAGGTAATCTTGGTAAATCCTCTTTAACTTACTTGCGGGAGTAGTAGGTGAAGCAGAGGTCCAGGCCTTCCTCACGTGCAAACTGCTCTCTTCTCAAGGATATTAAAGAGCATCCACTGAGAGAGTGAGCTCTCACAGTAGTAACGTGCCTTAGCACAGAATTTACCCTTCACATGTGGCTGAGTAGAAGCGGTTGGAGCTACACGTGTGTGTATAATGAATGTGTGTCGGCATACTAAAAGTTTATGCAAGCATACAAAAGTTTAAGCCTGATCTGGAGCTGGGGGAATAGTGAAGTGTGGATAAAAACATGTGAGTGTAGACTCAGAATATGTAAAATATGCAAGTGGACTTGTAATTCAAGTAATAACAAAGTGATTTTTTTTATTACTTCTAAGAGTTGTATTTTGCTTAACCACTGAAACTGAATTGTATTTCAGGTAAGGCGGTTAAAATCCCATCCATCAATTATTCTGTGGAGTGGTAACAATGAAAATGAAGCAGCAATTGCAAGTGACTGGTTCTCCATACCACCTGCTGACAGAGAAGTCTATATCAAAGATTACGTGCTGCTGTATGTGAAGAACATCCGAGAAATAGTTCTTGCTGTAAGTAATCTCAAGAAACCAGGGGGGAATGTGGCTTGGCAAAAGATTTTAATGTTTGTAATTTAAGCATTTTTTTTTTTTAATTCTCTTTGGAAATGAAAAACAGCACATTATTGAGGGATTGTACTTTCCAAGCTTGTGTAAACAACTCTAAACTCAAGGGTCATCTACAAAACAAAACAAAAAAATGACTCTGTGATATGTTAAAGAAGACCTGAAAGTGTAGACAGTCTTGACTCTTTCCTATTTTATTTGCTCCACAAAATGCCTTCACTTGCAATGGACAAAAATCAGCTTGCCCATTAATTGATCTAGATGATCAATTTCCGTTATCCTGATTTTATTGAAGCATACTGTATGATGGATTTAACAACCCTAAGCTTTTCAACTGTAGTTGAAAAAATTCATGAAAATACTATTTGTCCAGTGTGCACTTCTAGTACTTGACTGAAGTGTTTGGCTTAAGTATGTTAAACAAAAGCTACACCAAACATTGTCCTTTCCATGCCATTTGGTCATTATATTGTTTTTTGTGATGTGTGGTTTTGTTTTGTTTTAAACAGGCTAATGATGTTTTACAGTATATGAAAGCAAAATAAAATATTTGAGATAAGACTTAAACTGTGAGCGTGCAAACCAGAAGCACCTGAAATCTGTGATGATGCCTACTGTGATTCGGCACTACTCAGCACAGTTCTTGTAGCTTTATTTCTTCCTTCTTGGAAGTATTGCAGTTCTTCATTACGTTGTAGAATCTACTTTTAACTAACTTTTTTTTTGCATATGCAGAGTGAAATTGATTTGAAAGTGCCAAATTGATGTTGCATATGTAAGGACTTATAAACAATGCTTGAACCCAAGTGATATTCTTAGCTCTCCTTTTGGCTAAGAGATGTGTAGAATGACAAAATATTGCAAGTGTTTTGTGTAGTTAGAAATTCCCTTTTCAATAAGAGAGCATGAGGTTTTGTTAACCTAAAAATGTTAGTGGCCTTTTTTTAACCCAGTTATCCCTTGTACAGCTTGATGTTACTGACTTCAGGGTATGATAATACTCCAGGTTGATGGTAACCTCTGTCATTTTGATGATGAGATGCATTTTATGTTTTGGGGCTCATGACCTGATGCTTCCTTTGCACTAAGGCAGGCAAACAGTGTGTAGGTGATAGCAATGTTATTGCTTGTTGTTAGAGGCTACTGGCATTGTCAGAGTAGCTGTACTCTGAGAATTCATAGTACCTTTCTACTGGAAAGACGGAGATACAGGGAAATAATAAAAACAAGGGATGGGTTTGAAAGAACCTGCTGGAAAGGATCCTGCTCTGAGAAGTTATGCATGCTGAGTGTTAGTTGCTTCTTAGAATCAAGGTGTCTATCAGGAATGTAGATGCCTGTATTTCAGGCAGTTTCTTTGCACTGAGTGGCCTGTACAGGTATACTGTGGTGTTTCAGTGGCTGGCTGAGCAGTTTGGATGGCCAGTGCATGTTTCACAAAGTGAGGTGTTCTGGCTTGATACTGTTTGTCAGTTACAGTCCACTTGTGCATTGTCGCTGTCCAGCAGGGAGCGTTTTTTATTTTAAACACATAGATTAACTATCTTGAGTGCCAGGAAGAACCATACAGTGATGTAATTTCAGGTCCTGTATAATACAAACCAGCTGAGGAAACCCTTAACTACTAGCAGAACTGAACTGTATCTCTTAAAGACTTTGGGGAACCTAGAATATCCTGTAATAAATTGTTTTAGTTAATTGTCAATTACTCATATTCAAAAAAAAAAAAAAGCACCAGGGGTGGTGAGGAGCAGGGCTACTCTTTCTTGAAATGAATTACATGTCTAAGTGCTGTGCTGCCTTAGAGCCAATTGCAGTATGTTGTGACTGGTAATTCAGGCCTCTGTCTTACCAGTAGAGGGATAAATGAATTATACCTGCAGAAGGATTCCTTCGGTACTTTGTAGGGTACCGAGGATAGTGATAGAAGATTTATTATAGCAAATCTGCTGAGGCTATAAATAAAGGCCACTCTGAATAATTTGAAATGTAACCCCTTATATAGTGTCATCTACCTTGACGTGCAGAGCCAGCCAAAAAGACAATAACCTGCAATGCTACCATGCAGGCATTAGTAGCAGAATACCTTGGGTTTGTTGAGACTAAATACAGGTAACTGCTTAATAACAAAGGGAAAAAATCATGGCCTTGCTGCTGCAAAAACACTACAAAAGTAATGATTTTACATAAAGGAAAGAAGTTACGGTATTCAAATATTAATGTTCCTTGAGTTTATTTTTCATGAGACGCACTTTAAATAGGTTTCATTAAGAATTTAGAAGCATATAAAGATAGAAAATCTCTTGATGTGAGGAGAAAATTCTTTAGAACAGCAGAGCAAGCAATATCATGCCTAACTGTGTTCCAGGAACAGGAATAAGAAGCTAATTAAGCTAGTAAAGATGATGAATGTCAGGACACAAAAAAGAATGTTTCCTAGGTGGTGACTCAGAATTTTGGAAAAGGCATGTTCTTCCCCTGCATCCCCCTCCCTTTTCAAAATGTGTTCTAGATATTTAGACGATAAAAGCCAATCACTTTAAGAGGGGTTGTGGGTTGTTGTTTTTCTTTTCTCTAATCCCAGGAAGATAAGAGTCGTCCTTTTGTTGCATCCAGTCCTACCAATGGCGTGGAGTCAGTTAAAGAAGGCTGGCTCTCCCAGAATCCTTATGATACCCATTATGGTGACACTCACTTTTACGACTACAGCAGTGACTGCTGGAACTGGACAGTGTATCCTAAAACTCGTTTTGCTTCAGAATATGGATTTCAATCCTGGCCATCCTTCAGTACACTGGAAAAGGTAAGGCTGGGCTTCCAAACTTTATTGTTCCCTCTGCCGTCATTTAGTGAGGGCAGTGGGTCTCGTCCCAACAAACTAGAGCATCACAACTGCTGCTGGATTGATACAGTGTTAGGTCTGGTAAGTGGCAGGTGGGATAGAAGTGTGTAGTGGTGAGGAGGAAGGGGATGAAACTGGACTTGGATCCCTCCTCAGTGGTTAGTATATTTGCCTTGATGTTGTAAGAGGAACCAGCTTTAATACAATCAGTTGTTTTATTAGCGTTGCTATTACAGGAACGCCAAAGAAAAGTCATATATTTTTTTTCTAATTATCTGAGTTTTAAAAATAACTTTTCCTTTCTTAACGAGTAAGTGACACTTTTTTATGATCTCTTCAGATGGAGAAGCTTGTATTGATTGAAATGTTAAGGCACTGCTTAACCCTGGCTACTAGCTTAATTCCAGATTTACTTGTTTTATGGCTCTTCTTCCATTGGATGTGAACTATAAAAGATAAGCAATATTGTGACTTAGTAATAAAAAGTCAGGTGGCTGTGCCTGGTCGATGAGAGAATGTTAAAGACTATTAATTTTAATATCAATTCTATTTAATATATAGCTTAGTAATGATAGCCTGGCATCTGTTTTCAGTGGCTGTGTTGAAAGATTCTGTGTCAATTAGACACAGAAGAAACTCAACCAATGCTGAATTGTGCTGAACTCTAAAAAGTATTGATTTTTATTCTTTTTTACCTTTTTATTTACCTTTTATTTTTATTTACCTTTTATTCTTTTTTCAAGTTATTTGCTTATATGCAATACATAAAGAAAAAATTAAGAAGATTTGTTTTTGTCTCCTATTAAATCAAGGTACTGTGTATTCTATCTTATTTTTGTAGTTCAAGCAGAGATGCACGATGCTGTTCGCCCATTTGTTCAGAGAGAGATATATATAATGTTGATACCTGTGCATGTGTCTAAAAGTTCAGAATGTTCCTTTCAGTTTGCTGGACAAAAAATATTATCTGGGGCATAATCAGTACAATCATCCAAATTAATGACAATGAAAATTTTTCAATCTATCCAGCCTAAGATGAATGAATTTAAATAAAAGATTTTATAGAGATGGTAATTACAATGAAAGCTTAACAGTCATAGCTGTGTGACCTATACTGCATTGTTGTTGTTCTTAGTTGGAAAAAAAACAAACCTGTTTCATGATCATTTGTTTCCAGAGGCAGATTGTTGTAGCAGGTTTTGAATGCGTATTATTAGAATTTAAGTCCTTCTAGCTTCTGATATTTATTAAACCTGGAAAGAATGCAGGTTCCTTCCAAGACACCAAACATGCCTAGATATATTTGACTAGAGTACATGCTTTCATCTTAATGTATGGTGTTTCTGATTTGATACAAACCCAAGGAAATCTTTTGGGGTCCCTCGGTCAAACTCAACCAAAGAACAAATAAACTTCATGTGTAGCCAGTAAGCTACACATTACTCTTGCAGGTTCAACAGCAGTGTCTGTTTTCATGTGTTTGTACGAAGAGTGTTAGCAAAAGGTGTTACTTACTCAAAATTTCTGCATGGCTGCAATACAGAAATGTATTACCAACGGTAAAGGTTTTGGATGACGTCAGCAGAGTGTAATAGGAAACCTTTCCTGAATATCCTGTCAGTCATTAATTGCAAAATGTGAATTCAATGCATGTTTTCATTCAGGTATATTACTTTTGTGTTTTTAAAAGGTTTCCTCCTCTGAGGACTGGTCCTACACAAGCAATTTTTCTCTCCATCGACAGCACCATGAAAATGGCAATGACCAGATGCTTCAACAGACTGGATATCATTTCAAGCTTCCCCAGACCACAGATCCCATAAAAAAGTTCAAAGATACGATCTATCTCACTCAGGTAACAGTGATATCTTCAATATAAGGAGCTGTTCGTACTTGTCCCTGTAGATACTGTCAGTGGCTGAAACTGGACCATGGCAGGGGGGTTGGAACTGGGTGATCTTTAAGGTCCCTTCCAACCCGAACCATTCCGTGATTCTTTGATTTTGTGCTGTTACACAATGTTCAGTCACGCAGAAACATTCTGCATTGAACCATTGGAGAGTCCAGTTTAATTTGGAACTAGCTTGTCTCTCATTTGTTGGAGAGACTGCAATTTTCATGACAGAAGGGCTGGAATACTTCATGGGGAATTTCCCAGAAATGAGCTCAGTCAGGAGAAAGCCTGGCTGCATGTGCTACTTTGTTCCCTGTCCTCAGGAGGGCACATGCAGGGATGTGTTGGACTTTTCTTGGAACACAGTTCTTCCTGGGGCTACTCTGTTTTATTCCCTGTTGTAGACAGGGTATGTTTTGCTTTTCATGTGGTCCCAGTAAGCTTATTATTTCCAATTTTGCCAGAAGAAATACATTAGCTTTTGAAACAAAATTATTTCTAGAGAATGCAGTTGTCTGTGAATGCGACCATTGGTAGCTTTTGTTTTGTTATGAACTCTAATATTTATGTTTTAGAGAATCTACTTCGTTTTTTTCATAAGTAGGTTATATGTTGGTCTTCATCTGAAGTAAGCTTGCCTCATGCTTCTTCTTTCTTTGTGATTTTTATGTGACTAATAAATAACGTTAAGTAACTTTTCAATGTTGCTAAGCAAGATTAAAGTGCTATTCGTTTTTTGTTGTGTTCCAAGAATTTCAGAAACACTCTTGCTGGGAATAACTGCACATTCACTATGTTTTTGATGTTTGAGAGCTGCTGTCAGCAAGTTTTATATAAAAACAAAACAGCTGGGGAACTTTAAGCACTGATGACAGGAGAACAAGGATAGATGATGCTGTGAAATTGAAAACAGGGGTAAACTTGCACTGTGAGGTCTTGACTCAGAACGCTATGAGAGCTTCTGCAGGGTTAAGTCTGTTGAGGCCTCATTAACAGGCTAAACAATTTAAGAATACCAGAATGATGATAGCAAAACAGATAAGGAGAGTAAACTTGGCTCTAATTGTTAACTTAGAAGCGTTCTTTTCTTCTTTAGGAAAGCTCAAAGGTACTTTTTCTCTTCATTTTGAGACTTCCTTTAGTACCTCCTCGGCCTAGTAACATTCTTTGTGAAGAAAATAACAGGTTATTTGGCTTCTGTCGAGAAGGTTGCCAATGCAAAATTACAGAAGATGTTTTATTAAAGATGAAGTGGGGAGGCAGGACAGAAGTGGAAGTGCAAGTGAGAAGAGGTTGCTCTTTGGGTGCAGAATGTTGAATGTATACTGGAACCGTGTATTGCGTGTGTTTGAAGTTATGTGCCGTTGCTGCGACGCCTGTTTTATAAGTCAATATATACACATATGCTTTGAAAGTAAAGCACACTAAAAATAACTATTTTTAAAATGTATTTCTTGACCAAGGTGATGCAGGCTCAGTGTATAAAGACAGAAACTGAATTCTATCGTTTTAGTCAAAGTGAAATAATTGGCGGAGAAGGTCACACAATGGGTGCTCTGTATTGGCAACTCAATGACATCTGGCAAGCACCTTCGTGGGCTTCCTTGGGTAAGTTTTGCAACAGTCTGATGAAATGCACCGTCAGTCTTTGTTTTGCTCAACTGGAAATGTCAGGATAAGAAGCAAGGCTCTGCACTCTCTCTCTGGTGACTTTGCACAATTTAAGCATGTGTCTGTCCATCGTTGAGAAATGCTTTCCAGAAAAGTGTTTTACGCAGGATCATCCTAATAGTCTGTGGAAGAGGGTAATGAAAAAAGCAATTATTTTCCTACGGAAGTTTTGCTCTTTAGGTTCAGATTTTGCAGCCAGCAACTCATAACAATGTTTTCGAAAGGTTTGGTGTAGAGAAGTTAAAATTATATTTAATTCTTAATTCCTGAAAATATGTTTGTCATTTAAGTGGTATTCTGATTTCTCCAAAGAAAATAAGGAGATGATTGAAGAAGGATAAAGCTGCCTACTAGGAAGCAGCAGTGGTTAAGAATGAGAGCACAACCCCGTTTTCCAGAGAAATTTTGTATTTATTTTTTGCAAAAATTCTTTTAAAATTGGAAATTTCTAAGAAATTTTATTTCCAGAAGGGCCTAGAAATCCCTGATTATAGTAGTTGGCTCAGCTATACTGGTGCACGTGAGCACCTAGCCACCCTGAATGAGAATGGACAGAAAGACAGCTAGTGAGATAAGATAAGGAGCACCTATGCATAAAATAATGACTTCCATAATAATCCCAACAAATTTGGTGATACTGTGTCCCCTGAGGTAAAACGATCAAAACAACTCCCTTCAGTGGCAGTAGCATGTTGTCCAAAACCTATGGAACTGTGATCCTGTTCGAAGCAGGGTGGGATTTATGATCTGATGGTGTCCTTAGCTGTCTAATAAGTGGGATGAAAGTATCTTCTCCATGCATAATTTGATTTTCACCAGAACTTTGTATGATACCTCTCACCCAGCATAGCTTCTGAGAAACTCTTTATAGGCAAGATGACTAGCTGAGATTTGGTGTCTAACTTAGTGTCAGGTGAGGTGAATCACTCTTTGTGGCTAAATTATTTTGCTAATATGCTATTTAGCTAAACTGCACGTGATATCTCCTTTTATTCTTTTTATATATGTTATTTTCAGAGCACCAAAATGGAGGAAGCAGATATATGAAGAAAGAACTTGCTTAGGCAATAAGAAATAGGAGAGGAATGTGTGGTATGAAGGAAGTGGCTGTGTTTCATGTTTTGTACACTCTAACTCTTAGTGACTTCCAGATAGTGTTAAGTTCTGGATCTTTCCTTATTACAAAATGCCATTTGGTCTTGTTTTAGAAACTTAGCTTGCCCTACCCTACCTGTCTTCCTTTTTAGTTCTCTGAGAGTCATTTGTCCTTCTCTTATTTTTTCTCCATTTATCCAAGCAAAACAGCGGGCACCAAGAAAGGAAAACAAAGTAGTAGAAGTAACAGGCTATTTTATTAAAACATTAAGACAGTGGTCCAGCTATAATGGTCATGTTCCTGGACTTTCTGTTCTCGTACTTGTAGTCCAAGTATCCCAATGTTTATTTTTATGATTCTAGCAGTTACCGACGATCTTGGGCTTTCAGTGCCTCAGAAGAAAAAGATACTTGGAAAAATGCCTCTTTGTAAAGACAGGTGTATTGATAGATGAAGTGATTGTGAAGACCATAAATGTCTTTTTAAGTACAGTGCTGATGTCATTGTAGAAAATACATCGAATACTTGAATTATTCATATGTTGTTGAAGTTAGTTTGCAGAAAAGAAGCTGAGCAGAGATGCAGCTGTTCCTTTGTTTCATTCTGTTCCCTCAGTGGAATGAGGAAAGGTTTAATATTCATTTAATTAGGCACTGTGGTAGAGGGATTTTTGAAATGCTAATGGCTGAAATTATGCAAAACTTCAGGGAAATTAGTTTTACTTGCACTTCAAAAACATGGTTCTGCGTCTTGTTAGATGGCACAGTAGTATCACCAAAGCTCTTCTTATTTAAATCTGTTACTTCACAGGGACCCATGGAGGGGCTTGCATAATTTCCTGTACCAAGCGGAAGTGTTTCCTCATGAAATGGGGAGGGAAAATGATAGCAAATACATCTCACTAACTTATCTTTAAAATGTTAGCTTGGAATTGAATGAAAAGACAGCACAGTACTTCTGCCTTCGGTTCAGAACGAAACATGTTTCACCACAACTGGGATTTTGATTGTTAGCAGCTGGTTATGAAGCCAGTTGTGTTTTAGCATCCATGTAGTGTGTTTTGGGAAGTGCTGCGATGCACGTGGCAATTTATCACCCTCCCACACAACGTCACCTCGAGGTGCCAAACTGGTTGTCATGAGATTCCCTGGAAGAGATAACTAGCTTTTATTGCAGGTTCAATATTCAAACCCCCGGTGAGCTGAAACCACAGGATATTATGGAGAATAATAGATTTGAATTCATGAGGCTGATGTGAGGAAAGAGCTAGCAGCATGTTTCTCAGGTTGCATTTAATGATTTCAAGTGATTAATTTAAAATCCATACCAGGGAGAAGAACAGTTTGTTCTCACTCCTGCTATGAGTGTAAAAGGCTTCGGGGAACAGCCAGAAAAGAGCGTACTAAGGTCTCTTTTCAAACCTAATTTTAGTTTCCCGTTCTGAAGTTTGTTATTACAAAGAATACAGACCCCATCTTATTATCAGGAAAAAAATGGGGAACTTGGATTTCTTCAATAATTTGTTTAAATATGTGGGGAGGAGGAAACCACCTCAGGTCTGTTTCAAATAACTTTGGACTATTGCTTTTGGGTATGCTGGCCTGTTACAGGAAAGTTTAAACCCAGAAATATCTCATGATAACTACTTGATCTCCACATTTCTTGCATCCATTTTAGGGGTGGGGAGAGTATTTTATGTGCAAATTGCCTAGTTTTTAAATCAAGAAATATGACTGATCTTAAGGAAATGAAGGCAGCAGATGAGCTGAAAAATATGACTTCTGTAATCAGTGAACTTCAGTCCTCTGTGCTGACTGAAATTACTTTGACAATTATGTTACCAAGATCCTGTTGCTGGAAAAGTTATCTTTGGAAGTCCCTTCCTGTGTGAAACTGCTCCAGCAGTTGAGCTTTGTTCTTCAAAGGGGCTGCAGGCTTTTGGGGAAGGGGAATGCCAACCTTAAAAAGCTGATTTCAGGTAAACAGACTAGCGATGTTGTAAACATCCCAGAACAATAGCTGTAGTAGTTGAACCCTAGAATGAGTTTTGAAATGGTGAAAACTTTTAAGTGTGCGGTTTGTTTGCTCTTGTTTGTTTCCTGAGTTCCTTGTCTGGTTGTTTTTTCTGTGTGAAAGTATGTTGCCAAGTTTACTCTGAATGGTTTCCTCCACTGGGCAAGTTTCTTGAGGATCTCTGTATTTGCTGCGGAGGTAGAAAAGCTGTCTTTCCTTCCAGCAGCTGTTGTAATGTGATTATGGAAACCAGTCAGAAACGAAGGCACAGGGAAAACTGAGGGTAGGACCCATTAAAAGAGAAATGGGACTCCACACTACTCTTAGTGACAGAAACTGCTCTACTTCAATTGCGTTGTTCACCTTAGTATTTAAGACAGTAAAAGACTAGATTTTCATCATGTAAATAAAGCTGAGAAAAAAATTCGAGTCAGCAGGCACTGGAACCTCAGCCCATATTGGGTGTCCTGTCTGCAGTCATGGTGGGCTCTGTCTGAGGCCTGCAGCGAGCAGCATCTATTGCCCTGACGACTCAAATTCCTGACAGTCCTGTGGCAGTCCTGAGGGCTTCAGAAAGTTCAGCCTCTCCCAAAGCCTGAGCTTGGGCACAGTGCTTGTTTCTCATACAAGGACTGTTGCTTATAGTTTTTAGATCGGATACAGCCCCACGGTTTGGCATTTTTCAGATAAGCCATCCCCAGTCCAAATTTCTCATCTTCTCAAATTTTGTGGCCCTGAAAAATAACTGGTTAGCACTCCCTTGTTTTTGGAGTTGTTGTCCTTTAGACCACCAGTGCTTTGTACCAGAAGTTGTCCTTGGAGTGCAACAGCATGGCTTTGTTCGTGTGCTGAACAGCACCAACGTGCGATGTTCATCAGTTTAGCAAACTGTTTTGAAGAAACTCTGCAGCCTCTCCTGAAGTATTCTTTCCGACTTCATCTCTTCAGTTTGCTTCAGTACAGTTAGCTTGAATGCCAGTGTTGTTTTGTTGGCAGCAGTCTGATCTTGTAGCCCAGTTCAATTTTGTACGGGTTGTCCAGGCAGACACAAGCTTTTCTTGTCTGTTCACCCATCTGGCTGTTTGTTAGTGAGCTTGCTTAAAACAAGGTGATGTGCAGGGTGCTGAGCTGGAGCTAATGTGCTTTGTTCTCCGTAAAGTTCATTCATGTCTGTGTGGAGTGCAGGCTGAGCATGTTCAGGTCTGCCTGTTGAAAGCCACAAACACACCCTTTAAAGACCTGCATCACTCTGGATATGAAGTCCTTAATTATGAAGTGTTTGAAAGTGCAGAGAGCTCTGTACAAGCACCAAAACAGCAAGGTAATTGGTTCCAACAAAAGCGCGTTACTGGAAATCTTTTTTCAGCATCCCTGAACTCTAAACCTGTTGTGTAAAACAAAGAGCCAGAAACAAAACTGAAGCTGGTATCTAAGTTTTCTTTCCTTGTGAGGTTGTGCAGCTGGCTTGCTGCTTCTTTTTAGTGCTGTTTCAATGACGAGATAACGGCCAAGCAGAGGGTGAAAAGGCTGACAGTGGGTGCTAAGTGCAAAATGAAAAGAGAAAGGAATGGAAATGGTTCCTCTTTCAAAATGTCTGTATGGAAGTGTTGTATCTGGCAAAATTGCCTTTTTTTTTTTTTTTTGAAGAGGAGACAAGGTTTCCTGCTTTTCCAGCTTGTTATTGACAGACTATCAAGTATTAAAAATAATGAGGTACTGTTTCCCAATAAATAAGCAGAGCAAACTGTTTGGCATGTCTGCAACATGTGCTTAACTAAATCCCATACAGTAAGCATTGTCTCTAGACTTCAGTAAATTAATTTTGCCTAACTTAGAGCTGCCCTTGTTTTGAGAACTTGGGCTTCATTGCTCCTGATGTTCTAAGGAAGAACTGAAAGAAAACTGTTGAAAGGGGGAGAGAGATTAGTCAGACTATTGTCCCTTTCTTTACAGTGGTGGGAGTTGGTGGCAGTGCCACCAATGCCTTTGTGTTTGTCCAGATGCTCTAACTGCTTGTTTGCCATGTAGTACGCTGAGTCAGTTCTGTTAACGTCACTTGTGTTGAAGGCTTCCTTTAATTGGATAACAGAATATCAATGATAGGGCTGAAACTTAAAAAATGTGACTTTTTGGTGAAGACGAAAAAAAGCTTGGAAGAGTATCAAATTCCTTCCAGAGGAGAGCCTTGTCTGGAAGGAAACAAGATTAACTTCAGTCGTTCTCTGCACCTGGTAGAGGTGAAAAAGGGTGGTGATGACATGGTGTTGCTATAGCAGAACTTGAGAGCACAAGAAGGGATACTGTGCCAAGGCAGTGTTGGATTCATCTGAGTCTTTCTGTTTTTTATCCCTTTCCAGAGTATGGTGGTAAGTGGAAACTGCTCCATTATTTTGCCCAGCACTTCTTTGCCCCACTGCTGCCTGTGGCCTATGAAGACAAAGGTGTGTTTTACATCTACGGCGTCTCAGATCTTCACATGGACCACAAGCTGACTCTGAAAGTAAGGGACACTCCTCCAACTGCCCTTGTGTCCCTCCCTGTAGAACGTCAGCTACTGAATGAACAAAACTGAAATGAGCACATCTTCATATAGACAAACTTCAGTAAATCCATTCCCAAACACAATGGGATGCAATTCATGTCTGTAATATTCTTAGGGGCAATATCGCACTTTGTTGTTACAGTACTGTGCACTGTTTCACAGAACAAGGAACTAAGTGCCTGTAGGTACAGGCCTGAAGCTAACTATTCTGTTGCAATCTTGTAGGGATTTATGGTTAAAAAAACAGTCTGTAAAATGGTACCTCATTACTTAATCTGTTCCTTGGGTGTTAGAACTAGATTGATGAGCTGAAGTAGGGGAAAAAAGGTTCACACCTTCACTTGACAGCACTTAAACTACACTGCTTTGGGAAAATAACTAATTTTTTTTTTTGCATGCGTGAAATATCAAGAAAACATCTAGGTATACTTTAACTGCAAGGTCACCTATGCAATGTCACCATTTTACAGTTGATGCCTTTACTGTGTTTTCCAACACTGCTATAGAAAGTGGTAGGTTTTATTAGATAGTATTGGGGCTGCTGAGTTGTCTTGTAGAACACAGTCTTTCTTTTCAGTTTCCTAAGTTTTATTGCTGTTAATTATATGAAAACCAGACTCCAAGTAAAAGTAGTCACCATTATGCATTGCAAGATACAGTTCCTGACATAAAGAGCTTCCCGTGTGAAAAAGCTGAGAAGGATAGAAAAAGAGCCCTAGAGATAAGGAGTGACTTACTAGTCAGTTCAGAACTAATATTCTGAGTATGTCTGTTCCTCTTTCACTGCTCTGTCTGGTAGGTTGTGGTGAATTTTCAGATTTATAAGTTTAGTAGGTTTTGTTTGTTTTCAATAAAAATTTAAAAAAAAAATCAGCTCATATTTCTGTTCTGGAGAGGTTTTTGGCAACTGACAGCCTCCAATATGGAAAATGGTTGACATTCTGGATTGTCAGTTTTTAAATTAGGATTGCAATTAATGGAATTGTTTATTTCTGATCTGAGTTATTGTCACAGACTTAAATTAAAATTTTCTGATAAAATCAGAGAAGCATTGGCAATAGGCTAGTTCCAGTGAATATTGCATTTAGCACTTCAAGAGAATTTGGAATGTCAAACTTTTGAGTCAAACTTTGGAGTCAAGATGTGTTTCTTACTGCAGAACTGTGTTAAGGTCCAAAACCAACCTAAAATATTTAAAGAGAGAATTCTGTCATTCTCATTAAGTGCCTGTCTTCCAAATTATGCATTTTGAAATGTAAGGGTGTATTCATAATGCATGTGTGACCTCTGGGAATGTATATTTTACTGTCTTAATAAAACTTCTGAAGTCCCTTTTAAGATGATGCAGCAGGCTTCTGTTTAACGGTGATTGTGCAGAAGCCCTAGATTACCCAGTTGGGTTACATCAAATAACACTGAGCAATTTCAAGAAAATCCTTTGTTTCACTTTTTTAATCAGGCAGAGGAGGAAAAAGAGCCAAGTAATTCCATTTCCCAGCACGCCCTTGAGAGGAACTGTCAATGCCCTCCTCTCAAGGAGCCTGGAGAAAACAAAAAGCCTTGCAGATCAGAAAGAGTAGCAGATCCAGGTTGTTTGAAACAGACTTGCAGTTAGGTTTATATAATGATCTAATTATTATTCAGTATTGATTGTTTAAATCTTTGTGAAGTTTCTTTGTATTACAGTTGAAAATTGGCTGGTACTGTCAGGAGAACATCTCTTCCTATGAGTGATGGGAAACCTAGGGTGCTGGGTTGTTTTCACAGATGTAATTTCTCTTCTGCTAAGCTTTGTGCTCTCTCAAGTACTGTTTGTGCCTGATAGGTCACTGTGCACTCTTGGAGTTCTCTGGAGCCGGTATGCACGCTTGCCAAAGACGGCGTGACTGTTAAAGCACAAAGTGCTGTCCCCATCTACAAGGAGTCCGTGAACGACTTGCTGGAAAGATGCAGAAATTGCACCAGGAAAAGCTGTGTTGTTACTTTTTATCTTGTGGGAGAAGGTGGGCTCCGGAGTCCCACAAATCATCACTTCCTTTCATCCCTGAAGGATGCTGTCGGATTGGAAAAGGCACGACTTAGTGTAAGCGTCAGTCATGCTAAATTGCAGCATTTGGTTCTGCTAATCTCAGTATTTTGAGTTGCTTGCCTGCTGTGTATTCAGTGCCTGCTTTCACTCGGTGTTCTGTCTCTTTAGCTGTGGCAAGTTTAGATTCCATGTAGAGGAGTTCTAAATCGTGCTGTTTTTTTCCCTCTGTGCCATGATATGCATATCCGAATAACACTTTTTTAATGTATGAAGGTTTTTTTTGTTTGTTTGTTTTTTAAATAATGAAGTCTCCCGTTCATTTGTTTTCACTCTTTCGCCTTACTGCTGCAGCATTGCTCCCTTCGTTCTTTTTGTCTCTAGGTAGCAAATACCATTATATCAAGTGCTTTTGGTTTGCAAACAGTAGTGTAGGTCAGTACTAGGTGATGTGGAGTACATTATTGTCAACGGTATTTCTTCCTGAAGGGCTCAGACTCTGAGATCAGTGTACCATTGCTAACATGCAATATTGCATGCTCATTTCCTTCTTCTGCAAATCCCTGCCCTCCAGCGAAGGGGTTCTGATTTGCATAATAGTGATTATTTCATAATATCTGTGAAGTGTGGCAGTCCTCTGAACAGGCACAAAAAGCACCAAAGTGTTGTGTAACATTCACTTATTCCATTTGCTGCTTTTCCTTAGATTTCTTCCATTTCTTGCAGCCATGCTTTATATACATATGTGCAAGCATGCTCTGTGTATGTGTACAGACACATTTGGTTAAGCTTCACTTTTTGTTTGTAAATCTTACTGCAAAATTCTTAATCAGCAGAGTGTCCGGATGGCGACCTGTGCGTTCTCACATGAGGTTTCCAAACTGCAGCTTTGCTTTTTAGAGCTAAACTAAACAAGGGGGGAATAGAGGTCTTTAATCTCTTTAAATCTGGACCAGCATAATTGATTTACAAAAAGAAAATGGGCTAGATTTTCCCCTTATCTCTTTCATGGCAGCATGGCCTGCCTCCTCAGTATACAAAGGAAAGAAATCAGCCTGTTTTTTATTTTTTTTCAGCTGGTGGCACAATCTGGAGTCTGAGTCATGCAGGGTTTTTTGTGGATGACATCACCAATAATAAAAGCTCTGCAACTGGAGCACCGTTGGGAGATTTCTCTCCTTTTTCCCATGGCTGTGTTGTCTCTGCAGTAGTAACTAATAAGGATAGCTAGCAAGGATAAATGCAGAGTAGTTATTTTAAGAACATATGCAGCTGTGATTTAAAAAAATAATTCTGTTTCCTGAGAAGCTGGCACTTCTATACATAGTTACTAACAATCTAACTAGACTTTCAAATATATTCCTCATCCAAGTGCTACTTTTCACAGCATTGCTTTAGTGTTTCTTCAGAAAGCACAAAATGCAAAGCACGTGTGTTTTTTTTCTTAAAAGTTAATAGTATTGTTTTTCTTTCAAGCAGGATGTGTTTTCTGCACTTGTTTGCTTTCTACATGTAGTCACAGAGTATTTGAAAATGATGTAGCATAATGTTTAATGATGGGGAATGGAGACTGCTCCTTGAAAATGCATCCTGGTTGTGCTTCTAAACCTCAGAGAGATTAACTACTCATAGAACTTAATATAAAGCATTAAACCTTGTCCTGGTATTTTACAACATAGCTGCCTTCTAAACGCAGCATAGTTTTCACTGCCCTGTTCCATTAAGATGAGGTGACTGCCTTTGTTACTGTGACTTTTATCATCTTTTGCATCTATGTGCTTCTGTTACTGATATAATCAGAAAGACCAACTACTTTAGAGTGTGAATTTATAGGTTATGGGTGAAGTACGTTGGCAAAAGGGCAAACCTCTATCACCGCAGTAAGTATAGGATACAAGTACTAGGTACAAATCAGATTACCATTTATTTGGTTATTTTCAAAAGAAAACAGTGAAGTGATAACAGCTCATGGCATTTTTCCACAATCTGTAGTATTCTGTAGGAAGGCTATAACCAATATTTGCAGGTTTTGCATGATTCTTATATATTAAACCTGTTGGCTTGACCTGTTGTTCCAGAATATATTTTAATAAGAGAAGTCGAAGAGAAAAATAATTTTGATAAACTTTTGGTTTTTTTGCAGTCTGTTTTACTGACATATAGCCCTTTCCCACTTTGGGAGTAATTGGTTGTTCTTACTTAATGTGTATGTGTGTGTGTATATATATATAAATATATACATATTTCATTTTTTCTTTCTTCCAGGCTGCTGTATCCCAACAAGATGACATTTACGTATTTGATCTCCAGACCACTGCAATTGCTCCTTTTGTGACTCTGGATGTAGGGAGTATAAAAGGCAGATTTAGTGACAATGGTTTCCTCATGATTGAAAAGAAGAAAGCGGTTGTGTTTTATCCTTGGGAGCCTACCAGTGCTGAAGAGCTAGAAAAGTCGCTCACCCTGACATCTCTGATGGACGTTGCCTGAGGATTTCTTTCTAGTGTGAAAGAAAGAAGTGAAACAGGAAGAGGAAAAACTCGGAAGAATTTGACTCAAGTAGAAGTGATGTATGAGACGAGTTGACTGGAGAATATAATGTCTGTTTCTGTCATGTGTGAATTTTAACTGTTGGTTCAATGTAAACCAGCAACAAAACTTGATTATAATATATATATGATGCATTGAAAGTAAGGCTTTCTCAGGTAACTGGAAAAATATGTCCCACATAAAATGGGTGGGGTCAGCTGATGCAAGACAGCTAGCTTGAGTCCTCCAATTCCCTTGAGAGGAATCATTAGGTTATGAATATCTCATAAGTAAGAGGCAGGACAAATACGTACCTCCACACCCTGTTTGTAAAAACCCTTATTTTTTCCAGTTTCAGTATACTCAGAAGTGAATTTCATGGTAGGATAACCACAAGGTATCCTGGGGGTAAGGAGGAAGGACAGGGAGTGAAGCTGAGACCACCTCCACCGGCACATGAAAGGAGTTGGATGATGCCTTTTTGCCTTTTTGCACCCTTTTCCCACTTGATTCATCCCTGCTAGTCCTGTCCCTTCGGATCTATGGCAGTCACTCGGGGCAGGTGTTCTGCCTGCCTCCTGCAAGGTAGGCGTCCAGCTAGGCCTGGCATCTGGGCTGCCTGGTCAGACATCAGCAGGATCTGTTCCCGCTTTCCAAAGGGGAATCAAATATAAGACTTGTTTTCTTCTCTCTTCTCATGCAACATTGACCAATAACCTTGAGAGCTCTGCATCTTGCTTTGTCTGTGACTGCAGCTGTCAGGGAAGAGACTCTGCTGTTGTGTGGGATCCTGGATAATGTGGCGTGGTACGAGGCGTGCCTGGCTGTGGGAAAAGGGAGAGGAGAAGAGTTGGCCAAAAGTGCAAAGAGAAAGGAGGCAGTAGAGAGAAGAAATGGTCATGTGGGAGGATCACAGAGTTATAAATGGCTCCCTTTTCTCTACGACAGGCACAGTGCAGGGGCTGCTGTTGTCACTCACACATCGCTGCACAGCTGTTGTGTTACCTCCTAGTATCCCCTCATGTGTGGCCTGTGACTCACGCTGATCCTCCTCTCCTTCCAGAGGGGTTGGCTTCGTTTCATTTATCAAGCAAATTGTGTCATAATTAGGTTTTATGTTTTGTTTTGTGTTTTTTAACCTCTTGTGTGTGTGTTACCTTTAAAATATGATATGGATATCATCAAAGGGAAACCTGAATATCTTAAATATCTCAGTGTGTGGGTTCCCAGTAGAAGACAGTGTTTACTCATGATGAGATCTGGTGGCATGTTATGCTCCTTAGGCCATGCAGAGTAACAGTGCTTCACCTTTTACTCTGTTTTTGAACAAGTTGTTTTTTAAATGTTTTGATTTCCTATGGAAATGGGCATTTGATACAAAGAAAATGTGCTTCAGGGTAGGGGGCTGCAGCAGTCTGTGCAGCCAAAAGCTGGAGATGTGGCTGTCATGAAGTCCAGGCTGTGGAGCTGTGCCGCAGGCAGGTTGCTGAACGTTGGCCTTGTGTGTCTGACGTGGTTTGAAATGCAGCTGGGGTTCCACGGGGAACCTGCCACAGTGCAGCCGCGTTGTCCTGCACAGCACCGAGCAGAATCAGCACTTCAGAGCAGAAAGTGCTTGACCAAACTGTGCTGGGGATGTCCGCCGTCGCAGTGAAAGCTCCGTGTGGGTGACGTGTGCTGCTCATGCTGGAGTCTGGAGCAAGTGTGAGGAGGGTGCTTGTGTGTCCCATTTGTTGGTCAGTCCAAAAATCTGAAATGAAGAGCTGCTTTGTTGCAGTGACTGCAGTTTTAATGGCAAACAGATGAGCGTGTTGACTGATGCTTGGTAATCTGCGGCTGTTTTTGGATGGTTCATTAACCAAAACTGACCTAGTCCTGAGCAAGGGGGAAAAACTTGGACATAAAAGGGAAATGATGAATGGAAGTTCTTACAAATGCTTTTCTAGGTAATCAGAACAGCTAAGGAGAGCTTTTCTGATTAAAGAGTTGTTCTAGTTAAAAGAAGACACAAAAGTAATCAAAATGTGCATGTGTGTATGTGCCAGTATTTATGGATTATATAAAATAAATAGGGAAAATGATAGCCCTGAATAAAACAGAACAGTTAGAAAATGCGCACACACAATGACAGCACTTAAAGGTTACCCGAGAGGCATCTTGGGCCAACAGTATAAGAAAAATACATAGTTTTTGCAGTGTCCTGGGATCAAGTGGGATCCAAACAACAACAGAGTCCGGATAAGGTAAGGATGGAAGAATGCAGCCGCTGTGCAGAAAAGACGGAATAAATATTATTAATAAATATTACTGCAGAGTATTGGGAAAAGAACAGGTTGGTCAATGTCTTTGTCTTGCATTGATGTAGAAATGTCTCCAGGAAATCTAGCTGGAGTTTGAAAATGACAATAGTGTCAAACAAATCTGACAGAATTACTTCAAAGGATATTGGAAGGACTATCTTTAGACCAATGATATTTGTTCTAAGTGCATCTTGGAATAAAAATTAAGTTTCAAAGTCATAATAAAGATCTTTCAGATCTGTAGAAGCCGTCAACCAGGAATTTGGATAGCTGTGAACTTGTTTAACCTACCATGAATTTCAGGTAAAATCATGAAAGAATATGATGTGGTTCTTCAGCACTGAATGAAGTGGCTGTGCAACCTGTGCCCATCAGCAATGGTATACAGAAGAGCGTTCTTCTGTAAGATGCTTTTTGCTATTTTTGTTTTCAGTTACTGTATTGGCATAAAAAGGTTAAGAGAATTTTTTATTTGCTATTATTTTTGAAGGTCAGAGGCTCGCTAAAGCCTGTGCCCCTTCTTTCTCACTAGAAAACTTGAATTCACACTGTAATCAAAGGTTTGTGATTGCTTAAGCCAAATTCCTGGTCTGAAAGCAGAATCAATGGGGGAGGTTCCCTTCCATTATTGTCTTAATATCTTTAATATACTCCTTTGGTTTAATGGTGTAGCAGCAGGTTTGCATTTACAGGTGCTATTTCCTTTCTCCCCAGCACAGCAGTGGCTGTAACATCTACCTTGGTTGTCCATTTCCCCTCGGTACTTTTGCTGTTCCATACGGTGATGTACTTAATTACATTGTTCTGCCTTTGTCTCAGGTCAGGGCAAAGACAGGAATGCAACAATGAGGAGATCTTCAGAGTATCCATCATATCTCACATCACCCGTAGCCACCTGAGTGCTGTTGCTGCTGCTCAGCTGTGCTTGTATGGCCAGGTGTATCTGATGGGCTAGGGATCGTCAGCAGGAGGACTAGGAAACATGTCTGGTAAGTGCCATGGTGCTTGTCCTCAGTGTCCTTAGAATATTGGTGGCAACAGTAGAGGGGAATAGCCTAATAGCCTCATTAGTATTCTTTGAAGATGCAGTCTTGTGGTTCTTTGTTCAAGGGGTTGCTGGGTTAGCTCGTGCTGATGGATTTTGCTAATGGACAAAAGGGTGGAAGCTTTTTGCCCACCAGGCTCCCTCTGGGCTGTTCTCTGCAAATGACAAAAGCAGCAGTCAGAGTCCCCTTCAGCAGGAACAAATACCCTTCCACAACACAACTTGAGACAGGTTTTGGTAGAAAGCTCTATGATGCTGATCAGTTCATTGTCCCAAAACTGGTCTCTGGCACTGATTTTGCTCTGAACCCATTCAGGACCTGCAGAAAAGGTCTGTCTGATGGTCAGAGAGCTGCAGAAGGCACCTCTCTGCTGATAATTTCTGCCACACAAGATTTATTTTGCTCTGGTTTACCACAAACACTTGTTTGGAAGCTTTTCTGGATTTTCTACAACTGGTTTCCAAGAAAGAAGTGTGTATCTAGAATCCCTCCCTAAGTGCAGAGCTCTTTGTCAGTCTGTGGTGTTACCTGCTGTTTGCTTAGCTTGGGGCCTGGATGGGTTTTCTGCTTTAGAGGCATGTCTTTCTTCAGCACGTTTTTTTCTTGTAGGGCCCCTTTTGCCTTTGGAGATTTGTAGCAGAGCCACTTCAGTTATCTTCAGTCTGCTCTGGACTTGGAAACTGATCTTGAAATTGCTCTCACTGAGCCCATCAAGAAAAGTGCAGTAGTGCTCTTCCTTTGTGTAGATTTTTACGTTGTGGCTGGCTGGTGACCTGACCTACTGTCAGGAAGTGGCTGCGGTAGAAGGGACGTTACCGCAGGGTAGAAGGGTTGTGGATCTGGGCTGGTGAGTGGCTGGGTGATCCAGCACAGGAGCTCCAAATAACGTAGAGCTGTTGGCCTGGTGGAAGCGTGCTGTTGAGATACCGGTGCTGAAACTTTCTTTAGAGTGGTGAGAAGTCAAAACCTGAAGTGCTGGCCTCTGATAGCTCCTTGCAGACATTGTAATCTTGGGGCTTTTGCCAGCATTGCAGCTTGTCTCTGTTCATTCTTTATAGCGATCCCACGGTAAACAGTTACAGCTAAGCAGTAATGCTCTGGCATGCTGGGCACGCTGCCCCACTGATTTTGTCCGCTAGCACGTGAGTGTACCAGGATTTAAGCACTCGGCCTTGCAGGCTTCAGCTCACTTCCCCAACAGCTGTAAAGGAGCAGCGGTGTGAGCCAGCCCCCAGGTGGTTTCCTGTGAAAGAGCTCCTGGAGAGCTGGATCTCCTGCTAGGAGCTGTTCCGCGTTCGTGGTAGGGCAGGGGGCGGCTGCAGGGGCTGCCTGGCCGGGTGGCTGCTGAGGCGCTGAGGACAGCAGAGGAGCTTCCCGGAGGCAAGCCCAGTGCTCAGGACAGCGATGTGCTGTGCGTCGTGTACCGAGCTGCCTGCTGCTCAGCTGGGAGGCGTTCTGGCCACAGCTCCGGGTTTGTGCTGTGGCCAAACGTGTTTCTCGCCTGGGATGGTGAAGACAAAAAGATAGTAAGGTGATCGCACATCTGAAGGAGAAGCGAATCGTTAGTCATGCTCCCGTCTTTCTGGCAAACAGTAGCTGCTAACCAGAGCGTACCAGAAGGGGGTGGAGGTGTGTGTGTGTGCGTGCTGATTCACCCGGAGTGTTGGCAGCTGCCGCTCTAGGCCATGGGTAGCTGATGTTGTCAGTCTCAAGTGTTTGCAGGGTGCAGTGGTCCACAAATCTGCCCGCACTCCTCTGTATTGTGAAAGCAGTGAGGGTAAATGGATGGCTGAACGTTTTTTACAGCATTTGGTTTTCTCATTGACTCATTTAAAAGCTCTACAGGCTTTGTACATACTGCAGCATAGCTCTAAGTGGGGCATCAGACTACTTCATAACCCTAAATACAGAAAAGCATCTTCTGGGATTAACTTGTACTGTTTTTGCTTGTAGCAGTAGGAATCTTCTGAATCCAGCAAAAATTTGGACAAAGCCTTTGTTGGTCACTCCAGAACTGCTCTACTTTAACACGAGTGTGCTCCAGAAGAGCTGGAAGCTGTTGGGTGAGTGTTAATCATTGTATCTTGAGCTAATGAATGGTCATCATTGTTCTTGTCACTCCAAGGGAGGGAGAGTTGCTCTTTTTCCTTGAACACAGGTAAACAGCACTTCATGGGCCAAGAGAAGGGAGAAAAGATGCTTCCTATACCACTACATGCAAGTAAGATCCTCTCCACAGTCTACAGAATCTCTGAATGCTGCCTATAACTTTCCACTATCACATTTAGCTTTCAAGTCTCTAAATACATCATAAGACGACACTGGAAACTTAAAGCTGTGGCAGTGACTCTAAAAAATAAAGGTCAGTTGAACTTTCTGAATAGTCCTTTATACACCAAACGCAGAGAAGATGTGTAGAGTTCTGTTGTCAGTTTATTTTTGCTCCATTCCACAAGTTTCTGGTGTCTGTTACTGTAGTACAGTAGCAAAATGATGTACCAGATCCCAATTACCACAAGTGCAGATTGTTTAGAATTATTTCAGATTTTGATCCTCACTGTAATTTATTTATACGTTAATAATAAACTTGATTGAGGATGCCCAAAGGTCATGTCTCCCTATGGACCAGGAGAAAAAGCTTGATTAATTAGTCTTTTTCTGGTATTGATCCCTTAGAGCATTGGAAGGATTTCCAGATCAATCTCTGCATTCTCTGCCAAGGAGAAGTGTGACTAGCACTCAGAGGGACAAAAAGGCGATGCAGGCTTGTTAGGATCTGTTTGAAGTTGTTGGTTGATGCGTTTTGGCCATACCTCTGGTGTTTTATTTGTGCACAGCAGGCTTCCTGCACAGTGATGTTAGAAGAGAGCTCTGCGGTGTGGGCCTTGTTTCTGTAGCCCAGAACCTCTTGTTTCCTCAGAGGTACTATGGAGTAGATGGGGACAACACCTAGGCCTGCGGGGTGTAGTGAGGTCCACACTTGAACTTACTGTGCCGTGTGAGACAGGTTTCTGTATAACCCAGTTCTAGACAGGAGCACTCGGGCAGTGAGCTCCCGGGCTCTTGCAGGCCTGTTTTTTTGGTTTATTTTGTCACACTTGGGAAACAGGAGTAGCACTTCTTTCTGCTCCAGATGTAAGGATAAATCTGTGTCTGAGGGGAGTGAATGAGGCATATCAGTCTCTCGTAGTAGTTAATTATTATGAGGAACACAGCAGCTTTACATGTTTCTGTTAAGACTTGTCTGCACTGCTTGTACTTTCTCTTGCAGAGCGCGGTTCTTCTGTGTGCTTGCTTCTTCCTTACGGCTGCAAGGAGGCAGCAGTGTGCTCTGGCACTCCCACCCCGGTGTGGTGCTGGCCTCCTTCCAGGTGCCAGCAGCGCAAGGCAGCGTGCCCCGTACAGGCTGACCACCTACCAACAGGGATAAAGGTAAGGCAGAAAGCACAAAGCTGCGTGTATGGGCATTTTCTTTTAACTGAGCTGCTTGAGGTAAACAGCGGGCGCTCTGCTAAGTTCCCTCTGCCGGACTGGAACGACACAAAAAGAAGCAAATGCGTCTCCTACTAGGTGTCAGGACACTTAGTGTGCCCTGTGCTTGCTGGTGGCTTCTGCCTCCTGCTCTTGCCTACTCCTGACAAACTGCATGGCTGCAGCACATACGTAAAGTGCCTCCAGTTAAAGGAGGTGGGAAAATCTGCTGTATTATGTGACCTTACTCTGTCACAGAGAAGTTTAGTGTTCCTGTTTGAGTTAGTGAGAATGATTTTAAATTAATGTTTTTCTATTGCTAAACCAAAACCAAAAAAAAGGTCTGAAGCCTGTTTTGTTAAATAGACTGAAACAGAGTTGCTTCAAAGGGACTGCAAGGAAAGAAACTGGCATGTCATTTACAGTATGTGAATATAGGGGGCCTCAGACAGCTCTCCTGCTGTTCGTTGCATGATCACTCACCTGATGAATAACAGTTATGCAGCATTTGGCCATGAAGTACATAAGAAATACAGACCCAAGCGTCTTCTGTTGGTTTAAAAGCAGAGCAGGGCCAGAAGTAAGGCAAAAGGTGCTCATCCACAGCCAGCTTGCCCTGGGGACCTGCAAGGTTGTAGAAACCTCGATGGAAGTCTCTGCCACCCCCCCCGAGCTGTGCTGGAAATAACGTGACAGTAGAAGGTACATTGACTCAGAAACTCTGATAGGGCTGAAAAAGCTTTTCCAGTCCCAGGACATGAGATCTTTTACTGTTTCTGCATAAAAAAATAGTTGCAGTTGGAATGCAACAGACAACTACATTCATTGAACAAAAATCCACCCACCTATGACACTGCATCTGTAGGTTATACAGATAGCAATTGAAAGAAAGCATGGTTTTTTCTGCTGTTCTGCATCCTGTTTGTCTGGATGTAATTCAGCTGAATATGAAATTATTTCACAAGTTTTTTTTCACTGACCATGGCTTAATTCATTGCAGCAAATACTGATAAGTAAAAATTCTCAAGGTTTATTTTGATTACTTTTCTCAGGAACTACACCAGATTACTGAAGACTGCTGTGAACCAAGAACACCACTGTCAGCGCTCCACCTCTGTGTCAAAACAGCTGACTACAAGTAAGTGGTACGGTGTAACGGTGCTTTGCATTCTCATAATGAAATCTGATGCCTGTTCTGTATACTTAGTAGGGCCAACATCTGTAAGCATTACTCACCACCTCACTCACCGCAATTACCATGAAACAAAAAGAAACACTGCTCAGGAACACAGTCATAGAAGAGTTTTTAGATAGCCCAAGGAAGAACCATCTCTATGGTTTTGTTGAGATGCTCCAAAGTTGGTTTCAGTATAAATGGCTCTGTGCTGCCATAATTACGCGAAGAGATCTAACCAAGACCACAAACAGAGGCTTAGTTCCAAAGCACAGATGCTCAGCAGTAGCTGATGCTCCTGGTCTCACCCTGTAAAAGATACTCAAGCTTGAAGACAAGTGGCTTTCTACCCTTCATTTATTTCAGTACTGTGAAATCAGCTTATTTTTATATCAATTCCTAAAACTGAAATGCTAAATCTTCAGTAACTCAATTTGAAAGATGTAAAAATGACAGCAAGTGTAGACAAGGGATTTCATTTTGGGTTTTTATTATAAAAGTAAAATAAAAATAAGCTTTTAAAAAGCACACTTTTTTTTGAAAGGAACTGATATAAAAAACTATTTACAAGTAGGAAAATGCCAAACTTGATTTTTTTTTTTGAATAAGAGGCACAAAAGTTAGGTTTAAATACATTATTTGAACTATACAAGATTCTTTGCTTTAGCATTCTCTTTTCTCTCTGAGTTGTCATTGCTGCAATTGAAGTCATGATTTTTCTTTGCCAGTCATTCTATGAGTTTTTTTCAGACAAGTGTGCTGCAAAAATTATGAAGGGAGCAGCTAGAAACTATCCTTTGATTGCTCTGTGTGCCTTACCTCTTTGTGTTAAGTGAGTTGCTATTATGCTTTAACAAGGAGTGACTTTCATCTATAAAAGAAAATCCTCACATGCCAGGAGAGCTCCGTCAGTCATTCAGTGTCTGGTCCTGTGTATTGGTGTGGCAGTAGAGCCCTGGTTCTGGTACGTGGCTTGTTAAGTGGATAAAATTAAATACACTTGAGGAAGGAAGCAATGGCCAGGCGTTGCACACTGAAGTTCCCATTGGTTCAGGTTCGTGTGTGGTTCCTCCAGAGTGTTTTTGGTTGTGAATTTACTTCCCTCTGGCTGGGATGGTGCCGGTGTAATTCTAAATGTCACGTTTGTTCTTGTATCTGCATATTGCTAATTGAGTATTGCTAGTTAGCTATATAATTGCTTTGCACTGAGCTTTCATGTCCATAGCCGAGGTTGATTTTGCTGAGTGTTATTGATGACTTGCTGTTCAGAGAGTCTGAGTAAGTAAAGCTCAGTTTGCGGAAGGAGGTCTCCACACCACTGTCGCATGTGCTTTCATTGTCTTGAAATTTGCTATTATAAACTTCACCTGAAAGAGACGGAGATAGAAGGGAAATGCATTACTGTTTGCTTTGCTTCAGCAATGTCCTGAAAAAACAGAGGAATACAACCCACTAGGTTAAAGCTCTTGTATAGGAAAATAACTGTAGCTTTAGATATAGCAATAGGAAAAGCTGAGCTGGATGTTTTTAGGTGACCAGAGCATGTGATCAGCAGCAGCAGTCATTTGTGCAAGCTCCCCAAAAGGAGCGTCTGACTGCAAGAGAGCCCTATCCAAGCTGAAGGTGTGATGAGGTCTCGGTATGACTCAAACAGTGGTCACCATATTACAGAGTTCAGTAGTATTTTTCAAAACAGCTGTTTAAAAAAATAAAATACATAATGCAATCCATTCATGTTGCAAAGCAGCAGAACCCCTCTTTAAGGGGTTAAAGAGTCTAAGGGGTAAAATTAAGCTAAAGAGGCAAATATGTACAAGCACAGTTCTGAAAGGTGTGAACACTCATTCCATGACTGAACAAACAATGTTCTATAAAGCGTAAGGTTAGACTAGGATGGAGTTACTGTGTTTGCTTTTTTCCACCAGAACTATCTACAGTATTTGCATGTAGCGTGAATGTCTACATTAGGGTGCTGGCAGCAGAACTGGCCTTTGAACAGGGCAGCAGGAGGAAACAAATGTTTTCGTTACTTAACATGGCCAGGCAGGGCGAGAAAAAATGGTTTGAAACTCGTGATGTTTTGCTGTCAATTTTACCTGTGTCCCTCTTCGCAAAGGTGGGCGGAGATGATGAAAGAAGAGCTTCTATGGTGTTGTCCTCCTGGTGAGGCTGCCTTTGCGAGATGGATTGTGCGTTCTGAATGATTTCAATGGCTTCTGTGTGATCCATCTGTCTCAAAGCAGCACTCAGCTCTTCAATTGTACCACCAGAAACCTAAGAGAAGACAACAGCAGATGCTCAGCACCACCCAGGCTAGCTAAAACCAACGGGCCGCACTGTCGTGCTGTGCAGGAGGACGACGCTCAGCACACAGCAGTGTGTTCTTTATAACCTGTAACAGCCACATTACCTCATAGTTATCTAGCAGAGTTCTTGATGGGGAAGGGCACAACCTGAAGGCGTTACAAAGTATGCCAAGGCCCAGCTTTTGTGCTAGAGTAAACCAGTTTTTGCTTGGGTCACGTCCTTCCAATACTTTGCAAAGCTGCATCTTGATGCTTTCATTCAGCTCTCTTATATGTCCTGGGGAACAGAGAAATATGTTTATTATTTATAGGAATCATGCACCAGTTCATTTCTAAGCAGAAACAAAGCCAAATTAAAGAGCATCTATTTTAGTGTCCATTGGGGTTTACTAATATATTGGTATAATCTTGAAAATTTAGTACCTTGTGTCCTTGTGACCTACCTCTTTACAGAATCATGCTCATTCTAAGGATGTGTGTACGGGGAAGGGTATCCCTCTTCTCCCTCCCCAGCTCACTTACAAGGAATGGTGGGGTTATTTCTTCTGCAAATATGCTTTCAGTACTCAGCTGTTAACTTAACAATATCCCTCTAGTAATTATCTTTACAGATGATACCTTGTGTCAGTAAGTCCTTCGAAACTGCTGCTGCTGGTTTGTAAGGCTTGTCATTTAATATGTCATACACCTAAGAGAATACATTAAAGTCAGTATTTAGCAAAACCTGGTTATTTGTCCATTATCTTGACAAGTCACAGTGTATTGTTTACACAATCCTGTTCAACAAAAGTAGTCTGCAAAGTGGGGCTTTCTTCCAATACAATCCCAGTATTATTTCATTTTTTATTTTTTTTTATTTTCATTTATATTATTTTCATATTTTTTTTTTTTGTGGCTCAGTAAGTTTATTTTTGATGTCAATTCAGGTGCTCCCACAGTTTGTAAACATTTAAATGACTGTGGAAGAAATTAAAGGAATTGGGCGGGGGGAGAACTGAACTATCATCAAATATTTAAAAAAAGCAAAAAAAAAAAACGAGGAAGATCACATACCTCACAATTGGATGCCATATCCAGTGGTGTTGTCCCAGGTACTATTCCTTCATCATCGTCATCATCTTTCATATCCTCTAGATCAAACAGTGGCTCAAAGTTCTCAATGTGAGGATCTGCACCTGGAAAACAAGGGTGCAAGAAACTCCTAAGAAAATGCTTCAATACTTTACATATGTATTCTAAGTTTTGAATTGCAAATCTGCTAATTTAGCTACTCAAGCTAAACACAGTTTAAGTCAGCAAACAATGTTTTCAATCAGCTAAAGTTAAATACTATCTCATCCCTGTAAAAATGCTACTTTCTGTTATACAGCTAGGAAAAAAAAAACACAGCAAGGAGCATGTTAAGGCCCAAAGAAAGATTTTGATTATATAAACTGACTTCCAGTCCTGTTCTTGGCTCACGGGACTGTGTACATCCTGAAGCAGTGTTGTGGTGCTGCTTTTTGTAGTGTCAGAGATAAGTATGAATGTTATTAAAAGACCAAGCACACAGATAGAGCACTGGGAGGCTTGGACTTCTGTGTCAAAGGAGAAAACTCAGGTATTAAGGGTCTAAAGAGAACTGAAAAAATGCTCCAGTAAATATTCAAAATAACTCTACCACAGTGATATGAAATAGGAGACACTAACAAACTTATGTTTCAGTGATCTCTTTCTGTCTTTAAAGCAGTCCAACCCTTATCCCAACTATGTAACAAGGTCTCTGCTTCTTCAGATAGAAAAAAAAAAATACACAAGCCATGCTTGAAAGCTTTCAAGAGTGCTTGGGAGGTTTTTTCCATGACTAACTAATTTGCCTTTTTTAGCCATTAGATGGTGCTAAAGAGTAGCAGAGCACCTGAAAGTAGGACTTCCCCGTGGAGTAACAAACCTTCGTCTTTAATATCTGTCTTCTGCTCTGACCCGTTCTTTTCTGTCTGCAGCCTCCTACCCTGAACTGCCACAGTTAAACAAAATGCTCCTGCAAATATCTGATTCCATACCTGCTGCTTTGAGAACTGCTGCCAATTTTGTAGAGCCCCTTCCAGCTGCTATGTGAAGAGGTGTTGTCCCATCATATGTAGTGCTGTTCACGTCTACATCAGTCTAAGTTGTTGTTGCAAGAGAAAAAGAAAAGTGCTATTCATTTATACAATACAGTTGCAGAGACGTGTCTCCATAAACATTGCTACTGTGCAAATAAGCACCATTCCACACATGTTTGCGTAAAAACTCTAATCATTGTCTGAAAAGAAGGAATTAGAAAGTAACTACAACTCTCTGCACACAAGAATAGATGGTGGTTGTACACTTAGAACTACAGCAGGAGACACGGTGTACCAACCCAAATAGGTCGGGTAGATAAAATTCAAAAGCCACTTTGCATCCTGTAATAATAATCAGATAATAAAATAATAAAACTATTATCTGATTACCCGCAACATTTGGAGGCCGCCGAACTCTGCCTTCCCACTGCCCTTCAGGAGAAGAGCAGACAGGCCCGTAGCAGCACATCTGTGCAGATACTCAGGAGAGCTACCGTGGTGAGCGGTGGGTGTGCACAATTAAACGCGCTAAGCTCAAGGTGTTAAAGAGATGAGACAAATATTTATGGATACACACAGCTATCTCTCTGTGCACATCTGTATACGCATTCCACCTGGCAATGCTAAGTGATTCACTTGTTCCTGAGTGGGTTCGTGGGCTGCTGGGGTTACGCAGTGCAAATTAAACATGGCACATGCAGTCAGGTTAGGGTCACAAACTGCATTCCTCAACTTACGCAAAAGGTTCATCGGCAGCGCTCAACAAGTAATAATAACGTCAGCAATAATTTTGCCATTATCCCAATTTAGGCACTCACGTCAATAAACAGAGAAAAGCATTACTTCTGTTCCACAGAAACACTGGCATATTTTTGTGACTTTTAAAATACATAACTGAAAAGACCTGGGAGAAAGAAATTCTGCCCTCACCTCAAGCAACAGGTAGCCCGCCAAAGGGATGTTCTCTAGTTCAACAGCTAAATGCAATGCAGTTCGTCCAGATTTTTGTTCCTGAGCGTTGACATTAACTCCAGCAGCAATCAGTTGTTTGAGACAGGACATGCTGTTTGCCATCACCACCATGTGAATTGCACAGAGACCTACACAACGCAAAACCCATTCGTCGTGTGCATTAATATTTGACAAGTACAGAAATGTCAGAATTATCAGATTTTAAGTGGTTGCATACCTTAAGAGTCTGTAACATGACTGAGAGTTACTGTAGCTACCTGAGCACAAGTGACTTACTTTGCTTGTCTATGTACTGAAGATGGTGTTAATAAAAATGTTCTTTGTGCATAAACTGGAACTAGTTGTGTTGCTGATGGTGACTCAATGCCATACACAAAAAAAAAAGCAAATTGGAAGGTGGAACAGAAGGGGGGAACTGAAGAGCTCACCTAGACCATCTTTTTGCCTTAAAGGAGATTAAATCCCTTCGAGAAATATTCTGGGGAATAACTGATGCTTCTGTAAGGTCAGACAGCCCTATCACCTCATAATCAACCGTGGTGGCTCAAAAAGAGAATAATAAAGCCTTATATTAAAAAAAAAAAAAAAAAAAAGTAAAAATAAATAACCCTTCTGAGGAACTTAACACAGGTTTTTTTTAAATCACATAATGACACTCTACGTCAGACATTTTACCATCTAGTACAAGAGTACTAATTTGAAATGACCTGTGCCATTGAGAAGTGGGAGACTTGGGTCTTTGTGGGTATTTTATAAGCTCTAATTCTGCATGGTCAAAAAGTGCTAGGTGTGAAACTTGACACTAGTCCAGAAATTATTTTTGAGGGGATTTCATTCACTAGAGAGGAGGAACCACTTCTTTTTTGGGGGGCAGGGGGAGGATGTTTAAGCAGTGCTTATATAAGGCATGCCAGAAGGAACACAGTGCTTGAAACTCTGTGAGATTAAAATATCTACAGTAACAAAAAGTTCAAATCCATACTGTATAATATGGACATTATCAATCATTATGTTCTGTGTAACCAGAAAACCTATACATCTCTGTTCTCTCATCTGTGACTGCAGGCATATAAAAGCAAAGGTTACTGTGTGCACAAAGGGGGAAGGTGCTATTTTCAAGCACCGTTCTCAGAAATGGTGGTGTGCTCGTCTAGTAGGTAAGCGTAAAACACAGCTGTCATCCTTCACCTACCTTCACCATTGAAGAGGTCGACCATTGAAGGTATCTTCTTATGCTTGAGGAGTAGACTCAAAATCTTGTCGTCTCCTTCAGCAGCAGCTAAATGTAGGGCAGAATTACCGTGGCGATCCAGAAGGCTGACATCTGCTCCAGCCTTCAGCAAGTCTTCCACCATCTCTGCCTGCTTTGTGATTACTGCCAGGTGCAAGGGGGTCTGGAAGTGACAGAAGTGAGCCATGAGAGGATGAGCAGCAGCCACAACACTGACCAGAGATGTCTTAACCCAACAAAAGCTCCTTGTGTGAGATGTTACTCCACTTTAAAGCTCACACAGGTGAAAAGTTTGCGCACGTACTTTTTTCTACTGTACACTACAGATAGGGTTTTTATTTGAAATAAAAGCCACCTTGCTGCCATCAGCACTCAGACTTCGGGAGGAAGAAAGACGTTGCCTACTCTCTAAGACCAGGGGACTGACCTGGCCCTTTGGGAGTTGCGGTGCAAAGGACTTCGGAAATGTCCCAGGGATAATCCCTGTACCCAGGTGCTGTAACCCTGCTTCCAGCTGCCCCATAGCCAAGCTCCTACCACAGAGGAAGTCCACGTGCTTTCTAGAACCTCTTAAAGTCTGCCTTTCTCACTAAACCATGCTCTAATTTTGTTCCTAAAAAGCAGGTTCTGAGACATGGGTTTAGGATCTCCTTATCCCTTAAAATGACTCTAGACAGAAAAAACTCTTGCTGTTCTGTGCATTAGTCAAAGTGCAGATTACACAGCATCTTGCCTAGCTAGCTGATTCTATTTGCAGGTTTTCCATTTTTGCACAAAGACACCTGCAGCACTGAGAAGATCTCAGGCTGAGAGGTTTCAAGTATTTCCAAATGTTGATTGTATACTGCATTCTTGACCATCTTGCCAGTAAACAGCATCATGGGTAACACTGTCAAAGATGTATGTATTTAACAGTAAGGCATTCCAGTGAGGTTTGGGAAATCATATTCCTAACACTAATATAATCTGAAAAAACGCACGAGATTCCATCTCTGTCCTATTATTCTGACATTAACAGATATGCCTAATAAAAAGGACTAATTCCAGCTTCGTACAATAAGCTTGTGTTTGTTAACAGAATTGCCAGCACATTTGCAATTACTGAATTTACAGGATACGTGTAGGATTCATCTTTCAGAATATCTGTAGAGAAGAAAAATCCTAGCTTAAACCTACATTTCCTCCCATCACTGGCCTAAGGTTTAAGTAGAAATAGAACAGCTGTAGAGGTCCTGGCAGTTAGATTTATGTCTTGCATGGAGCACAGCTTTGCTTCCTATTTCTGTTAAACAGAGGGCACACAGAATTCAATTGAGAATCTTCTTGCTTTCATTGCCTTCCATATTTCAAACTTCCTTTATGTGAACATAAAAATGAAATGTGAAAGAGAACAAAAAAGTCAAAATAAACCCTCTGGGATTATCTGTGTAGCATAAAGTCCTGGCTTTGCCATTTACAGCTTGGAGCTGAACAGAAGGAAACGGCACAAATGTCAGGAGTGCTGCCATGCAAAGTCCAGCTGGCTCCCTTTGGGACAACTGAATGGTGCACACACTTGAAAAGAGTTTCTTTTACAGGCAGGTTTCCACAGCTCTTTTTAAAGCCCATCTGAGTTACAATGCAAAAAAACTCGGACTGTGTCCTAGATCAAGTTGAGAGAGAACTGTGCCAGGCTGCTAAGAGGTCTTTTTCTACTAGGTAAAAGGTATGGGGATGTTTTCCTTTGTTTTCTGATACACTGTGAACCAAGAAATGAAAGGGAAATGTTGGTGCTCGTATGATGGGCACAGGTACCACCCGGGCTACAGGAAGGGCAGAGTTTATTACAGCTTTCACAGCAACCGACAACTCATCCTGACTTATCCTATGTTAAAAAGTTTAAAAGAGCCCGGAGTTGTCTGTAATCTGTACCACTGGTTTAATAACAGAGAAGCCAAATAATGAAGACATAGTCTGAAGAACTTAGTATTTGGGGTCTACCCTAAAATAAACACATGGAGATGTTTCTCTCAACATCAAGGGGAGTTATGAATTAAAACAGTGAAAACATGCTCCTGTTCTTCCACCACCTTACAACGTGTCACTGTGTTCCTCTGTGAATTTCTCAGCTGGTTTGCGTTACAGTCTGACCTGGGCTCACTCCAATAAACAGAAGAAAAATAAGACGGCAAGTAGCACAATTATTGCTGGCAGAACAATCAACATCACCTATCCCACCACAACAGCATACCTGATAAAGGTCATTCCTCATGTTGATAATGTCGTTATAATTCAAATCTGGGATCACGTCCAAGAGGTTTTTAACCAGTTCTGTATGAAGATGGATAATTGCTAAATGAAGGACACTGAAACAAAAAAAAACAAACATTATTTTCAGATATTTAACAGATTATTTAAGTATTTTCAAATGTATTCTATAAAATATAAGATTTTGTTGTACATCTGACTGAATTCTGATAGAAACATTTGACTATTAGAAGTCATGAATCCAGCACTAAAAAACAGCACCTAAAATGAATCCTAATATTAAAAAAGGCTGATCAGATCATAGCTGTGTTTAACCCTTCAATCACAAAAGCAGAATCAGGTTGGATTTTGCGGGTCCTGAGTATGACTTAACTACTAGTCTAATAAGTAAAATCTTTTTATCATGTAAGAAGGATTGTCTCAGAACTTGTTTGAAATCCCCAGTTTTTGTGCCTTTTTTTTTTTCTTCATGTTTTGAATTACACAGGGCATGAACATCTCTTACTGTCAAAACCTTCCTCCAGAATTTCCACAAGTCTCTACCACCCAAGCAGATTTTCCCTTGGGGGTTTCCCCAGCTCTGTGGGTTTTTCTTTTCTTCCTTTTCAAACAGAAAATGACTAGGGCCTCGGGCCCGGTGACTAACAGCCACAGGATTTGCAGCAGTGGCCAGAGATGTCATGTTGAAGGAAAAAACTGTTTTAGGACGTGAGTTACTCTGCATAGCAAGGCTCCACTTCTACTGGGCTGACGCAGCAGCCTTTCCTGTTTTCTGCTCTAGAGCCAGCTCCAGCCAGAGTGGCTGGCCATGCAAAACACCGCCAGGAGAAAGCAGGTTGTGAATCTCATCGCCCCTCTACACAAGAGCTCGATTTGTCTCGTTCCCTTGAGATGTCATTTCAAAGCCACGCTCTTTGTTTTGAAACATACCTTACCAAGCTCTCCCTTATCTGATGTGGCCAGCCTCTAGATTCTTTTTAGCGTAGTGCTGGAGACACGCAACATCAGCACAGGACATCTCACCTTAGAAACAATTTGCTCTTCTGTTGCCTTTACTTCTCTTTCCTGTAGCAAATATTTTAATTTAGCCCCGTGGAGGCAAAGTGTCATAATGCCCTCGGACTTCACGAGATCGGTGGTACTGGTACGAACGCAGTAACAGCGGGTGAGTGCTGCTGCGTGCTCACTGCAAATATATGCTAATCACAGGCTAATGTATTTTGTCTCAGAGCCATAAAACACAACACAGGGTCCCAATGAAGGTATTTTCATTCCCTCAAGACTACTCTGATGAAAGATCAGCAAAATTGTTGTCAGCAACATTTCTTTAATGGCTTAAGCAAAAAATTTATAGTCTTTGCCACAAAATTTTAATGACTAAAATAAATGTTTGGCAGAACTGATTTATGAAATTTGGCTTTTTTTTTTAACAGCTCCTGTGAGAGAGCTGCAAAGCAGTCACCAAAACTTTTTGTTTTGTTAAATAGCTGCAGAATAATTTATATGTATTACGTGCTCATAGACTAAACTCCTTCCCAGGAGAAAGGCCACATGAGCTTGAGCCTCGCATACTTGCAGGTACATCTTGAAACTATTTATCATCACGATTAAGTACTTTGACTTTGTTGAAATGCCCTGCAAATCCAAATCTGGGTAGCACCTTACTGATGTTTAAATGTAGGTCCTGCTTGCTAGGACTGAGATCAATACTCCTTCCCCTCCAAAAAACAAATAAAAAAACAACAACAAACACACACAGAAGCTGTATTGTCCCAAGTGCTAGCAGGCTTTGTTGCTAGCACCTGCCTCATCTATATTGCTGCTTTCCTCAAAGCAGACATTAGGTTGCCAGTTGGGAAGCAAAGCAAGTAGCTAGCTGTCATTTTGCACTATTTATGTATGCTGTTTATCAGTAATCTGAGGCCTGTTTTCACCGAAAGCAGAATGAAAGTAGTAGCCTCTCACAGCATAATCAAACAGTAGGGTAGGCCTGTTTCAGTCACTTGTAATTTTCCGTCTAGTTAGAGACCTTAAGGCTTACAGGGCTTCTACTGTACAAAATACTGCAATTTAAGGAAACATAAGAGATTGCACAGGGGCTGCCCAAAGCCTGCCAGCTAAAACAGTGACAATGTGAAAATGTCACTTGCTTACCCAAGAGAGGTTATCTTTGTTTGTGTTCAGAATCACTTCCATTGAATTTGCTTTTAAATAACTACTAATAATCTGATCCTTGCTGTATTTCAGTTCGAGTCCCACAAAATATGCATAGCTGTAGAGCAGCAAAATGGATTTCTACTCCAGCTCATGTTAGCGAAGGACTGGTCAGGAAATATTAGCAGCAAAGCACCCCCCGAACATCCATGCAATCTCGTGGAAGACAACAGTACACTACAGACACAAGCAAGAACAAAATACAGTCCTCTGGGAAGAAACTGGTGTCAGTGGGAGAAAAGCAGCAAGGACCCACTAGCTATTACTTCTGCATCTCCCAGCACATCTGCAACTTAAAATTCCCTATGAAAAGTTAAGGATTTGCATGGAATAAAAAGCAGGCCACTCTCCTTCAGCACAAAGCTGATGATCCCCATCAGCTGTGTCTCATGACGTGAGCACAGCACTTCACACTGCGATGATTGGAAGTAAAAAGAAGGCAGGCAGACTCACAACATCTTTGACACACCCTCATACACAGGTTATTTTCTGAGGGGTACAGGATGAACAAACTTTGTGATGGAAGCAACTTTTCTGCAAAAGCAGCACAGATTTCTAAGTTGCAACTGTACCTCTCCCAGACAGCAGAAAGGGGAATGATGTTCATTTGACTGATGTTCATTTGAGTGGTGCTGTAATCCACAACCAGCACCCACAGGAGATGGGACAAACTGACTGTCATCAAAGAGGTGATTTTCAGGCCAGCAAGCAGAGGTCCTTGCCAGCAATGACTTACTTGTCTCCGTTATCATCCTGGACAACGGTGAGATGGCGCTGAACAGCCAACAGCATCTTCACATCTCCAGTTATAGCGTAATCAAAGAGAGCATTGCAATGGCGCTTGGCAAGCTGCATTGCCTTCTCCAGGAAGGGACCATCTGCAAGGCAAAGTTTTATCTTCATCAGCTCGGTTGTCTTCCCTGCAAAACCTCCCTCTTTTGGCAGGGGTTTGTGCTGCCACAGAAATACAAAGTGCAAACCAGAAACATTATTTGCTGATTCACTGAGACAGGTTGTTAACTACTGCTGAGAGGACAGGACAGAGGGAATGAGTCTCTGGGAAGGAAAAGGAGGTGCACTCTGAGCATTCAGGCAGTAGGAACCCTGGGAATGGTGAAAATCTGGAAGCCACCTTCAGTTTGAATGGCACTGAATTCATTCCATTTACATGCATTTGTGTGCAATGAAACAAAAGGAGCAGAAACTTGGATCTTAGATATAAGCAACAGCTAAGGACTCTTGTCCGTAGAACACTTAAAAGGTCACCCTAGCTGCTCTGCCAATACCTTTGTGGTTCTGTATTGTCAAGAAACTAGCGAAAATGAAACAGATGAACTTTCAAACCACAGTCGTCATTCTGGGAAGTAGTATCATCCGAAACCAGCCTGTATTCTCAACAGTTTCATGTTTCTATAAAACCATGTAAGGTTCGAAATCACTAACAGCAAACAAGTAAAACAGATGTTGTCATTTAAAGCACATGTAGGGAGGGAATACCCAGGATTTCCAGCTACACATAACCAGGGATTTAGTCTCAGATGCGTATCCCTGGTGAGAATGAACACATCATTTCTGTAAGCCAACAGCTTACTCGGCTATCCATGAAGCTTATTGTTCTGGGCCATAGATCACTGTGGTTCCTATGCTATGTGCCTAGACTGATATATTGTTATTTGCTGTTTACCTCTTAACACTATTAAACACTAATAAATAGATGTTCACCACATATCCAAGGTAAAGGGTGTTAAGCAATTCTGTCTTTTCTCATAAAATATGCATGTCCAAAAAAATTGGATGCTGAACCTCTGCTTTCGCATGGCAAGCACATAGAAAAAATATCCTTCAAAATACCAGAAGATAGCATCTTTTAGTCTAAAAACTATGATGTTCTAACCTGCAGCAGCCATTTCACGGAGCCTGTTCTTCTGCATCTATTCTTTACGTAATCTGGAAACTGAAATTGTCTCCTTTCAAGCAATTACAATAGATAAGGAAAAGTAATAGCCAGCTGCCTGCCTACAATGTACATTACTCAGGAACAACACTCTCTTTGGTGACTCCTAAAGTGAAATTATTTTACTTCACATATCAGCCAAAGATTTTGCTCTTTGAATCAGTCACAGGATTCATCACAACCAGAACCACAAGCAGCAAGTTCTTCACCTTTTCTCTAGAGCACCATCCACTCCTCAGACCACAAGAAGCTACACCTTGGAGGTTTTTACAAATACAACCCATCTACTATGCAGCTCTGGTTTCCCAAGCCACAGTCTGCAGGGCTGTTAATAGCAAGTGCCACAGAGGACTGATACCCAAAAGATAACATGCTCTCTCCCTGACCAAGGACAGAACAACAGAAGTGGTCTAGATCACGTTGCACTTGCTGAAAGCAAACAAAAAAAAATCCTTACCACTCAATTCTTACCACTACCATGTCTCTCTAGAAGTTCAATTGTTGTTTTTTTTTTTTTTTTGAAGTTTTTTTTTTTTTTTTTAATGTGATGAGAATCATGGTTACTCAAGGCCTTTAAAAAAGTGATTAGCAACTCTTTAGAAAAAAATAGCCTGTAGAGTGCAGGAAAAGGAAGTCTTGCTGCCTGTGAAAGGGTGATTAGTAGTTTTCACTTATTTAAAATCTACTTCTAAACCGTTCTTACTAACTACTCCTGCCTTCCTCCCCTTTTGTTCGCTGGTTTGATGCATAAAAGGTTTGCTACCAAACTGTTATTTTACTGTGTACTCGTTGCATGAAAACAAATACGGTTTACAATTTAAATTTAACCCTTTCATGATACTTCGCATGCAATTTAACAGCAGAATTACAATGAAGGACTACACAGAAATCACACAGACATTCTTTATACTCATCCATTAAAGCCTGTCAAACATCAAAAGCCAAGTCAACCAGTGAATAGTATTCCAAGTACTGCCACTGTTTTCAGTGAACCTCAGACAGCGTTATTACAATGCAGTGTTAAATATGCCCAGCAGGCTAAGCTATCTCATCTCCTTGCACGGCAAGCGGAAGCTCAGTTGGCCAGTGACAGTACAAAGCAAAGGTGTAGGACTATCTACCCAACCATGTGTGGGGAGGGACCTGAGATCTGGGGGAACTGTTTCCTCAAAGAAGAATTATCATATTTTGAAAACAGCAGCAGACGTTATGGAGTTTCCAGGCCTGTAACACGAGCTTTGCTCCCTATGGCAGTCTGATCTACCCTAAATATATTTACTTGTTCACTTACCCTGCCACCTGCAATCTGCTTCATTTACTTCACCTCTGCAGGATGAAGCATCCTCCTCCTTCTCCTCATTAACACCAGAGGTTCTGCACTCATTCCTCTCCGTAGTTTCCATTTTCACGTCATGCTCCATGTTGCATTTGTCACTTGGTTTATCAGACCTCTTCCTATCCTTTTCAGCTGTGCAATTTGACAGTCCTTCAAACAGAAATTAATACCATTAGTGTTCAATACTACTGCTTTTTATGCAAATGAAAGCTCAGCTAGCCAGAAACAAACCCTGAAGAACTGTGCATAAAATTTACTTTGATATAGGTGTTATCATTAAACACTCATGAATCATAATACTCCAGATGCCAACTCACAGGGATGGATGGAGCAATGTAACTTGCTCTAAAGTGATTATGACTTTCCCAGCCTCTGCTTTACAGATAAATTTTTATATACCAACAATGGGAATACCTCTTCTCTGAAAGTACAACAATCCAAGTCTGAAGTATTCCCTGGAAATCTAGCAAAATAATCAGATATACTTTTCCTTTTCTGACAGCAAATTCATCCCTCAGAATTTAGAAATAACTACAGAATATTCAACTAGTAGATTTCATGTGGGTCTCTATTTTAGGAAGACAGGGACATCCTTGTTATTAACTTAACCTTTCCATTGATTCTTATGTTATTTTTTCTGGCTACTGTGTAGCACCAGACTCTGGCAACAAAGGAAGATACCATTTATCTGGTCTAGTACTTGGGTCATCCCCTAATCAGCACATTCAAGCAAGAGAAAGGGCTGGTGCTTGAAGCATAAACTGAATATATAAAGCATGCTCAGGGGTTTTGGTGACTGCTTCTCAGGGGTTAGCAGTAAAAAGGAAAATGCACACAGCGTTTAAGGTGGACTTTGACACAACTGAAAAGAAGCAGAGCAATATAATGTATGCAAGCCTCTGTGCTACCAGAAGTTCTAGGAGTGGCTCTAGGGAAAAAGCTAACTTTCCACAGCACACTTAAGTTAAACATGCATCACAGCACATTGTTAAACACGCATAACCTCAGCTCATACTGTAAAAGAAAAAGACGGTCAAACTCAATTAAACTGTTGCAAGAATGACATCTTTACCGTTGCCATGTTTCATTCCAGCATTGGACTTTGTTGTGCCAGGGTGGAAATGCATCCCTCCAAAAGCTGAGTAACCGTACGAAGGATAACTGAACCCTAAAGAAAGGAAAAAGATTAAGAATTAATAGAATGACACCCTAAAACAATGAAAATGCAATCTAGAAGAGCACTGAGACTAAAGAGATGAAATTTTATTTTCTACACATTTTGTGGTTTATTCCATCCATTTCAAACAAATTTTCCAAACTGAAGGTGCACTCTGCCACCCCCCTTCAAAAACCCAGAGAAATTCTAGATGGCTGACTAGTGACATTCTCAGTCCCCAAATCCCTAAGACCTCACACATGTAATATCGCTAGTACGCCGCATTTAAAACTCAACTGAAACCTCACAAGTTGTCTCCATGCTTGTAAATCACTGTGATTACAACAGATTTGAATTTGGGTGTTATGTTGTACATGTGCTGCTAGCAATGCATGTAACGATTTGAAAACTACTGCTCTGCACCCTTCTCTGAAGCAAGGGCTACTTGTATTGTAGTTCAGATGGCATTTGCTGATCTATAGCTCATCAGTGCTCTGCTGCAAGAAATCAGAGCATTGCTCTTATATCCTGCATCTCAGATATGCTCAGGTTTCAATAGATAGAGCACAGCAAGAAATTTACTATAAAGTATTGCTAATTTTATAATAATGCTTTGCAGTAACAGGGTTAATATGCTAAATTCCTCTAGGAATTACTCCTTTATACCAGGTATAAAGATAGGAGAGTCAGATCTCATCTCACTAGAAGTTGATGAATTCCTCATTTCATTTTTGTAATCAGAATAATTATCTGCAGGCTCTCAAAGCAGAACCCCTTTCCCTCTTCCCCCCAAACTGCTGTCTTACCAGAGCCAGCACCGCCGCCTCCCCCGCCATACATGCCACCTCCTCCTGCACTGCTGCCTCCGCCGTAGCCATCTGAGAAGTTTGGCATGAGCTTCTGTCGTTTTCTTTGCACTTCTTCTTTATCTGCGTTTCAGGTGAGAAGGAACAGATGGAAAAAGGAGTCACTCTTAGTAGTGGTCATGCACAGAAAAGGATGAGTATTCACAAATTACTAGTAAAAATTACTAGTTTGTAAGGGAAAATGAGGAGTGCTGTAGAAGAGTAAACTCACTTCTAGCCTCAAACAGAACAATCTTGTACATAATGGAGCAGTGAGAATCAAGCTATCGCCAAGTCCCCAGCCAGACTGACAGCATCATTCAGGCCTGCATGGCCTCTGCTGTTCTGTCAGATGCCTTATGCCCAGACTGGGAGGGACACATGCAGAAATGTCCCGGGAGGCTCAGAGCTTCCTTCAACAGCAGCTCCTGTCCAGTGGCCTGCAAATTTTTCAATGTCTACGCGAAGTCATGAATCAGCACAAGTGCCTTGAACCAAATACTTGCTCAAGAAAATTCATCTTTGGGGAATACAGGCACAGGTTCCTCCACTAAACAAATTCACTTCAGAAACAGACACTTATCAAAAAGGGTCAGCAAATCACAAGACACTGATCTCCAACAGCTCAGAGCACCTGCAGTGCCCTTTAAACTTTTGTTTAAGGTTAAGGATGGTGAGAAATGTTGAAAAGAATGTTTGATTGAAATGATTTACTTAAATTAACGGAAAGGCCAACAGAATAAAGACAGCTTATTTTCAGGCAGGATATAATACTGTCAAACCATGCAGAGCAGCAGTAGGCAAAAAAAAATAAGAATTTTATCGTGTAAGTAAAAAATAATCCTTAGATCTACTGGAAAGCAAAACACAAAGGTTTAGAAAAAGTATCCCAGTGACTGGGGAAAGTGAAAATGGCACGACAAGAACTATCTGTATAGGGATACAAAGATTACAAGGTTAAAACCCACTAAAACTGTTAAGAGAAGAATATACAAAACCACCTTCAATAAACGATCTATTAGTTTTCAACAAACATACAACAAAAAGAAATTACATGCACAGCCACATCAGTCAGTGCATCAAACTGGACAGCAAACATGGAACAGTACACTGAAAAGTAGAAGTGCATTATTTCCAGGCATACATGATCTGTAAGTATGTATGCATGCATGCACCAGGCATACTCACACTGACGAGGAGAGAAAACTCTAGAGAGCAATCTAGTCAGAGAAACAAACAAAAAATCCACAGACACGTGTCTAAGTTCATGTGAACACTTGCAACAGGGGAAAAATACAGACCCTAAATGGTAATTTTATGATTAGATTGTATAGGGCATCCTAAAATGCACATAATATTGAATTAATTTTACTTGAGAGGTTCATAAAAAAAAGTTTGCTTCACATTTGGCAACTTTGTTCTGTAGTTAGACATTTCATCTCCATGAAACTTGGGCAAGAGATTCCTTAAATCATTACTGATACAAGATCTAGCTACTCTGGAAGATTTTGAAAAGGCATGCCTTCTGCTATTTTATTATAATAAGTGTAAAATAGATTCAGCTGTACAACTACCACCTCCCCTCTCCTCAGCTTAGTCCATTAGCACTGATGCACGCACATTTCAGAGTTTGACAGGGTACTGATTTCAGCATGGCTCCAAATTAGGTACTGCAAACTTGCAAGATTAGGACTTAACAGCACAAACTGCAGGCAGGTTAACTGTTAAGGAGATAGACTATTAGTGCAACAAAACACTAATTCTGACTGGGACCTCAAGGTATTTCCGTATCTTTAACATTATTAATACTTAAAAACATACTGATGCTGTCTTTCACATCAAGCTCATTTGAAATGTAGAAGAGTTTTTAATGGGCACAGACTTGCTGGTTAGACTTCTCACTAACAACTCAAAAAGCAGGTCTGATGCCAGCTGTTCTACCTCAGCTAGCTAACATTTTACCCTAAGAGGTTGAAATAGCACTTTCCCTACTCTTACAAAAAGGGTCTTGGGCTCGTTAGGCAGGATAAGCAATTGGAAAATTGAAAAACATCAGAGAAATTGTGAGGCATGATGGTGAAAGGAGAGAACTAGAAAATATGTACTTTTTCCACCAGATACCAACCAATCTTTTGTGTAAGGTTTCAACTGAAAGTACTGACAACAAAATGTCCTCAGATATTATTTTGCAGAAACTCAAAGAAGAGAGTGCCATCTACTGTATGAACAGGCATATAGGAAACTTACCCGGAGTAAACCTCAGTAGAAAGACATAGATTTACTGCCTACCAGTCCAACAACAACAAAAACCAATAAGCCGTAACAGATGTAACAGTTTTCCTATTAGCTCTGCACAAAACAAGGCGGCAATTATCCTGTTTTCTAAAAATAATAACTACAAAGAATGTTTCACTCAACACATGTCCTATCCTATTAAAAGTATTCCTAGGGACCTTGCAGTTTCTGTTTCTGGGATACAAAGTGGGTTTAATGAATTACCTTTGATTTCCGGATAGTAAAGAAAAGGCTTTGGTTCACTTGTTTCCAGATCAGATTTCCGACGCAGTTGTACAAATACAGAGGCTGGCTTTGTGATATTGACATCTCGATACTTGGGTGTTTTAAACACAATAGCAAACTGTGAAGGAAACAATGATAAGCACATTTGTCACGGACAGTGGTTTTTGGCAACTCTGCATGTACATTTGTGTTATTTTTGTGGGAGTTGGTTCATTACTAGGGAGTCAAAAATTTGAGAAAGGCTTCTACCACAACAAACTTCCATTTTAGTTTTCAGCTGTACCTTTGAGTTAGAGTCCTAAAGTCTTTTGTGAAAGACAGAACCACCAGGAATCACCATGCCATGTATGTCAGTACCACACTGCTTCTCCCCTCATCGCTGAGCATCTACGCTGTGGCTTTCTCAGCATCCTCATAGAAGCTGTGAGAGTTTTCTATATATCCTATCCCAATTTGCACTGGTGTATGTTTAAAGCAAGTGATCTCTCTCCTGCTTTCCTAGAGCTACATTCCTAACTTAGATCTTAGAAGAACAGTTAAGATTCTATTATTATTAGGAAGTAGCCAACAAAAGACAGGGACTGAAGAGGTTAGTATGGGATATATAGGTTCTCACCTAATTTTCTAGTTTTAATATAATCCTGGTTTCTTAAGATCGGAAAACCATTAACAAATGGCAAATGCTCTGTTACTTACCTGCCTATGTACATCTGTAGGAGAAAAGTCTCCAAAGCCTTCCCACATACCACCATTCTCATCCTCCTCATAGAAACGTATTTGAATATCATCTGCAAAGAGTGAAAGAAACAATAACTTTGGGATGTTTGTGCATTCGTTTAACCTTTGGCTAAGTTTATTTCAGATAAAAATCAACACGGTTACTTTTTAGCTGGGTGATAATATTACATGAATAATGCATGAATCATCGTTATCCGTGTTATGAAAACAACATAGATAACCCATTTTTGACATCAATTTTAGATCAGCCTGATTCTAATGACTTGACTGATGTTACTCTGTTTCCTGAGCAGTAAAAGGAGAATTAGGTTCACTACCTCTTCCTATTCAAGGGCTAGCAAACATTCCAGAGGAGCTTTATTTGGAACAAGCGTGTAGGGAGGGGAGAACTTGAAGCGTGAACTGTAGAAACCACCCCCTCTCCTCCAGCAGTTTCAGTTCAAAAAACTGTAGCAAAACCCGAAGTGCCACAGTTCAAGTTCCGCTTGCTGCTGGCAGAGCGCCATTCGGAGCTGCGACTCAGCGAGACGGCAGAGGTGTGAGCGAGCAGCTTGTCAGCAGCGATCCCTCACCCCCCAAACACAGCACAGGCCACACCATAAACGTGAGATTTGGCTTCTGCTCCTCTAAACAACTTTTCTTTCGTTCTCTATTTGGTTACTTATTAATAATTTTTAGGAGAGCTTGGGAAATACCACACTCGCATATTCCTTCCCCAGCACCTCTGAGGAGAAAAAACAATAGCAAAACTATTTTCTCGTGAGGTGACTGAAGCAGGACATGCTTTTGGAGCAGGCAGACTGCTTCCTCTGATCCACCACCTGCTAGTCTCAAGATTGCGAACCACCACTTCCAGTCCTGCTGTCCTGCATGCTCAAGTTCCTTCAGGCAGGAGGTTTCTGAGAGCAGTGAGGTCAGGGGAAACCCCACTAGGGCTGAGGGGAAACCCCACCTTGGGGCTTCCACTGAGTCAGACTTTTATTTATTTATTTTGTGCACAAGATTTATGTTTCATCTCAGTTCTCCTGAAAGCAGAAGGTATACACACTACTGAAGAAAACAGTTTTTTCAAAGCCTCCAAAGTGCTCTCTCTTTTCTGATAAACTGGTAGAAGAACATGGCAAGAAAGAGAGGTGGAAGAGGATAGCCTGCATTAATGGAAAACAGCAACACGATTTTAACAACATGAGCAGAGACTCATTGCAAACAGGTGAGAACTGGGCACTTGCTCTGCCATCCAATCTATGCCAGGGAGTCCCAGGTATCACCTATAGCTGAAAAATGCAAAGGATTTACCCCACTCCTTGTTTATTTTTTTCTTTTTAGTTCAGCCCAAATACTACAAACAACCACATAAACCATTAAGAGCCCAATCCTGACACATTCATAGCCACGAGCAGAGATTACTAAAACAAGTGTGTAAGAAGTATCAGTTTACCCTGAGTAATCTCTACCATTAGCATATACGCAAAAATGAAGTTATTAGCAGCAGCACTGAAAACATTCAGTTCCCATTGGTGATTAATACTGAATGCTCATACCTACCCTTTATAGTCAGAAACTTAATAATAAATCAGAAACTTTAGAATAATTCAGAGCAGGTGTGAGATAATGGAATCAAAGATCACCCAGAACCCATTACCCCCCAAAAAAAATAAAAATAGAACATGGGAAGGGCAGAAATTTGAGAAGAACAAAGTTGATCACATGGTCTCTGGGGAGGCAACACACGCTGAATTTGCTTTGCAAGCCTATTTTGATTTATTCATTTTCTGGACTGCTGGCCTGGCTTCCAGAAAGGCTGAGCACTTACACATCCTGCTGCGCCATCAGAACAGGAGAATAGTAAGGCAGGCCAGCAGGCCTCATGTGTTACTCCGGATGAACCCCCTGGTGTGCCTTACAATACCCAGGACGCTTACCTTTCTGAACCTTGTCACAGAGAAGGTAAATCTCTTCCCCTCCTGTTACGCACCCTGCTGTTCTGTCCATTCTTACAATTTTTAAGTTGGAGGCATTGGGAGCTTCTATTGAAAGGAAAAGATTTTAAAAATGTTTAACTTCACAACAATTTTAGATTACATGAAGTAAAAATAAAAATACACAAATGCCACAGAAAGACAAGCCACCAATTCAACCCACTTAAATTTGTCTATGACTTTTAAAAAGGATGAATCAACAGTTTTTCATCTTATGGGTGTAATCTTGTGTGCTCTAAGCTCTGAGTGAACTGTTAACTATAAAATAAGGCCCTGGCCATTCCTGCACAATTACAGCACTAGTACAAAAACAGAGCAGTGAACTGCATCCTGCATTAGCACTAACTTTATGACAAGAGTGCATTACAAGAGAACATTTTCTTTCCTGTTTTCTTTGCAATGTGACACTGCTGAAGGCTGTTACCTTTAAGTCACTAGGCTAATGCAATATGCAATGCTTGCTCTGCACTGTGGCTTACTTGAAAGCAACCTCAGTCCCTGACCAACATACCAGACTGCGATCAAAAAGCTCACCTCCACAGATCTTATGCAGAGGCATCAATGGACACCTATGGGTTCTTGAGATAGAGCTATCATCTCATAATTAAATCATGTGTGATGGACAATTATGCGACAAATTGTGTCCTCTCTGTGGAAAAGACTTGGATGGTTCAAAAAAGGACATTAGGAAAAAAAAAAAAAAGGAAAAATCTTTTGGAATCAACAGATAAGAGTTTACCTTGGGAGCTAAAAATCTAGCAAATGAAAGCTATGTAGCAACTTAAACAGCAGAAACATGCATATTTTCCCTTTCTATTATTCTCCTTAGCTGGAGTTAAAATTTTGATGGTCAGATTCGTAAGGATAGGATAACTTCAATAGTTTTTCTATATGGCTTGATAAACACTCTGCCTCTGTTGATGCTCTGTCCTCCTCTTCCTCTTTGCTTTACCAATACTCGCTATCATTATGTACTTAAGAGTAAGAAAACAAATGGAATCTGTAATGGCTAGTATTGAAAATCAGTATTACTTAAAGACACTATTAGGCAAATCACCTCAACCTGCAGATGAAAAAACTGTCTTCTCATCCAGAAAATAAGGGACACATGTGCCATACGAATATCAGACATCATGTTTTCTCACACAGTGAACAAATACAAAGTAGGCCTGCATTCTCCACCTAATAGCAGGCAACACTCTACAGAAGCTTTAGAACAGCTGCATTTAATACCTTTTCATCCAGACTCTGTCCATATAAATTGACGACCATTGCACAAAGAAAGAAAATGGTACTTTTTCTGACTCATTGAATAATGATTATCAGGAACGTGGCAACCCACAGGTACAGGGAGGAAAACTCAGGAGGAAAACTCAGGCAGCAGAAAGGGTTCAGATGAAATGAGTAAGTATAATCCAAAGGCACAAGGAGAAACAAAGTGAAAAGTTTCACTTAGAGAAGTGAAAATAGAGAGATGTAACACAAGTATAAAAATACTGACGGGTCCAGAGGAAATAAATGGATCAAAAACTCTGGTTGTTTTAGTCTCAGAAAACAAGGGCAAGCAGATGGCCAGCAAAACTGAAAAGTGTGTAATTCTCAAGAAAGACTGAAGTAAAGTTAAGTTTTTCCTCACATCTTGTGTGACAAGGCTTTGCCACAGACAGCAACTGAAAACAAGAAGACAAGTCTGCAAAATTCAAACACAATGTAGGAAGAATTTACAGAATCCTCACAATACAGATGGCAGGATTAAACATGCTAACAGCAAAATAAAAACTTCCTTTAGGGTTACATCAATATCTATTAAAAACAGAATGATACCATGTGTACTTGGATAGACATGGGGCCAATATCCATGGGCTACCTAGCTATAGCAGTATCTACATATCATTTTTGTATGTAAAAAAGCTTGCCCCTTATTGAAAAGGTAATTAAAGCCAAATACACTTACTGCTGTCATATATTGCATCTGATATAACAGGATCAAGTTTCCGTGTGAAACTGCCATTGCTGTCGGGGAGAAAGGCTGTAAACATAAGACGCACCACACTGAGATCCATTTCTTTAGTCTGCTGTACTGCTGCCTGACGAATAATTTCTCTTTCTCGTTCTGGAACCAACAAATAGCACACACAAATTAACACAAAGGGTGGGGGACTGTGCATTTTCCAAACATTACTATCAAAAAGCACCAATAGCAAGGAAACATTTTCATTTAGTATCCATCGGCTTCTATCTTTTTATTCAGAGAGGAGGAGCTGTTCACAATATACTGTATTCATCTTGCAGTTTGTGAGTAAGATATTATTTAAGATAAGGTATATAATTAAGAGACATACAGAAAATGACTATTTTCTGCTCTCAATTTAAAAAGGTTGTGAAAAGGACAGAGGCTGCCCCTAAGGACATTTGAATGCCAGGTATTAAAGTGATAAAGAGTAGGCTGGCCCCTTTATATGATTCCTGAAAGCAATGTAGACCACAGGTTTTACAGGGAGCACAGCTGAACTAAACAGGTATCCTCAAAGAAAGTCTCCATGGTTACTTAAGGATATTATGTGTCCGGTTCTGGGCTCCCCGATACAAAAAAGACAGGGATCTCCTGGAAAGAGTCCAGCGGAGGGCCACAAAGATGATATGTGGCCTGGAGCATCTTCCCTATGAAGAAAGGCTGAGAGACCTGGGTCTGTTCAGCCTGGAGAAAAGAAGACTGAGAGGGGATCTTATCAATGTTTATAAATACCTGAAGTGTGGGAGACAGAGGGATTTGGCCATCCTCTTTTCAGTGGTTTGTGGGGAAAGGACAAAGGGTAATGGCCACAAAATTGCGCACAGGAAGTTCCACACCAACATGCGAAAGAACTTCTTCACGATGAGGGTGACGGAGCACTGGAACAGGCTGCCCAGGGAGGTTGTGGAGTCTCCTTCTCTGGAGATATTCAAGGCCCATCTGGACACCTACCTGGGCAGCCTGCTCTAAGGAACCTGCTTTGGCAGGGGGGTTGGACCCGATGATCTTTCGAGGTCCCTTCCAACCCCTACAGTTCTGTGATTCTGTGATATCATGTTGCACAGCGATAACACAAAATGACTCTATTTATAAGCTTACTAGACAGGATAAGAGCAACGAAATACAGGTGTCGAGGAGGGTACAGGCAGCTATGGAAGAAATTTGTTCTGTACTCATGTGCATGTTAACAGCAAAAACTTTCAGATTTCCTAAAACACAGCAACAATACACAACAAGCACATAGCCATAGGCTGTTTTCCTACCCAGGACCTTTTTCTGGCTAAGAATCTGCATTTTCAGAAGCTAAGTCTGTTTTATAGTAAAAGACCTATTAAAACCAGGCCACCATTTCCACATACCAGTTAGCTGTCTGTCTCCGCATCCTTCTGCCTGCAGATAGCCAAGTTCAGGATGCACCAAGAGTCCTGGGTTGTATCCTTTTTTGCAAGCATCTATCATGCGTGTTTCCAGAGTTTCAAACACCTTCTTCTTTGTGACATGAAGTATTCCAAGGTTTGCAAACCTGACAAATTTTGATTGAGAGAAATATTTTCTTAATGTCTTATGCCAAACCTGCAGCAGGCAGTCTCTCTTACCAGAGGAAGCTGCTCCACTGAACTCCAGCATGAAAATTTCAGCCAACCTTGAAAAGCATGTAAAACGTATACCATCATATGGCAATGATCATATGGCTGCACAGGACTTTCCCATGGCATAAGAGGTAATCTATTAGTTTTCAGACTTACACTGTGGAAGCAACTAAGAAAACCTTTGAAAATCTGCTTGTCACACTTTGTTTGCTCTGTCATTAATATGTAATTTTATGGCTGTTACGCAAAGCAAACAATTGATCAGAAGAAGTTTGGTCAGTTCAAACTGACTTAGAGAGCAAGCTAAAAACAGTGTAAGTTTTCCAAAGAAAATGTTTTAGGCTGGGCTCTGGGCTTTCAGCGAGACACTTCAGGTATCTCTGAATGAAAATTTCCATAATACAAAATATGCTTTTGTAAAAATCTCCTGGCACATTCAAAAATCAATTAGATCTGGAAGTATGAAAACAAGACAATAACTCAATTTTCATACGGGTCAATTGAGGATACGAAAGCTGTTTCTAAACATCTGATGAAAAACAAGACAGGTTAGGAAATGAGCCAAACTTTTCAAGATGAAAAGGAGCATTTCAAATAAAGCTATTTAAATTGCCGTGCTTGGTAAAGTTAGTGCGCTGGGCTTGGACATCAAAAGTTACAGTTTAAAAGAATCTCTCTCTTCCAACCTCCTCAGCTTTTTAAACTTCTTCTTCTTCACCAACAAAGACATTCTTGAGATCACAGAACTAAAACTCACAGCCAGCATGAAACCTGATCTAAGCCTGAAAACGTAGACAGGAGCCTGAGTTCCATTTACTGATATAAACAATTACTCTTTTAAATTAAACAAGAACAGACCAACTACAATTTCACTATAATCTTACTGCTTTAAACTTAAAAAGTTTGACTCATTTAGTATTTTCATGTTTATACCTGTCTTGCATTAATTTCAAATTTACTAACTTCATTTTCTTAATGCTTTTCTCTTCGCTACATTCCTATTGGTGTATTTCAGTGATGGTAAAATATTGATCAAAAAGGTAACAAAAACTTTTGTTCAGTAACATTACGGTCCGGTCTTTCCGAAAAAACCTACTTACATTTTAAAGAATGAGCTTGCAGTACAAATTTGGATTGCACATCGAGAGACCAAAATTCTACAAATTCTAACTGAAAATTATTTGCTCTAATCTATTTGGCCTGCCTAGGCCATATTCTAAAGAGGTAAAACAGAAACCTAGTCTATTTTTCTGTTTAACATACAAAGCACACATTAGAGCATGAAGACTAGCGCTCCACTTAGCTGCTTATTAGTAGAAATTTTGTATTGCTTCTTATAGTGTTTCTAATTGATTCTCTCTACCTTAGTTCAGTTTTACAAATATATTTGACAGACTTACCCTACAACCATATCTTTAGGTCCTGCATTAACTGTGCATACTCCATCTTCACAAAATTTACCCACCAAGCTGTGAGCATGCAAGTGGACGTATTTCCCGTTAGTAACTAACTGGACAATTACTTTTGCAGGTCCAACATAATTGCAAATCTGTAAATAAAGATTAAATCGTTATTATTTTTTTAAAGATGGAACAAGCAATGATTCCAGTTGAGTGTTTTCTGTCAGCTAAGTACAATCAAGCTTACATAGGAGAAAAGTGAATGTGTCTTCTCATGAATTCCAAGTGACAAAATAACAGCAACAGATCATCACAAAGTCAACACTTTTTTTGTAATTCAAGTTAATGTACAAATGGCAACAGTGGTGACAAAAAAGTTAAGAAATAAGACAAATGTAAGGGAGAGCGACCTGTTTCCCAAATCATGAACACCAGTTTTACATTCTAGCCAGTTATGCTACATTGCTCTCCTTAAACTTCAATTAGTACATTAAATTCACAATAGACATTGTTAGTCAGTTATGATAAACTGAGTGCCTTAGGAGGCACTCTGGAGGACTATGAAGCTTTTTTTCCTTCATTATAGTTTCTAATCATCATACATTTTTAATAGCTTTTAAAATTGTGATGTCAAGTAATGCTTCAAAAAAACCCCTAAAATTACTAACAATATATCATTTTGGTAAGTTAGTTGCTTTACATATGTTATTCAAACATTATTTTCTTTCCTCATAAGTAATACTCTTCAACTCGGTTATCGGTTATGCATCATTTTCAAATTATGCCAAATATAAAATTATCTCACTTTAAAAAGCAAACATTACCTTCCCTTCCAATTCACTTAATTAACCCTTTTATCAATGTTGTTTTTTTCCCTCCTCCTCTAATTTTTCTTCTAATGTGCCCGAGGCAAAGTTCTTTGTATTACAGCAGCTTATAGATCTAATCAACCAAGGTATTAAAGGATCACGATAAACATTAAAGTGATGAATCGGTGATGAACTGAATACTTAAGGTTATACTGTTGATAAAATGCAGATAACCGGGGATTGCCACGATTTCACCACATTACTAAGTCCTGCCACCTTCCTTCACTCCATTTAACCCCTCTCTTGAATCCCTTCCATCATAGTTGAAACACTCTGCATATATACAACGTGTGCCTTCACCGTCTTCCTATTCGCTGCTAAAAGCAAAAAAAAAAAAAACAAAACCACCCAAACTATGAAAAAGGTGTTCCAGGAGGAACAGGTGTGCAAAAGTATTCTCATTACTCACTGCCTGCAAGGTAACTGTATAATACTGTATTAATGTGGATTTTGCAAGTGTTGCTTTCTGAAATATGAAGCACAGGGTACTCATGCTTTCTCCTGTTCCCAAATTCTAACCTCTCCTGGACTGAAACTGCACAAAGACACCGAATAATCACTCCTTCACCATTTCCCCAATTATCAGCAGTGAGAAAATGCAAGAATCCCTGTGCAACTTTCACAAAGTGACGTGAAAATAAAAATGATTATGTTTTATGCCACATATCACCTTCATTACTACAATTAAGGCTGAGAGAGGGGCTTTTTAAAAAATATTTTCTTTTCTTCCCTCATTAAACAAGCCTTTCCCTGCTATAAAGTTCCCAGCACATCTATAGTGTTATATTCATTATGAGTAACACGCATGTTCTTGTATCACATCAGAAAAGTTCAAGACAATCCTTCATCAGCTGTAGAAACCACAGTGAAACTGTAGGTAGGACTGCTGCACGTCAAGGACTTTCCAGCCTCTGAAAGCAGAACATATAACTGCAGTGGTAACCAGATTGCAATCTCCCCCTGTTACTCAGCTCAGCATGATCTTTGTAGTCTCTCTCAGGGGAAAAACAAAAGAGTTCTTAAAACGTAATACCTTATATAGGTCATTAGACAAGAAAGGACTATTTTCGTCATCTAGTCTGACATCCTATGCAGCAGAGGCTATAGGATGTCCTTGAACTGTTTCCTACCTGTATGTCTTACAGACAGTATTTCCTACTTGATTTTGAGATATCCAGATTATCTCAGTGGCCAACAAAATAGTCCCATTGGTTAACCAGCCTTATATAACATAAACTAAGCCTGAAATCATTTTTGGGTCCTTGAATCATTGATACCACAACTTCAGAATAACCTATTTTTTTTCTGCTATTAAGATATATTAATAACTATCACCTTTTCCTTCATGTAAAGGTGTTAGGAGGTAGAGAGTATATTACAGTGATGAATACCCATACAGAAACCCAATGATTATGGTGTTGACAGGAAAACACATACACAATATGAGGAGATAGCGTTTGGGAGCTGTATCACTCGAAATCAGACCTGTGATCTGAAAAACTAGCTACTGAACACCAAATTAAAGATTGGGAAAAAAAAAGAAAATAAGGAGTTCCTGGGAAGAGCATAGCTGTAATACTTGATTACATCCTGTACTGAAGCAGCATTCAATTGATCTAATCTGATAAAGTTAAAATGCTGCAGGCTCACATTTATCTGCTGTTCCTGTTTGAGAGAGATTTGTCTGAGAGATTAAGAGGACCCTGTGAACTTGAAATTGAGTCAATTTCAAAACAAGAGTTGAAAGGTTTTTCAGTTATTTCACATCTTCCTGAGATCCAGACCCCAACCAGTTTTTTATACTTTCTAAAACTTATAAAAAAACTTGTAGAAAAACATTTTTCTACTTGAAAGATGTTTTTTTGAGTTACTCGTACAAGCAAGAAGTGAAACCAAGCAGTTAACTAAAGAAAGCAAATGATGGAAAGGACCATGTGAAACATACAAAACCAGCAATGATAAAAATATCTATTTCTCTTTCTAATCACTTTGTTATAGCAGCTACATCCCCAATCCTGCCTGACCTTTTGAGTATGACCAGTGCTGCCTTAAATACTCACATACAAAAAGTGTTCCACAGATGAGGCATCACTCACTCTTCATAAATGCCATGTTTTCAGAGAACAGCATTATTTTTTTTTTTCAATTGCCAGTTTAAGACAAGACATTTCAGGCTTGTTAGGAACTGTTTAGGCAACTGAATACTTACATAGACCCAAGACCTTTAGGCCACCTAAGAACAAACAATGTAAAGTAACTTAAATCAATGGGAGTTGTAGATCTTTTGATCCTCTGAATCTGAGGTCGCTCTTACACCAAAAATACGGACTTTGGTGCACTGCCTTAGGAGCCCAAGTACAGGGCCCCAGTACTCCATATTCAGCCAAACTAGCCACGGCAGTAAAAAGCACAAATCTCCCTGAATTTAGCTTTGGTTGAATTGGTTCAGTGCAGGTTTTTAAGGGGCATTAAAGATTTATAACAAAAAATCTGCTCGTTTTTGACTAGTGAATATTTCTTTTCTTGGCCATTGAATGAATTAATCTTTAACCCGTAATCAGTGATCTATCACTCCACAACTTAATTTCTATAGGGAAAAAAAAGCAAGTATGTTGCTCCTCTCTTCAACAAGAAAGTTCATCAAGTAAATAACTTGCCTAATTTTCCAGATTTTCCTCCTGAACTTGAAGTAGGTGCTGAAATCCCCCTGATTTCAATAAAAAAGCTTATCTCCAAATTGAGGCATAATTTAGGATATAGCCCAAGGACATGTCTGGATGGGCAGTGCTCCTGTTTGGGCGCCTGGGCTCGGGACTGCCTAACTGGTACTCGGCTTTGATTCACAAGCTGAACTGCACTATGTCCAGACTCATCGGCAGAGAGACAGCGCTCATTAGCTTGGGCACATCTCTGAGCAATAGTGGTAACCCAGCCTCTGGGCTGGAACTCATTTACATCCAGCTCACAGAATAGGCAACGTGAATTTGTTTGCAGCCACCCATGTAGATTTGCCCCCAAGGAGATGAAAACTCAGGACATTTCCTTCACACCGCTATTTTCAGCAAATTATTTTCACACCCAAAACTGGATCAAGCACTTCAGTGTCAAACATGAATACACTAACACCAGTATGCAAGATCAGGACATACATAGTAAATGTGTAAAAAGGTGAGTGGAAATATTCTATGGAAGTTGTCTGGCAGTTTTCCAAATGCATAAAAACAAGCAACTTATTCAGTGAGCTGCTGATAATATCAGACAATCCAGTTTTGTTCTTTTGGTGGTTCTCTTTTTTTGTTGTTGTTGTTCTAAAACTCTTTAGAGAGCTTTGGGAGAGCAAATCTGTTGTTATTTGGATATAGAATAACTATATCCAACTACAGAAATACAACTGTTTTTTACCTGGACAACAAGCAAATTATGAGGAAACAGCTCAAAAGCTTTAATTTCAGCTGTTCTAGATGGTATTTTAGATAGACTCAATTTTCTAGTGTTACTTTCATCAAGCAGACGGAAATGAAATTTAAACCGGAGAATTTTAGGTGGCTTGCCATGAAATCTTCCTTCATTATAGTATGTTCAATATCTGCAGCTCCTCTGCAAAGTTATATAAAATCCACTAAATCCTCTAAAAACACAACATGTTTTGTACATAACATTAAGACTACTATTAGCAAAGATGGCAGTAAACAAAGGAATAAAAGGCCCTAAAGTATGAAGTTGAATGAATCCTATTTTTGATATTACAGGAAATATACTACTGGTAAGTGGACTCCATTTGCTATGACTGTGCTACTGTGCTGTTAAAACAAGAGTTTTTAAATCAATTCCAAGTTGCCAGCCAGTACAGATTTGTCTCAAGTGCAAAGACTCGCTGGCACTGTAGAACTGCTGCACTAACTCCTGGTGTATACCATCTCCTAATATGCTCTACAGGAGGTGGTTAAATATGTAATTAACTACCAAAACATCTTGCTTAGAGACATGGCAAAGTCTTCAGCACTGGAAATGAAAGACACATCTCTATGCTTTCCAGCTCAGCTGGAAGTTAGGGAGTAGGTGCAGGAAAAAAAAAGGGTGAGGTTCAATAGTCCACATTATGCAAGCAGTCATATCAGATACATGTTTTTCTTTAGGCTTTTAACCCATAATACTAACAAAAGTGGGTAGGGAGACTGCAGTGCTTTTTAGTGCACTGAAGACGTGTATTTTCAGAACATCCCATGGTGGCTACTGGTAAATTGCATCAGCTTCCTGTGCAGAGTTGGCCAAGCACAAGAGAGACCCTGGTGCGAGCTGCACTGACCACCCACCCCATGGCCAAGGTTTAAAGATCTGTCACAAAGCCTCCTTTTTACAGAACAGCCAATGCTCACACTACTGCCCTTTTGTATCACCATGATCAACAAATGGAGGTTTACAGTGAAAGCCTTGACATAATTGTAAAAATAAAATAAAATACAGTAATCTTCAACTGTGCTTGCCTCATTTACAACAAGGTGAGCACCCTTTGACAAAACACAGGAGAGACTTACAGGAAAAGGTGTGAAACGGTTCTGTCTTTACTGGCACCACTTGAATCGAGAACAAGCACTAACAAGCAATGGCCTTGAGGAATTTACTTGTTGTGTTCCTTTGCCAGCCTCTCCCAGCAGGTGTTGCCATGTGGGGATTTGTACTAGAAAAAAACCAGATGCGCACAGTAGGACGAGAGGAAGGGAGGGGAAGGGACACGTGTGTGTTGGGGGAGCTTTAGATGAAATTAAAATCTGATGATCAATGAAACCAGGTTTGATGGAAAGCCAAAGAACATTTTGCTTTCTAGTTTTTCCACGGAGAAATTCCATTCCCTATAGAACTCCTCATTGCTTATCTCGTTGTGCTATTTTGTGTCCCATCACACCTTTGGGAAATACAGTAACATAACAAGTATCATCAATAACAACTGATAATTATTTGTATTAATCATCAATACAGATGGAATTGGAATCCAACGATCTGGCTCAACAACTGAGGTACATTCTTTTTATTTGAACATACCAGTAAAGTTTTATTCAATGGTTCATCATTATCGTCACAATAGGAAAGGGAAAAGCAAGTAGATTCTTTGCCTGGGCTGGTAATTTTTCATAACAGTTTTGCAAGGCTACATGAAATCAGCTTTTTCAGCCTCTTCTCAATTTGCCAGACTAACACCCCCTAGGCTAACTCAGCCAATGCTGATTATTTTCCGTTGAGTCATGCTCATACTGATTCATTATGGACATGCAACTGTTCCAAACTCTACTCTTTCTCAAGAACTGCAAAAGAACTACACGCATACAACAGGGAAAGCTAATGAGTGGCACACATCAAGGCCTAGTCCAGATGCTAACTGCTAACTGCTTGCCAGCCTTCCATGCCCTTATCTCCCTGTAATGGAGTAAAATACAACACCAGAATTAAAAAATATTAACCCTGCTCCTCATGAGACAATCTCTAGCGCAATAAGTTCATCAAAGACATAACACAGCGACATGACTGAGAGTTCATTAAGTTCAAAAAAATGCAGAAAACACGATGCATCTTTTCCCCACTTCTATGCAGAAAGAATTTGCTGCAAGAACCTTAGGCAAAGAAAGTTCATCCCTAATCCTAGAATGATTAATCATCACTGTTATAATCTCCATATTGTGCTAGCACAGAATGTTTCTTTGATTAACATGCTTGAATTTTTCCTGGAATAAAAGAAAGAGATTCAGCGAACTCCTGAACACAATGCTGCTCCTGTTAAAATGACAAAATTTCTGTTGATTTTCAAGTAATCTTGATGAAGTCCTTAAGAACTTAAGGACTCAATACCCTAGAGTAAGGAGTAACATGAATAGAAAAGGAAGGAAAACTTGGTAGATAGCATTTTAGACTGAACTGGAATAAGTGACTGGACTCTAGCATTGTGCTGGTAGTGGTGTGACTGACCATCTTAGGCCTTACATTATACTGAAACTGCACCTTTCAGAAGAGCTCCATTGGTGTGCACAAGGACAGCGAGGTGGTAGATGTAGGAAAGCTTACTGCTTAACTGCTAGCAAATAAGTATGGTGCCAAAGTATCTCCACAAATCTGAAAACTACTTGCTTTTTAAAATCAATTTCACTTTTAAAGTGGGAATTGAAGTGCAGCCAGTCAGAGTAATTTCATACAAAAGTGTGTTGATTTGCAGTAAGGTCCTACATGCACTTGCATTCAGCTTGCAAAATATTAAAGTTTTATGTTCTTACTTTGACTTGAGGGAATGATTTTTTGTTCTTTTCACTGGAAGCACCAGGAAGTCCGCCATGTGAAGGCCCTTCGCATACGTATCGGAATCGAAAACCCCTCTGTGGAAATAAAGGAAAAGAAACTTGAAAGCTCTTTAAAAACAAAACTGAAAAAAGACAGCACATGCACATGTGCATGCATACACACACACACACACGACTTGCCCACAAACAGTAGTTACAACTGCTCATCCCATAAATGTTGTCTGAGCAATGGTTGACAAAGCACCACTGAACTGTAGCTCCAGAGAAATTGTCCTATTCTCACTCTTACACATTAGCAACAACCAGATATTCTTCTTTCAGTAAGTGCAGATATTTTGAGGCAGAGATCTATTTATACTCTCAAAACAAGATAAAAATTAAAAGACAGAATGTAAGAACTGTTGCTCTTTCTCCCACAATAGCTGCTAGGTAGAGAGGGTTGCAACCAATCAGGGAAGTACACAGCACCACAGAAAAAAGAGCATGGATGAAACAGAAATCCTTCCTCCTTGTAGGAAAAGCATGGGAAAGCTGTATCCCTGAGAAGAGTCCAGAGGCAGCACAAAAGATTCAGGGGACATTGAATGACCAAGTAGCAACCGCTCTAGAGTACAAACGTCCATGGATGTCTTTGTTATTACAGGAAATTATATTCCCTTTGCTTTACTAAGTATTCTACACTGTACAGAAGATGCAACTCTTAAGCAAATGTACTTGGTAACTCTACTTAGCTATGCTGTTTTATATGGCCCCCACCTTTGAATACTTTCAGACCTACTCCACAGTCCTGCAATTTCTGGCAAAGTCCCTGTCTTATACAGGCCTCCCGATGTGTCTGTTCAAATAGCACCAGGTAAGTGTTGTATCCTTCAAGGATCATTCGGACTGCAATAGTAGGCAGCTCTGAATTTGAAGTCTGTATTAGCTGACAGTGAACGTCTCAAAAAATTACTCTGTAATCATTAGCTTCAATATCTATCTCACTAAACAAAGCCTTTTCAGTTTAAGAACATATCTCCCAAGCAAATGGAAAGGTCTGTCTTTTGTTCAGATGCTGATCAGACAGTGTAATTAATCCTAAATCATATATTTGCCTTCCTATGGTGACCAAGTGACCAAGTGTATTGCAAGTGAAGTGCCCAACTATGATGAGCTTGTACTCAAGTCGTCCAGAAGGAAAAGCAAATTCCACAGTCATGATGCCAGGGACAACCCAGTCTCTCTTCACCTCTTATGCGTTACGCCCAACAGGTACAGCAGACATCCGAGTGGCCTTCCCCAGCCTATTGCCCTTCCTATGGCAGCTGTGTTTTGACACATACAGTCCTACTCTCCCCCACTGTCTCTTTGCTCCTAAAAAGAACACGGTCACAGCACCGCCTATGGATCACCCTCATTACCCTGTTATAAACCATCGCTCAGCTTGCCACATGCCATTCCACTAAAGAGCTGCTTGTGGAGATGTCATGTATGGAAAAGGGTGGTTTCTCTTTAGGCACTGCACACTATAGGCTCTGCCATGCAAAGACGTGGCCTAATTTGTGATAATCTAAAACAAGGAAGAGGCAGCATATTCTTCCAAGTGTTCACAGTACATTGCTGTTTCACATAAGACACTTAAGTGTCGCCTGTTCCCATAGGGATGCTCAAGTATAAAAATGTCCTTAGTGTGTGCCTGAAACAGATGTTCTCTACAGTCCCCTAGAAGAGTGACTGGATTGTGACATGCGTTTGCAGAAGACCAAGCAGAGGACAGAATGGCTTCTAGACAACCATCTACTTAACAGCTGCATAATGTAGGATTTTATGCAACTACGTGGGAGAGGCAAAAAAAAGGACTTTGTACTGTAACAGCTTAAGGAGGAATACTTGTAATTGCTGATGCCACCAGCCAGAATTACTTTGTACTTCAGTTGCATGAATAATAACCAGTACATTAGGATGAAACTGACACTATCAGAGCAGCATAAGTGAACGTTCGCTACTGAGTCACCAAAAAAAGTTACTTTCAAGTATTTATCTTCATTTGTCTTGGGTTATTCAGAAAAGCCAACTGTGATAAAAGGAATCTCAAAGGACAACAGGATTTCTTCATGATGACAAAACACAAGTCAAAACTTCCTGTAACTTCTGGGAACGGAATGAAATGTTTGGATTTTTTTCTTTCACATCTTTCAAGAAACATGAAACAAATTATAAAAAACTCCCATGATTGGTCTACGAATTTACGTTTCAAAATCCTGGGGTACTATAACACTCATTTCTAAGATGACAAGTCTATATTTAGCAAGACATTTTTTAAAACCCTCCATTTTTTTTTTGTCTTATGACACTTCCAAAGAGACACAGAGATGAAGACAGAACAAAACAGGAAACGATTTAACTACAAAAGTGAGAGGAAAAACTGCTCATGGTTAAATGCCATATTTGTTATTAAGTTTAACCTCTTCAACCCTTCTCTCTCATCTTAAGTCATAGCTTTATTCAAAGCTGAACATAGTGACATAGCTATCCTAAAGATTTTCAAAATGTAGTGTTCTTACCTGTTTTGGCTGCTCAATGATTTGAAGATAAGGTCCGTCTGCTAACATAAAAGAAAGAAGAAATGTCATAATGCAAATTATATTCCTATTACAATGAAACATAAGTTACAGGGATAAAATGGATATCCTTGAATGTCTTGAAATTTTTTGAAAGCACCCACGTATCTTCAGAACTTACGTAAAATTCTAATAACTAATTTATCAGTTGGGAGTCTACCATTTGTAACCTTTACCAAGACCACTGGAGTAAGAAGGGATTGATTAAATAACAAAAGCTACTTTTAGCTCAGAGGACCTAAAGGAGTAATTCAGATCACCCAGTTAAGACTCTGAGCAGTGAGTAAAAATTGGATCCTCTCCTTGCCACGGATGAGCTGCCTGGCCTTCTTGAGCTAAGGTTAACTTTTGTATTTAAACCCCTTGGGCTCTAAAGACTATATTCACAAGCCTTGGCCCTGGGGCTTCCTACCAACTAGGTGCTTTTGAAAGTTGAGAGCCAATCGGTAGCTCTGAGGTATGGGAATATAGGAGGAATTCAAGCTGTCTCAACATGTCCTAACAGTCAGAGCTGCTTTAAAAAATGGAACTGAGGAGACTAAACCATTTACATTCTTTCGATAATTTCAAATGTACTTCTAAATATACTGCTCTGCTGTGCCTCTAAAACATTGAGCACACTCTATTTGACTATATGCAGACTCTTTAATGAAATCCATCTTTGTGCATGTTGCTGACACACTGGGTTATGTTCTAAGAAATTCTGATTGTTTTTTCAAAGAAGGCTTATTAGCTTCAACAACTTGAAACCTTGCACTATTCCCTGAATCTTAGCTAACTTCACAACACAAACCTCATTCAAAACGCACCAGTTTAAATAGCCTTCGAGCAGACCCTAAATCCAATGAGAACTCCGTGCCACCAGAGCTCAGAATTAATCACCTCGTCAAAGGAAGCTCCAACTCTGATCAATTGGATTATTTACACAGAGAGGAGGAAAGCTCTCTAGGTGGATGGGTGTGAAACGCCTCTTCAAATGCAAGCTATTCCTGAGGCTGAAAACAACAGTTCTGCGAGGTATAATTTCCTTCCTGTCTCTTGACAAGCAAAGAAGAGGATTTGGGTTTCAATGCTAAAAAATCAGTTGTTATCAAAGCAGACCCCAAATGACAGCTTCACTGTGAATGCCTGCACAATATATTGCCAGCTATATTCCTGTTGAGTTTATGCATCATCACTTATACCCTGCTGAAGCTATTCATGCTGAGGAATCTAGCAAGCTCACTGGGACACATGAAACCTCCAGAAGAGACAAGCTACATCTATACAGCAGGGCCTGAAAGCAAAAAAAAAGCATATTGTGCCTTGCCAGCATCCACGAAAAGGTATGGTCAGCCTCTGAACATCTGTACCACCTGCAAGTACCATGCTATCCAGCTACCTCAACCAGGTAGTACTTGGCTTGAGCACAGAACGACATGCTTGCTTCAACTTCAGTGTCCACTGATAATTAAAAATGGCAGAGGATTAATTCATTTACAATTTGCAGTATCACAGTGTGTCCTCTGCTCCTCAATACAACTTTAATAAAAGAGACCTTCACGTCCTCAGACAACACAGTTCGTAACTGATTACTCTCAAAATGAAAAGTTTTGATAAATATGCTAACAGATAGAATTATTATTTTGCTGTCAGAGTCAGCAAAACTGAATTAACTTCATGCTAAAGGTCCATTGCAAATGCCAGTCACAACAATTTCACATAAAAAGATAATTTAGTTCCCAAATCCAACACTCTTCCTGTGAAAAAGTAAACAGTGCTACAATTAAAATCTTTAAAGTCATGTAAAGCAACTGCTTCAAGACCATACACACATTACTTTACACTAGAAATCAGGAAAAACATTTTGGGCTTTAGAAAGTTTAAAAGATGTAGATTAATTAATTAGTTTTAGTGTGGTTTTATGCTCTTTTTTCTGACTAACATGGAGTCAAGATGAGTAAAGTTGAGTTTAAGCATGATACTGGCACTTGAATGTAAGACCGCTGTTCACAGATCTCTAACTCTCTCCATGCATTAGGCACCTAACATTTTATACTTTAACAATCCAGAGGCCTTGTATCTTCTGGGCACTGGCAGAAGCAATTCACTTTAAATACAACCGCGTAGCTCAACTCTCAACCAAGCCTCCAGGTCAGGGCCTGCCAAGCAGTTGTTCTTCGGCTGTCTTCCCCTTAGGAATTCACTTTCAAGGCATATACTTGTGATTAGAATCGGCACAAAACCTTACTGCTCCCTCTTAAGCATGAGCCAGAAAAACAAAGTGCTCTTTTATACAAAAGCTACTACGTGGTTCCAGCAGTCCCCCAGGATGCAGCAGACCCAGGTTCAAGACTTTCCTCCGCATGAGGGAGTTCAAAGTCCTAAGAGAGGGATTTCCATTATATTGGCCTAGTGGAAAGCTCAAGGGGAATTGTTTGTACTACTGAGACGGTTTCACCTTGCATGGCATTTGTGAAAACTCTGGAAAATGGAAAACTTAGGACAGTAGTACTAATGCCCCCTTGGGAAAAAAACTTCTAAAAAGCATACAGATATATTAAAAAATAAAGTATTTTACATACCAATACTAAGAAAGTGCAAAAAAGGGTGCAGTCTGCTATCATTAATCAGTGGTAATAGACATTAACTGATCATATACCCATGTATTAAAGACAAAGCTTTGCAAGGTCTTATTTTAGCCTTTGGATTTTATGAATAAACATTTTCTCTTTTCTTACGACTAAGTAATTCTCTGGTACAGCATTTGAAGCAGATCTGAGTAAGTGGACAGAGAAGGCACACTAATACAAGGCACTTGATTATACCAGAAATGCTATCTAGAAATAAAGCAGAAATATTAAAGGTAACTTTCAAGCCTAAGTGACATATTATTTTGACTATGAAATGGATTTTGCTTCGCAAAGGTCTCATCCAGCTGTCTTCCCTAAGCTCTGAATACTTTCCAGAAGTACGTTAGACAGACAGCCTAACATTTGCTGTGTGGTCCCTTCTCTGTCTCTTCCTCTCCCTCTCTCAAATCTTTTCCCCAGGAGGGGGAATGTGAAATAAACCAAGGTGTTTTGCACAGGGAAGTTTTTAATAGTTGATTTCTATTAGTAGGCATGTCTGGTCTAAGCAGATGGCAGGAAGCTGAAGATGTACACCTTGTAAATGGCACGTATAATGACGAGGTTTGTGACGACCTTTTGCACCTCTGTTCTAGGCTGGTCAAGTTGTTGGTGAGGAACCCCCCTTTAAGAGTTACACAAGCAGAAGGAGGAACACTACTAAACACACAGCTTGAGCTCCACGTTTGCCCCAGAGAGGCTGAAGCAGCATACAGTCACGGAGTTGGCCTCCACACAGGGATGACTCCCACAGCTGCCAAGAGCCGAGTTTTGACATGAGACTGCTCACGACTTGCCTGGCACTGCTGCACAACCAGGAGGGCTATGAACGGCAACTCGGTCATGCAGTCCTCCAGCCTGGAGGGGGTTTGGTGCAGAATGCCACATCCTGATACTCTTCAATGCTTCCTTTTCTGTCTTCTCGCCTCGCTTGCCACAGGCCAGCTCACATCCCGCTGCCTCCCCTCCAGCCTGACTCACAGTCGCACTTCCCCACATCTTCTCCAACTGCTACATTTCTTCATTTTCCTTCCTGTCTGAGTCAGAGGCCCTCCTGCATCTTGACACTCCCACCGCTTACATTCTTTCTTCCTCTTGACAGGCCTCACCCTGCGCACACAATTCCCAAAGGAGCACCCACTGAGGTGTGCTCTTTCCACCACAGCCAAGTCAAGAGTTTGTGAGGTTGGGAGGATATAGGCAGCTATATTGCATCCTGCCCTTGTAATTGCGTGCTGTTTTACCCAGTGGATATGGATGAAACCACTCTCAGCCTCTAGGTCTTGGTTATAAAACCCAATACCAACTCTCTTGTGTCCATCCTGGAAGTGGTACCTTGCTGCTAAAAGCTCAGACTCCAGATCTAGTCTCTTATCCTTCCTTAAGGCCTGTTGTAGACATAGACCTGTTAGAGCAGGTCTATGGCAGAGGAGAGCCACGAGGATGATCAGAGGGCTGGAGCACCTCTCCTGTGAAGGCAGGCTGAGGGAGCTGGGGTTGTTCAGCCTGTAGAAGAGAAGGCCCTGGGGAGACCTCACGGCAGCCTGCCAGTACCTAAAGGGGATCTCCAGGAAAGCTGGGGAGGAACTCTTTGTCAAGGTGACAGTGATAAGACAAGGGTGAATGGTTTTAAACTAGAAGTGGGGATATTTAGATTAGATATTAGGAAAAAAATCTTCACTCAAAGGGTGTGAGGCACTGGAACAGGCTGCCCAGAGAAGTTGGGGATGCACCGTGTGGCTTAACCCAGCAGGCAGCTAAGCACCACACAGCCATTCTCTCACTCCCCCGAGCGTCATCAGGGAGAGTACAAGGAAAAAGTACAAGAACTCGTGGGTTGAGATAAGAACAGTTTAATAAGAAAGGAAGAAGAAGAAAAAAAAAAAGAATTAAAATCCCAAGTGATGCACAACGCAATTGCTCACCAGCTGCCAACTGATGCCCAGCCAGTCTCTGAGCAGCATCCGCCTCCCCCCAGCCATTTCCCCCAGTTTTATTTTCAACATGATGCTACGTGGAACGGGACATCCCTTTGGTCACCACGGATCAGCTGTCCTGGCTTTGTCCCGTCCCAGCTTCTTGTGCTCCTCGTTGGCAGGGCAGTATGAGAAGCCAAAAATCCTTGACTCAGTGTAAGCACTGCTCAGCAACAGCTAAAAACATTGATGCGTTATCAGCATTATTCTCATCCTAAATCCAAAACATAGCAACATATCAGCTACTAGGAAGATTAGGAAAATTAACTCTATACCAGCCAAAACCAGGACACCCCATCCCTGGAAGCGTTTAAGGCCAGGCTGGATGGGGCTTTGAGCAACCTGGTCTGATGGGAGGTGTCCCTGCCCACGGCAGGGGGTTGGAACTAGATGGTTTTTAAGGTTCCTGCCAACCCAAACCATTCTGTGATTCATAAGTCCTCCCCCTCAGGGATCTACCCTTACAGGAAGGCTCTGCAAAATTTAAAGTGTGATATTTAAAGCAAGATGTTTAAAGCAAGCAGCACATGGGCTTTGCTTAACCTGTTTCCTCCCCCATTTCACTCTCCAGAAGATTTAGAAAAAAACACCAAAAGCTGTAGGCAATTCTGCCCATGCTTATGGACTAGGGCTGCTGCCGTGGGACCAGGAAATGAACACCCATCTCATTTTTGCTGATGGTCAGGCTTCCCTGAATCTCCCACTAAGAATAACTGTCTCTTTGAGAAAATATGAAATAAAGCTTCTCTCTCTTTTTTTTTTTTTTTAAAGGGCATGCTTTATCCTTCTATACCTTTCCTGGTTCTCAACAGCAAGCATTGCAGAATGTTGGGCAGAGGAGGTTAAATAATACAAGAAAATGTAATTTGAGCAGCCTTTTCAGCTGCTGATGGTCCTGCTTCAACTTCACAGGCTTAGTCTGACTGGAAAAAAATAAAAAAAAGAAAAAAAGAAAAAACAAACAAACAACAACTGAGAGCCAATGGCTAGTTAGATGAGAGCCCCTAATAAACAAAAATAAGTGACCAGTTCCCCCAAACACCCCTCTCTCTCTCCCCCCGCCTGAGTACTCTGCAATACGGTTATAGATGGTCTTGTATAATCAGGAGTAAGAAAGAAACACCTAAAATTATAAAATACTTTGCTAAGAGTTCTGCCAATGTCCTCTCCAATTTCAGGCACCACTTTATCCCTCCACTACACAGTGGACATCAGACTGCTGCATATCTGCTTTTACACTGCCTTAATACCTGCTGCAGATAATTCTCTTTCCATCCCCTACATCATCAAGGGTTAGTACCTGACTCTCAAAGGCAGGATGCTTCCTAAGGAGCCAAAGAACCTGCTGACTTCATGCTACACCATGCCTGCTACTGGGGGTATTTTAAACGCACAGCTTGGTCCTACAGCTTGTGCTGTTACGGTAGTTGTTATAAATATAACCTTTTTTCACCCAAGGTACACAGAGACCACTTCTCCTTCTAGTTTTAAATGTAAATGTAAAACTTGAACCAAGTAACTACCTACTACAGGTTTAGAGCCAAAATAACCAAGCACTGACTGTAATTTTTACTTAAAACTGATATACGTGAGACAGAAAAAAGTGGGTAGAGAGATCTGAGCACTGACAAATGCAAAGAGAAAATCCTTGCCCCGTCACCTCAAAGGTTTTCCAGTATTACTGTAAATATTAATGTAACAGCAGAACATCTATCATTAGAAAGTCCCCAAATTCCCCAGCTATTTGTTGAATCACCTACACTGGCATGATAAGGCAATTCAGTTATACATTGAAACTGCCTGCCAATGTAATACGTCTGACAATGCGCATTTATGAACATAGAGATTGAAAGATGTAGGCACCACACCAAATCATGAGCAATAATTAATGTCCTTGGATCTTTGTGTTTAAATCATCCAATTGTACTAAACAAAAATCCTTTTTAGAACACTTATTTCACCTTCTCTGTATCTTGACTGGAAGTACTTTTGGAAAATCCCACTTGAATTTGTAACTGGTCTTCTTGTATAGAAAGAAATAACTAGTTCCTGCTTAGAAACAACCAGAACGTAATATATAAATTATTATATTACATTATAACTAAAAAGCTAGCTATCAATACACCATAGTTTCAAGCAGGGGAGGAAGTAAGTATTATAGTGATAGTACTCAAGAAACAAAATCATTAGATAGCATTGAATTGACAACCTTTTCTGAAATTTATGATTGAGCTTTTGTTTGTAATAATTTGAAATCCACACTTCTTAATTAAATCCCATTTTGTACACGGGGAATGTGCCACCTATATTTCAGCAGTAGACAAGAGCAGTGCCGTAAAAAAAAAAAAAAGAAAGAAAGAAAGAAAGAAAAAAGGACAGTTTCTAAGTAATTTTGCGAATAAAGGATACAGCTAGACTTAGACTTGAAAGAGTTTTCTGTGATTCTAGATCTCAGTGAATTCTTGACTCCCTGACGTGATTTTAAAAACAGCTGTTTTCTAGTTTAGACAGGACATAGATATCTGAAAATCAGTTTTATATATCTGAATAATTTGTATGGAATGAACCTGGCATGAAGAGTACAAAGTAAGCTTAAATAGTAATGTGTAAAAAAGATATAATTCTGGGGAAATCAAAATTCCAATAACCTTATTCGTTCCTTAGAAACTCTGGGAGAACAGTGAAAAAAGAAGCCCTTGGTATATAACTTACAAGCCCTTTAATCTTACACAGACGAATCTTACTGTATAATTATACTGCCTTAATAAAAACAGTGCAAACAAATGATTGCAACATTCATTTGCTGGATGCCTGTCCATATTTGTCAAGAGCTTTGCTCATCGGAACATTTTATCTTGAAACAAAATTATCTGTACCATATGTGTTTCTTGATCCTTCCTCGCTAATATTCAGTCAAGAGAACTTGAAGTATGGTCTAAACCAGGAAGCACTGAAACAGTAAACATGCCTTTATTTTTCAATCAGCATTTATTTTTACGTTAAAGTGGAATTTTACCTATGAAGTAAAAGGCTAATACTGTTTATTTCATTCTATCCTTTACACCTTTGCTGCTGTCAAGTGTATCGAATATATAAAAAAAAGCAAAAACACAAAGGGGATTTGCTCTTTCAACAAAACAAAGCCATCTGTGATATAGAAGATACTACCTACATCCTTACACAACCAACTCAAACAGATCAAATCAACAAGAGAAAGTTGCCATGTTAAAAGACATTAATAACTATACTGGAGATGGTAAATCAAGAAAAAACTCATATAGTTAAATAGATTTTTAATTCCCACCTCCTTTCCCATCAGCCATTTTAATAAATTAAGCAGGAGAAACATAGGATTTTCTAAATTCAAGCAAAATTAATAAATTTAATATGCAAAACCAGACCTAAATTGATCAAGCAGCTAATACTGGCTGACATATAACACACATATTTGATATTCTTGTTCTGGAACCATACTGGAAGAACTGCATATCAGGCTTTTGCAGAACACTATTTGGTTATTTTCAGTGTTCGGTTGCAAAATTTGACTCTGAACTTTCAAACTGGTGTTATTATTCAGGAAGTTGTCAGGTACTTTTAATACCAGACAGCCACAGTACAGGAAACAGAGAAGTCACTGAGAAGGAAAAACACATTCGAATGATACAGGAAGTTGAATACACTCTACTTTTTATTAGTGAAAAACAAGCACCTTAAGAATTATTACAACAAATGTTCAAGAGAAAAAAAAAAGTACATATTGTACTCTGCAAACTGGCAATACAAACATTAGAGGTCACTGATGATGCAAATTAAAAAAATAAATTAAGAAGAGGTCACTCAAAGCTCTTTGGTCACTCAAATCATTTAACTGATTGAAACTTTCAGTTTCTGTACAAGTCAAATGAAAATCACTTTGTCTCACTCTTGAAACTTTCATGAGGTTAAATATGAAGTCAGTCCAACATTAGTCTAGTTGACAACTTTGTATATAGTATTAAGAAATACAATAGTGTAAACAAAACAATCGCTGACAAGAATTTCACACAAAAGAAAAACAAAACTGGAAGAAACAGCATGAAAATAGCACAATCCGATAGCAACAGTTCCTACCTGTTCGTAGTGGTAAGTCTGAAGTGATGTAACCTGTATTATTAAATATTGTATTCATTCCCATGAACTGGTCCATTGCAAACATCTGTATTGAAAAAGAGTATACTCTTCATTACTACACACATAAATAGTTTCATAAAGTAACTTTCAGCAAAGAACTTCAGAGTTCTCTGCAAATATTCAGGCTCCAATAAGTAAACATTTTGTATCTAGTTTATTTCTGCTGGCAACAGCAATGCCAGCAAAGTTGATGGTAGGGACAAAATTTCACGAATCTTACATGACTGCACTGAGCTCAGCACAATTTCTAAGCACGCATTTTGCTTACAGACAGTAACAGCTGTTTGTTCAAAAGATCTTAGAGGCCAAATTCTGAAAATGTGACCTTAGATGTCTTGCACAAGGCCTTGTTGAGAGCCATGTGAGTTTTCATTTCAACTTCTGTGATAAAACCCCACCAGACTACATTCCTTATTCAAATACATTTACAAGCTCTAATGCAAAAAAACAGTATGCCCTGGTTAAATTGCAATTTTTGTTTTGAACATAGACATGTCTGAATCCATTGAAATGTTGTCAAGTATGAATCTTCTAAAGTGGAGCAAGCACAAAAGAGAAAATCATCTATTTTTGGAAATTAAAGTGAGTAGAAATGATCTGTTCTTCATTCAGATAAAATTCTCACAATTAAATCATAAAATGACCTAATGAGATCTGGAAGAGTGGCTGAAGAGCCAGACCTTTTGATCTGTGTAAGTGAAGGGACGTTTTAGTCATCTGTATGAATGCAAATCTCACCAAAAATGACATAAAGTGGCCTTTTAGGGCATAAGGGGCCTCTTTTTCAGATCATGTCCAATGCCCACAACAGAAAGAATTTCAGAGCAAGTGTCCCAGGCAGATAGGGCATAAAAATGAGTATGGTTTTCAACTGCTTCTTGCAAACAGGCCTGGCTTTCCTTCTCACTTTAGCCATTTCACCAGTGGTGAGGTACTTCACAGATCATGTAAAGACCAGCTTAGAGAAAAAAATAAAAGCTAGATTCCCCTCAAATTTGATTTCTGCCAATAGCTGAATGCATTTAAATTTGCATGTTTTGGGGTCTAGGAAATGACAGGACAGCACAACAGGAAGGCAACACAGAGAGCTAGAATAGAATACAGGGATACTGAAAATACACAAATATAATACACTTACTTGGGGATCTGACACTCCCATAATATAGGGATCTTCTCCTGCCATTTTAAGTCCTGAAACACAAGAAGAATTATCAGAACTCTCATTTTTTTCAAAGTAGAGCAATTGAGAAGGATGAAAACTGTTGGAGCTAAAAGGTCCATCTCTGACCCATCCTGATTTACCTACAACATTAATGATTTCTAAAACACCCCTAAAATTCCCCAGTATTTGCAAGGGTTAGGGACAGGAGATGCTACAGAGAGGGTCTTCCATTGCCTGCTCCCAAGCAACTCAAAACTCCTGACATTAAAGTCCCAAAGTCAACATTTACTGCAACTTCATTTAAATTAGGAATTAATTTGTTTCTGTCTTTACCCTGGCTATTCTGTTGTTGGAGTTCAGGCAGAATCATCATCATAGTTCAGCAAAGACAGCACTCTGCATTTTCATACAATAAGACAGCATCAGAGCATTAATGAATTAATTAATTGTTTCTTGTAAAGTACTGCTAAATACAAGATTAGGATCCCCAAGAAAGAACATTCAATACCTTTTTCTTTAAATAAAAAAAAGAGTCAAACATCGACTAACTTTAACGCCTTTATTTCCTGAGGTCCACAAGTGGTTGGCACCAAAAAAATCTTTAGTGCTGACAGTGATATACGGCTGTACAACGTACGTAACCCCCTCTGACGGGTCTTGCTGGACCAGTGGGAAATTGTAGCCTGCCTTACGCAGGGGACATAATGGCAAGCCAGTAGCAGAACCTGGAATTTTTCTTAGGAATTGTTTAGGTCTATTATAAAAGATAAGTGTTATTTCCCTGTGTGTAAATATTATTGAAAGAATTACAATTTCATTTGTGTTGATCTTACTGAAAAGGGCTCTCCAAGGGCATATCTGAAAATAACCATAGTGACGATTTCAGGAGACTCATGTCTGCGTACATGCAGACACCCTAAATAAGGGTAATAAGTAATAAAAGATACAAATGTGTTGCTAGCTCTCATATTCCACTACAGTGAACATGAACCACGTTTTCCAGCAAAGCAAAGCAACCTGTGAAAACCTACAGCCCTACGGAAGAGAGTAGCAAGCAAGCAGTAAACCAGTACAGAAAAACTGAGTCACCACGTACCTTCTACAGGAATTAGAAAGGCAACTATCAAGAAGACAACTGGAATACTTAGGTACTTCACTTTGACAGAGACAAAGCTCCAAAGACAACATACAGCCACCCATCCCACACAAGCAGAAAATGGAAGAAAATTTTAAATGGTGAAATAGGAGGCACTTAATACACAGATGACTTCTAGCAAAGAGGTCTGTGAAGGTAAAAGTATTTTTGAACCTAGAATATACAAGCGTTTGGTCATGTATAATTCAAGTTTAGACAGAAATATCTACTAGATAATACTCAGTTGCAGTATTTGAGTAAATATTAAATATTTGGTCATAAGATTTCAGCCAAAAATGGGTAGCAGATATAACGAGCAGCCACACTCACCCATGCTGTACCTCATTACCTAATACATCAGGACTTCAGCAATATAAACACCAGTCAACCACCTTGCTTCAGAAGCACATTATGCACAGCATTATTTTCATGAATAATTTGCTATTATTACCAATCTTTATAGAAAAAAATTAACATCCAAGGCATTTGTAATGAAACCTGCAGTATAGAATGAACTTTACTAAGATGTGCTTCATTGACATCTCAGTTCCATAAGAGAAACAAACAAATATATTGCTTATCACCAAGTGACAAGTTATTGAAATCACTGAATCTGTAATTCAGTTTTTGGCAAACACTTCCCGATTAAAGCTGTAGGTGTTATGGTAAATAACCTGAGGACCTCAACAGCCAACATTTCTTAGGAAGTGTCAGGGTATACCCACTGATGCACACTGATTAGCCAACAAGAGTGCAAATGCCGGATCTCTTCTGCACAAGAGAATAAAAACTGGCCCCAAAAGCCTTGTTTTGTGATCTCTTATATTTAATTGCTGTTTCATGGGTCACATAAGCAAAATTGTTTCAAAATACCTAAAATACCTAGATAACAGTAATTACACGTGTTCAGGAAACAAAGCTTCTGAGGAGCCAAGATCAACAGCATCTGCCCACTTCCCAGATTGCTGATTGCATGTTTCTTTGCAAAACTTTCAAACAAAGCATCTCCCAGCTTTAACTTTAAGCCTAACATGATAGATTTCACAACATATGCCACCATCTTTGCCCTATTCTGGTTTCTTGGACTGCCTCGCTCCCGGTCCAGCAGAACCCTGTGGAGGAAGGTTTGCACACCTGCTCTGCTTCCTGGTTACATTTACAACCATGTGCTACGTGACTTCAAAGTGGAAAAATACCGCAGAGGCAGTATTTCTGAAAATTTTTCATTTAAAGACCCCTGATACCAAAATTCAGGCAGAAATGACAGCTTTGTCTGTCAGAACCTGTCCTTCAAAATTCACCTGATCAAAACCGTCTTTTCTGCTTTTTTGGCTAATGCAGTGAACAACAACGTCCCAAGAGCAAAACTGCAGTCACTGGAGATGAGAAGCAGCAGTTAGGTACCTGCACAGTGCCCAGCTGCTGTAGATATGTAGCGAGGAGTTTGTAACGAGATATTAAGCCCAATCTCTCTGGCACCAAAAGCACAGGTGTCTCTTACTTAAGCTCGTTTGTGTTCAGCAGTCAGCTGCAATGCTTCGGGGAAAGGTTAAAGACATTCTCCCTGGCATGACTGCTAAGCCAGTTTAATATAAACATGAGATGATTTAGATGTGCAAATATATGGCTTTGTGTATGTAAACTGACACTCGAGTGCCGTTGCAGGGCCTAGACAAAAATTAACCCAGCAGTTTAAAATGACCCGTCTAAATGACTGAGAGCACTCTCTGTTTCATTACATGCTTTGTCCTCTTTGAAAGCCAAATGACAAAAAAGTTCCAGGAGTACTACTTCCAAATTAGCATTTTTTTTGCTTCAGATTTATTTAGTTATCAAATCTCTAACCTTCCTCTTCTTGGAAAAAAAATAAAATAAAAATCTAGGAAGGGTCAATAACATGACAAAAAAGAAAGAGAATCAGACCCAAGCATTAAAGACAGAGCTCAACACACATAGTATAGCTTTCAATTGCCCTCTTCCCTTACTGTGTGAATTTCTACACACCTGCATGAAGTGATAAGATTAGCATCTGCCATGAGTAGCTGTGTTCACTCTCCTTATACAGAGAGCTACACGGGCTGTACTGTGGCTCAGAGATGGTTTTTATCCAAGCTATATGCACCTCAGAAAAGTCAGGTCAAAACCACATCTCTCTCATTTGAAGATGACCCAGATTAAAATTGTTTTGTGGAAGTTCATCTTGTCATATATGCCTGGTCCCCACATAATCTCCTGTTCCCCGAAGCTACACTGCGAACTTGAATCTACATTACGAAAAATACCCCTCCACCTGCAGACCACAACCAACCACAACATTCTCCACCCTGGAGATCCTCTCAAGTCTTTCAGATAATGGGGCCCAGGAAACTAGATGTTTCAACTCACTGTATTTTTAGTGTGACTATTCAACGATGGGTAAAGGAACCTCAGGTAGCCCCTAGCACAATGGGAAACCCTAATATCCAGCTAAATTTGTTCAAAACCACACAGCTGGGCTTGCGGAGAGAATTTAAGTATGTGTAGGCATATGCGTGGACTTTTCCTTTCTCCCTACAGTGGCTCTTTTTCTTGTGAAAAAGGTTAGAAAAAGAGAAATTAATAATAATAAAACAACAAAAACCAGGAAGATATATGTACACACACATATATGGAAGCTGATGGGATTGCACCGATCTAACCAACCGACCAGGAGAACATAGCGGCAGCTACTTGGCCTCACTGCTCCTCATTAATAACTGCATAACACCAGGCACAAGTAGCCACAGTTGGCAGAACACGAGTTCATTTACTGTTTTCTGAATATTTGTTTTAAAGCCTCATATTGATCAGGCATTTAAATTGGAAATACCATAATTCATGTGGGAACGCTCTCATCCAGGAATGTGATTCCTCATTTCTATTTATCTCCATCATTTGATTTCAGGGCCCTTCTCTGCTGTTCTCCAACGTCCACTGTGTTTAACTACCTTTTTTCCCCAAATAAATAAATAAAGAAAGATAGGCTTCTCAACCAACTTTTGTTAGCACCCTGATTATTTGGAGGCCAGGTCTTTCCCTCTGTTGTTTCTCTTCAACTTTCCAGCCTGAATTTTCCAATAAGGTAAACCATTTTCCTCTTTGATGCCAATACCCAACCTACAAACACAGAACGGGACATTTCCCCTACTACCTTTGCACAGACAAGCATAACCCAATGCAAAATTCTTGGTCAATGAGGAATAAAACTCCAGTGTCTGATCCAGATACTAACAGTCCAGTTATTTCAGAAAACATTTCCACTCATCTCACCCAGCAGCTGCACGCCTGTTAAAAAACTGAGACTTCAGATCTCATTCTTTCTTCTTTCTTTGATCTCCTAACACTAGCTGGGATAAAACTTGAACAGTCTATACACTAACAGTTTGGGATGACTTATTCCTCCCAACAGGAAATAAAATCATTTGAATATTACCCTAAATACCTGCAACACCCCCTGGCTCCCAGCCCCGAAGGAAACTTGAGGTTTAGTCTCCCAAATCTGAACAGTTGTATTTTGAAGTGTGCTAGTGAACTTACACTTGAAGCTAACACTTCGTATGGGACCAGAAAAAAAAAGAGAGATGCTTCCTTTCCCAGACCTTCAAAGAGACATGGTAAGCAGGTCTCTACTTTTCACCTATCTTCTTTGAGTCTGAATTTATTTTTTCTTTAATCAGTTTGCAGAAACAAAGGATGAAGTTTCACCAATATGTCTATCCTACAAAGACTTGCCTTATCATAAGAGGGTGATGGCTGGTGAAAACTCTTAACAACCACTCAGCTCTTAAATTCTCTGTACTTAGAGCCAACCAAACAAAATAAAAGCATAAAAACTGATGTGACGTAATACCCATTATAACCTCAGAAAATGAACGCAAAAGACTAGCATTAAGGTATTTGCCTGATGTGTTTTAAAATACAAAGCATCAACTCATTCTTTCTAAAACTTGCCCTTTATTTTTTTAATTAGTTCATCATCAAGACTGAGTTCAGGACAGATTAATATTTCATGGAAGAGGGTTTGGTTATAGCACTGATCAGATTAACAGGGCAGGAGTTAATAAGACAGTCTGTAAAAGGCAGACTGAGGATGTGTGTGTTAGTGGATCATGATCTTTAATACTCAGAGATTGTTACAGTCCTGAACTGGAATTGGCCTGACAGTGTAAAGAAACTTCTATGTTGAAGAACACCTATCTTCTAGGAGAAATTTTTACGTACAAGATCTACCTCTTCTCACCTTTTAAGGCTGGGATTCAGAAGGCAAAAGCAGCCTCAGAACAAGAGAAACTCAACTATTACACTTAACTGACTTGATATATTGAAAGCACAGTTCTTTCTGCACGTTTTCTAGCAGTGTGTTTTTTCTCTTTAATTTGGCTTTCATTGTAATTTACCTGTTAAAAATAAACTTCAACTGGACACAATGAAAATTCACTGTGGTTATGCTCTTAGCCTGTTTATTTTGTTTATGCAAAACAGAGAAAAATAAGGATGAAGGAGAGGCAAAGACCTTTGTGTTTTATGTGTATTATGCCATGAGTATATTTGTGCTACATCAGGGCGATGAAACACAGCAGACAATGATGGCAGAGAACTGTATTTTTATGAGGCATCAAGTTTTCTGAAATCTTGTAGCAGCTCTGAAATACTGAGGTAGAAACACTAACAACACTAACCACCTTACTACACATTCTCTACAACATGTTTCACCTGGTATTGTTCACCTCTCTATTTCTTTCTTTTAGTAGTAACTACCCATCCTTGAGCCTCACTTTTCTATCAGCTGCAAACCAATCTGCATTCAGACCCGCATTTCCTGAACAGAGACGTAGGGAATGTATTGCACAATACAGACACTGCAAGCTGCTGGGCGAGGGCTGGAACCGGGACAAGAGCTGCAGTGAGATGATTTTGGCTAGAGCAAGAGCAGGCTGCTCGGACAGACCAGAGATACTGATCTCAAGCCTTCATCGCTGCAGTGCCTTAGAGCAGGGGCGCTGCCTCCTCCAAGCTCCTGGACACCTCCTCCTAGCTTATTTCCCTTGTAACCCAGTATTTTCCCCCAAAATACAGCCCCCAGGGGCACAGCTCAAGGGCAAAAGCCTTTGGGGTAGAACATAGTCTTAGAGAAGCACGGGGTGGGGAGGGGGAAAGGAAGTTTGAGACCTGCTGTCTTCTGCCTCTGCCCAAAATTGTGGCCTGTACATATACACAGGTCTTATAACGCTTCTGAGAGCGGGGCCATGACCCTGCAACAGTTATGTGAACAAGCTTTATTTTCCATAGCTTAAGCCATGTATGTTCTTCTAATCACTTTAAACCTCTAAGGCTGAATAAAATATGTTTTTCTTAACAAATATGGGATTTATTTCTGCTAAAAGCGATGTAACAACAGCAGGAATATTGTACAGGCGGGATTCCAAGCAGTTGCTGGCATTTTGAACGCGTATTGTCCAAACCTGCTTAAAGCAGGTCTACACAGCTAGGCTCCGACAGCTGTTAGCTACCAGCATCTCGCACTTCCATCACTGCTGCCGTGAGCGGAGCCTGCTGCAGAAAAAGTTTCCAAGGGGTGAATGTGGGGGTGCTGGGGAGGGAGAGAAAAAGAAGGGGGGAAAAGCCCCTCCCAATAAAGCAAAACCTTAATACAAAAAAGGTTTTATCAATGGTTATTTTATTTACATTCTCAACTACTTGTTTTGTTTGCCTCCATGATAATAAATTATACTGTTCCTGAAGTCCCTGGGCAAAGGTTAAGACTGGACCAAATATTTATCATTTAGATGAATAATGTCTTGAGGCACATGCATGAAAAATTGGGAAAATGCAAGCTGTAGACATGTACACATTTTTCCAAAGGAGGAAAAAAAAAAAGAAAAAAGAAGTGTGCTACAGAAAAGCAATCCCCTGGATTATTCAAAACCAGGGGTGATTAACAGCTACAGTGTTCTGCAACATGCCAAGGAAACAGAACCAAAATACTATGGGAACATCAGGCTTACTTTCACTCACATTATTGGTATAGATGTCAGACAGACAAGAAAGAAAAAGCCTTTTAAAACCTGTGAAAGTAATTGCTGGCTTGCTTGAGTTGACAAGAAGCCCAAACAATTAATTTTATTTATTTTTTAATGGATTTTAAGTCAACAAAATGGACTTAAATTTGAAGTTTGCTTTTAATGTTACAAAATTACTAATATTTCTTTATTTCTTCTCCCACCTATGGCTTCAATAGTGGGGGCAGGCAGGCTGTTCTGAGGAAACTGTTCTCAGTGTAAAAATCATCAATGCTCATCAATTTCCACCAAAGCAGCATATGTAAGCTGTATTTCTTATTTCCCTTCAGCTAATACAGAGAGGTATAAGCCAGGAATACGGATTTCAGTATAAGCTGTCAGTAGTGAGAAAAGGTTTGTGCAGAGGCTTTTTGCTTTGTTGTTACTCACAGACACTACTTTCCTCTGCGGATTTATCTGCAGACTGCTGCAGCAACACTACCTAACGCAAAAGGACACTACAGGACCTGTGGTTTTCTTCCGCTAGTATACCAGCACACATTGCCTCCTCTTGTTATTAATTAGGTCTGCTTATTATTTCCTGTTCCTTATTATTTCCTGGGTGGGACCTGGGAGTTGTGTACATTTTCTCAATTAAAAACTGTTAAATTTTTAAAATATTTTCAAAGATGTATTACTGGGCAACAGTATAAAAACTGCCAAACGCTCAGGAAATGAAAATGAACACAGGAATTAAAGAGATTTCAAATGAGTGTGATGCTTTGAATCAGAAAACTTTGGTGCATAATTAGTGTAGGAAATCTTGAGTGAGAATTATTGACTCAGCTGACCACTATATTTAAAGAAAAAAGGATAGTGTGAGGAAATGTATTTGGCAAATACTAACTGGTCTATGTGAATGGCTCTTTTATTAAGTATATTTATGACTGATTTTTTTTTTTTCCATAAGTATTTTAATCATTTACTTTAATAGCAAACTAACATGACAAGAGGAAACAATGATACCCTAAACACAAACTGTTTTTTTCAGGACACTGTTAGAATAACATTTAAATGTTTTTATTAAAACATATTCAAAGCAATTTAAACCAAAGGAATAAACAGTATTCAAATACAGCAGAGTTTGTTTGTCACATATGTATAATGCTAAGTATATGTAAAACCAGTGAGGTTCAACACAAAACAACTCTACCTACACCGTATTTCAGCCACACGGGGTGGTAAAGTTACTTGAACTAACCTAAAAATCATGTTAAAATGCTGTTACTGTTTGCTACAGATTAAAAAGAACCACTGAATGTTCTGTAGAAATAACTCTAGTGCATACAAAACTGTTCACCTAAGTCGAATTCTAACTTAAAGAGCACATACGCACCCACTTCATAAGCCTTAAGTGCAATGAATCATCAGTATTGAAGGGCAAACCTTTTCCTTTCTGGGGAGAGGAGAGCAGTGTTTCTCAGAAGCTAGGTAACCAGTAAAGCCAGGATTTCAGAGGTCTGGTTCACAGAAGGTTTGCAGCATCACCAGATATTTTCATATGGGTTCTGGCGTCTTACTGAAGACACAGTCCCACATTTAAAGACCAACAGCTGCAAAAGAGAGCTCAGAAAATAGCATGGGCTGTTACCACTGCAGTTACCAAAACAAGTTAAGGGATTCTCAGCATCCCTTTGGTTACGAACAGCCCCTGAAAACACACCACGGCAGAAATGGTCCATGAACTAAGCGACACAGCAGGCAGAACCACCGAGGTAAAACCGAGGGCAGCACCACTGCAGTTATGCCCGAGAGCCCTGCCTTGGAAAGGTCCCAATTCTGCTTTCCTTTTGGCTTGAATCTCCAGCTGCAAAGTGGTCACTAAGGCTTATCAGGTTTGTGTGTTACAAAGAAATAAAACTCCTCCAGTCTTCATTTTTTACAGTAGGCTATAATGTAACAACAACAACAAGACTAAACTAATGAGCCTTGAAAAAGTCTGCTCACTTTGTTTTTGTCATTTGTGCTAAAATTTGTCCATAAGTGTGCAAGCACAAATAAATACAATCTTCAAAGCAAAGAAACCAAAAACACGAACACGCACACACCCCAGACCTATTTCATCTGCAATACCGGTACAGATTGCTTTAAGGACTGAACGAAATACACAAGTATTTTAGCTTAGCTAATTCTGTGTTTTAAACGAAGGAAAAAAAAAAAAAGTCTGGCACTACTTTTCAAAAGAACATAAAAGTTGAAAGGGGAAAAAATGCTAGTAGTAGCAACAGTAACTTCCTCCCCACACATGGTCTGTCAGCTCCACCTAAATCCTACACAAAGGATTTTACCTTGAGACCAGAATCATTTGAAACATCTTTCAAGGCCTTACTTCTAAAACTGTCAACAGTGTTTCAGCAGAATATCTGCTTAGATGAATTCACTGCCGACGATCCACTGGATTATTTCTACACTCAAAATTAGATGCTAACTTAGTGCCTGGCTGACCTAAAGGCACAATTAATGACAGCTGTAATTATGATGTTATCAGTGCAGAACTTTATAAAAGAGTCACAGTTTGTTTACTGGACATCAAATCACAACTTCCGCTTGTAAAAATCCTGTGCCAGCCAGAAGTGACCAAGACCTGAAATTCTTTTTCACCGTTTAACCTGAAATTTTCTCTCCTCTTTGCTTTATAATAGCTGTGTTACCTTGTGCCTGAGAGCCAATAAAAAAGCTACCACTATGTTGAAAAAAATATCTAAACCAACTTTAGGCTTTCCTTTAGTTGCTTAAGAAAATGAATTTCCTAAACTGAGACTTATTTGTCTGACAAAAGAGTTGGCAAACATTTACAGCACCAAAAGGTAGGAAGATTTTAGGGAGTATTGAAGAGATCCATGAAAACACAAAACAATTAACCAGAATCTCTGAAAACTGCAGAAAGTTCTGAACAACAGCTGCACCAGAAAGCCTACTGTAAGTTAGTAAATATATACATACATTGTTTTTCCACTCTATCTTCACAGCTTCAATGCAACATTTACCATGCATGCATGTAACTATTAAGGGAGACTTGAGCTTTCTAGTCAGCAGAGAGAATCCCTGACAGTGAAGACTCATGGGCCTGCAGACGTGGTTCCTCCCCTTCCAGTGTCACCGGTGATGATAAGAAGGTAACATGAATCCCTAGCTGCACTCATTTTTGGACCCTGCATGTATTCCTGAGACAGCGGCATGGGAGGGTTTTGGGAAAAGGCAGTGATGAGGAAGAGGAACTTTATTTTTTCATGAAAAACCCCCAAAATATCTATTAATCAGCAAAGTTGGATCAGTGGCATTTATTTGTAGGTGCCCACTACTCGAATCACCTAATGCCACCTCAAAAAGGAAGTACATTTACAATTATCATTAAAATGTATTTTAAAAGTGAAATACATAGTAGCATTGAGAACAATTGCTATTTTTCAGTAAGTGAGGCAGAAAATTTTAGAACGTGCATAAAAATGAAGTACTGCTCTCTGCTTTCCCCCCCTCTCGCCCTCTCCCAAGATTAACTTTTTCCCTTTTTTCCCGGCACACTTTTACAGCAAACTTTCTGATTCCAGAATACAAACTGCAAAAACATCACGAAGACGCTGACTGAACTGAGCATCTACAGCTATGAAGTTTATCTGCTACAACATCATTTTTTTTTTAAAAGACACCCAACGTGACATGAAATGAAACAAAGCCATTCAGTTTTACAACCTTAACTCTATTCAAAGCGCTCTCATTACTCACACGAGGAAACAATTTCATTTTAATGACTGCACTGTTGATTGACGTTTCTTTCTCGAAAAAAAGGGACAGAGGGTGGAAGAAAGAAGAAGGATTTTCTCCTTTCTGCTTCAAAGAATTTAACCTGAAATACTAGCAGGTCTGGCATGTATCTCAGCACTGAGATTCCTTGAAATCTCTACAGCAACCTCTTGAAAACACTCCGCGGCAGATCCTGACAGCAGCATTTCAGCAGGTGTGTCGGTCCAATTAGCGAGCCACAAAAGTTTACAGAACAGAGGGCCTGCCTCTGGATCGCTACAGGCTTCTTTTTCCTCTTTCATTTTCTCAATTAAACTGTAGTCATTTCTGTAGATTACAAAACACTGCAGACAGGATGACGTCTTTGGATGACGTCTGGGCTAATGCTTTCCTCGAATGGGCAGCTACACTCTCTTTTGAAATAATGGGATACTTTGACTAAAATATTATTGCAAAAGCTTCCCAGTGCGCGGCCTATGGACTCAACATGAATAAAAATGAAGAGCTGTTAAGACTAAGTATTTTCAACCCTGCTCTTTGAGCTTGACAGCGGTGGCATAGCACCTTAAATGCTGCACAGCATAGGGCGGTGAGGGAGAGTTAATCCACTTAATATTAAGTTTCTCTCTGAAAAGAGGACTTCTGAAGCACGAAACTAAACGTGCCAAAGATGACAGGCTCCTTAAAGTTTTAAAATCGATATTTCTTTCAAAACACGGTCCTTTAGCAGAGACTTGGGGCATTTTTAGACAGGAAGGTGAAACGCGGTGCCAAGTTACGAGGCTCTCCAGCCTACGAAGCCTTACCCAGCGAACGCTTAGGGGCGACTCCTGCTTATTCGCATACAATTACCTAGCAGTGCAGTGATAGCGGCCAAGCAGCCAGCAGCTCATCTCTCGGGGAACAAAGCTCCGTTTCAGGCGAGCACGAAGGAAGCCGAGAGCACTTCGCTACAAGCACGCCGCACCGGCCGCTCCGCCGCCCTACAACCCCCGCAGCCCGTACCTCCCGAGGCGGACAAAGCTCCTCGGAGGTCTCCCACCCCACACCAACCACTTACCGGGCTGCCGCCTTCCCGATCCGGCGCAGGCACGGCGAGGGCCGGCGCCCTGGGCAGGAACTCCGCCGCAGGAAGCGGGAGGTGCCTCCGGCCCCCGCCTTCCCCTTTCGCCCCGGGGCGGCGGCGACCCCGCTCCGTGAAGGGAAAAGGGTCCCTCAGCGCCGCGCCATGGATCCTCCGCCCCCCCCGGTTCCCCGGACTTTCCCCCCCGCCCCAGCGGCGAGGGCAGCCGAGCGGCACCGGCCCGAGCGGCCGCAGCCTCCCCGCCCCTGCCCGCCGGGCTTCCTGGCTGGAAATTCCCGCTGACGCTCACGGGGAGGGAGGAGCGGGGCGGCCGTTGGGCGGGAGCGGCCGTTGGGGGCGGCCGTTGCTGAGGGGCGGCCGGTGGGGGTGCTGCTTGCCCGCCACCTGCCCGCAGGAGGGAGCTGGGAGCGTAGCCTGCGGTTTTTTTTTTGTTGTTGTTTTTTTTTAGGGAATAATGTAGTTTTCTGGCGGAGCAGGCGTCCTCGTCGGTTAAAGTCCGTGAAATAGCACCCACCGTCACTAACGTGCTAGTTTTAGTAGCGCGTAGCCGGGTCTCCCAGACGCATCTCGCCATGGTTGAAGAAAGGCAGCCGGCGCCGCGTTTAACTGCTCACAGACATTATGCGAAATAATCCAAACATCCTTTCACTGAGTCTTAAGCCTCCCATTTGCTAAGGGTGAAGAGCATCTCAGATCAACGGCCAGCGTGGCTCACCTGAGGTAAGTTAGTCCAAAAATTCATCAGCACACCAGAGAAGCACCTGTGAGGGGCTCCTGTTATGCCAGGGCCACATAAGATGAGACCTCACCAGTTATTTACCTCAGAATTCAATTAGACTAACAAAGAAAAAATCATAAATGATGAGAAAAGTTAAAAAACAACAAAAAATACATACATACAAGAAAAGCAACACTATAAATGAGATGATGCAACTATTTCTTGTATTGAAATGAGGGACTTCCATCCAGAACAAAAATGGAGTCAAAAGAAACAAGGTGAAATCATAAGAAACCTGTTGACTGAGTTGAGACAAAAAAGTGTTTTTTTTTTTTATTATTATTTAAACCAGGGAGTTATTACATGCTTATCTTTAACACCATATATATAATTCAGTCATGTCACAAATGGAGACCGTGCTGCTGACCACCTCCTCTCTGTCCACATGTTAGCTGATTTCACCAGTGGCAAAGGAGTAAATTCAGATGTCAATGCTGTGCACTATATCTCTGGGTAGGAATGGAGACATGCTTGTTTGAAATTGGTACTAAGGCTACAGAAAGAAGCTTAGAAACACATAGGATTTTCTCTGCCTCTGAATAAAAGAACTGAAGTCTCATACAGGTTATACACACATACATATGCAGAGACCCATTTCCTGCATTTGTTGCTCTGTGATGTAGGTCTAAAGATGCATTTGCCCATTCCGTTCCAAGTCCAGGTTTTCATGACTTAGCACTTCTGAATGAAATGTTTTTCCTTTTTAAATGCAATACTTCCTGTACTCTTAAGACCTAACATTAATCAGCTCTATGGAAACAAGTACATTGAAGTAAGCAAAGCAAGTGAGAAGAGAACTGGGCACCAAAGCTTTATAAGAAGGAAGTCTAGATAGATTTAAAACACAAGAATCATTTCAAAATAACATTAGTTTAGAAGAAAAGATGCCATGTCACAGCTAGTTACAGGCATGCTCACAGAGCAAGACCTGTACAAACAAGTACCAGGAAGTCAGACAAGGTGGAAAAGCTCCAAAACTTAAACAGACTTACTTGGTAGATTTATTTTAAAAGGTCACATTATCAAGTACACAGGCTCAGGTTTCCCTGTGAGATCTGAATCAGCTTCCCCAAACATCTTGATTCCTAAAGAAAAGCCTCTTTCTAAATTATATTTAAAATATAAGTTTGTCTTCCTTATAACTCAATATCATAACAGAAATGTTATTGCTATTGAAACTCACAATAGGGTCAAGACCATAAGTCCCCAGACCACTCTAGATATATAAATTGTTTTAAAGCACATGATTCTCACCTGAAAAGCCAAGTAAGCAATTAGCTTTCAAATCCTGGTTCTACTAGGGGAACTAGACAGAAAACATGGACTCAGGTGTGAGCAGTTTGCAATGGTAGACAATGTGGTCGCTTTCCTGGAGAACACAGGGCTGCACCTGGACAAGATCAGCTCACAGATGAAGAGCAGGTGGTTAAAGCTCAACCTAAAGGAGGACACACTTTCATTCTTGAGCTGAGGGAAATGTTAAGAACCATTTCTAGCTACAGTATAGTACGGTCTCTGGTAAGTGGGGAAGTAGGTCAGAGGTAAGGCTTCCTGATTATGTAGTCACTTAGGCTATCTCACTTAATGAGATTGTATATATTTAAGTTTCTTGATATGGTTTAAAAAAAAAAGGAGCATCTAGGAGTTGTGTCTCGTCTTAGGTTACTACACTTTCTCTGTGAGTACATATCCTTTTACAAGGTCAGGTGTCTTTGGCCTTGGATTTTTTTAATCCTGTAATTAATACTGTTTCTTCTTAGGAAAAAAGCATTATCTCTGAAAACTAGGCTTTTTATTTTTCTTCCTCTAGGGATATCTGAAAACAGATATGCACCCAAGAGCAGCAGAGGCTTTTAAAGTAATTGTTTTTCACTTTAATTGGTATGCCCAAATTAGAAAAAAAAAAGTCAGTTTCCTGCTTTATTTGCTCTGTTTCTGAGGTACTTATTGGAAATGAGGCAGGATCTTTTTGTTCCTTTTGACCTTATATCTGCGGTCCTGAAACAGGAAGAGATGAGGGAAAATCTAAAATAGCTGCTGAGAGATGCTTCCTTTTAAAATGTTTAGCTGCCTGTCTTTATTGGCCTGTTAGGCCATGATATCCAGATCCTTTCCTGGTTAATCCACTTTTTATTTTTGACCCAGAAGTTCCAACTTTAAAGCTGATTTGCCTTGGATAGTAGCCAGTGATTATCCAGCACATGCTCCTGTCCTCAGAGAAAGTTATCAGGATTTAGTTAATGTTTGCTGTGAGCTGTGCCATTATCTCCTGTAATTTGAATCCACAAGGAACATAAAAGGACAATACAATTAAAAATTGTATGTGTATATATATATGTATTTTTTAAATGGTGCTATCATTCTAAGACAAAATATATGCTGAGATCTAACAAGTAGGCAATAGAAATAGTATAAAAATATCTAAATAGCCAAGGTACATATGCAAAGCCAACCAATTTGAAATGCGGCAAGAGCAGTGCGTGGAGTTAAGTGATGCTGCTAAACCTGCACGTGGCAGCATCCACAGAAATACTTAATGTCATCTGCACTACTTTGTTCTGGTGGATGATGATCTGGCCTCAATTCATCATGTATTTCATCAGCACTTAGATGGGCACGAGCAATACCTTGCAAAATTCAAAACAGCATGGTGTCTCCTGCAGTTACACAAGCCACGTTCCCAATATACTTTTTGCTTTATTCCTGCACAGCTGTGACTCAGATTTGAGGTCTCGTATTGCCTCCAAAGTGCTTAAGATCTGTAGCTGTGCTAAGACTGATGTTCCAGTGTGGTTTGGCTTAAAGTGATAGAACTGTAGGAGGAGAAAATTTCAGTAGTGAAAAGCTGGAAGGAGGATTTACAGAGTCATCTAGGTTGGAAGAGACCTCCAAGATCACCTAGTCCAACCTACAATTTAGCAGATTTTAATATGAGAACCATGAGGCTGTAGACATGGCCGATGATGAACATAATTCACAGAGAAAGGGGGACTTCAAGAGAGAGTTACAGGGTAAAAAAAAAAAAAAGGAAGATTTAAAAGTACAGCAATAATTGTGAAACCTTGAATAGGGTGTTACTAAGCATTTACTTATAAGCACTAATCTGAATAGAAGTGAGAATTAACCTGTATTTCTACGTGAAAGCTAACTTTTGTGCATGAGATACAGATAGAGTTAAGTAACTTCACAGGTTAGCTTGGTCTTACACTCAGTAATGGGAAGAAGATCGTCATCCTGAGCAGCTGGGAGTTTAACAGTTTGCGTCTTCTATATTTTCTCTTCCAGGATCCTATAGTTTTCTTGCATTAGTAGCTGATAGACACAGCTATTTTTTCATCTTCCGTGAAGTAAGCCTGCTAATTTGCTCAGAAAATTAATTTAGTTATAAACACATTAGGTGTTATGGTTACAATCTTAGTTCTGACATCTTCTGCTTTGTTTTAATGTACATCTGTTCAGTACTTCATCTAACGCTATTATACAGCTAGATCGCTTATCATCACTTACCTTCTCTGCTCGGTTCTTTCTGTGTCTGTATGTGACTTTACCTACATCATTTTTAGAATCGTTGGCCTAGCTGCTTGTCGGTATGGCTAAGTAACGCCAGGCCTCCTTCCTTTCTTCTCTCCTATGCAGCCTAATAGCAAGAAGCATTTCACAGCAAGCCTCTCAGTTACTCTAAAAATGGTAGCTTGTATGTTCTGTGTGGCAAGGTAGCAGCTCTCAATGGGGAGCTACACAGAGCACTCTGAAAAATCGCCGGTTGGCTGGATTGCCTGGGCCCTGAAGCTGCTTCCTGCAAAAGGTACGGGCCGCTCTGAAAGCATTGCCTGGGCTGATGATAATTATTTGTCTAGGTCAGAGGCTGAGCTGCATAAGAGTGGTGTACAGCAGTACTTATGCACATGTATTCTCAGAACATAAATGGTTGTTTATAGAAATTATTTACAGTGCTATGCAATGGCGTAATAACGTAAAGGACACTAGTTATCAGAGCCTACAGCAAGGAGAGTCATAGTTAAGAGTTGTGATTTCTGGTAACAGATCTAGTAATCTACCAGTCCGTTCTTCAGAATCCAGACCTAGTACAGATTGTGGTTAATCTACTCTTTTATCACTCAGCTATCTTGGCCAGCCCCTGAAAGCAGAAGGATTTTTTTTTTGCTATTTGATTTCAGTGACAGCACGTTCTTACCAGTCCAATGCACTCACTCCCATCTCTTCCCACCTACCCTCCCCATGTTATGAATAATACTGTTCTATGCTCAGTACTTCCTACGTGAGTGGGTCTGGTTTCTCTTCATAGTCTTTTGCATATTGAATGATATATGTTGCTAACCTTTACGTGATTATACCTATCAGAACACAGTTCTGGGGCCCTACTGCCTTTCCAAGAAGTGTAGGTTCTTCCCGTTACGTGACTGCAGCTTTGGAACCTCAGCCACATCTCATGCAACTAGCTAATGCAAACGAGAACAGCTATTTGGTTCTTGTTGCCTTTGTCGCTTTTTGTTACTAGTTACTCTCATTAAATATGTGCTGAGTTTGATTTATGAGGTCTTTTTGGGTTGGGTGTACTGAATAGGACTGATTTTAACTCTGTAGAGACAGCAGAATTTAGCGAAGTTGACTTTTTATTACTGCTGTCTTATGCTGTAGCAGCTCTTTAAGGCCACAGTAGAGGAAAGAGGTTCCAGACAGCTAAGGTCTATACAAATACATAGGGAAGAGATTTCCTCTGCCACAGAGCTTTCTCCATCTAAATATATAACGGAAAACAGATTATGGAAGCACAAAGTGGCCCCTTTGGTGCTATTTGAGCTTGTGCAGCAATTTGCTCAAATCTTCCGCTCAACTGTTGGTAGAAGTAAGTTCTGATTTCCTGAACTGTTCTGGTTGCAGACTTTAAGCCTCTACCGTAATTTGTGATATTCTTAAAATTCTGATCTTAGAGTCTCTGGATATGTGGAAAGCTTTCTCTCTACTTTTGATGAAAACTGAAGTTTTACTTTTTTTAAAGTATCAGTATTCAAAAGACGCATTTTTAAAAATCTTGTGATTTTCTTTAGGCAAATTCTGTGGTGTTAGCAGACCTTGTAATTTGGCAATGTTGGGGGGATTAAAAACAGTGAGTGGTGAGTCAAGACAAGTCACTAGTGTAATGGATCAGGCCTCTTAAAAATGCGAGATTATAGAAGAATATTTGGAGGGTAGTAGGAAAAGCAAGTTGTCTCATGGATTTGGTGCCATAAAAGCTCTTTTTCTCAGCCTTTTCTCCAGAGCCATGAGGGCTAGAAAGCTTTTTAAAGAATGTATCCTGTATGTAAAACAGCAACATCCGAAACAGTACCAGTGCTATCTGCGTTTGTGATGAGATGCAACAAGCTGATGAAAAGCAAGAGGATGTGCCATAACAAGAAAAGGAGTGCTGTGATAGAGCAGGGTTTTGGGAAAAGAGGGGAACCTCAGTCTATTTTCTGCTCTGCACAAGAAAAGCAATGAGTGGTAGTAGTGGAGGAAGCAAAGTGTTCTCCATATTCTAGTTTCTTTCTCAGTTCCTCTCTTGATTTCCTGATTGGAAGCTGAAACCGAAGGGGTCTGAGTGATGATGGGACAGAGTCTTTTATTCTTTCTTTTTCTTTTACGCTTTTTAAAAGCATGGTGCAGAGGACTCTAAGCTATAAATAAACATCCCAGAAACAAAGCCACAAGCGATGTGACCAAGTAATCGTGTTGCTGTTTCCTGGCACGTTGGCTTGGACACTGTTGTGCTTGCATAGCCTGCCCTGCTCTTAAGGTTAAGGAACCCTGCGCAGTGCTATGACACTGGTGTGTGTACTTGTACAGGCTCAGGGTCCCAGCACTGTGCACTTACAGATCAGGTCTCCATGTGAGTTTTCTGACCTGAGGGTAGGGAAATAGAATTGCAAAGTCTCCAAATGCGTCTATTTACCTAGACGTCCAAATAAGAATATGAGACTACTGTTCAAGCCCTTGGGTGTATTTACAGCAACTCTTACCGACTTTTAGTGCTGTGCTGCCAACAATTGGCTGCACCCAAAGACACTCCCTTAGATAGCGCAGTGAAAACTCAGTTCTGCTTGCATTCACATCAAGGGCAAACTCTTGTTGACCTACCTGGGTGCAGGGCTGGCGGCTGAGGAAGGATCTCTGCTTTCCCTGCAAGTTCAGAAAACATCCTAATAGTGGGCCCATGTGGCTGCAAATAGTAAGTCTGCACAGCATTTGCAAAACTCTTCAAATATTTCTTGAAGCAAGACTTAGCTTTGCAAGCTGTATATAGGTCTGCAAGAAGGTAAAATGGGAGTCATGGTGATTTCATGAATGCTTCTGGGGAGGTCCAGCTGAGCCTGCTGGAGTCTGACTGTGGTCTAGCCAGGTTAGAAAAATGCTCTTCTTGTGACAAAGATGCTGTTCTTATTCTAAGGATATAGAACAAAAGTCTGGAGAAATGTTGATCAAAGATATGAATGTTAGATTCTCTGTGTCTCAGATTCTTCCTAATTTTTCCCACAGTTTTTATCTCGAGAGATGAATGTGCCCACACTATAACTTAAGATCAATCTGTATGTGCCCTACTTGGACAATTTCTATGGCCCTGCCTCCTATGTCTTGCTCCATCCCATAACAATACTTGGAGGAGGTGGTCGTGCAACTAGAAGACTCACCTGCTATTTGATACAGCAGGTCCTACAGGGCCTGCCCAACTAGAAATGTTGGACACACTGGTATAGTACTTTCTTTTTTTTCAGATATTTGCCCTCATTGACTTCTGTTGCAGATATGAGTACTTTCAGCACTTCTGCAATCAGGCTTCAGTGTCCAAGTCAAGCAACTAGAAAATGAGGAACACAGACTACCTGTGAAAAGTTTGGTTTAAGTGATGTGCCCAGAATCGCAGAAGAACTCTGGCACAGCAGAGGAGGCATAACAGCTCATCTGGGCAGAATTAGGGAGAAAATCCTCTCTCTTCCGGAGTTACTTGCTTTAATTGCTATAATCCTCCCAGCTGATGCTGGGAAAGTCATGGGAGCCCTATGGAAAGCACTCTCTTGAACATACAGTTCTTTTCTAGACCATCCCTGTCCTAACAATTCAGATGCCATGGAGTGGCAACTTCCATACAAAACAAAGGAATTTTGGTGAAGTTATGAGCTGAAAATAATCACCTATCAATAAGAAGTGCTCATCAATAGATTGTTAATACTAGCAATATAATCAGCCCCCTTCATAATATAAAAACAAACTTATTGTTAGAGCAAAAGTCTCAGAATCTGGGTTCTATATGTAGATTTCCAGTATAACGTAGAAACTCTGCTCTTTTAAGTCAAAGACTGGAGAAAGAGTCAGAAAAGCTAAAATAAAGGCAATAGCTGGTGACCAATTCCTGTTTAGCAGCACATGTAATTCTTTCCTACTTTGCAAACAAACAAGCAATGTGTCAAGCACACAAGTCTCCAAACAGTGGTTTTGATTGACATAGACAGAAAAACACTTAATCTTATTTTGATCCTTCAATAACATGCAGTAAGTAGTATGTTTTTTCTTTTTTTTTTTCTGGTTGTATGAAATACTGCAACATGTATGAAGATGAAAACTGAATAGCTGCCACAGGTCAGTCTCCTGATCTACCAATAGTTTAATTAAGCTGTGGCTTTAAAACCTTGAAAGAGCATTGAATAAACTTGAAACTGGAAAAGATGAGATTTGATCAAATTACATATGACTCATCTTCTACATTTTCTCAATATTTTATGTGACAAAGTAGCGTCATTAGCCGAAAAATGCTGTCTCCCTAAAACTAGAGCTAGTGATTCCCTCTCTAGAAAATGTTCTGCTGTGAGCTGTACAAACTGAAACAGAAATGCTGAGCAGGAAGGTAACCTGCAAAGTAGATTACTGCACTATAAAACTGATGCCTTTTATCACTGTGACCTACATTTTAAAAAAAGAAATCCACTTCTTCTAACTTTCATCCAATATGACCTCAAACTGTCAGGCACCACTGCATCTCAGATGCTTATTAGTTCTTGATGTGAATAAATCCTATCCTCAGCTTTTTTAAGGGAAAAATATTGCGAAAGTAATTGATGGTCTTTATCTCCACCCCCCCCCCCCCCATAAACATATAACTCCTTACTTGTGACAAAATACTGTAAATGTAAAGTCATAAAATGTTAGGTAGTACCACAAAGGAGGACATTATCATCTCAAGCCACCAGGAACGTTGTGATTTTTCTGAGGACTGCAGCAGAGTTTCTCACTTAGACTGTGATTCATGTTTGTACCAGAACGGGTCAGAGATTTCAGCAGAGAAGCCTGATCGCGTGAAGTGCATGTCCAAACCTGTTACAGTTCTTTACCCAGGGGCCAAAACCAACCACGAGTCTTTCTTTTCCATCACGTTACCTCTTAGCAGAAAAACAGCTATTTAGATTTATTATGTTTGTTATTAAGTTGTCTTAATAGCTATGCAAAGTGCCCTTTTTCCATGTGTATATCAAAGCCATATCATCATGGAAAAAAACACAGTCTGCCTCCTTTTAACTCCTGCATGTGCCCTGCATGTGCTTCAGTGCCAAGACTGCTGTAAGGGCCTCCTCTGGACTCTCTTTAGAATGTGTGCAATCAACAGAATACTTTGCCAAATGCTCGCTGGTCATTTCTATTAAGGGAAGCTCCCACTGGCTTTGATTGCTAAATCTTTTCCATTTTGGCTTGCGTGGAAATGCTTGAAAGAGGCATTACAGAACAGACACAATGGATATAAAATATGTAAGACAGTGGTGTATTTCTGATCTAATTAAAGGAAATCACCCCAAAATTAATCCTGCCCCCAAATCCATAAAGAAAATAGTTGTGTTGTTTTTAACATCTAGCTTAAAAAGGCATATGACAACTTGAACAATTTCCAAAATTTCCAGATTTGGTAATGCTCACAAGTCAGATTTATGTTAGTCAAGTACTTCTCCCGAACTATGAACAGCAGCTCTGGAATCTCCAGACTTGCTAAAATATGTCTTAAAAAAAAGAGGGCAGTGTGTCAGACTTCCTTCATTAATCTAAACTTGTTTAATGAGGACCAGAGAGGTAAAAATAGAGAGGAAATTCTGAGTAAATGGAGTCAGTATTTATCAGTGTCTGTCTTGGCCACATAAGAAAAGAGACAAACTTGATAGAGAACAAACAGAAAAAGCCCCAGTGGATTTCCATCTAATCCATCCCATTAAACACTAACCCACACAGACAACTGGGTACGGTGTGCTGCTTGCCACAGCGTGAAGGGTTTCCACAACAAAACTAAATGCCAAAGAATTGTAGTACACCAGAAGGTCACAGAGCTAAGGAAATGACTCTTAAAATAACAGCTTTCTAAACATTATATAGATTACCACAGAGAAGAAACCGTGTGTTTGAGGATACCAGTAAAAGCACATTGGCACTGCAGTCACCTGATGAAGATCCCATCACCTGATAGGAGGCTAATTAAGATGTCTCATGACAGCCTGAAGAGCCCCAACAGGAGCTGAAAGTTTAGTTTCTCTAGAGCTGCCATAGTGCATGGTTTATGAGGAATATACTAGCAGAAAATATCCTACTTATTTTTTCATTGCATATGGAATTTCTGAGATACTTAACAGCAGGGTGAGTTTAAGTGCTTTTAAGATGCCATGTTTTTTTTTTCACCCCCCTTTTCCTGAGCTCTAAATGTTTTTTATTCAGAGTAGAAGTGTGGAGTGATGAGAAATCTTTCAGAAAACCTTTCTATTTTTGAAGAACTCATGTACTTTGTGATCCTGTGGCAAGGAATCTGGTTCAGCTTCCTGAGGGATGTAGGGCTTAGTTCTGCAGAGAAAATGTTGTGAGCCCGTCTCCTGGTAGAGACCGTCTGTACCCTCTGAGTGTTTTTAGGCTATGCCTTAACAGGATTCACCAAAAGTGGCAGAACTGTGGCACTGTTGATGAGCACTGCAAGCTTGTGATCAAGGAAAGCCCCAGCGTGAAAAACGAGTAGAAGGAGTGAACTAGCAGAAGTTGAGCTGCAGAATGTTATAGATGCTCTGCTTGCCAAGGCAAATGGATAACTGGCTGTGAGAGTCTGGAAAAGACTATTATAAATTGTCTGCAGGGGGTGAAGGCAGGGGCTCTTGTTTCCAGCTATATGGAGGGGCTTTTGAGAAATGCTAGAGAGGAACTGACTCTGTGGTGAAACGGGTAAGAGTGACACGGGGAGGTTCTGCAGACAAGTTTAGGCTGTGACATAGAAAACCAGAAAGCAGAACCTCCAAACATCATTTTCCAAAACGTGCTTAATGCTACATGCAGCGTCCATCAGAGTTGGAGAGTTAGCTTCAAAATCCAGCTGAGAAAATGATGTCAGGAGGAAGAGTTGAAAGTCACTGGGAAGTGGGCACACAAAATGTGAGAGGTTCTACAGCAAGGTGCACACCATGCCTAGGGATCTTGGTCCTCCAATTACTTCAGCTGAGGACTGCCTACAGAAACCAATATGCCAGAGGCTGAAAGATTGTGATCTTTCATTTGCTATGGGGTCAGGACACTTTAGGATGTGATCCACCATGCACAGATTGGGCTGTAGCCAGAGATGTACCAATGGATTTCCTTCGTAAATTTATACAGAGACACTCTTAAGCTCCAACTTTGAGAAGGTGAAGGACACTGAGTTGTTCTTGTATAGCTCTTCCAAGGAAGTTTACCTTTTTCAATTGATCTGAAATGAATATTTATCATCAAACTAAAATAATACTGGTAAAGAGACCTAAAATTATTCTAACATTTGTTACCACTTACAGAACCTGAAATGTAGCGGTTTATATTGAGATCTGCAATCCCATGATTGGATTCACTCTTTAATCGTATAAGTCAAATAGTAGGAAATAATTCACTTAGATAAAATTGGTGCTGAGGGTAAAGAGAGTCAGAGATTGTTTTCCTTACTGAAGCCTGCCTAGCCTGGGGCCAGATTTCCAGGTCTCAGAGCTAGCTTCAGTGCTGAATGCTGTAGTGGGTTCATTACAGTGTGATGCAAACCATTTCACTTTTGGCAGTACTGATACAGATCATCAAGTCCAGCACTACTGACCTGACTGTTGTTTTCTTTGTGATAACTTTGACTGATGCTTTGCTTTTTCCTTTTGTTTTAATACAAAATTTGTTTTAACAGCAGAACTCTCCTTAAGGCCATGCTCTCAAGGTTGTTTTGTTGTTAAGGACTGGATCTAATAATGTCTCCTTAAAGGACATCAATGCTAAGGCTAACCGATACTTAAAAAACAAACAAAAAGCCACCAACAACAGATAGTCAGGACTCTAGTGTATAGGTGGGAGGAAGCCTTGGCTGCTGAAGTATTAGGACTACAAGTAGCTGAGAGGCTGTAACTTTCAACTTTGTTGCGCCTTGACAGTGTTCTCTGGCAGGGGAGGACCAACTCAAAAGGTGATTGTGAAGCTGCATTTATAATCTTAATTTTGTTTGTTTGTTTTTATTGTAGGTATGAGTAACATTAAAAAAAAGCAATGGGCACATCAACAACATGCCTCCAACCCCAATGTTACTACGTTTCACCGAACAAGATACAGGAATACATGTGCAGCAAGGAAAATAGAACAAGATACCACTGCTCATCTGGCAAACAGGGACTTGGAGGGGTGAATAAAAGATAATATAATGTAAGTAAAGATAGTCATGATGTATTTTGGGTAGGGTACGGGTGTTGGTACATAAAATAAAGATATACTACCTACATGAACACTGATGTAGTGTTGCTGAGCCTGATACCACAGTCATAATATTCTTTGTATAACTGCATGCACAAAAATATATCAATTTTTAGTCACTTGTGATGTTTGGGTTACACCTTAACTGTATCAGGTTCATTAAGGAGCTTAGGAAGGATTTGAATTTAGTTTGGTCTTACTAGCTCCAACCCTGTGGAAGCCAGGCCAAATTTGTTCAACTCAGCAGAGAAGCAGTTCTATTTCTAGAGCGCTCACCTGTACATGCTATCTAGATTTTACCACTAATCTGGATTTCTCACTGTTTTCACACTGAATATTGAATCACAATCCATAAAACTGAATCTTATGGTTCTAAGTGAATTTTTTTAACTGCCTACTTCAGCTTCTGCCACTTGTCCAGTATTTATCAAACACAAAAGAGAGTGATATACTTTTGAAGAAAACTGTACGGTATTGCTTCTAGATATCAAAATGTGCCCAGGCGGCCATGAATTCTGTTCTGAAAAAATACAGTGCATCTCCCTTCCCTGAGAAAGATGACTTAGTACACCCCAAAGAGAACTGACTTTACTCTCTTAGACCCAGAGCATGATCAAATTCCAGGGGGTTGGGTATAAAAAACAAACAAACAAACCACCAACCCTTTGGAAACAAGAACATTTTACATCTTAGTGTTCTGACAACCAGAGAGAGAATGCTGCTTTTTTCTCTTCATTCTGACTGTACTCCCACAACCTAGTTTCACAAAACAGGCAAAATAAATAACTGTAGAACTGCTGCCACCTACAGTCTGGCTGTAAAAATGTCAGCTTTGGGAAGAACACAGAGGTAGTAGTGATAACAGGGTGTTAGTCACCCACCCAGAGTGATATAATATAATGTAAATAATTTAAGGTACAGTTAGGATTCACATAAGGATCCTGAAGTGCCTTTCTGAAGGATACCTTAATCATCACCTGTTTGCCTAGCTTGCATTACAAGAGTTGATTTTTCTTGCAAATGCTAACAATTCACACCCTAAAATTTCCTCACTTTCTTTTACCTACATTATGCAGTGAACCATTTTTAGAGACACCAGATGTAAGGATGAATGATGTTACTGCTGGTACCCCAGAGGAGAACGTTGTTGCACCAGCTAAGCTGAGGTGAGTTATGCCTTGGGAAGCGGGAGGGTTCCAAAAGACTTGGTTTCAGAGAGATCGTGCTCACTCTGCAGTAGCTCTCTGTTCTCCTTGACACCAGGAAAGCTAAAAGTTGAAGCAAGAGGTGAACCAGAAGAGGAGTCCCAATAGATCATGCAGATAAAAACTACATAGAGTGAGAATTCAAAGCTGTACTCTTTGGGAAGTTCCTTATTGCTGCCAGTAAAGAACATTTTTTTCTCCTCCCTCTGGCCAATGTTTTTTTCTGGTGGACATCATCCAATATTTAAAGGATTTAGTCTTAAGAAGTCAGGAAACAGCATGTCTTTTGGGAAACCAACATCCAACTTAAGGGAGAAGAAGATTTTGAAAACCACTCAGATCAGTTGCAGGATGTATTTTCCTCCTTCCTCCCCTCTTTAACCAGCCAATGGGGTGACGATGTGTTCAAGTGGCTGTATTTGTATTGTATATCTCTTCTGAAAGTAACACAGGCACTTAGCTTTTTGCAAAGCCTCTTTATAAAACATGTATTTAACATGCTTTTTCACAGCCTGTTTTTTTTTTTAAGCTTTAGACTACAGTAACAGTATATTTAACTCCACTCGATGGCGATATAAATACAGAAAGTATGGGGCTAGTTTTATTCTGTTAATTATATTAGCTCTAGCTTTAGCTGTTTTAAAAGCTTGTCAGACTATAGCCTTCTTTTCAGGTATTTATAAGCATTCAATCAAGTTTGACTCAGGTGGTCCTAAATGGTCAAGGAGGCTTAAATTTTTCACTGGATTTGGAAAATGCTCACTTGCATGCCTGTATTTTTTTTTTTTTTTTTTTGCAAAATGAAGACCTTTCACGTAATCAGAGCATACAAATTAGAAATTGAAGGTAAGCCAACAGGACAATGTATACGCTCTTCTGGCAGCTGCTGCTATTGCCATCATCTAGGAACAGATGCTGCAGGCTTGTGACTGACTGTAAGTGAAGGAAATTCAAGCTGTGAGCAAGTCTGGCATTGATGGGTGAGATATCCATTGCACTGAAGTGTCTTATTATGGCTCTGTTTTTAATAGTAAGTTATATGCTCAGAGAAGGCAGTATTAATTGGGAATTTGGGATGCTTCGGGACTGGATATTCAACCCACATCCTCTCTCCTCTTCTGGTAATTAAATAATTGTAGAGGTTATACATACAAACACAAGGGTGATTACTGCTACAGAACTTGGACAGCATGGGCTACAGTTCTTAACTGTGACAGTGTGTGTGACACGAAGTGTGCAGGCCAAGGCCGATAAAAGGGCTTAGATGAATAATTCCTATGGGAGTGTAATGAATGCTAGACACTTGCATTTCATTGCAGATTTGTCCTTTAATCTGTTTGTGTCCATTTACTTTGTCTGAAATAAGGGTGGTATTTCTCTCCCATGCTAGCAGTTTTGCTTTTTTTTTTTTTTTAAGCTCTTCATTAAGACCTTTTTTTCACCAAGATGTGGAGTGACCAGTAGTATCCTAGTCTAAATGGACAGTAAGATAATTCACAATAATCTGTAGCAGTAGTGATAATCACCATCCCCAGCCACAGAAGAGTGTAAAGATAAGAGCTTTCTCTTCTATGATTGAAACACATTTATTTCACTGACAGGGAGCGGAGGAGAAACTAGACTTACAAGCCTTTCCCAGAAAACACAGGGTTCCCATTACAAACCTGTTGTAGTTTCTGATGGTGGTCTTAGATGTCTAAGTTCTCTGTGTCTATCAAACAGTAAATGATTGGGGGGAAACAAGCTGGGAATGTTTTTGAATTCATATGACTCAAACTCAAAGGCAAATAACTTTGGAGTTTGGATTTTAGTGTTTGATATAGTGAGTAGGTCACTCATGACAATTTTACTGCATCAGTTCTATGCAAAAAATAAATAGTAATCATGTCCAGATGTCTTATCTTATTTCATAACTTCTATTTTTTTTCCTGATTAAAAAGTAAAAAGTTAGAGGGAATAGGTCCTGCAGAAAGCTTAAATCTCAGTTAAGTATAATTTGTGAATTTAAGGCATGTTCTTTCTGTCCCTTGTATGATATCAGAAAGATACAGGAAAAAAAAAAAAAAAGCTCTGTATTTAAATGTGTCCAGGAAGGAAAAAGCAAAGCTAGACAAAACATCCAAAATAAAACATTTTTCAAATATTGTACCTACTTAGCCAAGCAATGAGTGAAGAAAAGTACAGTAGTTAACTTGTATCCACTTGGTGAAACTCTTCAAATATTTCAGTAACCATGTAATGAGGATTTAGGGAAATACATACAGTTGATGTGAAACTGCTTACATCAACTGTAGCGTTCTTCAATATTTAGCTTTTGTAATTAGGCAAGCAAGCCACAGTTTTACCAATATTAAAACTACTGATTTTTAAGTATGATTTTTTTTTCCTTCTGATTGGGGAAATTTACCATAAGATACCGTAAGAGAGATCTTCATCTGGCCTCTCATGCAATAGCTCAGTAGCAACTTGGTGGCTTCTTTACTTCTCTCTAGGTCATGTTTTACTTTTAAAAATGAAGGCTTCAGAGACTCAACTGGAAATGGAAACTATATTCCATAACCGCCAGTTAGCATGCTTGAGACAGTAGCAGGCTGCTGTACCAGCTCATAGAGGTTATTTTTTCCTCAAATGTGAAAGGAAAAAAGCATGCACAGAGCCTTCAAGTTCTACAGCTTCTGAGTAAAAACCATTGAGTCATTCCACTGTTTGTCTGGTCTACACAGATTACATGGCTTAGAGTAATTAGTGTCCTAGTGCATACTGGTCATCTTACTGGCATCTCTGTTCTTAGCTGGTTTCTCTGAAGGCTACTGAAAGCAAGCAAAGAAAATCGACTGCTTATTTTTGTTTGAATTCAGAACTTAGATTTGCTACAACCCTGTGAATGAGAACCAGTACATGAGGAGCTTTGCTGAGCTGAGTTCTGAACCTGACCTGTTGCAGCTGTTCTTTGGGAATACGGTTTGTGGCTCCACTTCTGAACCCCTTGAGAAGGCAGGAAGGGATACATGTTTCAGGTAGTACTATAAAACACTTGGAAATCGTGCCTACTACAGCTTCCCTGTTACTGACAAAGCAAACATTTCATGCTTAGACTCCATTCTGTCTAATTTTAATCTATTATAATAGGTTACAGACTAGAAACCTTTTACAGAACAGAAGTCTACACGTTAATCCCCTCTACAGACCTACATCAGTTTTACTCCTTCAATTCCTTCAAGTGTTATATCTCATCATAGCTTCACCATGATTAGATACAGACTCAGATCAACTGGAAAAGTGGTCAAGAATCGTCTCTCTGTGGCAGTTTTGATGCTGCCAATTGGTTTAATGCATGCTCCTCAATGAACAGTTCATGTAAAAAATGGCTACAATTCTCAAACTAGTGCAGGGCTGCAAGCTTACATCGAGGGGTTCTTGGATTTTCATCCTAATCAATTTTAGGAGGTGAACGGACAGGATGAATGGCAGAAAGCAAGTATTGTAACTTGGGTTATAGAAACTCCAGAAACGTCAAAGTGAATGTTACTGGATATAGGAATCTTCTAGAAGGGACCTTGCTTTCATGTAGGAGGCTCATGCTATCCCATAGGCTTTTCTTTGTGAGAAACTTTCTTGAATGTTCAGAAAACACTTGGTGGAGAGACTGAGTCTTCTAAGCTGGGGAGAGTGATTTTTTTTTTTAAAAAAAAAAAAAAAGGAATCTGAGCATAACTTAACTAAAGGGCTGCAAGTGCTCTTATTCCTTAGGATTATGTCTCTGATGTACAAAAACTGACAAGCTGTAAGAGTTCGTATGGTGCCGTAGGTTGATGCAGGACTTGATGGAAGTTGGAGTTTGAAACAATGCAGAAAAGTGAAACTGGTGCTGTTTTATTTTCACGGGCTGTCTGTAAACTGCAGTAGTTCAGGTCACTGCTTTATGAGCAGCTTGGCTCTCTACGTTGCAGGCTGTTTGGCAAGATCAAGAGAATCCTGGGGTAGGGTACAGCTGTGCTTTTCTCATCATGCGTTCATATCAGTAAGAGCCCTCTGCACCCCCTCAAGACTGCTGCTGGTCCTTCCAAGCGCTATGAGAAACCAGAATCTGGACTCAGCACAGGATGACTTAGGCTGGTGTGTGCTGGTATCTGGGGACTTCTGTGTGTTTGTCCTATATTTATTTTGCAAGTGCAGCTACCATCCATAATTCAAATGTGATTTTTAGGGTATGGACTGGCCTTGCTCTGTCCACCTTCTAGTTTAATGGGGTCCTGCTCTGGGGTTTTCATATTACTATTACAGTCTTATACAGCACTATTCTGAAGTAAGACAAATCCAGTGACAAAGCTGAAAAAAAAGTAGAATACTTATCATTAGTGAAGTTGAAAATGGGACATTTATTTTAGTGAATAGTTGAACTATTGTGGTGCAGCCACATTTTGGTCAGTGCTCCCAATGTTGATAAAAAGCCACATTTAATATCACTGCACTTACAGCTAGACTGTGACTTCAATTATCCTTGCATTTCAAACCTGGTGTAGCTTGTGATGAAAGTATAACTATGAAATAGAGATGTTAAGAGCAACAGGACCATAAGAAACACTATCTCGCTATCTTTATCTAACCTAATTATTTTCAGCAAACTTCTTCCACGACGACATGAATGTTTTATGGGAAGTTTGTGTCAGGGAAATGCATGCTATTGTTTTAATGCAAATCTAATTAGTCTGTGGGACATCTCACATGCTTAGCAAGTCCTCGTCCAAGGACGATTGCCTCAGCTCTTTAGCAACTCTAACTTTTGGGCATAATGCAGAGCAACTGTTACTGCTGCTTAAGTTAGAATGCTCCCTGATGTAAAGCTGCCAATCCAGCACTATAATTGAGCTTTGATTTGAACAAAAAATGATGGAAATGGCAACAAAACTGTAGGCTCCTGGTATAAAGATGGCTAGTCTCTTGCAGGCGTCAGAGGTAGTCAGAGGTGGTGCTAGCAGAGGTCATTTAGACAAGGCAACAGGTACCCCTTCTGCCTCCTCTTGGCTTTGCAAAAAATATTTACTGAGCATTATGAATGTCCAAATCCTTTTTTACATGCTGCAAATTATTTGTACCAATGTGTTATGTAGTTATTTGGCTACATACAGCCCTGCTAGTTGCATATTAATCACTGTATTGGTTATTGGGTTTGCAAAATAGATTAGCAAGAGCAAACACAGTTGGCAGTGCTAAAGTGCATGTGCTTGTACTATTCTTTACAGTTCATGGTACCATTCAGAATTATTGAATTTCTTACAGTTGGTGAGAGGAATAAAATGTGATGCGTGTTGCCATGGCATGATAGGAAGATAAAGCACTTGAAATCAGTGAAACGGTGGTAAAACAGAGATAAGGTAAGAGCTCTCTAAGCAGAAAAAGTAATTATCTGAAATATTTCCCATCTTCCAAGTAATTTCCTTACCTCCAGAAAGTATCTGGAAGTTTCTTTCTCCTGAAGCTTAAGATCCCCAACTCAGTAAACCACTTGAGGATATGCTAGGTGCTCTGAAGAACAGGGATGGCATAAACCTGAGTGGTCTGACACCTGCCACATCTCAGGACACATGATGCTACCAAGATTACAATATTAATCCGTAACATTGGTTTTAAAATATTAGCTGTGATTTTAAGGATAATCAACACTTTTGATACTAAATTTTCAGAACAAGACTTAGGTGAAATTTTCTCTGCAGTATCTATTCAAGTATCCCAAATATATTCTGAACTGCAGAAGTGACCATCGAGGTGAAAGTTTTTTTTTTTTTTTGTGCAATGTGACCAAATTAAAGATAGAAAATTAGTACCTAGATGGGGCACGTGTTCTTCAGCTGTCTCTGCTTGCTTTAAAAAAAATAAGAAGCTAGAAGACTTCTTGTATTTGCTAATGTGGGACTGGCTTAGCTGAAGTGAAGACCTTCAGTGCTTTAAGATATAATCATTTATGTAAAACTATTTTGTGAACAAAAAATTTAACTATTTCACTTACAGAAAAAAAAAGATGGTTAGTTGGATTCAATTATATTGTCCTTTCTATGAAGCAGAAAGTAATAATGCCAGGATATATATATATTAAAAAAAAAAAAAGACTAAAGCTATATAATCTCTTGGAATTCTTGCAGAAATTCCTAGAGGGGTAAAACAGGTATGATGAATAAGCAGTAAGAGAAATATCATTGCTGATAGCAAAGACATTTTCAAAGTATATTGCTTAGACTTTGATTTGCTCCAAATTCCATCTTTAAACATCTGTGAAACTTCACAAGTTTCTAAATTGAAGTTAGCTTGTGTCAAAACTCTTATAGTCCAGTCTTCAGTAGATCTTATAAAATGCCTACTTTGCTGTGCTGAAATGCAAACACATCCTAATAATCTTATAAATTAACTGTTAGCATTTCTGCGGTACTTATATTGTGCATCCACTTATGATCATTATTCTAAATTCAAGGTAATCAAGGTAGTCGTGCAACTTAGCAAACAACAGACACTTTTACTTGCCAGGAAACGTCTCCCCAGTTCATAGATCAGAAAACCTTTGATCATATGTCCTGTTGAAGGCCACTATTATACAAGGTAACTACTTCAATCATTGGGCGGTCTGATGTTTGAACAGGTCAGGGAGTTCTTGGGGAGGAAGCTGTTTTTCTGACGTCTTCCTTAGCAAATCATTAGTCTCACTAGCATGAGTAGATTAGTGCTACTTGCCCCTTTTGGGGCATTTGGGAAGACAAAGGGAATAAAGAGACATTGATCATTTAAATATTTATACAGGTAAGAATATTATGATGTAGTAACGCACAGCTTTTTCCTCGTGACTTCTTATATCTCCTATTTGATCAGGTTGTGATGGTTCTTTGGTTTTGAGGGTCATATCCTAAAAATATTAGTGTTTGTTGTTTGGCAAACAAACATCAAAAAATACTTATGGACTCTCGATCTGCACTGTCTGATTACTAGTTGACAGTATTTTCCACCTAGGAACATGTAAAGGGTTAGCCTGTTTCCTCATGGAAATACTGCTGTTCAGTATTCAAGTTGTTAGAGGAGCCAGCTATGGGTTTCACAGGACATTAAGTGGTTTCATCACTGAAAAGTCTGTTCTTTTCCAAAACTAGAGTAGGTAGATATGTCTGTTCTGAAATAGTGAAGAGGTAAAAGGTTGCTTTAAGGTACCTTCCAACCCAGAGCATTCTATGAAAAGGCTTGAGGGTGAGTGCTGGTGGTAGCAGAGCAAAAGATAAACAGTTTATGACCTCTCTCCCTTCTGCTGCTGCTTCAGTGCTGCTGCTTTGAAGGTTTGTTAGGCACATACATCTCTCAGGGTAAGGGCAATATAGAGCTGGGAAGCTGTCTGGTTGTTTATAGACGGGAGAAAATGAGAAATTAGGATCCAGTATCTCAGTGCAGGGCAGTGGCTTTAGTAGGACAATCTAATGCTTAGTCCTTGAACTGGGGAGATGCATCAGAAAGAGAAGCTAGATCTTTAAACTGACTGGGAATGGAGAATCTCTTAAGTGCTGAAATTCTTTGGAAAGCTTCTTACCAGTAACAGCAACTGTTCTGTTGACTGCACGTATGAGCCGGTGTATTCTGTCTGTCCCTTTAAGTCACTGCTGATATCTAGCAGTTGATCTGATCATTTTGGGTTTTAAGTAGCCATTCTGTAGTTCAGTACAATGCTGTTTACAATGTCTATATGTGAAAGCAGGGAAAACAGGAAAGTTGTATTGTGTTTGCAGATAAGTCCGTTGTGACCTTGTGGTATAAAATCAAGGAGCACAAGGTGACCCGACCCTTTGTTGTAGGAAGACAGTGGTGAGATACAAAGTGCCTGGACCTCTCTCTCACTGTCAATGGAGAGAAGAAGAAAGATCTGAAGATGAACTAGCATGTTCAGTGTCTGCTGCTTACTTTTCCATGTTTTTGTAGTTGGTTGTCTACTTTGCCTACAACACAAAATGCAGAAAAGTACTGTTTCCCAGAGCTGGTGTATGTGAGGTGCATATCTAGCATTATCATCATCACTTGCAAAAAAACCTGGAAACACCAACACCTTGTAGCGGTACCTCTCTGAAGCTAAGCTTTCCACCAAGGTTTAGTTTGAGTGCAGTTGTAGTGACAGTATGGCTGGTGAAAGTTTATGTAGTAACTGCTGAATGCTTACTTAAGCCAGCAAAGCAGTATACCACAGTAGGTATCTCTACTTGAAAATCCAGAAGCAAAATGTCAGGTTCATTTACCTTAACCTGGTAGGAATGCTTTCTAAACCTAGGCATCCATAGAATTCATCTGGAAGTTATGCTTATGCAAGCTGCAAAATATTTCCCAATGATGATGAGGCTTAATCACATCACAGGTGAGGCAGTCATGGCTCGGAGCCCATATGCACAAGTCCTGGCATACCTTTACTGGTTTCTGCAACTAGCAGAACAGCTTGAAGACACCTCAGAAGCTGCTGACTGAGTCTTCTTGGGATGTCAGTTTTGGTCCCAGTACCCACAGTGTTAGAGTTGGAGGACTGAAGCAACAGCAGAGGAGAAAGAGGTAGCGCTAAGCAGAAGAGACAACAGAAGCCCTGTTTAGGTTGGTAAAGAATGTAGAAGAGTCAGAAAGGGAAAGGAGATGGGCTGAAGGATAGGGTGCTGGGGAGTAGGATGAGAGGAAGCACAGAACACTGCCAAATTTATTGAGTAAATCTTCACAACAAAACCAAAATGCATGTTTCATAGTGTTTGTTGAAATCATTTTCTGCTCCCTGAGAGTTGCTGTGTTTGTGCAGAGAGAAGGCCGTACCAGGGATAGCCAAGTTCTCAGTTGTCCAAACAATTTGAGAAGTTTCAAATTGTCCTTTTAACAGCATGTTTCTGTGGTTTCTTATAAAACATTGAGCACAGTGACATTGTATCACTAAAAACAAATGTACAGTCAGGCATAAAGCTGGAGGGTTAGTTACAGTTCTGGTTTATCAAGAACAACAATACTTTTACCAGAGCTGAGAGAACTGAAATACTCTAGCACTTGGATACATGGTAATTAATGGCTCCTTAATAAGTACTTGTTGAAAGGCTGACGTACTGGGTGTTCCCAGTAAATAACTGAAAGACATATTGCTGGTGTGGCAGAAACTTGGGTCTGAATTCATAGCTGAATTCTTTCTTTACATCCTCGGTTCCTTAGCAAATGTAGTTGTCCCGTGCCTTGCTAGTGTTCGTGTGCATAGTTAACTGTGCCTAACAGAGGATAAAATGATAATGCAGAGGCCTTCTTTATCCTACATGCCAGTATCCGAAGTGTTTTGGAAGTACAGATTTTCTCTCTAACACACTGATGTGAATGTGTGTGCTGTACTTGTGCTTTTTAGAGCCTGGGTTGGGATTAACTTCTTAAAATCAGTTGTAAAAATAAATCAGTGCTCCCCTTCAGAGGCACTCATATGCTGGATTCTAACTTTTATAGCATGGTTACTGGCTAACCAGGGATAGCTTTCTGTGGATTAGAAACTGTGCCATGCCTAACCACAGTGTCAATGAGATACATTAGCTCTTGCCCCAGCAAAGGTGGAATAACTGTTTTTGTGTATGTTTAAATTAAAAAAGAAACCTAACATTTGATGTCTATACTAGTAAAAATAAATAAATAATATGATAGCAATCTGTCTATCTTTACCCCGATTTCTGTTACAGTTCTGCCCCATATACAGTTTTATGTCTCTGAAGTAACTTTAGTATACCATATGGAGTCTCAGGTTGTTGTAGTCAACAAGTTCCATTTCTACTGTCATAAACCTTGCGTAGTTCCATGTTTGTGCAAATTGCATGTACAATTTTGGAATAAAAGCATCCACATTGATCTTAGATCTCTTTGTATTAGACCAAGTCTTTCTGCTTTGAATCTTGAAATTTTCAAGTAGCTGCCAATGATCTAATGTGGCTCTGACCTAAGAAGCATGCGGTGCTGTTGCTGGCAGCAATGTGCCAGTTCCTTATAATGCCAATTTTCTACACTTAAGCTCTGCCCAAACAGGCAAAGCTCTGATTCAGAGTAGGATGACAGCACTGGGATTTTTAGGGTGACTTTTGAGAAGCATCATCTCTATGGTTTGGTAGGCTACATGCACAGGTCTCCTGATAATGTATACATATAATCTCCTGATAATATAACTCTTTTAGTGTAAGCTGAATAATCAGGGATAGCATCAATTGGTGTGTTAAAAATAGATAAAGTTGGCTGAGAATGCATGAAGTAAGTTCTTAGTCTTTCTCCCTGACTATGGCAACCACACTCTGAGCATTTCTACATATATGTGATCAAGAAAATGAGTTAATAAGCTGACATACAAAAGGATTTAAATGGGTACTACCTTTTCTTGCTTAAGTTTATCCCAAACTCACTGAGGACTGCTCTCATGCTAGTGTTCTGAAAATGTGTGAACAGAGAGGGGGAGGGAGAAGGAAGAATAATTTGTCCTTCCGCTTTGCGTGCTGCTTACGCATGGAATCCTCAACGTTTAAGTGCAATGAACTGTAATAAAACTCAGTTTTGCAAGTGGATTGTCTTTAGCTTTGATAGCAGCTTCAAAGGAGTCCTACCTGGTGATGCAGCACTGACGGCTGTAGGGTCACAGCTGTTAAACAATGGAAACCAAACAGCACTTGCAATTCCAGAAGAACATGAAGGGTCAGATATTGGAGGGTGGAGGGGCTGGACATCATTTAGGGGAAAGACTATAGGTCTGTTGCCTTAAGCCAGACTTGGAGTTGCAAGTAATCCACACAGCATGATTTGGGTAGCTTGAATAATGTGGTCTGTTGTAAGCTGGAAGATGATGAAGGGATATCCTTCTAGGTTTTCTGGTAAATTTCTGGTAAATATTTGGCTGTGCTTAATTTCAAATGATTTTTTTTTCTTATTTATGTTCTAGCTTCTGTAAAAGTGCCTGCAACTACTGGCAGCCAGCATAGTTTAGAGCAGCCTGTGGCAGTTTCAGGACTGTGAAAACACAAAAGGGGTTTAACACCTTTGCATCCTCCAGATCCTTCCATGCTTTGCATGAGCTGGCTTTCTGACTTTCAGCCAAGTCTTCATCTCTCTGCAACTGCCTGTTTGCTGGGAATGCTGCCAAACGCCAGCACCTGTCAGAGCAGAACAAACTGCATGGGCACAACCCATGCTGTTGATCAGTAGGGCACTGGGATTCAAGGATGGGGGCAGGCCAAGAGGACAGCTGTGAATCTCCTCCTCTTGACAGGAGCTGTGCCATGTAGTCCCTGATGACACCGTGGGTTTGTTGTAACTGGACTAAAAGGCAATGCCCTAACAAAGCAAACAAATGACTTATAGATTAAAGGAAAAATGCAATAGAGTCATGAGCCATCACTGCATGAAATGTTGGATTTCATACCATTTGCTGAGGAAAAAGTGACAATGCTATTTAAGGTAACATCACATCGATTTTCTCAGGGCAATTCTAGTTTCCTGCTCAGAAACACATTTGTTTATTGGATCTTTCATTGATGTATGCCCCTGACTTTCCTCTCTGTCCCTTTTTCTTCTTTTTAGAAGACTGCCAATGACTGCAGTGTCCATATCTGTGCCAGTCCTCTATCTGTGCATCTCTTAGAAATGATGAAACTGATTTCAGCCCTTATACTGCAACTCTGGCCCTTTGTTTTCTAAACAATTTTATTTCTCTTTATAAATTAAAGAGAGAGAGAGAGAAAGCACCTCTTCCTCATCTTGTCCTTATAAGATGAGCTAGAAATCCTGTCACTTCTGAAGACAGGAAGAGTTTTTCTTTGGTTTTAGTGAGGCAAAAACTTACTCTGTTCAGGGTTATAAACAGCTAGGAAAATAGTGTGAGAAGAATATTGATTACTGTAAGCAAACACAGGGCTATAGCTTGTTAAAAGCTAAACACACATTGATAGGATTTGGGGAACCTGGTTATAATGTAGCCATTCCCAGGCATAGTCATGTACTAGTGTAGACTGTGAGGAGTTTACGTTCATCTCCAGCCACCTTGTTGCTGTATGTATTATTTTGTGATTTAAAATATAAATACTCTTCCCCACTTTTTAACAGAATAATTGGCATCCCTGTGAGAGCTGTGCCTTTTTACATTACTGTCTTCTTTTCCTCAGTTGGTATAAAAAAGTAAATTAGGTCTTGTGAGTGTTACATTTCATGTATCTTTAAAACTTGGTACTTCATAGGTCTAGAATTCCTCTTCAACCAAGGCAGCCACATGAGCCACTAATGTAATGCCATCCATTTATGTTAAAAACAACTAAAACCAGTAAATAGCTTTTTTTTTTTTTTTAAAAGTATGATCCAGGTTCAGATACTGCTCTAAAAATTTGCCAGAATCCAGAAAAGCAGTGCTGGAGTCCATGGCTTTGCAGTGCAGATCAGGAGTGATGAAGTTTTCTTGCAAAGTTCCCTTCCTCCAACTTCTTTTGATGTCTATTCGGCTTTTTTGCTTCCATTGTTTAACTTTGTTGGTCTGACAACCAGCAAAGCTGATCTGCTTCTGAATGATGCTGTTCTCTAAAGAAGGAATAACGAGGAATCTTTCCTGGCAGCAGTTTGAAAGGGATTCATACAAATGTCGTTAGTGATATCAAATTAAAATAATATAAAATCTGAAGTTTCAATTCAGGAATGCAAAATGATTTTAAAACTAGAGCAATTGATCATTTCTAAGAACTAACATAAATGTTCATGGTAGTTTCCTGATGGAAATTTATTTTGGATAAATCATTTGGAATCATTTCGGTTGTTTAACAGTCTTTTTTGAGTATTGGCAGTTGTTTTCATGTGTATGGAAATAACTTCACATTTAATATTAAGTTATTCTATTCCTTGAATCTGGTGGCAGGAGATGAAGATTCTTCTCTCTATTTTAACATTATGGCCAAATCCTGTGTGCTTCTGATTTGTGTACGGGAACCATTTCCTTGCCAGATATTTCATAATCAAGAGTCAAGCAAGTCCTATCACTTCCTTAAAAAGGCTAAAAGGGAAATTGTGTGAAATGTGCAATTGAATATAAGAACCTTTGCCTGGCAACATTAGTAACCATTGCACTTGAATAGTGTTAGGGCAGGTGTTAGTCATTGCATTCTTCTGTCACAAGGCTAACACCTCTTTCCTATGCTTGTAAGTGCTATCAAAGTGTCTCAGAAGTCTAATTTCTTTTTCTTAATATAAACAACAGAGTAACTTTCAGCTTTCAGTCCGCTCACCAGAAAGCTCCATAACAAAGTATGGACAAAGAGCTGGAGACAAGGGACCCAGGAATGGCTGTCCTTGGATGACCTCCTTAGTGTCCTCTCCTTTGGCTTTTATCAAAGGGGGGTGGCATAAGGCACTAAGAACAACTTATTTGTCTAGTTGCATCTTCCTCCGCCCCTTGTACTCTCAGGACAAGGAGGTTTTGTTTGCATTTCAAACACTCTCATGTTACTACTGAGTCAAGGACAGAGAGGGGAAGTTTTACGTTATAAACAGCAAGGCAAATAGTATGCCTGAGAAGATATTGAGATGCAAGTATAAGTACATAGTCACAATATTTATGTAGCTGACATTGTGACAGAATCTCTTCTCTATAAACAAAGGTATGTATACTGATCACTAAATGATCTGCGTTTTGTTTGTTTTTGATCACTTAGGTATAAGTGAATCCGTTTTGAACTTGTGTTGTACATTTATTAACTGGTCTTGAATTATAGCATTTTTTCATCACAACAAAATCTTTTAAACATCTCAGTGAAGAAAAACTATGATGCTAAATGCCAAAAAAAAATATCTCCTACAGTTTGAGGCATTGCACGTTTGGCATTGTATGGCAGCGTAAGGGTTTAGGCCTCGGAAATTCTTAAAATGTCATAAAATTGGTAATTTTACAATGCAAAACTCGTGTTTTCTTGGGTCTTTAATGATATATTGTGAGGTACTTTAACAATATTGATCGAAGTCTCTAAAAGTTTACAACATATAAGTGCTAGAAGATATATAAGGAAATTAATCTGTTCATAATAATGCTCTCTGTACATTTTAACACCATGTACTACCTTATTCTACTGAGCTTACCAGCCCAGAGCTGACATCTATAATGGGCGCTGTAGGAATAATTTGTCTGGTCTTGCCCTCTTAAACACTTCTGTTTGGGAGCTTCTGATGTTACTGGTCTATATAACATCATTTTAGATTTCTAAAATACTATCTGAGAGGTTGAGACTCTGTATTATTATATTTCTTACTGCAGTAGGTATGTTGGAGATGCTAAAAGCATGAAAAAGTTAAAACGTAGGACCACATTTGAGATCCATTATTTAATTTTTGATTCCTCTTGCAATGTAGTTAGAGATTCCTCTTCCCTGTGTCCTCCCACCCCTAAATAGAAATAGTAATCTCATGCTTTCCAAGTCCTTCCCTTCCTATTCCTTCCATGCTGTGAAATCCAGAGATCATGTTCTAATGCTCTGCTTCAGCTGGTCTGTGGAAGAAACCTTGTTTGGCCTTTTGGCAGTTGCTGCTTGACCTGTTAACAGCTATTTCAGTTACGTATCAGCTTTTCCTCATATCAAATCCTTTGCCTGTCATTTATTTCACAGGTGTCAGTGATGAATGTTTCCCTACAAAAGAGATCAGCTATAAGTCTGGAACTGTTATAGAGAGGCATCTCTTGCCAGTTAAGTGATGTGTTGCTGGAAATAGGAGGTTCTAATGCTTCTTCCACATTATTGTTGATTCTATTGTCAACCAATATTTAACCTCGCTTCCTCATCCACAAGCAACAAAACTACAGCACGTCCTTAAATAACAGGGTTTTCTGTGTCCTGAGGTGATTTTTTTAAATTATTTTTTTTAAAAACAATCTTGGTAAGGTGCTTGACGTACTTCTCAAATTTGGGGCTTACTCTTTCTGTTTCTCTCATTTAGCAATTTAATCCTATGCACTGCCTTGCCCTTGTTGAATAGTGTTTCTACAATGCTCTCCTACAGAGTAGGAGAAAGGGTGTGTGAAGTAGGAGCGAAAAGTGGATTCCATTCATTTATTTGTATTTAAATAATTGAACTTAATTATTTCTAAGTTGCCCTTTCCCAATCTGTAAATATGAATTTTGCCTTTACCCCCACAGAGGTTTTGGGAAGATCAGCTCATTAAACTCAGTGTTCTTGAGATTCTTGGATGAAGGTCACATTTGAGGTGTCTGCTGCTGTTAAACTATTACTTCATTTGCCCTTTTGTGAGGTCTGAAACTGTGTTTACTTACAGGGATTAGATGGTGAATCTTTCCTTCCCAAAGAATCATAAGCAACAGCCAGCAGCTATGTTAGGAATTTCGACGACTCTGGTGTCAAGCAGTAAACTGATAATTGTTTACTTATGAAGCTTTCTCACTGGTTGTACTGTGCTCTTCTGCCTTGCGGTGGTCTACACCCACCCCACAAAATGAACCATAGCTAGGGCAGTTGCATAAGGCTATTTTTAAAATTAGGTTCTCTTACACCTATGGGTATTTGCTCATGAAGTTCTTCCTGTATATGTGCTAAAAAATTCTTCACCACCCTTTGAATCTTATCATCAGTTCACACTGGTATAATTCGACAGCTATACAGGTGGATATAGAGAGGCCATTTCCTCATCTATTGCAATTTACTGTCTGCTTCTAAAGTCTGGATCTGGGAAACATGCTGTATGCACACATTTGCCTTACAAGCTGGAAGCAGGCTGACCTAAACTCTTACGTTTTTCCTCTCTGCTGGATTTGCTTGAGAGGTTGCCTTTTGTAGGCCCAGCAAATAGTGTGGGACTCTCTTGATTCTCCACTTATAAATTGTGATTCTAATTCATCCTCTGTTCTGCTTTGCCAGGGAGACTCTTTTCTGATTTCTACCAGAATAGCATAAATTGACACAATGGACTTACTGTATTTGGTCTTCAAAGACCTTTGAAAGTATTAAATAACTGTAAATCCTCTACATGGTTTTAGGGTTAGAATAAGGAACCAACATGTGAATTGAGTTGTAAAATTATCAATTATTGAACGCTTCTTCAGCCATCTTCCCTAGAGTTGCAAATCCCCGAGACTTTCCCCACTTTTTTTTTTAATTTATTTTTTAAATGTGTAACTTGCTCAGGAAATGTTCTCTACCAGATGTTTGTATTGTGTTATCCTTTAGCCACATTAACACTCTCTGTTCCACAGCAGGTAGTGAATATACTTTGAAGGCTGTGGTGGTGTTTTTGTTTGTTTGTGGTGCCTTAGTTTTTTTAAGGTTTGAGTTTCTCATTTCCATGTTTGAGTTTTGATAAACAAAACCAATGGTTCCATGGAGACCCACATGCTGTAACACCCATCTCTAGCACTAAAAACTCTTTAAAACAAGTGTGCCATGACAAAGTTACAAGTGACATTATAAATTCTGACCTAAACCGTAAGCATTGGTGGGGTGTAGAACAAGCTGGTACATAAGTAAAATCTATTTATTGATTTACACATATGACTGTAACAGGCATTTGCTCTGTGCTTCTGTTCAAATTGCTGAAGGAAAACCTAGTGTGAGCATTATCCTTTGGCAGGGCTTACTCCTCTCCAGTGATTTCTTGCACGCGGGCCTAGGCTCAGTTAAATCCCTGAAGTCAGATGCATTCATGCCCTAAGAGAAAGCATACAGGACATGAAAAACAGTAAGAGCTCTACGAGTTTCACTGAGATGTGTATATTTGCCCTTAAGGGACTAGCATTTTGAAATAATGGCAGTATATGAGTTACTAATAGCTTTCAGGTTCCTGAGATAACTTTTCAAAAAAATATGCAAATTCTATTTACAATAATACAGAGTATAATTATCTTATCTTTTCTTTACTAGATACTGCAGACACCAGGTTTCAAGAGTTGTGCATAGCCTATGAGTGTCCTTGTACCTCTGGCTGTGTATGTTAAAGACTTAACCTATAAATTATCTAGTTGTGGAATATTCTAAATACCTCTCGTGTTTACGTACACTTGTATTTAGTGAAATGAGCATGGAAATGGATTCTGCCATTGTGTGAACTAAGTCCGTAGTAATTCATACACATAATGCTTCAGATTTGAATAACCTAAAGGTGAAATAGGAACTGCCTGGGGTTGATTCAGTGTGTTCCTTCTATGGTATTAGAGGCTTCACCTTGGCATGTGTGAAATCCAAAATTAGATCCAAAACGTATACCTACTGTTATATCTAAGAGTTTGTACCCCTTCCTGTTTCACTTTATAACATCTTGGCTAACGTACCTGAATATTTTGACCATCAATATGAGTATTCAATGCTGTTTTGTTCTTACCTAGCCTCAAAGGCATTCTGTGGCTTTGAATTCTACAGAGCAATTATGAGTCGTTTGCTAATACTTTTCAACAACACTTGTTTTCATGCCAGGCAGGATTCAGGCTTCAAATATTAATCCAGGCTAGAAATACTTATTACAAGTTCCTGAAAACACAAGGAGTTCAAAAGTTGTCATGAAAAACATGCAACTCTGGTGCTCTCTTGTGATAATGTTGCTGGTCTTGCAACAGCATGATATAAAATATCTTTCAAGTGATGGTAATGCACTTTGTTACTTGCAGATATCTACACTTAGACGCTAAAGTATATTCAGGATGCAGTTATAACTTGGATGCTTTCTGCTCTCCAGCAATATACCCCAAGTAGGTGGACTAAAATTTGATTGAGAGCCATATCTCAAATTTTAAAACGGAAGTTGTTTGGGGGATTATTATATGAACAGATTAAAGCATCATGCTTTTAAGTATATTTTGAATTTAAATTTGGCATTGTGACAGTACATACTTAAGAATTCATCCAGGCTTGAGTGTTGTCATCTGTTAATCAAAACTTTAAAAATTTCGGTGTTAGGCAAGTGTGTGGAAGAGAACTAAGTGCCTGGAGGCAGAAAAGGCCTGATTTCTATATGATAAAGTACTGCATCCCAAACTAAGAAAGCGTTAGCTGCAACTGTAATTTTCCTCTGAATTAACATCTCCTCTACCCTCCAGCACCTTTTTTTCTCTCTCCCATATTGCTAGCTTAAAAATAAGGCTGGATTCAACACGTGTTTGCCAGTCTCAAGTGCCTGTACAGCACCTGTTCTGGAGACAAGCGAAGCATACTGACATAGTTTGCAAACTCAACAGAGATGAGTTTTCATATTTTCAGAAAGAACTCTCTTATTCAAGCATGTTTAGCAGCTGTACTTACAAGAAATGAAGGAAGGGACAAGTGTGTTGAAGGTCACTGGTCTAGAAAAGTTTCCAGAACAAATGGTTTTCCTCCCAGGTCCTGTAATGGAAACTGGTAACACTGTTATGGTCCCTCTTCAGAAACCCTACTAACTTTTTCCACCGTACAGAATTGTGAGGGGGAAAAAAAATCTAAACGATTCTTGCAGCTGCTTTAGCATTGCTCTCTCACAGGGTTAATTTTGATCCCTGCAGGATCCAGCCTGTAAAATACAACGCCAGCATGTTGTGTCTCAGACATCCTGCTGACACTACTCTGCTTATCTAATCGTACTAATATTGACATATGACTGCTTCTCCTTTATTCTGTGGTAACCCTTGTTCTTTAGATACATACAATTCAGTGCAGATATGTTAATGTAATCTGGACTTGTAGCTTTTAGTCATGTACTGCCCCTCCCTGGGGTCCTTTGGTGAATTTAAAGGCCTTCAGCGGGTAAGACATGTTCCTACTAGACATGTTCCTACAAAACGTGAACACATGAAAACTTTCCTACAAAACATCATTGATTTTAACACTTTATAGTTTTTTGATTTTTTTAACCTAATTTTAGAATAATAGAGAACTTAAATTTAAAATTATTTTTAAAAGACTTGGGGGAACTAGCTGAAATATTTGTTTGAATTTGTAAATGTAAAAATTCTTTCTTATAATGACGGTTCAGAATAAGTTGAAGAGCTGTAAGTTGAAAAAAAAAAAAATCCAAACTTCTGAACTTCTTTTCTTACAAAATGTTTAACTGATAAGAATGTGTAGTGGCTTTTTGCTTCAAAAAAAAAAAATAAAAATACCGTTTAAGACCTCTATTTTTTCAGAAGATGGCTCTTCTGGCACAGATCATTTGGGCAATGCAACGCATTGTCACGGTGAACAGTGCTCTCTTTTAAGAATGTTTATTACTTCCTATATTTTTGTGCACACATCTTGGGTGCTTTGAGTCATGATGTGCAGCTGCTATAGGCTGGCTCAGCTCTTCAGGCACTGTCTCACTTCTTACTGTCTGAAGCTGTAGCCCAACAGCTACTGGATTTGTAAGTTAGAGGTCTGTGCCTACCAGCTGAAAATGAGAGATGGCACTTGGCCAAAACATTAGGCTCAAAAAAACTTCGAGCTTTGACACTAGAAATATTATCTATTATTCTATTCTTATATCTCCATACTATCAAATAGTCATGACCCTATGCAAACAAGTTGGGAACAGATAATATATCTCAAGTGTCAGTGGAATTTTATTAAGCTCAGTTTTCCAACGAACAGCTGTGGACTGAAGATCGTTTCGTCTGTATATCTCTACTAAAAAGAACTCATTCTGGTTGTGGTTAAAGATCCTTAAATATCTCTATATATTGATATTTGAAAATAAAAGCAGTAAAGCTTTTCATCTTATGTGGTTTATTACAGAGATGTTGTTTCTGAAGATACTTGCTTAAGCAATATTTAATCTCAGGGAGGATGTATCCTACCTCTCTCTCATCAGAAGCAGGGTATTCTACAGTTTTGCAGAGAGAGAGCTAATAAGCTGGCTATAGTGGAAGGCTGTAAAACGGGTAATGCCTCTAGCTGGGTGAAATATATTGCGTAAACCTAATCTGTTGTATGAGCTAAGCTTCTCAGGGTGGTAAACAATATAGAAATGTTACCGATAGTGCAGCCTCACCAAAGAAGCAAGTTATGATTGATTTACCCTAGCAATACCGTTATACCTCTCATAGTTTGAGGTCATCATGCCTCAGACACTTGTAATTCACTATTAAACCATTAAATTACAGAATCAAAATCTGCAAATCTTGAGACCCCAGTTTTCCCTTTGAATTCATTTTCAGTACTTGCAAGAGCCCAGAATTCAGGAGGAAGATTCCTGAGCTGGCAGTATTGAAAACTATCTGAGCATCTACCTTAGCATGCTATTAAGCTGTGATGCACTGGAAGTTATGATACAGTTGCTGTGAGTATTGTAGTCTGCCTAGCCAAGTTAAAAAATGAACAAAGAGAGCTGCTGCGAGTTCACTTACACAGTAAAGAGAAATATGTTGGGGGGGTGGGAGGGGGGGAATGTGTTTGAGGTGTCAGTCTAATATTTTTACACACCTACTTAGATACTTTCCCCTAGAAATATCTATTTGCTATACATCATTTCATTCACGAGTGTGTAATTACAGGTTATCATTTTTAATCCTATTAAAGTAGTTAATCCAACAAAGAGTTGGGAGAAAAAGCATGCAAATAGTAAGAATGCAAGGGATGGGTGTGTCAGTCTTACTTGCCAAAATACAGGGTTATGATATGATTGTTATTTTCAAATAGATAATTTCAATTAGTTTGAATGAAGGTAGATGCAGAGGGTGCCTCTGACTTTGAGATAAGTAAATAACAAAATTACAAATCATTCTGGCTGTGATGTAAGTAGCTACAGTTTCACCGAATTCCTTAAGGGAAACCCAATTCAGGGAGGGTATGGCCCTTCAGGAGATCAGAGAAGCTGATTTACGTCATCTTGCCCCCACTGACAGTCACCACCTGGTGCGCTGGCACCTGACAGTGACTTAAATGTGACAGTAACATTACACAGGTGTGAATAAAGCAGGAAACAAAACAATAGCGAATCAGGACCATGAAGTACTATTGGGAAATATTTGGTTTACGGTGTGCAAACAGGTTGTTCTTTCAGTTTGAGAAAGAATTTTGCTCTGTAAGTGTTGGCTAGGCTTTATCAGACTTGAGATGAACCAAGACCACACCTGATGGATCTGTACGTATGTCACAAGGGTATACACAACATCTAAAGTAGTCCTTCCAGTGCTATATATACAGTTGGAAAGGTACATGACCTCCAGTCTTGTTTGATGCCCTTCTGGCTCTTGTGGTCTTTTTCAGCAAGAAACAGTTTAGAAACTTCTTTTAAAGTAGAGCAGTATGAATGCATCACTCCTTGAGGAGAAGTTTTGGCTGTGTCTCAAAAATAGAGTAGGATTTTCATTCTGTAGAGGATTGGCAAAAGAGAGTAATTCTTAATGGAATTATTCAGGAATTCCTTGAACTTTTCGGCATTATGCAAATATAGGCCTAAGATCTAATGCAAATATGAGTTTGCTTAATTACACTAATTTAAATCATCCTTTATATTTATGTTTCTGATTAAAAAGGAAGTCCTTAAAAAATAGTTTTGAAATTAACTCTTTGGCCCTGTACTACAGAGCACTGACAAATCTTTTTGATGCACCAGCAGCCTGTTTTGATTTAACTGTTTTAGCCAGTTTGTGTTGTTTCCAATTTATCTACTGGTCGTAAGGAACTCTTCAAATATACAGACTTTTTCAAATTTCAGAATGCCTTCACGTAATCGACTGTGAGCAGAGCTGTGTTTAGAAATAGGCATGCTCAGTACAGGAGGCCCCAGTTCCGCTACTGGAAGAAATATGTTGTGATTCTGTCAGTAGCAGCAGAAAACTTGTATTGGTTTTTCTTGAAGAGACCAAAAATGCCCATGTAAATAGAGACGTGGGGAGGGTGGAACGTCTTCAGGCGCCGCTGTTGAACTAGGGTGATGGGGTCCGTCACTAGGAACAACTGGCAGCTAGGTTGTGCCAGGGGCTGCTTAAGCCTCCACCAACCAAGTACCTGGGAAGCATGAAAGTACCTCAGCCATTCAGGCTCTAAGTCAGAGTTTAGTTCCTTCAGTACCAGAATTTATGGGATTGCAGTGCTCTGGATTTTTCTGGTAGTTGGTTAATACATGATGGCGCTTTTTTTTGCTTGATGCTTTGTGCACTGTGGTATGAAATCTCTTTATGTGCAGTTTATCCGAACAAGTGTCACTGCTTGTGAAGTGACGGTGCCTCCATCGTGGTGCCGATACCCAGACCGCATGGCACACGGCGTAAATTCTGCTTTCAGAAGATTTGGGATTGAGGAGCACTTCTGCTCCTCTCCTTCAGCATAGTTTCATAGAGGTCTGAATAAGAATGTTTAAATCATGTTGTGTTAAAATATATATTTCTGTAGCGGGTGGTATCCATTTGGAGACAGGTTAAGAAATGTTGTAAGGGGCAGCTGGGGAGTAACTTGTAGCGCTGTCTCCTGAGGGGCAAGTGCTGCTCCTGAAGCGAGGGAGCTGTTGCCTGGGGTCAGTCACACACTTCCCCGCTTGCTTATTAAAAAGGCCGGGTGAAATCCCCCACGCTTCTGGGCTGGATTAAACTCCCCGGGGCGGCCTCACGGGCGGCTCCTGGCGGGACCGCGGCGGGGCCGGGGCCTTTCGGGGGCGGCGTGCGGGGCCCGGCAGGTGCTCGGCGGGGCCGGGCCGGAGCCCGGTGCCGCCTTCGCGCAGCCGCCCCCCGGGGAGGGGCCGCCCGCCTCCCCCGCCCCGCCGAGCCCCGGCCGGAGGGGCCGCGCTCCCGGCCGCACTCGCCCGCTCCCCGGAGATGCTCCCAAACGCGGCCGCCGCCTTCGCCGCCGACGTGCTCCGCGCCTTCGGCACCAACGGGAGCCTGTCGGCCGCCCAGCTCTCCGCCCTGCTCGGCCGCCCGGCCGCCGCGTCGCCGTCCCAGCTCCTGCCCCAGCCGCACCACAACCAGGTAGCGCCGAGGGCCGGCACGCGGGGAGCGAGGAGACGGGGCCAAGGTCCGCGGTGCCCCCGGGCAAAGGTAGCGGCGGGCGGGAGCTGCTCGCGGCCGGGGAGCGGGTTGACCTGCTCGCCCTGCCGGAGCTTCCCTCCGAGAGGTGCACGGGCAGATCTTCGGGGAAAGCGACACCTGGGAGCGGAGGCTTGGCCGCTGCGGGCGTGGAGGAACTTCCACAGTTGTTCACGTCTTTCCAGTAATTGAGCGCTGAGTGTCCCTTCGTCAATTCATCCAGTAAAAGCTTTTTAAAGTGTTTAATTCGCTGACTAAATCTGACCAGAATACCGCTCATTTTTTCATGAAACTGTTTTGCTCTGTCTAGTGTCTCCAAAGAAAACTCAGACCTCGTTGCTACTTTTAAATGCTATATCATTTCGTATCTCCGGAGCATCTTAGAGTGCCTTCCTTTCCCTGAATGGGAGTTCTAAGGCTGGCAGAAATTTCCCTATGCTAAGTCCTGTCAGCCGTGAAAATGAAAGGAAAACAGGGATGATTGCTGTGGTTTGGTTCAGCTCCTCGAGAAACAGAGGAGGCACGCTTCTAGGGACCATGAGGCGCTTTTTACTTATTTATTTATTTATTTTAACATTTGGAGCAGTAGCTCTTCATCAGTAATGTAGACAAACCTTGGATAAACTGCGTTTGTTTCAGAAACAGTGTGATTCTGGTGTCTGTACCTTGACCAGGGGCTTAATTTGGAGTTAATGCCACCAAAATCAATGTAGTATTCAGTATAAGCGCAGCAATATTTCCCAGAGTCACTGCTTCTCTTTCAAATTTCACAAACTGAACACTGTTCCAACACAGTGTATTTAAAAAACATTTATATACAAACATTTCCTGCCGCACACACTAAATACAAGTTTGCAGTGTTGAATATGGTTATGAAAAGAATCTTTCTTTAAAGGGGCTTAGAAATGAGCAGATTCCTCAGTCCTTCAGCTTCTACCTATGTAAAAGCACGTAGCCCTTGTACGCAGGCTGCAGAGGAAAATAAATGCTCATTTTAATTACTGCCAATGCGTATTCCTCATAAATAATTTGAAATTTAACTGAAACATTTTTATTTTTTTAACAGGCCTGTTTTAGTTGTGTCCTTTTGGAAGAATATCTAGGGTACCATACTGAAACGTGTACCTTTTTTGTTGAGTTACTTGTATGTCTTAAAATTGACTTTACAGCTGCTCTATCATCTAGTACCATTTAAGCAAGTGCTCTTAACCTGCAGGCTCTCAATCCCTTGTAGGTGTTAAGTATATCAATGACTTTGGGCAGGGGCTACACGCTAATGTGTACTCATACTAAGTAAGTTGGGTGGCTGTTTTCAAACACTGACTCATGCTTTGCGCTTACAAGCTCATAATTTAGAGGATCCACTGGTTATGGAAAAAAAGATGTAAAGTGGCCTAATCTAATTTTTTATGTTGTAAGGCATCAGAGGCCTGAACTCTGCTAAATCTTAATGGAGAAAAATAAATACCTCGTGTGTTTTTCAGGTAGGCTGGATCATCCATTGAGGCTGCACAGATATATGACTGTAGGAGGAAACAAGGTTTATCTCAGACTTTCAGTTCCTAACTTCATTGTCCAGAGCTAGTGGGATGACTCCAAGCCCTTTCTTCCAGTGAAGATAACACGTCCCTGCTCTATCAAGAGTCCCTCATCCAAGCCTGAAGCCGTTTTAGTGCAGAGCTGATCTGTAAGGGACAGGTGATAGTGCCCTTCAAAAACCAGCAGGAAGGAACAGTCTCTGTTAGTGTTGTCCCAGCACTGGTCTTTAGTGTAAGTGTTTCACTCAGATAAAAATTTCAGTAACCTTACTTATCTCCAAAGATCCACTGGAAGCTGATCCATTTTCTTAAAAATTGAAAGTTTGGATGCGTAAGTCAGAAGGAGAGGGATGTCTGATTTCTGTTTTCCTTTGATACCGAGGTTGACTTGAAAAGATAAGGCAGAAGAAAAAATGCTTTAATTTGTTCATGATGGTGTTTGAACATATACTTGTATAAAATTTTACAGGCGTTTGTGGTAACTTAAATTGTATGATGTCCATGAAGACATGTGTGTGTGTCTTACAGGACAAAAAATAACCAACGATATTTTTGAGTTTTAGAATTCTTGACTGAGCTGTCTGCATTTCTTATGTTTTAGCTTTCTTTTTTCTTTCATCGTGCATTTTTTTAATTCTCTGTGTTTTGTGTTTGCATTTTCTTTGCTCTTCACTTTTTTTTTTTTCTGTTTTCGCCTTTCCTTAATGCATAAGCTAAGACTTCTTTTCAGGGAAATAATAGTAACTGAGGAAACTCAAATAGTAGTCACTGCTGTTTTTTCACACTTCACTATGGAATTCCAACACGTTTTAGTTCTACAAATATGTATAGAACTACTAACAATTTAATGCTTAATGTAATAGATGATGGCATGTTTACTCACTGTTCTACATTATTAGCAAGATGTAAAAACAAAACTATATTTGATCTTCTGTCATCACATTCATTGTGGTATGATATCAATATATGTGTATGCTGGAGGTTTAAACTACGTGCTCAGAAGTTTTAGTCAAAAAATGCATGGAAAGTAAGTGGGCGTTGGAAAGAAAGCCTGTTAATGTTGCCTTTATTTTATGCTTTGGGGTAGTCAGAAGGTGCTAAAATCATACTCCAATTTCTTTCTTTGACTTTTCTAAAACTATATTTATGCTGAGCCTTTATGTTATGCCTGAATACTGTCTTAATGTAACGTATTTTGGTTTTTATATCAAACATTTGGACAAAACAAAGTGAAAATCTTAGCGATCAGCTATCACGCGTTTTCACGTCACCATGAGTCAAAACAGTAACTTTGGTGGTTTGGATGAACTAGAACTAGGCTAGTATCTGCTTTGGTTTTTATTTGTTTGTTTGGATGTTTTGGTAGTGTTTCACTAGTTCACTAGTGCTTCTTAGAAGAAGGATGAATGGTCTGACAGTGTGTGGCTTATGGTCTTGATCCAGCACCATGAGCTAACATTGCCAGGTCAGTGAGAAGATAAATAGGCTTTTCTGTTCTACCCCCAAAGTAGTCTTATTGCTACAATATCTTCAGTGAGTTTCAGCATTTATGGACATTTTTCAGCTCCCCACATCAGGCTGCCTTGAACATGTTGGGGTGTGTATGTGACATCCCTAAAGCACACAAAGGTAAAGCAGCTTTACATGCTTGGACTCTTTCTCGTAAAGTGCTGCTTATTGAATGCGTGGTTGTCTCCTAGTACCCAGTCCACACCTGGATAAGTGAAAAAAAAAGTATCACTGAATCAGCATTAAATGCTTTGATTTGTTACAAGTAAGTTGGGGAAGACATTAATTTGTCTTTATTTTGCCTCATCCAGGCTCAGGCTAAGTCAAAAAAAAAAAAATATTCATGGTATTCCTTCTTTGCTGTTGTTACTGTGTGACCCACTGCTCAGCCCTGGTGTGGGCTAGGATAGGATTTAATCTGGCAACATCTAGAAACCACAGTGACAGGTTGCTGTTGGTATTTCAGTGCTTCACATGTGCAATGCTACAGATAAAACAGAGGTAGAGCAAAGGTAAGAACGTGGCAGAAGGTCAGAAAAGGGAATGAAATGTTTACAAGATGGTTGGTACCATAGCATTTGTTATTAATTTTCTTGTTAGAGGTCTCCTTGCATTATTTTTGTCTGAGCAAGTTATCCTATCCTTTCCTGGAAAGAATGTGGTGAGCTTGGCATATGCTTTTCATTTATATAGATATGTGATACTGGTGTGAAGAGAATCAAGATAGTTGGGCATCGCTTTATTTCATTTACAATCTTAAAAGAAAATCCCATATTGGTCAATCATTTTTTGGCAGCAGCTTACCATGAGAAAAGAAAACATTTAATTGAGTAACCTAGTTGATGGTTTATTTATTTTTTTTTTGTCTGAATACGTTGCAATGCTGTGAATTCTAGTGATTGAAGTCCTCTTTAATTGTGATAAAAGCATTTATGATTTTTTTTAACAGTTCAGAGACATGAGCAGTTATATCTTCTTTGAAGATAGGAGTTAAACACTGGGTAACAGTCACGTTGTGGCCAGGTCCAGTCCCTTCACCTTAAGCACCGTGACAAGGCTTACTGAGTAGCAAGGGACAGATGGGATGGTAGACTTAATGAGCCAGGACGTCATTCTCAGTCCCCTCTTCCATGACGCTAGATTACCTTTTGGCTGAGGTTATCTGTCAGTCTTACAAAATAAATAGCTTGTGTTTTTACAGAAGTGTGGTTGTCTTAATGTATTTATCCTGCAAAGATAAGTACAGAGTTTTTCAGTGTGCAAACATGAGTTGTTCCAATCCAAGGCTTCTAATAGATTGAATCTTTTAATTAATCCCTTAATTGTGCCAGTGAACTCACACAAGGTTGCTTTTCAGCACATGGATGCATGTAGGAGTTGCTGAGAGGATGAGGTGACTTAAAACAATGAATCATTTTAGGAATTGTTATCCTCTGGGTTTGTCCCCGATCTAAATAATAGTAGTAATTAAATAAAATGCTGTTCCTTGTCCTCATATAAAAGCTCTCTTGTCCGATGGTATTTCTAACATATTTGTTTGTATATAGCCAAAGCTGTAAGTCTCAAGTTTTCTAATTCATGCTGTGCCTGAGTAATATTTTCACTCCATAATCGGTTCTTTTTTTCAACCTACAATGTGGTTTGTGTTTTTGTAAACTAATATTAATTTGTTAGTATTTTAAATTACTTGTCATCCATTCTATATTTCTAGGGAAGAGATGTTAAAGATCAGTTCTCTTAGAGATAGCCATGTTATGAATCTCAGTGCGTACTGGCTTGTTTTTCTATCAGCTTTTCACTGCAGACCTTTAGAAATGGCTGTGGGCCAGTAATGCAAGAAGCATGGTATAGGAACTATTCCTATAGACCACAACTATCCTCTCTTTTTGTTTCATACTGGAAATATTAGCTACATATTTTGCATTATTTCATAATGCAGAGTTAATGGTAAAATGATGAGGCACAGAACCAGTTTAGAAAAGCTCCAGAAGTTCATGTATTGGGCTGTAAAAAAAACCTCTCTTCAGTGATGATTTCTTTGTGCACTACTTCCACTGAGATTAAATGGGTCAACATGCTTTAAAACAAAAACAATAATTGTTGCTATCAAGCTATATTTATTTTAAATAAATATATTTTTTAAAGATATATTGAGGCTTTGACATCAGTGTTGATACTGAAAGATGATTCTATATCCACACTGCTTGTAAACCTCTGTTCAGGAAAACTTTTCAGTATATATTTCGGTCTTCAAGGTCTCATGGCCTCAACAAAATTTAGACATTTGTTTAAGTTCAGGTGTGTACGTGAGTGCTCTCCTAGACTGGGTCATTCAAGAAGAAGGGCAGGAGCATTCTGGATGTAATTTGGCTGAAGCCACTCGTATTGGCCTGAAAGCTCTTTTCCTCCAAGCTAAATAAGAAATAGTCAAGTTAAAATGGTATGTGCATGCCTTTCACCTTGTAGACAGTAACATTTATTAGTGGAGATGGAGGCAGCTCTGAAATAAATGACTTGCAGTTGCTTTGGCTTATCTCTAGAAGGAATATACTTTATAAATAATAATCCTGAATTATTGGAGGAGTGCTATGGAATCTGAAGGTAAAACTGAAAAGAACAGGGAGTGACCATTTGTTTGCAATTTGTTAAGGCTTCCAGTGCTCTACTCCTGCAATCACACTGAGACTCGCTACAGTGAATGTCTCGTGCTAAAAGCTTTACTTCTTTTCTTGAGACTCATCCCTGGTGTGTGTTGTACATCAACAAGCCAAACCACTGTTGTGTGCAGCCAAGAAAGAACACTATTTGCTTATTGATCGTTATAGGAAAACATGAATGTGAATAAATGGAAAGCATGAGATGAAAGACCTCTGTGATATGGAACATTTCATATAAAAGTACTCAATTTTTCTGTGGAGATATAGTTTAATGTATTTTATAGTTCAAGTATTTTGTTTTTTTGGTTGAAAATAACCAAGAGAGCAACCAGCCCTGTTCCCAGCCCGGTTTAGCACTGCTGTGTACATTTGTCCTTGACCCATTAGGTACTGACCCTGAGCTGAAGGCAAAGTGAAGGTCCGAAGTAAGAGTGTCTCACAGGAATTTGGGATGGTCTTACAAAATAATCCTTGTTGCTAATAATTTTTGCTGTAAAATGAATGAAAAAATGTTGAATGCTGCCATTTGGACAATTTATGAACAGCTAGTTTGAGGAAATATGCAGCATTACTGTGGAGTAGAAGCAGTCATATGAATGAGCAGTCATGGAATTAACAGTCTTTTTCTGATGCTACTCTGACACTAAGATTTTAAGTGTATCTGGTCTGTTCTTAAATGTAATTATTTTGTAATTACATGGGATTTTAACTATTTTGAAGCTATTTTTCCAAATATTTGACTGTCCCGGTTCATGGGGCAGAGGATTTGGAGATGTCAATGTAAAACATGTTTCATTTATTTGTGAGTTATCTTAAAATACTTAAAATCACTTCTGCCTCACATTAAACAATCACCAGGTTTTCACATGCAGTGTACAAACAGTGTGTATACTTCCTTGAAAATGTGTTACAGCATTTTCGTGTTATAAATCTTGTGTTTCTCAGTGTGTGACTTGTTTTTTGTTTTGTTTTGTATTATTGTATTAAGTTGGCAAAAAACCCCTTTTTGTTCCAGTGCTTGACTGGGGAGGAAATCTTTTCTTTGCATGGAATACCGAACAACAGTCGTATATCAAATTCAGACTTCTCTACAATATGTCCTGCTGTTTTGCAACAGCTAATTTTTCACCCGTGTGATCATCAGGAAAATGTTGTGGATACATCTAAACCACATTCTTTACAAGGTCAGTTATATTATTTCATTGATACTGTGATTAGTGTGCGGGTTTCTTAGCTAAATAGTAACTATTTATCTATACGTAATAGGAATGCCTTGTTTAAGGGGATATAGTTATAAAGTGGGAACATAAGAGGGTGCTTCAGGTCACCAGGGTACATAAACAAATATCCTCTCTCTTGACAGTGATCTTTTCAAAATGTTTTAGGGAAAGGCCAGTAGATAGTTATGGAGTAATTTGTTCATTAAAGAAAAAGTCTTTCTGACCTGTTTTGTTTGCACAGTAGTTTGTGCCCTGAGGCATAAGAGCTCTCACTAATAGCTGGTTAATAGGAGAGAAGGTGGAAGCAGGAAAAAGTTTGTGCAGATGATTTGCAATGGGATGTCAGACTCAGTGGGGCGTGCAAGCATCAGGCTAACTCATGGTAAAATTGCTAGGAGGCTGCATTTAAGTGGAATTATTTGCAATTGGATGTCAGGACACCAAGGAGGCCCGTGACTGCTGTTTTCCTGAGGGAAAGACTCATATTTTTCTGAACTCCCACTCTTGCCTTCTTGCCATCTTCTGTGCTGCTCCCTCTACATGGAACATCATCACATGCCTGAATAACCTTAATCTTCCTTCCTCCTATTTTTCTCATTGTTATTTTTATATTTATTGTGCACAGAACTGTACAGTGCAATAGAAAATATAGGACAGGGATGAATCAGCTGGTTAATGAAGTTACTTGTTCCATTGATAAAGATCAAATTTGTATATTATTTATTTATTTGACTCAGTATTCCAAATTAATTCATTATTCCCAGGGATTCAACTGACTTAAAGTTAAAAACTGGGATATTGGATGAGCAGATTCCCAATGGTAGTATTTATTAGCAAAGGTACTGCAGTGTTTTTTGTAACTTTTGAAATTTTAGAATTAATAGCACCCTGATTGTTGTAAGTGAGAGTAGTCACTAAGAATTACACATCATTCCTAAAACTTACCTGTGCCACTGAATAATTAAAAATATATTTGATTAATCACAACCATGGCATCAATTTACCATGATTGTTTATACCATATGAAGGCACATATTTTCAAGAAATTTACAATACCTACACTACAATGTAAGATCTGTCTTTTTTTGTTGTTGTTTGCTTGTTTGGTTTTGTTCTGGAGGGGGTGTGTGTGTTTAAGTACGGTGATGTGGAAAGCTTGCTCTGTAGTTGATTGCCTAAGCTATTTAGACCACCCCTCCTATTTTTCTTTTATCCTGCCAGCTCAGAAGCAGTGTCCAGTAGCCAGATAAGCAAGGCAGTCTTTTCTCTGCCCCTCCCTTGGCTGCAGCATGAGAAATCTGCGAGGCCCATGCTTAGGGTATTTTAAACCCCAAGCATATGAGGCTGTGACACACAGTGGTATCTGTTTTGAAGGGAGATTCACAGAAATGTCCCGTGCCAAATGAAGGCTTTACTGCAAATGTATCCTGCTGTTAATTTATGTGTTGTCCCCCTCCCCCTGCCCCACCACCAAGTGAATCAATATTGTGGCAGCTTTGGGACCGGCTGATTTCAGTTATTGCCTATGATGCAAAATCCTCAGTGCATGTTTCCAGCTCGGCCGATGTGAGTTTTCTGCTCAGGGACTCCCACACATTTAAGCTCTAAGTCCCTGTTCTCCAAAACATGAACAGACAAGACATAAAGAAGAATTTAATACAGTGAGCTTTACGGGGCAGCTGCTTGCAATAATAATAATAAAAAAATGTTGTGGAAGCAGAGTAAAAGTTAAATGACAGCGGATAGAATGTCTTTTTTCCCTGGGTGTTGTATATGCTGTATATCAAATATCTAACCTAGCTGTCCTTAGGGGCACACTCATGTCCTTCCCTTTCTTGCTTCTCTGCAATGTAATAGGGAGTAGTATAAAGCGGCATGAAATAGCTGGAAATGCCCAGTGGCATTTCTTCTGTCCGAGGCAAACAGAGTCTGTGTGGTCTGCTTGGCTTTTTCAGCAAGGTTTTAACACCCTGATTTCTTCTTCATTCCAGGAAGGGGCTTAGGAGGAGCCTGAGCCTGTCTCAGGAAGGCCCAGAGCAGTGGTCCCCACTTCTTGTGAGGAACAATACTGATCAGTGGTGCCCTGAGGTGGACTTGCTCTCCTGCCATTTATTTTTTGGATTTATCAAGCTTTGGCATCTTGGTGGTCTCTTTGTTGGGGCCAGAGTTGTAGAGACAGGAAGAATAATGGTTGTTGGCAAAAGCCATCCATGCCACCAGCCTCCGGGTAGGCTGTGTGTCAGTGCTTGGCTCTGGTACATGAAGTCAGCCTGGCCAGCTCTCTGGGGTGGATGCACTCAGGGAAAACTTAGTGGGGATGGAGCCCTAGTGAATAAACCCAATTTTAAGACAGCAGTGCGCACATGGTATTGTGACATACAGTCCATAATGCAGCAATGAAGCAACTTTGGCAATATTGGTTATCTTGGAATTCTATCACTTTCGTTTGTTTGTTTGTTTTCTATTTGTGGTATTTTTCTTGCAGCACCAATTCCCCTAATTGTATAATTGGGGTAATCTTTTTTAAACATTGTTATTTGCAATTGCAGTTCGGGTCAACAACACCTTCCTGGGGAACATATAAGGAAGATCTTAGGTTTATTTTATTCCTTTAAAAGATTTATTAGTTTAAACTAGTCCCCATACTACTGAGGCTCACTGCAGGGCCTGTGGAATGCCTAGGACGGAGAACAATTTATTCCTTCATTATCTGATGTTATTTGATTATGTAGTTTAGTTCTTCCTTTTTCTTCCACTTTGGGTAAATAAATAAGAAATAAAATATCAGTATGCAAAATCCCAAGGACTGAGCCATCCAGATTAGATCAGATTTTTAAAAATAAAATGCATCTGCCTTCTGGCCTCACTTATCTCTGGTAAATTAGGAAGAAGAAAGGCTTTTTTGTTGCTGTTGTTGTGACAAAAGTGGGTACTACATACCAGTGGATTACATCTTTATTTGCAAACATAGGTCCTTTAGTACACTGGGACATGTTCCACTGCATTAAGCATACAAAATGATGAAAGGTGTATCATTTGTAGCATGTACTTCAATTTAAGTGTCCCAGTACATGCTGCTCTTCTGAACAAAGAGTACCGGCATGAATGTTACACCGTTGTTAGTAAAGCAAGTACTATTGTGAGAATTTCTCTCGGCATTTGGCAATAACCTGTTTTTCTGTGCTTGCTTTAAAGCTCCATTCTGCTATCATTTTTGTCACCCACTGATTTATATGTACCATTTGCGAATTTGTCCTCTTTGTCTTTTGTTGTAGAAAGTAATAGTAGTAGGGGTTTTTAATCATAATTTTTGAAATTTGTTCTAATTTCCTGTGTCTGTGGCAAGGTAATTTGGGCTTATACACTAAATATTATATATATATATATGTATATATACACACACACATATGTATTTTAACTCAATTTCAAACGTGTATTTTGCACAGGATAAATGTGTAGGAGTTATCTGTATGTTAAACTGAGAGCCTCCTGCTTCTATGGTAATCCCAAACTGCAAACAGCCTCTGTGACTCATGATGACGCTGGAACCCCATTTGTTTACTGTAGACTTGATTTCAAAAATGCATTCACAAGCGTAATTATCTTTTATTGTGATGGAAGTTATGCTCCTGTGTAGCTTAGTGAATCTAACCATATCTAGTTGTATGTTTTTCTTCCTCTCTCTGTCTCTCAGAAATGGCAAGTGAATGTTTTGGTTGGCATTGACACACCTCTTGCAAACGCTTTAAATGCTTCTAATGCTTTCTGTTCTTCCTGTTCTTGACACAATATAAAATTCATCACAAACGAAAATTGTGTCCCTGTGCAAACAAAGCATAGCAATCCCAGTTGCAGGTGATGAATCTGGTTTAGCGTGTTTGCTGACAACGTGTTACAGGAAAGTTGGGCTGCAGATTGCAATCTGATCCGTTTCTGTTACGCAGAAAGGAATTTACGGTAACTTCTCTATGTACATATGGCAAAACTGATAATGAGGCTATTACATGGATGCAACTTTTTGGATTATACCAAACTGTTCTCATATATCCAACACTGTTGGCTTTGGTTTTAATTTGTGTTGGATTTTTATAGACAACCTGTCTATGTGGATATCTTTGTGATTCTGTGGCCTCACTTGAGGCAGTGTTGTAGACTTTTTCAGTGCAACCTTTAAAGCTTTTTTGTACTTACAGGGATTTGAGATGTAACTGGGTAAAACAGTGGACGTGCACAGAGGCAAAACTTTTTGATGCTTGTGAACAGCAACAACAAAACTCTCAGAACCTGTAGTTCAGATGCCAGAATAATTACGATATGGCTTCATATAAATCCTGGTGTCTGAACTCTGAAAATCTGGGACAATGCTTATGGTGAAAGAAGCTAAATTATGGCCAAACTAGGTGCATATGCCACTTCTTAAATAAATAAATAAATAAATAAATAAAAATGTTCCTCCTTTGTGCCCATCTTTTTGAACCCAGAACCTCTCTTATGTATGTTTTCATTTCTCTGCTGTAATAGTCTCTACTGTGAGCTATCTTCCACCTCATAAGTGTGATAAGTAGTGATGGGCAGTGTTTTCAACAAAGCAGAAGTACTTTGAACTGTAGGAAGAGGAGGAGTGATAGGAACAGAAAGTTACCACCTCAAGATGATTTGAAGGAGTCATCCTTTATCAGGAAGGATTTTTGGGTGTAGGACAGCCAAGACAGCAAACTTTGTGTCTAGGAGTTGCTCAGGAGTAAATGACAATTGGACCTGCAACCCTGAGATCGGTAACAAGATTTGTCTTAAGCCTAAGCTATAGCTACCTTGATGAATATTGGCTTAAGCTTTAGTTTTCAATCTTCACTGACTGTAGAGAGAGTTGATTTATACTATCAGCAGATAGACTATCTGAGATATTAAAAACTGAAACTGGGCTTGTATGTGGTCCCAAACAGTATTCCTGCAAATTTCCCCTCTGTGAGTATGTGTCTTAAATATCAGTGCGTATTTAAGGTTTTATATTTGTAAAGTATAATTTCAAGTAAGGAAAAAAGTATTTTTCTCAATTCCATGCCAATTCAGATGTTAGAAAAATCAAAAGCAGCCTTAAGTGGATTTTATACTAAAATATTTTATATTTCTGTTTGTTTATCCACAGTTTGGGGATTTGGGTTCCTGGCTGTGACTATCATTAACTTGGCATCACTCCTGGGATTGATTTTAACTCCTCTCTTAAAAAAGTCATATTTCCCCAAGATTCTAACCTACTTTGTGGGCTTGGCCATCGGTACTCTCTTTTCTAATGCAATTTTCCAGCTCATTCCAGAGGTAAGCAACGGGAATCATTATTTGTTTTGTAAAATCGTTTCTAAAGTGTATTAATTCCAGAAGCTTGCTCCAATGGAGATCTGAGTGTGTGGGTTGTAATCCCCAAAGAATTGTAGGTGGCCACTAGTGCCACTAGCTGCCACCTCTTTCTGTCTGGGTGAGCTGAGTGAGCTACAAGTTCCACGTGTAGCTGTGAGACGGGAAAGGCTAAGGGCTATTTTGCCTCTAGACAGAAAGAGGAACATATTGGGTAAAATTCTAGTGAGTTTTAATGGGCTACAGTGTAGACTTTCTGCTTTGCAATAATTACTATGTTCTGCATGTAAAATTCTACTGTATTAATTAAAACATTGCTGACATTTAATCTAAGTTAAAAAAAAAAAAAAGGAAAAAAATCTGTCAGGGTCAGGATCTTTCATAACTTCAGCCTCATTGAAACTCCTGGCTGGTAGACAGTCCGTACTTTTGAGGAGTATTTGTGTGTGGTCAGGGAATTTGTTTTTATGGAAATGTACTAAGATTACAGACCAATTCACATTGCTTTTGTCTTCAATGTTAGGCGTTTGGATTTGACCCCAAAGTAGATAACTATATCGAGAAAGCTGTTGCTGTGTTTGGTGGATTCTATATTCTCTTCTTTGTGGAAAGGATTCTGAAAGTGATATTGAAGATCTATAACCAGGTAATGAAAAGTGTCACTAACAGTACAAGCCTTACCATAAAGTACCTGATACATTTTATGAGATTCTTGATAGTTTAATAAAATGTTGGAATTTTTTTCTTTTTCTTTTTCTTTTTTTTTTCCTGAGGATTTCAGCCTTACCATGTGTTCTGATACATCTGTTAAAATCCATATGGAGAGGGAAAGCAATTTCACTTTTTTGAGGGAGTTACAGGCAGAGCTGGGAATGGAATCCAGATGTGAGTGTGGTCTGCTGTCACTGGCATATGCTCTAGCTGCTCTCAAGGGCCGAATCTTCCCTGTGCTAGCTAAACATATCAGAAAAAAGTGGAAATATGTAAAAGCTGAAGAGAATGGGAGTCTGCCACTGAAGCTCCTATATGGACAGGAGACATTTATGTGACATGTATATCTTCTTATTCATCTGTAAAGTGTAATTTACCAGGACTGACAGTGCCCAAATCTCACCTGCAGTAACCAGCGCTTTGTTTCCTCATGCTCTGGTACACAGGCCTGCTTTAGTGACCCTGCAATTATCCATATTGCGCAATATGGATAATTGGCTCTGCTTAAACCAGGACCCATACGTCAGAGGACTTTTTTGCGGTGTGCTCACATGAGTGAGACTGAATTTGTCTCAGACAAAGGCCTCTCAAACTTTCTGGAACTCTCTACTCTTGTCTTGCCAAGAAAACTGTCCTGTGTTCCTACTCTTATCTCACTTAGCTGGTCTCTTACCTCACTTAGCTGGACCCTCCCAAGCTGGTCCTCATATTGAAGATTATGAAGATTCAACTGTTCTATAGAAAGGTATAAAAATGGAAAATCCCAACAAGTATTCTAATCAGCTGAAAGGAAGAGATGCTTAGATAGGAGGGGAACTTAGGTAACTTTGAAGTTCATTTAAAAATTTAAGTATTAAAATGTTTATTGGTATTTAAACATTTACTTGGTGTTGAAAGAAATGCAACATGAATATGATACTCCCTGCATTTTCCTTTTTGGTCTGTATTTCTTATTTTTATTTATTTATTTATTTATTTCTTATTTTGCTTTTGCTTTAATGAGCTACTTGTTTGTTTATTTGTCGCCTAGACTGGCCATAATGACTTAGGAAATGGTGAACAGAATCAATGTCAGGATAAGGCTAACCCACACAAACCACCATCATCCAGCAATGGGGTGACCTGTTACGCAAACTCAGCCGTCATAGAGAACAATGGAAATCTTGGTTTTGACAGCATCAGTGTGGTCTCAGCACAGGTATGAAACTTGTGTCTGTTTGTTCATTTTATTCCTGCCTATTATATTAAGCATATCTGGGGAAGGGTTAATATGAATTTTTATTACTTTTGTCAAGTTTTTGTAAATTTGCTTGAGCCCTATGAAAAAATGTGTTACTTTTGGGCAAGCTTACAAAATCTGAATGCTGGATTCGATTGCTGAACGACTATAAGAGCTAGTAGTTATCAGCGTAGGGATGGGGAGGACAGAGATAAATATTTAATCTGTTAATTTTGATTTTGTTGTCATTGTTTTGTTTAAAGGGTGTGATAGTGTGTTTTAATGTTACATGATCCATATTGTGTTCCTGACTACATCCAGCCTTAAGCTGGAGATCCTGGTTCCTTTGAATCTATGAGTGATGAGGAAAACTGATACAGTAAGCAATATATTGTGATCACTGGTTGTGCTAGTCCAATGTACTTGGACATGGTGGGAATTACAGAAGTAATAGGTTGAGACAGTGGCTGTTCCTCCTGGTTTAAGTAATATCCTCTTTCCAATTTGTTCTCTGTATTTGTGTTTATTGCTCTACTACAAATACGACCTCCTTCTGTCAGAAAAGAAAATGGAAACGGGAAGAAAAAGTTGGTGTGCTTCTTTACTCTTTTCCCTGTCCCTTATTTAAAAACAACAAACAAACAAAAACAAAATGGAAAAACATAGAAATAATTATCTGATGGCTAAGGAAGATTTTTCGCAGTAAAGATTTCTGTTTTACTACCTGTGCTCTTCACCCAGAAAGTTGTTTGTGGGGGAGCGTTGAGGAGCAGGAGAGGAAGCAGGACAAAGGCCCGAATTCTCAAACAGAGAATATGGGAGTTCTGCATTGACCCTGCAGGCTCACAGGACACTTGATACACACAGTTTAAAGTACCAAAATTGTACTTGTCCTTACTTTAGATATGTTACAGAGTGCAGTGAATACTGGTTGTTGTAAAGATTAGGAGAAACGGGCGATAGCTAAAATTGCATGGGTACCGAAAGGAAAATTGCATTTTGAGTATCCATAAACTGTATTTTGTAGGTTTAGAACACGTACACACATACAAAACCTCCACTGTCTGTGGAGGCGGTCCTTTCTAGTAGCACAGCTATTATATTTCTGCCCTGTTTACCGGAAGTTTTATCTGGACTTGTTCCATTATTGCATTTTGGCCAGCCATGTCCTTACATGTAACGTAAAGATAACACAATCATATCACATATATTATAATAATAAAGTGTGGCTATCTAGTATTTATTTATAGCAACTAGGTTACTTATAGTGCTCGTGATCATAAATTATGTAGGTCATTCCAAGATCCTTTGTGGAATACTCATATATTTCCTTTTGCGTGCAGTCTTGATTTTAAGAACTTAAAATTTCACAATGGTTCTTCCTCTATAAGTATTGCATTTATGAAAATTCATGCTTTCCATTCTTTCTTGCTTTCCATTTCTCCAGAGCTAGAAAGAGAATATGTTGTATTAAAATCTTCTGAATGTAGCACAGTAAAATTCACTCTGGAGCCAAGAGTGGCTGGAAGGAAGATGGCTGTAGAATAAATCCCAGTGTGGCAGATAACCCACTGTTGATATGGGAGGTGGCAAAGAAAAGCTGTCATTACATTTTTTCCTCCTTCAGGCAGGTTTAAAGGGGCCAGCATACCCTTCAGAGTCATCAGGGAGGAGCTAGGGTAGTGCTAAGAGGGTAGGTATGAATTAAGTTTTACACACATTTGATACTTATGAGGGATCCATTTGGGGTTAGTCAAGATATACATAATAGAATTTTAACGTGTGCTCGTAATTTAAAGCTCAGTAAAGAGGGCAACAACAGTGAAGACATAAAGCGTCATGTAGGCTTTAAGGGTGGAGGCTGGAGTCCGTGCAAGAGTGTGCTAGCTGTTTTCAACCATGGAGATGCGATCTTCTTTTCTCTTTGAATGCCTGCTAGAGTAAATGTAAATGTTTAATTAGTTGCATACTTTTAAATTTCACTTGCAGCAGTAATTGCAACCTTGGAAACCCCTTTTGTGCTGACCCAGAATTTGTACCTACTACACGTTAAAATTAAACAGCTTGACAACAGTAACTTTTAAGAAAAGTTACTTCAGAGACAAATTGCTGAAAATGCCTGTAGTCCCAAGCACACAATGTTAGAGTTGTATAATAAAACTTCATGGTGGCCTTTATTCATGCCCTAGGGGCAGTGTCAGGGTTCCTTCTTGTTCCTGGGGACATTCCCAGAGAACACCAAAAGACGCTTTTTTATCTTTGTTTTTTCAAGAGCAAAACTTTCATTCCAGTGCTCACTCTTTTGCCTGTATGAAGGAAAATGTTATGAACAGGGTGGAGTTGCTCTGTCCTAACTCCTGTTGGGTTTTCCACTGATGTGCAGAATATAAACTTTCTTCTCTGCAAGCATTTAACAGATTGGGGTGCTTGTTCTTTTCTGAGGGAGTCACAGATGCATTAGGAAGAGCAACGGTACCCTGAGGTAATAACATAAGATGAAATAAGAGAAGTCTCTCTATCATTTCTCTTACATTTGGGAACAAAGGAGAAGCCATTGCTTTTAAAGAAAAAATTATGTTCAGAAGAGCAAAAATACCAAGGTTATCTTTGTTTTACCATCAATTGTTGTGATGCAAATAATACAGAACTGCAGTAGTAATTAATAAAAATCTGACCTGATAGACCACTTGAGTGTTCCAGAACTCCTTAGCTGGCATCTCTCCTGTAACATCTCCTGAAGTACCTGTGGTGGTTTCACACTGATGGCCAACTGAACTCCACCATGTCACTCTCGCACTCCCTCTTCTCAAAGGATGAGAAAAAAAGGCTCACAAGTTGAGCTAAGGATAATTTAATTTAAGGGAAAAGAAAGAGGCGGAAGGAAAAAAAGAAAAGCTGTGTGGAAGCAAAGACAGAGAAAACAATTATTTTCTGCTTCCCATTAGCAGGCGATGTTCAGCCACATCTTGGGAAGCAGGCCTCAGTACATGTTGCAGTTTTTTGGGAGCACAGACATTTTCATAATGAAAGCCCACCCCTTCTACTTTCCCTTTCGCAGCTTTTATTGACGAGTGTAACACCATGGGGTGTGGAACATCCCTTTGGTCGGTTTAGGTCAGATGCCTGGTGGTGTCCCCTCCCCACCTACTGACTTTGGGGGGGTTGGAGAAAGTCTTGATGCTGTGCCAACACTGCTCAGCAATAGACAAAACATTGGTGTGCTATCAGGGCAGTTCTAGCTACAAGTGCAGAGCACAATGTTTTATTCCAGCCAGACCCAGTACAGTACCATGACAAAGAGGAAACAGTCCAGTAGAGCCAGGCATTGTTCATTTTTGCCTCAGAATTCTGTATATTTGTAAGGTAAATTTATCAGTAGTCTGCCTTATCTTGAGCATTAAGAATATGTGTTAGTCATTCATCTATTTCTGTTGGGCATATGATCTAGTAAAGTTCAGAATGTAAACACAGACAAGCAATGTCCTTGTACTTTATATGATTTCCAAAAGAAGTCGCAACGTTATCTAAGGTAGATTACAGGAAGAATTATTTATTATACCTTAAAGCTACACAGTAAATGGCTGTTAGATGTGTATACATATAATAGAAGCCTCTCAGAATCTGATTCCTAGTTTTTAAGCTACAATTTTCTCTGAAGTTTGAAATACTGTATCAAGAAAGTAGTTTTAGAAGTAAATCAATACTGTTTTCCTTATTTAATTGCAGTTACTTAAAAACAAAAACAACACAACAAACCAACAACCAAAACCATAGATAACCCAAACCTAATCTGGTCAGTTCTGATCTTGATGAGTTCAACAGATACTTCGTAACATCATCTTCTTACTCAATCTTCATTTTCTTCATAGAGACATGGAAGGCTCAACATGCATATTTGTAAATTATTTATTTAAACAAAAAAATCCTTGATTGGATTTTTATCTTTGTCATACATATGCAATGATTCGGAGTTTCACTGGAATGCTCGCCTGTGCAACTGGTAGAAGAAAATGAGTCCTTTACATAATTCTATGGCTAAGCCTGTTATGCCTTTATAGCACTCAGAAAAATGCAGGTATACATATCATTTCCACTGTGTTTGAATTTGCAGGGAAACTGAATGTTTTTATGACATTTTATATTTAAAATCATAGAAGTACAAATCTATGACTTCTTATGTACTGAATAGGAATTATAACTGTGTTTTACGGCAATTGTGCCACTACTTAACCATGGATTTACTAGCTACAGATTCCAAGTAACGTAATAGACTTCAGACTGGGAAATCCCTAATGTGAACTTTTGTCCTGTACCAAGGCAGCTCCAACATACAAGTATATATTATGTCAGATAAGAGTCCGGTGAGCAAAGCATGAGACGGATCTCGTTGCTCTGTCATTACAGATTTTGTAACCGTTTATTAATCGTTATATTTCCTTAAAGTTCAAACTTCAGTTGTTTGGTAGCATTTGCATTTGATATGACGAAGCTAAAGCCATTTCTGGTGTTCCTTGGAAAATTTTATTGGAATTATCTTTTTGACCCATTGATAGAAAGGAAAGAGGTATTCCTCTACACCCTTCTCTTACAAGAAGAAAGGTGTTTAAATATGTCTGGGTAAACAGATATATATTACTATTTATGTATTCTGTTAGTAAACAGTAGTAGCCTTATATGCAAATCCTTTTTTGTATTTTTTTTCCCAATGCTATTATGCTTGCAAATATAATCTAACTACAATGTATGTGTGTACAGAAATTTATCAGAATGGAACATTAGGATTTTTATAGTGGAAATTAGTTTGTACTCCCCGCTGAAATGACAGTTCCTTTTATCTTTGTCAAATTTCTCATTATTTCATGACACCGGATGTATAAATTACTTCCACGTCTGGTAGGAATTATTGAGAGCCTTGGCATGATTGTGCATTGCAGTTTTATATTAGCCAGTTCTAGTTGTGCTCTGAGCCCTCAACTCCCACAGTCAGAACTAGCCACTGCTGTTCTTCTTAAACATGCACTTTGTAAAAACTGATTTCACTAGCTGGACTTAACTGTCACTGCTCAAAATAAGAAATAAAATTAGAGGACTACCTGGATGTGTGTCTGGATTCCCATGTAGGTGTCTGTTGCTGTGGTGGTGGCTGTGTCTTTACGAGCATGATGTACATACAGGCAGCAAGTAATTTATCCAGGTCTGTTTCAGGTAGGAAGAACAGATGCTGTCAATCATAATGATCAAATCCTCCCCACTGTACATGCTTAATAGAGGTGGCTGAGGAGGCTGTGAGGAGCCTTATCAATCCTTGACAGTCTCTTAATGTGGGAGAGACACTGCCAGAGAGACATTCAGACATTGTGGTCTGAATTGCTTTCTGTCTCAGCTGAAGGGTATTCAGATAAAGCTTTGTAGTGAGAAGGTGACTGGGCCCTTCACTTTTCAGTTGTTGAAACAGAAAATATTTGCTGCTGCTACCTGTGCCTTCTGCCTCTTGGACTAAGCAATTTGTTTTCTTCATGTAATTGTGCTTTATTTTATACTCAGCATTTGATTAAAGCCAGAATAGTGTTTCATTGACTTCTTTATTCAGTGTTTTATGTAATTGCTTTATTGTATTGTTTTTCCAGGAGGAAGCAACCCAAGGCAACTTATGTAAATGTCTCGGTGGGCACCCACTGTCAAAGATCGGAACTATTGCTTGGATGATAACACTGAGTGATGCCGTACATAATTTCATAGATGGTTTGGCAATTGGTGCTTCTTTCACTTTGTCTCTGTTTCAAGGGCTGAGTACCTCCATAGCCATCTTGTGTGAAGAGTTTCCTCATGAGCTGGGTAAGGAACTTAATTCAACATGTTGTTTTTGATAGAAATTACTGCTGTAGGAGGTTATGCTTGCAGAAACTTGGCATGGATTGAAAAGAAGTTTAGACTAATGGAAAAAGCACTCATCAAAAAGTTATCAAGTACCATAATACACATCTAGCCCAAGAAGTTCCTGAGTGCAGATGGATGGAAACTAGGAATGTATATTAGATAGGTATTAATTGCCCTGTTCATACATGCCTTTGTATGTGATTTTTTAATTAAATTTTGCTCATTATGGGTAGTCCTGTGTTCTCAAGCTCTTAGCTATGTTGTGCATCACCTACTTGCTTTAGAATGCTTCAGTTACCTTATTGTTGAAGGGAAATGCTCATCATTTACTTGAATGAAGAAAACGAGCAGTGGGATATAAGCTGTATACAAATAATGTCTTTTTCTTTAGACTTCCATTGAAATCAAAAAATAATCATACTATCATTTGCCGAAGATGGCTTTCTCATTTTTTCTTTCTCTTTTTTCTCTTTTTAGGGGATTTTGTCATCTTGCTTAGTGCAGGAATGAGTACTCGGCAGGCTCTGTTTTTCAACTTTCTGTCTGCGTGTTCCTGTTATATTGGGATGGCTTTCGGTATATTAGTAGGCAACAACTTCGCTCCTAACATCATCTTTGCAGTAGCTGGTGGAATGTTCCTGTATATCTCTCTGGCAGATATGGTGAGAAGGAATTTCATTTTCAATTAGTTTTCTGCAAGAAAGTAAAGACTGCAGTAACAGTCTCTCTGGTGGAATTTAATATTTTTCTCCCTCTCCTGCCAGTCATCTACGTCTTATTATTAGATGTTAAATAATCAATTATAACCTTAATGAAGGTGCACAAGTAATTATGCTTATTCATTAAATGTGAAAGCCTTTGATTTCACGACTAGGGCTGGTCAGATTATTGCTGAAAATGAGTTTTAAAGAAAGAGAAGCTTTTCATGAGTTTGGGCTGGTTTCACTGAAGAGTGAAAAGTGTTTAAATACTTTGTTTCAGCATTTTAAAAAGTGACAGAGCATCTCACATTATTGTTATTAAATGAATCATTTGTCTTTTCAAAAATCATCTTCTAAAAGAAAAGCAGAAAAAGTAAGTAAATAAATATTCTTTAAGAGTTGAATGGAATATGTTATGTAACTTCAGCAATAATTTTGGAGTTGTTTAGGTGAAAACCCTGACTTAAACTCCAATACTGTTTAAATTAAACAGTACCAGCCCCAGTTTCTTTGTCCAGATTTTTTTTTTAAGTGATCTGTTGAACGCTATTCAAAACAGAATATTTTTTTTTGAAAGTATATTAGAAAACATAAGGCAAAGAAATAGTGCTAAGTTCTAGATCAGGTTTAGATGTTGGGAGTTTAATCTGGCTTCACCAGGCAGTCAGCAATATTCTATAAATTCCTTACAATGATGTTTTATCTCAAAATGAAAGAGAATTTACGAGAGTTTAAAGCTTTATTATGTTTAATTCAAGTGTTGTAAGAGCAGATAAATCTGTAAAAAAAAATGTTTCCACCTGTCATATTAGAATCCATCTGAGTGTAGAACCAGAGTGAGGCCTGAATTTGAAAAGATTTGAGACCCCAGTTTGGTTCTACATGCATTTAAGAACTCTTACATGGTTATAAGGACTATAACATTAAATACTAATGTAGTTGAGGTAATAACATAGGATTTCATAAGTAGTAATCTTAGAGTTAAATGAACAATATAAATAGCTTCTTTTACAAATTTGCAGTACCTTAATTGCTAATGCTGTTCATTTGCTTTCACTCTCTTATAATGAATAGTAGTGCACTCAACTATGATGTGCAAAACTCATGGCATAAATTTAGAGTGGCTCATCGTAAAATTGTTCTAATTAAATCCGTCAAAGTAGGTAACATTCTTTTCTTTGTATCTGTTGTTCTGCACTCTCTCTCCCCTCCCTTCCACCATCTGTCTCCTCTCCCTGCATCCCTCTCTTTTTCTAGGTTTTTTGATTGAATCAGCTACTTGTCTCAACTTTTCTCCCCCTGAGAAGTCTGAAATAGGGTATGCAAGTGCTCTGTACAGAGATTTGCCTTTCCACTTTCTGTTACGATTTTCACGTGCTTCTGGTCTGCTTGTAGAAGCAGGTAGGATTAATTAGAATGTCCTTTCCCTTTTCTTTTCTTTTCTTTTTGCTGTTCTTTTCCCTCCCTTTTCCTTCTGGACTCCTGGTGCAGTCCAGCCTCCGTGTCAGTAAGATAACCATGTGATGAGGCTATGGGTATGTGAGAATATGTACACTGAGGTGTGTGAGCACACATGAGCCTTGCTGTATGGCATGAAGCTAATCTGGTTTGTTGTTGTCTTTGTCTCTTGTGCAAGAGGATCACAGAGCTGTGGAATGATTTCTGGGAAGATTTGGCCACTTCCCACTTATCTTAATCTGTTCTTCAAGAATTGCATTGGCTTCAACAGTTCTTTTTGTCTTATGAGATCAAAGATAAAGCTTCTGAGTCATTCAGACAGAAGGCTTCTAAACTGAGACTGAACTTTAGAGTCTTTGTTGCACACTGGCTATACTACTCTCGCCACAACAGGAGAAGAGTTTAAAGCTTGCTTATGTTTGTCAAAGTCAACTACAGTTGACTTTATCTGCCACAAACACATACCCTGAATTGCCCCATACTAATGGGCACTTTTATCACCAGTGCTCATCTGCCACCACCTCCATTGGCTCTCAGAGGAAGTATCTTTGTTCCTGCAATTAACAGTCATCCTTTGCTATTATGGTGCCATTATGACACCTGTTATGGAACGAAGAATCCCTTCATCACACCCTAACCTAATATTGCATGTATTGCTACCAGTTTCACAATATTCCTATTCTTTCTTCCTTGCTTTATCACTACCTCATCAGCCCAACAGACCTCCTATTTGTAACAGGTTTCTTATTTCTGAGGGGCTGTTTGTGTTTTCAGCTTCACCTCTTTTACTTATAAATAAAGTGGAAGAATCCTAATCTTACATTTCCTGATTGAGGATTTATCTGTCTGTGTTAGTGAAGAAAGAAACACAATATTTAGCAATACAAGGGCAGCTGCTCCTAGCAACATACAGACTGACAATTGGACCCAAATTAAAAAGAGGAAATCTGCATGAGAGCCAAAAAGGTGATATCACAGCAGAGGAAAGCAAAACACCGTTTCAATTTTTCATTCTTGATGAAATAGTTTTCAGGATAACTAGGGTGACTTGTTCTGTGACTGCCTTCACCCTCTGTTAGTTCTAATACTCGGTTCAAAACTGCAATGTTTGTTGTTAAATACTCTAAGTTACACACGCTTCCACAAGATGGCAATACTTACCTAAAATTATGCCTTTTTCCAGTTCCCAGAGATGAATGATATGCTGAGAGAGAAAGTGACAGGAAGAAAGATGGATCTTACATTCTTCCTTATTCAGAATGCTGGTTTACTAACGGGGTTTGCTGCTATACTGTTGATTACCTTGTACGCAGGAAATATTCAGCTGTGATAATGGAAGTGAAAATGGAATCGGTATTGAAGGCATCAAATAAACTACGAATGGAAGACACTTGAAATCCATAAAGGGACATTCGTTCAATCTTCTTGGTTTTGAAACATTGACAAGTCTTATTTCCCCATTCCAAATGCAGGAAATTCTTTTAGGACTTTCAATTAATCCAAATACTATGAGCTGTTGACTTTTATACTCTACTAAGGAACCGATTCTCATATTTGTGTTTCTACTTAAAATTATCAGACATACCTGAACTGTTATAGAGAAAGGGTGTTACTTGGCCAGTAGAAGTAGGCAGTACATGCAAGTACATGCAACTCAGACCAAATGAAAGCTGAGGTCTTCAAGGAAGATTCTCATTTAAAAGAAAATAATGAAGTCTCTTTTTAAACTGTGATGAAAGCAAGCAGTTTCAAAGCTGGTTAATTTTCATGACTTCTGTTGCAGGATTTGCCTGTGTAATATTCCCTTCCCCCATCAGAAAAAAAATAATCAAACTATTTCAAAGTAGGTACTAATGAAGCTAAGATTTTTAATTACTAATTAACACTGGAAGGAAAGATACCAGTTACTGCTTTTGATCTTTTCTCTTTATGTGTGCACTAGGGAATTGTTGATTTATTTTGAGAACCACTTTTTTTAATTAGAGGGAACCTGTGTTAAAATTATGAGAATTTATCAACTCCATAATGTTTTAGAAACATTGAGTATTTAAAAATTTTTCAAGTATTTTATATTCTATGAAAATAATCTTGTTTTATATACAAGTTCCACAGATATTCCTCTTAAAAAATCAGTATTTTGGGTTAAAATTTTGAAAGAATGTATTGTTAGTTGTACAAAGTGGAACTTAGAGGAAAAACTGCTAAAATCAACATTCCAGGAAGCTTTTTTTTGTAATTTCAATAGTTTTCTTGTGTGCAGTTGGGTGAAAGTTAAGCATTACTAAAATATACAAACTTTTATTGCAGTCTGTTGCATATGAACTTTCTGAAGTCATGCTTATATGTTTGAATTCTTCTGAAATAAACAATTTAGCTACTCTGCTGTTGTAAGATGTGTGCAAGGAAATTCATGCAAATATGTCCTATTTCAGTCACTGCTAAGTTTTGAAAGAAGTGTTACTATTCTGTAGTCAATTACTTTTATTTGCATTGTTTTTTATGGAAGCTTTACAACTTCAAGGAAAATACAGTTTCTTAACGTATTTCTTGCCAGTCAAAAGGGACAAAGCCTTTATTTTTTATTTCACTATTAAAATATATTTTCTATAAGGTAAATGATTTATTTAAATTTTTATTTGAATCTTATCTGTAATTATGTTAGAAAAAATAACTTTCTAAGTGCCTTGATTAAAAAAAGGCATTTTTTAAAGGCAAACTACACAGGAATAGTAAATGATTCTTAATTTAAAATGTGTTATAATCTTTAATATGTAATTATAGTAATCTATGTTATTTACTATATGCAAAAAGATTTATTAGTCACCTTATGCCGTCTGAGTTTCTGTGAAGAATAGTCCACACACTCCATATTCTTTCCTTCAATCCTTTCTTTTGTTGATCCCTTGGATATAAGCTGCTTGTAAATACTACTCATGTGTCCCAAGAATGTATTGTAGTAACTATGAATGTTCAGTAGCTTTTAAAAGTTATTTGATTATTCCTAGTTCATCAGGTTATTATAATAATATGTTGGCATGGAACGTTTAAACCTTAAATCCAAAAATTTGCAAGGGAGACTTGATTTTTATCATCTCCCTAAGAAAGGAAAAATGAGAAAAACATATCATTGCAATAAATACTTTTAGATCATAGAGCAGATTAGAGATGGAACAACCCCTGATATTCAGGCTAGTGTTTTAGTTACAAACCAAAATGCTGCTCCTGCTAGTGGAATATTTAGTAGATAAGAAAGCTTTTTGATTTCTCTAAAACCTGGTTTGTCTGTGTGAACTTCAGTAAAATGTTTGTCCAGTACATATAAAATGAATCAATTCCAATTCTAGGCCTGCCAGTGATTTCCTCAATTTTGCTGTTGCATTCAGGGAGGAAGAAGCATGAGCAAATACTCAAAACATTGCTGTTTGGTGACAGATAAGACTGCAGTAAGTTACTCCCTAAAAGTTTGGAAATCAGTTGAGAGAGAGATTTTGATATTCCTTTTAATGTTGATGTAATATGTAACACTGTTCATCTTATGTTCTGCCATCTCTTCAGCCTTCTTTTCAACAGTGGTGCAAATTCAGTATATAACGTACTTCAGAGGGCTCTCATCTGCTTTCATATTTGTTGTTTCCATAGATCTAATTATCTGGCTAACATACACTTGGGAAACTATTCTCTGTTAGCACTTCTTAGATCACTGTCATATTTTTCTCTCTTTTTCATGATGTGGATCATGACTCAAGACACAATTTAGTAAATTTCACTAAAGTCAGGAAAAAAACAACAACACACCTATAAAACAGTCTAAGGAGGGAATAGCAATTGATTTTGGAGCAAAAAGTGTATAAAGATTAACAATATGGATGAAGGATAAACCCTAGAGCACCTCTGGTTGTTTGAAGAAAATAAATGCAGAAAAGTGAAATGGTCTGTGGGATAACCTGTCAAAAATGTAATACGTGATTACTGTCTATGGTTTCAGGAAAAATGAATTGAAAAACTAAATTGGTACTTAAAGTTTAGGGTTATTGCTTTTGACATTTCAATGAGATCTTTACTGAGTAAAGATTTAAAGTTCCTCTTAAACTGAAAATTTGCTCTCAAATTTTAAAATTTGAGAAATTTCAAAATTAAATTAAAGCTAAATTAAAGCTAAATTAAATATCAGCCCCATTCTAAGAGTAGTCTGGAACTCATTGTGGTCTTCTCTGTGTTGAAATATTTACCCTGCTGCTCCATCTAGATTTGCATCCGGCTTGAAGCTTTGTGTTACTTTAGTTAAAAGATCTACCGAACCAAATATACATAGTTTACAGATGACTTAAACATGCAAAAGTTACATTCAATTATGCTAATGACAGCAGTGTAAATGTCTCCTATTTTATGCACATAGAGAATCAAATGTGTGCTAATTTCTGTGTTGTCTTTTGTAAACATTCTTTTTAAATCTTTTTAAGAAATCACTGATTTTACCTGAAGATAGGTGAAGGGATTTACATATTTGCATGTTGTTTTGCATTTTATTGTAGAGTCTTGATAATGTAAATTTAAAGAAGACTGAGATCCAGGGAGAAAAGTCTTAAGTGACTGTTTTTCTACTACATGCAATTCTAATGAAGCTACTTACAGAGGCAAAGAGTGTTGAGCCAAGTTTAACTCTTCCAAACATGCAACTTGTAGGAAAATTGAGAATATGGATTGAGTTTGTTCTTCTTTTAACTCTAGACAATAATGCCAAGGAGTAGAATTTGAGAAGTCTTTCAGATTCCTTTAAATTAAAAAAATAATAATTCAACTACCAGTATAAGCCAGGTGAAAATTGCTTAGACAGAAGTCTAAGAACAAAAGCTTATAACAAGAGAAAGTGTCTTCCCCTCCCCTCTACAGTTATGTGAAGTAGTCAGCTGTAGTTGATCCCTTAAGAGTGTTGTGCCAGCTTCAGGTGTCTGAGTTTTCAGCCCAAGTGATAGGTGCAAGAAGACATGCATGTTCATTTCCAAAAGGATCAAAATTGCTCAGAATTCCCCCTATGGAAGCTCGAATAAGAGAAAATAAGATAGAGAAATGCTGTCTCTAGAAACACATGTTTATTTCAGATGCCCGAAATACACAAGGAGAAGGACACTAACTTTGTAAACAATTAATCTGTAAGTATTGGTGGGTGTCAGCAACAGCACACCATTTCACGTGTGCATATGCACCCAATGCATATTTTAGCTCTTGACTTTTACAATATCAAATATCCCAGAGTTTCCAGGAACACTGTAGCTGGCTTATCAGTTCTTACAATACTTGATGCACAAGTTATCTCTCTGATATTCTAGAAGAAACTCCCCTCTCCCTATCTTGCAGTTCAACTCAAAATGTACTGGTGTGATAAGTTGACAAAGGTTGTTAAGATGAAAACTAGACAGAAAGCCACGTCTGCTAGCGGTAGATAGAACACATCTGTCAAAGACAGACAGGGTTACGTTGTATTTTTAGGGTTTAATCCATAATACATTTCTTTTGTACCTGATATATTGTCCTCTTTTTTTTTTTTTCCAACCTAATATTTTTGAAGAAGATAGTGTAGTTACATGTTTTGTAGCCCCTATTACGGTCACTATGCTTTCTTCTAAGTTTATCAACCCACCCAGTTTCTACATCTTTTTTTTTTTCCATTTTAAAATGCAGTTAGAATCATAGAATATCCCGAGTTGGAAGGGACCCATAAGGATCATCAAGTCCAACTCTTGGCACCGCACAGGTCTACCCAAAATTTTAGACCATGTGACTAAGTGCACAGTCCAATCGCTTCTTAATTCAGACAGGCGTGGTGCAGTGACCACTGGGGAGCCTGTTCCAGCGTGCAACCACCCTCTCGGTGAAGAACCTCTTCCTGATGTCCAACCTAAACTTCCCCTGCCTCAGCTTAACACCATTCCCGCAGGTCCTGTCACTGGTGATAACGGAGAATGGGTTACCTGCCTCTCCACTCCCCCTCTCGAGGAAGTTGTAGACTGCAATGAGGTCCCCCCTCAGCCTCCTCTTCTTCAGGCTGAACAGGCCCAGTGCCCTCAGCTGCTCCTCATATGTCTTCCCCTCTAGGCCCTTCACCATCTTCGTCGCCCATATAGATAGTTACATCTATCCCATTCTAAATTACTGTTTTATCATCTTAGTAAGTGCTGAGGAGGAGCCCATCATGATTCTGTTTGCTGAGAAAATACAGTTGGGCTGACAAAGTTGCCAGAATTAGTCACGTGTTTGGTCTTGGCAACGCCCTAGTTATTAAAAAGAAAATAATATCTACTAATCATTTTCAATAAAAGCATTTAGTTATTATAACAGCTTTTTAATTATTTAGAATAGTAGCAGTATAGACAATCATAGACAAAAAAAAAATCTATATTTATATCTAGCTAATGCTAGCCAGTTGGAGAGAGAGCAGTAGTCATTTCTGAATAGACTGGTTCTTGAGAAGAGACCATGCGCAGTGGCATTCCTCTATCACTAAATGGTGAGAAAACCATTCTAATTACAAGAAACATGAAATGAGCTGATATGAGTCAAACATAGTTAGAAAATACCAAATATTTTTATGTCTTTGGCCTTAAAGATACAGAAACTGCACTAAAATCCGCTCTTCCAATTCATTGGTGAAAACCTAATAGAGTTTTTGTCTCAGTAAATACAACAATAAAATACTGTCTAGAAAATGTTAAATCATCTTCAAGTTGTAAGACAAAATGTTACTGCTGCATCACTGATTTGTACTTCTTTGTCTTTGCCATGAATTCCACTAAGCTGACTTAATTGTAATGAAAACCTTTTTAGAGTGTTTCTTTTATATTTGTGATAATCAAATTTGTGTGTGATACTGAGATGTTGAAATTGTTTCTCAGGTTTTCATATACTGAAAACAATTACTTCAAGTAAAGATTATTAAAGAATTTGTACTGTCTCTTTTAATCTCTAACTTTCCATATACTTCTTACAGTCTATAGGAAGCTCTTGACCATTTTAATAAGCTGTTAGTTAGATAATACAGATCCCCTCTTGGCCGTAAAAATGTTGGTAGTGATTTGCAATAGTTAAGTGTTCATTAAAAGTAAGTTATGGTGTGATTTGCTTGAAATTTCCTATTACAAACAGCAGACCCGAGTGCAAAAAATGATTTTATCATGATTAATGTTCTTGTGTTTAAAAAAACATGGTTCTCTGTGCCAACAAAGAAATTGTCCTCCATTCACTAGAGATTTTGCGATTTCTCACCTGATTGGTACGTTAGTGAAATCAAAGCTGCAAGTTCTGCTGAATTAGTAAGTAATTAGATGAGGTATATTATGTTACCTGTCCTTTTTCTTCTTTCTCCTTTCTTTTTTTTTTTTTTTAAATCAGTCCATAAAAATTACTTCTCCATTTTTTGCGTTTTATTGCTCTTCAAATCATAGCTAAATCTATGGTTGCTTGTCTCAGCATATCAGAGTAATGCCTTTTATTGATGATAAAGCAGGATCTTGTTCATTGAAGTACTTAAATTTCTTCTGTACTTCAGAGGGAGCTTGAGGTATGCAAGGGGCACGAAACAGATTTTGAAATATAACTATACCATATTTTGTACTTGAAAACACATGTTTTTGATTCTGTCTTCTGCAAGTTTGTTTTATGCTCTTACAAACCAATGTGGCACCGTCAGACTTGCACTGTGTGTAACGTCTTGCTTGTTGAAAAGGCGCTGCAGAATGAAGAGTGGTACAGAGAGAGATCTGTGCTAGCTAGCTCAGGTAAATAGGGCGGTATATATTCTTAAATAATGTATGCAGGAAAAAGGGCAGCCATATTGGTGAGGTAGTCAACCCTGATAAGGAAGGGTCATGAGGTGGTATGTCTTCTTGACTTAGTGATAGGGTATCTTCATGAAGTGATAGTATTACACGTTTGCACAGTAAGTATCAGACATAGGATTTGCTGTGTTAAATGTACATAGTCCTGGAGTTGACTGCTACAGACATTTGTTCTGTCATAACTGTGTTCTAACACATTTGGGATAACAGCTGCCTATAGACCAACATCTTCACTCTTTAGTTCAACTTAGCACACTCATCTTTTTATTTTCTTTCAGAGTAGAATGTGCAGCTACAAGGTAGTATGAAACGGTTCTACCAAACAGTGAAAAAGGATGACACGAGGAACTTTTGCTTGTTCATTGAGAGTAAAGCTCCTATCTTTTGAAAGGCTAATGATGATCACAGCAAGCAGAACCTGCATTTTGTATAATATATGAAGCATAATATTTGGTACTCCAGCACCGTGATGTAATATTGATTCAACATACTCTCTGCAAACCTTGAGTCATAATTCTTGAAGACTTTTTAATCCCTTGCTGGATTGCAGCATCACTTCTTAGTTGGTCGTACATCAAATGTGAGACTTAGCAGAGAAGCTTACAAGCTTATGTCCTATTTCCTAGTCTACTTGGCTGTGCTGGGGAGAAAGCTCATAGAGTAAAACGCAGCAGAGAGCTGTCAATCCATTTATAAGGCAGATCTCACCGGTGCAACTTAAGAGTACTTCTTAGCTGGTAACCAGATGCACTTCTGGATATATCTTGACGCCATACTGGGATGAGACCTAGGTAAGTGACACTTGTCCTCCATCCTCTTATCTTTTTGTGTCCACTCCAATTTCCACTGGCAAGAAAGTAGTTCCCCAGCAAATCCATAATTGTTTGCTTTAAGCTACTGGGGTACCTGGGACTGTGACTTACTCTCCAGGACATACTTGCCCTGGGGCTTAGACAAAAGCATAGGTACCAACAGATCTATAGAGCAACAATTGGAACTGTAACCACATTTGACATTTTACTTGTCCTGTGTGCATGTGAAATGCCCACCAAGTTCCTAGCCCGGAGGGCTCAGAGAATATGCTGTGTGTTCATGCTGGGTCTTGAAAGTGAATTCCTGTTTGCAGTTCATGAGAAACTTGAAAATATTGGAGTTGGTAGGAAGTTTAGCCCATAACTACATAATAGAAGACACTCCATGCACCACAAATCCTGCTTTTCCCCCAGCTATATCTACTCTTTTTGTCTCCTGAACAACATACTAAACACGATTAGTGAAGCTGTATTAGCAGATCAGGACAGGATAGTTTTGGCCAGTTGCTGGTAGGTGATGAAATGCTGGTTGTGAGGAGTGCTGCTACAAACTACAGCAAATTAACTTTCCCATTCTTTTTCCCTCTGAAGGAGGAGAAAAAGTATTTAAAGACTAGCCAATACCAGAAATTAAAGTAAGAGCAATCATGATTAGAGAAGGCATGATTAATAACATAATTGCACCACAGTAACAATAATAATTATAATTACTTTTATTTACATAAATTTAATTGCAGCAGTTAGTCCAGATTTACTGTTATGAACACTCAGTGATTTGTGGCTTGTGAGGTGAAAGATGATTCAAGTAGAGCTTTCCCCTTGCGCTGTGAGTAGTGACTTCCTTTTTGAGGCTAAGAAATGTTGTACCTTTATACTTCAAATAACAACAATCAATTTCTTTAAGAAAGCCAGCCAAGGATGGGAGCAGATGGAAGGCACTAGCTCCTCTGGGCACTGTTTGGTATTCACTGAGAGCAAAGGAGATGGAAGCCTGCTCAGCTGATCATCTGAAGTCTCACTGGTTGATGCATCAACAGGAGTCTTCACATAACGTGGCTCCCAGGACTGACAGGCTCAGCTCAGAGTCTGCAAGGTAAAGTCCCCATCAGTGGGTGCAAGGAAGGGAAGATGATGAAATTTCAGTATGGGAAGGGGATGGCACAGCACCTACTGCTTCTGTTGTGGAGGGAATTGAGGAGTTGCTACTTGTTACAGAGAATTGGAGGCTGCCAGAGGGTGAATCCTGGAGCAACTGGTGAGAAACTAATGAAGAGATGCCAGGGCCTGGGGCTGAGAGTGTGGTTGCTAGGAGGATGGAAGTATTTCTTAAGGAAGAGTCAGCTGGAAGGTTTGGGGGCAGGTATACTGAGAAAGCAGGGATAACATGGCAGTTGGATGATGCCTTGGTAGAAGAAAAAATGGAAAAAGTGTTGATGTTTTATCTAGACTGGAAAAGGGCAAATATAATAGGTGGGTGACTAACGTCTGTCATGCCTGCCCTCTGATTTCTGGTAAACCCACATAGGTTTGGAGTGCACACCGTAAAGAATTGGAAGAAAGTAGCATAAAATATCCCCGATAGTGCGGGAAAGACGGGCTCAGGCACATGACAGACTTACCAAGTTGGAGTATGTCTGTGGGGTGAGGTAATTAAAAACGTATATGCTGCAGCATGTGTTGTAAACATGTAAGCTGTAGCAAATGTGAACTATAACTCGATGAAAGCAGCTCATGTTGGTGTGAACTGTGAGCATAAGCCTAGGCAGTGCCCCCAGCCCAGGTGGTGTGCATGAAACTGTTAGCTGTAGAAATTACCTTCACAGCTTCTCCCAGCTGGGTTCAGGTGGCTAACAGGGCTGTGTGAGGTTGTTGCAGGGCCAGGCAAAAACCTGCTTTAAAAATTGTAATTTATATAGCTGATGAAGATATGCACTAAATAGATTAAAGAAGTACTCTTAAGGGTGTTTATAACAGAACAGCTGGTTCTTACTGGCATCCTGTAGCCACTCATGCTTCCACTGGGGTTAAAGGCAAGTATGAGAGAGACTTGCTAGCCAAAAGCTTTTGAAGGAACAAAATGCCTGATTCTAAAAAGGGAGTGACTGTATCGTGTATCACACTGGGAAGCCTCAGAGAGGAGGTTGAACTGCTTTGCTCTTCTGTGTGGATGTGAGCTGAGGAAGGAGGTAAGAGGGGTATTGTTGTGCAGGGTGAGCGATGGGCTAGGGAAGCTGAGGAGCCTCTTGACAGTGGGTGGTATGGAACTGGGTTGTGTTTTTCTGCTTTTCCCAACCTGCACTGGCTGATGCTTTTGTTTCTGAAGTGAAGTGCTGAGGCTGCCAGCCAGAGAGCTGTGCTCCAGCCCAGCATGTGGAAATCCCAAGGGCAAAGGGGCTGCAGTGGCAGGTTTCTCCAGGAAGGAATACACTGTAGTGGTAGCTGCAGCACAGTGTTTCTAAAGGTCTGGTATAACAAGCTCTTTATAGAATTTTGTTCTGAGTTATTGCAAAAAGAGCTGGAAGATGCATAATTGCTCTGGAGTATAATTTGTGGGCACCATAAAAATGATGGCAGGGGAAGTAGATCCAGGTCACTTGTATTTGTCCGGGTCATGTGTTTAACTGTATATCAGTGTACAGCTGACTACAGCAAGATGTTGGGTACCTGACACCAATTCTTTAAGAGTTTTCCAGGGACTGTAGGAGGTAGAGAGCAAAGGGCAGAAAAAATGAAATGTGCATCCCTGCACATACTATGTATCACCTATGTAAATGAACTTGGAGCAGATCCAAAATATCCTTGGAGCAGAACATTGTGTAGAAGCAGGCACTATTATTATTGCTACTGTATATGCTATTTGTGAGCTGCAGACAACTGTCTAACTAAGCATAATAGCTTTAGTGGTATGCAGCTATTAAATAAACAAGCCCCAAGCACTTATATATATATATATATATATATATATATATAAAATAATGGACTAGGATGTTCATTAAAAACTGGCCTTTTCTTAAAGCTCTAGCTTCAAACTGCCGGTGTGAATTGGTTTTCCTTAGGATATGCATACCATCATTTCAGTAAGGGCTCAGTTCCTCAGATTTCCAGGCCCTGCTCTGTTACCGTGCTTGCTACGGCTGTACCTGGTGCAGGGCAGAGTTACTCAGCAGAGCACGGGCTGTGTGCATGTAATGCAGCCCGTTTGCTGCTTGAGCTGTCTCAGGAATGGTAAGTGAAATAGCGGGGTTGACATGCTGCTCTGCCTGAGCCAATTAAAGCAAATTGTTTATAGCTTACAAATTCCTATCTTTGTTTTGCTGTTGGGGCTTGTTATTTTTAAGGGTGTGTGAACTGTGATTTCTGAGAAGTGTTAATGAGTTCTCTTGGTTGCTTTCATCTGGGAATACAAAATTTTACTAAAATGTCATTCTTTCTCTTTTAAATGGTTCTGTTCTGTTAGGTGTCCAAACTGTGGTGGTGTTTTTTTTTTCTCTTCCCCCCCCCCCCCCCCCCCCCCCCCCCTTTGGTTTTGTTTTTAATGCTTTTCTAATGAGGATGATATTCTTTAAGCTGCTGAGTGTTTTCTGTGGGGTTCTAAGCCCCTGGAGGCTGTGGGCATTGAAGGGTGCCTGACATCTTAAACAGCTAGGTCCCTTTTAATGTTAGCATTTTTGCTTACTTTTAATGAATGAGGGTGGATCTTCTTGGAGGTGAAGGTGTAGGAACCAATTTTGATCACTTCCTCTATGCTCGCTACTAAGGGAAGGGGGAAGCAAATCATTCAAAATTAATTAAAAGAAGAAAAGGAAAAGTAAGGAATATACTGTGTTTAAGATGGGGGAAGCAAGGAATGTTGAAAGTTCTCTGCTTTGTGCTTTTGATCTGTAAGACAAAAACTTACTGCCTGTCAGAAGTGGTACAAGCAAAATTCATCAACGCGTATGTGGTATGTTGACTGCTATGCAGAAGATCATACATAACATTTAAATTTAACAATTTCAACAAGTTCTTTTTGTTCTCCTCTGAAAAATATGGGGTTAAGGAGTAAGACTCTGACTTGCTGACTACAGATAAATATTTCGATCAGCTTGTAGTAATCCCCGAATGGAGTCATTGGGGAACACAGTACAGAGATGTCCAAGTTCCCTGGGTCTGCAACAGCATGTGTCCAGAATGAGGCTGGCTGTATGTGTGATAACATGTTCAGTGCCTACTTAAATGGAGTATGAATTCATATGAATATGGCTATGCTACTTCTGAAATCGCAGTGGTGGGTCCACGTGGTGGTTTGTGATGCAGCTTGCAGATTTGTGGGCTTTTAGACAAAGGCAGAATGAGGTTTTCAAGATGGGTCTGAAAGTCCAACTTAGTTTTCTTTAGCTGCTGCTGTGGTTTTGTGTGGATCACTTAAATCTACCTTTTCCCTTTAGTTCTCCATTTCCCCTGCCTCCCTCAAATGGCAGTAATGGTCCATCTTGTCTATCAACTGAGAGCATTGCTAATTGCAAACTGTTAATGTTTATAAACCACTTCAAAAATGAATAGTCATCTTGGGTGAGATCAAATTGCCACTCTGTTCTCACCATGGAAATAAAAGCACATTGGTGTCTACTTGCCTCAGATCTACTTGTGACCCCCAGGCCTGACAACACCGAGGCCGGTGTCTGGGGAGGCCGTTCGTGACTCATATAGGGGCAGCAGAGCTATTTGCTGTCTATTCTTCAAAAATACATGAGGCGAGGGAAAGTGTTTCAAACCTTGGAGGTAAAACAATGCTTTGCTTCTGTGTTACTCTTGGTAGGTAGTGAGTATCAACAACTGTCTGTTGAAATTCACAAATCTGACTTCCTACAGCTCTTCCTAGCTACTCCAGGCAGGATATTCCTTTCCGCAGATGTGGCACAGTTCCGCAAGTCAGAACCCGATGTTCAGTGAGCAGTCCTAGCTAAATCTTGGGTCATCTCACAAGGATTTGGCATGGCTGACTGCTGCTATTAACATTAATTTTCCTGGCAAACTAACTAGAAGTGTCTTTCCTAGTTCCAACTTGACAAGGTGGCAACTATCTAGTCATGCAAGTAAAATGATTAGCTTAGGCTGAATTTTTAAGCGTTCAATTCTTTCAAATAAGGTAAACAGAATATAGAAACACTCTCCCCATGAATAGACAGCTGCAGAAATCCTATCTGGCTGAACAAAATTGTAAGGATGTCTGATCTGTGTAGGTCCATCTCCAGACTGATGCTTTGGTTCATATCATGGTCAGTGGAAATTACATGGCCCTGCTAACAGGAACATTACCAGGATATTTCATAGATGAATCCAGTCAAGGTAAAAATCCACATGTTTAAGTTGAAGGCTGGGATTAAGGTGTCTCCTGCAGGACCTGTAAGAATATACATGGTGTATCTTCTACAGCAATTTCTGTTGGCTTCCTTGAACACCTCCTGTTCACAGAGTAGACCAGATCTCTGTGATGCCCTTTCTAAGTAAAACAAAGTTGGAGGCCCAGACTTTGCGAGTGGCTGTCAACATTTGCAGACTGACTGGGACAGTGTGATGAGCCAAGCCCTTGGCAGCACAGCCTGGCCAGGTTTGCGTGCGTGGGCAGCAGGTCAGAGCAGCTTCTAAGCACTGAGCTGAGATACTAAATGCTAGTGGGAATGCAGGTGTGGGAGAAATGCGTGCCGAATCACACAGCAGTGGGTAGGTGAGGAAGTGATGAGCACGACTTATAAGCTGTGGGATAAAACAGAAAGCTCAGATCCCAGCAAAGATTTGTGCACTGGGAGATTTGTGATGAGGGACCTGAAAAGGCAGTCTGGACCAAAATAGAGCAGACAACATTAGACTGCAGTACTCCCAGCTGAGAGCTCAAACTCTCTTTTAAAGTCTGTACCGATTGATTGTAGAGACAGCTAGTTGGAAGAATGGTTTAGAGTCTTGCAGACACTGGAAGCTCAAAGCAGGGAGACATTTGACTGCTCGTTTGCTGCTGGTATGCTCGTAGTTGCTTGGGCTAGTTTTTTTTTTTTTGGGGGGGGGGGGGGGGCTGTGGGTAAGAAGTGACAACTCTTCCTCTTTTGCAGCTGGGTGCAACCATGCCTTCCTACAGAATGAACTGAGGATATGGTGAAGCTCAGCCATATGACATCAATTCGGTACTTAAGCCTAACAAAAATATTGCAACCTGCCTTTCTTTTCCTTATTAGCTCCCAAAGCTGTACTGAAATTTTGCAAAATAAATGGGAGCAGAGAAAACTGGAACAGGCAACCTCTTGCTGAAGACAGATGTAGAATGACTTTGCATTCGGGTACCCTTAAGCTGCTAATGTCACTTCCCCCTTTGGTAAATTCAACCCATATTTTTGTTCACTATTTATTGGTTTGTTCCCTCTGTGGGAACTGTTTGATCTCAGCATTGGTACAAAAAGTTTTGTTGAAGTCAACAGTTTATTCTTAAATTTGAACCATGTGCTTTTTGCTTGGAATTAAGATTAAAAAACTTCATCCACCATGGGAATGAATTTTTAGGTCAGGCAACAGTACCATGTGCTGTAACTTCTTGGTGCCAGCTGAAGCTCATGAAATTCTTGTCTGTGGTATGGGCACGCAAATAATGGAGTCTTCAGAAGCCCAAATGTAGTTGAGAGGAATGACAGGAACATTTTAGGGATTTTTTTCTATTCAAGATGTCTGTCCTAAAGCTCTTCCTGGATAGGAGCATCCAGGTGTTCTTCTCAAATACCAAGGTGTGTTTTTGAAAGGCAAGTCCAGTGATAATGTTCCCTATAACCCAGTAGCAACAGGGAAAGTAAAGAACCAAATTTTGCTTATGATGGCAAACTGATTCATTTAGCTCTCGGTCTTCCTTTGGTAAACTCAAGGTGAAAATTCCCTGCTCGTGAGACAGTCTCCAGCTCAGTAGCATAGGAAATGCAGCGCGATACTATGGATTTTTTTTTCTCCCACAGTTGGCCATTCAGTTGTGGTTTCCAAAAGAGGTCAAGAGGCAAGGAGCTGTTATCAACTGTGGTTGAAGCCCTTCTGATCTTGCCTGGCTGCTATTAGTGGCTGGAGAAATGAGTTTCTTAGTCTTGATCTTCCTCTTTGCGATTTTCCCATCTTTGCTACTAACAAAGAATAATGCTTGTCTGTGTTACAGATCAGCTGCTGCTTTTGTAATTTCCTTAGTGTTTTCATTGCCTTTAGTGCTGCTGGCAGCATTTCATGGCAGAATTGCCACTGAAATACCTGGTTAGTGTCTGCAACATCTGCTTGGTTTGGATTTACATATGAGATATTTTATAGAAAGTTAATGCTGATTACACAACTGTGCATAATATACAGGCTGAGGAGAGGAGAGCTCCTCAGTTGGCTTAAATCAGCCTCCGTCTCAAAGCTGTTGTGAAGTTTTGTGGTGTCCCTCCTATAAATACTGCCGGTAATGGAGAAAACACCTAACACCTTCCTCTCAACTGCACCACCCCAGTTCTTAGTCACAAGTGTGTTTTGTAAACTGAGGCTGAGGGATTTTGTGGATCAGAGCAGTGTTCTTCATCCTTCTTGTCCGACTGCTGTCTCCACGGGGCTGTGAGGTAAAGGCCACTTTCCTTCTTCCCTTGGCAAATTCCATCTATTGTGACTGTCTGCTCACTTCTAAAGGAAATCACATACTGAAACAGAAATTCATTATCCTCACAGGTATGATGAGCTCCTGTTAAGGCACTCTTGAAAAATACCCTTTGGAAATAACTGAAAATGGATTTGTTGTTGTAATTTGCACCACCTTGCAAAATTTGAGCAGGGAATTTGCCAGCAATTAAAACAATGGCTAGACACGACAGAGAAAACAGTTTTTCATTTGGTAGACTGCAGATATTGGGTGCATATACATGCTGGCTGTTCCTGGTGTTTGGAAATGATCTTCCCCTCTATTTTGAGAGAATTAATAGCAAGAGATAGACTACAGGACTCGGAAGGTGCTTTAGGTTATTGGAAGGCAAAACCAGGTCCGTGAGCTGTCGGATACTTAGCAGTTGTTACCTGTGTCACTTTCTGTCTCAGCATAGCTGCACTGCTGTTATATGGCTCCTGTTGCACAAAACCTGCTTATTTATAGCTTGTATAATTGCACATTTGAATAGTGAGGTAGCAAACCAGTTGCTAGTGGTTAGCTGCTTTCTTCAACGGAAAAAATTATCCCACGGTCCAGGGCAGCAGACCATTGAGACACTGAAAGAAGCTAACTGCAGGGGACCGTGGTGGAAAAATGCTGAGGGAGTTTTAGGGTGCAAAGCAAGGCCTGGCTGCTCATGCTGCTTGCTCTTACAACGCGCGCGTGCAGTGCAATGCTGACCTACCGTAATTCCCTTCTGGCACATCCCTGTTTTGTGCACACAGTTTGTAACAGAGAATTGGTTTCGGGGCTGCCGGTGGGTGCTCACTTGCGATGACTCAGAGAGATTCCCATGCAGCATGGCTTTAGAGCTGGATTGTTCGACGTAGGAGAAGTGACAGCATTGCAAAGCCTTTGCTGAGCAGCTCCTTTCAAATAAGCCCCGTGAGTTCCTACCTGGCTAGCTCGGTTGTGTCTGTACTTTTCACGTGACATGGATGTTTCAGGAAGTTCGTTATGCTAGGGAGGAAAAGCTTGAAATTTCTTGCAAATCTGAAGCATTTTTGCTCCGATTAGGTGGGAGGAAATCACAGTTTGAGCTGAATTGAAGTAAAATTCCTTTGAAGTGCTGCATAAATAGCATCAACCTTCAGAAGGAAGAAAACTGACAATGCCTGAACTTTACTGACGTGTAGAAGACATGTTCTTAGCTACTGGAGAAAAGATGGTGCATGTTTGTTTGTTTTTAATTTCTGCTCTCATCCCTTTCTTCAGACTCCATGTTGCCATGACCTTTAAGCTTTTTTTTGTATGATTATAAGTGTTTTGACTTATGTAATTGGACACCATGTAGCCAAATCATTCTGTGCGAGCCTTAGAAAACTTAGCAGAAATACTTGGATGGACTTTGATCTTCAGTCTACCAATAAGTTAAAGAAGACTGCTCAAATAAGTGGAGGCACCACTAGCAATGACTATTGCTACAGTAAATAATTTAAAACTCTTGTACAGCTGCATTTATTTCTCCTTTTCTAATTCCTGAAGCATAGTGTAGAGTATAGAAAAAAAGGCACTTTTATATATCAGGACTGTATAATAAAGTATGGTAAAATACAGGATCTAGAAAAAAAAATCTGCATGTATGTGTGGGCAAACCTTAATTTTGCCTAAAGAATGTAACTTGCTGCTTTTTAATTTGTGGTGCGGATACAGCGAATCTGCAATTAAGCCTTCTAGCAGGTCTGTAGGATTGGTAATTGTTTTGTAATCCTTCTTTGGAACACAATAAATGCAAACAGTAATCACAGGTTTAATGAGTATAATCTATCATAAAACACCTAACAAAACAGTATGTGCAATATTATCTTCTGGTTCGTGCTTCAAATATTCCAACTGTATTAAAGGAGTGCAGCAGTTCCTTAGTACCTATCTAGGCAGGAAGGGGAGAGAACAGACTTCTAAATAAGTAAACAGTATGCATCTGTATGATAAACAAGAAGGCTTATTCAAAATTCATTTTGCTCTTGTAGAGGTGAGTGGAAGGTTCTTACGGATTGCAGGCGCACACTATCCTGCTGCTCTAAGGTCTAGTTTATCTAAAACCTATTTTGAGAGGTCACACTGAATGTACAACAGGTTATTTAGAAAGGGTTGCTGAATCATGAACTATAAGACTTGATATTTTCCTTAACTGCACACGTGCAGAAATTCTTATCCATGTCTTCATTCCCTTATGCCATAATCATTTCAGGTTTCTCACCTATGCCTTTAACCTCTCAAAAAATATACAGAATACCCAGTTTTTGACTTCATAGAAATCAAAAGGAGAATTACTAAAACTAACCTGCTTTTACACTCCTGTAAGAAACACATCTTGGACCAGTGCTTGAGAAACTGCCTTCCTAGCTCATCATAGTCTTTCCATGTGCATAGGTTATCTGACGTGATTCCATGAACGTTCCCAGCAAACTTTGCCTTTTGACTTCAGTGAATGCTAATTCACAGACTGTGTCTGCAAGAATCTGAAATTAAAATCTAGCTGTGTGATTCTTGGTCAGGAAACTAGGGAAGCTATTGGCACTACATGACGCTGCACTTGTTTTAAACTGAAGTTTCTGGCCAGAGTTACTGAAAGGGTCAAAACATGTAAACTTTGAAATCAGGGAAACCTTTTCAGCCTGAGATTAAATTGAACCTGGCACTGCACGTGCCTTCAGGCAGACCTTGCTACTTTTAGGTTAACTTAACTGTGTTGCTTAACTGCTCACCACCTTGAAAATTTAGAAGAATTTGTTGCTTGAGAAGCAGTCAGTTGAAAATATAATCCAAATGTGAATCTTGAGGGATTAATACTTTCTCCCAGGACAAATGCATAAACTTAACCTATTTTACTAGTCTCTTCCTGAGCCTAATGAGGAGTTATGCTATGAGTGAAGTTTCTTGCCTGGGTAGCCAGCTGACTTCTGTGTATAAACAGTTTCTACAGACCAACTGCTGTAGTGAGCACTGTGTTTTCTGCAGCATCTGCTGCTGCCACCAGCAAGAAGTGCCCCCTATTCCAAACACACATGTAGCAATCGCTGCTGGTAGTCTCTTAGTCTTTCCTGCGGTGTATGGCAGTGAAATCCATCGTGGAGTCAAGGAAGTGGCTGTTCTAAAGGCTTAATCAGGTTTTATTTCAGCTGGCCTGCAATGCAGCGTTGTTTCCGAGTGATGTTCCAGTCTGACATAGTACTGAATAGAGTATCGCACCTCCTGGACCGACCATCTGATTCATTGTGACTTTTTTTCCCTCTGATGTCTAAAGTTGTAATTGAGAGAGGAAAGTGTGGAAGAGAGAATAAAAATCAAGAGATAAAATAAGAAATGGGCTTGGGAAAGCAAGGAAAGCACCTTGTAATTCACTACTATGAGGAATGTGGGAGCAGTGTTAATGCACATGTAGTTGTATGTCTTGGTTAAAAACAAAAACATTTTGCTTAAATCTGGACAGTTTTTAAGACTTTTTTTTTCTCATATGCTGCTAGAAATTTGGTGAATCAAGTAGTGAGAGGAATAGTGCTCCTTTCAATTTCAGTGGATTAAAAACTCCAGTATGACTCTGTGTGTGTGTTAAATGTGCTGAGCTGCAAGTGGAAAAGGGGCTGAGTGTCCCAACGCCCTGAGCCTGTACAACCCCAAATCTACATTTTTTTTTAGCCTGAGCTGCCTTCAATTAGAATAAATTTGGGAGTGATGTCTGCCACAAGTTAGTCCATGTTTTGTAGTAACAGGGCATAAGTTAGCACTTGTTACAGACAGATTTTTTTGAATAATTTGGCTCACCAACAAGCACTGTTGGTGGATTCAGTTTCATTAGACTAAAGGTTAATTTGGCTCTCAAAACTAATAATTTCTTGGCAACTGTGGCACAAAGAACTTTTGAACACTGAAGCGAACCATTCCCCATAAAAATCCAAGTGAAGGTGTTGAAGACTTCAGTTTATCATCCGTTATGGTTGTATTTCATTTACAGCTATTCAGACTGAAGAATCCTCGTGTGGAGGAGAGTAAGTAGGTTGGGGAAGAAGTGATGGGAGATTGCTGGTAGGCAATAGTTTTGCATCCTATAGCTTTACATAAGGCAACAATATGCTGTTGAATGAACTAATGCTTTTTATGGCAGCTGTGGTTTGTATCAGAGGTATTTAGACCTGTTGATCCCTACAGCAGTAGATTCAGTCACTATCTTCCCATCCCTGTCTGGCATGACTCAGACCCAATGGCGACAGGATGACTTTAAATCATAACTAGTGTATGAAAGTGTATGAAATTCCCCTCTCCAGTTCCTAAGCGTTCAGAACAAAGTCATTTACCAAATATAGCACCTTTCTTGATAAGAAAGTTTGACATGGGGACTCTGTCTTCAGTAAAGTCCTTGTTAAAAGCCAGTTGGGGTATCCCGTACTCTTATTTTTCTGTCTTGTGCTCTTATTTGGCTGTGTGAGGAAGGCTGGGCTGAGTGTCACCCCAGACAGGTCCATACTGTTTCCTAGAACAAACGTGGGCAGCAGTGAGCAAACCTGTTGGAGCCATGCCAAGAGCTATGCTGCTGGGGAATCAGCTATTTTCTCACAGTATTCTGACTGTCATTCTTCGTCCAAGCTAGTTTAGACAGCTTTTCAAAGCATCGTCTTCTACTGTATGACCTTGCTTTTTGAAAGGATACTAAATACTGTGGCTTGCAGTGCTTGAAGCAGGTTGTGGAGTAATCAAGGTTAAGGTTATCAAGGTTTACTCCCTGATAACCTTACCAGAGTTGGATACCTTTCCCTTTGAGCAGAGCTGTGTAGACAACCCAGTCCTAGACTGCAAACTAGGGTGGTGGTGCTGTTTTCAGTGGTCATGGTGCCATGAGCTAACACACAGAGGCAAAGATGCTGTGAATGAGAACTATGAGGAATTTGGTTTCAAGTCTTTCATTCCTACTCCCCTTTTGCTCAGGGGTGCCTAGCAAGCAGGGAGAAGAACTTTTCTTTGAGACCAGTGCTTGTACTGTGACGTGGCATCTTCCGGATCCAGGCTGGTCCAGATCTCTGAAACACAGCCAGCAAATCTCCTGCCTCTGAGAGGATGGCTGTGAAACAACTTTAGATTTGCAGCACGTTGGCTGTTGCTTGGTAATTATTCTGTGTGGGTTTTACTGCTTGGCAAATGAAAGATCACTTGTTTCTCGGTTACTGCTGGGTAAGAGCTGGCACACAGCAAGTACCGTGGCTTTGGCTGAAGGGCTCTGACTCTCGATGGGAGATGGTTGCACCCTGGGCTACATAGCACCAAGGAGTGCTCTGCCTACCTCTGTGCCAGGGTTTGCAGTCAGCAGATGCCTTAAAGATACAAATGTTCAATTCAAGGAGAGTTGTCTCACCTATGTTTCATTCCTAATATCCTTTATTCCCCTCCAAACAGGTTGCTTTCATTTAAAGCTCTAATCTCAAACAAGTGAGGCACATCCATATGATAAAGGCATTTTCCTGTGTTTCTGGTCAGGGATCTTTACACTGAATAAAATTTACTATCGGTTATGCTTCCTCTGCAGAGAGATTGACAGTTCCCCTAATGGGACATTAGGTGTGCTTGATTTTAAATCCACTGTGGCCTTGCTTCTTACTGTGTGAAACAACAAATTGTGAAAGAAAAGGCAAACTGGTTGCAAAATCAAATACATATTGAAAATGAAGTTAAGCCTCTAACCAAAGAAACATAAAGCATACTGTGGGAGTCCATATCTACTTTTGTTGAAATAGTCTGTGTTCTGATTATTGCTTATATTATGTAAATAAATGGTGTGCTTCCCTTTCTCATGTTGCTCACCTTTTTTCCTGAAGGTAGCTTATGGGACTACAGAACTTCCTTTCTCCCTTGCAAACTGCTTTAGGCACAGATAATCGTGGTCTGGACCCTGACTTTGTTTAGTATAGTCTGATCACAATACTAACACTTCTGTAGTACAAACAACTATTTTTATATCAAATATGTCACTTATAGAATGATGCTGAGACTTTAGTCACTTGTTAAGGTCATAAAACAACTTCTAAAGGAGGGTTGAAAATAAATCTCTCTCTTTGGCAGGTTATTCCAGAAGAACCCTCTGAGTCCTTTACTAACACAGTAATGACAAGTAGCTGAATGGTTTTTGAACTGGAAAAGGTGGACTTGAGGTCTGGACCATTTCAACAGGGCTGATTTTGCTCTTGTTGGATGTTTTGCTTTTTCAAGAGAACCTCAAGATATTTTTTGTCTTCCGAGGGTAATGACAGGATATCATGGGAAATGTTTGTTCACTGATTTGCACAGTGGAACGTGCTGAAAAATATATATTTTTTTTCTTTATGGAGTGGACACAAGAATAAGATGGCTTCTCAGTTCATGCACAGCTGTAGCAGATACAGCATTCCTATAGAAACACATCCCAGCTCTTTGTAAAATGAGGACTGTAGCTCTTCTTGCAACCAGCCTAACTGCCTTTCCGTAATCCCTGGCAATTCACTGAGCTGATTTTTGGGGCATGGAAGAAGAAAAGGAAGAGAAGAGGAAAGTAAGGAAACCATATGCTTTCTTTCTCACCTAAAGCATGGCTCCAAGGGGTAGGAAGGACAGGAATTCCAATGGCAAGGAATCAACCAAACCCCTGTACCACCCTGTATAGTTAAGATTTTTTTTCCCCAATTTCATGCGACTCTAAATTATAATAAATATTGCCCATATTCCATCCTATCACATGATATTCCTGCTTCTCAGGGTAAGTTAAATTGCTGTTCTCTGTAGATAATAACTTATGACAGCAGCAGCACAATTGCTTTCAGTGAAATTGGTGAAACTAGTTATATCATATTTCCAAAGCAACCCTGAGGTAGAGTAACAGAATGTGCCTGTGCTTTTGGAGTGGAAGCCTCTTATCCAGGTAGCATTTCATGCTAATAGTGTTAAATGGTAGGGTGGCTTTTTTTCTCCCACTTCTCCGCAAAAAGTTTTGAAATGTGTGCCTACAAAAATGCACCGTGTTTTGAATTGACAGGCGAGTGAATGGGAAAAAAGTAATTCAGTATTGGAAAAGAGGGCTGGGAAGGGGGCGTAGGAGAAGCAGGCAGAGGTTATAGTAGCGTCTCTGTACTTGGTGAGACCTGATTCCTCACCAATTCAAGCAGCAGTTAGGAATAGTGAGTCTGCTTAGGAGAAGCACAGCAGCCACTTGCTGTGAGCTGCATTTCCAGCAAGCAGCTATAGGTAGTGTGAAACACCTCCTGGTAGTCCCTGGAGCTCTTTTGAATTTCCTTGTTGTCAAAGTCAAATGTTGCTGTACAATGCCTTTACAAACCTCATACTGAAGTTCATAATCACCACTAAAATTAGGCAAATTCTTCTGGCTTGTTGCCTTCATTTGAAAAGCAAAAAAATGCCAGTGCCTCACTGTTCATATGCAACAGTAAAAAGAAAATCACAGCAATATTTTTTTTTGCCAGGCTCCACAACTATGAATCACTATCCAAAATGCAGGATGGAGAGGTTTACAAGTAAGGTTCCACTTAGATGCTTTCATGTGTGTACCAGCTAGTGCTTTCAGAGCCCTTTATAAGGAAAACATGCTTGCAATGTGTCTTCTAGGAGTGATATTATTTTGTCATAAGACATAAGTAATAAACGTAACATCAGGGTAATTCAGAAGGCAGGGACTGCAGATATGCTAGAAATAATCTAGTTGCAAAAGCTCAATGGAAGGAACAAAAAGAAAATGTGAGAGTGAGATAGGTAAACAATTTTATATGACAAAAATCATGCAAACAGGACTTGACTATAAAAGCAGGTGGATGATGCATTTCTACATGTATATTGCATCATTTAAAAAACAAATAAACAAAAACCCACAACCCTTTATCAAAAGATGACAAAATGAATATGAATTACCTCAGGTTTTACTGAAAGCACCTTTACACAAATAGCATCACATTCTTGTATACAAAGAACTGGATTCTGTGCTGTAAGGTTACTGACCTGACCTGACTTCCTACTGAGGATTTTGTAGGCCTCTTGATGTTGAGAAAATGTGGGGATGTAGAGTGAAACAGTGAATTTCTTCAATGCTTCCTGACTACAATAAATGGCACTAATTTGGTGGCTTATTCTATGTATAATAAATTATTTGGAAGATCAGTCAAGTTCCTGTGTGTGTATACATCTTTAACCATGATCATAAAAAAAAAAAAACAACAACACAATACCCCAAAACCTTAATAAAACTCTAATAGCAGTTGAAGTAGAAGGAAACGACAGTTTTGTCATAAAGGACAGCTATTTGGATCCATCTACTGTTCTTGAAATGAAAACAATAAAAAGTTTCCCTTTGTTTTAATGGAGGAAGTGGGATCTAGATGAGGAGTATCAAAGCAAACAGAACGTATCAACCACAATTGCAATTTTACTCCTAGTAAATATTCCTTTTCCAAACTTGCTTAATTCTGAGGGATATGTGGCATGGGTACAGATTCCCGAAGTCGTGTACTACTGGAGAACAGGTTGGGAGGGATGAGTAAGAGCGCATCACTTAACAAATGCTTAAAGTCAATTTGGAAGAACCTGAAGCCTTAATAGTTAGCACTACTCCTTGTAGCTCTTAACAAGTTTGCTTCACTGCCATAATTTGTTGATTTTTTTTTGCTTCTGGGGCATAATGCAAAATGTTAGATGGCAAAGAAATCCCAACGTACGTGTCTTCTGACCATCTGCGTATCTGGATTTGCTTTGAATGGGATCTGCTTGTGGGGCTCTGCTAAGCCTTTTCTTTGGCTTCCTCTTGGTTAGTACCCAGTGCATTATTTCCAAAGTGCAGAGGTGGGTGCTGTGCAGCCCTTCATGGAATAATGCCACCATGGTGCCCGTTCAGCAGGAACAGCTTGCTGTTCATGCTAGGGCTGTACCGGGAGGAAGGAGATGACCTATGGCCCTAAACTCCTGCTGGTTTTAAAATGTCACTCCCAGCACCGGTATCAAAGCCGTTATGTTGCTTCTTACTTTCCAATGGATTTCAAAAGGGCATATGAATGCTTGTGTTCATTACCATGGCTCACAGTGTATGTTTTTTTTTTAGTTAAAACTACAAATGCTGTGTTTCCCTTATCTTTAAGAAATTAGGCTGAAATATGTACACCATAAATAAAACTGTGGATGAATTTAAACAATGTTTGGGATTCCTTACATTTAAGTGTTTTCTTGGCTACATCTGGTTCCAGAATAAAACGAGAACAGAGTACAGTAGTGGTAACAGGATGAGGGGCGTTTTGGTACCATTAGCTGGGGGTCATAAGCTGTGTGAGGTGGGAAGAGAACCAGAGGCTAATCTCACATTTGCTGTAAAGAATAGGCAAGAACACACGAATTGTGATGGAAATAGGTATAAAATATCCATTATAGATGTGTTTTTTCCTGAGTCCAGAGACTAGCTCATGTCCTGAGGTATGTTTTATGAATGTGTAAATCTAATTAACTATGTGTGTCAAATATCCTTTTACATAGGTGAATTCTCAGCTTCAGCTATATTTTTGGCAAGACTTTCAGTGGCTAATATATAGGTATTTTCTTTCCGTTGCTTCTTAAACTTGCCTTTTGGGTTCACTCTTTTGTATTATGAAGGTACAGTTAATAGGTTTTTCAATTCTATTCTTTCTGTATCTTTACACATGTTCCAGTATTATCCTTTCTTACTTGGCTTTCTGATCTTAACCCCCCTGGTCTTACACACTTATCCCATAGTGCAAAAGACGGAAAAGAACAACAGATTTGAAGATTGGGTAGGTGGAGGCAGTTTAAAGCATGTTATCTAAAGAGGAAACAACTAAATTTTTAGAAATAGCAATGTGTTTTCACCTTTATCCTCCATCAGTTTCTTACTTCAATATAGATGTCTGTGGATGCTTTAGCAACCATTGCAGATTCAGCAGAATTTCTCATTGAACTAATCAAAGTGATTGCTAAATGCTTCTTCCAAGTTTCTCATCCAGGCTCCTGCAGAATATATGTTTTATTTCAACTGGAAAGAAAAATGTGCCTGATACAAGAATGTGAACTCAGGCTGGCATCTCGTCGCCTTGTGACTTCAGCCCTCCTGAAGCTTGTCACAATTTTTTTTTCTAGGCTTACTGAGAGGTTTGCTTTATCAACACATCACACCTCAGTGGTGCTCGGATATTATCTGAGCTGTTTGGAGCTCTGGAATCAGTGCTTGCAGGCTGCCCCAAGCGGTCTTAATTAACCCTACCCATGTTTAATGTAGGTTGAATGTTACATTTAATGTGTTTGGTTTGCCACACTTACCTGAGCTGGGACCTGGACTGGCAAGGGAGCGTCTGTAGCATGGTTTTGCATTTTAGGCATGCATTGCAAGCACTTTGAAGAAGAGTTGTAACTGAAGGAGCTCTCCATCACAGCACAAATCTGAAAAGAAGCTGAAGGTACGCTGTGACGCCAAGTAGAAAGTTGGCTATTAGCAAGAATGCTATTGATCAAAAACAATTTGCCAAAATTTAAAAAGAATTTTGGGTGGATATATTAGAGCAGAAGTCAGATTCTGGATGAATGCTAAGACTAGCAAAGAATGTATCAGCTAAAATGTGAATTACAAATGATGCTTTCACCTCCAGTGTTGGGACTGACAAGTGCAGTTTTATTTGCTGAGTTGAACCTTCTCCATTTCTTTATAATGTATTTTCTGGGCTTCAGTTTAGAGACCTTAAGACTGGGAGGACTTCTTGTATCATCCATCCTCTTTCTCCCCACACCCCACTGCTGAGTACTGGAGCACTGACTCCCCAACTTCTTAGTAAGTTTAAAATAAAAGAACAAAACAAAACAAAACAGAAACCAAAGAAACTGCCTGAATCTTTCATAAGTCTGAAATTTCCTGATAAAATCATTAAAATGGCCTTCGACAACACAGATGATGATGATGAGACACAAGTCATTGCCAGTTTCACTACCATGTAGTTGCCTGAATATGGGGAAGAGAAAGCAGAGGGTGTTTCTGACAATATGATTAATTACAAAATAATTTGCTAGCAGAGCTACTGATTTTGCTCTGTTAAATCCCACTCGGCGGTGAGTACAATGAGAAGCCATTCCATTTAATGCAAGGTACTAATTTAAAGCCTGCCATCCTTAGGTTGTGGATATCTGAAAAAAAACAATTCCATTTATGTTGGACCTCTAGGCTACTGTGTCCTAGAGTAACTTAATGAAAATTCAGTTTAGAAATTAAGAACAAACAGTGTAGGTTAATGTAATGTTTCTTTGTCTGCCCAAAGAGATTATCGCAAGGCTGAGTTGTTAGGACATGTTAATCATTGGCAACAGTGGTTCCAAAATAAATGGCTTTTAAGCCTCATTTATTTAAATATCTTAAAGCATCTGAAGAGTGTTCCCCCCATTATTTACTTCCCCTGCTGCTACTAATAAATGTCTTATGTTTGCTAGATGCCTTTCACAGTGAAGTTAGTCTCCAGGAGGCTTGCAGCGGTTACGGGTAACATGAATTCACCCATCCCTGCAATGCAGCCAGCTGTAGAGCTGAAAAAGCACCACACATTTCGATAACAAGTAAACATTTTCAGATAAAATAGCCAAAAAGGGAACTTTTAGGCACCTTGCTCAAGCTCTCTTGTATTCTCTGTCCTGGACAAGACACCAGCATGTGCTATAATGCTGTCTTACGCCTTAGCCTTGGAAATGTATGCTTTCTGTGTTAGCAGCTTTATGCTTTTTGAAGTTAGATGAAAACTGCTAATTGCCTAGGAAGACCTGAGAAGGCTGGATGGCTGAATGAGCACAGGTTTTATGAGACAGCATGGAGCTTCTAGGTGTTGCGTCCCTAATTCCTTTCAAGTGGGTGTTTGATCCTCCAGAGTTCGGTGTCCCAGAACGGGGCTCAGTTGCTGCTCTGCGGCCAAACCACCCGAGGGAGGCAGCGCACAGCCCTGTCCTCCGGGCTCCAAGTGCCATGAGTAAATCTGGGGTGAATCTCAGAGCTTAACCCCCTCATCCCCTGCAGGAGCTCTAATCACAAGAACAAAACCTTCCTGGGTGCTACGTGCATATGCCTGCGGCAGGGTGGTGACGCTCCTGGAGAAGTGCAGTGGGTGGCTTACAACAGCAACACGGAATTAAGCTGTGGTGGTAACTGCTGCGCTGGGACAATGGGCCTAAATCCCGGCTGGCGCATGAATAGCGAGAGCATCCCTCTCTTTCCTCCTCATTTCTTTTAAAATGAGAGTGAAGTCTGCGATATAGCCCTAGCAGGTAGTCACCACGTTTGAGACTGGCATATTTATTTAATGGCCTGTATAATTTAGAAGCTTGGTTTCACATGTTCAGGGCTGAAAGACTTCCCTTGATAATTATTTTTTCGTGGTTTGCATATCTTGTTGCTATACAGTCTTTTGTGTTTGCTGCTGGTTATCTAGCCGAGTTGTAACCCAGTCCGTCTGCTCCACCGAGACACAGTTCATAAGCAACCCATACCTACCCAAAAACCAAATAGATTAAAATGGCAGTTTCAATCTGCAGCAGCAATGGGGGTTGTTACAGTTGTTGCTGGAGAATTTACTGCAGCCTGTGCCACTGCAATCAGCTGAGCACATCAGCTGATAAGAGATTGTGGGTTTCATCCTGAAGAGATGGTGAACTGTCAAATAATGAAGATAAAGTGAGGGAATTATGCTGTTCCTGCTACTGTGCTCTGTGTCTGTGCCACATTGCGTCTTCCCTTTGCTATTGCATATATCATGTCATGCTGGTAACATCCAGGTTCATCAAGTGGGCTTCTGAGAGCCTGAAATACTGCTTGCAGGACCGTTTGTATAGCTTGCCGCTGGGCCACGCTGGGCTCTTTGCTTTGTGAGGCAAAACTGTAGCCTGGTAGCTTGTCTTGAACCCTGGGGGAAGAGGGACAAATGCTTCTGGAAAAATGTGAGGAAAAAAGAGTGGGTTGGGATGTGCCCAGGTGTCCTAGTTCTGATGGTGCCTGTAGAAGGTGACTTTCATTTCCTAAAACTTTGTTGTACGGAATTTCTTCAGTAATGATCCTTTATTATGATGTGGATTGCATGGTGAGGGGAATGTCCAGGCCTCCTTCTTTTTAGTGACATGTTTTTTTTTTTTTTCTTTCTGAATAGAGGGAGAGGCGGATAAATCTGTTCCAGATGGGAGAAGAGCTGGACAGTGTGACACAAGAGGCAGTGCTTGACTCATGTCTCTCATCCCCGTCTGATCAAGCGTGGTGGTGTCAGCTCTCTCGCTTGAGGACCCAGCAGCAACCAACAGCGTCTCCAGGTTTGGTCTGTGTCATGGTTCGGGAGCCATTTTGTCTCAGGTGATGGGATGGGGGCTATCACAGAGAAAACATGCAGCAGGAGAAGAGTTGGCACATCCTAGCTCATGCATTCGGGCTGTAGCTGACCCACTGTTAAGGCAATCCCCACAGCCGGGGTGGAAGCACTGCTGGCAGAAGAACAAGCTGCTCAGCACGGGTCGCTGGGCCTGGCAGTGAGAGGCTCATGCTCTTTGTGCTGCTGCTGAGGCCACGAGCTGCGTTGGCCTGCTGCTGGGCATGCAGCACCTATTTGGCCCTGCAAGGGACAGTGTGAGCTGTCCCTGCGCTCCCAGGCGTTGTGGGGCTGCCTCCAGCCTGGGGGCTGCACTGGGGAGCTGCCTTTTCCGTGGCTGTTAAGGCAGAACTCTTCAAGCAGGCCGAGAAGAAGCAGGCATCTAATTCTCGCTGAATTTCAGCTGCCTTCAGCTTCTTTGAAAACTCCACTTCCCATGTTTGATGGTTACTGAGGCTGCCACCGATCTAAAATTAGCAAGTACTTGCTCTTGCAAAGAGCCCCTGGGGGCTGTTTCAGCGGCTTTGCATCAGTTAGCTCGAGCATTGGCACATTACACGAGCGTGTGATGTAAACCTGCAGCGGCCCATGCTGCACAGCCTTTCAGAGCCTGCTCTCTCCTCTGCTTTTCTTCTCTCAATACCAGAATCACAAAAGCAGTTACTGTAGTTCTGAATGCATACGTGCAGCTGGGCTGTCAGCAAGGAATAGATGTGGGCGAGTGGCTGAGGGAGCATGAATGACTGATTGAACAGAGGTAAATGCAACAAAAGCTGTGGGTGGAAAGAGAAGGCTTGGAACTGGCTCACCCACCATTTTAATATATTCTTTACAATGATGTATACAAGCAAGAAGAGGATCGAGAGGTCCTTACTCCCCCAGCCATTTGAATTCGATTTGGTTTTGTCTTGGGTGTAGTTTTGTTTCTACGCTCTCTTCAGGAGTGGGGAAAATACCTTGGATGCCGGCGCTCTTAAAAGCATGCTTGAATTTCCTGAACCAGTAGGCTGCAGCTCCTATGAGCCCAGGGAATCTCGCTTAACTTACTGCTCCACAGAAAGCTGCTAGATAAGGAGAGCTTGGCTGTGTGAGACTGAGCAACTGACTGACTGAGGGATTTTCTGATACCCTAAAACCTGAAGTGTTTAGCAAACAGATTAGGTCAGTGAAGCAAAACAGACGTGCAGTCATTTCATTAGCCTGTTCAATTTGATGGTATCTGTGACCTGTTCATGGAAAAAGGGAACCTTTCCATCACTGAGATGGCTTTTGTCTCGTAGTTCGGCTGTAGCTGGTTATGTAGAAAAGCAAGGGAGGAATAAACACAAAACAATATGAACAAAAATGCTCAATGCCTGCGTTAGCAGGCATGTTGTGGAGCAAAACACGTCCTTTATGGCCTGCTGGGTCGGCGACCAAGCGGGAGGGAAGCGCGTGGGCAGGATATCTACTGGCTTTCCTTCCTTCAGGCATGTACTGAGCTGAGATGGGAGGAATCAAGGGAAGAGCGGGTGGCAGGCCGAGCTGTTCACATGGATGCAGTAAGCGTTGGAGCAAGGAACACCAGGAGAGGAACAAGTGTTATTGTTTGGCTTCTCCTGGGGCTGGGGGGTTCGCCTGCTTTCCCGTAGGTGAGGCTGTGGAACTTGCACTAGCCCTGTCTGATCTCCTTAGCTTTGGTTTTCATTTATGCTAATTTGGTGTCCTGTGGAAAACACCAAACTGCCTACTGTCCACTGCTTGTGGGGAAATGAAAGAACAAAACAAGCCCCCCGAAGCCTTGTACTCTTGGCTGTGGCTTGCTTTGTTGCCTTTGAGTTTTTGGGCAGGACAATGAGCTACAGCAGCGCCCTGCCCTTGGCCAAGCAGCCTCTTTCCAACCTGCTGCTGGTTCTTCTGCGAGCAACCAAATCCATGTGCCTCATCAGGCACACCATCGCATTTTGTACTGCTGCCTTGCTGAGATGTAAGTGGGCTGCTTAAATTAGCTCAGAGAAGTGGAGCCTGCCGTAACTGTACATAATTTGGTTGGACTTTGCTTCGACTTCATTTGGACAGTGGCTAGATGGGCTGTGCAGGTCAAACTTCTGCTTTTCTTCAGAAGGACCATAAACACTTGAAATTACACGCTTTTGCAATCCTAACTATTAATCTGGGTTATTTGGTGCAAGTCAGACATCTCTCATTCAAAGGTGAGCTACGGACTAGTTCCCCTGTACAATTAATAATCTTAGGGCTGTAATGACTGTCAGGCCTGGATAGCTCACCATCACTGCTGTGGCTGTGGCCGTAGCATTTGGAAGAGTCAAATCTTGTGTCTGAAATCTTAGTTCATCTGTGTTGCAAGCAGGCAGCTACCTTTTTCCTATCACTTAAAACATCAGAAATCTGTCACTGTATGTCAACCTTCATGCAATTAACCCTGCTCCTAACTGGGGACTAATGGCCGCTCGGTCACTGCTCTGGAGGAGCTGGAAAAGGAATACTGGGAGGGAAGATCCCAGCACAAGGGATATTTATGCGCTGAGCCTCACACAGTGGTTAAGCCATCTTGTCTCATTCAGGGAGGGGGAAGGAAGCCTGCCTTGCATCCACCAAACGACTGACTGACCTTCTCTGATAAAATAATGCTACCCCTGTTGTCCTTACAAGGCGAAATAGTCAGTGTTTTGCAGCACCGGGCTGTAGGAAGTGTTACTTACTATTTCAAAATAGCTGTTGCTTGCTGGCGTAGGGATGGCAGAAGCAGAAGTGTAGCTTTCTCTGAGATTATACGGGGAAACCAACCCATACTTTAGAGAGCTCGTTTTGTTAGAGTCGTGATCTCAGCTTAATTTTGCAAACACTACGTGCTTTTACTCTGAAATGCCTCCAGTGAGCAGTTTTGTTTATATTACATATTTTTGCAAGGCATACAATTGGACACAAATCTGACATCCAGTATGTGAAATTGGTAAAAGAAACAGGACCAGTGTTCAGATCAACTGTCGGAATGCAGGATGTTGTTAATAACACTTCTGAAAATAATAATAAAAACAAGGTAATGCATACTGTGTGATGGCAAGTGAGTTCAGCGTTCACCCTCACTTAGCAGGGCATACTAACAAAAAGTATCCAGAGAATAAATACCCCCGCCTGAGGAATTTTATTATGCATCTTTTCTCCAAGACTTGTTTTGCAATGTTCACATCTTGTAAACTTCTACTTTAGGTGGGCAGGAGAAAATAAGAAATGATGTGACAGAGCTCAAATGGCACAGAAATGATCAGAACAGAAGAATGTTGCCTCCTCCTTCTTCCCTTTCTTTCTACTCCTACCCCAGGCATGTAATGCTGAAATAGAAAAATACCTCAGTTGTTTTACCACAAGAGGTGAGTTATGCTGGTGTGATTTAGCCTCGTTTTAATGAATTGAGGCAAGTTAAGGTATGGCGTAACGGCAAGGTAAAAGCTGTTAGATGGATCAAGTAGAGAAGAACCCTCTGCAGAGCTGAGGTGGAAGTTTCTTTGGTATCGCCACTTTTCGGTCAGCCTTGCTTACCAGAGCTCTGGTACCACAGATTGACTGAATCCACCTTAAAATCTAAGACTAACGTAGGTTGGTGGCTGTATTGGCTGTGATGGGCTTTTTGAGGGCACACTTTGACAAAGGCAGACAAAGGCTCCCCCCTTGCACTAGTGCTGCAATTTACCCCTTGCCTAACCATTTCTCTTTCTCCATCTCCTTCCACCAGAGCAGGGTGTGTCTCCACACTGCCTTCATGTGCTGTGACCATGACAGCCAACGTGGGCTCCATTTTGCAGCTAGCCAGCTTCTGGTATTTGCTTCTCTGGTTGAAGGCAGGTGGGGAACGGCAGGCTAGGCTGCAGCTTGCATTCGTGGCATAACACTGGTTCTTGCACGGCTCTTGAATTTTATCATGCTGGAGCGCCCTGCCATTTGTATTGCAGTTGGCTTCAGGACAGCTCTGTGGCACAGGGGAGGTAGGGAGGGTGCCCTGAAGCACACCCATGTGTGTAAAGAGGCTGTGATACTGCAGCGTTGCGGGCCACATGCCACACTTTCAGGTATCCATTTCCAACAGTTTTCACAAGCTTGTCTGAGTGCCTTGGGTGTCCAGGATCAGAGCTGATTTTGGGTCCAGCTCTGTAGGTCAGTGCCCTGGGGTGAAATGTTCTGGCCTGCCTTCTGCCCGGAGTGAACCTGCTTGTTCACGAAGAGTCACCTTGGTATTGTAATTTATGAACGTGAATACTGGTGGATTTAAAAACAAACAAAGCAAAACAAAACCCAGCCACATTTGTGTTTTTTCACCTTTTGGCTTTTTCTTTTTCCCCTTCTTTGTGTATCACCAGGTAGGTGATCTGTATAGATGGCTACAATAAATTTTTTTACTGGTAAAAGTTCTCCATGCATGGTTTTATCTGTTCAGACAACTAATGTGGCTTAGATATCCTGTATGAGCATGTTTCTTATTTAACGTGCATCTGCAAACAACTGCAGCTAACATATGCATTTTTTACTTTTTAATTCTGGTGCTCTCTTCCAGTGGTTTTGCTGCCTGTGTTGAACGCCTGCTGTCCGTGTGCTACAGGGTCTTTGCAGAGGTGAGCACTGAGACCTGGGTGCTCTGCTCCTGGGTGTCGTTTTCTGTAAGAAGAGGCTCATCCAAGCTTTTGTCGCCACTGTTGACAGCTGGCAGCAATGCTGGATTAGGCCTTCCACTTCCTTGTCGTAGCAGTCCAGCCCAAGGTGACTGCCACTTCCCTGGGACCATCTTCTGTCTCCATTCAGCTCTTTCCTGCCCTTCTCATGAAGTTCTTGGTTTCAGTTACTACAGCCTGATGTGCCTAGAGTGGTGCGAGACAGAGCACGTCCCCCTGCCTCGCTTCTAGGTGGCTTGGGGCCTGCTTCTGGAGTGATTCACTTCAGGGTCGCTTCCGTGATGCTGAAGCTTGTCAGGCCCAATGTTGGTCATGGCGAATGAAGGGGATGAGCAGTCAGTCTGCATGGTCCTGCCTCCCTGCATTAACACCCCCTCGAGGAATGTCAGGGTAGGTCTTGTCATTTGGCTCCTGCTCTTGTCACAGGAGCGATTTCCTACCAGGACTGAAATGAATCTCCCGCATCACTTAAATTCCTGCAAGGACTGTAGGTTCTTTAATAACATGAAGGCAGAACATCAGTTTAATTCTTATTCTGCTGTATATTACACTATTGTTGTTGCACTACAAATATTTTTTCATAGCATCCAGCAAGGGCATACTGCACCCTCAAGGACAACCAGCTACGTCTGAACCGTGAGTTGCCTCAGCAAAAAGTGGAAAGTATTTAAGCATTGACAATTCTGTGCAACCTCCCCTGTAACAAGGCTCATCCAGGCAGAACCGTCCGTGTCCCCTTTGAGGTCAGCAGCCTGACGTGAGCTGTGGCTTGCTGGTAACTGCAGTCACTGAACTTGCCTGTGGTGCTTGCTTTCTCTTCAATGTTACCAGGTTTAAAATACTCATTTTGGAATGGATTATCATGGATTATCAATGGAATATGTGCTGATAGCTGGAGGGGTAGAGTGGTGGTGGTTTGCTGGTTGGTCAGTTAGTGAATCTTTTAGCTTACAATTTTGATAACGTTGTAGAGCACCTACAGCAGGGATCTTGTGTCAGCTAGGCTTTTCATGGTTTACTTAATTGTTCATGCAGTGCTGAAGTGAGACTTGTTGCTGTTTCCTCTCGGTAATGCACATTTGGTTAGCAAAACTTCAGGACTTTCTGCAGAATGTCTGCTTATAAACTTGTCTGAAGCTTTGTGACACACCTTGGGAAGCACATGGAAATCCTGCAGCAGCAAACAGTGTGAACACAAGAGAGGAGAAGGGAACATATGCTTTTAATTTTGAAGAAGTACAATAATTTTACTTGTAGCTTACACATAATTAACTACACCAAAATTCAGAAATTCTCTTTGAAGGAGGTGGGGGGGAAGCATCTGTCCCATCCCTTCATTCCTGCTCTCAGGCCTCAGCTGTCTGCCTCAGAGCAGGGGTGGGGGAAATTCAAACAAAACCCAAATGAACAAAAGCCCTGTTTTCAACTTGTTGCTTGGAATTTCATACCATAGAAGCCACATTATCATGAATTACATACAATTTAAACAAAAGAAAAAAGAAAAAAAAGATTTTGTACACCAGCACCAATTGATCTGAGATATAGGACATGAAAGATACTGAGTTTTTTTTCTCTTCTACATTAAAATACCAGCAGTCAGAGGAGACACTGGACTATTTGTGTCAAATACTCCCTCAGTTGAAGATCAGAGTGATAAAGGCAAGCAAATCTCCGGTGCTGCAAGTATTTCTTCACTAAAGTGGCACTGCGTGTCTTCCCCATTGATTTCTTGGATCCTTTTGAGACTAGTCTGCACTCTGTAGGATAGCAGTACTTCTGTGACAGTGGCAAAAGTAGCTGTCCCAGCTGCAGGAGCTGGAAATGCTATTGCTTTTTGCACATCAGGGCTCAAGATTAAAGTTGTTCCAGTGACAGCTTTAGCTGTTTTAAATATTTACTGTTATTTTACTTCTGTTGTGCAACAGTGAGACATTGTGCCTGTCAAATGCTGTGTGCACTTGCTGCCTGAAAGAATGATACAGCCTCAGGAAACTGTGGGGAGACTGAAAAAGAAGAAAAGAGTTTGTGTTGGCTGGAAGGGCTAGCCTGAAATTTGTCAGTGTCTTCAGTGGCTAAAGCTTGCTTGTGAAAATTCCCTACTAAGAGAATGCTGCATTGATTAAAAATATGAGGGGGCTCTGACTGTCTTCTGCTGTCCGTCCTGTTCAAGGATTCCTGAAGCTTTTTGTTTTTTAAATCTCACTGATGTTGCTGGGGCTTGTGCTTGTTTTTTTTTTGAGGGCTGACTTTGGCCTTTGTATTTCCATAAACTTCTTTGCTCTTATTACCATGTAATGATCGTTTCTTCTGTGCTTAAACTTTTAGCAAAAGGGAATTCCCTGGTTGTATTCCCAACTGGAGCTGAAGCTAGGCTTGGAACAGGAACCTACCTGTCATACCTGCTGTACTTGGTGCACCTGGGCACGTGAGTGAAGCAGCAAAAACAGAGAACGTGAGTTGCTTTGTTTATGGGTTAGCCTAAACCACCCTGGGTTGAAGATTGTGGAGTATCATGTACCACCCGTCATAGATCTAAATACTTGTACATAGAACACTTTTACATAGAATACTTGTGCATAGAACTCTGGGGGAATTGCTGGCTTCTAGTTTGGATCTGGAACAGTTGCTAAATTGTTAGAGACACAAACACGCACACACCCTTAGTAAGCCTAAAACATTTCCTTGATGTAAGTTTCTGTGCTGTTTTTTGAAAGTTCTAGTTTTGTTAGTTTCTTACTATTGACCTGAAATTGCACCATTTTCATGGTGCCCTCTTACAGAGGCAAATGAGTCGCTGGGCCACTGCCTCTCACCTGGCAGCCCAGAGAGGAGCTGGATCCGGCCTGGAGGTCCGTGAGGACTGACCCTGGAAAGGTCCTGTCATCTCCTTCACTACAGAAGCAAACTCCAGGTACCCAGTTGAAGAAATTGTTCGTGATTTGTATTATTTTCTTCAGTGTATATTTGGCCTCCTTGGGAATGATTGCCAGGGGACACACTGACTAGCTCGGTTTATAAGAATATATGCTTTTGGGGGGGTGGGAGGATGGGGAATTTCTTAAAAGAAAAAGTATCGCCTTATACACATCTAGATTTTCAAATAATTTTGCCCAGTCCTTTTCTACATGGCCAGTTAAGTCTAAAACCTCAGAGTTCCACCCCTATAAAGCCTGAAAATCTCAAGTCCCTCAGTTCGCAGGCACTGACTCTATTTCCAGATCTGGGAGACATTATACATTTCAAGGACTTTGCTCTGGCTCAAATAGCTCGAGAGAAGCCTTTGTATGGAATACAAAGCTGTGTTGCCACATTAATACAGCAGTCACTGAATATTTATAACTTCATAGCAATACATCTGCAGTATTTGTGGGAGTGTTTCTAACAGAAATGGGAGGTTTCCCCAGAGAACAGATAATTTCCTGAAAATGTTTAATCAGCCCATTTAAAATAGAATTTTAATTAGCCTAAAACCATATGTGGACGCTAACTCTCCTGTACAAGGTTCTCTCATTATTATAAAATCCCAATATTGTCTCTGGCTTATTTTTATTTGTAATGGGTCTTGGCACAATGAGTTATTGAAATTGAGGAAATGTGACCCTCAGTGCCCATAAGCCTGAACATCAAATCCCGCCCTCCCCCCCCTTCCAAATTAACAGGTAGTTCGGGAGCAAGATTTGTGCATATTTTCAAGGTTTCTGATTATAAAGGAGTTTTCAGTTTTTCCTAACTGAAGTGTAAGTGCAAGCATCTCTTAGTACATGTGAAGCAGAGATTCAGAGTACTGAGAGCTTAAGGGGAGGCTCGCTATGACCAGCTCCGGTTCCTAAAGATGTCAGTGAACAACACACTACTAATGGACTAGCAAAGACTGATCTCTGTGGGGCTTCTTTGGACAACACTATGCTTACCTGTATTTTAAGACTGTTTTCACAAAGCTCGGATAATGAAGGGGGGAGATGTCTCTTTAAGCTACTGCTTATCTGAAATTTAAAGTATTCTTTTACCCTCTGCAAGTTGCATAGGTGATCTTTTTCTCCTTTTTTGAGTGTAAGCAAGCCTTCTTGCATCCTCCTTGTATCATCACATGTTCACTTAAATGTTGGAATATAGCACTGTGTGAACGCAGGCTATTATACCCATTAATTGTAGTTTATTCCTTTATTTATAATGTGTAAATGCAATAGAGAGGTTTTTTTGTTCTGTTCTGGGTATCATTTATCTTAGGCAACTTATTAAACAAAGCAGTTTCCTTTAAACACACTTCTTGTAATCACTTTAATGCGGTAGTATATAATTAGTACTGATTTACATTTTTAATTTATACAGTTTGACTTTAGAAATTAGCTTCACTTTGAACATAATTCTTTAAACTTAAGATGGAGTACAATTATTAGTACTATGAAAGACAAATTTATATACAAAGTTTATACAGAAATGTATTAATGAAAAGGAAAAACTACATTTTGTGTATTATAACTTCATAATCTTTGTAACTTTTCATATTCTTCCTCTTTTGTGCATAAAAATCTCTTTTTAAACAACTCTTGAACATTATTGAAAAACTGAAATGGGTTTATAAACAATTAACCAAAGCACATAATATATCTTCATATATATCTTCAGCTGTCAATCTGGAGAGAAAAATCAGCAAAGAAAGGGTGTTGAATTAGTGGTGACTTTACAAGGAGTCTTACTAATTTGCTCTTGTGATACTGGATTTCTTCCAGAGTTGGCCCAGGTGCGTGATTCCGAGACACTGGAAGTGTGATGGGCGCAGCGTTACTTGCTGGAGGCTGAGCTTCTCTGGGGTGCACAGCACTTGGAGACGTGGGGATTGCCAAACCGAGGAAAGCTGGAGATTTGCACTGTAAGAAATAATGAGAAATGTTACTGAATGGGCTGTTAGTGGTGTTTTAGACAGATCAAACACAGTATTTGTTGAAATGAGCATGAGGGACTCGCAACAAGAGTCTCCTTCTTTAGATCCACCTGCTGACTATCAGCTCCAGTATTCTCCTCTCTCCTTGCACAAGAAAGTATGGTGATCTGTGGATAGGTGCAATCAACATAGCCCAGAAGTTCTGAGCTGGAGTTGTTTGCAGAACGATGATATTACCAATGGAAATGTAGTATTTGCACGTTTTAGCTGCGTTTTTTTTCTTTTTAATAACCAAACACAAAAATTTCCGTACGACTTCTCATAAGGAAATACAGCAGTATGAAGTTGTTTGTACTGGACTTTCACCAGACTCTTCTTTAAAATTCTTTATCTGTTCAGGAAATGTCCTGTCCTCCTAAGTGCTGTACGCAGATTGTATTTCATTGCTTTGTCAAAGAATACTGAAGTGTTAGGTTTCTACTAAAACCATGAATTTCAAACATGCAGTTTCTCAGAGAATTTTAGACTTTCACCTTAAATGCATATTTTTGGTGTATGCAAATGAACATTTCCTTTCAAACCTTGTTATTTTTCTATTAATACGATATTTCTGTAAGTGGTTTAAAAGAGGGAGGGGAAAAAAATAACCCCCAAACCACCAAGCTTTTAAAATCTTGCCAGGGCAATTCTGCTGCTTTACAGTTATGGCACAGGTGGCTCTATAAGGCTTTGCTTTTCAAAAGTATCTTTAATGCTATTGTATTGTAACTCCTCTGAACCAATCTGGAGACAAAAAAAACAGCAAGAAAGCTATAGAGAGGCCATATTTTGCAGAAAGGAGGTTCTCTGAATTTGGCGTGGATAATTCACAAGCAATTTATAGAATGTGCTGGATAAATTGTGTTTTGCAAGTTCTCCCACATTTAATTCACCTTCTGTCTCCCACATGATGATTTTTAAAAGCGACAGAAATCACCTATTCTAACCCCAGGGGTAGTTCCCCCTCCCCCCTTGAATGATTCATCTCACTTTAGCCATCTGCAATTTAGAAGCACCTCTGTTATTACTAAGTTTTTCATCAAAACAGTTCTTTGCAGCTTCAGGGCTGTTAGCCTTCGGAGCTTTTTTAGCTATTTGGTGTAGGTGACTTCAGCCCCACTCAAGGAAAGAGCAGTTAGGAAATCCCATGTAGGAGCAGAGCTGCCTGTTGAAAAGGGAGGGAGTAGATTTTTTTTTTTTTCATTTTCAGGTCATGCCAGAGAACTAGTTTTTTTTTCCAGTTTTGTAAGAATTTTGGAGAGGCCTGAACAGATTTAGAAGATAAGCAGCAGGAATGGAGGTACCTGTGTTATGGTGCAGGCACTGTACTCCAGTGAGCAGAAGAGCATCAGGCTCCAGTGATGAGACATGGGAATACAGTTCTCATAGGGAGAAATTGCCCTCCCCTCTTACATGAGAGAAGGGCAGCAGCAAAGACCTCACTGAAGCTTATCCATTTTCAATGCCACAAAAATAATGCTACACCAACATAATGTGCTGTTCCGCAGACTTGGAAAAGCTGGAGAAGCAAATTGAATCAAAATAACTTAGCTAACAAGCCTTTATTATATTCGCCTTCAGGGATAAGTTGTATCATTTTGTTGTTGTGAACAAATCCTATTTAGTTCCTTTTATAACTCTAATAATGAAAAATTCAAAATACTACTCACTGCTACAATTTCCATTTTTAAAGTTTCAGTATCCCTATCAGGGCCTAAACTCATCTAAAGGAAAGGAAGATGAAGAAATATAACTGACTTTAGGAGCTACTCAGTCCAGACTATTCTTGCAGAGATCAACAAACCGAAGAAATTCAGTGCTTATTCAGGTACTATTCAAGGTATCATAAATTTGGTAAAGATCTCAAGGACAAGATTTGCGCATACACTAACAGGATGCAGACATCCTTGTTCTTGGCCTTAAACTTTTAATGGCAATCATACTTCTATACAAAAGAAAGTTTGTGTGCTCCTTCATTTTCAGAGGGATTATCAAGGTAAATTTTCCAGGTGATTATTTCACTATAGCCAATGCTCAGAATGAATGCAAGGTAATTCACGAGGTCTGTAACCTCAGCTGGTGATCTAAGTTCAGTTCCTGGTAACCTGGTTCTCAGCACAGAGGCTGAAAACAGAATTGATTAAAATATACAAACAATAAACAAGCAAAAATAATAAATGCTGTAAAATATTTATTTACTTTTACTTCTTAGCAGCAAGCCTAATGATGTATTTTCAATGAATGGCAGACATGTAGTTTTAAAACTGCTATGCGATTATATGTGGAAGGACACAGGCAGCAAATAGTAATGAAACTATTAGAGATCTCATTAGGTGCCCGAAAGCAAGACAGTCAAAATCACTAACAAACACCAGAAAATTCTGCTGTTCATGGAGACTGTATCACCACCAGTAAGTTTTCAAGCACTTAAATGACCACTGTCTCTGGGTTAATCAGCGTTTCTGTACAGATCTATATAACTTCTTTGCATCTGTACAACTTTATTTAAATATTCAGTGTGTTTGATACTGCTAGTGTTCTGTATGTAGGACTACGCTCTAATATAGCTTTTATTTGTAAGCCTTTTAGTGGAGTGTCTAACTGCTTGCAAATTTGCCCTGCGGTATCAAGAATAGGTTGAAGCCTGACAAAAGTAAGTTCTAATATAAACCAGAATGTCTGCTGGTTATGTTTATCTTGTGAAATCAGACCTCTGATTGAGATGCTCTTCTATTCTATTATGTGAATGCACTCTGATGAAAAGTACTTCCACAAGCATTAGTTTCCATGACGAATAATGTCTGTGTGTGTTTGTATACATGCTCTTACCTCTGTTAATTAGGCATCTGTTCCTTGTCTGTTGGGGTCCTTGTCGGACACTAAAAAGAAAGAGATGCAATTAATGAATAGTCATGTATATATCAGTGATAAATTAGGCCAGTACAGAATGTCTTTCAAAGTTGAATAATTCTCAAAACACATACCTAGGGTGAGTCGCCTGTTTTGTGTTTTCCTTCAAATGTGAATACAGCACACGTCCCTGGGAACAGAGGGGTAAGAGAGCAGCCACAAAAATAGGTGAGTGTTGTGTGGGAGAATGACATGAGGTGGGCTTTGTACTTTTAACAGCACGGCTGGCCTCTTTTGGTGGTGTAAAGATGTGCATTTGTGATGGTGAAGTAAATTAGCAAGGCCTGAGGAGTAAGTACATGGAATACCCAGTTGTCTTTCTGAATTCCTTAGCTAACGGTTTGACTGTGGGCTTTGCCTTGTGAAGGCCTGATTTGGTGACAAATGGGCAGGAAACTGATTTTTTTTTTTTTTAAACTGTGAGCATCATATGAAGCTAAAAAATACTTAAAGTGGAAATAAACCAGGCGAAAGATGTCGCTTCACAAGTCCAATGGACAGCATCATAAACTGACAACAAATACATATTTACAAGACTGGCAGCCCTGTTGAGGTCATAAAATAAAAAAAATATTTTTTTATGACTTCCACACACTCCAGTGCCACATTACAAGTGTTAATATATGCTTGAGGACGCTGAGTTATTTCAACTTGGCTAACAGAGTTCAGTAAGGAAGTTTGAGTTCCCATGGCTCCAGATGTCAAAATCAGGGTCTGTCACTGCTCATCTTCCTATTGGCCACCGGGCTCCAGATTAAGTGCTGCTTCGGGGAAATGTCTCCTTAGATGCCACCTGCAAGCTGGAGCGGTGTCAACTGATGAATAAGCACTCGGCAGCAACTTGGACTAAAAGCAAGGTGCTGATGAGGGGTTGAGGAATGAAGCCAGACATTGGGGGATAGTGAAGCTAATCAATAAACTGACAGTTTGTGAAAGCTACATAGTGCTCTTCTAGGTGGTTTTTGGATGAGGCTGAGGAAGAGATTTGGTCTTTGGCAGCTGGTTGAGCAAACTTAATTAAACTTTACTGTCTGCTTTACAATCATAGGCATCTACAAATGTGGATATCAGAATCTGTAAGAAGTTCTGTTGGAGGTTGCTTTTACGGCAGGGGATGACCTGGCTGTGCACAGTGCCTTACGGGAGCGGGTCTGTACTCAACAGTCCACAGCAGTAGGCAGGGCAGTGAAGTTGTTCTTCTGGGTATGAAGGCCACTCTCAGTGACAGAGAGACACCAGTAATGACCAAGTGTGTAAGTACCTACTGATCAACAGCTAACAGCTCAGCTATGAAATAAATTGTTTTCACTTCTGTTCCCTGTGAAAGACTCATTGGAAGAAGCTCCTTGCCTTCCACAGCAGACCAGCTACCCTGCCAGTCTTGACAAGGATCCCAAGACTGGAACAGCTGCAGAGTCTGAATGGCCTGTTTGTCCCACAGGTGTATTTGTCACTGAAGGTCTATGCATCTGACATGCCTAACAAGGCCTGCCTTTATTTAAAACGATTAGGTTGCTGACTACTATATATTTTTTTTAAAGGCCGAGCTTAATATTTGCATAATGTAGTATTAGTTTTCTAAAGTCCATCTGAGTTATCGTTTGCCTTCTGTGGCCTTTGCCTTGCTCATTACCCAGCAGTGAAGCAGTTCTTGCTGCTGTGCTGAGTGGAGAGCAGCTTATCAGTTATTCCCAGTTTTGATGGGGAATCTTATACAATGCAAATCAGTATCCCTAAAACAAGACCTAGTTCCAGGTTCCACAGAGATCAGCTACGAGGGGATAACTATGTACAGGCAATTCAAAGCATCTTATGTAGTTTCTGCAATTTTGTATTTATTTTTAGATGCTGGATGACTAAATCTGTGGGATGTGGCACATAAGGAGCCATAATGTAACTGCGCTAGAAGGCAGATTTTTAAATCTCATTTTCAGAAACAGCTAAGTGAGATTCGTACAGGTAATTCAAATGTCTAAAAGATTCAGGTAGGCACTGTGTAGGTTTTTTAAAAATACGTGTGTGTTACGAATATAGACACAGCATGCATGTAAAAGCTACGCTCTTTTAGGACTTTAAAGGAAACTTGTCTCATCATCCTCATGTAGATGTTATTTATGCTGCTGCCATTTGTTCTGTTCAGGGACAAGCACAAACCCATGCAACTAGAGTTTCGCTTTATGCTTAAGGGCAAGGAATCCGTTACCACGGAGCAAGCTCAAGTCTAACCATGTTTGGACGCTTGTCCTGCCCTTGTGGGACCCTACAGCAGCAGGATGCATCCACCATGCTGTGAGAGCCTTCTGGCTTTCTTGGTTCAGTAACCTGCCTGCCACAGGAGACCTATGGGGACTTCAAATGCTGAGACATAGATCATCAGTTCAACTGTTTCAGTCCTGTTATCCTCTCTCGTCTTTCTTGTCCCGCGGTATTTCACGGTTGGAAAAGTGGCTTTCCAAGTCATGTACGTGCCTAACTTACAGATAAAGTTTCCCATAGGCAGTAGACTACTTCTAGTTCAGCACTACAGTGGTTTCAGGAAAGGTGCCAAGAGAAACCTTAAATGTCTGAAAAAAAATCTAAGTTGTTCACATTTGAAAATGGAGCTTTGGTCCCCAAATCATTTATGTATTCCCATGAAATTTTACTAAAAATTTGTTGTTGCTGTTGTTCTGTTGGCTGGTTTACATCTCTTCTTGGCAAAAAAAAAAAAGATAAGGTATTATCAATGCCTATAGATTAGACCATGTATTTATTATATAGTAGTGAGATAAATTATTGCCTGTCTGTACTTTTCCACAAATGAACATTCTATATGCTTAGTCCTTATAGAGTTGTTCTTAAAATAGTTATTGTTGCCTTTTTTTTTTGGTAGATATTTCACTTCAAGAGTGACAGAATTTCCTTTTGCTTTGCAGTCTTTTTGTATGTGTGTGTTAGGTAGTCCTATATTAAACTGTTGCAAAATGAGATATAGACTTCAGGATAGTATCAAATGTTATAATGGAAGACTAAAATGACTGCTTCTCCCATTAATAGCTTTCATTACAGTGGAAGCAAGATCAAACTTATCAAGAAACTAAAAATTATGTTCCTTATAGCAGAAATTTTCTTCTCTCATTAAAATACAAATCAAATTCCTTTTCTAACAGGCTTTTGCTAGGATCTGTTTAAATGCTAAATCAAGTCTTCAAAACAGCCTAGGACAATGGATCTCCAAATCCTGATTTCAAACATGGAACTTGGAGGTAGTCCCATGTTTTTAAACGTACAGCTGGGGAGTCTGTGTACAGAGGTAAGAACTAGAATTTGTTAAACAAATCTGAACTCCTAGCTATCGTGCATACAGTTCCATTAAATGGCATGTGGTACAAAAAGTCTCTGCAATGAATGCTTTCAGGTCTGCTTTCCTTAGGAATTATTGAAGAGAAAAGAATGCAATTGTTATTTTTGTTTCAGGCAATTTATTTTTGTCTGGACTTAGGTATTGCTTTTCTGAGATCTTTCTTTACTCTTGTCATTAATATCCCTCTAGCTGTAGAGTTCCATCTGTTAAAAGTTCTTAGGTTCAAGAATTTAAATCTCTGATAATACGTGTACTGTTGGACAGGAGAGGGGCCTACATAATTATTCTTCCCATTGTATTTCTGCTTTATATTATATTTCTGCTTTATATTCATCACAGGAAATAAAACAGCATAACAGAGAGGGCAGGGAGGTTAGGATCAGAAAGGAACATAGTGATCATTATCTGAGTTACTGGATAATACAAGCATTATTGTTACAGAAAAATTTAAATTCTGGTGTTGATACTACATTTCTGCTGGTATGATTCACTAACTAACTGGATTCTGGAGAGAGAGGACAGCACCAGCAACAAGATTGATGTGGCCTTAAAATAAAACCCTACAGCCAAATGGTTTCCAACAATCACCCTCGTGTCATGGCAAGCTTTGCTTTGCCTACACAAAACAGCTTTTAGGAACAGATGTGGCAATCCCAGGTCCTGAGGCTCTGAGTGCCTTGTGATGGCTGACGGACTCGGCCCACTCATGATGCTGGGCCCCTACAGACCACGGAGGACTTGGATTAAAGCTGAAATAAATATAAACAGTCTGAACTGCAACTCTGCCACTGGGCCAGCAAGAGTTTCCCTTAATTACAGTATCTAAACTATCAAGTCTATGTAAATACAACACTGCCTAATAGAATAATGAAAGCAGTCCTGTGGATTAGTTTTCGCTCTTGCAGTAAGGAAATAACATTTTTAGCTGGTTATTTAAATAGAAAGGTTGTACTAAGTCCAACGTAAAAAAAGAAACACTACACTTCTCCTCCAAGAACTTGCACATATTAAAGTTTACAGAATTCAAAGGCCTAAAGCCAATGCCATCTAATATTTCAAAATAATAAGAGAAAATCATTTGCAGGAAATACAGGTGATTTATACTGCGCCTCACAAAGGGGAGAAAAAAACCATCTTAAATGACCAATGGCATAACTTTTACTAACGAGTCACAATTGTGAACTGCTGTAGCAATAGAAAGCTCATCAAGAATGTGCAAGTGCAAATTGATAGCTGATTTACAAATAAAATATTGAAGTCATCAAGTAAATTGTCATAAAGAAATCATCTACTCTAATATGACAAAGCAGCAGGAAATAGCAACTACAGAAAAGCTGAGCCACGAAGACTTGTTAAATTTTCTGCCCCATTAACTCTCACTGAGCTCATCTTTGGGATGAAATCTTGACCCTGCTGAAGGACCGATTACACTAAAATAACTTAAATGTGGAAAGATGCAGAATATGCACATTACAAATCCCATGCCTGATCCAAAAGTCTGCCTATGCTTTGGATCAGACCTCTGCAGTGTACTTATTAACAGCTCAAGTCTTTGGTGTTTTGAAAGCCAAAAGAAAGTGTAACTTAACATGCAAGTTTTCCTTTCCAAGTCTGTTTCCAATACTGATGTCTCTAAGGTGGCGCATTGTTTCCTTTAAAAAACAAACAGCAGAAATCAATAACAGAAGTTTGCTGTAGAAATAAGGAGTAACTATAACAAGCTGGACTCTAACATTCCAAACACCAAACTTCTCTCTCCAGAAAAATCATTTTAAAAGGCAGAAAAATATCTACTACGTGCTACAAGTAGATGTTAATTTTAGCATTTATTCCCAAGAGTCTTGTGGAGATTTTTTTCCCCATCAGTGAGTTATATTGAGTCTGGGGTTAGATTACAGAGTTTTGGGTTTTTATTTTTTGCTTTGGACAAGTGATTTTTTTCCCCTCAAAATCCCAGTGAAGACCAGACTACTACAGTGCTAGCATGAAGTAAATTCACTATGTTCACACTGGGGTAACGGTGAAAGAGTTTTCTATGGTACCAAACAAACTAAAAGTCAGACATGCAACCGAGGGTATAAACCACGCTTTTTCCCTTAAGCAGTGAAACCAAGCCAAGTAAATCTTCCCTTCAAATACAGGCATCTTCAGGTTAAAAAATAAATAAATAAATATTTGCACAGATTAGACCTCCCCAGGTAACCCCCTGGACTGACAGCGCACTGCCGCAGGTAGACCCAGAAGGGGCCACCCCCGTACCCTTGCACTGCCGCCAAACAGCTCGTGTTGTGCTGCTGGTGCGCAGTCTGGGCGCTGCGCTCCCAGGCTGTTCCAGGGCCCTGCACTTTTGCTATTAAGTGTTCCACTGCACTGACAAAGCTCGTATGATTTCTTCAGTAAATGCAAACAAAAAGGGCATTTAATCTCTCCTTGCAAGCAGCGTCTGATAGCTCTCCCACTCCACTGAGCAGCAGACTAGCTTTGGTTTTTCTTTTTCTACTAATGTACTTAAAAGACAACAAGAAAATATTTTTGTTAATGCATGGCCTCATATAAAATGAGGGCATAACCTCTTCTTCCAGCTGTCTTGTTAGAAGTAATTAACAAAGCTCCTCACTGTGTCTTTCTCCTTAAGCATATTGTCTAGCTTTGATGCAATTCTCTCAGTGACTCACTGTGTGGGCTTTTGTAAATCTTGTTTTTGTGCACCTTCATTGACTCCATACATTGACTATAAAGGAGCTGAAGAGCATTTCTGAGAACTGTGAATTTCACCAAGTAGATTCAACACTTTCAGACGGGCATACAGAGTGCTGGAGTTAATATATATTAGAAAAGTATGTTTGAAGTAGTTATGTTTCTGTTAGCTGACACTATTCAATAGCACATTTGTTTTGTTCAGCTACAGAAAGTTGGTGGTTTCATAAAAGATGCATAGACCTATGCATCACTTAACAGCATAAAATAAAAGTCTTAGGAGAACAGATTTAACTCGGGATTTTAACCAAATGCAGCAGCACCTACATTTAGGCAAAATAATGCCAGGCAGCCTCTCGAATAATCAAGTAATAGTGGAAACAGGTATCTCCAAGATTCAGAACCATAAGCAACAAGAGCCTTGGGAATTGATGGGCATGTCACTCATAACACCAGAAATCACAACCTCCATTTTTGACCTCATATATAGGAGCCAAAATTCATAAGATTGTTTTCCAAACTGATCAAGATTCCCATCAAGAAACCTAAATGTTCAGATTCATACCTGTAGAGTGGACTGTAGTCTCTGGTTTTCATTCTGCCACCGTTTAAATTTGTCAAGGGCTTCATCCACAGAAATTGCCCCCTTTTTCACTTGTTTCTGCAAATGGATAAGTTCTTCCTGTTCAGCAGGGATGTTGTGTTTCACAGTGCTATAAGCTACTGTCTCGCTGGGGCGTCTGTGTGCTGCTACAAAATGTAAAAAGATATATATTAGTAACTCATTTCACTCCTTTCTATTCTTTCTGATCTGATATCAATTAAAACCACACCATCTATAGGGTGGTTTTCCCTGCCCCTTTCTCTCTCTTTCTCCCTCTTTTTTTTTTTTTTTGGCAATGAGGGAAATACAATGAATCAATGAGGTATCTACCATTAGTCATTGGCAGCAGAGTAGCATCTTAAACATTTCATTCCTTACTATTGCCCTGATCCACAGATCCATTAACGTCAGGTCATACAAGAATTTACTTCCAGTGCTAAAGCTATAGCCCAGACACTTTAAAGGAAATCATTGACATGTTAAGACACGACATTTCCAAAATGCCCCCGCTCCTTCTTCCCCAACTTCAACCATTACATTTCTCAAATGCTGGGGTTGAAATTTGGTCAGAAAGCATCATGAAATTTCACATGATTTTTTTTTTCTTCCCAAATATAATTACTGGATACACTGCAGTGACAAGAAGCTGTTCCAACCTAGTCCTCCTACAGATTATGATGCAGGTGCACAACTGAAGGGAAACGTCAGGAAGAAGTGCGTTATCAGATGCACAGCTCGGTCCAGGGAGGTGTAGCACCATGTCTATCTCCAGGACATCGCTACGAAATGGCTGGGACAGCACACATCTCTGTATGAAGATGTTGCAAAGGTAACATAAAGCACTTGTTTCAAACTGCACAGAGAGCGCAGCCAGGCTGCGCGTTTAAACCACAGTTATTAATTGGGTCAGTTTTTCTGCTGTGTTGTGCACCGATATCTTTAAGTGAAGAAGGACCAGGCAAAGAAAAATACATTAAGGAAATAAAAAAAACCAGCTACTGTGACTTCTACTCCCTCCTTTTGATCACATACCATACTAAGACAAATTAGGTGTGAGTCTCTATTTTTTTTCCATCTCTGCTAGTTGTTTCTATATGACAGAGGGATAACCCCAATGACGTGCATCTGATACGATAATTTGGAGATCAGACCAGTTTAAGTAAAATTGCATTTTTCTTACCAGCAAAATGATGGGAGTTACTGTGGGGTTCCTCAGACCCATAAAATTTATTCTGTTTTATGTACGTATATATAATTTTAGCTGAGGTATGCTACCTATACTCTGTTACTAAAAATTATAGAAATGCAGTAAGACCTAGAAGGTCCTGCACTCTTTTCCTCAGTGGCTTAGTGTTCATGGTAAGTGATGTCAGTAGCATGGGAAACTCCAGTTCCCTTTTGCAGAACTTTATAGGCGATTGCATGCTGCTCTTCATGCTTTAATCCTCATAAGCTACTTGTTGAAAGAAGAGGTAAGAAAAATATTCACTCAGCGTTCATTCATTTTGTCTGTAACATTGTTAGTTATTTTAGGGAACCATTAAAGGAATTTGGTAGCAACGTTTTGATGTGCAACAACTAAATAACAACCAGGCTGCCACCAGTAATTCGTTCTACATAGATCTTGGGGCACCCAGGAGAGAACTTGTGCTCCACTCACTGCTGCTTTTCCATAGCTGGAATTAAGTGAGCGCAGCTGAGCCCTCCAGTCCTTCCTTTTCTTGCTTTTAATCACAATGGAGAAAGCAAACAGAACGGCATAAAGTAACTCTAGCTGTACAAATCTTTCCCAAAAGACTGTAACTTTTATTTTTCTTTATTTAATTTAATCTCTTCATGCTGCAGTAGCATTAAGGATATAAATCACGTGCAGGAAAATAGATGCTAAATCAGTCAAAATCAAGTCACAGCAATTCTCTACTAGTTCTACTGAAAAACATCAAGGTAGTTAAAGAGCTAAATTAAATTCTGTACCGTGCTTCCTGACATTGCAGTACATCTTGTTGTAGTCACTGGGCATCTGAGTGGCCTTTTGCTGAAACACTACAAAGTTAAGAACATAAGGAAGTTAACCAAAACTGTTAATAGAAGACATCACACATTCTGAAAGAAGGATGGAGGCTCATGAAAGCAGGCTGGAATAAATTTCTTATTCTAGCCTTGGGGTACTTCTCAACCCGCTCATCAGTCTAATGTTAATTACTTGAAAAATTGTTCTGTTGCACAGAATGGCAGGATTATTGATATTACAAGATACCATGACAAGAAGCTTTGAAGAAAATAAAATAAAATTATTGCATTAACATTACTTGTTTAGAAAAAACAAAACAAAACAACACGTAATCTTAGAGTTCTTCACATGGTATGGACACGTACTATAGTCTGTATCTTATTTAGGGGAAAAGCTAAGGCAGGAAAAACAATAGTACCAGGCAAGAATAATGACAATGCTTAAGTAAGAATACACACGTGTGTTTCTCTTGCTCATACAGGCACCAAGAACAGCAAGGCCTGCTTACCTGCTCCCTTACCCTTGCCCACCACTCCACTGCTGTCAGGTGCCTTGAGTACAGACAGCTTGGATTTGCCCTGGAATCTGCTGCTGTCAAACTTTTGCTGGCAACGAAAATAAAACCCAGATGGCTGGAACTGCTTCATTTCTGACTTACCTACTGTCATATATGCCTTGCCCTCTTAAGTCTCAGTTTTGATTTTAGCTAAAAAAAACCCAAAACAACAAACTGATAATGTAGAGTAACTCCTTGCAGTGAAGTTACCTTACTGACAAACGTGCCAGTTCAGTGCAGCAAGTATTTGTTTTGGGACCAAGGCATGGTACAACAGAGCCGTGTGCACGGCACGCTCTGCACACACCCTGCCGTCCCGGCTGCTTGCTCACACAGAGCACGGAAACCCAGCGGAGCTCAGTTTGTTCCTTGCCTGCCTGCTCAGGCTGCCACATACGATTCTTCAGTGTCTTTCACGAAACTTGCGAAATGGCGGATTGAGGCCATTCAAACTCTGCGCTTGCTACACAGAGAGGTGGGAAGGAACAATTCCTGAGAGCGTTTTCTAAATGACAGAATGAAGTCTTCAGGCCAACCCTGAGTAGGGAGTATGGGAGGTGATGATGAATGACAACAGCTGGGGACTTCACGTTCCTGAAAATGTTATCAGATGGGTTAAATGGATAGCGTAAAAGAACGAGACAGGCAGCACAATCTGTCGATGTTATGGCCCTAGTTTCAGCCTAACACTGATAGATTTTAACATTTATAATACTCCTCTCTATAATTCCCAAAGAATCCTGCTAAATGTGGCCGCAGTGTTTTCTTCTACACTTGAAATAGTATCCTCTTGTAAGAGAGGAAATTAAAGTACACTGAGGTGATGCCAGCAGCCTCAATTTGTCTGCATAAGGAAGAGGAGGGATACACTCAACAATGTCCCTGATTGGGAAGTACTTTAATTGATAGGCTTTGAAATTTCTGCTGAGTTTTGCAGTGTCAGAGTAATCAGAAATGGAATTACTCTTCCAGTTGTTCAAAGTAAAATTGTTAAAGCCACTTTACGTGCTGCATCTTGCTGAAATGATTTTAGCTGGCAGCAAGTACTCAGTGTGGGTGAAGTAAATGAAAACAAATTATTCCTGTTTCTGGAATGCCTGGCGTATGCACACGCTGCTGTACCACTGCCACAGGTTTAGGGAAGACTCTAGCAATTTACTCCTTCATTCCCACATTCTCTTCTGTCAGCTTTAAGCTGCTGGAATACAGTAAGTGGAATGAAAGAAATGGATAGTTTTGTACAGAGACACATTCTGTTCTTACGGAAGGTAAGAGTGACTATTCCTTCAGTAAAACAATATTAATATAGCAGTTTTTTAGGTGGCAGAATGCCATAGTCCTTCAAATGAACAAGTAGATATATATATTTATATTTTAGAGCCTCTGCTATAGAAAATCTGATTAAAAAATCACAGAACTGCTATTATGCTTTTTTTCTTTCTTTTTTTTTTAAAAAAAACACTTAACAAGCACCTTCGATAATATTTGTAAGACTTGTTTTAAATTTTTCATCAGATTGTGACTGGACAAAATACCCGTACATGTTTATACGTCAGAACCTAGAAGTTCAGTATCTCCCCCTTTAGTTGCTACAGGACACAGATGAAGTCCTTTGCATGCCCTAAATACATTTTGATGTCTTAGGTAGCAAGAACACTTTTTAGGAATGTAATGCAACCTCAGTTTCTCCAGGAAAGCACAATGAGTAAGGAACTACTGCACTATTTTCCAGTAGGATATGAAACCAGAAAACAGTGTTCATTTTTTTTAAATCTCAGTGAGACTGGTTACTGATGCTGATTCAGGCTGTACGCACATGCAGGTAAATAACACTGTGAGGCTTGAAATGCGATTAATAATTTTATGGTTATCCCCACAAATAGAAGGACTAGAAATATTTGAAATCTAAGCCTCTTGTGCATAATTCTATATCAAGAAGAACATTTTATAATGACACAACTGTACAAGAAACTATGATGACTGTAAAGCACCTAGAAAGAGAGAATGCAAATTTTTACAATAGCCGCAGGTAGACAAAAAGAACAGGAATTTGATTTTCAGAATTGATTGATTCTAACACAGAGCTGTAACGATAAGAATTTATAGATGCACAATGACATTAAAAAAAAATGCTTGGTGATGGGCCAGTCAGAAGTACGATAATTAAAAACACAGGCAATCAAAAAAAGTTACATTATGAGAGCAGGCAACTCCTATCAGTAAGAGGCACAGATATGGTTTCTAATTTAGATTTTACTTTACCTGTCTGAACTATGAAGGATGTTTCCCAATTAGCAACGTTGCCTCTCAAACCCAAACAACAGTTCGGCACCTTACACAGGCGATTCAAGTAAAGCCACGCTGATGAACCGACCCCCTCTGGAAGAACACTGAGCTTATCATGCCATCAGCCTAATCCTACTTCCTCAACACTTTCAGCAGAACAAATGCAACAGAGAAGAGAGACAGCAAAACAACCAGTAACTATCACTAATTTGAATTCAGTTTGCTACGGGAAATTCAAGATGCAGCTATTCATCAGCCTCATTCAGCTGGTGTTCCAAACTGAATTATCTATTGCCATGACCGTTTTGTTTAGGAAACATTCAAAATTAAAATCCAGGGGGAACAAAATCTTCATAGAAACACAAGGCAAATTAATTAATACACTAGGGTTGCACTTATTAACAGATCTCAACTCAGTTGCAAATTACAGCGAGTTTGTAAAGCTTCCAGCTTTAGTAGGTTTTTGCTTCACTCGTTTTAGAGTTGCCACGCAATTACCTGTCATGATCATGGGAAGAACGCAAAAAGGAGGGCACAACTGCTAGCTGGGGTACATTGCTGGGAGAGACTCTATCTTTGCCCACTCCATTTTTTTAAACATCTTAACATTTAAACTGTGTGTGCAGAGTACCTAGACAAATAAAACTCACAGATTTGATATAGGTTAGATTGTAAATTGGATGTAGCACAGTGAGAGATGACAAATGGAGACTACCATGGAAGGAATATAATGGAATGATGCTTATTATTCATGAGATGACAAGTATGCAGATGTTGGTTCACATCCTTTTAGATCTCACTTTTGTTTTGTCTGTTTTGTTTGCTAACACGGAGCATCACTCAGCAAGAGCCCTAAAGACGCAACACTGAGATGATTAAGGAGCACTCCTAAAACGTACCCAAAATAGTTCACATATTTAAGATTAAAACGAAAAACTCTGGTGATTCATAGCATGAAATCAGCTAAGGTGATGGGACACTAAGTAGCATGGCCTTTTGTATTTTTCCGAGACAGCACAGCTGAGCACTGAACAGAAGCACGGCAGCACGCCTTATGACCGGCCCAGTCAGGAACACGTGCCGTGGAGAAGGGCAGTGCCTTACCCGTGCCAGGCAGGGTAACGAAGGGGGCTCAGGTCCCAGGTGCTGTCCTGTCATGGGGGCACAGGCGTCCGAATGCACTTACACCATCAGGAGGCGAGGGGAAAAGACTTTTAACTGCAGTGGTGTGGGAAAACCAGGACATAAACTTGTACAGAAGCTCTGATCTGTTCTAAACACATCGGCTGACATTGTGACGACATCTGTAAGGGCACGCAGCAGTCACTGCACCAGAACACAGACTAAGCAACGTCAACAACACTCATGGAAATACCGCACTGCCAGGCTGCTCCATTAATTACAGGCCCAAGGCACGCCGCCTGAGTTTTGCAGTTGCAGCTCCAGATCTGCTCATCACAGCTCATACACAGGCTGTTTGCTGTCAGCCTCTACCTTCCACAGCCGCATAATTAGGAAGTCAAGACTGAGAAACCCAATTTCTCAGATCAAACGTAAAATGACTTTAAAAAGAATCACCATGTAATGACAATGTGAAAGTAACGCAAAAAATAAACACAGTCACCAGCAATTTTCTTCCCAATTCACAGTCAGATTCTGATTCTGCCGAACACGAGCCCAAAGCTGCTAGAATCACACCTTGGTCAGGGAGGGACCTCCAGAGACTATGCAGAGGCAGCTGTTCCCCTACACTGAGGCAAGACAACCAAAGTAACACTGGAATGCCGTTTACCAAAAGGGTAAAGAGTGAGTGAAAAGGCGGTGGTGGTCAGAACTTGGTGTCGGTGTCCTTGCTGTCCCATACACGGTGAAGAGAACGCTCCCATGCTCCCACTCTTGCTCTTCTCATCATTTTAACTTGGTGGACTATGGAAGGTGGAAGAAGTCTAGCAATATACTCAAGAACATTTGCTCCACTACGTAAAGCATGAATATATTTCTGCAGTCCCATTTTTCTTCAGCAGAGTAAAGCAAAAAGGAGAAGACTACCTGGCTTGACCAAAACCATGCTATTCAGAATGGGTTGCTTTTCAGTCAGGCTGCATCCTAGAAATATTTCCTCTCTGTGTGCTTTATTCAGTACATATTATAATCTACTGGAGTTAAGATACCAAAAAATCTGACTGAATCACCATGACAGATGAAGCCCATATACTAGTTCCTAAACAGATCTTTAAAGTCTAAGGTGTTCTAAGACAGCTCAACAGTGGTTCCTAGTATTTTTTTTTTCCATGGAAAAACATCCTTAAGTTGGGGATACATAATGAAATTCATCTGCAGTGCAGTACTTTATCCTCACCATAGGAAAGTACTAGAAAAACCATCTCTGGGACATAAAGGTTTTGCAGTTTGCATGGGCTCTGAGGCTTCGCTTTGGGAACCCCTGCTTCAGAGCATTTAAACCATCTGCATAATAAGAACTTTAAATTCAGGATGTGATCGCTATAGTTCCCAGTAATCAGCCTGATAACTTTCCAAGACACTAGCAATTCTGCAATGGAGATTTTTTTTCCATTGCATTTGGGTTTATGTTGTTCCCATCTGCACATAAAATAGTCTGCCTCCTTAAAAATATCCACTGCCTGCTACTTCCTGTATGCCCAGTGATTTTGATGAGCAACGAAAACGGTATTCTCTTCTGGAACAGTAAATGGGAAACACTTTTTCCACGTCTTCTAACCCAGGTGTGAAGTCCCACAGACAGCTAACGTGGTAAAACGTTTCCCGTGCACAGAGGGAAAATGCACTGCCGCAGGGATTTGTGACAGGTTTGTAAAGGACCAAAGGCTGTAGCACATGAAGTTTTATTTCTGCTGCTGTAGGGCAGGTGTCCGCGTTGTGGAGAACCCCTCTGGTACTGGTGGTCTCTGACAAGAGGTAAAAGAACAAGCCAGGACAGTAATGTAACCCTCACACCATAGGGTACTCCTGGTAGGTGAGACTTCAGAAATGGTCCCCAGGTGTTACAGATGCTCACACTTCTGTCCTGAGAACGTACTGCTGACTTCGGTTTGCAGCACGGTCAATGTGGTATCAATAGGGAGTATTTAAACTTCACTGTAAACTGAAAGCACAACACCTTCATACATTTATTTAACAGCTGTTTTGGCAGAACACCACTGGAAAAAAAAAACACTGAAATAACCTCCAAAGCAACACTAAGCACTTAAGGAATGGAAAGTGGGCATGCGAAGAGTGCGCACCATCTGGACAGCAAGCTATTTGGCACCAATGTGCAGCTCCATCGGTTGATGAGCCTTTTCTGCATAAAACAAAATTCTTGCAGTGGTCTAAACAACAACTGTACGCACTGTTTGTTAAAGACGCAGTGTGTTGAGCAGTGTCCACTACAGTGGACACTTGCACATTCATTAAAATTTAAAACAGAATAAATGAAACCACCTCAAACTTATTAGAACACTTATGTTTTACATCTTTCAGCTCACTCAGAGCCTGATTCTTACAGAAATATTCTTTAACAGAACCTGTTTCTTACAGAAATATTCTTTGGTTTAGAATTTAAAAGGTATTTAGTCAATGCGCGGTGGGAAAGGATGCCTCTGGTTGAGTAACTTGAAGTTGCTCTGTGGAACAGGGTTTCTCCCTCCAATAAAGCCCCAGCGTAACTCCAGACAAGTCGTTTAACCCAGCAATCAGGCTCACGAGTCCCTGATACCAGGATGCTATTAGACACACTGAGGAATTTGACGTTCTAACTACTCCTAGCAGCCACTGAAAACAACGGGATTTCTGCTCTGAGTGAGTAATGTGCTATATGATGGTGCTCGCCTGAAGCACGGCACCCCACAGGTACTTCATACTGGGCACCCAAGACCTCAGTGGACACAGAACAAATCAGAGGGCGTATCACAAGGGGGTCTGAAGCAACACACTGTACCTAGGGGAGGCAGGAATCACGTTTTAAGCAAAAATGGGACTGAACAACACTGAAGAGTTTTGCGTCTTATGCTCACCCACTTTACATACTAGATGAAACAAAGCAGCTGGGATAAATAGCAGCACACAGTTTTATAGTTAAGGATCGTATCGTAATGTTTGTGGCAGGAAGAAAGAAGTAAAACTGCAAAACTCCCTTAATTTCTAACTTTTTCATTGTTTGACTTTGTGTCCTCAGAAATGCTCTTTTTTAACATAATATATCAAAAGAAAACCTGAAACTATCATAAATTTATTTGAGGAATGGAAAACATCTACATGCACTAACCAAAGTGGTTTTATTTTACGCCCAATAAATTAAATGATAAAGCAATGGATGTGAACACATGCAGATTCTAAGGATGGGCTGGAATTAAATTTTCTGGTTCTTACAGATGAAACCATCTTTTCTTTTCTGATTATAAGAAATTTTAATACAATAAACCAGAAACTGGGATATTGCTAGACTGGGTGAATATTTTTTTAACCACTGTGGAGGACAAAAATTGCCAAGACAAGTAGCAAGAGAAATTTTTTGGCTGAATGTACACCACTCCTGTCTAAAATTTCACTACCTTGGGAATGCCTGCACGAAACAGGAGAGTGAGAAACCCCAGCCCTGGAACTAGCATGATGGCCGGGGAAGCAGAGGCCTGAGTGGTCAAAGTGAATCTTTCTTGAAGTGCTTCCACTTTTGTCATTTACTGTCTAAGTAAATGAACTTGAGACAGAGACTGATGTCACAGAACAAGAGGAAAGTCATTTGTCTACCCCCTACTCGCATACAAAAGCAAATCTTAAAACCTTGGGTTAGTATATAAGGTGTAAAAGAACCACGGCCCCATCAAAGCATAGTTTCTTCCTTAGTGAACAGCTAGGGCAGACAAAGCAGAAACACTCTAGTGCAATAACAGTCAGTAAAAGCAGTCTTCCAAATCATGCATCTTCACAGTAACAGCTTTCGAGTCACTGGCACACCTATGATGGAGGACCAAGATCTGAGGTGCTGCTCTAACAATCTCAGTAAAAGTAGCTATTTCAAGACTTTTGTAGTTGTACCAGGCCTCCTACATCCATCCCTTCTTGCCTTATTCTCTAACTACTGTAATGATTCATCCTTACGCTTCCTGAACATGCTGAAGAAACAGCAACTAAATGATGAAGACAATAGCCCGCATATTCTGGGCCTCACCTGGAGTTATACAGCCTGGAGCTAGCTAGGAAGAATAAATCACTGACTGAAAAAGGCATGGCAAAGGAGGTGCTTCTCTGTATGGTAGGATGATTTGGGTCGTATCAGTCCTGTTTTAATGCACGCACTGGATGGAGTAAGTACTCTTCTAGTGTAAGTAATCCGGTGTCCTTCTCAACTTGTTTTTCTACCATTTATTCTTATGCACATTCTTATACAATTGTGAGGTTCTTGTAGAGGAGAGTGGAAATGCAGACTGTATGCATTTTGGAGCTTACACCGAGAGATCCCTGCACCAAGCTCACAGGAATTCCTTCTGTTATTCTGAAATTTGGCTTCAATATGAATTGGTCTAAAAGACACCTGGAAGCTCTTCCAGCATTACATTTCCATGAATAAGCTCAAAAAGGTCCATCAATTTTCAGAGAAATGGTAAAAGGATATAGTCCCTCCCCAGATGGCAATTTCTAGCATCAGAGAAAGGAGATTAGAAAGAGGAGTCTCCACATAGGCATTTCTCCCTACTGCTCTCATCAGGAAAACAGAATATGGCTGAAACCTCTACTCTCAGAATTAAGAAAAAACAGTTTGATAAAGAAACTGAAAGAAAAAGCTACTCAAATAGCACATTCTGTATCATTCCATTGAAATAAATGCACTCACAGCTAGCCCAGTGATTCTTCATCTTCCATCAGATTGTCATATTTTTTGTAAAATTAAACCAAAAAAGTGATGTTATCGTAGATGCAAATTGAAAATTATTAGTCAGAGATGTTCTCAGCTCATTTGAAAAGTGAGAACAGGTAAACTGAATCAACAGGTTTGTTGGTTTGAAAGCAACTGAACAAAGATCTTAGTCTTTAAAAAAAACACAACAAAACTGTTCATCAAAAGGAACAAACACGTCCATATTCTATCAGCAAGTATTCTCAAAGAAGCAAGCACTGACCTTGTACTATGTAGGGAGTGTTCTCATTTCTGGCAGGCGAACATACAGGACGAGGGGCAGGGGCTGGAGGCCTGTTTGTGATAAACGACCTGCGTTCTTTCCTCTTCTCCTCCTCCTTCTCAGCCAGTATCAAATCGTACAGAGATTCATCCAATTTCGCAAAAGTGTATGGGTGCTCCTCCTTGTCATCTTCCTCATATGTATCTTGGTCTTCTCTGTAGCATGCTGTTAGGAGTCCATCACCATATTCTCTGTCACTTCTGTCCTCCACAAAATTCCTTTCTGAAAAAGCACGGAATTGTGTTCCGTAGGTGGGGTAAAGAAAGGAGATCAAGACTTAACTTTAGGCTTTAGATTTTTCTAATGTAAAGAGGAGACCTAATTTCAGTTCTAAACTAAGACATTCTGATTCTCATTGGTTTCTGATCATCCACGTCAGCAGAGAGGATATCCTAAAGGTATAATTTCAGCTTCAGGGCCTCCTCATGATTTCACATCAGATTATCAAAATTAGATGCTAATATATTGGCACAAAGTAAATACTCTTATTTAAAAGCAATGCTGCATACCCCGGTTGCTCCAACAAGAGTCATACGAACACATTCCTTAATGGTGAAGCCAAGCAAGTGGTACCTGTAGTCCTTGGCATTTTGGCAAATCAGGCTATTTGTTAGCTGTTGCAACAATGACTTAAGGAATTAAACTTATTTTAGAAAATGTTGGATTTTGTCTTTCCAACATCTTCAATGTCCCATTTGTTTTTGAGCATTTTACTACAATGTACTGTAGGGAAAAGTGGAAAAAAAATTAAAAGCCCCTTAAAGGATAAATGAAATTTATGACCTCTTATTATCTACGCTAAGACTATCCTAAACCCCACACCCAAATGACTTTGCTGGGTCTCTACTCCCCATGTTTCACCGTACATCTAATCAGAACTTGCTTTCCTTTAGCTTTTACATTTTACAGCTTTTCCTAATGTTGTAATGAACTGCATGTAAATGTGCATTCACTGAGCTAGGCTTTGGTCACTACTGGAGTTTTAAATGCTTTGGTTGCTATTTACAGTAAATTAAATAATTGTTGTATCTGTTTATGGGTTCAGAGGAGCTTTACAATCTTTATGATACATTTGTAAATGGGATGTGTCATTTATAAATGGGCTGTATTATTAATACATATTATCAATATGTATTCTGGCTCAGATATAATTTAAAAAAAAAAAACAACAAGCGTGATTAATACAGCTGCCATATTTAATATGAAAAGTATTTTGTTTCCATGCCACTATAAAAGTTCCGTTTCTTTCTCTGTAGGATTTTCTTTCTTTTAACTCCCACAGGGGGCACTCTCATGCCACTGCCAAAAGAAAGACTTCAAGAAGAAGGGACTTGCCTTTTAGGTCTTCCATAGCAATAGCTAAACTAAGTGGCTAACTAAAAACACGTAGCAGTGACTCATTAGAGCTCTTTGAAAGCAAATACCATGCCAATTTAGGGAATTCTGATACCCCCATCCCCACCCCCAAAATAAAGTGAAACGAAACCAAGCCTAGGACTTCAGGAAAATTCACGGCATGTCTTAAGTGACTGATTCACACAGATGCATTCCTAAATGCATTGGTCTTATCAGCACCACACAGCAGAGAAGTTTCCTCTTCTGGGATCCACGTACAGGTAACGGGCATTTGGCAGAGAGGGACACATTGCTACCTGACGGTGTAGCCATGAGAGCGGTCCCAATACAGGCATTTATATCAGACCTATGCTAACAAATCCCGTATGCCAAACCTGTCCCCTCATTTGTGTACATACATACATACCTACATTGAGTATAGCATAGCAAGCAAAGTGCATTTGCAATAGTGGTTTTATTTTGCCCCTCTTCCTTTTGGAATCTGTGACCTGCTGTACGTAGCCAGTTTTTTCTTTCACAGCAGAAAACAGGAAGAAAACCTATCTAAAGCAGGCTATAAGGCTGAACAGCTATTTCTGTGCACTTACATGAACATCAAAGTGCTTGGTGATGGTAATTTAGGCCTCTAATGGGTTATGCCACATTTGAAAAGAGAGTTAACAGTAATAAGCTGTGGAGCAAACTCACAGGCAATTTGTGCACACGCTTATCAGTAGTGTCCATGACAAAAGTTTTTTTTTTCTACAAGATTTTTTAAAACTGGTATTTAAGCTTGAATTCTTTTGCATATTTACTTTTTGCCAATGAGAAAAAAAATATAATCACTCCTTTTGAAATAGATGCAAATGGTATTTTGGACTTCTCAACTACAACACTAAATTTTAGATTTTTACTCTGGAGCTGAAATATTTAAAAAAAAATAAAGAAAAGCATTTCCTTAAAGGTCACAATCTCTCTCTCTCTCTTTTCTATTTGTAACACAATGTAGTGTTTTATTTCTAACCACAACATTGGCTAAAACATAATAAAATACTGTTACTTCTCTCCACACAGTCACTTTTGTATTAATTCTACCTGTGAAATTATAAACTGCATTAAATCAAGATAGTATTTAATATTTTTAAATGTAAATATTTAAATCAACTTGAGAAAAATACAAGCTTAGTGCTTTGTTTTAGGCCTCTCTTGTAAAACAAGTATTTTATGTATTAGTTGGTAGCATTCTGAGATGGACAGAGTGAGAAAAACCTGAAACCGTAACCCAGCAGCCCACACCTCTGTATTAGCTGATACACCTGGTTGTGAAGACCTTCATGCAGGTCACAGGCACATGTTTGCTGTGCAGAATTAGGGCCATGCTGTCTAGCTACTACTATTAGAAGTGAGCATACATAATTTCTGCAGCAGCACCTAATCTGTGTTTACATGTGTGTTTGTATCTGGGGTTCTTTTCCTCCCAAGATCATACCTTGTGATAAATTGTGCAGCTCATCCTGCCTTACGGTGCCAGGCAGATTTCGAGGGGGAGGAGGAGGTGGCCTCTTGTAGAAAAATAAGTCTCTTCTGGTCTTTACTGAATCATCAGGTATGCTGGCATATAAATTGTTAGGACTGTTGACAAGGGTGTAGGTATCTTCCCCTTCTCGATCTTCATCTTTAGTTTCCTCTCTGCTGTCTTCTACATCATCTTCCTCTTCCTCATCCACCTCAGCTATTTGTTGGCATCTTGATCCAATTCCATATTGATCTCCCAGGTTCAGCTTGGCATTTAATGCTAAAGAATGCATTATTCCATTTAAAATTTGCCATCTGGAAACATTTCCTGTTTCAAGGATCCCCACAGAAGCAATGCAGTGGCTAATAAAACTTTTATGAACTAATACAGTGGAGGAAGGCTGTCAAATACACACCGTCAGTGAACAGCTTTTAAAATATTTACCAGATCAGCAGTGGAAGTTTTTATTATGTCTTGCTACTCTGATATACAACATCCTCGTGCAGACGGTACGTTCAGCTTTTCTGGAGCTGTTGTCAGAATGCAATCACACACACTTACCATACCTCCGTAATTTGTGTTACTTGATTTTCAGTGGAGCACGGTGCACTACTAGGAAAATAAAGCCCTAGCTCACCCATCTGTGTAACTTGTTTTTATACAATGGATTTTGGGTGCCTATTTGGATCTCTCTAAAATAAAATACACATTGCCCTTGGGAGACATGGCTGGACTCCTGTGGAAATCTGGGGTGGTTTTTAATGGCCCACAGACCACAGGTATGTAAAATGATAAATTTTCAACACTGTACAGCATCAAGATTTGGGGGGTGCATGTAAGTGACATAACAGAATAAGCTACACAGGTAGCTTCTGAGCTACCCTTTGGTGAAGTCTTTCTTCCACCACAGATTAAAATGGGAGGTTAGAGCATGTAGGTGACTACCACGGCCATCTGTTACGATTCACATTCTTCCTCCATGTGCCCACCCCGATGTACTCCATATATAGTGGAAAGGTGACAGAGACAGTGGAAGCGTGTCACGGCTAACCGGATTTCTAGCTCACATTTTCACAGTGTCTATTGTATACCTAGATGTGCCAAAAAGCAGCAGGCTTAAACATTGCAAATAAGAAATATCATGTTCATACAGAATATGAGACAGTTGGAAAGACAAAATTGTCAACAAACAGATAAGATGGAAACAGGATAAAGTTTAGCTTTATAAACTCATGATACTGCAAAATATATGTAACTAAAGAAACTGTCATCAGTAAATGCAAACAAGCAGCTCTGCAGTTTTCAAGAGGAATGCATTTGACCACACAGATTAGCAACAAACTTGTGATCAATACATGCTTAGGTGCATAAAGATCAAGCTGCAAAATGTCTACCCTCTGTGCCTCCACACAGGAGCTGCCCACACCTGTAGCCAGGTTCTCCTCTTATATGAAGGCTCTCCTCGAGATATGGAGCAGAGATCACAACTTTGTAGAATTTACCAGGAGCGCTGGTTGCACCACGGTCTGTCTTACTGAGCAAGACTTTGTTATCACGACTGAATCCCTTGCCTGCCTCCCCTGTCCCCTAGGACACCTGCCTCCTCAGAAGTTGCAGTAACGTGGAAATTGGAAGTATTAAAATAATTTGGCCCCTGTGTTTGTCCATAATCCCACACAACACAGCTTATGATGTGCCGCTGATAAACAACATGACTTACTCATGGCTGGTTGAGTTTCCAAGCCTACCATAACCACATAAGTGTCATCATCTTCTGCTTCCTCCTCATGATCGGTGAAGTTATCTGTCATTTCATTCTACAAAGAAAAACAGAGTAGGGTATTGGTTTTGGTAACGTCATGCCCCAACAAAGCCAGGCAAGGTCAATGAGGAACGGTTATCTGGAGGAGAAACAGACACGTTTTCTTCTTCTGGTTCTGTCTAAAAACTGCGTGTTTTGCAGAGATTTCTACCTGCACACTCTGCTATTCATATAATTTTTAACATTTTACTAAGGGGAAATCAGAGAGAGAAATGTAATATGTTCACAACTATGTAGTGGTACAGGTACCTGCTACAGACAGAAGGAATGCACGTGTCTGGGTACATAAAAAGGACACAAGGTACTGCCATGAAGTGATACCAAGTTTGCACCAAAAGGATTCAAGCTAACTCATCTCTGCTCAGCACTGCAGCGGGCTGTTCAGACAGTTCCCACCTCTGCTCCCAGCTACGAAGCACTCGTAGGTAATGAGAAAATCTGTAGCAGAAAAACAAAAAGTCTACAGGATGTTACTGAACAGCTCGAGGGTGCAAAAAGTGCAAGAAATCTCTGGAGAAGTCATTATAGCCAGTTCCCCCGTCATAGTGCTTGGTACCAAAAGCCACATGTGCACTGAAAAATCAGAACCAGGACTGCAAAGCGCGCTAGCATTTTCACTTCAATGCCCAAATGTGGCAAAGCATTGTTTCTTGTTCCTCTAGAAAGCTGTTATATTCACACAGTGCTATTCAAAATTAGGTTTAGGAGGGTCAGAATGATTGGTTCTCTAAAATGTTCTCACTGCGTTTCTCCAAGCAGAAGAAGTACAAACTTGTGCTCAGCCCCAGCCACTAAGAGCAGATTTGTAACTACAGACAGTTCTGTTGTCTTAAAACACACAAAACCCACTTGTTAATTGCTGATTTTCAGAAATAACTGAAATCTTTTTTCAAGGAACCCAGCAGTACCTTGACTCCTGTGGGAGTGCAATACAAAACTACCCTGCATAGGCACAGCCGAGTCCTCAGTAATTATTTAGGAATTCTGAACCACAAAATGTTACCTCTGGGGGGTTGAGTGTACCACCCCAAAAAAGAGTAGGGAAACAGCACGCTCCATATATCATCCAGTCTGCAAGGTTAATTATAAGCAGATTAGTAGACAGAGGAGTCAAGAGGGACACTGGTGGCACCCTTTCACACGGTGCAGACACTGATTCCCATGATCTCGTGCCCGACACTCAAGAAGTTTGTTTCCAGGATCCTGCTACTCCTGGCAGCTACAGCCACTATCCCAGGGACACAGGTCCCAGGCCTTAGGTTCATATCATGGCATGAAAGGGGAAAACAATTGGAGAAACTGCTTTTTTTTTTCTTTTTTTTTTTTTTTTCTGGGGAACCGAGAATGCTTTCTTCCCTGCTGCTCTTTGCCATCTCACAAGTGCCAGTTCTACAATGTGCAGCCACCAGATGCGCATCAGGAGCATTCCCTGCCCACTTTGCTTTGCTTCTTCAAGAACATTGCCAGGTTCTCCACTGAGCTACACCTGCCCCCCAGCAACCAAGTACTAACCTCTGTCTCCTATGCCCATACAGAGAGTCCCCGGTTCTACCTGAGCTTCCCCATAGTTTATCTGGTTCCCCTATTCTTCACAGAAACAGGATATCTCTAAAAGCCCTGAAGTTGGGAGCTTTTCAACATACTTGTTTTCAGAAGATTTAGGTCTGTATGTGCTAAATGTAGCACATTGGGGAAAAAAAAGGTCTCCTGTCAAGTTCTGTATTTCTTGTGTGACACCGAAGATCCATGCAGAAGAAATCAAGCAAGCGGAGCTCTAGATTTAATCTCTCCCACTATTACAGTGGAAGACCATATCAGAGAAATTCTTCCAAGGTGTTTACTTCTACCTTTGCAAACACAAAGCATGCGTGTTTATATAGTAGTAAATGAGGTCAAAAGGGAGACGAAGAGTGGAGCTGATTATAAGCCTTACTAGTTTTGGTGACCATCCCTGGTAAGTGGAGGAAACAAATGGCACTTTCTGATTTTCTCACTTGATACAGCTATTTCTCAGCTGGAGGAAACCTGCTGACTCACAGAAAACCAACAGAACAGATATGATTAATGGGCATCTTTAAAACCTGAATGTTTCAGAAGACTGAAGGTCAACCTGCCCCACTAGCTTAGCGGCTTCTCTGAAAATGCTGAATTCATTTTGACAATGAATTGCTGAAAACTTGCCTCATAAAAACATTTTTTATTACTTCTGATTTCTCTTGCTAGCTGCGTTTCATTTTGTGCTTTGGTCTTTCTCATAATGTCCTTAAAGTGCCTCTGCTACACTTCCCTGCTTGTCCCTCATTACTTGATAGTTTCCACTTCCTTTGGACCTCATTCTCCTACCTGGGGTTTGTCTCTTACTACACTTCCACTCTTTCCTCCACAAAGAGGTAAGTTAGCACTTTTTTGAAGTCTACCACTATTATTTCCTTTCTCATTCCCATCATAAAAACTGTATAACACATCCTCGACTCCTCTCAATTTTACCTTCTGTCTGGACACCCTCAATGAGTTTCTTCTGTTTGTTTTCAAAGAAAAGAATCCTCTACTTTCTCTTAAATATCAAATCTCACCAATGCATTTAATACCTTGCTGGATAATGCCTCCTGCTGGGTCCCTTTCCAGGCAGATGCTGGTGTTATCCAAATCATTACGATAGCTAAATCCTGTGCTTTTGATGGCCCTGTGAGTTAGCTGCTCACAAAGCCCTCCTCCCCGACGTTTGATGGTCTCTACAGCACACAACCCAGGACACCAACAGTCTGCTTTTCCACTTCAGTGGCCCCCAGGGATGCCCAGCAAGTCTGTCAGACCCTCTCCATGATCTGGACCTCAAAGCAAGCCTATGCATTGCTGGTACACAAACAGCATTTTTTTTCTCTTCCCCTTTTTGTGCTTCATTTCTCTAAATGAAACTGCAAATAAACTTGTGTCTTTCCAGCTTGTAGACCTATACAGATCACTACTAACTGGTATTTGAGCTTCTAGAAGAGGGAGATAGCGTAAGAAACCCCCCAAAGTCTTGACGTATTTTTGAGAAAAACAAGCTCCCATATGATCATGAGAAGTTCTCTACTCCCATAGCAAAATGGATGGTTTTCATCGATTCTACATCCTCTCTAGAGCAAGGTAGAAACTTTTCTAGACAATTTAAAGAGAAAACTATGAACCTGTTTCCCTAAGTGTCATAACTTTTCAATAATTTCCTTTCCTTTCCTGTGTGGCTTCCTGACCTAATGGAAACCTTATCGATCTCTTCACAAATGGCACAACTGAAAACCATGATTGCCTCTGATAATTTCCAATGGTTAATCCATAGAAAAAGCTCAGCTGATCTTCCCGCAGAATCTACTTTCACGTATGCTGACCCAAACCGCAGAGATGTACAAACAGATTAAACATATTCAAAGTACTGCTACATCTCACGTTCCGTGCCCTATGGTGGTGGTGTTTCTGATCTCAGGAGCACAAAAATATTTTCTTACATGATTCCATCAGTTTGTGTTTCATTGCTGAATCACTTGTTGGTTTTGACCCTAATGGGCTTATCTGAAAACTCAGTTCTCTTCTTTATCTAACCTTAAAGCCTAATTATATTTCTTACCCTTACACTGCTTCCAGGTGCCTTCTACGCAGCCAACTTTGCCTGCATTTTAATGTCACCTGGTTCTGGATAGGTGATATTTCATTTACAGGACTAAGTTCTGCAAAAAGAAGACTAAATTCCTATATCTAAGCACCACTAGAATTATGGTTTTAAAGCTAACTTAATGGAGTATTTTGGGGTAATTTTATGGGTTATTTCGGGACAAGCATTTTTGACAGCGAAGCCAGCCTTGCCTCCCAGTGAGAAGTGTACCAGGATCAGAGAGGAGAGCCCTTCTCAAAACTCAGGGCTGTCCTGGCCTGCGTGCAAGAGTGGTTGATCACTGCTACATCGCACCAAGCGCTGCTTTCCTCCAGCACCAGCAGCTGAGTGACACAGTCGGCAGGTTAGTTACTCCCACAGGAGGTGAACCTACCAAACCCAAGTGCTCTCTGCCCTCCAGCCCCAGCAGGGTGCTGGCTGCCTCTTAGTGGGATGTTTCCTCCATCTCTCTATCAGGGATGTACCAGGCTTGCTTTCTAATTTGTTTATTCTTGATTTTAGGATGGAGAAACTGAAATGAAACACAGCAGCTGGATTTTCCTTTTTTTTTTCCCATTTTTTTCCCATTTGCCCCCTCTATACCTCTTGAAACGCACGCAGTTTGGCAAACACTTTCCTTCATTCAGTACCACCTGTATCCATGAGCTATAGCCTAGTGACCAACCACTCTGGCTATAAAAATTTTTCTAACTCTCAAGTTTGCATTAAAGCTACTAATATTCACATATTCTACAATGTAAAATATTCATCTAAGTATTGGAAGTGTTTAAGTATTTATTACTTATTTTTCCCAGGGCCCTATAGGAGCACCTGGAGAAATGACTGAAGAAGCCAGCTTCATAAAATTGATTGCATGCACGAGGACAGACCCAACGCTGCTGTTCATTAGCTTTATTAATGCTAAGCGCTTTCACTGCTCTATTGCCTTGCCTGATAACTCACACTTGCAAAAAACAACAGATGATGAGATAACACAGGTTTCTCTAACTCATGAGCTCAGTGAAATGCATTCAGCACAGTGCTACAATCAAAGACAAAAAACACTTGGGAATTAATCTGGTTTTAAAGCCCTGGATTTGCTGGGCAGGTGGGAAGAGAGGGGGCGGAGAGGAGTTTTGCTGCGCACGCTCTGCCATGAAACGCTGAAACAGAGAGCGGTTTTACAGCAGTGTGGGCTGAGTAGCCCGGGGGCTGGATCCAGCCCTTGAAACACTTGAACTTGGCCTCCTGGCCTCAGCGAGGCTTGTCTCAGAGAAAGCCAAGACAGCACAGGTTATCCCACCAGCCAAAGCTGCTGCCTTCTCCTGCCTGCTGCCCACCTGATGGAGCAAGCGGTGCTGCAGGCCAGGAACCAGCCTGCTCTGAGAGCACGGCTGGGCCAGCCCCGATGCACGCTGTGCTGCTGTGCAAGGCGGGCCCTCAGCCCCCTTCTGAAAGGATTTTTTCCATCGATGCTAACGGATGCTATGTTTTCTGTGGTTTCCTTTCAGCTATCCACGCCTTCTCGAGGCTCTGCGATACCAATACAGTGCGACCGCATCCACAGTGCCAGTAGCACCCTGAGTGAGATGTGGCCAGCCCAGACCCGTGCCACAGAAAGTCAGAGAGCAAAAAGCCCCGGCATTTAAGACCAGTAACTCTATTTTTGACTAAAGCTGCTCATTCTATGAACAAAAGGCAGTGATTACTCCATTACTCAAAACGACTTTCCCAGATCAGCAATCACCATTTATTGCAACCCCATCACGCCTTTCCAGTTTCTCATGCAGCTGTTTACACCACGTGGATTTTGTCAGGTGATTGGACACCAAAAAATGCAGCAGTGCTGTCACTTTCTTAAATATATGACCCCTACCTCAGCAGTACACACAATTTTCTACCAAAGGCACGTTCCTGCTGCGTAAGACTGCAGCACTGTCTTTCCCAGAGCCCAGATTTCTCTTTTTGGGTCATGCATGTCTATAATTTATTTATCTATGTGGATTTCAGCTTACCTGGCCAGTTTTCTGTTTCGCTCATGTTAGTTCAAACCAGGGCTACCACCTGATCTAATGAGCAAGGATATTTATGTGCTGACCAAACTAATCCTAACAAGTAAGAACAAAACAACACACACTAAATTAGGTAGAAAAGCAAGTAGGGAAACAGAGTGACAGTAAAAATGTCAGTAAAAAAAATAATATTGTGACATTCACATTAATTTGTAAAATTCCTTCTGCATGTAGTTTGCCAGAAGCCCCAACAGCTACCATATTTTCTGCAATCCTAAAAGATAATGAAGTGTTAGAATCTCATGTCAATGTGCTGGAAGTATATTAATGCACACGACTGTCAAAGATGCACGATTACATAGAATAAAAGAAATGAGACATGAAACACTCCACTGCCAAAATCTAATGATTTTTGGGATCAGCTTGAAGGAAATGTATGACTCAGATGATTTGCAGCATATTAAGAAAATAAACCAAACAAAAACATCAATGGGTACCCAACTTTGGGCTCGGATATTTTAATACGAGCAAAAAGAATTGCTTCATTTGAAATAATGCATTGTAATCTTATGTAATAGCCTTCTGGGCTTTCTTACTAAACCATTTCATTTGCACGTCTGCCTTTAGCCTCACTACAAGATGATTTACTGCACTGCGTATCAGCCAGCTAGCATCCCCGAACTGATCCTTATTTGCATCATTATTCCGTGTAACTTCACACTTACTTTTGTATGCCTGTCTATCAAATCATAGTAAACTTTCTGCATTTTTTTTTTTTTTTAGTTCCTCCTTTTAACTGAATTTCTGGAAAAGAAAGCCCTCCCTTTGTACAACTTCACCATCATGGAGAAACAGCCAATAAAGAAAATAAACCAAAGTAAAAGTCGGTGTGTATACCTCTATAACTGCATACCTCTTAGTGTTTTAAATGCCTAGTTATTGTTATAAGGCCTTCAGACGTATGGATTTGAAAGAAAAACACTGCTGCAGGAGAAAGAAAAAGGGACTTCTAATCGTTGAACTTAATTTACTGCTATACACAAAAATGCTTTTTTAAATCAAATCACTGCACTCTCCGTGTGAAGAACTTGTGCCCACTTTCTCTCTTCTAAGCATTTATGCTGTTCTCTAATCTAACTACTGAGTGCCAAGGGATTTTTCTTCTGAGCATTCAAAAATAAAATTCCTCCTCAGCCTCATTTTAGCTCATTTCTCCTTTAACAACAATTCTTGTTACTTCACTTTTCACACACCCACACGACTCTCTGAAAGACTTTCAAATCTTGTAGAGTACTGATTCTGCTGAACAAAATATCCACTGCTGTTTGACAGGCTGTGTAATCACCGCTAGCTCCACAAAAGCACTCCCATCTCACCAACAGGTTAATTTTTCAGTCTAGCAGGAGAAGAATTTTAAGAATTTTTCGTGCTTTTTTTTTTTTTTTTCCCTGGGCAAAATAATAACCGTTCTCCAAAGAGCTTCTCTTCTACTTGATGACAATCATGCTGTTTGAACTTTCAGTGTAGTTGCTCAATTACTGCTCCCTTAGCAGACCAACCGGCAGCAGAGGGAGGAGGTAGGAGGTTCATTAATTACAAGGGGTTACGTACGCTGCGAGGTGAAGGGCCCTTTCCATACGGAAATCTGAACGGGCCGTGCGAATGTGAATATGCTGGGTCTGGCTGGGATGGAGTTAGCTTTCTTCAGAGCACGGTGCTGTGGTTTAGGTTTGTTTTAGATCATGTCATGCTCAGCAATAAAGATGGACGGAGGAAGAAAAGGGTGGGCTTCCTTGCAAGGTGGCTGCTGTTTGGAGACTGGCTGGGCATCGATCTGCCCGTGGGAGGTGGTGAACGATTTCCTTTGCTTTGCTTGTATTTTTTCCCTCTTCCTTTCACCTACTGAGCTGCATGCATCTTGACCCACGAGTTTTCTCACTTTTGCTCTCCCTGTTCTCTCCCTCATCCCACTGGAGGCAGGGCAGAGCAGGGTGAGGGGCTGTGTGGGTGCTCAGCTGCTGGCTACGGCCAACCCACCACATTAGCTAAGTATACCCCTCTAAAAAGGGACACACGTGGCATAATCTTCATCTCTACAGCTTTTTCAGGCTATGTCAACATTAGTATCAGCCACCATGCAGTGAATGCTTCCCTCCATCGGTTCATGGCAATTTGCAGAGAACTGCTGTCCAGCCGAACACAGCTCTGGCACAGCTGCATCCAGACCTCTCCCACCTCCAAACCTCACTCCATGATGGAACAAAAAGCTATGCCTACTCTGGAGGTCCCTCTAAAGCTGAAGAGACAGAGAGCTTTTGCAGTGCCTGATTGAGAAGGAGCAAGACAGACTTTTAGGTCTCATACCTATTTATTTCTGCTTTCACCTAGATTGCACATGCATAGATTTTATTACTATTATTTTTATCTCCAAAGCAAGAAAAGCTCATCAGCTCTGAAGAGCTCCTTGATTCTCCTCTGCAACAATAGTACGGAAAGATAAGAATTTGGGCTTTGTAAAGCATATCATCAACTAGGGGTGCGAAATACTACAGGGGTCCAGCAGCTAAATATCGCGTAGATAGAAATGCATCCGAAATGGCAACCAGCCAGTGGAAGAGCAACACTTGTGGAAACCTTAAGGGTCTCACAACTGAAGAGCTTAATGCTTAAAAGGGAAACAACCTGGTATTTAGAGCAAGGCTTTGGACCAGTGACTCCCCCTGGAAGGAAATGATGGGGCTGGGGAGGGCACAAAGCAGATGCATCAAGCACAGAGCCCGTGAGCCCTTCAAACCCTTTCTACAGCATCAGTAAATTATTCCTCATTTTCTGCCCTGTATTCTAAATATACGCTGCACGGTGTTACTCTACAGTGTTAAGCAGATGCTGAATCAGAAGAATTACATTTCAGAGGCCGATAAAGCCACAGTATTGCTTTTGTTTTGCGTTCAAGCAACAGAATTTTCTAAGCTCTCTGACGGTTTCCAAGATTCAGCTCTTTCCCCTTGATCCTGCTGCATGCCTGGAAATTTTTCTCCTTTCACAGAAACCAGCGGGAGTTTTGCTCTGTCTAGCCAATATTTTTTTTTTTAGCACTGAATTTAAGGGGAGTGGGATAAAGGGCCCAAATCTGTGAAATGCCATGGTATTTCTAGAATATGTTCCACATACATGTGCTATCAATAGCCAGAGTTTTCAGATACAGGCGTTTATATTCAGGTGGTTAAAATCTTCTTTACATTCCCGAACAATAGCTAAGATGAAGAACGAGAACTCTCATTGAAATAGCAGTTATTATCTGTACTGCGCTCAACTGTGTCAATTAAAAAGCTACTGTTTCCGGCCCGTGCATGTACACACCAGCGAAAATTATCTAGTGAAACATTTCTTCTGTGGGGAAAACATTGGTACAGCATGTGGTAAAATTAAGCGCTTTATGAGAAACAAAAGCAGGAAATAAGGTAAAACATAGTTCTCCCTCCGAAACACGTATCATGTAAATTATACCTCTAGTCAATCAGACAAATTATTAGCCTCTGTAGAATTTAGTTTTCAAAGGCCAACCAAGGTCCTCTCTTATTTTTGCTTAACTCTGAATGGATCCAAACTTGGTGCATATAATTGCCTTTCTGAATTATCATACTATTAGAAAACTGTTGCTAATTCCCTGGTGATTCTTTGTTATTGTTTTAGTTCAGGGACATCTTCATGCATAAACTGAAGGGCAATGACACCATGGTCAAAAAAGCAAATCAGGAGACAGGAGACAGCCTCTGCTTGAGGCTTCGTCTCTTCTTTTTGTAAAATGGCGGTGATAATTTACTCACTCTGTAAGCAAGTTTTGGGTCAAAAGAGGCAAAAAATCCAGTCTAACTCAGGTCAGTTTTGCATACAGTACACAACCAGTATGAATTTCATCTTCATGGCTTCCACCACCCCTCTGGTGTTCAAGGGGAGGTTGGACCTAGTGCTTAGGGACATGGTCTAGCGGGTGACATTGGTGGTAGGGGGATGGTTGGACCAGATGATCTTGGAGGTCTTCTCCAACCTTAATGATTCTGTGATTCCAAAGAAGATAACTTAACGAACCCAAATTCTTTACAATGATTTGCTATGTGAAGTAAGAGTAACATACTATTTCACTTGAATGTTTTTGTGGAGAGGAACTCTGATGTTTGAACAGTAAGTGACACCATATGGTATCTGAGTTTAACAGAAATACCACTGGAAGATATACAGGTTTATTTGTCGTAATTTCGTACGTTATTTCTCTCTGACATGCTCCCGTATCTTAAGGAACATATCTAGTTGTCTTATCTTTGTTCTAAGAAGAGCAACAAACCAGCAGCGTGCCGTCCTCCCTGCTTTTTTCAGAGAGGAGACCACAGTGGTTTGTACCAGTGGCCATTTGTAGCTTGACTCTTAGTGACCTATTGCAAAATCTGCCACGGTCTGCGGTCTCCACATCAAGACAAGAGCAACCTTCTTGATCTACAGCGATGCAGTTCCTCCATTTTTCCTTCTACCACAGCCTGCTGCCAACTGAAATGCTCCTTTCCATATAAAACCAATCAGCATTTAAATATATCTGCTACATGCACTACTGCATCCCCTCTGAATTTTCTATGAAAAAATAGGGGTTGAACAGCATAATGCATTGAATTGTCTGCACTATACCATGAAATCTGACATAGCTGAAGAAAGGTTAAACACATATAATAGTTTAGCATGAATGTGAAATAAATATAACCCCTGCCTGATGACTGAAATACAATTAGATGCTGCTTGCAGGAAGCAACTGGCTACCTGCTCGAAACCATAAAAATGACACTTAATGGCATGACATGCATTGACGCCTATTTATACTTCCGGAGGACAAGAGAGAAGCGAAGACAAATTACAGCTTCAAGACACTGATATATGTAATTTCTATAAAAAATCTAATATTTCTTTTTAATTTAATGGGGAAGAACTGATCACGTGGGTAATCAGCCTTCTTTTATGCTAATGACATCAGCACTAGAAAATGCTTAGCAAGCACAGCTCACCAAAAATGTGTTTGACAGCCATTTTAAAGGCAGCTGCTACTAGATTGGAACTTGATATGAATATGGATCTCCAGTGTTACCTTTTCAGTGAGCACTTTCAGTTCTCAAGACCAGAAAGAAGGCGCTAACAACAAAAGAAAAGCAGAGGAAGACAGAGCCTACAAAAAGAGAGAAAGAAAAAGGGGAAAGCAACTTACATTTGACACTCAGCATGTGGCTTCCCACAGCACCACATCCTTATTTAAAACCAGTAGTGTTAAGTCTACTGCAATTAGCTTTGCTGTCACTTACATTTTTCTAATTCACAGTCAGGATGCAGAAGCACAGTTACTCAGCTTTATAATTTAGAGCAGTGGGCCAAGTTTTGCATTTGGCAGACATACCTGCTGCATTAGAGTAAAACAAGATGCTAATGAACCTGGGATACAATACATTAGCGGATTGTTTTTTCCTGCTCCCATCTATTTCTCAGACACCTTGCAGCCTCTACTATGAATAATATAACATTGTATAGTAGAAAAGAGTATGAGCAAACAGATATACTAGTGTTAAGAGCAGCTGGATTCAACCTTTTTGACTTTATATATTTTTTTTTTAAAGTGAATTACTGTTTTTCCTAACAGGATACATATATAATTACTTATTTTTTAAACTCTTTCCAATCCTCCTCTTCCTTTCCTCCAGCACCACACAGGTCAGTAGCAATCAAGTGTAAAGTCTGGGTACCTTCACAGGAGCTCAGGAGCTGGAGGGACCTCGGAGCAGATGGCAAGAAGAGGAAGAACAGTAACAACCAGTTAGAAAAGGGGTCCCACGTTGGTCTTTGCCCTGGGGCCTCTGCCAACCGTGCTGTACACACTTTGCTGCAACATGTGCATGCAGCATAATGCTCTTGGGGCAAATCTTCATGTGCAGTAAAGTGTCTCGCAGCCTCAGGGGAGTTATAATGTTTTATGTGAAACTCTCAAGCCTACTTTTTGTCTAAATACACGTAGCAGGGTAGGAAGAACATCTGAACATAGAGGTCTATAAAACACACCTATAAAAGCTGTTCTGTGGGAATAAAAAAAGTTCCAGACAAAGGGACTATACTGCTGCTACCAGCTACCACTTCAAGGTCACTTGTCACAGCTGACCTCCTGTTAAACGCGGTTATCCCGGCAGGCAGGAGTGACGAAGTAGGACAGAGATGGCACTGCATGAACTGTTCCCCGTAGCACCCTGGTACTGTTTTTCAAAGGACTGCTGAGAGCCTTGCCCTGTCTTCTTGTTTCTCTGTTACAGTGTGATCTCCCTGTTGTGGAAATCTAGTAACGCATATCAACTCTGACACACAATTCTGTGATGGGCAGTCTTTGACATTTGTGTTTCACCGCACAAACTCACAATACATGTAACTTGACACAGCAGCACATGATGCTGAGAAAACTTAGAAATGGGATTTCGTGTGGAGGGTGAAAACTATCTTCAAATAATCTTGAATACTGAAGAGAGGCCATTCATTGTCACAGCAGGCAATTGTGGAGCATTAAGAGATACAACTCTGCTGATCTAACAGGAATGGATGAATAGAAAACCTTAAAATTCAATATATTTTTGAATTCAAAAGCTTTAGCAGACACCATAAAGGAAAGACAATGCTATTGCAGAGGAACTGTGGTGTAAAGAGTATGAAAAACACCACTACCCAAGTGTATCCCATATCGGTATTTCCATTCCTGCCTGCTGTCCTTGAAGGGTTCATTTCCCCATAACTGCCAGACAAACTGTTGTGCTGTTGAGTGCTGAGGAAGCCAAAAAGTAACCAAAAAAACCAAGCAGCATACCTGGGGCATGAGAGGTACATGACCAAACATCTAGCTTTAACAAACTGGTTAAAAATACCCAAGCACTCCCAAAAAACAGGCAGTCACATGATAGATTAATATGATACTGCAGTTTTGTTCCTTTCCCAGCCTGTTTCTACTTAGCAGCTAGGCTGATAGGGTAGACTGATAGAGATTGATAAGATGAACAAGGAAATGGGGGGCCTGAGTCATGAATTCATTGACTTACTACACTGTGGAGCACCAGGCTCTAGCTAACTGTCACTGAGACAGCAAGCAGCAAAAAGCACACGGGAGCAGACAGCATCAGATATCAGGTATTGCTCAATACAGAAGATACAGAGCTTTTACACTTGGTCATGCCCGCGGTGTCCTGTGGGTTACTTGCTGTTAACGCCTCCTACCTCTGGGTGGTTACGGACTATCGCACTCATGTTTATTGTACCTTAGATGAGCTCAGGTTTAAGAAATGAAAAACAGCTCACCAGTACCGAGCAGACCCCAGCTGATTTCATTATTTCTTTACCACCAATTCAGATGGGATGCCTTCCCTTCAGCACAGCAGGTTCTGCAGTCGTACAAGCGCTTTATATGACTGATGCGATGGCAGTACCAAAGGAATACGAGCGCTACCTGCATTTTCCAGCAAAAAGATAAGACAAGTAAAGTTTTGACGCTTCACTGAAAACATTTCACTAATGATGATGGTGGTTTAGCATATCTGGAAAGAAGGGAAACAGAAATGAAACACAAGCAGATTCTCTTGCTTTGGATCTTCTTCCCAAGATCTGTCCAAGACTACTAACCCCCTGCCTTGCTGCCAGAAAACAAATCATGAACTGGAGTCTGTAGCCCAAGGGATGCACCCCTTGCATCATTTTTCCTTCCCATAAGATAACAAAGCAGGAAGAAGTTAAAAAAATATATATATAAATAAATCATCTGCTCTGCCGTGCAGTTCAGGTGCACAGTTTTGGAAACCATGGGGTCCTCTGTGCCCTAGATTTGTCTTTCAAGTGAGCGAGCAGAGAAGATGCAATAAAATGTTTAAGAGAAGGCAGAGAGAACAGATGAACACACACCACCAAACTCCCTGTCTAATAACAAATGATTAAACACAAGAGACTAAATTGAGGTTTCATACTTCAGCAGTCCTCCAGTGTAGAAACTCAGTATGGTTATTTATTGACTCAATTAAAATCTTAATAGATGAATGACAACCTTATTTCTGTGACAAGGCACTGGTGTTTCTAGGGAGAGGAAGTTTCAGTACCTAAAGTAATACCACTTTTACATTGTAGCAGATCAAAGGAACTACCAAAGCTTACACAAAAGACTCATATTTTAGGCAAAGGTTACCTGAAGAGATTATTTCAAGGAAATATTACGGTGTTTTTCATCAGAGCCTATGTCCACATACTGAAATAGTGACTAAGACTTTTCATCCTAATTTAGCCTAACAGGCAATTTATAACTTTCAGGGACAACTTCCATGCATGTTTTTAATATTTCACTTTGTTTTACTGAACGTTTGCTTGTTTAGCCATTCCAGACATTTAGATTTCCTTTTTTTGTCACCAATTTAACTTTTTGATCATCACACCTAATAAAAGACTGTCAATGTTTAACTGTTCCAGATAAAAAAAAGTGCAGCCTCCACATTGCTAATATAAGAAAAACAAATACAAACCCATGAAAACTAGAGCTTTGCAGAATCCACTAGCACAGGAAGGGCTCATGCAGAGTCCTGTGCCTCCAGACAGCTTAGAGAATTTGTCCTCACCGCACAGGATTGCAGATCCCAAGCTACCAACCAGCGTCCTTGCCTTGCAAGGTAAACTCATGCCAGACAATGCACCCAATGGATTAAAAACCTGGCAGGTAACTAGGAGAAACCTATTAAGATTAACTTATTATGATGGAACAGCAAGAAATTTTAGGGAATGAGCTCACTCTTCTCTTGTGTTTAATAGTCTGAAGGTCCCCTATCTGATCAACTTATCAGAAGATCATTTACCAGGCTAGATTTTAGGCAATGCCCTATATAGTCACAAAAGAAAAACTGGTCAGATAAATTCTCTGTACAAACATTTTTCATTGTAGTTTTCTTGTCAAATTAATCCACCTGAATATGGATATTACAGTCTAAAATATTGTCCATCTTCAGACATACCCCAAAATAACAGATGGCATGTACTAATGCAACATATTTACAGCAGTTCACCTACATGGGAACGTCCTGAGGAAGACCTGAGTCACACCCAAATCTTTGTAGGGTATATTTGCAAATAGGCTTTCATTGAATTACAAGGCAGAAATTAATGAAGCAGCCTAATTCTCTTCCATTTACAGTAGCAAAGGTGTCACTGTTATCAATTCTTGGTATGTTTAAGTGCAGAATTCCATACTTCAAAGGCATTTTCAAAAAAAGTGAGCATAACCAAAAAAATTAAGTACAAATAATCCATATGTAACTATTTATAAAAAAAGAAAAACCTGCCAAGGATGCCTTTAACTTATATTATAGTAAAGGAATGATTTGTGAAGCTATATCAGACAGAAAAGACAGAATTACCTGCAAAAGCTTAAGATACCCAGATTTGTTAAAATTGTAGAGTCTGCTTGTAGTGTAGTACTGGACTTGCTTTTTTCCTCAAAAACCCTTAATAAGGCTTCCCCTCCCTCCTTCAAGGTTCACTTTTGCATTTATAAAGAAAAGGGGAGAACCTTGCATTTTTAAATGCCATGCCATTTTCTTTTTAACTAAAATTCCATGAATGCCAAATGCTGCCATTCTGAGGTCACAGTAATTGGTACATAAAGAAATGGAAGTGTTTGCACAGGAATGGAGAAAATCTGCATCTCTAAAGCAATGTATTTTGTACCCACTGAGGAGGTAAAACAGAGATTAGAAATGATGGTTTTATACCTGATCAGTATACCCCTTATCCACACAATGCTGCCACTCGAACGGCACACTCAGCCTACAAGGAAAGACTCTCTAGATGTAAAATTAACAAAGCATGAATATTATCTTGGTCTCCCAGACAGTCAGAGTATTACGCCTCCTCTCTTTAGGCAGAAGAGATGACTCTCATAACTCAAAATCAGCAAATATTTAATATTTTTCATATTAAAAGACAGTTTAGTATGTACACACACTACTTAAGATACCACTTTGGATTCGTGGCTGAAGGTGAACAGCTGCTAGATTACCTGCAGTACTTCACAAATGTCCCAATTCCTTTACCCTCAGTGGAGCAGCATGAACGTCTCCAGTCTTTAACACTCAGCAGACCCATCTGAGGACAAGGTTTTTGTTTCTTTCATGGGGTTCAAAGAAAAAAAGATATTGAGATTTACTGAAGACAGTAAATTGAGATTTACTGCAACGACTCTTGTAAAACACCTGGAAACAACAGGAATGAAAAGGTCCTCTGGGAGTTCCAGTGACTGAGCAGAAGAGGAACCAAACTGATGTACTGACCAAATTTGATGCACAAGAGCAATACTGTGCCTGCAAAGGACGGGTAGCAGCTGGTCTTTCTTGACCAATAAAATGTGCAGTGGTGTACAGGCCGGGAGGCAACCTCCTGCTGAGACACAGAAGTGCAAGCCACGACCCAGTGCTCATTTAAGTAAACAAGTTTTACAGTGGCTTCAATGGATCTGATTGCACTGATGACATTTTTTACCTTCTGTCAACCACAAACGCCATTTAAACACCCTTCTTAAAACCCACCAAATAGCACTGGACACCTTCTGTAGTGGTAAAGACAAGCACCACTGCTATCTGCTACTCAGACTCTCAGCATACAGAACATCTTGCTGTGTTTTTATCAGCAGACCTGTAGAAAAAGATTCTGGGAAATTGGGAAATATGGACATAAAATGGCTTTTTCTACACCTCTTGTCGTTTAAGACTAAAAAAAAAGAAAGAAAGAAGCAGAAATGTATGCTTTTAAGAACAGAAATCATATTAAACTTCTTTTCTGGAAGCTAGAACTCAGGTATCTGTACAAGGTGCTATATGGCCTTGATTACATCCTGCCTACTGACCGCCTGTATCTCTGCTTCGGTGCTCTACAGCACTTTTACTGTTTGCTTTCATTTTTTTCTCAGATCTCTGCAAAAACTCCTGTTCCTTTCTCTAGTGCTTTTGCTGGTTACTGTGAGTTCCCGGGAGTGCAGTACGAGGGCTACAGGAGCAGCGCTGCCTCCTAACACCCTGCAGTTCCTTCGGCGTTCATTTGTCCAGAGCTCCAACCCTGTGCGTAGTCCCAGAGGAGAGTCAAAGCAAAGACAGCCTCTACATTTTTCAAGGGGCCCAGACTCTTAACCTTAAGCAGCAACGTAAGGAATACCTGTAACACAGGAGACGCTCCCATGCCCCACCACACTTCAAATTCCTTGCCATATTTCAGCACTCCTCAGGTTTAGGTCAGAGGTTCAATGCATGGTGTTTCTTGAGAAAAGGGAACCAGCTTCCCCTTTGTAAAGCAGCCTGCTGTCTTTTCTTCCCCTCTGCAAAGCTTGCTATTGCAAGCACCTTTGTTTTAAAATCCCCCCTCGCCTTCACCTGGGGACTCCTCCATCAGCCTCCTTAGGTGATCCGAGCCCCGCCAGCCTCTCTGTTGCTTAGTTACTATTCCGCTGTGTTTCAACTCAAAAAATGATCTGTCTGGGGCAATAGCCAACTTTCTGTAAAATAACTATTTAAATACATGTTAATTGTGGTTAAAATGACCTGTTATTTTTGCTTTCTGGCATTGCAAAAACTCTCCTTCTTCTCCCTGGTTCATTTTATAACAATACAGGGGCAGAGGCTGCCAAGAAAGAAACCAGGCTCTGTTTTCTACACAGGGCTTGCAGCTTGATGCGGACTCAGTTTCCAGCACTGATGTCCCATAGTGAAGAGAAAAAAATAAAAAGCATTTTGATAGCATCTGACAAAGCTGGAGAACACACTCAAAATACTAGGTTTTGTTTTACGTCGAGCTAATTGTGCCAGCTCTGGGCTGCTGTAGTTAGCGTGCACTTAGAAGATGCTAGCACTGTGCTGCTAGGTGATGTATGAACTTGTTCTGCTGTTTCCATCAGAACTCAAAGCCGCTGTAATTCTACTTTCTTACACAGCAACTCACAAAATTCCTCAGATCTCTTTCTTTTCCCTCCCTCAAAATCTGCAGCTATAGACCTGATTCGTGTATGTCAGTTGTTAGCTGTACGCCACACTGATTCCCCCAGCCTCAGCTGAATTATTCCAGATTCCCTAAGCAGCCATGAGGGGAGAATCAAGAAACAAAAAACGAGAGAAAAAGTTTTTCCCCTCCTCAATTCCTGCAGGCAAACAACTGTCTGTCTGCAACATGAGATCTGATTAGCACCAGGCTCAGTCTCAGCCCGTGTTCTTGGGGAGGTTGTTAGTGGTTATAAAATGTGATATAACACTTCTCCAAACCCTCTGTATGCCCCCAGATGGCTCCTTCCAGCCATGAATTTCACAAGTGCCATACAAAATATTGGCTTGCTTTGTTTTTGCATTCCCTAACTCTTTTTTTTCCCCAATGATAACAGCACTGGTCAGTAACAGGGTGGGGTTTATCTCGCAGGTAGACCACCCTCACACTGCACATGCCTCAAAAGTCTCTGCCTCCTGTTCTCCAGCTCCACACACAGAAATCTTATGACAGACAGACAGAGGCTACTTGTGGGAGGCATACTGATGGAGATTTATGGCAAAATCTTGCTTCTGGCCCCAGCTACCAAATAAGTTACGGGGAAGACTTCCTCTGCCTTCAGCGGAAATTTGATGCCACTCTTCCAGCACTGGGAGCTGAGCTTTGGAGACGATTTAGGGAAGAAATAACAACATCAGGGCCTTACATAAAAATGTCAATTTAAACGCCAGGAAAAGAAAATGAATTTAGCAGGCAGCTGGGCCACAGTGAACCTTATTTTCATTAGATAGCGTTATGTTTCTGTATTTTACACTGCAAGTGCTTGCAAGATAAAGGACTACTGACGGCGAATAGCTCTGAAAGCTATTCGCATGAAAGCTCTGCCTTCAAGAGTGGAGAAAATCATCTAGCTCATAAAGATTCACAAAAGCAAATTAAAATAGCCCGAAAGCTGGAAGCACATGGAGCAAGCAAGCTTAGCCAGGAAATTGTTGATGCCTTCAGAGTGGCAGAAGAGGATCAGGCCCGCAGGTTGGTCCGTGGCCCAGAAGCGAAGGGCGTGCTGCATGCACCCAGGCCTGCCGCCACTGGTGCGAGCTGGAGCCGCGTGCCAGGCTGGAACTCGAGGCTACGATCTGCTTCCCCAGCAGTGCTGCTGACATACTCAGAGATCAAGGTGATCACACGTTAAAAGGGCAGGAGGATGCAACAAATCACGAAACTCAGCTTATGCTTAGTACAAAAGTCGCTCTCCTTCCAAAACCAACCAAATTGCCTTTTGTATTTATATTGCACTTATGGCATTTGACACATCTGCATTATGTCTCTGTTGTAGCTGGGCTTCCACTCCACCAAAACCCACCTCACTTTTTTTCATCATTATTGTGAAACAGTAACAAAATTGAAATAAAACACTAAAATGAATTATCAAGATTTTCTCTGAAAAAAAATACGAGTTTCACAAAGGACCTTACTATTAATTCTTTTTTTAATTCTTATTGAAAGCAGGAAGGCAATACGGTAAGGAGTGATGCTATATAAACCTAAAATAGAAAGCTCCCTCTAAGCAACACTTACAGCTTAAAGATTTGTAATATTTGTGACTGACCCCACAACCCTTGACTGCATTATATTCTTGGGACAGATCCTCAGATAGCAATTTGGAGTCATGAAATCGATTTCTGCCAGCTGAGGAGCTCTCTTGTGAGAATCTGAAGCTTAGACTAAATTGAGAATATTTTATTTACTTATTTAGTTCTGTAAATCAGAGGTCCGATAGGGGTCCGTTTATTATTCATGCAATTTATTGGACTATATTCATGTTCAGTGTGCAGTTTTAACTGTTCTTATACTGTATGCATGCCACTTCTACCAGCAGCTGCACAACCCCCTGTTCCAACGCATTATTATTTTCTCAGCTGGTTACATTAATCCCCTGATACACACACGGACTGCTAATTCTGAAATAGCGGAATCATGTTCCCATTGCCATTACGATTTTCTGTTCCCCAAGAAAAACACAGTTTTATCCTGAGTTACTTTCTCTATTAGAGAAAACAAGGAGAACGAATGCACCTTCCCCATGAGATGCCCACGTGTACCTTCTCAGGCAGGTCTCAGAGCTGCAGTCAAGTGCATGCCTCGTGTTTAGTTTCTACAAGCCACTTCTGTAGGTTTTGACAACAAAAGTCATTTCAATGCCCAGAAGAGAATGTATACAGAACTCAGATTTTCTTTGCATTCAGCCTATGTATCAAACTATAATACATACACACGGTCCCTTCTCAGAAAAACAATCATCGAGTGTACTGGAAGGAAAAGCGGCATCCCAGCTGAAGCACGAGAGTAGCAATATTATCTTTTCCTCTCGGTATTTGCAGTTTCTTTAAATGTTATCTCCCACATGACATTAAAAAAAGGTATTATTGTGTTCTTGCTTTGTCCACAACGAGACCACTTAGAACTCCAAAATCAATGCAAAGTAACCACATACATGCACAGACGTACCACTCCTGCACAGAAACACCCAGATCAGCTCAGTAGAGGCTCATACACAGCACACTCCCAAACACACACCCAGTGCACTGTTCCAGACCAACACAGCACTCCTGAAGCTGTGCAAATATAGGATGAGGTTTGCCTCATCCCCCTAAAACGGGGCTGCCTCTCTTCCCTAAAAAGATTACAGTCTGAAGAAGGCTAAAATCCAGATAAGGGTAGACAAACTTCAAAGACTGAAGCCCTACAGGGAAAAATTTGGGGACTGTTAAAAGAAGAAATGGGAAAAAGCTCTTCTCTCGTTTTGAGCTTAGGAGAGAGGAAATTGCAGTTGTCCAGACCGCTCCACCTGCCTGGGTGCCCACTTTGATGTGAAAGGGGAGCTGTGTTTCCCACCTCTTGCATGGGCTGAGGTACTTTGTATTCAACACACAATAGTCCACAATACAGGTTTGCTAAAGCTGCTGAAAAAAAAACCAGTAAATCTTAAGAGGTACACACGCATGTGTCAAGCACATACACGTATTTTGCGGTGACAGGAAGCGCAGACCTGCACCCACACTACATTGCCACCAGCTCTTTAAAATAAAGCTCTCCACGCTCTGAACAATGTCCCTTTGTTAACCAGCGATTCAGCAGTTACTGGACCCGGGTTTCATGATTTCCCCATTAAAATGCAAATCTCTACCTTGACATAATGAGACCCAAACTGAAATTCTCTACAAGTAATGGAAAAGCACAGAGCTTCTATCATCGACTGATAACAACTACTTCTGCAATTATTCTAATTGCTTTCATGTTTATAATTTATACGCATTCATTTCCTTAAGGAGAGAATAATTTTCAATATAAAGTTACCAAGAAAGACTAAAAGATGTGAGCTTAAATTAAGTTTTCTGATCTCACGCAATAAATTCCCTGAGAAATTAACAGAACCGATAAAACAAGTAGCAAAAGGAGATTAAGAATAGCAGGATTCTAGCTGAAGTAGGCTTTTTATTCTGTGTGTCTGACAGTTTCAAAAAATAGCAGATGAGAAGAAATAATGGCCGTCATGATCACAATAATTGTAACCTAATAAACAATGTTTTTCAAAGAAAGGTAATGCTGTGAGTGGAATTTTGTACCAACATTTCTTGAGCAAGAAATGGGCTGCCTATATAGTTATCTTTCGCTTCTTGTTCTGGTATGCATGCAAATGAGAAAAGCCACAGACCTTAAAACTGAGAGCAAACAGGTCCAGTCAGAGAAGTGACGGAGCCCCCAAACAGCCGTGAGAAACATTAACCAGGGGAGACCATAAACATAGTAGGCTGTGAAACTCCACAACCAGCACTCACTCTGAGATCTAAATCTTGTTAAGTCCCTCTCCTTCTTTTCAGTTTGGGGATCAAGTGGTCACCTTTGTGAAGGTAAAACTATTCAGGCAAATTCTGCTGTCCGAGCACGTGAAACGTGCCGTATCAGTGAGTTTGCTCTATTGGAAAGCACTGCAAGTGAGTGCTGCTCTGTCAGAGCGCATTGCCACATTAGCCACTACTGCTGCTTACCTACTCACCCGGAATCCCGGGGCAAACAAACTGCCTCACAACATTTCATTCCACTAGAAAATTAAAAAGAATATTCTGGGTCAAATCAATGGTCCAGCCAACCCAGTTCCAGCAGCAGACATGAGGAAAAATCCCTTTGACTTTCTCATTATCAACTATTCTCAGCTCCAGAGATTCCCTGAGCCAAGTATGTCTTCCCTATACTTACTAACCCTCCGTGATTTTCTCTTCCAAGTGCTAACCCCACATCTCTTTGACCTTAGGGATTCGCTTTTGAAGTCTGAGCATTCACAACACCCTGTGGCAAGGATCTCCAGGGATATACTGCCTGTTCTGCAGAAAATAATCTGTCTTGGACTCAGCTCTTGCCAGTTTCACCCAGCGTTGGCTGGCTCTCGCACCAGAAGAGCTGCTGGCGGAGGGAGACCTACATCCCCACGCCCGGCCCCTCGAGATGCCTCTATCCCTCCTTCTCACCTTCCCCAGCAACTCAGGCATTGCTGAAGAACACGATTTGTAAGTTCTTCAATTAGCATATATTCTGATAGATCTGCATCAGTTTGGGCCCAAGCCTGATCAAGGAATTCTAATTTTACCGACACTGTTTTTATTGTGATTAAACATTATTTAAAAGATGTCTCAGTGCTCATGTAATAGCATCTCCTTTTCCAAAGCAAGCTATCACCAAGTTAGCTGATATAAACATCCTGCCCTGAGAGCTGGTCCTTTCCCAAGTATATTGCACCAAGCAAATTGTGGATCTGTAAAAATACTTCCACTGCTACAACTTCTTCTTGACAGAATTGTCAAGTTCCTGACAGAAGTTGTATTTTATCCTTCTGAACTTCAAAATTGTGTCGTAAGAATCCTTCTGGCAGTTTCTGAATTATAAAATACAAAAATGCAAACAGTGTTTTCCAGTTCTATCCACGTTAAAAATTCTTGTTCAAAAGATAGTTAATACAATACTTTCCTGGGACTAGGATTATAAAGTGTTATTATTATTATTTTTTAACAGTTATAAGATCACAGAGTAACTTTTGTCAACACGGCAGACTTTGGTCACAAACTTTCACCTTCCTGAAAATTTTCTCATAACACGCAGCACTAAGTCTGTCACTTTATGCCATACACTCCTGAGAAAATGCTACGTCTTATTTTAACACGGTGATACGGGAAAATACAGACAAAACACCATTACATTGGTTGCCTTGCCCTTGCAGCCCCTACCTTGAATCTGTATCTTGGTGTTTTCACAGCAGTAGTGAAATTGAGGTTTCAAACAAGAAAAGCCTTTTAAATGCTCCTGCCATTATTCATAGGTCTCAAATCATCATTTTAATGTTCCTCTGCAACTAATGCGTTGCAGATTTCACTTGCTTATATTATTATAGACAAAACGTGTGGCTTTATCTTGTCTGTGTTTTTTTTTCAGCCTGATTCGCAGCTGATTTACACACTGGATAAATCAGAAGCAATTCCACTGCAGACCAAGGAGTTGTAATGAAATCAATACCGGGCCCTAACTATTCACATCATTGGGCTGTCATATCGTATTGATTTTTGCTTCATCACCTTCAAAAGTCCAGAAAGTGTTGAAAACTCTCTAGGCCTGGTTTTCCCCATGAATTAAAACTGAGTAAATCAGGAATATCACTACCACAGTCACCATCATTATGTGTAAGAATCAAAGGACTAACCCTCTAACTCAACTCTTAAAATTCTTCAGTTACTTTTGAAGGCAAAGTGATTCAGATTTCATTCTTATCAGCAAAAAAGAATAAGGTTACAGATCAGCCATCGTGATGCAGTTGGGGAAAGCCTTTCAAACACACTATCATCCCACGAATTTAGATATCCAAATCCCATCAAAATAGCTTAGCATGGTTAGAGTCACAGTTGCTTTTACAAATCCACTGCGTTCAACTAGGCACGAGTTTATGCATTTTGCATGACTCGTGTTAAATTCCAGCAGTCTGTGCTGCAGGGAACTTGGGAGAGACCCTCTGCTGAGTCAGGGTTCATCATTTTGCAGGAAGACGTCCTTTTAGAGCTACCAGTAAGCAATGTACTATAAATTCATTTAAATGAACGCTATTTATCTTGTTCCAAGTATCATAAAAACTGAAACATTAAGTTGACCAGCTGCCTCCTGTGTCAAATCAAGGTTTTGAGAGCAAGAAATTCAAACGTTCCTGACAATCAGAAGGTTGCAAATGAGCTCAGTGAAAGCTCACAATCATATTTTCATTTTCTCATATAGCACCGTCTACACTTTTGTTATCTACCTCATCAAAAACCTGCCACACCAAGGCCTGCTGTGACCCTTAGACAATGCAAGTGAGCTCCATTATTAATAAATACTGTAGGCAATGCAGCTGCTTTTTGGTGCTAGCATGCTCCCAATTCATTTTTCTCCTGAAGCACACAAACAGTATTAAGTATCATTCTACAAGAACAGAGAGCTGCATTAATTTTGCATTTTATTGCAAAATCACATCCAGCGAGAATAAATTTCTTACATTTTTGCCCAGGACAGCAGAACAATCAGCAAATGGATTTCACGGCTGAGACTTCCCTGAATCCAGAAAAGCAGCACCCTGAGTTCTGCCACCCTTCAGTGAAGTCGAGCGCTATGACAGATATACAGTGAGGTCAGAAATCAACACAAGAAAGGAAGCTAGAGCAAGTATTGTGAGGAGTGGAAAGACAAGGAGCTTTCAGAGCCAGTCCCCATCTAGAATTTGTATATATACATAGACACACACATTATATATAGATAAAATCTTTGATAATGACCTTCATTTTTGAAACAGAATGATCATGTGGCTTTTCACTAATCAGACTGGAGTGTATTCTCAGGAAAAGAGTATAATGAAAAAAATCTTAACTGCATTAAAGTGGTGGTGATTCTGAATGTTAATTCCTAATTATTATGCATTATGGTCTATTAACCATTCCCATTGCATTATTTCGCAGGACATCATATCGATAAAGTAACTCTATAAGAACTGGGAGTGAACTGTTCAAAGCTTTTCCATCTGTTTCATAATTTTCTGATAGACTTAACAGACTAAGGGTAAAAATACTGCTTCAGACTGAAAACAGTCAACACGATCAAAACACCTGACAGATTTTGCCATCTGAATTAATCTTTTGCCTTGAGATGTCAATGTTTGACTCTTTAATTTTTTGTTTTATTTGCCTGGGCCCTATCGGAAATCGGTTCAGAAGCATTACAATTGCAACCTGGTTCTGACACGAACTTAGTTTTTAAGCATGGTAATTTCACTACCTAGATTTGAAGATGCACCTAATTTGATCCACTCTGCAGAAGGGTTAAGGTCCAGTGAAAGAAACTTTTTAAAAATAACTGGGCTGAATTCACTATTGCTACAAATAATGATTGCAACTAAGTAGAAAAATAGGTGTGAGATGAGGAATCTTGAGCTGACAACGTTCAGAGGGCAGGAAGGAAAAGAGGAGATGAGCTGCACGTGTGCATTTTTGGGCTTTCAGTATTTGTGACCAAACTCCATGTTTGTATCACCCATTCACTTCCCACTTTAGAGCTGGAGTGTGATTCCCCACCTATGGTACTGCCTTTGCACATGCAAGCTAAATGCAAAAATTAGTTCTAGTCACATTGCCCTCCTGTTGCATTGGTTTTGGCCAACTCAGACCCAATTAACAACTCAAACCATTCACTGACCTGCCCCAACGTTTGTTTTCTCTTACCTTCACATCTAAATTTTGCTCCACTGAAAATTTGCATATGACTACCTCCGTCATACTAGTGGAAATGGATTTAGTTGTGCTCTCTGCTCCTAAAGGCATTGCTTATCACACCAATAGTAAGCCTGCAACAGAACTGGCCACACATCACAGAAAACAGAGAAATCTGGAACAAGGAGTGAACTTTCTGGTACGGTCAAACTTCAAGCAACGTTTTCTCAGCATCAGTGTGTAACAACTTGTGAGAGTGCTGAGTAACAGGGCATGAGCTCACACAGGCTGTTTTCCTCCCTGAGCTCAACCCCAAGGCAATCTGCTTCATATTTGTCATCTCTTCTTACAAAATCTGCAGAAAGCAAACACGTTTAAAAGGCAACGATAGCTAAATTCCTTTATATCAATACTAAGCCTTTTGCCCTTAGTGAATTGCAAATGGGTTTATAAAACCTAAGCCTAGGTTTATTTTTACAGTTATGGCAAAACTCATGTTGAAAAGATTATGCTTATGCATTTATGGGGGATTAACAAAACTATGGAAACTATTGCGAACAATCAGAAAAGAAGACTTTGTACAGAACATCCTGAAGACCCTTAAGAAATGTACATAATACAGCAATGAAAAAGGTTTTAATACATTATTGTTTCCATCTGATTGCAGTAAGGTTCCTGAAATACATATTCTCTGATATTACCTTACGATATTGTGACTAAAATCAACAACTTACACTAAGTACTTGCTGTGCAAGCTTCACAACTTCCCGAGCTATCGTATAGCTCGGTTGTTTTAAGTACTTTTTCTAAACAAATGTCTTGAATATGGTGGTATTGTGCAATAAGAGTGTGACATGCAAGTCTCTGCACGTAAAAGCGGTTTTAGTTGCAGGTCATTTTCCACACTTCTTCAGCTTTGCCTTTTATAAAAGGAGAAAACCCTTCTCATCCTATCAAGGCAAGTAACGCATGCGACGTCGGCTTTCTGCTGTCACAACTGGTTATGCGCACCGCAACGCTCCTCCAAGCAGCTAGGCACAAAGGAACACGTCACAGCAGTGACTTCGTCTGCAGGTGTTGTGTTCACCATTTATTCTGACACGGAAAACTACCACTCTGTGCGCCATGTCAGAAATTAATTCACAATGCTGACACTATGGGTGTATTAAAAAGGCAGAAGCAGTTCTAACATTACAACCTTTGCACTGGTCATCGTTGTTTCTCAATTTATAGCTTCATTACACAAGTCCTAAAGATTGTCTATCATTTTTTACTTGCTCTCGTGATATTAAGCCAAGATAGAATTGCTCTTTTTTCCTAAAAATTGTACAACGGAACTGCTTGTGAAGTAAATGTAAAACCTGTAAGTAGTAATTTTGTTACAAAGTCTAGCTTTTTTAGATTATATAACACCAGAGAAGCAGAGAACTTCTTTTTAAACAAGTTTAACACCTTAAGGATTTGACTTTCTACATAACAATCACAAAAACAGTTCTAAGAAAATCCATCTATAGATCCTATTTTCCTTGTGATCTGAAAGCTTGCTATTCTTGTACAATACATATTCTTTGGAACATGTCATTAAAAACACTTGTTTGAACCTCCCAAGACTTTATTCTTCTGTCTTTCAGATTCCAAGTAAGCCACGTAGCTACTTCGGTAAGCACTAAGCACCTGACACAGGAAACTAGCTCCACTGGAAACCAAACAGGTATTTGTACTTATGGGGAAAAAAATATGTTGAATGCTTAAATCTTTTTTACATCTTTCAAGTACGTCTCACCTAAAATATGTTGGTAGGTCAAGGCCTTACAACAGTGCAATTAAAGTAACAGCAACAGAGATGCTGCTATCACCCACTAAGCAGAGCAAAAGGAGGATTGGTCAATGATACACACGTGGGTTTCATGTTGGGTTGCTTTCCACACAGCCTCCAACTAAATTCTACACTTCAAATCTTAGAAGATCCATCACTCATCAATAACATGCAAAGGTTAAAACCCAAAGAATGCAGTTTTAGCAATGGACAAATATCTCAAAGTTACCTTTTCTTCTCCTACTAGAGAGACGTAGGACAGACAGATTATGCTCATCAAATATGGTCACCTGCCTCAACAACGCTCAGCAAACACACCTTTCAGAGGGCTACAAACAAAAATACATAAATATAAAAAATATATAAAAATATAAAAATATAAAAATACACAACATGATGTTCAAAATACAAATCTAGGAGGAAGCGTCCTCCTTACCTTAGCAGCTCCCTTACTGCTAGCTACTGCATACAAGTCAAAGGAACTATCTATAAACTGTAGAAGTCCAAGCCAAATGGATCTGTGGTCTCCAGGATGTTCTTGAATGAGCCCTTAACACAGATTCTGAGAAAAGATAGCATGTGTTCTGTGAATGGTTAAATTTTAAATTTATGGTTAATTCATTTTATGATAATTCAAAGTGCTTCATGTTATGTTAGAACATAACTCACAGAAGGAATCTAAAAAAAAAGGAACAAGTAGATGACAAATGGTGAACTCATAATTATACATATTCATGCATTTTTCTTTCTCTTTACAAAACATACCTTGTTCTGACCTATCACACAGGTAATTATCATCCTAGACAAAGGAACAGGATGCAAGGGAGCAAAAGTCCAAGCCCAAAAGCCAAATCTATGTTGTTCTGCATACTAAGCACTGTTGTTATGAATATATGTTTTTTTATTAATCAACCACCCGAACTTTGTTTCCTGTTTTCAGTATTTCTCTTTTTACCAGCCCTCTTTTTACTTTTTTTCCATGTTACCTTTGAGACAACAGTAAAAAGCCAGTACTGGCCTCCATTGGGATTGCCAGAGCACTTTGTTTACACACAGTCAACTTCACATTTTTACCATTAGCAGTACAGCAGTTCAGCTGACATAAACAATACAGACTAAAGACAGAACAGAAAACCAAAAATATTAAATCAATGTAATCAAACCCAATGCTGCGTGTAGAACTATGACATACAAAAAGTTTGTTGGTCAGTGAATAAGAACAATAGGAATAGCCAGTTTCTAGCAGCCTACTTATTGTTCAGTGCTTGTGCATGAAATCAATGCCCCAAAGCCTTCCAAATATGTGGAAGAGAAAATTAAAGACAAGCCTGACATTTAAATCCCAGTGGTATCTAAGTGAAATGTATCATCCTGAAATCTGACTCATGCCCTTTTCATTTGAAGAACATTAGTTTTGGTATGTTAAAACACACTAGTATAACTAATATAAAGTTTGCTAGACACAATAAAATGCTGGAATCATTGTATCATCGTCATTTTGTCAAGCAGCAGTAGTTTGGGGGGATTCTAGAGTAGAAAAGACAAATCCGGTAAGCTGCATTCATTCCCAATGCCAAAAGCAACAGTTTTTAAACAAACTTTGGTCTCAAATTTTGTTCCCTTATCCTATTTGTCAGTTGATGCTTTAAATTGTTCCACGCCTGCTTTTCTTAACCTAGTGGATGGTGTCAATATTAGTCTTCTTTTGATTGCTTTACAACACCAAGCAAGCTCTGAACATGTCTTACTACAACCAGTGTCAGCTAGAACCAGTTCATCTAACCACCTCCATCTGGAGATGATGGGAACAGAGAAACACACAAGTGCCTTTCGAATGCAGTTGTGTCAGTCAGCACCCATGGCGTTCTTCAGGGAGGGGCCCTTCCAATGAAGTTTTGTACTGAATCCTTACTGGAATAATTCATGAGGACCATCTGCCCGTACAGAATTATACTCTGTATTGAAGTCATCTAATTATGGTCTTCACAATAGCACACTGAGCATGGCAGTCAGTCCAAATTTTGATGCCACTGCTATCCCTTTTTTCATGATTGCCAAATTAACAATAATCGTCTCTTGGGATGTGTCAGTCTCCCTCCTCTGGCACGTGTTTCAAAAAACCATAGGTATAAAAACTCCTTACCTGCTGCTTCTTACCCCTCCACCAATGACATGAAACTTTCACTTCCTGTTTTGTAAACATGAACCCATGTTGTGGCCGTTACACGCTTTTTTTTCTTTTAATTATTACTACTGATTTAGTATATCTCAAGACCATTTATAAGGAGAAGAGTGTATACAACTGTGGATCATCTTTATGAAAATGAAGGTTCCAAACTACTACAGAAATTTCCAGTCAAGAAAATCAAAAATGGGAGGAAAGATCTTTTCTGCCATCCATTAGGGACTGAACGGTAAGAATCTCAATAAAACTAGCAAAAAATCAAACTGTTAACATGCATTACTGCAAAGCCCTCATCTTGGACAAGAATTCAACGCTCCACATACCGTCACACAGACTAAGGCATTTCTCTGCTCTTGAATCCATTGGTCCACATGGGGTTATTTCTTCAGCTTAGTGCTGCCTCCCAGATTTCCCAACAGTTCTGTAATAGGACTGCATTTTTTCTTTCAGTCAAGTTGCAAGGCAGTTAACGTTCTACCAAATCTGCTCTATGCTTTCTGGGAGAAAAGAATAATTACAGTATCCCATTGTAGCTTTGCCTGTAATCTATTCAAGCATTCTGATGGGTATCAAAATTAAGTATCAGATTAAAGAGTTGTAGGCTTTACTCTTTTTACAAAAAAAATCCAGTGTATTTCTCATTAAGATGGTGAATTACTAGCTGAAAACTGATTTATTTGTTTGTTTAGCTAGGAGAGAGAACCAGTACAGATTTCTCACTCTGCTCTGCCTATAAACTCTGCCTCGGAAGTCCATCATTCAAGAGACTGTGCTTTGGCCTTTCCACTGAGATGTTCAACAAAGATGTCAAGTAACTGTAGTGATGGTAGTATTCTACAGAAGTAAAGCAAAGGGCAAGAGTTAAAATAAATTTGTTGCTGCCACACTTCAGTCTGTGCTAATACTGGCAAGATTTGAATGGCCAAGATTTGAATGGCCATTAGAGAGTCAGCATAGCAGAGAGGAACCACTTAGTTTCCATACAACAAAGATGGATTTCCACACAAGTTTACTTAACATGAAGTAAATTGCTGAAGAACTTGCTGTTTGTACAATAGCACTCGTTTTCCTTCTAGTTTAATTAGGCAAGAAAATGAAACGCCTTGCAATGCAGATATTCTCCTGTAACAGGGTAAAAGGATGGCTTAAACACAGAGCAGCTTAACCCCTTGGGTAACGCACAGCCAATTTCTATTAAAAGTAAGGAGTTTGTTAGCTTTTCAGAAAGTAGGAATAGCTCCCACATTTGGTGGAGTACATCCTCCTGGTGAGATACGTGCTATTCTAGTAATCATTTGTCCACCCCCATCTCTGCTGCTGTCAACACTGGTGATGAATGCCCAGCACTGTGCTGTATAGCTTAGCTAGCACGGAGATTTGAGCTGCTGCTGTCCATCATCTGTTCCTTCTCCTCCTACAAACTCCAAAGTGAAGGAGAAAAAGAAACTTCCTGCCAGCATCCATTTTCAGACTTCAGAGGAAAGAAATCTGAAAATTTCCAAAGCGGCTACGATGCCTTTTTGTGCCCCACCCTTATTCTTGTGGATCTTCTGAGTTTAGATGATTTCCTTTCTGACACAGCTGGAAATTAATCAGTTCTCTATGGGACTCAGGAGAGGAGAAGGGGAATAAATACATAGTTTCATAAAACCTCGATCTTCCTTTTACCCACAGGCTCTATGGGAAGTACTGGCTTAGCGCAATTTTTATTTTTTTAAACACAATTGAATTTGGAGAAAGTATATTGCCTTAAACCCTGGGGGCCATATCACTTCCAGAACTAAAAGGTCAGCACAGCAGCACTAATGTAGGATGTATAAACAATGCCGGCTACTTATATAATGAACTCTATCTCTTCTGACCTTCAAATGTGAACTCGGGCTGTACGGTCATATCAATAAAACCCTCTACCACTTAAACCATGAAGTTACTGCATTAACTGGATGTTGTATTACACTTCTATCCACTGAAAAAAATAATTTAGAACAGTCCCCTCCTTTTCTACAGCAAATTGCATACGTTTCCCTGATGGTTAAAACTGGTTCAAGGCCAGGTTGTGTGGGTCTTTGGACAACATACTCTACTGGGAGGTGTCTCTGCCCATGGCAGGGGCGTGGAGCTGGATGGTGTTTAAGGTCCCTTCCAACCCAAACCATTCTGTGATCCTAAATCAATGTTTTCTGTAAAGTATTGGCATCTAAACCAGAAGATGAGCCATACACTCCTGAAGGCAGAACATCATGAACTAGGCTGAATAGCCCACAAGCCCATGGCCAGAAGTCACACATCCACTTCTGCCTTAGCGTTTACACAGAGGCTCAAAAGAACTGTGCTATAGCCCGATGGATGCATGAGTCTGAACCTAACTAGCATCTGATTCCAAATGGTGAAGGATATCTATCCTCTCTTCCCTATATTATCTAAACAGCTCCTACTCCTGGGTCTAATGCCATCAAACAAACTATTTTTTTCTGGAGACAGACCATCTCTAGCCTTTACTTTTTGGCATTCTTGTAGCAGATAGAGAATGTAAAGTGGTGTACAACTTGGCTCTCTCCAACTGTATGCATTGCTATAAACAGAAGTACCATACTAAATACTGAGCAAACATGATGCATGCCTACCTCCTCAGCCATGTTTACAGCATATTTATAGCAAAACCATAGATACATCTATATAAAGAGGACCCAGTTTAATCAGATGAGACATAAAGAGGGTAAGATGCTATCTGTATTCCAGTATTGTATTATGTATGTATTAGAATTCTGAAAGTTTTTTTTTTTTTCTTCCATACTGCAACTTGTGCAGAGGTTAGAGGAAACTGTCTTATTACTCAGATAAATTCTGACACAGGTCAGGAACTTCCTCATCTCCAAATGAAAAATATCTTCAGCTGATGTTGAAAGTTCCTATGCCATTCTTTCATTTCTAAAAATAGGAGAAATGTAATAAGGGCACTGCTTTACTAGAACAATAATAAAAAATGAGTGCAGAAAATGGTAGTCTCTTAGCTTGTCTGATGGAATGAAAATAACTGCATTATCAGCATTAATCCCACAAAGTAGGATCAAACTAATCAACAATTGAGCTGCAAAAAGAAACGCTTATTTTCAGTAAATTATAATAATGAAATTAAAAAAAATGAAAAAGGGCTTAAAGTTTTGTGAAATCAGCACTAAGTATACAAGGTAAAATGACAACATTTTCTCAGACAAATTTTAACATACATTTTTCCCAATTTTTCTATTATTTTAAAAATACACAAGTAGGGGGAAGTGATAAAAACAACAGATGACAGATGTCTTCTGCCACGTGTCAAGTCAAATTAAATCTATGCTCTAAAATATACTTCAGCCATGAATACTGATGGCTAAATACTGACCTGCTGTCATACCCATCTCTAGAACAATCATGCTGGAGACATTCTGACAAAACTGCTTCCCACATACATATGTCATCAACATATTTGCACCAGTTCAGACTGCACCGCTAGAACTAAGATCAATAGTATTATAAAAACTGGAAACATCTGCTTAGAAAACATCATCAAGTCCTGCAAAATCAGGCTCTGTCCTTCAGCAGTATTTTAACAGTCAGCATCAAATATTTTTAGCTTAAGTCTTCTTCAAAATCATGGTTAATACAGCATTTTAGGCATGTACAAGAAGGCACAGAACTGTAAATAAGAAACTGCTCAAATCATTAAGAGCATTTCAAAACTGTCAAATAGCTTTAAAATTCGAATATCCCCGAGTTCTCTGCTAGCTTGTCTATTCCTCACAAGCTCACCTGTATCTCTGCTTTTGTTTTATTTTAGCCCTACAATGTTTTCCTCAAAGCTTGAGACAAATAAATATGCAAAAGTTAAACAACCATACAAGTCTGGGGAGTGATGTTTCTCAGCTACGAATGGCAATTATTAGTCTCCAGAGAAAGGCTATTCTCTTAAAGAAGATACAGAGTGAGAAAAGGGCTTTACAGAGAACACACTTCTGCTACTCGTGTTTGCCTTGGCTGTAATCTCTCATATGGGTCTAAATGAGGGTCTCTCATGAAGGTCCCATAGCAAATCACGCTGATGATCCCATCACTTTGTGGTTTTCCCCTAACTGTGGAAGTATTACTGTGCTTGAATCCCAACCCTGCTATTTCTGATGTTTATGCATTTTCTGGAATACTCACAGAAAAGGAAAAATAAAAAAGGAGAAAACACAAAATGCTTCATGAAGAACCACAGTAAAAACCTTTTGTGAATACTGATTTCAGTTTTGTATGTTTTTAAAAATGTATATCTATCAGGTTGTCACGTCTAACAGTTCAGCTCTCTCAAAAAGTATCTTCTAAATAGGAAGTTCTCTGCTAATAAGTAAACCTCATGGAAAAGCAAAAAACACTAAGTCTTTACTGAGAAGCCTAATCTCTGTGCTTACCTCCTGCATACAGTGGGCTAAAGACGGACTAACTCCTGGAGTACGGCCAATGAAATTAAAAGAATCACCCAAGGGATTAATTTGTTGAATAACGAATCAGAAGGATAATACATTATCACCGTCACTAATGTCAGAGCGAATTACCAACGACTGGCCATAATACGGTGCTATACTAGTTAAAATTATTGTGGGTTAAGAACTAAAACTCGGTAATTCTTACCATTAGGCTAAAAAAATAATAATTTGCATTTAAAAATCACATTTGTCAAGGCTTCTTTTTCCTTCAGCCTCTTCAACTCCAAACCATTAAGTGGTGCAGATTTTTCCCCAAGCAATTGAATTAGAGACAACCAGCAGCACGCTCTGTGCCATCTAACTCTGCAGAACCTCCGTTGCGATTTAGTTCCCCTTCCAGCTCTAAAAGTGTCTCAACAGACTCACAAACAGAGCGTGACTCCTCTCTGTTTGGGGAACGGGTAACCCAGAACAGAGTGGGGAATCCTAAATCCCAAACAGAGATTAACAAATTCAGACTGGCGTTGGTCTCAAAACTGGATTTAAAACACACATACCGGCATGCAAAAATGAAGCCAGAAAATGCCTCCTGCACTCCTGATACTAACAAGCTCCATGTTATCAATCCAAAACCCTCAGTAAACACCTGTGTATCAATCTGTGAGTTTTTCCAAACTGCTGTAGTATAAAAATCACGATTTGAGTTGTGCAATTTACTGTGTCAGAAGAGGGTGGTAAAAATCCCATGGGTTTGTCTGTGGGCACCCTTCAGTTTCTCTCGATGGCTGAGTGCAGGCCTTTTGCTGGGACCCCACAACAAGAAGGAGGTTGTGAGCGTGCACCACAGCATAAGGGGAGCTGGGTAGGGCAGCTCCGCAAGGACCAACAGCAAGCCATTCTTCCCCTCAGACTTGAGCAGGAAAATTACAGGGAGACTTTTCTGTCCATTGCTTCATTCACCGGAGACATGGCAGATCCAAAATACCGGAAATTTGAAGTGAAGACACTCCTTAAAGTCCAAAAGGCCTTAACTGGTAGTTTCACCAAAAAGACAACTCCCGCATCCCTTACAAATCTTCAACTCCTGCTGCATGAGTCCCTGCCAAACTTAATTTGCCTGTTTTGTATGAAGTGTATAAATGATACAGTAACACTTACTGAAACAGCTGGGGATGAATCATCAGCTACAGTAAACACCATTTAGAAAGTCCCAATCAAAACATGTTGGTAATACTGTGAGTTTTGGGAACTGCAAGCACAGGACTAGACTGTCCCTAGACTTACACAGTCTGCTGCTTTCTGGATCCTCCAAAATCTCCCTGAAGAGGAAGAAAGGAGAGGGAAGATGGATAAAATAGTGTCAGGGAAAGTAGCTCCTTTCCTTCGCCTTCAGTTTTCCCTCTGTACAACTCTTCTGTACTAGGGAAATCGGGGAGCAATAGCAGATGTACCATCTCTCCTCAAGCTCCTCGGATGCCGCCTGCCTTCACGAAAGCCCTTGCCATCTCAGCGCGTACATGGCACAGCACACTGTCCACTTCCCCCAGCTTTTTGAAGAACAGCCTACAGTTCCTTATGAAAACGAGAGGTGAGATAACATGCACGAGCCAATTTTGGACATGACTCAAAGGCCAAAAAAAGCACAAGCCTTTCACTACCTTCTTTACTGAGTACATTTTATTGGCGATGGCAGCACAAAACCCAAGCAGGAGCCTTGTCACGTTGATGCCACGGTACGTCAAGTATAGCTTCCAGGACTCATTTTTGTCTGAAGAGTTTCCTTCTGATATTCTGTCCGACTGATTTTTCTGCCCCCCCCTCCCCTTTTTTTTAAATAGATTGCTGCTGTTTTTCGTCACCTAAATCTAGCTATTCATGGTTACTAGAGAACGACTTGGCAATTACAGAATATATGATGAATCATCTAAATACAAACAGAGGGATAACATACCCCAGTTGTCACTGGATTTTATTAAATCAGTTGCCAATTTCAGTACTGTACACTTAGCAGCAGAATCCATCTACAAAGTGCTTTCGAACTACCACTGCAATACACAGCAGCAGCAGCTCCTTCTACAGGTCCTTCACCCACTTAAATGTCCACAGACATTAGGGCGAAGCACAAAGGGAAACTGCATCATGCCGAACACACTAAGCAAACCCAAAAGTCTGTCTAAACTTTTTCTAAGATCCCAAATGAATTTTACTTCTGTTGAAACAGATTTTATTTCTTCAGTCCTTCTCACTTAAAAGTTTGCAACTTTCCTTCTCTCTGGGCCTATCTGTACATGCATTTTCTTAACACAGTTGATCTGCAGACAGAGGTTTACCTAAATGTTTCACCTGAATTCATCTCTAGCTGTTCATCTCCAGCCTACTAGCAGGCTTACAGCAGGACTAAGATCTCAAAGCTCTTAAAAATGTTTAAACTCTTCCTGTCTGCCAGCTTTTAATATTGCAGATTTATCTAAAGTACTTACAATTCATTTTCTGCTTTGTCACTAAGTGCTTAAACTTTTTAAAGGAAGAGTACACACATAGGAATACCTTGCACTTTCACCGGCAACGGAAGTGATCACATGATTGAGGATATTATGTTTATTCAGCTAATTCAGGATGTAAAGATACAGGCCTTCACTGGCAAATCTGTATGTGGAACACTTATTAACCATCCAGAACACAATCGGTTTCACTCACAAGACCAGTATGATCAAAGAAATGCAAGTCTGTATACCACAAGGAACAAGATTCTTCCAAAAAAGGAATTTTTTTTTTGGTGTGAATACGCAGGAAAATAACTACAGTTGACTTTAAATACTAAATTAAAATACTGAATTAAATACTGAATTTAGCAGTCATCTCTCCCTCTTTAAACTGAAGTTGGTTAATCTTGCCAGTCATTTTCTTGTAGGACTCATTCATTTGCTTGGAGAATGCATACAGTTGCTTATTTTTTTCTAAAAAAACAACAACAACTGCCACGCTGGCATATAAAGCTGCCACAAAATGCTCTTAACTTCTATGTCCTATTAATCTCACCTGTTGTCCACTATTAACCTCAGGATCCCTAATCTTCCTTCTTTTCCAGGCAAGCTGCATTATTCTCCCGCAGCATTATCTGCTCTTCTCTCCCCAGGAAGACAGACACGGCAGGCATCAAGCAGACAAATTTCTTCTCTCTTCAGAACTAACGCTCTAACCTGCACCACTCTCCAATTAGATTATGGCCTAGGTCGAGCCTCCTGGGTTCCCAAAACTATCAGGTCTCTGTTTCTGATCCAAAGATCAAAAACTTGACTGTTTTACATTCCTCCAAATGCAAAAAGAGACAAAAATATAGCTGTTCTTGTGTAGGAGATCACTGTGGCACGTTGTCACTGAAAATGCCAGACAAAGCTATGCTCAAACCTTTGCTCCAGCCATTTTCTCTTCTCTTCTTTTTGCATGCTGATTAGCAGCACAAGCAATATCGAACAAGGTAGCCTGTAATTTTCAAGAGGCAGACTCGCTGGCTTTCTTCCAGACCTAGAAGCTATTCAGGGGTACTGTACATGGGTTTCGCCATTTACATGTACTCTGTACATCATTTACATGCCCCACTTAGGGCAAGAAATGGAATTACAAAGGGAAAGAGAAAGAGAAGTCAGAGACGCATATCTTAAAAAGACTTTTCTGATGTAAAGGTGAAAAAAATTGGTCTATGTGGAATAAGAACATAAGGCTGAACAACTCCTCTATCATGTTCCAGGTCCACTGGTCAGCATCCTACCAGCTAAGAGAAAATTAACACTAGACTAGAAGAGCATTACACCCTCTTAACAGATCACCTCATATATAATTAATCCACAAGCCTATTATACAAGCACCATAATTTTATTAGCATACATAATTTAGGCAGCACTAAACAAAAAGCCTATATGCATTATAACAAACAACAAAACCCACACATATATATACAACAGAATTTCCTGAGTTCTCTTCCCTTTATCTTTCTCTAACCATATAAAACATCCTCCTCCTACTGCTGTGTGAAAAATAAAACCTGACAACCCCAATGGCATTCATCTTTTTCCTAACGAGTCTTGTATTTCTCTGATCAATAGAAGAAGGAACATAATTTTGACCAAGGTAAGAGGTGAAATGACAGTGAAAGCACCTGAACACGTCTACAGAGGACACAGAACTATGGAACAAAGTCACAAGCAAAGTGCAACAGCTGTGAATAAATCCATAAACTGAATAGATATTAAAAAATAACCAAATAAATGGTTTACAATGAAAATACCAACCAGTTCTAGCAAGAAATGATTCACTTACACTAATATAACACTTCTGCATTGCTGGTTTATGGAATAGCTTCTAGTAACACTTGCAATTTAGATTTTAATAATTGTGAAGATACTGTATAAATCACACCTGTTAATTGGTCTGAAAACACATCATTTTAGATGAGTCATTGTAAACTTATTCTACAAATAAAGGAGATAAATGCATCACCAGCCTTGGTGCCACTGAAAGCTTTATACCTGATGGAAGACACAGGTTCAGAAAGCCACATATTTTCTGTCTCGTTGGGAGGTTTGTACATCTCTCAAGGATAATACCCAGACTCTTCAAAACAGACTCATAAATTAAAGTAACGACTGCAGGTTGATTTTTTTTTTCTGATACTTGCAAATTTTCTGGCTTGCAAAATTCCAGACTTATAAGTGATGCCATTTTTAACATCAGCTCAGAAATTCTGGCTTCATGCTGTTGTACGAAGGCCTTATCTGAAAAGATGAAAAACTGCAACAGGCTGTGAAAGTCAAATTCAACAGCTGTTAAAGCCACATGCACTGAAAGGTGTTACATGCATTTTGCAACAACATTATTCCAAGGTTTAAGGTAGCTATAATAAAAAGCATTTCAGAAAATCATCCAAGTCAATGACAGCAAGTTCTCAAAACACTGCTGCCTACAGAAAATTTAGTGAGCATCATATCTGATCAACAATGCTGCAATATCTGAATAAACGATTAGCCAGATACCTTCACCTGCATTAAAAAAAAAAAAAAGAAAAAAAAGGACAAAGCATACAAAATCCCATTTTAAGGAAAAATTATGCAAGATTAAATCTAATAAAGTGTGCCATAATTAATAACACAATTTAAGAGTCTCTGCTTTTGCTAATTACTTGATTTTTCTACCTTTAGCATGCTTTTCATGACTATAGCTCCTTTGGAGCACTGATACACTCAAAGCCTCCATTAATTACATATGATGGCTGGAATCAAATTCCCCAAGATGCAAACAGGAAAAACAAATCAGAGTTATCTTTCATAAATTTATATTCAACTGGGGGGCTGATTCTTTACCTCCTGAATTCCCTGGGAGAGAACCACCTACTCAGTCCAAAGGCCGTCAGCTCATGTCAAGAGCTACTTGTCGCACTGTCACTTACCATAGCTGCAAAGAATTGGGAACACGCCCACAAATTCATCTCAATTACATTAGCCACTTCAGGATGAAGTATTAGAAATTTTGGGATGAGGAAAACAAAACAAACAAAGGGATACCCAAAGGGGGCCTCAGTACCTAAAGGGGGCCTACAGGAAAACAGGAAAAGGTCTCTATCACAGAGTGTAGCAATAGGTCACGGATTAACGGCTTTAAACTAAAAGAGGGTTTAGATGAAATATAAATAAGCTCTCTGTTCTGTTCTGAAGTTCTGAGGGTGGTGAGGCAGTGGAACAGGTTGCCCAGAGAAGCTGTGGTGCCCCATCCGTGGAGGTGTTTAAAGCCAGGTTGGATGGGGCTTTCACCTCTGTGATTCTATGAGATGAACAGTCCCGATTTTACAAATACAGCATGTAATTTCTGCTCTCAGCTAAAACGTGAAACAATACGTGTAAAATCCGTGACTCAAATAATTTGTCTCTATCCCTCATTCCTATTCAGATACAGGATACAAGCTTGATGGGTCAGAGGTAATGAGTCTGTAGGGATTTCTGAACTTAACCTCCAGGGATTTTTGCAGTTCATTCCAGATGATGGAAACAGAAGGGGTCTAATCTGTATAATACATGCATCCACCAAGGAAACTTCAAGCTTAGCTTCTTGAAAAAAGTGAGCACACTCTGTGCATGCAATGCTTACAACATTTTGGAGCTGGACCAAAAATTAAGAATACAGTTTGGTAGTTAGTTGCTGATATATAGGCCAACAAATACTGGCAGTATTTTGTAATTGTAGATAATTCTAGTTTTTATTCACAATAATGCATGTTAATACATGATGTTTTGTGTGTCTGGGCTCTAGGAAACATCACCCTGTACTTTTATATACAAGCTGTACTGATACACATTACATCTACTGCTTAAAGGGTATACTTAAAGGATATAATCAAAAACAGCTTTTAAATTGCAAAATGTTTCACTAAAAGCATATAACTGCAAATTTTATGAGCCAAGGACTAGAATCAGTTTGTTAAATCGCACTATTGACGCTAATTTAGAGATAGGGACGTTCATATACATTTCTTCTCAATGCTGGGACCAAAAATTGAAGAATTCAGTAACCATGGAAGCATTTACTCCCCAAACCACTCAGGGACAATTCTTAACCACGTTCCTATCCTATCTACTAGCAGGCCATGAGCCCGATGCAGTACTGATAAAATCAATAATAGCTATAACACCATTAACATCATTTGTGTACCAATCTAACACAAAACTTCCTCCAATCAGAAAATATCTGCAAATTCATCTAGAGCTATTATCTAAACAAACTAGCAGTATTCAATTAACATTTCACTGCTAACTGAATTATAATGAACACAATAAAATTTCCCAACTATTAAGTATTTGAAATGGAAATATCTGTTAACTAGACAAATCCAAAAGAAAGGTCAAATTACAATTCTGAATATCATAAATGACTCACAAACTTATTGAGGCTGTGATGAATTCAAGTCTCACAAAATATCAGGGAAAATGTTTGAAATGAGCATCATGAAGCTGGGGTTCTTTGCAATTAAAATTCTTACAATCAGTTTATTAACTAAACAACCTAGTAGCATTCAAGTAGTCCACGTCATCCCCTGTAAATGTCAGTAGATTTCCACGTCTTCTAAAATATGCCAATATCACCGCTGTCAGGTATCAACAACCCGCTGCTTCTGTATGGATCAGATCCTGCAGCTGATGCCTCAGCTTTTCATGGTAATCTCCTGCTAGTCTGCAAAATAGTCCACTACTTTTAGTGAAAACACTAATACCTGCAATCACCGAGACTACTCTAAATACATAATTTTGCAGAGAGCTGCTGGACCACAAATTCTGGTGGGTTCTGACTGCTCTCTATTGCTGTAGCCCTTCACCTCTACAGCAACTGTCCTCTGATACCAACAGCACAACTTTCTGGGTTACGGAAGATGACATTCCATAATTCATTTGCATTATTCTGCCAACTTACAGGATTTAATACAGATACAAGTATAAGCCTACCACCACGTCAGCCTGTACCTGCTGTTTAAAATGATTTCTTTCACTGGCCTTCTGATAATGAAAATAATGAGTAGCAGCACTCATTTTTAAAACCTGTACCTAATTGCAAAGCATGTCTCTCTTGCCCACATAAATACGGTCGATTTTCAGATATTATCAGGTGAAGTATTTTGTTATTCAGCAAAAGCAAATTTGATATAGTATATATTTTTTGCGTGTGTGTATATATATACACACACATATATATATGAAATATATAGTTGATCTACATTTTCTATGAGAGCTATTGAAAGATCTTTTGAAGCTCTCTTAGGGAAATGAGAACAAAAATACCGAACACACGATTCCCCCTGCCCCCGGCAATATAAACAAATCTGTGCCTACTTTTTCTCTAGGGAGCCAATTCTTCATGAACTATCAACAATGAATCTTCTCTCTTGACCTGGCCTATATTTTTGACATGCATGAAAAGCCTTAGCTGAGGCTCCAATCATATGGTTCATTTAAAGCAAATATAAAATGTTCCTGCCTCCCCCGCCATAGATTTTTCTGTTCTTAAATGCATTCCTATCTTTGCTTTGTAATATATTCACCCAAAACAGTTTAAAAGTTTCCAGTCTCATCTTGTTAAAGGAGAGAGAAAAAATACCAACTTTACAGCAGAAATTCTTTTCATTATAGTAATAATTGGGAATATGCAACCTCTGTTGTTTTGTGCTACTGTCATTTCCACAAACCCTCTGCAGCTCTTTTTGCAGCAGTTCACAAAGGTCACTTTCACCAAAACCAATATATATATTTTTCAATTTGTCCTTTGTAACCCGACTGCCATGTACAATGCTCAGACAGCGAACCTACTGCTGGCCTTCCCTTGAGTCCTCATGGACAGTAGAAAAGCACTGTATGATGCACTTCATTTAATACAAAACTTCTCAATAGGATAATAATCTTTTAAAATTTTAGAAATCCTACTAAATCCTCATTTTCTTGGTATAATGGCCTTTTTTGCTAGTGGCCACATTTCTTAAGCCAGAAGCGTCAAATTTTGCAATATGTTTATGAGGGCATGGTGCCACACAGTAAGTATAACTTAGTTTTATAGTCAGTCATAGTACCTCTGAACTTCAGACACTGCAGTGATCATCTTTAGCTTCTTTGTCTCTACTTAAATCAGCATACCTTGTGCAATGTGTATTTTCATTCCCAGTGATCTCCAGTTACTGCTGGAAACAGCCAGATTAGAAAAAATTCCCTAAGAACAAGTTCCCCATTCCAAATAATTCCAAATCCCTGAACAGTCTTCTGTTCTAAATCTCTTGACTTTTTTTTAGCTCTACTCTGGTAGGTGGATTAAAACTTCAGCTCTAATAAAGGTTTCGTTTTGTTCATTTATGCCCTGGGTATGTTATTTCTGCTCCGTGGAATGGATATTTTCATTTAGCCCAGCAGTTCTGCAGTCTTCCAAGGTTGCTGTAAGCCTCTACACATGCACTTCTACCACGTCCTTTTTGTTGGCACCCACTCTTTGCGGACAGAGTTAAAACCCTATCCAGATCTTGACCACTTTTCTGAAGAATTTCACCTATAATAAGTCTTCTAACAACTCTTCCTAGTTGTGTTGCCTGAAAAATGGGCTGCATTTTGCTTCTAACCCTGTGCATTATTTGTTCTTCAGTAATTATTCAGTCATGTATCTGAACGAAGCCTGTTTCAGAGTACCTGAGTTTTAACTAAACGTCGTATTTCACGAGCCACAGGAAAACACAATGCAGTCCAAAGAACTGTGTATGTTTGCTCACCATTTTTTGCTTCTTAGTCATTTAATTTACTAAAAAACTAGTGAGAAGTAACATCCTTCGTCTTGTATTACATGAGCGCACTTAATGGGTGCAGAGAACAAGAACATTAAAATAACAAGTTATACTTTATTTAATAATCTGGAAAAAGAAGGAGGTGAGCAGTTCTCACTAACAAGCTCAGTCATGTTTGCTTTCAGAATTCTGAAGTGATCTTTTTTTTGGATATTTCCAGGAGGTTTTCTTCTTGTTCTGTGTGCTCATGGCTAGCTCAGGCCTGCACCTAGGTCTGTCTCGTTTAACTTTTCTGGAGAAACAAAAATCTATTCAAATCGCTACTTTTTTTCTGCTATAATTCTACTGGCTATGTTGCCAATGATGATAGGTGTCCCTAGGACAAGCTGGCCAGAGTTTCCTGCAGATCTATATACCAGCGCTAGATTTTGTCACCTTTAACCTCTTTCCCTTGCAAAACAAGGCTTTAATTAATTTGAAAAGCACCTTGGAGTTATACACAGTCTCCATGGAAACTTTTGTTCAATTCTTTGACCCATTTACATAAGACAGTACACGCTATCAACTGGCAGCAGTTTCCTTAAAATATATCTCATTAAAATCAAACTTTCAAAGATCTTTTAAGTGATCCTGTTAGGAATCACACGTACAACTATATTACTTCCGGGTCTGGTACAGATACTGATTTCTGTGTTTTCCTATGTAACCTGAAAGGAGCTTGCTAGCGTCTTCCACGTGGCAGGAGGCTCTCTGGCTTTCTGGAAAGTGGTATTCATTAAGAGCAGATGTACTCAGCTGGAATTCAGAAGGCCACAGGTGGCCAACCACAGGTCTTAAGCAATTCTCTAATATTTAAAGGATGGTTCCCAGATCACCCCTGTGACCATGCAGGAGCAGATAAATAACCAAAATCTCAGGAGTAAGTAATATCATACGACTGGCACCATCAGAGAGCACTGAGATCCAGGCACATGCCTCACGCTTGCAGGAAGAGCTGCAGAGAGCCGTTCACTTCTGCTGCCTGAGGAAAAACTGCCAAACCTCTGATATACATACACTGCTGCTACCAGACACAAAGATTTTGGCATTTAGCTCATGGGGTTGAGGAAGGCTGCCTACGCCTGTTCCAGACAGCATTATAATGACTGCAATGGTTATTAAGCATGTATTATTAAAGGAATCTATTAACATATTGACATCCACCATGAAAGCAAACATATATGTCAATTGCTGCATCCTCTGGAGTTTGGTAGAGTATGGGAACCCAGAAACCAGTTTTAAGTTTGTATCAAATAGAAGACAAGCAAATGAATACTGCTAGGTACCCTAGAGTCTTGGTAATGAAATACTGAATCATTTATTGTAGAACAATATATGTGGGTGGGAAGAGAAGGCAAAACAACGAGCGTGCCTTCTGTGCAGACTCCTCAGAATTATAAATGGAGATTTGCATGGCTGTGTTAAACAGAACTAGCAATATGCAGGGCAGGAATGGATTTTTTAAAGCAGTTTTATATAATGGGCTTGGTAGCTTTGAGAAATGCCTTTCCCCAGTGGTCATTCTATTGATGTAGAGCCTAAAGACAATTTTTCTAATTAAGCAATAAATTACAGCTGTAGGAAAGTCTCGTAAGTCACTATTAGAGCTGTGCAGAGCTCTGAACCTTCAGACTGCTAAGGACATGGCAAGTCTCGTACCTAACTTTATTCATTAATTCTTCCTTCTCCCCCCAGTTTTTCTTTGGGTTTTGAGATCAAAAATCTCCCTTCGGACCTCACAATATCATTCAAAAGGTAGGTAATTCCTGGCACACAGACTATATTAACACAATAACTAACAGCTCCCTTCCTCTTCTATTTTCCCTTCACAAAACTGAAATCCCCTTTACCATAGTTTTGCTCTTTGCGTGCTCTTTGTTTCTGGTTTTCCCCTTCTGAGGGGCTGCAGAAAGGTGACATTGATACGCTTGCTTTCTTTCTGCTCACCAACTTGTAAGATGTGACAGATGTTTGACTCCTTCCCAGATCACTGGGAGGCAGCCGAAGGGCATACTCCACATAGTCTCACTGAGATCATACACTATTTCAAAGTATATTTGCTTTTTGACAGCTAAACACATACCTTCAAATTACTTCATCCAACAGAGGCAATACCCTAAACTTGCTTCTGGTCTTTACATTGGTATGCCCCAGCACTCATTCCTTGTTTACTAAACCTGGAGTTAGCAGATGAGTTGAAATCATTTCACCTTTTCCTTTGCATTGTAAGGGTGTCTGAGATGTCTGTATTTGAAAAAGAAATAGTAGGAAGAAAGAACATGCTCACATAACAATAGAGTTTTTAGAACAGCACAGGAAAGGTGCAAGGAACAATTGCTCTAATGGACAACTATGGAGTAGCTTCTTCCTGGGAAAGTTTCTTCTTTAACTCCTGCAACTGGTTGTAAACCTTGGGTAGAGGATTCTTACTCTCACAATGGAAACAAAGCATTACATACAGTGACAAAAACTTTTCGACATCCACTAAAACGTCTAGCCTTTTAAATCCTTCATATGCTTTTGGCTCCAGTAGTATCTTAACCAGCTGAACAGAGAAATTACATCTCACAGTGAATAGCATTTCATGTCAAATTTGTTTGTTCTCTTATGACAGAGGTTAAGCAGAAGTGGCTTGTTTACTTTGAAAACAGTCATTATTCTGTGCATCTTTACCATGTACCTTCTAACACCTCCTCAGGCTAGTACAGAGTCTCTACCAAAACATATTTATTTCCATCCTTCTTTAAAGATACAGAGGACAGGTTTGGCATAGCATGCCACTGATTTCTATGACAACTTAACATGGTCACTTTTGTTTTCTCTTATTTCTATAAAACACTGTATTTGTATTTTTCTTTAACATAAACAAGTTTGTCTGAATCTTTTTCACATGTTCAAGCAAATTCAGAGCCTAATAATGCAGATGGAATGATTGGGGTGACTCTTTTCAGCCTAGAAACTACTTCTGAAAAAACAGACAAAACCCCCCAAACAACATAACAAAATCCCCTAGCTAAGCATCTTTACTGATGTTGCCCTGTCACAAAACAATCAGTAGGACTCTGGCGATCCCTTGGTTCTGCAGTCATAAATACATTTAAGAACAGAAGGGTTGTTACAGAACCCTTTTTCATTTTTCCTGTTTCCAATTCACAAGCATTTTGCCTAGTAATTCCATTAGTATTCAAGTTGCCCTTAAAAATTGTGAAGGCTTTTTGAATCACTGAATTGCAAACAACTGACTTCCACTGTGCCACTGTTATAACTGCCAAATATCAGAAGATTAGACAAAATACCAGATAATTCTTCGGAGAAACCATCCTAGTTCATTTTAAATTATACAAAAAATTCAATAAGCATCTCATATAGAAAGCTTCCAACTCTGCAGCTCTATTTATCATTCTTTCCAGTGACGACAGAAGACTTGATCCCCGTTAAGGTGCAAGGTTCTAGCCTGAATGAAAGTCTACACGGAAACCTTAAAAATGTGTTTAGTTTCACGTCTTTGATTTTTTTTAAAGAAGAAATTGAGCTTTTTCTCCTTAAAGCGAAGCTTTTCTATGTTCAGTCAGTACCTTATCTCTTCACTAAAACACAAATCGTCAAGTCTGACCGCAGAAGGCAGTATGTGCCAGCAAGTTATTATTACAGAGATCATGTCCCTCTCAGAGTATGTGAAAAGGAAACCTTGCCAGCTAGTAAAATAAAAATAATACCCCCAACCACATCCCATACGACTCCAAGCACTGACAATACAAAACTTCTCCACAAGCAATTTTATGAAAAAAAAGAGGTCCCTATGAACAAACACCTCACTGAAATCATAGGATGTCATCTGCCTATCAGCTGGCAGAAGTTCATAGGTTCCTCAGCTCAAATTCCTCAAAAAGTTTAAGAATTTGATTTCATTGCCAAGGGTTTGTGAATATCCAGTCACTACAACATATCAAAGAATATATTCAGTTATTCTTCTCAGTTAAGTAACTTCCAGAATATCAAAGGATGCATGTAACCAACATTTCTGAACATTAAAATACTATTGAAAGAATATTATCCCAGCAGGCTTCACAGAGGAATCACTAGTGGATTAGCACAAATTTTAGAAACCAGATTAATCCCCTTCTCTCTTGCATCCTCTTCCAGCTATTTGAAAGTAATGAGCAATGGCCCAGTGCAACACTATAGTAGCATTTAAAGTAATTAAACAAATACTGATAGCAATCAGATTCATTTCATTTAAGGTTCTTTAATATATATCCACTTCATCTTTCGACATGTGGTCCTTGCCCAGCAGAACGTTAATAGCTCTGGAAGAGACTGCAACCAGATTTGAAAACGTAATAGTTTCATGCTGGGGAGCTCTGCCTTTTCATTCAGCCGTTTCCAGAAACACAAAGCCAAACACTGATGTAAGAATAATAGTTCTGTGTTTGTGAAAGCTAATTCTTGATGACCTGCTAGAATTCGCTATCAAGTGTGAGAATCCTTGTTGGAGGAATACCTGCCATCTAAAGATTCATTGCCATTTGGAGATGGCAGCTATGATGCCAGGTAAGATTCTGTTTGCCTAAAACAGTGGAGGAAAAAACTGCCCTCAAGTTCCACAATACAGCATTTCTGTAGATCATTTTCTGTTTTACCAAGTTGAAGACACTTGAAGAAATTCTGGATTCTGGTCCAACCATTTACTTCAAAAAGACAGGCGTGAGAGGGGTGAAATGTACATCGATGAATTATTTGCCAGCCTACACACCTGCCCATCCAGCTCACAAAGATTTATGAAAATACAGCTTGTAATTTCAGGAAGACTTTTCCCAACACAACGCTTATCCAACACGCTTCTTCCATAAAATGGGTTCTGAGGCACTGTCCCAATCTACCTAAATTCACAGGAATTTCACTAAAATCTGCAGAATTAAATGCCTATTATATTTTCAAAAAGAGGTGTCAGGCACCTAAGAGGTGCCTGAAACAGCCAGACATGGAAAATTAAATGAAACGAGAAACCCAGACAGGGTTTTGTTAGTGGCAAGAAGACGATTTTTCCACCTGTCTATTGTTTAGATATGGACTGTCACAGGCCTGGCCAGTGACAGTTGGACAGTTAGGTCTTGGGCAGGTTAAAAACAAACCTGTATTTTCTGCCTCAAATTTTAGGCAACCAATTCAGAAATTTTAGAAGGTATTTTAGAACTCAAAATGAATTTGTGCTGTCTTGACTGTGTGGTGGAACATGAAACAACTATTTCAATTTTTGTATTTAAACGACATTCATGTCACCCCTAGGAATCTGCTTTAAAGGCCAAAGCCAACAATCAGAAGTTATTTGCAATAACAAGCGATAAAACGCTTTCTGAATTGTATTTTTCTTAGAAATGGTGATGTATACTACAAGTGGCACACAGTAATCTTCCTGACTGACCCATTCAGTAGCACAGAAAAGGAAGGGAGAAATTAGCACCAAAGTGCTGGAACAAGGAATTACGCCCATAGCAAAGCTTAAATGCCTAGACTGGCTATCAGTGCGACCTCCAGTTTTAAGCAGTTAGGTCACAAATTGAATATACTCCCCTCATTAGTCACTTAATGCCTGGAAATTTTCTCTCCTCTATTTTTTGAAGTCTTCCTTTGTGTGCTGGATTAGAGCTTCATTTAAGAGATTTCCTTATTTTCTGTAGGCAGAACTTTTATGCAGGCCTGAAAGACCACAGCTGGTAACAAGAACAGGAACCTGGTGTCAAAACAGCTTTCAGAGACAGAGCATGCACAGCAGACAAACATCTGAAGGAGGGCCCCGATATCTGAGCAGACTGCTCTGGCTTAACAAGGTACTTACCTGTCACAGGTACGTAACACCTGACTGCAGACGTGCTTTGAGCCTATGGCTAAAGGGAAGCGAAAGTACTTCAGCCATTCTTAGTGGAGTTTGAGCCATCGGCTGGACCAACCAAGCTCGAAAGGTTCATCGTTTCTCCTCTTCAGATACTCTGAGATGAGGACTCCTGCCAGCATTCCTACTGAATGGCTCTTACTAGTTCTAAATTCACACACTTGATTTATGCGATTCAACCTAAAAGTAATTACGGAAAACATTCAAGTACTTGGTTCTATTGAGGATGAAAGTCACAAGACAAAGTGACAACTCAGGATGTTATCGCAGAATGTTAAGCAATATTCCTCCTTTATATTACAGAAGAGAGAATTGAACTTCATTTAACACGAATGAAAATGCCTTGGAATTGGAAATGAGTGTCCATTTAAGTGGCTTTGTGCTAAAATGCAGGAAAAATACAATCTGCTTAATAAACTACTGGTATGTCTGAAACTCAGCTTTATCATAATCCCCATTAAACAGATTGTTTCAGGGCTGGCTCCATCAGTTTAGTACCTTTAACACAAACGGATCGAGCCTTGCAATGTTCCCTTCTCGCAAGGGAGATATTTTCAATGAGCTTTTGAAATGCAGGAGTCTGAGAGACAAGGCAGACACTTCTGGTTGTGGGAACATGCATTTATACAGCTTATTAAAGGGTGTGATGTTTTAGCATTTAATGGCCCTGCATGTAACAGTGGTACTAAAAGGTAAAAATCTCTTCCCAACTCCCCCATCCATACAGCTGTAACAACAGAAGCAGGCTACATGCTATGTGAGCCTTCCCTCGTGCTTTGTTTTCACACAAATGAGGAGATCAGCTCCTGGCGTGCCAGCCGAGCCCTCCCGATCTGCCTTCTGTGGCTGTAACGCTCCCCGCATCAACGCCGTTAGTATCCAGCTCCAGAAAGGAGGTTTTTCCTTTTAACAATGACAGGGCACTTGTGCCATAGATGAACCAGTGTGCAAATTAGGTCCTACAGCTCGCTTTGGCCAGAAGAGCCCAGAGCACACATCTGCTGACCACCCACCAGAGAGGGCTGCACGGCAAAGCCCCGGGTTTGAAGGCAGAAATAGCAGCCGCGGTGTCGCCCCTTCTCCTTCTGCTGCCTCCTCTCCCTAACCACCTCAGGAAATTCTTATTCCCCAAAGGGCTCCCCAGCACAAAGGCATATGAAAGGCACTTTCAGGTTTTTGGACAAATTGAACATACATCTAATACACTCATTTTTCTGGAACTCTATTGCTCTTTAAGATAGAAGTGATGGATTACTGTGAATATTTTGAGGCTATTCCTTAAAGGAAAGGCAAAACACAGGTACCAATTTTAAAACAGTGAGAGGTATGGCGAGTACAAAAGTACTTCTGTTGTAATAATGAGCAATTTCAATGCTCCAACTGTAACGGGAAGTTCCTGGATCGTGGTTAAACTAAATTCTGCTTGGCTCAGAGCCACACAAATATTTCTTTTCCACATTCCCATCAATTACAGAAGTACAGTAAGTGTTTTTGTTCTTAAGTGCACTATTACAAGCGACACAAATAAGCCATTTTTCTTCCTGGGGTTGGAGCTAACATTTCTAAAATACCATATTACACATTTGGCAGGCTTGAAGCATACTCCAGTTTTTACTTGTGTCGCATTAGTAAGCCATGCCCTTTGAATCAGCTGAAAATTGGAGGTACACTACTTATCCTAACCAGATGTCTCATTCTTACGATGGTAGTAGAGTTGGTTATAGTTCAGTCCTGGTACAAGGATTCAGACTTGGGAAAGCAGTCCTCATGAGGCAAGAAGTATTATCATCAACAATTTATATGTAAATAATAGCCGATACATACCATGTAGAGACCACTTCAGTGAAAGATTACATTGTATAAAATCAGATTTACCGTTAAAAATCCATGCTATAGATTGATAATTTTATACCAAGGAACCATTAAGATAGTTAACTACCCAACTAAAAACGAAAAGTTAATCTGAGATATGCACATATCCTGTTAGGAAAAATTTAGAATTTTAGAGTGAAATCTATCACCCTCACAAACACCGCCTTCCACCACTGACAAAACCTACTGAAATACAAAAAGACTCACGTAGCACAATGCAATCTCTCAATGTGTATCACTTGTAGTCTGTCTGTACCATACGTGCTTATATCTTCTCTTTCAGTCACCCCAAACTATACCATTATGTCAAATACGAGTGTATTTCTAAGAAGAAAAAGGAAAGGATTCATTTTTTGGAGCCTCCAGTCCCGTGTGGGGTGCACAACAATGACACACGTCTGAAATGCAGGAGGGAGAATTTCTACAATTTTAGGATAAAAAATAGATGTCCTACAGAATTAACCATTATCATTAACCATGACTAATTAACCATGGCTAACCATGGTTTCCATGGTTAATTTATCAGTGCTCAACTCTTCGTCCAACATGACCGCCTTAGCAAAGAAACACAGGTATCTCACAGAGAGTTAGGTATTAACTTATTCATGTTCTGCCTAGTTTTACTAATCCTTTACATACAGTACTGGGGGCACATGAACTTAGAAAGAGGACATCTGGCAGTTCTATTCTCTTCAAAGCAAACTGGTAAGCTCCAAAACCTAGAGGGCCTGACCTTGTACATCACACTGCTACTCGCAGGGGCTCTCTGACCAGTGCAAGGCTGACTGTCAGACAACTACAGCAATTAGAAATTGTTAAATGCAAAATTACTAACATGTTAACCCATGAATTTTGTCTGCTTTTGTCTGGTTTCATGGACAGCTTTATGCTGGATGGTAAGGAAGATCACATTTTCTTTAGATGAATCTGATCTTAGCTATGGTATCAAAACAGAGGTAAACGCATCATGTCTGTAGTACAATACTCTTTTGCATTACCAGCAGAAAAAGCTCTGCAGTGCTTTTGAGATCAGATCCATTGCCCTGTAAACATAGGGAAATATTCCCTGTCAATTCTGAAAAGACACCAGATCACGTTCTCCACTAGATAGGAACTTCTTGCTTTGTAGATATTTTCCCTCCCCCAGCTTTTTAACGCCTATATCAACAGCCGTTTAACAACAACAAAAAGGTAAATAAAACATTCTCATTCAGCATCTTGATCACTGCCAAAATGTCTTTCTTTCAGGCAGTAGGGGCTGCAATTTTTCCCCTGAACTCATTTTAATAAGATCAGCTCTTAACGCATTCCTAAGGTCACCTTTAAGATTCAGCACTGACCACAATAAACTTTTATTCAGTTTTCCCAATGCCTTTCCTTCACCTTTACATTAGATGCCAGCTGTATCAAATAAAAAAAAATGAATCACTCGCTATGTCCTTGGTCTACTATTTTAATAACTAACATGAGTCAGTGTTTCCATTCTTTACTATATCTTTTTCTATTTTAAATCACCCTTACGTTTCTTGCACTTTCTTCATCAGTTGTGTTAAAAATCCTCCCCTACATAACCTACATAGCTATTATCTTATACTTCTTCAATCCCATCTTTGGTCTTATGTCTATCCATGGTTACATCAAGATGACTGATAATGAACAAATGAACCTTCTGGCTTTCTCACTCTTTCCATTTCTTCTCTTCAGTGACTGTTGTGAACATTTGTCCATGAACATGGAATCCAACACAAAAAAAATAATCACACCATCAGCAAAACTGCACCATGCCTACACAACACAGCCAACTTCCATATCCTGTCCTGATATACAATTTACCTGATTTGTGCTCTAGGCTTTAAAACCTCTGGGGCAAGGCTTATCACCTCATATTACAGTTATCACAGCAAGCACTTAAAATAGGTTAAAGCTCTCAAGTGTCACTACGGTATATTACTTTTTATAACATCAATTCTGTTACATTTTACTGGCAATAGCTTGCTTGCTAGAATGGACAGCATTTCTCTATTATTATCTTTCATGTGGAAGGGCAACTACTGCCCAACCTCCCCTCCTGCATATCCATCTGAAGATTTAGTCCATCTAACAAAGGGTAGGAAAATTTCATCTTCCTTCACAATGGAGTGGACAGCCAAGGCAGGGCAAGCAATCTCTTTGTCAAATGCTGAAGCAAGACAATGATGAGTTCAAGAAATCATTTTTGAAGTGACTTCTGATTAAGTCTTTATCTCCTACTCTAGATGGTTAGGGTAGACCATTTACAATATAACTACTGGTAAGAGCTGAAAGCACAGACCTAGCTAGGCCATGTGAGGTATTTCTTTTTCACTCTTCTTCTATTACATGCCTAAAAGTCAGGCAACACAGAAACACTTATCTTCATTAAAATAGTGCAGACAAAGTGGCGGAACCCCATCTTGACCCCTCCTTCTGAGACAGCAAGAGTACAGTAATATTTTAAGACAGAAGGACTGTGATGTACTAGGCTTTACAAGAGGAGACGGTATGTTACCCAGTAGTAAAAACATCACGGTGCCAGGTTATTGATGGCATATGAAAAAGCATATGAACTTACTGACAATTCTTTGATTAATTTTCTTAGTTCCTTGTGTCCATGCTTCTCAGCAAGACTTGCTGGATCATCTCCGTGTGTGTTGGCTATCCTACAAGCCCATGTGGCCTCTGGACACTTGAGTAGAAGAGCTGCAAGGTTCTTTAATCCAAATCTGGCTGCACAGTGAAGGAGAGTGGGAAATTCTTCCAAATGGCTATCTGTATAAGGAAACAAAGTTTTCATAAAGAACAGTCCTGCTCTTATGAAGTATCTGCTACCTTTATTTATTTTAATAAAAGTCTTTTGAATATTAGCACTACTGAATCACAGTTATCAAGCTACCAGTACATAACTGTCCCTGAAAGAACAATTCATCCAAGCAAAAGTTTTACAAATCACATAAATATTTTAATAAAGGACCTTTTAGCATAACTAAGAAATCTCTCACTTTTTTTTTAAGAGGGATTTTAAAGCACTTTAGTTCCATTGAGAAATGTTTCATTGCAAAAGGAAGAAAATTCTACAGCCAAGACATGCTTTTACCTAGGTGTATATTATATAATGCTTTAGAAATATTTTAATCTGAGAAATTTGAAATTCATAGGTTTATGATGCTATATTTTCATATTACATTTCTGAAAATTCACATGACTGCCAAAGACTTGCAAAAATTTGCTTATCACCTTAAAGAAAAATCAGTGTTAAAAGACAGATGCATCTGATAAAGGTTTCTAGGATTTATCTGAAATAGCACAATATTTATTTGTATCACAGGTTGTATTTTTCACCTTGGAGAACCGGGACAAAGCTAAACAGAGGTAAGATTATAATTCCAGCACTTAGACCTGTATTATAACTGCAAGTTACATGTAGAAAAATGAGAAACCAAGTATAAATAGCATTTCCCTCTGCCTTCTTACTCTGCTTTCTAATCGCCTGTGGTTTGTTGTGCTGTGATTTGTCTATACATCAGCACACAATGTCTCTCTTTTCCAAGTATGCATCCAGACTGCCCCAGGGCACCATCAACTTCTTGCACCCTCAGGGTCTTTTGGCAGCGTCTTTAATACTCACTGTGTGAAGTGCATCCTCTGCTCTGTTTTACACCTGGCTCCTGCTAGGTTCAACTGATAGCCCCCCAACTCATTTTATTCTCCATCTCCATCTGCCCCGTCTGCACTTTTAATGACTTACTCATTCCCAGAATTTAGTTCCTAAAGAGCTCCAGTCTACTTAATTGTGCCTTATGGAAAATAAACTCCATCACCCTCACTGCTCTTTTCTGAACCTTTTCCAGCTTCAATATAACTATTCTGAGATGATGGGAGAAGAACTGCACATGATACTCAACTTGTAGGTGAACCATGTAATTTAGGCATTGTCCTAATTATGTCCTCTGTTTTGTTCTCTATTCCTTTTCTAATAATTCCTAATTTCATTTGCTTTTTGATCTGCTGCCTAGCAACAAGTTGGCATTATCATGGAACTGCGTGGTCTCACTCCTGAGTGCTAATAGCCTGCCTAAAGCCTTTCGTTTTGTATGACAACACAGGACTCCTTTTTCCACTTGCATCACTTTGTTTTTACCTACACTAAATATCATCTGTCATTTTATTGCATAATTACTAAATCCCATAAGGCCTTTCCCAGGTAGTTCCCAATCAGCCCTCTTCTCTACTACCCTGAATGCTTTGTATCAGTAGCTAAGTTTAACTTCAAACAATTACTGACCTGATGAGGTTTGCAGATTCTTACAAATAACCTAGTTAGACTCCACGGTACAGATTTAATATCTTATTACAGCTTATTAATTTGTCTGGCGGAGATAACACATTAACCTGCTTGCAGTACTCAAGGTCAGGTCCCTACCTAGAGAAATTGGGTTTTGGCATCATATTTACAGCTTTTTAGTACTGCAGAACTGAAAAATTGCATACTGTTGTTAGAAATCCCACTACCTTATTCTTAAATTCCCTCAGAGCTCTTCATGAATACTAGTTAGCCCTGATCATTCCCAGTCTTGCCCATTTTTGCTACAACTTCATGACTCTTCCAACTCGACAGTCCCTTTTCACGTGTCTCCCAACCAGGACTACAGCTTGAGAATCTACACAGATCCTTCTAAAGCAAACACTGATACAAATATTTCATTTTATTTCTCTCTATTTTAACTTTCAGTTATTTTTCTTGAGTTCTCCTTTACATCCCAGTTATCAGTTGTCCTAAAGATTATGCAGCATATTTTCGGGCCTTCATGAGCTGGAAGAAAGATTTAATAATAGTTCTGATTCCTTCTGGAAGTCTCTTAGTTGCCACTTCATCTTGTTTTAAACAAACCTTCTGATTTTTACATACTTCCCATATTAAAATTTGGCACAGCAGTGGTGAATTTAGTTACCTTTCCCCCTGCCTCTCTCCTTTTTGCTCCCGCAGAATGTTAACGTGGAAAAGGAGTAAAATCCCACCTCATCATTAGATACAAGGATTCAAGGAACTTGCATTCAGTTCTTGCAGTAGATATAATGAAGTTATGACTGAACAGAAAAATTGTTAGGACAAATTCTTGACTGCTTTTTGGATGAAGAATATTCCATCACTACTCCACACCAGTATTGTTTTGACACAACATATTTTAGATGAAAGCCACATTAACAAACCTAAATTGATTTTTAAATTGAGTGTTGCCTGACTTTTATTTCCATCAGGCAACCAAGAAACTGTAAATGCACAGCATTTGTGTAAATCAAGTCGCTTATTTTAGGAGTCTTGGCAGACTGAGCTTTTATCAACAAGGGTATGTGTTTGAGCTTATACTAGTTCATATTTGCAGCATGCTTTACAATACTTTGAGTTCTCCTGCTAAGTTAAAGAATTATAATAAGCCATCTTAAAACTGTAATAGCAGCTAAGGTTCTTCAGTGGAATATTTGCTGCACAACGTCTTCAATCCTGACTGCTCAACATTTTGACTGAAGTTCCACAAACTGGACTTGACATCACTAGAAGAATTAGGAATGTTATCCTAAGGTACAGCCATCTGACTTCTTACTCTTGTCTCTACTTCACCATCTTCAAGAAAACAAAACAAAACGTGACAACAATCGTACATATACACTGACTTAAGGCGACATCACACCAGCAGTAAATGAATATGGAAGTAATTTTAAGGCTTGGACAACAACATCCAAGCTAACTGTACTGTTGCATATTACACAGGATTCTCTTAAAAAAAGTCCAAATGCAAGCTTTTTATCAAAAAACATCCATAGATGTCCGATATCTTAATTCTTTTGCTTTATTTTTTTTTGAGATGTCCAGCAATGAAATAGTTGTCAATAAGTAATTTTTAAAAAGAGCAAATAACATGAACTCTAACCAATAGCATGCATCCTGTTAGCAGATTCTAAAAGGTCAAATAGCGTCAGCAAAAAGAGCCTTACCAGAGTATAAAAAGCATACTCTAAGGAGAATTTCCACTCCATGTTAATGAAACCTGAGAAATCTACTAACAGTTATAATTAATAATTTCATCTTTTCTATCTTTACTGCTTCAAAAACCAGCATAAAAGGTAATTTCTGTTTACAGAGTAATTCAAACTGCTTCCTTTCAGAGTATGAATTTCCATTTCATGCTTACACCGGGTACAACGGAGAAGACTGCCATCAAAAGACCCAAGCCTATAGAGAACAAGTAATATAAATTGTATTGTGATTGCACAATTACTGTAACCTATCTCCTGATTTCATTCACAAAATGAACATCTACTGTTACAAAGACATTTAAATGCTATGGTGAAATTGATGTCTATAACAAATACGGTTTTACTATCTTTAAACAAACAAATAACTGACCCTGGAATTGAATGTCCTTTAGCACGGCAAAAAGTGATGGAAAATGGCAATTTTAACAGCAATTGCAGCTCTGGAAAAAAATTGCTTTTATATCACTATTGGTATACTCCTAATAAGGAGTAAAATTGGCTACCTGAAATATTTTATATTGCTAAATATGTAGTTTGTGCTATGACCAGACTTCTTCAGCCATGAACTTCACATGAAATTGAACACAGTTCATCTCCGGTAACATAACTATATGAATTCTTGTGCAAGAATTCTGAACTACACAAGCCTCATACAGTAGGGTGGCTGTATGGATGCTTTCTAGATAAAATGCACATTAGCTGAGCAGGACCATGGTTTCTGGGGCATGCTACTGTACAGATGCATTAAAAGCAAAAAGCTGTCTGAACCTAGCAGAGCGCTCGCACACAAGACCTACCAAAGATAGGTCTCTGCTTTGGGCTTCCTTTTGGGCACGATGCTATTCCACCTCCAGCCTAGGCTGGGTACTAACAAAGTTGGTATCAGAAGCAGAAAAAGCTCTGTTCAGACTTCTTTTCCCTTGCCCTCAACGAATTAACGCTTTGCATGGGATTGACCCAGTTGCTTTCTGTGAGGAAGCTGTTGCAGAGTTAGAGATTCAGTGAGGACCAATGTAGGAGGTTAAAGCTTACAGCCACCACAACTGCAGGCTGCCGTGAGGGGTTTCAGACATCATACTGCACTGGCTGCTCCCTCCCACAGATGGTTCACATACCCCATGGGGTGGGGAGGGAGGGAGCCACACAATCACCAGAAATTTATGGGGAAAGCAGGTATGAGACTGTCTATTTGTCCTGGGCTTTTAGATTCCCTTTAATTTAATTATCACAACTCTTTTAGGACCATGAGAGTATCTTCATGTTTGAGATAGACAGATGTGAATTGTTTGTTTTCTTTAGATAAGTAGATCAGGTAGGATTAGGACACCCCTGACTTGTCACAAGTTATTGTGGGAACCATCAGATGATCTTAATGAGCTTCACTGATTTGGAACAACTTTTAACACACTGCTTTGCAAAGTCTTTTTAGGCAGCCCCTGATATGATCCCTCTCTTGGAAATGCTTTTACCAACAGTCCCCATGGCTGCTGTTCCCTTTAGCCACCTCTGCATCACTTTAATGTCCATTTCTGCGGGCAGCTGTGGTACCAGCAGACAATCTTTGCCCTGTATAAGCTAATGGCTTTGCCACCCGTGAAGCAAAGGAGACATTTTTAGACCTGATCTCTCAGAAAATCCTTCCCTAAGCCTGTATTTACCTTAAAAGTATAGTAAGGTTAATGACCTCAGAAAAAATGAGTGAAAGCTCCTGCTATTTTTTTGCCCTCATTCTGAAGAGGCACAAATGGCCATTTAAATGCCTCCCAAGTCGCCTGCTAAAGGTGAAGTGATCTCTTTCTTAGCAACTAAAGCAAAAGCCAATGACAACTGTGGGTACCATTGTCAAAACAACCAATTATGAATAACCCACTGCGAGATCTATTTTTTAAATTATAATTGTTCACTTAATTGCCAGTTCAAAGTTTAGCAAGCTCTTAAGACAAATTAGAAGTTCTACTGTAAATATATTTCTACCACACTGTGTTTAACTCCTTTACCTGAAGCTTTGCATTATACACAGTAGCAAGATGCTGTAACCTTGTGAAAGGACACATGACTTCAGCAGGAAAGCATTCAGGAACTTGCAAGCTCATCCCACTGAATTTGGGAAAATTACTGGAACTTTTATCAGCTGTGAAATTTGAACAACTGATATATTTCAGTTAAATATATACACAACTGAAGAAAAGTAGTAGTTAACGGGGGTAAGTAGAAGTGCACAGTTTGTAACCAGCAGCAGTCTTTTGATGAAGAACATTAAGGGAGAAAAGCTGCTGTAGTTTTGCAACTACCCTGGGAACTAGATAGCTGGTGATCATAAGCAGGAAGGAAACAGTACAGAGACCATGACCAAGTGGCTTATTTTTAAGTGCACGAAGGCAACTTCTTCATCTTTCCACTAACTTTGAAACCATTGCTTGCTCTTAAAAGCTTTAGCTGACACACACAAGGTGAAGAGGGGGTTGCTGTTTTGTCCTGTCAAAGTCCCTTCTCCACTCTTCTCCGCAGGGCATTCTGCAACACCTCAGCTATAGAACAGAGCACAAAATCTATTATTGCTGCATTGTAGCACTGCCTTAGCCTGCGGGAATTTTCATAAAATTGCAGCAAGCAAGCAGAACACCTACAGTTATATTTCTGTAGGTTTTTTAAGGCGTCCTTCTTTTATTTCTGAAATTACTGATACAGGACATTACTTCTTTTAGCAATTTAAACAGACATTTAGCATGATTTCTACAGTGTCAATATCAATTAAACAAAAAAGCGCTTATAGCTCCTCTTGTTTCCCCTCTCCCAGTCTGTCTTTCCTCCTGTTGTTTTACTAGCAGCTGGAAACCCAATACCATTCTTTTGGGACTGATGTTTCTGCTTGAAAGAAAGAATTAGAGAAATCAGGATACAATTTGTTATGTTGCTAGCACTGTTAGGAGACAAAAAAACCAACACTATTTTCTACAAAATAATTCAGGATTTTTCATAAGCCTCAATATATGGGTTTAATCAGAACAATGGTAACAGATGACTTAAAACAAAAAAAATCAAGGAAAATTCACCAGTAGAGGAAAAAGACACACAGGTTTTCCTCAGTTAAGTTGTCTTCTTTGACCTCAGAAATCAACACATCAAGAACTCCCAAACTGAGAATTCAAGAATAGATTCAGAGCTTCACCAGCTCAAGAAGAGCTTTGATCAGCTACTATGTTTTGTCTGGAGTCTTTTACCACACTGTAGAGGAATAATATACATACAAGGTACGCTGAAAGCAGTTTAACACGTAATGTGCAATATTCAGGACAGTACCTCCAGCTTCCACAAGAGATGGAGGACGAGTTACCTCATTGTTCTCATCACCAGCACAAAAAATCCCACATGCCTTGGCTCTGTCTTTCAGTTAACGCTGTGATGTTAAACACAATGCTGTTCCAGTGGCTTCTGCTCAGTCTATTAGCTTTCTCAGCTGATTGGGCTTCTGATATTCTCCTTCAGAGGACTACAGAATAATCTCTTTGAATATCACTCATTCCTAAAACACTCTTCTTCTTGATAAGCTGAAAAAGTCTTTATCTTAATTCTTCTATACCGCTAGGAAGTAATATCCATGCATAATCCTAAATATATTTTGACAATGTTCTTTTGAACATTGTACAATCTATCATTTTAACTTTAGATGTTTTTCAGCTGAACAAAACATATACAACAAAAAAACTAAATTAAAACAAGAAAGGCACAGTTCAAGTCTGAAATGTGCACTTCATTTCTGACAAGCTTTTACACATACAGCAGTTCCAACAATATTCTGCTGGTAGAGACTCCTGCTTTACTTTTTGGATACTACAGTAACTATTAAAATAGGATGCTTCATCAAAGCAACCAACTGAAACCCATCTTATCCGTGGGTTATCATTGGAGATCCTGGTCTGTTAAAAAAAACAAACGAAAAAACCCAAACAACACTAAAACCACCATATACACCATGAATTCCCTCCTCCAATCTTTCAAAAATCAATTTCATTTTAATAATACTGACAAGCTTAAAAGCAGGTCAAACAACAACTAAAGATAGTGTCGTCATTGCCTCCATGTAGGCTGAGATGCAATTTTCTTCCTGCAAGTAATCCAGCAAGTCAGCTTCCACACAGGAAGAACATTACATACAAGTTAAAGTGCTTGCAGGACTACAGCCCTAGGTTTTCATATTACAAGGGACTCCATAAGGCATAATGTGTTGCTCAAAAAATTCTCTTTACTTAGATGTCATGAAATTCAAGTTTCTAGATAGAATATGTATTTGTGATCCATGACGTCATCTGAAAAATGTCCCTTATCAGAAATCATTATATCCCATGATATACCTGTCTTAAGGAGGTGGAGTTGTTCTGTTAGATATTATGGTCACACAGCAATTTTGTCATGACACCTTGCTTTTTGATTAGGATTTCAAAAAAGACAGGAATAAGAAAAATGTTCTAGTTGAGTTTACCCCGGGGAAATAACAATGGATGATTTTATCCTAAGCATGTGTTTTTTACGGGCATGTTTGCATGTGTGTGTTACTATAAAGACAGGTAACCATACACATTAGTGAGATATATTACATTGATATAACATATGTTAAAAAATACATATGTTAATATGTTAAAAATACATAACATACATTGACAAATCATGTTAAACAAGGGAGTACATATAGGGCCTCTCATAAAGTGCTCCAACTGAAGTTAAGTCTCCAACTTAATTTGAACAAATGGAAGCTGAAAGACAAGTAAGCAGCCTCAGAATTTGCAAGAAAGAAATTCTATAAATATAATAATGTATGCACATAGTAGGAAATATGCAGTAAGAGCTACAGTAACATCATGTACATACTTCGGTTCTCATCACCTGGAAGGATGAAGCTGTATGTTCCGTGGAGAGCTTTTGTACAGAATAAAAATTTGTGTCGTTGTAAGGCAATCTGAAACTACGCATTGAAGAACGAATTCTAGAGTGAATTCTAAAAGATTTTTAGTTGAGAGAATTATTCAGGCATATTTGTAATAGAGGTACTGAAAGTAAAATAGTGAAGGAGTTGATCTTTTGCACCCTTACTGTCCGTCTTTACCTTGCCAGCCTAGACACCAAGCTCTCACAAGTACTGACATTCATCATACTAAAAAGAATTGTTAAACAGCCATTCTGGGAAAAAAAAAAGGGGGGGGGGGCAGGGGGGGAAGGAGTGTTCTTGGAAAAATTGTGTAAGCAAACATACATCTGTTGATTTCACGTTCTAAACTACCATTAATACAGCCAAGAATCCCCAAAAGAAACATGCACTCCTCCTATTGGATTTTATATTTAGCTTTGTAGTCCTAAATTTTTTAATCACACAGCTGTACACTTTGTGAGAAGTCAAACCAAGCAATTCTTCAGTTATCCAATAAAACTAATCGTGTTATCTTCATTAGTTGTTCACTGAGTTCATACTGAGAACTCTCAAGCACAGCGATTTATCAGCTGTATCACAGTGTGCTATCTCTGAAGTTAAAATAAAGCATCAAAGTAAAACCAGAGCGGAAAAGGCTTCTCTTATTTGTGCCTCATGGGGCGAGTTTGGCATTCTGTAGTCACACCAACAACTGGAGAGATGAAAAGGCCTCCTAAGGATATGGCTAAAAAAAATGCATGTTTGTTATAGTGTTTAGGTTGAAAGGAATGTATCTGTACTTTGAAAGCATCTAGCTTCCAAGCAGCGCATCTTTGGGTAAAGGCATTATTATTAAGCTAGAGGTCTTACATTATTATTAAGCTAGAGGAAAGTCAGATTAAGTACAGTCCATCAGATGACAGATTCACAAAAAGCTGTCACAAGCTTTTGGAGGAAAATTACATAGTTCATCAAGCTTTATGAACTAAGTGTTTGATACCAAATCTAATCAGAAGCTCTACTTATTGAGTTCAACAGGCTTTGAAGCCTTCAGAAGCAAAGCCTGGAAGTCGGCGAGAACCCTACAAGAATCACTTACAGGCAGTCACTGAGATGTTAAGTATTGGTGTCTGTATTCTGATGTGTCAACGTGCCTCTATTCAACTAAGTACGTCTCAATGCAAAGCGTCTTTCCCCTGAAAATTGACAACTGGAATTCTGGCCTGTTTTGACCACTAGGGGAAAAAGCTGAAAATACAGCAATTATGAAATTAGGACCAATTCTTCTGCCTATCAGAGAGATAAGAATAATTTATCTCAGTGCTAAAGAGCTTTTTGTCAATAGCTTCAATTCCTCCACAGAAGTATTTAATTAGTTTTCATTCTTTGACTTTTTCTCTCTGAAAGAATAAACATAAAAAATGGTACTTGGAAAAAAATGCTATAAAAACAGTAGAAAAATGAGATGCTAGTCCTCTACTAGACATGAACATGTTTAATGCCTGCTTGGCATGCTCTCACAGGGAATCAAAGACATGCATTTAAATAGCTTTCAGGCAGAAGGGGGGATCAGAGCCCTAGGCCTCCTACACTGAGTATTTCCAGCTCTGCAACCACAACCTCCTTTTATCAAGGATCTAAGCATCCAGCTCCGTACTTTGTTACACCACACATCAAACCAGTTCATTTTAGGAAGGTCCCTATCTGGCTCAAGCTCACAAGCAGTCAGCTTGCTCTTGAACTGCACAGGCCTTTTGGCAAGGGATTACAGGTTGGTAAGCATTATTCTCAATATTCAAAGATGTGCCTAGATCTAACGAGTTCCCAGAGAAGCAGAAAAATCTTTTGTTCCTCAGAAGAAACACTTCACATTGGGAATGATGCTCTAATACGTCCTATACATCCCTTCCCCTGCAGCCCTGCACAGGAGCATGTCAAGGACAGGTGGCTCAGTTAACACCCTACTTCTTTGCTTCCACCAACCCAGACTCACATTTAAGCTCACTTTTAGAATGCATGAGAAGAGAAATCATGTTTATCTGCTACAGAGGGATGAATTTCATCATAAAAGAAACCTTACTCAAAATGAAAGGAAGCACGATAGTGGTCACAGTAGAGATTACCTTGAAAATTTGTTCTGTTTGGTTATGAGAAGTGTTACATTATAGTTGAACACAGTGAGTTTATTTTCTCTCAAAACCACAGTCCGGTTACACAAAACCCGAGTCAGCCAACAACTTGAACACTTCTTTCTTAACTATTTCAGGAGGGAAACATACAGTTTCTTGGTAAAGCTGAGGTCCAACACACATCTGGAATAACATCATAATGATGTTTTCAAAACACAAACTAAATAATCAAACTTGATTTACTGCAATACAATCTGAACCCTTAATGAGTGGCTAATTCAAACAAGACCTTCCACTAAATGGTGGCTTATGGTGGTACGCTACTGGATTGCGCACACAGTGCCCCTACTTCATAGCCAAATCCTATTTTAACTCACTATAATTATACTGTTAGGTATATATATATATACACACACACACTAATAAAGTAATGAAAATCATTAAGCAGAGTTACTAAAATGAATGTAGATGCTTTGTTTTGTTATTTCAAACTTGGAGAGCACAAAGTTTGAGAGTCTTGCAACAAGATCGATTAGTAAAAATATATGCAAATACACACAGATAATATACAGGCATGTATGTCTCTTACTGTGTTTTCTCCATGAGTATAAATCTGCTGAGCTGAGAAGTTGTTAATTTGTATTTAATCCAAAGCTGATTAAAAACATTCAGGTAGACAACTCTAAATACATAGTACTGACTCAAGAAGTAATGTTTTACAGATTTTTTTTCTCCAGTTTTTTGTTTCTTGGTTATGCTGTCCTTATCATTGATTCCTGCATTTCAGCAGTGGTCTTAAATATTTAAAGATTGTCATATTAACATTTATAAGTAATGACCAAAGCAGCAGCAACAAAATGAATGCATAGAAGAAGGGACTCACTAGCTTGTTGATAGTGCTGCTCTTCACTCTGGGATATGTTGAATTCAGACGTAATTATTTTGCTTTCCAATAACAGAGTCAGAACACTGTCCAGCTTCTCCACAGAAGAAAATCTAAAAGCCTGTTCAAAAGACAAATAAATAAAGTCCGCACATGTGTTGCATATGTATTTTTAACTTTATCCTCAGGTTGCTAGTGAATCAAATTATTCAGGCAGCATTATTACAAACTCAGTAAGACCAGCATAGTTTCTGAAAGTTACAGAAGAGGTATTATGATATACAAGGACCGGAATAACACGATACAATTGAAAAGAAACAGATATTATAATTTACAAAGTTCAGCTGTGACTAAAAATTTCTGAAGGACAGGTAAGGACAGGAAGATTTGTATTTATATATTCTTGATTTAGATATGACAATGCTGTCTAATAATCAGGAGCTGTTCTAACAGATGCCAGGTACCAAAAAAATCCAAGGTCTCATTACAGCAGTAATTCAGGATGAGTTTAAAGAATACAGTAGCACTGTTACTGGAAAGCTTTACATTAAGATCGTGTGCTTTGCTAGGTAGGAAATGGCATCAATTCCATCAACCATTGGCCTGACACTGCTGCCAGATTAAGAAACTGATAGCAAGCAACCAGTTAGATGAGCTTCCTACCGCGTACTTAGTCTTTAGACAAGGGAAATCCTCACTGACTTCTATGAGATCATTTTTTGACTGCCTAATTCTGCCTGGACAAAAGGCCAAGATTCATTCCTAACGACTCTCAAGGCAGCCATAATTAAGTACTTTTTTCCTTGGTGTGATGAGAGGTATGACTACAGGGATTTGAATGGGTAAGGGCGTTTTACACTAAGCACTATAAAGATAGTCTGTGTTACTCTGGGCACCAGAAGAAACTCAGCAGCAGCAGCAGCACACTCAGGAGTTGGTTTACACTTGACACAAAAATAATCCTGGAAGCGTTTAAAGCCAGGTTGGATGGGGCTTTGGGGAACCCAATCTAGTGGGAGGTGTCCCTGCCCATGGCACTGAGGTTTGTGACAGATGATCTTCCAGCCCAAACCATTCTGTGATAAGTAATGACTTAGGAACAAGCTCAAATGAGTGCATATGCAGAAGCTGTGCCACAATGAAAGAGGCTCAAACCCACTGGTATTCACTGAAACAACCGTATAGCAGAAATTCCCCTATACAGAGGGTAAATACATAGGCTGGCTGCTAAATGAACTAGATCTGAACTAATATTTTAAATTTCCTCTGAAGTGGCAAGGACATCCCATACACACTTTGCTTCCTATCTAGCCCTCACTGTTCAAAATAAAAATGAACAAAAACAAACAAACAAACATAGCAACACCTGTCTGTTACTATCTGTCGAGAAATACCTGAGGAACAGTTTCACAGAGACCAATTCAGACTGTCTTGTATTACAAAAGCCAAATAAATACTCCACAGGCTCCTTTCAGCAAGCGCTCAAGCTAACCTGGCCTTCCAAGGTTCTCTGGAAAAAACAAGAGCAGAGGCAGGAACCTTTCCTTCCCCTTTTCATTTAGACAGAAATCTGGGGGAGAAGTACCTTGGGAATGTATAGCTCTTACTTTGCACTTAAACAACCAAAGTGATGTGAAATAAAGCAATATTTCTCAGTCTGAGACAGAGCAAGTTCTTGAAATGAGAAGGGCACACAATTTCGTGAACTTGCAGCAAAATTTTCAAGGTCGCAAACAGTTGCATGCTTAACCACATCAAGCTGGTCAGTTTTTACAAGAGGTAAAACAAAAGGTCAGTTTTTACAATACAGGCCAATTTCTGTCTCAGTGTCTGACCTCCCAAAGGGAGCAAATTGAATTAGAGTTAGATTTGTCATGCTTTAACAGGTCTGCCTTCCAAAGACCAGCCCATCCATTCCTAAGAATTTGAAGGCAGGCACAATGTGCTTCTGATACAGTTTTCACAGTGAGATTTGCTTCAAGTTTTCTGTCTCATTTTTTTTCCCTCTTTCTACATGGATCTGAAACCTGAAGGCTCAAACACATGATTTAACAAGCAATCCTGTAAATGAAACCTTAATGACTAGCTTTTCTCTACTACTCTACAACAAAGACATGCTAAGAAAATATAGTTTAACTATTAAAAATATACCTACATTGATGCCTTTCAGCTCATACACAGGAAAGCCTGTTCCACTAGTTATGCGAAGGTATTAGCCGAAATAAGACTGACACAGAACCAGCAACAGGAATAGTCTGCACTCTCCAGCTAGCAGGAAAGAGCTCCATACCAACACAAAGGTGATCTCCTCCAGGAAGGAATTCACTTTAGAGACATTTACTTTACTGTCCCTTTCTGTTGCAGAATGCTGTCAGACGAAGCACAGTGCATTTATGTATTCTGATATACCCTATACAGCTCTCTATAGGCCTGTGGGAACTTGCTGAGAAACCCCACCACCACCACACACCTCAAATTCATGCTGAAAAGCCAACAGGAATAGGACAGTATTTAAAGTTAAGCACGCTGCAAGGAAACGCTGAACCAGTGAGAAGTTTGTGAGAGCCCACGTTTTATCTGAGAAAAAAAGATTTAAAACCTGACAGAAAAGAAGAAAAAGCATGACTTCCTGCCCATGTCCCTGTTCTTCGTTCCAGAAACCATTCAGAATTAAGCCAGCAAGTTTCCAGGCAATACTTCTCCATCCACTCTGCTCTCCCCTTCAATCTTAGTCCTTCTGCAAGTATTGCAAACTACCCCAGAGCTCATCCCCAGAAGCAAGCCCTTATTCCCCACCTCCTCCCCAGGTATAGGCACCATCTCCCCTCCCTGCCTCCTTTTCAGAGCAGCAGGACACAGACATGAGCAACAGAGAAGCCCCAAGTGCTGGCTATCCATCACACCTGGGCATCACAACAATAACATTCATAAAAAGGAAAAGCCCAAGCACATATTTTGCTACTTTCGTGAATGAGATGACCTACATTCTTTCGTAACTGCTAACAAAGCCCTGAAAATGTGTGCCACTGAAGCAGCACACAGACACTAAATTAACATACTTCTCACTGGCTTTAGCAGTACTAACAAGGTTACATTTACATAAAGATGAACTACTTCAGTAGTTTTTATGTATCAGATACTACTTGATATGCACTTCCATAGCTAGATTACTTCTGCCACACAGTATGGGCTAAGGTTGAAAAAAAAATCACGCAGGCATTTCTTACAACTTTAGCCACTGGTGGAATATGGAGAGATTTCATATTTAGGGGAAAAGAAGGAAACATTTTAAAATAAGAGTTGCTAATGTGGCTTAGAAGATTGAAATATTAAAAACCGTTTCAAAGGAAGTATCTTAGGGGATCAGGTGAAGGCGCATACATAATACCTCCCCATAAGGCATATAGCTATTTCTCACAAGTTTTCACAGAAAAGGCTGCAGTTTATTTTCATTCTTCTTTTTTTTTTCAATATACTCTGTAACTGAAATCCTGTTTGATGACTATGATATAAAAAAATCTCAAAAATCCTCAGAATCACATTATTCAACCCAAGTTTGTCACAAAAACTTTTTGACTCTCTCTGGATACTCTAAGTCACTCAAACTAACAGGAACCTATCGATTTCAGTAATAAGGATATGACCCTACTTTCCACTTTTCTGAAATCCTAAAAAATGTGTACCAAGAAACCCCAACACTAAAAAATTGAATCAATAGTTGCATTTGGTAGAAAGTCTGAGAGAAAAATCAATACAACATGTAAATCCAGGGGAATGTTGAAATGAAAAGTTGATGAGAAGTGAAAAAAAAAAATAATATATATATATGAAAAGTTTACTTGTGCATTATAAAAACTTTAAAATCAGTCAGGTTACTACTTACAAGAGTTTCTTTAATGCAGAACTGTATGAAAGCGAGAGAACAAAAAATGAATGGCCTTCACCCCATGTTCAGCCCTATATGTTCTGACAGCAAGTTTGTTCAGAATTATAATACAGTTGTTATAATCGCAACTCTTCCTACTTTAATATAAATTTTCAGATTGTATTCCTTCAAAAATTTGGGAAAGAAACTCAATTAGTTTTTACTCTATTTATTTTCTTACTCTGTAAATATTTGCTTGGTTTCTTAAAATGTCTTGCTAATGTTGCTAAATGCTTTTAGAAATGCAGACAAATACAGAACAGAAAATGATCTCAGAGATGCAGCAAAGAATTTCATCCAAAACCATGATTTGTGAAAATCTTAGAATACATTTACTCTAAACTATAGCTAGTGTTAATCTTTAATTCCTCTCTAAAAATAAAAAGAGGAATGTATAGGTGCAGGAGTCCCATGCTTTGCTGGCCTCCCATTAATGCCTATGAATTGACCTGACCATCAGTGAAAGGAATGGATAGCTGTAAGCCTATTTATTCGTTGGGTTTGGTTTATCTGTTTGGGTTTGCTGGGGGACAAAGCAGAGAAGGGGACAATAGTCTTCGTGTTGATATCATCTCCAAGTTGCCACAAAGGCCGTCAACATGATATAAAATATAATGAAAGCATTTTACCAAAGCATTGTATCTTTGGTATGCATTACTGTAGCAATTTCCTTTCATCAGAGAATTTTAATAAGGATTGCAAGCATTTGTGAAAATCTTGAACTTTTCTTTGAACCACAGAATGATATTGCTTTGATCAATAATTGCTGTAAGCTTTTCTATTTTACTTTAATTTTGTTTTCCATTGTGTTTGATTGTTACTTTGCATAGATAAACCACTGTTGCCCCAGGATACTTTTGCAAATAAGCTGATAGTCTCAAAGGTTTTAATTATCCTGGTTAAATAAAAGTTACTACTACTCCTGCTACTTGATGGGAATTCTAATTAGTACCAAGGCTGTTCTGTTTTTCTTCGTGTGAACAAATTTAAGATTAAGTTAAATCATGTTCTGTAAATTGTATTTTTACAATATATCTTACTGCCATTAAATCAGGTTCACATGAAAGCTTAAAGTATTTTAAAAGTTTGTGGAAATGGCTCAGCTACCTAGCCAGTTAACATACCTCACTCCCTGGCCCAGTGGGTACCATTAAATGCAATGACAAATCTTCCAACCCATGCACGCTTACAAAAGGGTTACCGTCAGTATACTTTCTTACACAGCAGTCATCATATTGTGTGGATTGTAAAGCTTGCTTGACTATGAAAATTTTCTGATTTTCATATTTTCAAATGACTGATTTTCCAGTTGCCAACACAATAACATTAAGTTCACGGCATAGAGTACCTACTCATTTAAAAGCTTGCTTATTACCCAGATGAGTAAAGGCAAGCAAACTGTTAAACACAGCTGATAGTCATAACACTACAGCTGTATTTCCTGGTGCTACTGCTCTGCACAGAAATATTTTTGCATTTGTATATAATTTGAATCGCATGTGTCTTACTAAATATTAAGCATGCTGGTTAAATGAAGGGTCAGACTCCTGAATAACACAAAGAGATCTCCATTATAAATAGCAGGTGTGTCGTAGGTATCTAGGTTACGACATTAGTTATATTTTTTAATCATAATACATTTCCTATGCATAACATTTTAAATAAAACCTGTTAGAAACTTACGTCCAAGTCCTTCTAATGATGGATATTACAGAGATTTTAAGAATGCACTTGTATTTAAAGTTACACTATTTTTTCTTGTGCAATGGCTTGTTTGCTTAGAACAAAAGTGAAATGTATTTGGAAACAATCTACCCCCATCCTGAACTGAATACAAATAACACAATACATCATTTTTTATTAATCCTTTTTTTTATGTTTATAATGCCTTAGGTGGTAGATAAGGTAGATTTGTCACAGGAAAATGAGACTGTCTGCGCTGGAAACAGAGACTATTATTTTTGTTCTGGCTTTGCAATTACAATATAGACATCATGACAAGTCTGCTCTGGCTACCCACCATTCAACAAATGATACTTGAGGTTCTGTTCTTTCTTAATAAATGTTTTATTTTCTTACTATTTTGTATGTGCCATCGGCAAAGGATGTTGCAGAGTACTGCAGTCTGCTGTGCTGATTTGAAATCCAGCTCAAAATCTGAATTCTTCTAAATATATGCAAAGAATCCGCATGGCAACCAGCAAACCACATGAATGATAATTCAGCAGCTGTAAATGGACTCTGCATGAATAGCAACCTGCCTTTTTCTGTACCAGCTATGCCAAAAAAAAGATCCCATTTACTGGTGAATGAATAATAATCTTCCAAATACAATGTGACTTAAGATTACTTGTTTCTATTGGCTTTAGAACATACTCAAAGGAAGGCTTTCAAGGGAGAGAGACATCGCTACTATTTGTTATTATTTTCATCCTCTGTAATGTAGGATGTTGTTCATTGGGCATATACAGCACCAAGGATGTTTATATCACTCTAAATGAAAACAAAAAAAGGAGAGAAAATCTGTTTTCACTTGCCTGACTTGCTCACAACTAGGTATCTCAAAGACGGGCCTCTTTAATCCTAAGCCTATTATTGAGCCATTATTCATTACTACGCAATCAAAATAAAGTCTTTACAGCACGGTGTATGTTTTCTTAGCTCATATTGGCACTTACATTCTATTTTTTTCATTAACTTAATGCAGAAGTCAACTTACCTGACAAGCAAAAGCTATTGGGTCAGCCACTTTCTGAAACACGCGCTCAATCTCTTCTAGTGCAGTATAATACTCGATCTGTGCTGTGGTCTTAATGACTCCCCCACAGTAGACATTTATATATACAGGGCCAGCAGGAAAATCTTATAAAACACAAATCAGAACAGTAGCTGAAAATATTTTGCAATCCCAGACCAGACATCTCAGGGAATGAGTAAAAGAGCAGAGGAAAATACCACAGAAAATACATAAGATGTGATGAATTGATTGGATTTGCATTTCACAGATGATTTTGTGTAGGCAGTTCTGTATGCAGGCCTTTCAATCTAACATTAAAAAGCTGACAAAAGAAAATACATATCTGCAAATCCGTATGAAACAAAGCTACTGTATTGCTTCACGTTAGAAAGGAGATGAAAACTGTATACTTCCAATTTCCGACTTCCCTTTGATGGACTGATGACCTATAATCAGCTCCCTTATGTCTACAAATTAAGGAAAAGTTCATTTATTGCAAATTGCTATTCATCTTTTGAAACATTTTCTTAATTGCAGGCAAGGTTCTCAAAATTGGACTTGAACTAGACTGCAGAAATTGCAGTATAATTACTTCCATTCCAGTTGTTTACCTAGTAAAAGCAAAGGAAAGAGGCATTTGTACAGTCTGTTACTTAAGTATGACTTGCTCTGTGTATGCAGCAAGAGCCCTCTCTATGAGCTCATTTTATAATTCATTAGTATTCATTGTGCCCGGCATCCTGCTGTACCATACCAGCACTAGCACAGTTTTCTTACAATTCTAACTCTGCCCACTACAGAATGATAAAAATGCGCAACCCTGCAAATGGAGAAGAGTAATAGGGCCAAAGAAACTACATGAACAGAACATTAACTGAAATGGAAAGCTGCCCAAACTTTTTTTTCCCCATTTTTCTTATAATGTTAGATCAGCTAGATCCTTATTATTAAAAGCTATTCCCAAACTTCAACTTCTCCAGTTTTTGTAACAAAGATTATAGAGAAATGTTTTAAAAACAAAAACATTTCAGAAATAAAATTAAACTGCAGCTCTCTACCACATTTTTCATCATATTTCATTTACTTTTCCCAATTTATTTCTGCATCCATTATTGGAACCTCCCTGTGATTAACAATGATCTTATAGAATCATTCTGTAAGAATCCTTTAAGACCTGAGAACAAGGATTTAAGCTTTCCTCTTCTGAAATCCAGTTACTGATGAAAATTTCCTGTTGGCGATGTATTTCCCATTCATGTCTCTAAAAACAGACTCTCTGCACCATCACAGCAGTAAAGAACAGGGCACATGGACAGTGGTCAGCATTAAAAATCAGGCCACAGAGTTACCCAAAAATAGTGCCAAGAAGCCTGTAGCTCTAAGAAAACTGTAGCCTACATATATATTTTTCTTCATACTGTAGCCTAAATATATATTTTTCTTCCTACCTAATGTTGTATTGCAATGGTCATAAAATAAAATATTATGCAAGTTCCTTTGGGAATATACAGCATGCAACAGAGCGGCAAGCTACACTCTGAATGCCTAGGTCGTAACTGTTTTAACTTGTAACTCTCATAAAGTGCATGGGGACATGTGTGACCCTTAAATTGGCACTGTACATCTCCTAAGATAAAATGTTGTGTTTTTTCCAGGCAAAATAGGAAAATATGGCAAGTACAATTATGTATGGAACAGTTGAAAAAAATCATTATAAACCAGCAGATCTGAGTGACACAGAGAAATGGCATGAACATGAAAAAAAGAACAGAGAAAAAATATTTCCTATGTCAGTAAGAATTACAGAGAGGAGTATAACCAAAGTTACTGCATTAGATATAAAATGAAACATTTTAGTAATAGGGTAATAAGAAAAGAATATTAGCTTTCCATTTTATGGCAGTGTTTTTGAAGAATGTTAATCTGTGACTAATCAATGACATTTTAAGACTGCCACATGCCATTTAACCACACAAAAATAATCTAATAGAGCCTAGTTTCCCATAAATCACACGGCCTTGCTTCTCTGCATTATTAATAAATGTTCTGTATGCAAAACCCATGTACAGGAAACACCTACAAAGCAGTGGGAAGTGAAACTACTTATCAGAAAAAGTGAAGGGAGTTCAAAATTTTCTCCTTACTTAAAGGTAATGGTTTTTTTTCTTACCTAAGGCTTTCATATACTTGACCTTCTTACTCCAAGAGGCTGGCTGTGTCCTAATTCGTTGATTATCTGCTATGAATTCAATTTCAAAAGTTTCATCATCTATTTCATCTTTCAACAAAATGAATATTTCACCAGGGTTCTATAAAATTAAAATATGTTCCCATTAGTCAGTCTTTCATAAAATTATACTGAAAGCATAAAATGCAAATTAAAACATAAGTTGGAAGGAAAGTTCCTTTACCAATACGTTCATACAAAAAACAGCACAACACCAAAACATGATGCCATCTCAGCGTTATCCTTCAGTATTTTACAAACAATAAATGACAAAATTAATGTAGCATTTAAAATTCAGCTTACCTACCAATGTTCTAAAGCAGTATTTTAAATGCATATGTAGGTGTAGTGCTACTTCTTCTACAGCTATTCTACTGTACAGTCTAGAAAAACAACGTTCAAGCATGTAAGAAGAACCTACAATACTTAAGACTCGTTTAAACTCTTACAATGAGCTGACAGTAAAGTAAGACAGAAGCAGCGAGTAACCTGAGACAACAGCCCTCCTGAACTGAAGTGACTTGCACTAAAGTGTTGTTACCGTATGTATAGGATATGGCATAAATGGTACATATCAAAATAAAACATCTCTCTTATTACTTGATATTCAGCTGGTAATCTGCCCCCAAGGGCTAACATATGGGCCAGCTCGCTGAAATACAGCAAGCAAAATATGTGACATTTCAACTGCAACCTCCATATCTGACCACAGCCACCCAATTACATGAAGGAATGCAGCACTGGATAATGTATTTCCTCTGTTTACATTTTCACATATTTTCTCACAGCAACCCTGATCAAAACCAAACACACATGAACATTTGTGTCCACTGGACGTGCATGCAGATATGTATACAAAAATATTTCTGATTTCAATTTAAAATTAGGCAAGGCACATGCTCATACGATTGCTCATTGTGTAACTCCTGCGGTACGGGTACATATGTATGTGCCCATTGTGGATTCTTCACAAGAGACTCTCTGTATCTCCAGAAGTCGCTGACTATATGCTCCCTCTAAACTACAAGGTCCTTGTGACAGTAACATCTCTACCCAAGCTGACAAATAATTCTCATAGAAACACAATCCCTCGGAGGCTGTCTCAAAACTATTTTACTTGCAAATCTTCTGGCTGCAGTATGGATGTGACACAAAGACAAAATAAATCCGATTGCAGTCTTCATACACTCTCATTTTGGCCCCTTATCTGAGATTTGTTTTCAAAACTGATACAGTATGAATGAGACTGCAGCAGGAAACGAATAACACTGACTGTTATCCCGAAGATTTTAGCATCCAAAAACCTTACCTCACATGATATTCTTTCTGGAAGCACCAATACCGACTGCTCATTAACTTCTAATGTTTCAGACAGTACTTCTGGTTCAAAACGGAGATCTGTTTTTTCTGGAGCTCCCCTGGTATCTGGTAAGTTAAAATCATAGTTGGTCTGGTCATCTGAAATAAATAAGGTGAAGTGAGGACACTGTTAATCACTCCAGATCAATAAAACATGGCAATGATTTGGTTTAAAACATACTTGAGAACTTGCATAGCATTTGGAGTCACATTAAGGGCACTGCATGAAAGCTTGGCAAAATTCCCTTTAATTTAAATAAGGTGAGGTTTTCCCCTCTGATAAAGAGCTTGCCTCTGCTTCTGGTCCTGCAACCTTTATTTACATGAACAGGTTCTACTCATATGCTTCATCTCACTAGAGTCAAAGCAGACACGGCCTTTAGACCAAAGTCACCGCGACCAACGAGGTTGCAGAGAAGAGCCCATTTTGCTGTCTCAGTAAAAGAAACTCTCTTGCTGTTAGCATTCACTGGGAGAAACTGTGATTTTTACCACTGCTGCTTTGCTTGTATTTAAAGAAGGACATGCTATGCTCTTAGAACCTCAGCCCGCCTGTCTGCAGGAAGGATTGGTGAGGACAGGGATGCATGGGACCATAAAACCACAACAGTAGACACACATTTCCTTGACACTGAGGCTCCGTAGCCTTTGCCCTCCTTCATGAACAAAAAGATGGCCCCAAAGGCTTACATATATTTTGTAGGACAGTCTGGGTTTGGATGTGCTACACCAATCATACAGGCAGCTTGTGACCAATTTCTTTTCCGTTTCCACCGTACCAGGAAAGGCCCAAGAGCCACAGTGAATCCTTCACCAAATCACAGAGTTTTAATGAGGAAATATAAAAGAATTGACAACTGTATCTGCAGAGCTCTGACTAAGCCTGTGTTTTAGCAAGGCTATTCCTCACACCTGCTGCTTCTCAGCTGTATCATTACTGCTCGGCTCCAGACACTCTATTACCCTGTACAAAACACTCTTGCCACCCATCTCAAAGGACTGCAGCAGCTCTTCATCACGCAAGATTACCCGGCATATTGCAGACACCTAGTTAGATTAATGACAACATCCCAAGCAGCTCAGAGTTAAAAATCCTGACTGGCTGGTGAGACAATATCCTGAGAGATATCAACAGTATCTTGTATTACTCTAAATTATGGAACATCCACAGCCAATTACATTCTGGGACACAAATAACTTCTCGGGCACATCTTCGCCTTTTAAATAGATGTAGAATGAATATAAATTTGTGATGGGCAGCATACAGAACAGTAGCAATTTGCCTCTGCTCAAACAAATACCAAAGGCATTTTTACTTCTTTCCAGAAGTGCTCAAGTCACTGAGGTACACAAACCACACAGCACTCCTGAGCAGCACAGAACTCTTTCCATTCAGCATCAGTACTGGTAATTTACAATTAGTTTTCCCAGTTCTTGCTTGCCTTTATTTCCCCAGATATATCAGTCTCTCTGATACAGAACGTTCCCTCTCCTTACCAACCTTGCTTTGCTTCTGAAGGCACGGATTTTAATAAATTTCTTCTATAATAAATGCAACCGCTAAGCGAAGTTATGCTGGCGAATGTAGTACAGAAACTTTGGTATGCAGTGCCTGATGGAGAATGCGTTTTGGAGATGTGTTTTGATTTCTAAAGAGGTCTCAGAAAAACAAAAACAAACAAAAAAACCACCTATCATTTGTCCACGCTTTGTTGAGGAAGCTAAAGGTTCTGTGAACATCTATGGTGGCCGGTACAGTGCTCATCACCAGCTATTAAAATTTCCCCAGCCTACTCCTGTTTATATCATCATGCCTTTAATGCAAACTAATTCGCAATGTAAGTGATGAATTCAGTGCAGATTGGTAAAATTACACTGAGCCTATGTGTAGACATACTTTCCTGAATTGAAGTAGTTCTCATTCCCTTTGCTTTGGTTTATTTTGAAAGTCAAATAAACTAAACTGAGTAAAGACTATACTGAAAGAGAATCCATGCAGTTTAACTAATCCAGCTGAAAAAGTAAGTTAATTTCTCTGATTATCATGGTACAGACTTTATTCAGCACTGCCTTTCAGGAAAGGAAGGGCCTGAACCCTTGCAGGGGAGAACAGTTTTAGCTTTGTGTGCCTAGGATGCTGTATACCCACAGCATGTACTTCAGGAATATTCTATGTTCAGATTTTAAGTCACTCATAAATCTTATGCTAAAGCACACAGAATTTGCTTCAGAAGGCAGCTCATATGAGGTGCATGCTTCTGAAAAATCTTCTGCCACTTTATGCAAAGGAGCCTTGCAAAGACAAGAAACGTTTCATTATCAGCCAGACAGAATGAAAGGACAGAATAATAAATCTGGTAGGCACTGGATTCATAGGTGCCAGCTTCCTGTCATTTATCATTCTTCAAGGATTGTGTGGACACATTCTAATCTATGTGAAGTTCATGATAACTGTATTTCTACAGCCTGCACTCTACTTATCAAAGGTGATGGCCGTTGCTTCCACCTTTTAATGTCTGCAATAATTCATCTACTGAGGTCAATACTAGTGCTATCAATTTGATTCAAATTAGGATAATGTTTTCCTCCTACATTAACTGCTCTTCATATTTTTATTATGCGTAGTGACATACATTATCAGGACTCCAGCCCTGCCAAAATTAGGACTGCATTGCTCTACAGTTTACACAAATTATTAAGAAATGTGGCTCTTACATCACAGACTGATATTTAATAGAATGAGGGATTCCCCTGTTGACTGTGAAAAGTGGTTAGCAATTTATTAGCTAAAAATGATCAAGCAAGACCTCTTCCAGTAAATGTCAGGTCTATACTATATATATATATATCAATGAAAGTGATCTACAGCAGTCTAAGAATAAGAGTGATTTATATCATCACTACCCTATATTTAGTGAGCAAACTCTAGAACCACCATTTCCAGCACTCAGACTCCTACCAGCAGTTGCATACTACCTATCCTAAAATGGCGTGGAACAAGGAACAACCAAGTGAAGTGTTAGTTACAGATGCTGAACAAGCAACACACCAGGAATTAAGCAAACTATGGACTGGTGGCAGTAGCTAAAGCAATACGGTTCATAAGGGTTTAATATCACAGTAATAATACTCTGTTACAACAGATGGAGCATATGTATAGACATCTTTTGTGTTTACTGTGGGCAGAAGGTGTTATTTGCTACATTCAAATTTTGGACATCTTCAACGTTAATCCTCTTCAGGGTCTTACATTTAACCAGAAAGTGATGGCTAGGGAACCTCATCAATTGTTAAGGCTTTAAGAAAAAAAAAAATCATTTAACAAGAATTTAGAACTGGAGGTGAAGATTATCTTAAAAGAAACATAAAAGGAACATCATTATAATCCTGAAATATATAAGTGAGTGGATATATTAAAGGGTAGGTGTAGCTTGGTGAATGTGTTCTTTTAACTTTTTACATTAGTGACCTATCTGTGAGGTTCTTAAAATGTAGCAGTAATGATTAAAATAATGGATGACTAAAAACGGATCCTTTCTTGTAGGGTCAAAATATAAAAAGTTATTAACAATAACTAATGATGCTTAGACAGCACTATGAGCTAGAAGCTGAAAAGAAACCAAAACCTACAATAGTCTTCCATTGACTATTCGGGGTACTCCTGCTGGGAATTATAATTTATTATAGAGAGCAATGCTCCATCTCCTTCGGGCTGTTTTTGTTGGCTTGCTTTTGACAAATATCTATCACTGATCACAACACAGAAAAGACTGATCTTAATTTGAAGATCGTATTTAAATAATCAAATATTTTACCTCAAATTACTGCGACAGATATTCATTTAATTGGGCGGGGTGCTGATGTTCTCAGTTTTACCTCAATCTTTTCTCTTAAGTCGCATAACTTCAAAACATCAGTTTGGTATATTTTACACAAAAAATTTTGGATAGCATTATTGCTTTCAATTCCACGTTTTTATCTGAATTCATGAAATAACTTTGAAATTGCATTCCTCCGCATGAACTGCAATTTTCATGAAGCCCTTTTAGTCTCTTGTGCATTCAACAACTAATGCCTAGCCGAGGCTTCTGAACAACTTCCACATCACATCCGACCTCCTCCAAAAAAAGAATTGTAAATATCCTCTTTAGCTTTTCCTATTGCAGTCTACATGTGGGTTTTAAATTGTCTGTCTTTGATTACTTGCTACATGTTTTGAGTCAACAATGTGTGACAGATTTGGGGTAATAAAAATAGCAGAAAACAAACTTATAAAAGATTTATGTGTTTTCTAAGGTTACTCATGGATTGAGTTTCACAGCCAAAATTTAGTTGGCTTTACAAAAGCAAAAAACCTGCTACCTTTATGATTTTCAGTCCTTCTTTAGGTCTTGCTAAAGCAATGCCAGCTGAAGAAAAGAAACTGCCTTGAAAAAGGTCCTCGTGTATCCTCATGTATCCCTAAATCACACAACAAACAAGAGGAGGGAAAATAAGGGGCAAATCAGCTCAGACATGACAAGGAATGGAAAGGTGATTAAGCACATGTGGCCAACTTGCCACGCAAAAGAAAAGACGGGATGTTGCAGTGTCAAAAGATTAAAGTGAAGAAGATGACAGAAGAGCATTTTGGTCAGATTCAGCAAATTGTTGAGGCATGATCACAGTGGGATCGCTCCCTTGCATGATGTGAGGTATGGGCAGTGGTCATCCTACTTTGTTCTGTGAGGTATAACTAAAGAGAGGCTCATGTAAAACTAGCTTCCTTTCAGTTCAAAAGCTTGAAGCCAAACACATATGAGCACTCATCAGAGATGAGGACTGAAAGTAGAGCCAAACACACACACAAAAAGGCAACCTCCTAAATGTAGGAAAATCAGGAAAAGGACTTAGGCACATCACATTCTCCCTGCAGTTCACCATACGTTTATCATAGATGATCATGAAAGTTAATCCTCTTAAAGTGTGGCTGTTTCTAAATGCTGTATGACCTCAGCAGAGAGTTGCAGCAGAGTGGCAATCAAAGCCAGCTTCTAACCGCAAGGATCGCTCTAGAGAAGACCTGAGAAAGGCTGTAAGAAACACGGCAGCAGCAAACATCCACCATGCTGGCCTTGCCATTCAGTGAATCTATCTTACTCAGCATGAACTTGGGATTTATTCATCTTTACTATAAATCTTTGCTAAGATACAATTTCAAAGCAAATCTCCTTTTCTACTCTGTTGAAAAGTCTTCTTTTACTGATGGTGAGGGAGGCCTTGGGAACTGAAAGGTTTCTAAAATCACAGAAAATGATTAAACAAGCTCAAACATACAAACATCTGACTTAATTTCTTCCATTTGTTTTCTGTCATGTATAAATTCCAGACCAAGGTAAATGCATTCATTATTGAACAAGTGTTAAATAACATTTCTCTCTACGCTGAATCATATATCTTTTGTAAAATACTTTGGCGGTTATCTTTGTTTTTCTCAAAATCATTCTCAGTCCCAGTTTCTGCTTCCATGGTTGAGTTCTTCTGTCAAAAACAGTAGCTTTCTGTGAGTTGGCCTATTTTGCCCATGTCTCCAAAATGGTTGTTACTTTACTTATAGTGAACAATTTTTCTTGCAAATAAGCATCAAACTGACAGCTTCCTTAAAAGCTACGAGGAACAGCATTTTCTCTTCTGAGAATTCAGACTTGATGTTCATGTTATATTAGCAACGGATGGTGCTGCAATTTTCATTCACGCCTATTTCTCCCCCACAGCATAGTAATCCCCCCACATCTATTGTTTTCTGCTTCACTATGTACCTGCAGGCAAAGACTGATTTGATTGCAAAGGTGCGTACCCACCTTTTTTGTATTAATCAGGTATGGTTTTGTACATAATTTACCACTCTGATATAGTTGTAGCCTAATGGAGCCAGCATAAAAGCATCTAAACAACATAAAAGTCATCGTATGTGTATACAAATTGGAAGAGGGGTACAAACAAAAAAATCTTGCCTTCAAAAAAACCTAGAACAGCAAAAAGCAATTTACTATGAATTTCTCAATGCTTCTTACTTAAGAAATAATTTGCATGAAATTGCAGGTGTTTGTTCCAATACGTACTTTCATATGACTTTAACTGTATATTCAGAGGCAATCCAAAGCTACAACAACTAACTAGCTCCCAACTTGTCTGTGGCCTGGAAAAAAAGATTTGATAAACTCATTAATCCGTGTTTTGATTCCAACGTATACATTTAGATTAGAGGTTTTTGGGGAGTAAGTCTCTCTCTGCCTGTGTATCACATTTTGTGTTTCTTTTTACTGCAATCAAATCCATGATATTCAGTTGTAGCAGTAGCACTAAGAATATGACCACTCTGCTTAGCTTTAGACACACAGAAAGACTTTCCCGAAGTTTCTAAGCTATTAGTCACGCCAATTAGTTTGGAAATCGTAACTACTTGCCTGAGGTCATTCAGGTGCGGAGCAGAACTGCTGATGGAACCCAAGCCTGTTATTTCCAGTTTCTACATTGCAGGTACTTCCTTCCTGAGTCTTCTCCTGGGATACGCAAACTGAAGCCTGGCCCTCCGTGAGCACCAGCAGTTCTCAGATATTAAAGCCTAATGTTATTAAATTAATTAATAATCCTTTAATGTTATTAAAGAACCCATCCAGCTACTTCAGGGTTACTGGAGTTCTACCACAGTAAGAACATGGGCTTTTTGTTCCATTTCTCTATGGTATCAGCACACACCTTTTTTTTACTTCAGTAAAGGATGATACAGCACCAAACACGGCCCCAAATCTGAGACAGTTACAACAAGAATGACAGAGATGTGTTACTCTCCAGCTGCTGACTCAAATTGCCTCTGGAGACGAGAGGACTGTTAGCAGGGGCCTCCAGGGTTGGGAGTAGACCTCCAAAACCTGTTTGTCTCATAAGATGGCCCTGCAACTTTGCTATTATTCTTAAGGGGTTACCTTCAGCTGCCTGCTGGCCCTATTATTCCTAAACTACAATCTAAGCCTCATATACTTTGGCCTGGTCCAATCTGCGTGCTGCATTTGGACACAGAAGCGGCACGTGGCTACATTTTGAATGACACAGATATAAAAGAACACAGATAGAGGAGAGCATTTTCAAACTAACTCATACTTGAGGGAAGCACACCTGGCAGGCAGGCCAAAAGCTCAGATTTCAGGCTGAATCTTAAAGATTTTGCAAACACCATCCCCAAGGAACTACTAGTGAGCAGCCAAACTTTCCCCTTTTGACCATGTCAGAAGCTATTCTCCTGACGAAGAATATCCTTTACAGTCATCAAAATTCAATGACAAGGCAGAAAGGCCATGAAGTTTGACGTAACTGAATAGTCCTTTAACAACTGCATTGGGAGAGGTAGAGGGGAGAGACACTGGTAGCTGGCATCCTCAGCCTTCGACCTACTCAAAGTACAGGATATGTATCATGAACAGTATCCAAACACTGACACAAGACAATGTGCTCCACATCACAGCACCCCTTAAATCAATCAGGTAACGGAAGCTAGCCTGGACGGCAGCAACTCATTTATCAAATAGCATAACTTGCTCTGAGTATGACAGCAGAGCTCCAATACCTGTACAGGGCTCTTACCAGTCCCTGAATTAAATTTATGATGCTTTTCTTGACCTGTACAGATCTAAGTTATATGGGATATGCCTGTCTAAGAGACCATGCGTCTCCCCATGCCATGCTGCCACAGTTTCAGTCAGCAGAAAGATTCCTACCAGACACATTTGTTAATAAAGAAGAAAAAAAAAGTGATTTGTCAGCAAGACCAGCTCACCAGGAGACAGGCTGCTTTGCAATTTATTCCCGCCTCTGGTTTGAAATAGCTAAAATCTATTGACCCTTAAGGTAGACTAAACAGCACACTGATTTCTCAGGAACACCATAAAGAGCAGTATTTTAGACATGTATGCTTGGTTTCTAACTCTTGATTATTTTCCCTTTGTTAGGTTTATGAATATGAAAGTAAATCTGAGGCCTTTACCTGTTAAGGTACCACCCTTGAACCCAACACCCAGGTGCCAGAATACACAGATTCTACTAAAACAGGATTTCAGACAGCATTATAAGAACTAACAGCAGAGCGGAAGTGCTCTGATAGCCCCTTTACCTCTGGAAGGGATGCCATCTACTTTGCTACCAAGTGCCGGCCTTTCTTGAGTTCAGTATGGTTAAGGATATAGCTAGCAGTGTGCACATATGTTAGTTTGAAAAAAACTCTGGGCAGGACCAAAAGATGTCTGCTAGTAAACTTCATGGGTAGACAGCTATTACACGTTCACATCATATTTCTGTGCTCGGACTGCCCACCCCTAATTAATTCAGTTAAATAGTACAGGATATAAACCTTAAAGGCAAATGTTAAGAAAGACAAAGCTGTTTCACAGAAGGGATCAGCCTTTCTGAAGGTGAGTATCAGCTAATGGGTATTTAAATTTTAGGCTAGTCGTACTTTGCAGGTAAATTAATGAATGCAACTCAACAATAAGGCATTTAAATTTTTTAGCTATATGGTTACAAGACTGCATACCCTGATCCTAGTAAGATTGCTTCACTTCTCCAACCTCAGTACAAATTATAAATAATGAGTCTTTGGAGAGCAGAAAATTTCCTGAGGAACCACAAGGGAATCTCTCAAAATGCAGCTTTCTAGTAATAAATATAAGACTACTTTTCTTATACAGAAACCAGAAATAAAGTAAATACATAACAGTTGTGAGTGGCTAAGGAACTGACTTGTTCAGCTATCACCTACAGGAATGAGCCCTCATAAATTTGTAACATGGTGATTAGCATTCCACAACTGGATCTTTTCCATCACTGGCAGGTACTAGCAAATCAATTGTTTTCACATCTGCTTGTAGCTCATATTTCCCCAAAGGATCGCAGTGATCATATTGTTTTTCCATCTTCCAGTGTACTCTCTGACCTTTTCCCCCAAGGCCTTGCACAATTCACTTTAGTCAATCACTTCTTATTGATTGTTAGTGCTTGCTCATTCCCCATCTATCTTTGCTTTATTGGATATATTGTTTGTTTTCTTTTTTTTTGTGTGTCTTATCATCCACTCACTGCTCTTTCCACCCTTGTTGCTTAAGATTTCTTATTTTGGTGTTACATTTCTGATCTGTTCAACTTTCATTCCAGTTCAAGTCTAAATTTCATCTTCCCTCAGCTTGTCCCTACTTTTGTGCAATGCCTGTACACTAAAAACACATTTCAGCTTTCAGCATGCCAGTCTGCACCTTACATAAAATGTTGTTGTAGGAAAAATTCTTTCTTGATTTGTATTTCTCCAGTGATCCTGTGTACTGAATTTAGGCAGCAAGGTTTTAGTAGTGGAGGGCTGCAGGGGTGGCTTGGGTGAGCAGAGCCCAGCAGCTGCCCCATGTTCCATCAAAACCAGCTCCAAAAGGGACCCTGCTGCTGGCCAGAGCTGAGCCAGTGGGCGACGTTGGTTGGGCCTCTGTGAGAGCAGATTGGAGAAAGGAAGAAATTGCACAACAGCAGCTGGGAGAGAGGAGTGAGGAAAACGTAGAGGAAAAACAGCCCTGCAGCCCCCAAGGTGAGTGCAGCAGGAGGGCAGGAGGTGCTCCAGGCACGTCGCAGCAGTTCCCCTGCAGCCTGTGGAAAGGCCCCTGGTGGAGCAGGCTGTTCCCCGGCAGCCCATGGGGTGAACAATCTTCCTGTCCTCTCTCAGCCCTTGAGCCCTTTCTCACTGTATTTTCACCCCTCTTCCTTTGTGGAAGGGGTAGAAAGAAAACGGTTGTGGGGGAGTTTAGCTGCCCAGCAGAGCGAAACCACCACAAACAGCCGCTTTTGTTTTGTGTCATCCATACAATTCGGGACTGCATATATTCACTCTTCTTATCAGAGAGAAGCATTTTTCATAACTCATCCAAAGTCAAATCCTGCCCAGCCACCTGAAAGTTCACGTACTTTCTGCAGGGCACTAACACACTGCTTCATTTGCAGCTGCCATCTTAGTTCCTTGGCTTTGAAAAGACTGACATGCTGAATCGTGGAAACTGCAATCACTTCTCTTCTGGGGGTACTTCTCCCTTTGAAGTTTTGCAGCAGCAGCAGGTAACTGCCCCCCATTGCACCACCAAGAAGAAATCTCGACCAGGCATTTCCTTGTAGTCATTCAGGAGTCAGTCTTAACCACACATACATGATACTATTACTGGGAATCCCTTTTTTCTAGTCAGCTCTTTTCACTCATCACATCAGCAGAGAATCGATCTGGTCCTCTTAGCGATACCCAGACATCATTAACCAGCAGATACTACAGTTGAGATTACATGGCATCCACTTGGGATCCCGCAGAACTTCTTAGCCATGAGCAGGAAGGCAGCTGCAGTGGGAAGGGAAGAATAATGTAATGCCTATTTTAATGGCATGGTACACGAACCTCCCAAGCGGTGAGAAGGAAGGCAAGTTTGCCATGGAAGATGACAAGTTTTCAGATCTTTCCTTCTTAAGTGCTTCAATACAATCAGTGCTATCAAGGTAGCTGCCAAAAGCTGACTGAAAACTGCGGTCCAGACTGTTCCAGCAAAGATTTCAAGCAAAATTTTTTGCTTTTGATGCAAGTCTTCCTTAGCTGGAAAATCCTCAATTCATTACAACGTCAACCACTCAGCTGATGGGAAACTTGGACTCGAAGCTGCTCTTCAAGTCTCCGTATAAAAGTAGAAAAGGATTCACATGAAAAAAAGGGTCAGGGTTTAAAGGAGGACTTAGAGCTTGGAGGAACATCTCCTCAGTCTTTTCTTTTCTTAGAATTCTGTTTTCCCTAACCATTCCCTCTTTTACTGTCCTTTTTGGGTGTCACAAACGTGAACGTAAGGAACAGTGATGCCAGCTTATTGAGCAACTTGGTGATGAGCCAGTAATGACAAAAAGCCATCTTTATACCAGCAAACTTCTTCAGTGCACTAAGCCATGGTCCATTCAGCACAGGACCAAAAGAGACATCCTTAGAAACCTTCACAATAGGGCTGTAGGGATAAACAGTGTCACTTTACAGCGGTTTGCTGCTTGAGATCATACCACTACACCTGCAATGCCAAGACAATCCTTGTTGGAGGGGAGGTGGGACTAATAGGAGAAGGTTTAGTAGGAAGAAATGCTTGGTGCTAAATACTCACTTCCATACTACACACATTTCAAAGAGGCTTATTTCCAGCTAGTTCTAGTCTGGACCTGTAAGATGCACTCCTGCTAGTGTCTGAAGTGTGCCGAGCGAGCTTATTGAGTGCACTTGTCATTTTAGTCTTATCTCGGAAGTATCCAGTACACGTGCCCCAAGACTGTTACGCATTGTGAACTAAAGCACGGTAAGCATTTAAAAGCATGTAAGTTAACGTGAATGTTTTGAAATTACCTTAAGAAGCTAAAATCCTAAACTCCATAGGTCACCGACATATATAAATATAATTCATGCCAGTAAAGAAGAACCAGTGAGCTGGCAGCATCCTTCAGCCCTGACACCTTGCCAGGGAGACAGACCTACTGGGACAGGAACCTCAGAGTCCAGCAGCACTGAGCTCCTACACCGGGAATTCCGCAGTAACTCTCGGCCTCACAAAGCCTTTTTCAGGCAGCACACTGGTGGTGTTAAACCGATCACTTCACAAAGGTGTCAACCCAGAAATAAGTCTGTTTAAGTAAGACGTGGGGACAGGAAATACATTACACAGCTCTTTACTAAGAGGAAGTGGAGATTTTACCCTCCTGTTTTCCCCAGTAAGACTTTTTATGGGCTTTTACAAATGCAAATACACCAGAATGGCAGATGCCAACAGGAGCTGAAGTCTGGATGCAGGGCTTCTCCCAGCCACTGGCTGACAGTGACTGATGCTGCAAGTATGATGTGAGTAGGACTGCTCTCTTTTCTCCACAAGCAAAACTCCATATTTTGGGAACAGAAAAAAAGAAATCTTTTCAGGGTCTTCCTTTTTTCTCTACTCTGAAATTCAAGGAAAAAGGAAATGGCCCTGTTGAATCTCTTCTTCTTTTTACATTCCTCACAAAAACACATGGTATAGATGTGTGGGTGGATGTCTGAGAACAAGGCATGTTCCTCTACACAGCTGTATGCTATGGTAAGATCAGTTTATTGCCTTTCATGTCTGACAAGATGCAAGGAAACAAATTTCATTTACTTGAATAGAGCCACTACTCTTCAGAAAATGCAAGGGGAGTTCAAACTCACCATCTGCAAGAACGGCTTCATATATGTAAGAAAAAGAGGCTCCAGGACTTTCATTCTGTGGCTTACCTAAGAAAGAGAGTAATTCTTTAATGGGTATCTCTTTCAAAACATCTTTAAATTGTCATCAACTTTGGATAGTAATCATCACTGTTGTCAAATTTATTGTTTCACTGAATCTTTATTTTGCCCTAAGGAAGACCTTAGCATTAGAAAACAATCAAAACATTGGCAAAGGAAAACAGTTAACAAATGGACAAGCAACTTAGAGCCTCAGAAAAAAGGAAATGTCAATACATTTATTTGAATATTTTTTTTTTGTAAGATGAAATTTTGGATGTTATTCTAAATGGATAATAAAGCTATCTTAAAGCTACAGTTTTTCAGATAGGGAGAAAAAAATCCAGAAGCGAGTGGAAAGAACAAGCCTAGAGACAGATTTAGATGGAACTGCATTTACCCCTTTTCCGCAAACCACCCCATGACTGATCTTTTCACTTTATTTAGATTGCATGAAACCTAACACTCAAAAGCAGTCTCTCTCCGTTGTGGTATACTGCTGGCTATTTCTTTTAAACCGATCTGTACTGGGAGCAGTGCACAAGACAGACCTACTCTGGCACTGACTGGTGGTTTTGCACTAAAAGATGGTGCTGTTTACTTTACTCTGATTCAGTTATTCTTTTAATAACAGGAGTCCAGTGAATGTGGAGGGGATTCCAGTGAGAGGAAAAGGCTAGTGATATCTGCTGACTCCTGCTCCAGAGAATTTAAATAATTTCCTGTTCCAATCCTGGAGTTTTAAGGCAAAAAAGGTAGCAAGCCTTTTAAAACATGGTTTTGAGAAGTTCTCATTAGTTTTATATTCCTCTTTTCTTTGAAAGGTTTTACAGATGACCTGCAGATGTCCGAGCAGTCACACAACTGATCTGAAAGTAAAGGGAGTTTGAACCTGGACATGCAAAGTACTGTATGGTGGCAAGTGTTACAAAAAGCCATGCCTCAAAGTAGAACCAGAAGAACTGCTTCACCTTAATCTTGCTAAATACTAGTATGTAAAACGGTGACCAAACCCACTGTTGGGATAGCACTCATAATACAGAAATGAGCTCTACAGAACAGCACATTAGCAAATTGACAATTCTGTTTTCTCAACAGGATTTGAATGGCGTTCAAATGCCATTCAAATGGCATAAGTAATGCAACCACAAACTCAAACACAAAACAAAGTATCAAATAACTGCTAATTAACTGAGTACTACTTATCCTGTGTGCTAATGAGGCCAGCTTCTTGAGAGGGAGAAAAAAAGTATGCACTTACGTAATTAAAGGCAATCAGTGCATATGAACAAGGGGCCTAATTAAAATCTAATAGGCTACTTTGTATCTGCAGCATTCTGACTTTTGAATACTTACGATTGTAACTGTAACAACATTTTTCGGACCAAGCTCTGTCCTCAAAGCCATTTGAGTCAGTACAGGGAAACCCTACCAAGATAGAAATCTGATTCTATATCAAAAAGTTTATTTTTTTCCTATCCTAATGTTAATTTTATTCAGCATGAACTTATATAGGTGTTATACTACTTTGTCAGTGATTTATTTATTTATTTATTTATTAAATTAGGAAAACATAACCCTTATTTTATCTTACTTTCAAGAAATTGACACTGACATAATAGAAATACATTGTGGTGAAACTACAAAGAGCACTTCTGTTATAGTAACCTCTGCATGCCAGAAAATACACAAAGAATGCACTTCCAGAGAACTTCCTTAGATGCCTTCCAATAATAACTTTTCCACAATTGTTACTGGTAACCACAGTATAAAAACTAGAGGGGAGTCAATAATACATTATTTTAAGGACATAAGACTACAGATTCTTGTGCGATAAACAACAAAAATGTGGATAGTGTCCACAAACAACCTTGAAAGAGCAGACTAATGATGATAAAACGATTAATTCCTTTTTAAAATAAAAAAATGCGTAACCTAAATAAACAACAGTAAAATCACAGTACATTAATTTAAAGTAGTACATGCTGTGGCAGCAATGCTTATGTTCTATTAGTTTGACTTTTATTAATAAAAAAGCTTCATGAATTTGTCCTACAGTGAATGTCTTTTAATGGCATTTAAGGTATCTGTACATTCACTTTCCCAGGCGTAAGCAGTTTTCATCCAATTAGCATTAAAAAACAGAGGAAAAATATCACGTACACGATGCACACTTCAGTATCCAAGCATACGGGTCACCTCGATTAGCCAGACAGATCAAAAAATGAGCTGCTGAAAAATCTGATATGATGACTAAGACTGCTTTGGATTTTGCAGGAGTAAGACATGAAGGAACATAGAAATCAAAAAGTTTAAGTAGCAGGGGCAGGCAGTCTCAACAGCAGATCCATGGCTGCCAACAGCAGGCTGTTACTTATGTTTCTCTTCTGGTTTGAAATAGCCAGGAACAGGTGCCTTATGAAACAAGCTAGTGACATTAAACCTGTTTTTTTTTGGTGTAGCAGTCCCGCTCCCAAGCCCCTATCACTGCACTGCCATTCCAGCAGTCATTCTGCAAGGCGGTGGAGAAACACACCTCAAGAAGATGTTGGAGAAGGCGGAAAGAGGGGCAACTGTGTGGTCTCATCTACTGCAACCTCCTCTGGCAGTAAGCAAAGCCAGAACCACCTCTTACCTCCATTTACTCAATCTTGGGCGTCCACGCAAGAAGCTTTACAACCCTGGCTTTAGCTCCTGCACGTACAAAATCACACTGCATTCACTATTCACAAACAAACAAACTCAAAGACCAGGGATTTTGTTTCCTCTTGAACTCTGCTTCTTGCTAGTGCTTAGTAGACTCCAAGTCAACGTTGAAATCTAGGTGAAATACTACTATTTTCTTCAAAGGGGAAAAGTTCCCACTTAAATGAGGGGTTTACTCCATCAGCACAAGTTCTGCTGGCAGCCTAAGAAAACTCACATTGTCATTAGTTACTTCTATTTGAGTACCAATGTGAATAGGATTTTACAGGAGAAAAACAAAGCACTGGACTCAAAATATGAAGTATTACTCCAGTATTCAAATATTGTACCCAAACTCATGGTACAATTCCAATAAAATAAAACAGGAGACAGATACCATAAAAGCTTGTTTCTCTTTTCTATGACCCACACAATGGAAACTACACCCATATTTGAAGTGGCCTAGAAATTTATCTATGTTAAGACCTTTTTTTAAAGCTCCTAGCCTGTTTGTCCTGCATGAACTAATTAGAGACAAATACAAAATGCTAGTATCTCATTACTCCAGAGTTATACTTTACTACTAGTTGCAAAATCAATTTTCTTAACATTACTCTTCTTGGTGATTAAAACTGTGGGGTGGCACACTGAATACTTATTTGTTAATAGCCAGAAATTAATGGCATGCCGCTGTCTCAGGTGAAAGTATTCCTCCTGAGAATCCTTCCCAGGCCATCAGGGACTCTGAATTCAGCTTTTTTGGGTTGTGCTAATTAACGTACCTTTTCCCACTTTTTGAGACAAGAGCAGATATGAATGGCTACATGTAGGTTTGTTGAGCAGTTCTCAACTACTCATTTTTATAGTGGCAGATTCTCTTCATATGGCAGAAAAGAGCCAACCACTTGCTAGGGGGAAGGCTAGAAATAACAAGAGCTGTTACGTTTTCTTTGAGCTGTAAACAATCAAATCAAATTTTAAAAAGCGAGCAGACTAATAGATACTTACACTCCTGAGCTATACTGAGAGGTCCCACCAAAAAAAAAATCTCAAAAATGTCAACATACTTTAGAAATAGTGACACAGAAAGGTATCTGTATTAGATGAGACCTGTCCTCCTTTCTGCATCATCAATACTGAGGCACAAATAACTGCAGGAGGAATTTAGGACATTTAGAGATCTAATTAACTACTTCTAGCTGCAACTATCCATCTATAAATCATTTGCTCAAGCATATGAATAGCCTGAACTTGAAATACAAGTATTTCAGGACTACACACACACAAAAAAAACAACAACCCACAACTATATCTAGGCTAAAAAAAACAGGGTATTGGATTAATACACTGAAAGTACAACAATTCAATATAAAAAGGGTACACTGTTCAGCAGACCAAAGAGGAATGATAGAAAGAAAAAGGGAAAGGAAAGGATAAATGCAAAGAAAGTGTTTGCTGACCCTACTTTCAGGAATATTACACAGAGCTGTTGAAAAGAGAAGTAAGACTACTAGATCACACTGGGCCATCTTAAAATAACAGAACATAGAATAACAACATTTCTAAATGTTCTAATCTCAGAGATTTATCTTTTAATGACAACAGTCACAGAAAATTCAAAAACAACTCTAAATCTGAACCTAAGAGAGTCAGATAGCATCGCTGTGAAGTATTTTGTGAACAAGTCCTGTTAAAGGAATCTTTTGACAGCAGCAAAAATATTTGCATTCTTCTTCCTGCCTAAGGTGAATATAATAAAACCTTTCACCAACCAGGAAGCATGTCAGAAAGGTCAGCTTCCATACATCTCAGTTCTCCATTCGCTCTCCCAAGATGTTCTCCATTTGCTCCATTCCAACAGGGATGACAAACCCTTCAGATTTTGCCTTTGAATTACACTGCAGGGGGAACAAGCTCCCTACTGGATACAAAAACCCCTCGCCCTTGCATTTCAGTTAGTTTTACTAAGCATTTTAATTATGATTATTTGCCTGGAATTTTTGGTACACGTACTAGGAGAGAGGCAGAAGGAAGTTCTAACACTGCTTGCTCCAACAGGATGAAATTGGCACCATCTGGTAGGTGAAACACTGTTTCAAAATAATTGGTAGGGGCAATACAAAGTTACCTTCATTTTGTACTCTTTCTATATCACCCTGTTCAAATAGTGCAAAGAGATGGCATCTAAGACAGGAAGGACAGCTGAGAACTTACCTTGCCTATGAAGTTTATAGAGCATGGAGAAAGCTGCAGGAGGATGGTGGCTGCTAGCACCTAACCCACACCATTATTAATTCTCTTCAGAACTGTGACAACCTGATTTGGTATCCATATTCAGCGGTTATAACTACTACCAGCCACCCCTGAAACATAGAAACAGTCAGACCGAACACCTCAACAGCCCACTGTCCTTAGGGATTAACAGAATTGAGCTGTGGTGGTGAACAGCGGCGTGGTGCCATGCAATCATTGTCGTTAGAGCACGCTGCTAAATTTTTTAGATTTTGGTAGAGTGACGGCTCTTTATTAACACTGAGGAGACAAGATGACAAGTGTATGGAGGAACAAATTAACACTAATGGATGTTTGGGAAGGAAAAGGAAGGGAAAACGATGGAGAACATACACCACCGTGTTTTCACTGCTATCTCTAAAAGCAGAAATATAAGGGACAAGAGATAAGCACTGAAAACAATTAAAAGAGATAGGACTTTCCTTCTCTTTCCATATGGGTCATCTTCTGAGTGCACAATCCTGAAGAAAGCATTAAAAAAAAAAAAAGCTTCAAAGGAGAAGCAATTCAAGTATGCTTAATAACCCCTTAGCAAGCCATTTTAAACCCAAAGGCAAAATGTCTTTCCCAAATGTGTAATCTCTCAAAATTTCCGCCAGAGATATCAAAGTCTAAGAGCTAATACGGTTCTACAAAAGAATGTCATAAATGTGGACATTGCAGCCACCATTATCTTTAAGCAAAGGTAAATTATAAGCAAGGCACACCCTTATTCCTCGGAGCCCAGGTGACGGCATCTCACACTCACAGCTCTTGCACGGCGCACCAGAGAGCGGTGCCTAGCTCTCCTTGCAAGCAGTGACCTGAGCTGGCCTGCCTGATGGCCGAGGCACACCAGGACAGAAAAACCAGGGCCAGAGCAGTTCTCAGCTGTGTGCACGAAGGAGGGCTTACACCCCAAATCACCAGGCAGCAACACTGCTCCTGGTCCTGGATCTAGTTCAGGTAACAGATCTTGTCTGATCCCAGTCTGTCAGGGCAGCCCTGCTAGAGACGTACGCAGTGCGACAGAGGTTTTGGACTCATTAGTTCTTCTTTGTACTGGCATCTGAAGCTTCTAATACTGGGCAACTGCCAAAGGAATGGTGATTTGAGCACCTATTGGGCACCTGACATTGAAGTAAGCAAAGTAAAAAGTAAAAGTAAGTAAAATCCTGAGGGCAGATGCAATAAATATTTCTGTGAACACACAGACCTAAGTAAAGATCTGTCATCTGTCTTCTAGTGAACTGTTTATCTTTTCAGAAAAAGTTTGCAATTTCCTGTGCGTGAGTCAACTGGCTGTCCCGGAGCACAGTTCCTTCCTATACACACACATAGATGGTATAGATTCAGTTTTCATTTCACAGAGAAGATGCCAAGGAACTTCTCTGAAGCTAAATATTAGGCACAGTCAAAAATTTCAACCATTACCTCCTGAAACCATAGCAGACAACCGTAAGTAGCTCCGAAACCTGAAGCCTGAGAGATGCTCAGAAGATATAGCGAGGAAAAGGTTAAAAAATAACAGCAAGAAATGTTAGAATGAGAGATTGGTGGGCAGGAAGAGCCTAAGATTTAGTTTAGCCAGCCCGTATCATCACAGCATGTGTGTGCAGAGACATTCAGGGCAGGTTTGAAAGCTGTACAGCATCCTGAAATGTATTTGCTCAAGCACAAGGCAGCAGGGACACCCAGATAGGTCACGCCCCCAGTGTTCAAAAGAATATTGTCATTTGTTCATTTGCATGAACAAATACTTCTGGAGACAGGTTCATTTCAAAGTAAAACTCCCAAACTGCAGGATGTCTTTCTCAAGCACAAGCTCCCATGCCAGAAAAATGGCACCTTGCAGATAAAGACAGAAGCACAACGTTCGGCTTAGCACACACAAAATAAACAACAGAACAGCAGGAGCTGAAAGAAGGCAGGAGACCTAGAGACTACAGAGAACACCCAGACATATACCTGAAACTGATGCACAACCTACGCCATCCTTCCAAAGTGAGCAATGCATGTCTTTCTAAAGCTATTGCTTGGTAACATTTGTGCAGCCTGGCACAAAGAGGTTAAACTTAATGTACACGGACTTTGCCATTTCAGTACCTCTAACCCTCCAGAGGATTGTTCTTACATTCCAGAAGTGCTAATTTTAACATGAGCTCGTCTTTGTTGCTTCCATGGATGTGCAAACACACACAGACTTAGCAATTTTAGACCTTTCAGCACAGGCTGGTTACTTCAGTTTGTAAAAGGGGAAGAGAACTACTGCTTTTACAGCTTGTGTGTGCCACACTGGGAATTATGCCATCCGTGAAACCGGGTCTTGGCCTGTGATCATTTCTCATTGCCAGGTTTACCTGAAGAGATATACATACGTTATCACGTTAAAGCATTTTGAAAGAGATTAAAGAAACCCATAGTTTTGTACTATTTCTGAGATTTGCAAACCCAGGAAAGAGTGAAGCAAGTGTATGCCAGCTCTTCAACCACGAAGCAGTGATGGTAGGCTCAGAAGTGCCAGATTTTGGCAGGCAGATTTTGGCAGGCAGATTTTGGGCCTTCCAAAGCTGCTTTCTTGTGAACCTGAAGCTGTATTGAATGTATGACAGTACTCCCGTAAGTCAGTAGGAAATAATACTGAAGTCACTAAGACTTCAACAACCAACGCATCAAAACATTTTTGCAATACGTCATTTCTAGAGAAAATTCAAATGCTCGCTCTTCTCTCTTTCAAACGGTATTGATGCAGATAGAAAACTCTTAATAATCATACAATGTTTACATTTTAAAATTACCTGGTTGAATAATTCCAGTAACAATTGAGAGATATTCCTCAGGTTCCTGATCAGTGGAGATCTCTCTGATCCTTCCACCTAAGGTCAGTACCTCGTAAAGAATCTCTGAATTCTCCACCCCACAAAGGAGAATCACCACATCATCTGGAGGCTGAAGAACATACTCCAGAAAGCAGCACCTCTCTTGATTTAGGCATTTAAGAAGTCCACACGAGAGTATCAGCAGTTTACATTTATAGCAGTGTAAAGAGAATGACTCCAGGTGCTTGAAAGACAAAGTCTCCAGATTGTAGAGTAAGACTCCTTCTTCATTCAGTATGTGTCCAAACAGAGATTTTAAATACACAGCCCACTCTTCTGCTTCTTGTTCGTATATCACAAGAATATCCTTCATATGTTCTAGAGAAGAAAACATTAAAAAAGAAAATCATTTCAAATCCATTATAAATATCTGAAGCCAGAACGTTAATTTCCCTCCCATCCCACCCCCAAGGACTTGTGATGCTCAAGAAACAGGGCAGGTCATCAGCTTGAAATGACAACCATCTGCTTATTTCTAACCCACGGCAGAAAGATTGTCCACAGAACTGCTAGTAAAACTGCTCAGAATATTCTACATTTAGAATAGATTCAACTAGTATTTCAGGATAAATACTGAAATTTGAGTGTAGAAAGCAGAATGCATTCACATACTCAGCTCGCTCGTATTTTTGATGAATAGTTGATGCTATTCAAAATGCAACAGCTAGCTTTTAATGGGCAGCAGTAAAGAATTGATCAAAACAATTTTGATCAATTGATCAAAACAAGAAACAGGGCCGGTACATTTAGGATATTTTGGCAGCACAGTATTAGGACAGTTGTTAGTGATCTTTCTTTGCGGTCCTTTTTCTAACAAAATCTCTTTTGAACTTAACAAAAATAAATCTAGAACAACACTTACTATCTGCTTTCTCTTTAAGACATGAAATGATGCTAAGACCAATACGCTTCTGTGGTATTTTGCCAACCAACACAATATAGCCTAAAAGGCTAGGCTAGTTTAATAACACAGATCTCCAGAATTCAGGATTATTCCGTTAACTCTTGGACTTTCCCTCTTTTATGCAGAAGTTACTCCTAACCTTCGTTCATTATTTCCTGAGGAGAGATGTCAAAGCTTACCCAGGTGAAGGCAGACTAAGACTTGTACACCAGGGATGCCACAGCCTAGCATCCTGCATTCACTACATGTCTCGAAACTGCTTGGAGGGCAGCTACCCTCTGCTGAAGACCAGTCAATACTCATCCTTTCAAAAGTTTTCTGTCCCAAGAAATCAGACAGGGCTGTGCTCAGTATGGTGACGGATGACATTCCAGGATGACTGAACTCGAGTGTAAAATTTGTCAAAATATATTTGGAACGGTGACTGTTACATTTTCAATGGTAAAACTGCCCCTTTCTGCTTAAATGCTAAAATTTAATTGTAGAAATAACTATTAGTGTATTCCTCAACTAACTTGGAGCAAAATTGTGTGTTTTATGACACTAGGACAAGAAACTGACTTGTGATTTTACAGCACTTAGCTGCAAAAGTATTTGTTATCAGAATCTCACTTGGTTTTCTTCAACTCTTGCAGCAAAAGCAAAGAGCTCTGGAGCTTGCTACCCAGCTTGAGAAGAAGAAACAACATTCACAGAGTCGAAGCTCTTTCAGTCTGGCCAGACTCTGTGATACCACAGGAAGTAGCACCACCAACCAACTTCTATTTTCAGGCCTTAATTTCTAAGAGGACCGTAGTGGCCCCTTAAGGAGGATGCTTAATCCATGAAGAAGACTTAAGAATTTGCTACTTACACTGCATTTAAATTTGCTTAGTTCCATCTTACAAACACAGAATACTTTATCTTTTTTTTTTCCCCCCCTTGCAAGACTTCAGACTCTTAGCCTTGCCTCAGTTACAGGTCAAACTGGGCTTATTATACTTCCCCCTACAAAAGGGGATTTTGTAGAACTCCTACCTCTCTTTCTGCACTTTCGTGAACTCTTCTGGCTTTTCAAAACGCTTTTTGAGGAACCCAAAACTGCATTACAGGCTGGGAGTTCCTTCATATAGTACATGGGGAGAATAAAATATTAATCTCACTTGAGATTACCTTGGTTATGCAGACACAGTTCACACTCAGTCTTTAAATTAAAAGGTCTCATTTTAAGTTCATGCTCAGCTACATTTTCCTATTATAATGTGCTTGGGTAAGGACAAAGCTAAGTGGAATTGCAGGGAGGGATAAGAGAGGTTGGGTGCTGAAAGCATGTGCCAGCTGAAGGGTTAAAAACCTTTCTTATTGCTTCCAGAATCACGGTGTCCTGATTGTGCAGAAGTGGGATCTGCTGGCATCTGCCACAGCACCCCCTGGGCCCAGAGGCTGCGTCCTCTCCCTGTATTCCTATGCGAGGAATGGTGCCCAACTGCACCGCATCCCCACGCAGACTGGGAGCACCCGAAAGGCGCTGCCAGACCCTGGATCAGGAGAGAATTCCTGGAGCCAAGCTTCCAGGCCCAGCTGCAGAGCTCCCTGTGTGCTGGGTGTGGAGGAGCAGTTCCTTGGGCAGAAATATTTGTAAAGAGCTGGCATTATATAATAATCATAATGAAAGTACACCCAAGGTATCAAGTTCACCCTTGTGCAAATGGACGATACGGGGCTCGAGTACGCAAGAAACTCTAAAGATAAAAGTGAGGAAGTTGCATCGAAATGATAAAAGCGGATGAAGTAACTCTTTTTCCACGTTCTGTATCTGCACCTAAGCCCGCAGCTTTGATCTTAGCTAAGTGTGAATGAGAAAGAATTTTTAAGATGTTTATTGAAGGCTCAATTGCACTTCTTTTAAGCAATATTGATTTTTATATGAGAAATGAGAAAGAATGCTTTATTTGTATAAAAGAGAGTGAAATATATCTAATACCACACTTGATGGAAGAAAGGCTCTACAACATCTCATAAAACTTTAATACAGCTGCCATATTTCATTTGTCTTTTCTACCTATATAAAGGGAAGAGTCATACTGCTGAGGAAAGCTTCATACAAGGCATTTTTTTTACTGCAGTTTGGCACAAAGCTTACTGGTCTGAAAACTGCAACTAGTGCTATTAAATTACCCCTGGCAAACCGAATGTGGGTTTGTTTTGAATTATACGCACGAATATTTTTCTGGCCACTGATCTGTTATTATCCAAGGTATCTTTTGAGACTGAGAGTAAACTTTGATACTAAGGAATGCAAGAACTACAGACTACTTCCCCAAAATTGTATTAAAAAAGCAAAATATCACTATTTTAAAATGTCAGCATGATTTTAAATGTAGTCAGAGTTTCTGCTAAGAATGGTTACAAAGTTCCCTACCTAAAATCTACTCCACATGCCTTAAACTTTCCCGTTACGCAATGTTTTGCCTTAACAAATTTTACTAAAATGTAAATGCTTGAACACTACTTACCTGAAAATCACAGCCCACCCAAAACTCCATCTTCAAAGCACTATCGTTTTTATGTGAAACAACAAAAGCTGAAATCTAGCCTTAATGCAGCACTACCCAGTACGGAATACGCAGTAACACTGCTTAACTTTTCAACCAGAGCTTTTTCCCCTTCATTATTTTCATCTCTCACTGAATATTTCTTTGAAGCTACTGCACTTGGAATATAATGCAAGTTGAGATGAATTTTGTTCCCTTGCAAGTTAATGTAATGGAAACTATCATATCCTGACAAAATTAAGCCATGCTTCAACTACTCCTACTTGGAAACTGACTCAAAGGTAGAAATAAAGTGTATTATTAGTTCAGCAATGAGAAACAGTAAGAGACTTTATGCAGTCATCCATAACATGAAAAGGTTCTTCTGACAAGCAAAACTATTCTCTAGTTACTGATGTGTGGCTGACCAAAAACCTCACATCTCATGAAACATGCTATCTGCAGCTTTCCTTGAAAAGACCTGCTGAATTTTAGGAGAACCAAAAGAGATGAGTGTCTTTGCAGACTAGTGCAACCAAAGGAGTCAAGAACTTGCACACACACAAGGCATAAAAAAAACCCTTTTTCTAACAACAACTGAAAAATACATCATGGATGGGGGGGGGGGGGGGGGGTTGGTCTATTCTCCCATGCGCCTGGTGACAGGACGAGGAGGAATGGGTTAAAGTTGTGCCAGGGGAGGTTTAGGTTGGATATTAGGAAGAACTTCTTTACTGAAAGGGTTGTTAGACATTGGAATGGGCTGCCCAGGGAGGTGGTTGAGTCACCATCCCTGGAGGTCTTTAAAAGACATTTAGATGTTGAGCTTAGTGATATGGTTTAGTGGAGGACTTGGTAGTGTTAGGTCAGAGGTTGGACTGGGTGATCTTGGAGGTCTCTTCCAACCTAGACGATTCTGTGAGGAAAAAAAAAGGCAAGTATAGTTTGAAAGCGAAAGGAAATGTATGGAATTTTGCCATGCATTAAACATGTTAGGAAAGCAAAGGAAAGGAAGCAAAGATCTGGGGCTTGTGGCTACTTTTACACATCTACCTCAGTTTATGAATCTAAAGAAAGTCTTGCAATCTTGTAAAACAGATTCTGTTTGCTTAGAACTGAGCAAGATTCAGAAAAGTAAGTCTGGGGTTTAAAAATTGTCTCTACAGCCAACAGAGCCCAAAATTGGCTCTACTGCCTCAGGATACTTTGGTAAGAGGAACTGTCACTCGATCATCGACTCGTACCCAAGCTTCGACTGAAAGATGCATCCCCACAGATCTCAGACCACACACAACACTCTCCAGTTGCAGTACTGGTGAAAGCCATGCCCAGCTGCTCAGACAGCTGGCCAGGAATTCATGAAACCACACAAGCAGCTGATCACAGTCAACCTGATCAAAAAAGTAATTCAAGTCTGTCTGCAATGCTTGCCTCAACCACATCAGCTTTTGATATCTAAGTGAACCCATTCTCAACCACTACGTTGAGAAAACAGGGGATCAATTGCTACAGAAAGAATAAAATTCATCCCTTTTATCTCTTCCTGGAGTGGATGTCCTCACCTGGGGACAGGGAGGTGTTTTTTCTTTTGTTCCTTTTTTTAGTTTGTTGTTGTTTTTTCTAAATGGCAGTCTTATAGACATTTGAGAAAGAAGTGCATGATTTCTGTTAGTATGTAACGAGCTACTGTCCATTAGTAAAAACTCGTTAAAATATGTAGAAGTGCTCTGTGCCTCAAAAGGGAAGTAGAATAGCACAGAGTGAAAATTCTGACTTTCTTCATTGATTAAAACTTAGGGCAAAATAAGCAATACTGAAGGACACCTGTGACATCCTTAATTCCTTTGTGAATTGCACACCCCACACCCCGGGATTACCGTGAGTCCCTTCCCATGCTAAAAACTTCCACAAAAAGCACCATTTTTTTAAAGGCAGGAAGGGCCCAGGTAGGGAAATTTAAGAGCCTTGATACCAACCGCACTTATCTGATTGGATTTTTATGCATCTCAAGCTTTTAGTTTCTCTGTCAAAATTGAGCGTCACCCACAGCAAACGCGTAACACTCTCCCATGAGGTCCCATTCCAGGGAACCTTGCCCTTGTCATCTGCAGAGCCTGAAGCCCATGGTTTTCAGACACTTTTCAACCCCCAGGAGTTTTGTTTCCCCCTCCCAAGGCATCTCCTCTCCTTCCCCTCCTCTCCCCACTCCATTCCTTTCAAAATGCAGGCTAAAACTACGGGTATAAGCAAGGGTCATACACAATGACAAAAACACAGCATGTGAAGCAAGAGCATAAGAGGTCCAGACTCCCATACTTGCACAGTGATTTACAAAACATTTCTTGTAATCCCAGGAAAACTCATTTCCATTTGGGCTGCATGTAGGGTGGGAACGAGGAGCATACCTACTAAGTAGCTCTAGCTCAAATGAGACTCCAGAAGCAAAAGATCTTTAGACTCTTGGCTCCTATGCAATCTTTTCACCAAGATGCAACCATTCATCTCTTCATGCTGCTTGCTCTGATCACTTAAAATGATATAAGGAAATACAGAAGAACACTTTGCCTAGCACTCTAAACAACTCCTGCAATTCAACATTTGGAAGCAGACTAAGACCATTTAATTCAGTGCTAATCGGCAGCCTTGGCATAGTGAGCTGCCCCTCACCCATCCTGAACGCATCGATTTTCCCAGTCAGCACACCTGACACAAATCCAGTAAACGCATCTCAAAATGCACCTCGAGCTCTGGGTTGCTGGAATTCTGCAAGGCAAATCCCCCGCAGCAAGCCAAAATGGATCCATCGTGGGAAGGACAGCGCAGAGCACTTTAGAAATACTTGCAGATAATGGAAAACATTTTCAAATAAGTCATGTTGCTTCTCAGAGACTTTCCACTAATGGAAATGAAAATTATAAAAGCTTGCTTGTAAACTTTAGAGCAAGATCGTGAAATAGCTAAATTGCTGCAGCATTGTGGCACACCTGTTTCAATTAAAGCAATTATCTTAAAGCATGGGACATTCCTGCTGTCACTGCGTCATCCAGCAGAGTGGCTGCACGTCTATTCTCAAATGCCCATTTAGCTAGAACGCGATAAGAACATTTCCATCATTTATGCACCTTCCAGTGCTAATTGCTAAATTGTTTGTGAGAACAAGTACTTGCTCTATCAGTACAACATCAGGCCTCTTGTCTTCATCACTCTCCTCATTAAGCTCAGTGAGTCCTGGAGAGGGCAAAATGAAGTTCAAGACAGCAAACAAGTTTCCTACAAATTGAATGGGACAAACTTCGGTGTGATCTTGTAGGCTTTCTCTCTAAAGAAATTCCTTTGACCTTCCCTGCAGTGACAGTGGGAACATGGAGCCAGGCAGGTTCCTGATGCCTTGGGAATACGAACGTGAGGATAATGGCTACCGCTGTATCCTCCCCTGTGGGAGCCTTGTCCATCCACAGCTGAGTATCTCCTGAGGGACAGGTGCTCTCATTTCTAGGGAATGAGACTTAACAAAAACATGGGCTGTAGAAGTCAGAGCTCAATCCTCTGCTTCAGGGTACATCTCCTCTGCTATTACCGCCCCACTGAGTCAAAATTTTGTGTCATTACAGGCACTTCCTTGAGAGCAAATCGCACCATTTGTAGGTTTTAGCAGAACGTAATCAGGTAACTCAGAACTGCTTTAGACAGTAACAAATCACAAAGAGAAAAATATACCATAATGCAGTACAAAGAGCTGAACTAATGCACTACTTTTTTCTGGGGTCTGTGAAGCAAGTCTTTAAGGCTAGACGAAAAGCTGGACAAGCTGCATCAGGTTTGCTTTAACTGATGCTATTGCTACCAGAAACAACCACCACTATCAAGAGTTGTCCTTTCATTCATTTTAATTCTTTTCCATTGCCAGCGTTCCTTTTATCACCCATCAGGATCTCTCTAGATGTTCCTACCTTGGCTTCCCCCACTGATTTTTGGATTAATGGTCACATTTAAACTCTCCTCATTCAAATTAAATGTCTTTGCTTTTTCTTCTGACTTCTGTTGCTTTTTTTTTTCCCCTCTGCCACATTAATTCCATTGTTTCTTTCAAATCCCTGTCTCTAATTAGTTCCAAATAAGAAAATGGGAATTTTGTTTCATTCTTTCAAATAAGAAAATGGGAATTTTCTAATTCATTGAATCAGCCAAAGATTAGCCCAACAGTTCCTAAATCACAGATTAACATTGCCACAGGAAATCTGCTTGGTAAAAACCTCTCTCAGATCACTCAAAGCCCACATTGGTTTAGGTTTTTAAGACTGTATGTTTCCTTTGCCACAAGTCAGCAGAGAATCCGGGGAGGGGTCCTAAGACCCCATAAATCAAACAGCTTGATCTTCTGTTTTTGCAGACAGGTTTTAAATCTATTTTTACACATCTCATTTAGGTAAGTGTTCATCCAGAAATTAGATAAGCTGTGAGAAGCCGTTTCTATTAAATGTATAACATGTTTAAGCTTTTGAGCCATAGTTGAGAATGTCCCCTGGTTTCAGCTCATTTCTTTTGTCCCTTTCTGAGAAACGTGACAGTCACCAAGCAACAAAGCAAACAAACTAATAAACAACCCCAAACCACCCACAACCCAAGACAAATGTCTAATCGGTGTTGGACAAACACTTTACACCTTTCTATTGGCCTTTTAAATGGCATTCATAGTAATGATGCACACAGAAGGAAATAAGTGAAATAGAAATTAATTCCCTAAATGGGTAGCTTCATAGAATGAGCACCGACAAAACTAACAGTGAGTTAGACCAAGATAAATTAAACAACTTCTGATACGTTCAGCAACAACCTCAATAGAAAGCTGACTTCTCTATATTAAACCTCCCTCAGCTTCCCCTCTGTTGCCTTAAGACAAAAATTCTAGACACCAGCTATATAACAAAGCACTTTTATTTCTGCCCATCAGACAGAATGAAATTGAATCAGTCACATGAGTGCAAGCCTGCCTTTGCACAATTCCTCCACAGTACAGCAAAATTAACTGCAATGCCAAATACTGGTAAAGCTTACTTGAGATTCTAAAGACATTTTCCAGCAAGCTTATCTTCTCAGTGTATGTTTAACACATGCAATTGTGTTTTCTCCTTGCAAAATACAGGTTCTCAATTTTTACCGGTCCTAAAATAAGACCCATTTGGGAAGTTCTCAATTTTGGGTCCTCCCCAAAAAGGACAGCCTTCACAGAAATACTTAACACGTCTACTGCTGCCTTTGACCAAATGGGCTGCCTCCTGGAAGTGAACCAGTTAGAAGTTCTGCATGTTCGAGTTCTTGTAAATGGATTTTGCATACCTTACATGCACACCTTACTTCACTGTCACTGACATGCATCCTCAGTGTTGGACAGAAACAGGCAAGCTGCCTACATCATTACGTAAATTGCAAGAAAAGTATCGCACTGGTAGTTTCAGCTTTTCAAGCACACTATCTTCCATGCCTAGCTAGAAAGGTACAGAAAGGAAAAAAAATGCTTCTTGAACTATTTCTGAAATCAAATTAAACTGTAACTCATTACAGTCAGAGAGTCTGTGTTGTTCATATATAGTAAAACTCAGAAGGCTGAGTGGGATAGGACAGGACCAAGCAATTATGAAGATCGAGCCTCTTATGGTTTTACAAAATCTATACATACAAAACCTACCTATATGAGCAATTTTTTATATTTTTCTTGAATATCTAGAAAAAAAATCTTAAAAGAAAACAGCTTGATGCTGTTATAGATTATCCCTCTTCTTTGTACGGATACTGCATTAACATCTAATCTAAGGCTCAACGTACCAGTTTAACACACTACCCATGCCAGCTGCTCAGCAATACCCGGCTGCGTGTTTAATACAGATGTGAAATAGCGTGCAGTCTTACATTCCCTTCTCTGAATTTTATACTGACCATCCTTCACCTTCCACTTACTGCAGGTAACTTCTGTAACTGCAGAAAGGAACACAAAAATTTTACAGCTACCAAAAGCAGCAGCCCTCCACATCTCTACCACACAGCTGTTTATAGACATTGCAGCAACTTATTCACCACTCTGATCAATTCCCCAGCCTGCTTTGCCTTACAGTTGCCTAAACACATCTGTTGACACAAAGGAGAATAAAGCACGGGCTAAACCCAAGCCTCTGAAGTTAAGGTGAAGGGATAACTGCTACTTGCAGCAACAGCTATGGCTTAGAATGAGTTTATGTTAATATTTATCTTCACTTACCACGTTTTGCTTCATCTCACCAACTGGCCCAGGAGCACAAAAACCTCTCAGATTAAACTAAAGCAGAACACATGCTTCAGGATCACACCCAATGTGCTCCACCTGCTAATGCCACAATAAGCCTGCTGTCAGTGTAAGCTGCGTGGCTCTCAGGTTCCTAATACCCACCACAGGCCTCTACAACCCCCTTTCTGTCGGGAGCACTACTTACCACCGTGGACATCCGCAACAGTATGGCCTGAGAGTGCCCACCAGTTTGGTCGCTGCCACTCAGCACTAAACCTGCAGCTGCAGAGCGTGCATCTGAGCTCCCCCTCCCTTGCACAGTTGTACCAAAGCAGGTGGCTCAAGCAATGCTTGTGAACACAGCCACTTCCACTGAAGTCGTAGCTGGTGCAGATGGCTGGGGGGCGGTATCCGACTCACTTGCAGGTATCCAAGTTGGCTATCTAGGACTACAACCAAACAAAACACAGAACTAAATGCTTATTATGACATGAAAATTGAGTGAATAGGGCTTTCAAACTACACTAAGAATGGAATCATGCAGGAAGAAACGTGTCCAAGATTCATTTTCAAAAAAATGACCATCTTTAAATCTCTTGTGAAACGTTTCATTAATCTGATATTCCAGGAGGAAACACAGGGCTTTTACGAGAGAGGAATTCAAGTTTATAAACACTCATCTAAAGAATCCTACTTCTTTAATAAAGACTTAGATTCGTAACTATCATCAGTACCACTATATTAACTATTAGGGTGTTAAAACTTTGCTCGTCAGTATAACTAAGCAAGACCAACTGTTTGGGATAGAGTTTGTATATTTTTTGTACAATTTAAATTTTGCAATGGCCATATGTGATGTAATTGTGATGAGAGAGAAAATAGTACAATTTACTTCTAGAATATCTTAAATATGGTTAGTGTTCAACCCTTTATTTCCAATAAAAAAGGATTAGCTTTTCATTTAAGGCTCTGAAACATTAAATCCAATGAGTTTGCTGTCACAGCTTCAGAGTATGTTTCTGCCTTTTTAGGTTGTTGTTAAGGCATGATTTAAAGAAGAGACTGTACAAATTTAATAATGATGATTATACATGTCATCCACAATGAACAGTATGGACTTAGTAGCATGTGGGAGTACAAAATTTATGGTACACGTGATCTGTTTGCAAGCTAAAATCCAGGAATACGGATTGCCTTTTTAATGAATTCTCTAAACTTCTTCAGCATTGAAATATAGGCTGCCACTTTGCCGATGAAACAGCTGTTTTTAAGCTTTTGTAGAAAACCACCTGACACTAATTTGGCAAGAGTGCTACAAGAAAATTAAAATGCATCTGTCCTGAACGTACCCTGTAAGCAGACAACACTTCTTTCCAAAATGAAATATGTAGGATCTGCCTTAAACTTCCACATACAGTATTTTTCCCCTGATTCAGTTACTGCAGAATCTGTTTCATGCATTCAAGCCCAAATTAGATTTGGCCTCCTCTAAAATGGTTAATCTTGAACAGGGAACAAAATTAACAAAGGAGAGAAACAAATCTGGAAGTTTTGATGATAAGATTACAAAGTTACAAAAACAGAATGCAAGTACGATAACCTTAAAACCAGTTGTGATCAAAAATCACTGGCAAAATTCCCTTCCATGGTGTGTATCAAAAAGGCTTCACTGATTAAATGGAGCTACTGTGCCATGCACTAGCTGGGCACTGGCCTTACATTCTTACAGGGAAGAGGTCTAGAGCAACTGGAGAGTCCCTGAAGTGCTCTAGTAGCAGACTAGAGGGTAAAAAAAAAAGGGGGGGGGGAGAGGGGCTATTGAATTTTATGCATTTTATTAGATTTTGTAGATACTATTAAACATCTTTTTCAATCAAGACTTTTTTTTGTTATTTGATTTGATCTTTATTAAGTTTTGTTCATGTAGCCCTACCTTTTAAAATCACTATTTAAGAGTCAGATAAATTTGAAATGTAAATTATCTTCAGGCACTAAAAATTAAGATTAAGTTGCTAGAAATGATGTTCTGGACATAGCTAAAACCATTTAGGGACCCATAAAAAACTCTTGTGGTCTATTTGGTTTCCTTAAAGGCCTAAGCGACTTGCTTTGAAGTAAACGCAGGTCTCGATTCAAATCACACGCATTGCTTATTTCAGTTCCCTTGAACAAAGAAACAGTATTTTAAAAATGATGATTATCAATCAACTATTTTTCAGAGGACCTTTATTTTTTTCCTTTTTTGTTGTTGTTTGTTTGTTTGTTTTTTAAAGTCAGCTGTAAAGGTGCAACCACCTTAGACGTGATTCAGCCAGCTCCTCTTTAATTGCTCAGCAAAACTGAGTTTTTAAAGAGAAGAACTGCTCTAGGGGGGTGTAAGCCTGCTGTTAGGCTGCTAGCTGCATTGGCCACCCGCTGAGGATTTTCCATACACATAACTCAAGCACATACTCCTGGCTGCTGTTACAGGCTTAGCAGTCAGATTTGAATGCTATTGCACACACTTTGAAAAATTCTTAGTAACAAAACCTTAGATAAAACACTTACACAAAGGATTTTATACTGCATATCTACCAGTTTCTCATTATATATCATATGTCAAAAGGAAGCTAATCAAAACCGGAAGATACCTGTTTTGCTGTTCATATTGTTTGTTAATTAAAACAGATTTCTGTCACTCACACAAATTATAGCTTATCAAAGAGCAAGTGACTACAATGACTTCTGAATTACAAATCTTAAAATCCAAGGACCAGCATCATAGATGTGACTTATGACAAAAGTACTGCTTGTTTTCTTTTACTGCCTACTATCAGTTCAGCATTAAACTGCTTCGAAGCCTGTGCTGTATTTAGCCTTCCCCCCCCTCGCCAAGACACTAGCTTTACTTAAGAGTGGGGCTCTCATTTTCCATCCTCAAATTGCTCTAAATTGTTCTTGTTTGATTCACTCCAGGCTGACGATTAGTTTTTCACTTCAGTTATTTAAATTGTAAATGTTTCATGAATAAATGAAAAGGATGAATAATAAAAGGGTGTACCATATGAAAATATGTTTAACATATATATTGTTCTATTTCTTAGAAGTTCAATTTGTAAACACCATTCAATACATCTTTCAGTGTTTTTCCAAAGGCTGCCATTAGAAAATAAATAACACTATTTCAATCATACCTCTCATCTTATATTAAAAAAAAAGAGAAAGAAAACACACACACAAAAACCCTTTTCATTGAATACAGTAAAAAAACCTCCAGTTATTCATTCTTCATGTGTTAACATTCCCCCTGTGCTGTGGACAACAACTTAAAAAAAAGTACTGTTCAGTGTTTTTATTATTTGGAAGAAAGTATAATGATCAATGGCAAGTGAAAATATCATTACTTCATTACATTTTGACAGGAAAATAGCTTGCTTTGTTCAAGAGACTGAACACAGGCACATTTCCACACTGAGAAACTTGAAGGGTAAAGTACAGCAAGGCACCAAGTGCTCCGTGCGTGTATTCTCAGAGAGACTTGAATGCGTTGGAGAGCCTTGACAGCATCTCAGTCAGGCTGGGGGGGCAAAAGGAGGTGGTGTTATCTTTCAGTGGGATGCTATCTTTATTTCTCATAAGAAGACTCTCATCTGGTGAATATAATATGTCTAAAACAGGGGATTTAGGATGAGGTCTTCACTCCTAGGTCTGGCTACGCTATCATCTAGTGGCATCTTAACCTGGTATCAAGGCAACACTTGGGCAGCCATGAACATCTCTTTCCCTTTCCACCTCTGATGTTGTCCAGAGAAGGAAAACAAAAACCAACCAACCAACCAACCAAAGAAAACAAACCAAAACCAAACCAAAACCACCAGGAATGTGAACCGAACAGAAGCCACAGGAGGACATCAGCAGAAAGACAAGACAGCCATAAAAGTCTCTTAGCTGATGACATGCATGCTTTCCTAGCAATTTTAAGAAGTTTTGCTAAATAGAATAAGATGGAGGACGTTAGACCTAAAAATACAGTCTCCTTCCAAATTCCTTACCCCAAAGTCATGTGCAAAACCTGGAGACTGCTAGAGCATGTTTCACAACAGCAAAGAGAAAAGCAAGACATGTATCCAGGAGCTATGGACTTCAAAGGCAGCAGAAGTTTTCTTATTAGCTGGAGGAATTAAGAAATATCAGCTTCTACTAAGACATCCAAGTGGAAAAGCAGAAAATACTTGCAATTCTTTTTTCAGCTATGAAAATCCACAAAATTCAGGAACTCACTGGAAGCAGTTCCCAGTGGTTTCCCAGTAGTAGGTAAAAGGGTATAAAATAAGAAATTTGACAAAGGCACTGCATTTCAACTTCATAGCCTTACACAAATTGTCACTAGACCTTAAACACACGCTTAAAAATCCCTATTCCCTTTTTCTACAGGATGCACTTAAGTATAAGCACACTTTTGCACAAATACATGCACATCACACTTACCAGATGCAAAGGAGTATTTAAAATGCCAATAGATAACCAGAAAAAATTTACCGCTTTACCCATTTTATTCCATTCGCTTTTTTGTTTTGCTTTTGCCTCCCAACAATAACATTGTACTTATCAATAACCACACTGAAACATTGCTGTACGAATCAGTACTCAATATAAACACAGATCTGAACTGTAGAAATAAAATCATGGGGTAGCACAGCAACAGAGCTGGATATGCTCAAGACACTTTCCAAGAAAAATCCACTGCTCTTAAGATCTGTTTTGAAAAAGGTGCTGCTGCATCAGCCCCAGGAAAGGCAGAATGTGTGCTTGTGGAGCCGTCTCCACTCCGACCCCAGCATCCCCACAGAGCATCTCAGGAGAGGAAAGCATCACACGCTGCACGGCAGCCCCTGCCCAGTTCTGCACAGATGCTCAAAAAGACTGCAGAAACTTGGATAGGCTTTGAAATGCTTTTGCAGTTAAAAGCAATCATTACTATCTCACTATTAGTGCTATTACAACTTTATCCTATTTTTTCTTACTTAGAGGTGCGAGTTTGGAGTTTGTAACATTAAGGCACTCATATTCTGGACATCCTTCCTAGTTTTCTACATGATCTCAAACAAGCCATTTAATTTAGGACATCGTATTCCCTTTATTTTTAATATTATCATAGTCTTAAAATGAGTCATTCAACATCAAGATCCCACAGTAAGTTTGAGGGAGCTACCATAACCACTGAAAAAAACACAAGCTTGTGCAGCATCCCACCCAAGGGAACTCCTGTTGCTAGAACTACCATGTTCTTTCTCTAGATTTAGGTTGGGTCTATCTGCACAGCAAAGAATCGCTCTATAAAGACATATCTTCTGCTTTTTTCACATTATTACAGCACCCTGAATACTTGACTTTTTCTGCCCTTCTCGGAATTGCATTATATTTGCTTGACACAGTTTGAACCCTGTACTTAGGTTTATTTGTACAAATTTTTGTCTGATTCGACAGAAGTCAGATGCATTTTCTACATCTCCCTGAACATTAACAATAATTTTCCAGCACTTCTCTTATAAATAAGATACCACTAAGGACCAAGTTCAAGTAAATTTCATAAATAGGCAGCAGAAGCAAGTCATACCAATACAGAAATAAATAGATTTGGGTTTAATACTTAGTTTCCCTCCAAGTTGATAGATACTGCCCTGAAAGCTCCCATGCTGATGATCAGTTAACATTTAGGATGACTGCAGACCTGCACATTTTCAGTACCCACATCAACCAACCAACGCCTGACTTCAAGAAGACTGAGTACTCACAAATACACCCAAGTTAAAGCATGACAGCAATTCCTAAGCATTTAGAAAGAAATCAAGTATTTCAAGCAAGGCAAACAAATAGGATCTTTAAAAACGCAGACATTTAAAAAACTCTGTGAACAGTCCATCCCAGATTTTCAAACGAAGCTTACCTCCCCAAAGTAATGGCAACTACCTGGCACTGTGAGCTTTTGAAAAACCGTAGCATTTTGTTTAACACTTGTCATTTACTCATGGTTCCCATATACGCTGGTACTGTCTTCATGAGCAAGAAGAAAGGAGAAGAAAGTTTGCTTTCCTGTTCTATTCACAGCACACATTACTGTGTTCTTCAGGTTTTGAATGCTCTCTCAATGCTCAGTCAGCACAGCTGGGTGACAGGTCTCTGAGGAAAGTATCTAGCTGGGTATCACTGAAGGGTGACAGGCAAAACAGGCTACAGTTAGGCAAAAACTCTGAGTAGTTCTTATGATAAATGAAAACTCGCAAAAGACCCCTAAAAGTGATTTCAAGATATTGCTAAAGTAAGTTGTACGTACTGTTGTAGATTTGTTGTAATTAATATTTGGCAATAACAAATAGTTATCAGTTGGCAATGGGCTGTATAAAATGTAAGCTTGGGGTGCTGAGCAAAGACACGAAGCAGTGAACCACAACCACAAACTGTAGCTATTTTATCTGGATAAAGTTTCGAGTCATTTACATCTGTTAAGCATCTGATGTGAAAGCAAAAGATTTTCAGTCTTGTCGTAGCATGCTTTCCAAACTCAGCTATACCTTTGCTTGAACTATATCAAACACATAAATCTTATCTTAATTTAATCGTACACACAGAAATATTGAAAAACAGAGTAATGATGGGAGTAATGATGGGAGTACTGTAATGAGGGGAGACCTGTTTACTTAAGTGTCAGCCCTGTGATAGCATAAATTATACTCTGTGGAGTTAACACAAAGCCTTGCTTTCTTACTATGCAGGGAGCCAATGGACACTAAATAATAATCAATGATTATTGCATGCCATAGACCCCAGTTTAAAGTTTAGATTATATTTGTGATTTCTGTCTTAACTTCAAGGCAGTTTCGGCATGCCTAGATATTTAAAATATTGTTTTGAACCTACTACAACTTTTGTTTACGTTTAGTAAAACCTAGCTGCTTATTACAGATCGTATTTTAATTGCCTGATTTTAATTTACACAAGAGGTCAGGGAAATTTCATTTTCTTCATGATAGCCAGAAATGACTGGACCTCCCAGGAATATATAATTATATATCACAAACCATTGCTGCTGTTTGCATTGTGGCACTCGTGCTTATTGCCTTCTAGAGGAGGTAAATGTTCTTTACTGCCTACAAGCCAGTAACAGCGTATGTAAACTAAACAAATGCTCAAAGATCAGCTCCAAGAGAGACACTGAAAAGGAAACGGTGACACTGTAGTTCTCCAGTCCCTGGACATAAACCTTCTTCTTTTCAGAAGCTGAGATAACTGCTCTTTCTCTCACCTTTACTGTGGCATCAGTGATACACTCTTTCAAATGTGGGTGGTCAATTGCTTATATGTAAGCTTCAGTAATCAGTGCTTGCAAGAGAAGGGAGGCTGAAGAGGATTCACATAGAGAAACATCTTGTTAGGATCAACTTTTGAACCCGAATCAGCTACCCAACACTTCTGAGGGTCAACAATTGCTTTGTGTTAGTTATTCACAAGGTTCTTGAGTACCAAAGCGTAACAGCAGCTGCTCTTCTTCTTCCTCATTCAGTATCTTTTTAAAACTTTGTATTCCAATTCCTAGCCAACAGACTCATCTGTAAATGTTGCATCTGGAGTACACATCAGAATAACTTCTTTATCACAGTGAAGATTTCCATTTCTAGCTTTTAAGGAGTCAAATTTCAGCTTTAAAGTATCTGAACATTATATTTGTTTCTTTCTGCAGAAATATCAAAATATTTCATCAACAAAATAGGAACTTCCCTTCCAATTAAGACTGTAAATGGAAGACAGCAGTTTCTCCAGTACTTGCTTCTTTGATACTCAGATTGCTAAGACGTTACTATTAGTGTTAGTAATTGACATTATGTTATTGCTGAATCTACTTCAAACCTCTGTCACTAGACCCCTTATATTTTTGAATGATGTCATAGCCTGACGACTATTTTGTCCCTAAAAGCACAGGTCTTTAAAAAACTTTAAGGCTACTACAAATGAGGCCATTCCTAATTCTTGAGAAAAACAAAAATCAAGTATTATTTGTATTTATTCACCATCTAGATTCCCTTGCAGAACACCTGTCATGTAAATACTGTCCCAGAAACAGCTGGAGGCACAGAAATGCACATTGGATACATAAAGAGTGCACGACGGCATATCTCAGTGGTGCCACTCATTTTCATGAGCATGGAGGGTGTGATAACTCAAACATGACACAGCCACTAGCAAGTTATCCTGTCAGTACCTCTCATCTCAAGTGAAGACAGGTGTCATCAAGGATCAGGCATTACGGATGTTTTACCTTTACTAGGTACAGCATGTTCAACTGAATTTGTATGAAGAAGTTAATCTAGACTAGGGTTTCCTACAAAATACTGACAAGCAACAAGACTGTCTCACCCACAGTGCACTTCGAAGAGTTTTCAGATTCAAGTGTGACTAAGCCATGGGCAATCCACTCAAAGCAACTTGTACCTCACAGCCAGTAAGTCCATCAGGAAAAAAAAAAAAAAAAAAAGATGTCTTTTCAGTGTGGTACGAAAGCTTTGGTGCTGTCGTAAAGCTGCAAGGGAGAGATCTATGTATGGCGGTCCCAGGTGGAGTATGAGGCTTGTGCAGAGCAATACAAGAAAAAACAAGAGACAAATGACAGCAGAGTAGAAGTCCACCATATCCACTGCTGGCTGAGCCTACAGCTACTTGTTTCCCGGCCAATGTCGATGTGTGGAACTGGCTGCAAGCAGCTGGGAAACCTGCCATGCCTCTGTGGTGCTCTGATGTATTTGCTCAGCAATTATTGCAGCAATTTCACATGCATACCTAGGATCTGACTGCCTTTATTCATCAAAAGCCAAACCTTAAACTGTACATCCCCAGGTCATGCACAATTGTACACTGTCATTTATATACAGCGACCACTAAGAATGTGTGTATGATTATCAGAATATAACTGATCATTACCACCCAGAAATAACTGCCTAATAACTAGGACAGTAAAATGCATTATTTAGAAATGCTATTAAAGATGTATTTTTGCTCATGCATGCTACTTTTTTCTTTAAAATAAGCTTGCAATGCTGCAAGTAGAGTCTAGATAAAAAATCCTATTTATCAAAGGCCAGATCCTAGTAAAACAACTATATCCATTTTACAGCCAGCTTTGAGTAGCGATCAAAGCAGTCCTGAATTCTGGTATTTTATCTACAACTGACTTATTATACAACAGGTTGGAAAGTCACTTCACCTTTCTTCCCATGTGTTTTCATCTGTATAATAAGCATAGTAGGTAGCAACAGCTTGCACTGCTAATATCACTTGAACGTTGCACTTGATAATTAATAAATAATAGGGTTACTTTGATATTATGATACAAAATCTAAGGTACTCTGAAGAAACTGTCTTGACATTTAAAGCACTCATTTAAAAAGGTGAGCCAGAACAGTAAACCAAAGTATTGAGTCACTTTTGCAGAGTCAGGCCTTCAGATCTCTTTCTTGATTCCTCATTCATAAAATTAGGATAAAATATAGTCCTGACTTGCAAAGATAAAGCCGAACTCCCTGCCACAAGCAAGTCAACTGAGCCAAACCTCTGGCATCTGGCTACACATCTTTCATTTCCCCTCTGAGAGCCCAGCTTTGCTGTCGCTGGTTTGATTTAAGTGTTGCTGAGCCTTGCAAATTTATCTGAAGAAAATGGGAGCAGTAAGCACACAGCATTTCTGTGAATAAGGAAACATGACTGGGAAGAATGAACAGAGGAACTGGGAGCCAGGGGCTCCTGATTCCTGTTCAGGCCTGCCACTGGTTTACGTGTGACATTTGTAAATCATTTGATCTTTTTATCAGCTTTTTCCACTTGTAAATGAAACGGTAACACACTGTCATCTACCAAGGGAGTGACAAAATATACGCTAGCAGTTTTGAGGCACAAAGATAATGTGACAAACCACTGAAAACATAAATAAGGAAATTAATATTTCTGTGTAAGGCATACCAGGTATTTGCCATCCAGCTTTATACGGTTAGGTACTATAGTGACTGCTGAGAGACTAAAAAAGAGCAATCAATTTTTAATTAATAACATTGCATGATGTTAGCTAATTAAGACTATCCCAGCATGGCCATACACGTAGGACAGAATAAGGGTTGCCCACACAACATTTATTCTGTCATCTCCTAACTTCTTGGTGCTAGACTTCCCGCTCTTCGGAGAAGCTGCATTATGTACTGCAAGACAATAATGGGCACACTGAGGAGTATTTTCAAGGATAAGTTGTCTAAAATCATCTTGAGGTGCTAAGAGCAGCCTCCTCAATAAAAACGTTCACATAATTTGTCAGGAAAACGTACATATAATTAGCATCAATCATTGGAAATATTCAAAGGGGGAAAAAATTGGTGGGGACTAGCCATATTAACAGGGTATGTACCAACTATGCACCCACTTTTATCAAGGAAGATCAGGGATGACCTCTCCACTTGCCAAAACAACATGGAAAACGAAGACACCAAGTGCCTCCAGGAGAGCGGCATCTTGTACCACAGAAACCTCACCACAGCCGCCACCTTCACACCCTGCCAACAGCTGCCCACGCCCTCACAGACGACGCTGGGGGAAACCCACAGCTAAGCCCTCCTTTGCACTGGGCAAAGAAAGAAAGAAAGAAAAGAAAAAAAAAAAAAAAGGAAAAAAAAAAAACCAGCTCCACTCTCCCCCCATGCCCGCGGCTTCACCCGGCAGCCCCACGCTGCCTCCCCTTGCCCCCCGGCCACAAGATGGCGGCCGCAGCGGGGCAGCCTCGTGCCCCCCGAGCCCTCCCGTCGCCAGGCGCTGACCCCAGCCGGTCCCTGCCCCGACCTGCTGGCCGCATGGCGCCGTGGCCGCCTCCGCTCCCTCCCTGGCTGGCTGGCTGGCTCCGTCGCTTTCCCTCAGGGCACAAGGCGCTGCCCCGACCGCCGAGGTCGCCGCCGGCGGCCCGGAAGCGTGGGGCCGCCCCAGGCTCCACCCGACCGCGGGGCTCCGCAGCCCGCCCCGGCGGCTGGAGCGTGAGGGGAGCCCTCGCTGAAACTTCCCTCCTTCACCCGCTCCCTGTCACCCCAGGGATACACCACCCTGCGTGGAAACTGCCCTGAGGATGGAGATTTCCCATCCCCAGGAAGGTGTTCTAGCCCAGGGTGCTTGAACGCCTCCTTTGAATTAACGATATTAACTTTTTGATGTTCGAAGATCAAAAGTTAAAAAAGTGAGACAAAGCAGCTCGTGAGAGAGCTGACCTTCAGACTCAGTCAGGAACCACTGATCAACGCGGCATTTTTCAAGTTTAAAATGAAGGCTAGACCCACCAGGAGTTGCCTCTAAAATGAGATTACAGAAGAGCTGAAAATACCTTCTGGAAAAAAAGAAAAAAAAAAAAAGGTTTTTCAAAGAAAGCAAAGTTTTGACTGCGCTTCACCCATGGGTATGTCCTTCTCACTCATCTGAACCTCTGCGTTCCCCTGCCCCACCAGAACTGTAACGCCTCGTGGCTGATATCTGAGAAATTTGTCAAAGGTTTTAAAGATCTTCAAAGGTGAATTTGCTTGGTATTGGTTTCAGGAATGCGGGTGGCCAAAGTGTAGGAGATAAATGCTCGGCACAGCCTGAACTGAAGGAAATGCATGCAGCAAAGTGAATTCAAGCAGTTAGAGAAAGAAAAATTCACATCCATGAACAGTCTTTATAGATGCTTCAGCACAGCAAAACCTTCACAGTTTGCAATCAACCACAAACCACAAATCTGCAGGAGGCTGGACTTAAAGAACTATTTCTTTAAAGCCTTTGCATGCTGCAGTCCGCAGGTCTACCTGAAATATCTGAAAAACTGAATCATCGTGAGCCGTTCCTGTTTCTGTCATCACACAGGTAGGAATTTGGTTTTTAGTGGGTTGGCGGTTTTTGTTTGTTTGTTTCCGACTGTGTGCTTTTGCTAATGAGTGGGTGCTTTCAGTGAACTTCTGGCCTGTCCTGGCCTACCACATAGAGGAAACCTCTAGCTACATTTGCAAAAGAAAAATCCAGACTTCAGGCCTGTCAGGCTAGATGCACATCAGGATGAGCCTGGAATACTGCCCGTTGTACTTTTATGCTCATTTTTCACTTCAGGTTTTATTTAAGTGACAGGTGTCTAGGTAATACTGCATTCCAGCACTGTATTTATGGACACACAACACTAGAGTGTCAGTGCTCTTGAGTAGGGAGCAGGAAGAATAGGAAGGAGATATCTGATAATGGAGGAAGAGACATGTCAAAGATCAAACATTTAGAAATGTGGTATCTGAGTGTTTTGCCAAGGCAGCACTGCTTGCTGCTCCTAAAAGGTGGGTTAGATGATGAGGGTGGATGTGGTTGGGATATTTTAGCAGTCTGAGCCATGACAATGATCATCACGGTAGAAAGAAAACTTCATAAAAGAAAAAAAAAAAAGAAGGTGTGAATATATTTAAATATAAAAATAACCGAAGTGGAACTTGGCACTCTGTCATTACCATAAAATATAAAACAACACAAAAAAAAAACACAAAACAAATTAAAGATGGGACACTTGATTAAACCCATTTTAATTCCTACAGTAATATCTGATATCAAAATGAAGTATTTGTGTGCATAGGTAGATACACTAACATGACTACAATGGGAGTCTAAAAAACTGGGTACATAATGCTGAGGGAATTACAATAATACATTTATTTCCATTTTGAGAGAAAAAATAAGCCTGCACAGTGGAAATTAGTCCTAAAAGGAAGGACTTGCTGTACTCAGAGTTTAACCCAAACAACAGGCAGGCTTCTACTAGTTGTGGAAAGGTACAGCTAGTACCTAGTTGTAGAAAGGTAGAACTAGTACCTCAGCTGAGTCCCAAAGCAAGAAGCTCTACTCCACGTGGAGGCCTCGCTGGACTCAATGCAGGTTGCACGTGTGAAGGCTGGCGATGGTATGGGTGGAAGGTGGGGTCTCATCTGGGGTGAAACAAGAAGGATGATGCTAAGTGTAGGGTGATCAGGGTAAGGCGGTAAGGCTGGAAACAGTCCATCAGGGAAAGGTTGCTGAGAACATGAAGACAGGGAACGTAACACAAAAGTTGCTTTCTCTGAGGACTCTGCAGCTCTCAGAGGGGCCGCTTGGTGTAACGCAGACCATTTGGCAGGGGGTGGGTGCCTTAACCCCTGCTTGGTGACAGACAGAGTACGTCGGGGCTATGCTTTTAGTTAAACCTGCTTGAGCTTTTGCCACTGTGCCGAGCTGTTGTTGTCTGAATGCTGAGTTTTTCTGGGCCGTGTTGCTGCCATCACAGTTTTTGAGACCATGGTTCTGGCCTGCCTAGGACAACGATGTACTCAACAGGGGTAACAGGGAGCGTGGTGCTGGGCTCTGACTCAGTGCAACTCCAGACGGCCCGGTCATGAAGGTTATCTCTGGTGAGAGGTACTGTGTGCATGTGAGTGGATATTCCTGCCCATGCCAATTCTAGCTGAGACTCCTGCTGGCAAATGAAGTTTGCTATGAAGCCTCTCATGCCGAGGACCTCTCTACAAGCCCAGAAGATGAATCAGGTTTCCCTAGTTCTTTGACTTGGTAATGGCCATGCTTTGTATATACCATAAAGTGAAGGAATTTAACATTCATGCTGGAGATGTATGAACAGTCACTGTTTCTAAGCAAGGAAAACCTAGTTAAATTATTAAGCAAGTTTAGCACTTGTCATGAAGCAGTGCTATCTTAGAGGGAAAACAAACCAAAAAAAAAAATCCATGCTGAAACATGAAAATCATGCCACTGGCATGGTGTCAAGTGTTGTGTTCAGGTTGCCTGGGTGCCCTCAATATGAATTTTGAACTTCAATTTCATTAAATTTACTTCAAGTATAAGCTTCCCTCAAAACATCCTAGATTTATAACACTCATTTGGGGATAATTATATGTTTCTGTAATGTTTTTTAGCTTTACTTACTCAGTAATCTTCTTAAAGCTAATTTCTTGCTAATACTGTTTTTGTTTTTCCTTTTCTGTATATACTGCTATTGTTGGAATAGTGGCTTCTTGTTTGGATATAATTGATGTTCAGTCCATTGCCAGTGTATCTTGCTGCATATATTCCATGTTTGTTTCCTACAGGTCTGCTAAGGTTTGAACAACTTTTCAGCTGTTAAAGAGCTTGAAGTGCTCTTGAAAGATTTATTCGCAGTTCATTATTAACACTTCATTTACTCACAGCTTTCATTGTAAATCTCCCTGATAATACTGTTAGGGTATCTTACAGTACAGACAGTATTGCTCTAATAGCTGGTGTAAGCAGTTGGGAGTATTGCATTTCAGCTGATGTGGTTTGTTTTTGCATCTTAGTAGGAGCTTGTATTTATGTGGAGTTTTTTAGATTCCTATTGTAGTTATGTTAGTGTATCTACCTGTGCACATGAATACTTCATTTTGATATCAGATATTACTGTAGGAATTAAAATGGATTTAGCTGACTGTCCATTCTTCTTGTTTAGTAGAGAAAAGGAGAAACTAAGTGCATGATTTATTTCTAAATATTGGTTAAATCTTATGAAGAGATATCAAAGAATTAGGAGAGTGCTAATCAGTTTGTATGATAGCTTTCAAGGAAGCAAGAAAATAGTGCTGGGGAACATCCTTTTGTTACTTAAGTTCACACTTGCTAAAATAATAAAGAAAATGTAGGAGGAAACATGTGAGTCCGAAGGAAAAAGTTGGTCTACACGATGTCTGTCAGTTAAGGAGAAAAACAGGTCATGTGAGGCAAATCGAATAGCTTCCTCCTCTAGTACCACTGTGATTAAATTGGTTAATGACAGAGATGAAATATAAGTGAATATAAATATAGGTGGCCTGAAACATAAAAGCACTGCCAGTATGTCACAAGAATGATTTGTAACGATCTTTCATTTCATTGTTATATTAAAAAAGTCTGTTTCCTCCCAGAGTGTTCTTGGTGGTCACAGAAGAGTTTTATATAGTTTTGAAGAAACTTCAGATACACTATAACACACGTGTAGATTAAAAAAACCTCACTGAACAGATATAACTGAGAGCAAGAATGAATTTTTTTTAAGTTTTTTTTTTCTTTTTTCCTCATCTATGCAATACAGTTTTTATTATTGTGATTTAGCTTTTAACATGCATGTGCAGGTAACATTAAACCTCAACATTTTGCTTAAAATTCTACGAGTTGCTTGACATTTAAGTCTTGTAGCAACAAACTGAATTTATCATGCTGTGATTAGAAACAAGTGCAAATGCAGTTTATAGCATAAGAAAGTCAACACCACAATGTAATGCCGTGCAGCAGGCTACTTTTACATACTTGTAAAGGTAATACCTGATGTGTCCTGTCTGCGTCTTATGGTAATTGCTGGTAAATATGAATTTTTAATGCTGCCATCATGGTTGTTTTATGCCTTTATTTGAAAATCTGTCTTGAAGAACTACACTGCTAATAAATCATTTGATGCAGTGCCCAACAGGATGTTCTTAGAAAAAATTAGATTGAATTGATTTCAACTCAAATCCCATTAAATAGACAAAGCAGTGGCTGATGGATTATAAGAAAAGCTTGGTCATAAATGAACTGCTGGTTTGTATTCCCCATCTGCAACCCACAAGCAAAGTGATGACCAGAAAGACAAAAAGTTGTTGTTCGAGCCAGTTCAGACCCCCAAGAGCAGAATACCGCCTTTCATTCCCTTCACTGAAAGCCTCACTGGATGCAGATGTGCTGGCTTTGTTACACCTAGGTTACTCACTGTCTTTGGGCTGTATTCTTGGCTGATGAAAGTCAAGTTTATCCCTTCTTCACTCTCCTCAAAGTCCGTGGACATACCTTGATATATATATATATATATATGTATATAAATACATTACTGTTTTTTACTTTGTATGATACAGTATGTTCTTTTCAAAGTGTCAGAATGTCTGCCAGTATGTCTAGCAAAGTAGTGACTGCTTGAAGCACACAGAAGTAATGATTGGGTCATTTATAAAAAAACATTTATTTAGAATGGTCTGGAAGATAAAGGAAGGGGATACTTGAGCCGTGTTCTTGAAAAACAGTGAATGTACGTGTTGCAAACAGAGAACGACAAATTTAAGACAACTTTGTAGGACTGTGGCAGCATCTGGTGATTTAGAGCTAATGAGGCTATTTACCTCAATGTTTGGGTTTGCAACAGGAGATATCCAGGTTTGTAATGAAATGAGCGTGAAAGTGATGTACGTCCCTAACCAACAGCCAGCAGCCGCTGCTCTTTGACTGAATGTGCCTGGGAGACTGGGGTGGCATCGTTTTCATCTCAGTAGCCATGTAACGTGATGCAGTCCTGACATTTGATTTGTTGGGGACTATATGTAATCATTCAAAGCATACTTATTGGACTGTAATGGCTTCTTAAAACAGTGATGATTTGCAGCCTCCTCCTGTTAATTTAGTAATGAGCACAGAGTTAATCTAGTCCAGATTATGGTCGGTATTCTTCAAGTAAAAAGAATCCTTTTCAGATACGACTCAAGCAGAGGAAACCAATAATGTGCCTATTAAGGAGTATTTTCTACTAACATGAAGTTTAAGCACTTCGTGGTACAGTTTTCAAAGACAACTTGTCAGGTGGCAAAGGAATTATAAAGCACCTTTCACCGGAATGATCTTATTCACTTTTTAATTGGAGCTACTCAAAACCAGGTTGTACAAAACACTTCAAAATGAACAGCTCAGTCCTGTCAGAACAGAAGAAATAGACCATGCGACCTAAGAGTTTTGCTAAAATTATAGTCTAATTTGCCAATATTTTACTTTTCAACTAATGAGAAAATCTAACAGTTCCTGTTGCAGAAGCAGTTTAGGCATATATCACGTTGCCATTTACCCACAGGTAACTACTTGCAAAGATAGACTTCATATTTGCCTCTGCCTATGATATTTGCAGGGCTTTTCTTGAGCTTTTTTTAGAATGGCTGATAAACATGATAAAATTGTTGTTATTGTTGTGTCCTGTCCTCCCCCGTCTCTTTTTTACTCTCATTGATTTCATTTCAGAGAAAAACAAGTTTGTAGCATCAGCCGCCCAGCAAAGAACTGACATTAGAGTCCCATGAAGGAAAACATATGAGATTATTTAAAATAGCCAGTGGTGCAAATTTACAGAACAGAAACAAAGGATTGCTAGCAGGGATAGAAATAATCAGAACCTGTTAACTCCCAAGAGTGGATGGTTTGCACAATTAAAGAATAATATTTCAAAACTCAAGGAGAGGTGGATTTGGGTTGCTGCATTTCGAAGTTCTGTCCCTGCTAAACATATACTGTAATATGCTAAAATTTCATTAAACCGAGACACAGATGATTATGCAGAAATTCATTGGGGTGTAATTACTGTAATCCTCAAAATAACTGCCACGAGTCAGTTGGCAATCCTAGTTATTGAACTACAAATTGTGAAGGGAAAATATGCTATGATTTGAGACTGGCCACGCCGAATGTTCTGTCTGATAACACCTCAGTCTGCTGCTAATAATGTCCCTCCAAAGCCCTTCCATCCTCAAATTGCAGTGCTGAGAGGTAATAATGGGTATTTTGTGGAACGGGAGAGGTAGGTTCAGCCCAGAAATATTTGTGACCAGTCTGTATTTCCACCCCCAACAAACCTGTGGGAGCAGCTTAATGCTTGGCTCTGCTCATAAAGGGAAGAATTGGAGTCTGAAGGAATATTGCTTCTCTTCTTGATTGTTTGCCTATAGGTCGCGTGGAACTGTTTTGCTTTGTTTTCTCCAAATTGTTTTCTCCAAAATGTTTTCTCCAAACTCAAATGGCAACTTTCCTGAAGGTCGGCTTGCGAATCTCCGACCTCAGTGCCTCCCTACACACAAATCATCGCACATCCTGCTGCATCCCAGGTATTAGTTAGGTGATGCCCATCTGGAGTTGGAAAACACTGTTGCAGCAGCTGGATTATCTCAGTATTCTGGGGGAAAATAAATAAATAAAGCTAATTTAGGTGCACAGAACATGGAAGAGGGGCAGGTCAGAAGAAGCCACAGCTGGTACCTAAGTTTGTGCTGCATCCGGTGGGGCAGAGCTGCAGGGGCGCGGGCGGCAATGTGACTGGGGAGAAAGGAGAAGAAAATACAGCACCGAAGGCAACTTTAAAGAGTTGCTTGTTCAGCATACATTTTTTATTTTTAGTTTTAGTTTTTTAAGCGCCCATATGTAGGCGGATGCTTTGAAAATAGGACAGTGTGATGAGAATGACTGTTAATATTAAACGTATTAGGTAATAGCTTTGCATAAAGTTGAATTTGAAAAATGACTTTTTTTTCTTCCTTTATTTTGCAAGAGTCTTGTGATATATTATCATGATTGGTTTCAGTTAAGTACAGTTTGGAAACCCCTTATTGTTAAATCATTTCCTTCCCTTTTTATAGACTTCTTTTTCTCGCATCACCTGCCTCTCTGCGGGTAAATTCGCACGTAGCCAAGAAATGGTCCCGTCATTTTTAAAAGCCCTTCAGGAGGGAGGGAGAGCTAGAGAGAGATGCTCAGTCGGGAATGCTTTTGCACATTCAGCCTCTTCTGGCAGGTGGAACCCGCGGAACCTGACGTTTTCGAGAGCTGTGAAGCTCTGGGTAGCACTGATCCATTTTGTAGGGTACGTAATAACATCTTAATATACTTTCTGTTGGAAAATAAAAGCAGGAGAATTTTTCTGTCTGAATATATAATGTATGAATGACTGCTTTTGAGACACTGATACATAAATTATAGATAGCCTTTCAGATTCCGCACTATGTATTATTAATTAAAAACTAAAGATCTTCATCTACACCCAAGTTACACCCGGATATTTAGGCCACTGGAGAACATATTGCAGTGTTGCAGACTATGTAGCCCAGGCAGAACGCAATAAAATGCTGCCTTTTTGTCATTTATGGGTAGTGGTTCAGTACACAACATGCCCTGAACCTTCTCCTACTCGGAGTGGACAGCAGAGCTTTTGCTTTATGAAGAGGAGGCACGAACAAGAATGAACGGATGTTGTATTTTCTTTAAAATAGTAATAAAGAAAGAAATATTTATATCATGCTTTGCCTACATTATATAATTTCCCACATGGCACAGTGTGCTCCAGGAGATCTCTTTCTCTCTCCCTTTCCCTCCCTCTCTCTCTTCCCACCCCCTCTTTACGATAGATTTTAATGTTATTTGATGGGTGCTGTACTTGCCTGTTAGATTCTTTCTCACTTGGAGGCTTAGACAGTAAATGGTGAAGACAGTCAAAATTGTCTGATATTCCTAATAGCCGAGCCTCTGAAGTAAAATCAAAGAGATAAGAAAGCACGTAATCCCAGCAAGCCACAGTCTGTGGCGATTCCTTTTACGTTAAAACACAAACAGCCTATCTTAGATGACTAAAATGTTGGCTAGCAATTATAGATTCATATTAAAGAATGTATTTAGGGAATGTCCAGTGCTTGTGGGGTTTCTTGTAACCCGAAGAGGATGTGCTATAATTGACAAATAGTCTCAAATTCATCGTGTAAGGCAAAATATAATAAAAGCTGTTATCCAGCATGTCTACAGTCACAAATTTAACAGCTATCAGAATGTCTGCCCAAGTCTGCATGACACTTGAAAACATTATTTTAACTTGTTTTGCGTGGAGACCTACAGACAGTTGTGTGTTTGTTTACGTTGTATGAAGCAGTGATAAATTCTACAGTAATGTATGTTTTTGTGGTTTTTCACTTTTTCTGGCAGAATTGCTCATGCTGGGACCATTACACAGAAAAGGTACAAATCTCATACAAAAGGAACAGAACACAAATAAAGATAAATGCAAGCTACAAAACACAGCCTAGAATGAGAGCTTCACACATCCTGTAGCTCTTGCAGTGGAAACAGAGAAATTCTTCGAGGAGTGGACCTCCTTCAAAACCTGTACAGATCTGAGGTGCTTATTGTCTCACGAACCAGATCTTGTCACAGCCTCCTTAAGCAAAATTTCCAAAGACTCCAGGGGAGTTACCACAGCCAGACATAACTCCCTGAAGTGCATACATGTTAAATTAAAATTAGATTTGGAAGAAGATTCAGTGTGAGGGCTGGCAGGTTCAATCATTATTTCTTGTGTATGAAAAGTTTACGTTAATTAAAAGATTTTCTTTAAGGGATTTCACAGCACTGTAGAAATACCCAAATTTAATTTAAGGACAATGACAGAGTTTTTCAATCAACTTACGGAACAGAAGGAAAAGACCTTTCTGCAGTGTTTCTGACAACTGAACTTAGTGATAAAGGTTTTCAAAAGTCAATCTAAAAAAGAAAAGGGAAAGTTATGCATTAGCAAAATAAAAATCATAAGTAATCTCGCAGTACAGCTTGTGAATGTAAGTCTACATCCTCAGTGCACCTTGATGTCTTTAAGGATTTCACCTAGGGAACTGGTCTCGGGCAGTGAGAGTACCATCCACTTGTTTCCTTTTAGAGATGAGCAGGTAAGTGCCATGTGCTGGTGACCCAATCAAAGAACATTTCCTCCATTGTCTTTCTTGGAAGCAGCTGCCTTCCTGAGCTCCTCCTTATATGCAAGCATCTTGTTTTGAACTGGAGTCCACGTGGCAAACAGCCCTCAAGTGAATATTTGAATGAGTTTTTCTTTTTTCCTGCTGAATAATCCTGTGCATCCCTTGCAGAGATGAATGAAAACAAGAATAAAAACAGAAGGAGGGATTTGGGGCATGATGCTCTGTCAGCCTGCAGGGGGATGGCTGCTGGGACTTGTAGGTTGCCTAGCACTGCACCCATGTATTTGGCCAGTTGACAGCTGTTGGAACAGAAGGGCCCTAACTGGGCAAAACAAGCGGGTTTCTGAGGCCTGTCTCACCACCCAGCCCAAGCACAGCGGCTGCCTCCATCCCTCGAGGCTCTTCTCCCTTGTGCGTCACCTCCTTCGCTGCAGCCTCCTTCCCTGCCTCCCATACCAGCCATAGGGAAGAGGGCAAGGGGTGGGCTGTGCCAAGGTGAAAAAGGATGTGGCATTGTAGGGGATTGAAAAGCACTGGCCCTTCTTCCGTTTCCACGCTCTGGGAAGCCCACATCACCAGAAGCTGTTCTGGTCGTACCCTGTGAGGAACCCTCAGGGACACAGTGATTCAGAGCCACGCCACTGAGTCATAGTTCATCGAAAGTGACTTTCACGAAATACTTCTTGTGCATTTTCTAGCTAAGCAGGATGGCAGCAAGGTCAAAAGTTATGCTGATCCAAAGATTAATGGAAACACATCTGAAGTTCCAGTACTTAGAAGCAAGAAGTTTGGAAATGAGATTGAATCTGGGGCATTGAGTTTAGGACAAGACCTCAGATGCAGAGGATGGAAGGTACCTTTCACCTTTATTTTGAACCTCTGATGCCGTCAGGGACAATATTCTGGATGTTGAAAAAATCAGATTCAAAATTACAGTGCCTTTCTTTCCTGCTTCCCTGTGCTCCAGGGGAGAACAGAAGTTAGCTTTCCTCCTCTACCAGTCACAAATCATACATTCTTCCATCACTTCATACATGCAGGAATGCACACGAGTACTCCTGCATGTGAGAGCAATGGATACATCTCTCTCACCCACCTATTTTAGTATCCTATAAGCAAACAGATTATTCTATTTTCAGTCTCCTGTGCAGAGTTTTATGGTGCATGTGCAGATATGAAATCAAAGGATTCAGGCAATGCTGACATTCCCATCGTGTTCCCACGCCTCAGAATAAATTGTTGTGGTTTTTGTTAGCACACTGCAGTTCTGTGGGGCTTGCCTTTTGAATATACTGCTTCAAAGCAGGTTTTTGGAAATAGCTATTGTGGCAGCAGGATGCTGAGTGGTGTGTGGGCTGTGTGAAAGTGGCTCAGATGTGGAACTCCAGCATCATGGCTCACAGGGATTATCAAGCACCAAGCAAGCAATGCAATAAAAGCTGCAACGTGAAGGCAGACACTCTCTGACTTCCACGGAGCAGAAAACCAACGCTTGTTCCTCTGAGCCTTGTCACCCGTCACATTGTACAGAACAGGGAAGATGAGCTGTGGTGCACGGCAACTGTGTACAATGATGTATATTTGAAAATCCTCAAGGGTAGAGCCAGGTTGTTGTCACCAAAATGAGAATTATGGTGCACACAGAGCAGCCGTTTAGTCGTGTGTTTTTGTCTCTGGTTGTGGTGAGGGCTGCTTTAAGAGGAAGAATAGTGTCGAGGCAGACAGCCTAGGTGAAAGCCATGGTGCAATGTCTGTTTCCTAGTGTTTAACGAAAGCAGCTAGAAACGGAAGGTTTAGCTTCAAAAGCTAAGCAAGAGTAAACCTAAAACCAATGGCATACTTGTATTCCAGACAGCTGTTCTTTCTGGAATTTTGTAGTATTTTATTGATCTTTTCTCTCTTTTTGAAACCAGTGTAGTTAATCAAGTCCACTGAAACCAGTGGGAAGATTCTTATCAGCGTTAGTGGATATAGGATCAGTCCTTTAGACATGGAGCTACCTTTAGATGTAGAAGGATGCAAAACTCAATGTGGAAATATAGAAATATATGTATATACTTAAAGTGTTTATACACAGAGATATATGCATATATATAAGCTTAAAACATTTCTGAAGCAATTGCGTAGAGTGAATGCTATTTGCAGGACAGTGTATTTCATGGCAGTCATTTATTATGCCTTAATTGCAGTGCTGTTTGTGAGTAATTTGGTACCTTTCTTGCTATCTAACCCCGTGTGACACCACATATGCTACCTATTTCATATCCAGGCCACAGATATTCAGGTGTGTATACCTCGAATGTATTGTAGAGCCTTGTAACAAAGTGTTTTCCTCCTCTGTCTTTGATTAACTAAAATCTGGGCAGCTCAGGTTTGAAATACAGTAGAGGTTGTTTTTGTTGTTGGTGGTGGTGGTGGCTTTTTGTTTGTTTGTTTGTCGATTTTGCTTTAATTGACTCATTCCAAGGAAGTTTATATATTTATTTATTCCCTTGTGGGTGTAGAAAGTTGACACCATGTACGTAGATGTATGTATGTGTCTGTGGATACTACGCACAGGATTTTGTTACGCATACTGGTTGCATGTCTCTCTCCTGTTTATTCTTGAAAAATTGAAGAGGAAAGTGGTTTTGGGTTAAGCGGTTAGAATTATGTATATGGTAGACAATTATGTTTAAGCAGAGATCTAAAAATGAGATTGCAGGAAAGCTATAAATATTGGCCATATTTTGAAGTGAATAGACATAGCACTCCTTCCCACATCCAAAGCTGCCACTTTATATTTGGAAAGAAAAGTGATACCTTTATGCAGCACACGCATGCGTTTCCTTTGCTGAGTTACCTCCTTGTTCAGCGAAGACAGTAGTCTCGCAACTGTCCGTGCGGATTAAACTGAATGGAAAAACTCCTGTATTTTTTAAATGGAGCAGGCCTGTTCCCATTATCAGGATGTTGCAATGGAGCCCAGCAGATGTTCTGCCAACAGAACAGTGCAGCTCACTTGGACATTCTTGTATGAACACCAAAAATACATTCGATACATATGCATACTACCATTTGATATTAAAACATAACACATTGAACTATTTAGTCTGCAGGTGGTGCAAAGGTTTTCTCTTGTCTGAGGAGTCAGAAACTCCTACAGAAACTCCAGGCCGAGTCCTGAGCCACCGACACAATTTGTAACGTGAACCTACTGCAGGCCTTGGGAGATAATCTGATTATTCAGACAGAGCAGGTACCAAAGAATATGAAATTGAAGCTCCAAGTTAATACATTTTTCAATTAACTTCTTGCTGTTTTTTTCCTTTTTGAGCAGCATTGCTTTTTATTTGAGTGAGTTGTATGTCCACAGGAAGGCAGATGGGTACAGATCCTGACCTATGTTATACGGTAGGTGGGACACCGTGAGATGACATTTCAGTGCCTTATTTAGTGCAGGGCAGAGGACAAAAAGACCTTGTAACACATGGTAACCTTGCAAAGAAGAGTCTGGGTGAAGAGTCACAGATGCCTCACTGCAAAGTAGCCATGATGCCAGCTCCAAAATGCGTGGGCTTGTACTCAGGTGATTTAGGGCCCTTAAAATATCTCCTTTCATCATCACGTTTTTCTGAGTACTTTCATTACATGGATTAGGACAGTAAGAGCTGAAGTTACCACAGACTTCTCTGAATCAAGTCTTTTGTCTGATCTGAACAATAAAAGGTCTTCCGATGGAGCAAGTGAAATGCTCACTGCAAAGCCCCTACCTGCTTTTTGTTTTCTGTGAAGTTTTTGAGTGCTTTTCCTCCGTTTGTGCCTGGGACACTTGAAATGTCCATCAGAAAAGTCAGGAACTTCTGTTTCTTTAGAAATGAGAACTGAGATTCTCACTGAATGTACTGACTGCAGTGCCTGAACCACAAGAAAAAATATCAAATACTATGAGATTTTCCAATAACACAGCGAATTGGCTAAGTTGCAGAAGCAATTAAAGAGAGGCACTGCATAAGGGATGTCTTACAGTTAATATGAGGTAATATAGGGCTTTTTTGTTTTTATTTTTATTTTTTTTTTTGTAATAGAAGAATCTTAGCTCTCTGCACTACTCCTTATGCCAATCTATGCTGTTGTAGGTGGTGAGAAAATGAAGAATTATGCTTGAAATTACCATTTCCTAACAGATTGAAACTCATAACTGGCAAACTTGCCCATTCATAGCAGCTATTTCTTCAAAAGTGTAGGAATGAGAAACCAAACCTTTCAATTTTTTATGACCTGTGGCAATTTTTCAAATTACATGAGACAGTCATAGTGCAGGATGACATTGGGGAAGATACATAAAGGACACGAGCACTTATCAAAATAGTGCAAGCAAGCACAATTTCATGGCAGCCTACCAGCAGCTGGAGTCAAAGGTGTAAGTGAAGACATTTGACTCTAAAATGCCCCAGTACTTTCATCCCCACTAATTGTCAGGCCCAAGATCAACATCTTTTGACTCCTGCCACGTGTACAATGGCTGTCGGACAGAGCAGAGACCATAGCCTGGCTGTAGGGCTCATTAGAGCTTAATTGTCCTCTCCGGAAAGCAGGGAGGCAGCACATGGCCCTATGTTCGTTTGCATCTGTTTGCATCTGTTGCATCTGTTGCAGCCAGGAAGCATAACCCTATGGGCACCAAAGCTGTAGTTGGAGAAGCCAGCAGGCCTCCCTGTTGAGGTGTCAGAAGCCACCAATAATTTCACCAGCAGAAGCTGTGCAATTGTTGAACTCAAGATGCAGACATCTCGCATACACATTATCCCCACTGTTTCTTTTTTCACCACTGCACTTAGTTTCTGATCAGTCTGATTACCTGGAGTAGATGGATTCTGTTCCTGACCCCCTGACATTTGCTTCTCTTTCCCTTTCGTCCTTCATCTCTTGCCCATCTTCCCCACTTTCCTTTTGATCTTTTTTAATTTGCAGGTCTTGCAGGAAAATACACAGTTACCACCATAACAACATCAATATTATTAGAGAGAGGTGTCTTTGATCTTTTTTCCAATAAAGTCAACGCAGAAAACTTCTAATTTGTGCTGAAGGGGTGTTCCACACATCTTGCCACTTTAATGAACTTCAACTCGGCGTTTTACAGTCTTGTTTAAGAGATCACTGAAAACATTTCGAATGCTACCACTACAAAAACAAGGTATCAGAAAGGACAGCGCTCTTCAGAGGGACAAATCCAAGCAGTGGCTGGTGAAAGTTGCAAATTTGTTCTCAGGGCATGTTCAGTTCTCCTACCGTTAGAATAATCAGAAGTATTTGCTGTCGTTCATAAAGACATTTGTTGAAGCAATATCAAATATTTGGAGAAGCACAAGTACAGAAGGTCTGTTGCTTTATTTCATATTAATTATAGCCACATTGTCTATATTTGTGCAAACACAAAATGAGAAAATTCCTTTTCTGAAATGACTTCTGCTGTAAGCAGATTAGGTCCCACACAGACAGAACAGAAACAGGAATATAATGGAATAAATGTTATAAATTATTGTTTTCCTATTTTACTCTTGTTTTATATAAATCTTAACTAGTTAGCTATTTACTGTCCCCTTTCCCATGTTATTACTGCAACCTTTTTCAATGTCTTCATTCCCTTTGAATATCTTCCTATCTTTTCAACAGCAAAGCATCAAACTAATGTCACATTAAGCCTGGTTTCTATGTGAAATGTTTCTGTGAAATCTTATAAAGACTTCACTTATCCTCTTTAGTCCCTGTATAAATAGCATAGCCATTTTTTCCTTTGTCAATCTTACAGTCTTTCTGCAATTTTTGAAGCTGTGCAGGCTCCCTCTGGTGGTCAACTACCACTGGCAAGCTCAGAAATATTTTCGGTAACGGGGAGGTAGATTGTAGGAGTTTAATAGGGAGATTAATTCTTACATTTTGCTCTTTATTTATGTGGATTATCATTAACAATGTAAGTTAATATAAACATAGAAATATAGTTGTATTAAGTAATAAGTATACATAAATATAGAAGTGTAAAACTAAATTTGTCATGATACTCTAACAGTCTTCTAAGTAAAGACTACTATTTCATTTACAAATATTTTGGTACCTTAGTTGCTAATGTGCAAACCAAGCACTGTTTCTTCCTTTCAAAGACTGCAAGAAAAGGAAAGTTCCTTTTAGCAGAATTTATCATCAGGCAATGATATCAGGGCTGAATAAGAAACAATCGTCTTGCCCCCGTTTCCATCTTTCCAGATGCTGTTCTCACTTCTTTTCCATTTGTGATTTAGTCCTCCAAGGCTGGAATGGTTAGAGAGTTTGGCCATTCATCCGTCATATCAGCAGGTTTGAGCTTTTGTCATTCCCTGTATTGCAGCTGTGTGGATCACATGCAAACCTTTTTTCTCTTCCCTTCTTGGGGGGGCAGTTTGCAGTACATATAAGACACGCATCATAAAGCCAAGCATAGCTGTGTTGCCCATTTTCCTGATAAAGATATCAGGCTTTGTTTATTAAAAAAAAAAAAGAAGCGCATCTTGAATGCTTTTATTTCTATAAGGCATTTTTCAATATTTTGTTATTTTTATCTTGAGTTATGTGAGTTTTAACAGCACAGTTCAAAGACTGAATGTGAACTGTGAACCATTTCTTCAGTTATTTTTTTAGGCTAATCCAGTGCCAACTAAAATCAGTGAAAGCCATGGACTTCATCAGAGGTAAATCTGGCTCTTAATTTACTTGCATTCAGAACATAAAAGATAAAAAATCACCTCTCTTCATGGCCTGAGCTGGCCAAGTGCACCTCAAAACAGACCTTCTCACAGAAAAGATGTGTTTGATGGGTCCTCAGTGGAATAACACCACTCATGGCTCAGCCATGGAAACAAGTCTGTAGGGACTGGATGGCAGAAGAAACCCAACTAGTTGCTCTTTACAAAACATCCCAGTTTTAAGCCAACAGCTGTGTTCTTCACCCCACTCTCCCTGTCTACTGTGTGTTGCAAAGCCATGTTGCAATGTCTTCAGAAGCAGGCCGTTCGACCAAAACCACTGCGGCCACAGCTGCAAGCATGTACTGCCAAATAGGACACACGCGCTCTAGCTATTTGCCATTATTTTGCTGGTGTATGCCTGTCAGTGGCAAATGCATAGCTGAGCAGGGCTGCAATACCACGCTTCATTCTGAGGCAGCTGAAGAACAGTCAGAGCCACCCTCCACCTTGCGAAGCCTTCCTGAGAAGGAAATAGGGGGTCTTGTGTGTTCTCTCTGCACGCTGGGAGACAGCTGGGGTCAAGCAGGGAGAATCACTGCAACAACTCAGCAACTTGGTCATCGTTTATTTAGATGATCAGGGACTTAGGGCTTGCTTGGATGCGTGAAGGTAGAAAGATTTCTTCCATGCTGCATCTCCTTCACATGAATATACTTGGCAGACAAGGACATTTGAAGTACCTCTCTATGGATTTGACACAACTTGGCCCTACAGCCAGAAGAAAAGTTGTCGTTTCAACTACAGGGAACAGTGCACACTGTTTGGGAAGGCAAATTCAGCTGACTGTACACATAATCCCACTGGTTTTGGCCACTGTGCCCCTTCAGCAAGAGATAGGATTGAAGGAGACACTATACCGTCATCTAGAAAAGTGAAAGACAAAAAAAAGTGCCAATTGCCTCTTTGCAATTATCTAGTATAGGGCATAAAATCCTTAATTTCTTACACTGTATTACACAAGTGATCTGAAAGCACATTTTGCCTTTGTGTACATTGATACTTCACCGAGTTCATTGGTGAAATGATGCCAAAATTCTGACTGTGGCTAATCAAACTGAGCTAAGAACTGATCATAAGCCAGACTGAGCAATTCTGAGGTTTTCTGAAGTATTCTTGAAAAGAAATCCCAGGAAAAAATAATTGACAGAATATATCTGACATTTTCTTTGAGTATGTGCATGCTGTACTGTTTCTGTAATGTGTCTAGATATTCCTTATGAAAATTCTGCTTAGCTCCCAGACTCCTTTTGAATTAAGCAGGGAGAATTAAACAGGCAGACCTAGAACTATATTGTTTTTAGAATTCTGATTCGTATTTAAGCATGGGAAATATTTTTTTTTGGTTTACAAGGATGCAATAACATTGCTAAAGATCTTAGCATATGTTGACTGAGATTTTTTTTTTTGTTTCTGAGCATGTTAAAAGGTCTCTGGTCAGTTCCCCGACTACTTTGAAAAGAGAAGATTCTATGAAGCCAATAAGGCTCCAGTGTGTCCAGCCATGTCGAGAATGAAGGAAAAACTTCCCTTAAAACAAAGGAGGCAACTACTCTTTGTGGCAAAGGACCATCTTTGACATTCATGAACATGTTCCTATACCCATGGGAAGTCTGATCCACATGTCTAAATCATTCAGGTGACTTCTTCCAATTATTTCAACAGCTTTTGGATAGATCCTCAATTTCCTCAATGGGATTTACATTTTCACAGTAACAGATCCCCAGGCTTTCAATAGTCTATCGGGAAAAGTATAATCTAATATATTTACTTCAATTTGCAAAAGTTTCAAAGAAACAGGCTATGAACTCTGGAAAACTATTGAGCTAAGGACCACCTGTATTCTGTTTGTAGCTCCTAGGTCCACAAAATTTCATCTTGTAGGAAAATGAGCTGTTTGCCATAGCCAAACTATTGGAATCTGAATATGGTCCACAGACCTTAGCCAATTCAGAAGTGAATATACCCAGTAAACTTGAAAGTCTCTTCCACATGCCAACAGGAAAAAGAGATCACAGTGAAGGATTTTATTTAATTCATACTGTTTATGAGAGTGAATGCTGTAAGTTCCAGCTCAGCGAGGTGCGGTAACTTATCTTACCTCTCTTGCAACGCACATCAAATTCAAATCAGAGTCTAGGTAGAGTGGGCATGTCTTCTCTGATAATCTAATATAAAGGTAGTTCTCAGTGGAGATTAGAAAACCTATATACAATTTATAGAGAAGGATATCTCTCTTCTTATCTAAACTATATAAAAACCTTTCTTAAGGAAACCCTGTGTGTGGCCATAGTTGTTCACTCTGCGAGCAGAGATGTAGAAAGAAGAAAGCAGGGGAAGTCACATCAAAAGCATCAGGAACAGCAGGAGAACTGAGACAGTTTTTGAAACTAGTTTCGTACACTCATTTCTTTTTTAATTGCTTTGATCTTTTGAAAAGTCCATGTTAAGCACTGAGAAAGTGGAAGACAGAACACTCACATTGCTGCTTGAATTCAGCTGCTGTACTGGAGCTGAAATAGACGAACATTTCTTTTTTTTTGGTGTGCAGACTTTATTAACAGAAGAGCAAGAAAAAGTAGATTTTAATATATTTTTATTAGAACATTAGAACATTAGATATTGCGTTTTAGGCGGTGTCATGAAAGGTGATTTTTCTGACTACTTTTGTGATCGGTTAGGAATATGGGCTGTTTGGGAATATAAGAGCGGGGATGAGAAAGGGATATAAATGCTATGCTGTACTGGCCCAGTAGTATTTTCTCAGTCAGTGTACCGTAAGAGCACCAGCTGGCTGTTAGTGGCATGTGGAAAAGCACCTCTGGGTGCTGCACAGTCTCTGGATTGGTGCAGGAGAACACTTGGTTGAGCAGCTTTTGGTTGAGAGTATTTCTGTGGAGGGACTGAGCTGATGTATGGAAACTCCAAAACATCATTTACCAAAAATAATTGCTCTCGGGGTGATTTGATGCTTGTTTGCTCTGCTTTTTCCTATAGCCAGGACTTCATCCTTCCCTGAATGAACATTGTATGACAGGAAGGAAAAGGTGTCACCTATGAGGCAGAGCAATGTTTATTATAGGGAAGGGAGGCTCCTTTATTATTGGTCCCCTTTATTATAGGGAAAGGAAGGGACCAGGGCTCTAGTCCCTCTGCCCAGAATTCTGTATTATCTAATAGCTGTTGTATAGAAAACTGCAAAAATGGTCTTTTCAGCATGGACTGGGCCTGTAACTGCTGTGGGATTGCATTTGGTCTATGTTCTCTTTCTGTGTTTTGGAGACGTGGCACCACGCAGAAAGTAGTTGACAGCACAAGTGCCAGGAGCTGACAACAGCACGGTAGTCAGGGCACTCTTAGGAGATGGGGACATCTGACAAACATTTCAGGCACATTCAGCAGCACTTGTGTCAAAATAATGTAGAAGACAATCACTACATTTCCCACGCACAATAAGACAAAGGTGGGAGAGAAGGCTGAAGAGGTGTGTACCATTCAGTGATGACGGGCTTTGGCATTTTCATAAAGGAGAGCTTTTGGCACTGACAGCAGTGAAAGGTCAAAGGCTCTGGAGTTTGTTGACAGACAGCTAGGTTTCAGGACTGTGGTTTTAGCTATATGCTCCTAAATTCTGTTTATAGGCACCTTAGTCAACTAAATCTCTTTTATTTGGTATACAACCCTTTCTCTCCTTTGGCTTCCTGCGATGTCTACCCTCTCCTTCCATGCTGAAAGGGACGTTGCTTACTTACTCCCTGGAAAACACACTGGCATGGCAGCAGGGACAGTAACTAGCCAGGTAGTCATGAAGGAATGTAACATAAAAGCTCTCTGATTATGGCATCTCTATGCCCACAGTAGGCAGTTTAATTTTTTGAATGGTGTGTCCTAGGAGTTTAAGGCAATGGACTTGAATTAATGTCAATAAAAGCCTAGAAATTTGAGCAGAAGTATCAGGCAGATGGTACTTTGTCAAGACTCATCATAATAGCCTTACAGTGCACTTCATACAGAAATTAATAATCATTGAAAATCTTTATCCCACTGCCCCAGTGTGAAGACATTTCTGCATCAGCTGAAAAACTGCTGTTTTCAAATGTCGAGCACTGGCTGAAATAATATAACCATTTGTTGTGGTTTAACCCGGCTGGCAGCTAAACACCACACAGCCGTTCGCTCACCCTCCCCCCTCCCTCTCTGGGATGGGGGGAGAGAAACGGGAAAGTGAAGCCTGTGAGTTGAGATAAAGACAGTTTATTAAGACAGGAAAATAATAATAACAATAATAATAATAATAGTGATAATGGTAATAGTATTAACAATAATAATGTGTAAGAAAACAAGTGATGCACAATGCAATTGCTCACCACCCGCTGACCGATGCCCAGCCTAACCCCGAGCAGCCGGCCCCCCCACCCCGGCCAGCCACCCCTATATATTGTTTAGCATGACGCCAGATGGTATGGAATACCCCTTTGGCCAGTTTGGGTCAGCTGTCCTGGGTCTGTCCCCTCCCAGCTCCTGCTGCACCCCCAGCCTGCTCGCTGGCAGGACAGAGCAAGAAGCCGAAAAGTCCTTGGCCTGGTGTAAACACTGCTCTGCAACAATTAAAACATCAGCATGTTATCAGCGCTCTTCTCATCCTAATCCAAAACATAGCACCCTACCAGCTACTATGAGCTACTTAACTCTGTCCTAACTGGAACCAGGACAGATATCCACCCCTTATTCCATACCATTTATGTCATGCTCAGGTTACACTCTGTCCAATACATTCTAATTAATCACCATTTTCATCTATGATATATAGCAATCATGGTAGTGATGACATACATTATTATATAATAATTAACATACTACAATTCAACTCATGGGCTATTCTCACCCAGTATCAAATCCCCTTGAGGTACACACCGGACCTCCCCATTCTTTTGCATTACCCACCAAGTGCATCCAGGTCCCTGAGCAAAAGCAATTCCACGAATGGGTTTGCCTTTTCCTGAGGCAGGAGTAGCCCAGACTGTTTTACCCAGCATGTTTCTTACGTGCACTACAGGAACTTTATCCCCTTCTACAGTGCGTAACAGGTTTGATTGGGCAGGTCCAGCTCGGTTGGCAGATCCCCTGGTATTGACTAACCAGGTGGCCTTTGCCAAATGTGTATCCCAATTTTTGAATGTCCCAGCACCCATTGCTTTCAGTGTAGTCTTCAACAGTCCATTGTATCGTTCAACTTTTCCAGAGGCTGGTGCATGATAGGGGATGTGATACACCCACTCAATACCATGTTCTTTGGCCCAAGTGTCTATAAGGTTGTTTCGGAAATGAGTCCCGTTGTCTGACTCAATTCTCTCTGGGGTGCCATGTCGCCATAAGACTTGCTTTTCAAGGCCCAGGATAGTGTTCCGGGCGGTGGCATGGGGCACAGGATATGTTTCCAGCCATCCGGTGGTTGCTTCCACCATTGTAAGTACGTGGCGCTTGCCGTTGCGGGTTTGAGGGAGTGTGATGTAATCAATCTGCCAGGCCTCTCCATATTTATATTTCAGCCATCGTCCTCCATACCAAAGAGGTTTTGACCGTTTGGCTTGCTTGATTGCAGCACATGTTTCACAGTCATGAATAACCTGTGCTATAGTGTCCATGGTCAGGTCCACCCCTCGATCACGAGCCCATCTGTAGGTTGCATCTCTACCTTGATGGCCTGAGGTGTCATGGGCCCATCGGGCTATAAATAATTCACCTTTATGTTGCCAGTCCAGGTCCACCTGAGCCACTTCAATCTTAGCAGCCTGATCCACCTGCTGGTTGTTTTGGTGTTCTTCAGTAGCCCGATTCTTGGGCACATGAGCATCTACATGGCGTACCTTTACAACCAGGTTCTCTACCCGGGCAGCAATATCTTGCCACAATGCCGCAGCCCAGATGGGCTTGCCCCTGCGCTGCCAGTTGTTCTGCTTCCATTGCTGTAACCACCCCCACAGGGCATTTGCTACCATCCATGAATCAGTATAGAGATAGAGAACTGGCCACTTTTCTCGTTCAGCAATATCTAAAGCCAGCTGAATGGCTTTTACTTCTGCAAACTGACTCGATTCACCTTCTCCCTCAGCAGCTTCTGCAACTCGTCGTGTAGGACTCCATACAGCAGCTTTCCATCTCCGATGCTTTCCCACAATACGACAGGACCCGTCAGTGAACAAGGCATATTTCTTCTCATTTTCCGGTAGCTTGTTGTACAGGGGGGCTTCTTCAGCACGAACCACCTCCTCCTCTGGTGATATCCCAAAGTATTTGCCTTCTGGCCAGTCCATAATCACCTCCAAGATTCCTGGGCGACTGGGGTTTCCTATTCGAGCCCGCTGAGTAATCAGTGCAACCCACTTGCTCCATGTAGCATCAGTTGCATGATGCGTAGAGGGGACCCTTCCTTTGAACATCCAGCCTAGTACCGGCAGTCGGGGTGCCAGGAGGAGCTGCGCTTCAGTACCGACCACTTCCGAAGCAGATCGAACTCCTTCATATGCTGCCAATATCTCCTTTTCAGTTGGAGTATAGCGGGCTTCAGATCCTCTGTATCCCCGACTCCAAAACCCCAGGGGTCGACCTCGAGTTTCCCCAGGTTCTTTCTGCCAGAGGCTCCAGGTGGGACCATTCTCTCCGGCTGCGGTGTAGAGCACATTCTTTACATCTGGTCCTGTTCGGACTGGCCCGAGGGCTACTGCATGAACTATTTCCTGCTTAATTTGTTCAAAGGCTTGTCGTTGCTCAGGGCCCCATTCAAAAGCATTCTTCTTACGGGTTACTTGGTAGAGCGGGTTTACAATCAGACTGTAATTTGGAATATGCATTCTCCAAAACCCCACGACACCTAGGAAAGTTTGTGTTTCTTTTTTGCTAGTTGGTGGAGACATAGCTGTTATTTTGTTGATCACATCCATTGGGATTTGACGGCGTCCATCTTGCCATTTTATTCCTAAAAACTGGATCTCTCGTGCAGGTCCTTTAACTTTATTCTGTTTTATGGCAAAACCGGCCTTCAGAAGGATTTGGACTATTTTCTTCCCTTTCTCGAAAACTTCTTCTGCAGTGTCACCCCACACAATGATGTCATCGATGTACTGCAGGTGTTCAGGAGCTTCCCCCTGCTCCAGCGCAGACTGGATCAGTCCATGGCAAATGGTAGGGCTGTGTTTCCACCCCTGGGGCAGCCGATTCCAAGTATATTGGACTCCCCTCCAAGTGAAAGCAAACTGTGGCCTGCACTGTGCTGCTAGAGGGATGGAGAAAAATGCATTAGCGATATCAATTGTGGCATACCACTTGGCTGCCTTTGATTCCAGTTCATACTGGAGTTCTAGCATGTCCGGCACTGCAGCACTCAGTGGTGGCGTGACTTCGTTCAGGCCACGATAGTCCACTGTTAGTCTCCACTCACCATTAGACTTTCGCACTGGCCATATGGGACTATTAAAAGGTGAATGAGTCTTGCTGATCACTCCTTGGCTCTCCAGTTGACGAATTAGCTTATGGATGGGACTCAGGGAGTCTCGGTTGGTGCGATATTGCCGCCGGTGCACAGTTGTGGTAGCGATCGGCACTTGCTGTTCTTCAACCCTCAGCAACCCCACAACAGAAGGGTCCTCTGAGAGACCAGGCAAGGTAGACAACTGTTTAATGTCCTCTGTCTCCAAAGCAGCTATGCCAAAAGCCCAGCGGAACCCTTTTGGGTCCTTGAAATATCCTCTTCTAAGATAGTCTATGCCAAGGATGCACGGAGCATCTGGGCCAGTCACAATACGGTGCTTTTGCCACTCATTACCGGTTAGACTCACTTCAGCCTCCAATACAGTTAACTGCTGGGATCCCCCCGTCACACCATAAATACAGATGGGCTCTGGCCCTTTATAGCTTGATGGCATTAGAGTACATTGTGCACCGGTGTCTACCAAAGCCTTATACTTCTGTGCGTCTGACGTGCCAGGCCATCGAATCCACACAGTCCAATAAACTCGATTGTCCCTTTCCTCCCCCTGGCTGGAGGCAGGGCCCCTCTAGTCCTGGTCAGAATCTTCATTTCTGTGTTTAAAGGACTGCCTGCTGGAAGTTGGAGCAGCAAACCTTTCAGAGAACTCCTTTTTCCCAATTGTTTTCCTTTGCAATTCACGTACCCGTGCCTCTAGGGTCGCAGTAGATTTTCCATCCCATTTTCTCATGTCCTCTCCATGGTCACGTAGGTAAAACCACAGGGTGGCGCGGTGTGTGTGCCCACCATATTGTCTTCCTTGCATAGATGAACGTTTACCCCTAATAGCTGAGACACTGGTTTGTACAGGTGGGGAGGAAAATAAACTCTCTTTAAGTTGGTGGATCTCTTCAGAAAGTTTCTCCAAGGTATTCTCTTTTAGCTGGTGAACACTAGTTCGTTCAGGTGAAGGGGAAGATAATCTTTCTTCAAGTTGGTGGATCTTTTCAGAAAGTTTCTCCAAAGCATTCTCTTTTAGCTGGTGGACACTGGTTCGTTCAGGTGAAGGGGAAGATAATCTTTCTTCAAGTTGGTGGATCTTTTCAGAAAGTTTCTCCAAAGCATTCTCTTTTAGCTGGTGGACACTGGTTCGTTCAGGTGAAGGGGAAGATAATCTTTCTTCAAGTTGGTGGATCTTTTCAGAAAGTTTCTCTAAAGCATTCTCTTTTAGCTGGTGGACACTGGTTCGTTCAGGTGGAGGGGAAGATAAATTCTCTTTAAGTTGGTGGACCTCTTCAGAGAGTTTCTCCACAGCTGAGACACAGGCCTTTAGGGAAGAGGAGAGATTTCCTTCGTACTGCCGGAGTATTTTAGTCACTTCATTCACTGTGGGATTCTCCTCCGTTTTCCAGGTTAGTATTGCCAATGAGTTGGCATATGATGGTGGGGCACTCCGTACAAACTTCCGCCACATGGGTGGTGTACACTGGACTGCATCTGGATCTGCGGATGTTTGTGCGTCATCTAGGTCCTTATAAATTACTTCCCGTACGGCCAATTCCCTCAGGTACTGAATTCCCTTCTCCATGGTGGTCCATTTGCTTGGTAAACATACAAGTTCTTCCTTGAAGAGATACCTTTCCTTCACAGCTGACAGGAGACGCCTCCAGAGGCTGCGAGATTGTGCTCCATCTCCAATTGCTTTGTCAATGCATGCGTCCCTAGCAAGGGATCCCAGCCGCCTGGCTTCCTTGCCCTCCAATTCCACATAATTGGCTCCCGTGTCCCAGCACCGGAGCAGCCAGGTGACAAGCTGCTCGCCTATACAGCGACCAAAATCTTTTCGCACATCTCGTAGCTCACGCTGGTATAGAGTCCGGGTAATTACTGTTGATTTTCCGACATCCTCATCCTCATCTTCAGTCTCCTGCACCTTTGATGGCTGGTATGGAGTCCGGGTAGTTACTGTTGATTTTTCGCCATCCTCATCCTCATCTTCAGTCTCCTGCACCTTTGATGGCCCAGCCTCGTCTTCACTTCGCCCAGACTTAGCAGAAGACTGTCTGCGTTTTAAACGACCTGAGCCTCTATACCATTTTTTCACCTTGTCTACAGGGGCAACTTGCACTGCTACAGCTCGTTTCTCTGACCCAGCCACAGGGTCTGCCACAGGGGTTGGAATACCCTCTGCGGGGTCAACTTGCACTGCTACAGCTCGTTTCTCTGACCCAGACACAGGGTCTGCCACAGGGCTTGGAATACACTCTGCGGGGTCAACTTGCACTGCTACAGCTCGTTTCTCTGACCCAGACACAGGGTCTGCCACAGGGGTTGGGATACCCTCTGCGGGGTCAACTTGCACTGCTACAGCTCGTTTCTCTGACCCAGCCACAGGAGTGGGAGCAGCTGCACGAGCTGGGGCAGCTGCAGGAGCTGGGGCAGCTGCAGGAGCTGGAGCGGCTGCAGGGGCTGGAGCTGGAGCGGCTGCAGGAGCCGGAACGGCTGCAGGAGCTGGAGCTGGAGCAGCTGCAGGAGCTGGAGCGGCTGCAGGAGCTGGAGCTGGAGTAGCTGCAGGAGCTGGAGCTGGAGCGGCTGCAGGAGCTGGAGCGGCTGCAGGAGCTGGAACTGGAACGGCTGCAGGAGCTGGAGCTGGAGTAGCTGCAGGAGCTGGAGCGGCTGCAGGAGCTGGAGCTGGAGCGGCTGCAGGAGCTGGAGCGGCTGCAGGAGCTGGAGCTGGAGTAGCTGCAGGAGCTGGAACTGGAGCGGCTGCAGGAGCTGGAGCGGCTGCAGGAGCTGGAGCTGGAGTAGCTGCAGGAGCTGGAACTGGAGCGGCTGCAGGAGCTGGAGCTGGAGCTGGAGCGGCTGCAGGAGCTGGAGCTGGAGTAGCTGCAGGAGCTGGAACTGGAGCGGCTGCAGGAGCTGGAGCGGCTGCAGGAGCTGGAGCTGGAGTAGCTGCAGGAGCTGGAGCTGGAGCGGCTGCAGGAGCTGGAGCTGGAGCGGCTGCAGGAGCTGGAACTGGAGCGGCTGCAGGAGCTGCAGCTGGAGTAGCTGCAGGAGCTGGAACTGGAGCGGCTGCAGGAGCTGGAGCTAGGTTGCTAATAACATCAATTGCAGCTCGATAGGCACAAGCCAGACCCCAGCACGCTACAGTGATTTGTGTCACTTTGGAACTGCCAGAGTCATGACACCTTTTTTTCAAGCATTCTGCCAGCTTTTTAGGATTTTGCAGTTGTTCAGGGGTGAATGTCCAAAACACTGGAGGTGACCACTGCTCTAGAAACCTGCCCATATCCTCCCACACTCCCTGCCACTCGCAACTATCCCGCCTCAAGACAGATCTCCGGATGAGATTCCTAAGTAGTTGTTTAACCCTCCACAAAATCTGAAGCGCATTCAGGAGACATAACAACAAGAGCAGGCTGGTCTGAGTATCCCAAGGATATTCAACATCTTGGAGAACCACCGTAACTAGCTCGGGGGATAAGAGGGTGGTGAAGGAGAAAGGGAGAGTGAACAGGTAGGGAAACATGTCTTCCCCTGTCCCCTTCACAGATTGGCTCCCTAACGAAAACAGGCAATAGGTGTAATTGCTAATAGTTTCCGAGATATGGGTTCCAAAGTATAGAGTCGACGTCAGTGCTGAGTACAAATACCAGGTTAAAGTCGTGACCAGATATCTCATCATTTCATAAGCCATTGTTACACCGCACAGTACCATAACAATCTTAAACCAGGGCCCGGAAAGGATAAACAGTGCAACAGGGAGCACATACAGAAAGTAACGCACCATAAAACTCAATTTGGAATACAGGTACAGCAGACTGGAGATTAAGGCAATCAACATCGTGACTAGCAACTATTAAGCAGGTCCAATACTTATACCAATTTTAGTTTAACACACTCTGGTCAGATTTGTCGATATCTCAACCCTTCGGGCCCCACGTTGGGCGCCAAAAAGACTGTTGTGGTTTAACCCGGCTGGCAGCTAAACACCACACAGCCGTTCGCTCACCCTCCCCCCTCTCTCTCTGGGATGGGGGAGAGAAACGGGAAAGTGAAGCCAGTGAGTTGAGATAAAGACAGTTTATTAAGACAGGAAAATAATAATAACAATAATAATAATAATAGTGATAATGGTAATAGTATTAACAATAATAATGTGTAAGAAAACAAGTGATGCACAATGCAATTGCTCACCACCCGCTGACCGATGCCCAGCCTCTTCCCGAGCAGCCGGCCCCCCCACCCCGGCCAGCCACCCCTATATATTGTTTAGCATGATGCCAGATGGTATGGAATACCCCTTTGGCCAGTTTGGGTCAGCTGTCCTGGGTCTGTCCCCTCCCAGCTCCTGCTGCACCCCCAGCCTGCTCGCTGGCAGGACAGAGCAAGAAGCCGAAAAGTCCTTGGCCTGGTGTAAACACTGCTCTGCAACAATTAAAACATCAGCATGTTATCAGCGCTCTTCTCATCCTAATCCAAAACATAGCACCCTACCAGCTACTATGAGCTACTTAACTCTGTCCTAACTGGAACCAGGACACCATTCAACATATTTTTAGGTTGTTGCAGGGACCCGTAAATCACAGCTCATGGATCATGTGGATTTCTTACTACAATCACAACCTTTTCACTTGATATAAATCCTCCAACCACATGGTTCCTGGCCAAAGCCACAGAGAACGCGTGAGCCAGGCTTAACATGCAAAAGTTATGAAGGATCCAGTTTCTCTCTTTAGGGAATAAATGAATAAGCCGAGAAAACGACTCAGGAGGTCTCAGGAGAGCAGATCCCGCAAGGAGTGTTACCACCTGTCAGCAGACATCTTGGCTCCCAGTTAGAAGTTGTAGTATATGTGCAAGATCAGCATCGGTAAGCCAGCCTGGAGACCACTTCGTTCTCTGTCAGCAATTAGATCACTTGATTAGCACAAGTAATTTAGCAAGAGTATTTAAAAGGATTAAGAAAACCCTTAGAGGAGCCTTGGATTAGGAGGAAAACAAGGTGAAATGGTGCTTTTATGTGGCTTTTAGGCAAAGTACTAAAGGTGTCTTAGCCTGCAAGGTGTACCATATGGAATATGCACGCTTTGGAGGCCAAATAAGTTGCATAAAAGGAATAATCCCACAGGGAGCAGACTTTCCTCCAGAGGAATGAGGAGGTAAGGACAAAACAGGGTTTCTGAAGTGGTATAGAATAGTTTTCTTATGAAGAAATAAACCCAAAGATCTGACAACACCTCAGGCTGATGTATAAATTTGTGAGACTGCTTGCAGAATATGCAAGAGCATGAGCTAGCAAGAAAAAGAAGCGTTTCTGTGGAAAGGATGCCTTCCTGGGTGTGCCCAACCCCCTCATGAATCTGGAAGCAGTAAGGGGGAGAACTGCTGCTGCCTGCTGCAGGTGGGAAAGGGTCAGTAAGCCTCGGTGTCTCAGTGTTGTTTCCCAATGGCAGGCTTTTCTTACCTCTTCTCTTGTTTGGCTGGGGCAGGATTAGCTATGGAGACTTCTCCTTGGGCTTGTGCTGGAAATGTTTTAGAGCAGAGAATGAAATACTTGTGTTGGCTCAAGTTTTTGGAGGGCTTGAGTGTTTTTTTTTGTTGTTTTTTTTTTTTTTTACACTCTGTAACCCAGGCTCTAGTGAAGAGTTTTGGTTCAAGCTACATTGAGGAGGTAACGCTGCAAGCTGGAAGGTGCATGGTGCAGAGGGCTGCAGAGAGATGCCTTTCCCCTGTTAGATAGAGTATGGGACAGGACCTCCCCTGGCTTTAAGGATACAGAGTGGGAGTTTGCACCCTGCTGGATGGCATGGAGGTGTTCCTACCATTTCCCAAGCACTTGTACAAAGAGCAGCCTCTGGGGTAGGCAGAAACATTATGAAGGGTGCAGGTGATGAAAGAATAATCCCATTCATTATGGTTATTCACTCAGGATAGTTCTTTGGTCAGATTTAGTGGTTGTATTTCCAGGTTTGGGAAGGTAATTAAAACTGCAGCCTAGCTAGGCCTAGGTTCCCATATCTTCCAACTTTCTTTGGCACAAGAGATTAGCGATATTAATTAGTTCCAAACAAGGTAAATGTCCTTTGCTTTTTGTGCACTTGGGCAGATCCTGGCTGGCTGCAGGCACTGAGCCTTCACAGCAGCACACACAAAATGTATAGAAGCAGCCCAGGGGGGTTTGTCTTTCTACTCGCCCATGCACTGCAGGATCCTACCGCACACTCTTGTATCATTTTAGATAGATTAGCATGCAGTGCACGGTTTCATCCTGTAAAGAAACAGAGAGGAACAGTTCCTTATATGTAGTTTTAACTATCTTGGTTAATGGTTCACAAAAAGAGAGGAAAGAAATGAAGACTAAATTGAACTGGGGAGAACTTTTTCATATTCGGTTATTAAAAAGGAAAAATTAAAAAGCATTCTTTCTGCAAACTGGTAAAATGATGTTGTAATTTACCACTCATTATTAGGCTGCAGAACAACTTTTATTATAATAAACTTCGTAAAGTAGTCCTACTGGAATTCTGCCACTGTTTTAATTAACAAACTCATCGTACATTTTGGTCATTTATGTCTGTTTTATAGGTAAAGAAAAATGGGTTTCATATCAAGTTGCATAACTAATGGTTGTTCTGTATAATGATTTGTAGTTAAAACAAGTAGCAGGTAGCTGCACTCTGTTATTACTGTAAATCAAATTATTTCAGCTTGCTCACCTTTTGTTCTTGATGGGCTGAAGATGTTTTGGTGTTTTTTTTTTTTTTTGTTTGTTTGTTTTCTTTCCCCAAAGTGATTTCCAAAAGATCAGATCAGGGGAGGACACGAAACAATAACCTCAACTGCTTACAGTTACAAAGTATTGTTGTTAAACGTAAAGGAGAAATTCACGTGCATTTAAGGTGAGCAGTGATTGCAGTTTGCAAAACAAGGACAGGAATTCTTAAGCAAGTTTATAAAAGGCCTTGTTCACTCCTATGGCTTTATAGATACATCCTACTCTGAGGTCAGGATGTTTGCTGACAGAGGTTACTCAAAATCTGTAATATTAGGAAGATATTTTTTTTTTTTATGTTCTGGGGCTTTCAAGAAGCTAATAACAGTTGTAAATAAACATAGTATTGCTTATGCAATATTAAAGAGTGAGAGATCATTTCAGATAAATATTCCAATTCTATTATAATGTGCAGATAAAATTTAGACTTGTCCAAAGCTACAATTAAGCTCATGAAGCAAGGAGATGCAAAGCAGAGCCATGATCTTGCCAAGGATTCAGCCAGGCCAAACAGCCTTACAGACGTAAGCATGGGGACCTCTTAAGAATTGTCAAAAATGTGAGCGTTTCTTGCAGGCTTGAATGTGACTTATTTCAATCTCTGCAATTTAAAGCAATCGAGGCTGGCTGAGGCTAGAGGAAAGGGTAGTGTTTCTTAAATGAGAGCGTCTCCAGAGATGCTGAGACCAAGAGTAAAAAGCAGACCTACAAGCTAGTGGCAGTCAGGCTGCAAAAGGTTTCCTAGGGAAGCCATTTCCCTTTCTTCCTCCTGCTTGTCCTCCTGCTCCCTCCCTCACTTCACCCAGGCCTGTTCTGTTGGCATGGCTTAGAAAACCCCACAGCTTACCTGTCCTGAGTGGTGTTGGGCTGTATATGTTTGTTGTATGTCTGTGGTCAAAGGTAAGCATGGGGATGTGATGACAGGTAGAAAATAGACGTATCAGCATGTACAACCTTTGAAGGAAAGGCGGTTTCCTCAGCGGATAAAGATAAAAAGCTGGCATCAACACTGTGCACACTCCTCGGCAAATCGACCATGGCTTATTTGTTTATTTTACTGGAGCTAAAGGGGTATTGAAGAACTGAATACAGCGAAAAGATGGTTTCCCCAGCAACTGTGCCTCCATAAAAGGTTTTGGCTTGTTCCCATGCTTGTGTATTTCACTGTATGCAACCAAATGATCTCACTGGTAGGAAACCTTCCTAGTGCTCTCCAGCGGGCGTCCCGTTGGTGCGAGCAGCTGTGTGAATTCAGGAGGCAAACCCAAAAGTCCTGTTGGAAGCACTGATTCCAGCTCAGCTCAGGTTGTGCAAGCCGACTGCCTGAACCAAAGAGCATGAGCCGGGAAGGACAGATTGTCCATCTCCTTCAGGCCTCAGAGAGCACAGCCCTGGATGCTCCAAAGGGCCCAGTCCACCGAGCGCCACGGTCAGGGTTCAAGGTGAGGGAAATGCAAGCCCTGATGAAGTGTTTTCTTCTGTAGCACTGTGAGTCAGCCTTAGTGGTTTGCTTTAGTTAGGGGAAGCTCTCTAACAGTAGCACTGTGATACAATCTAGGAGATAGAAACCCTAGAGCATTTACATTCTGAGTTAAGTATTTGGGGCAAATGTGACTGTTCACTGAAACACTGAATATCTGCTAAGCCAGAGAGAGAGAGAGAGAGAATTGAGGATTATTGAAATAATAGAGAGATTTCCACGCTGTTAGTGTATTGATCTAGGCTACTGAGTTAGCAGCCCAGGCAGAATTGTCTGACTTTACAGACCGGATGTATTTCTAGATTAAAGTGTTAAATGAGAATGAAAGAAACTACACGCTCTGTCATTGTAAATTGACTAAGGGCAGGCTACTGTAAACAGATTGCAGGTATGTCATGCTGCTCGACTAGTCAGGTGAGGAGCTGCTTTTTCAGAGGTTGTGACCTTGGATGCACAGAGTTGGTAAGGACCTATTGGTAACAGCAAATAAAAACATCTTCAGTCTGTTAAGGTAGTTCTTCCAAACACAGTCTGATCAATGCGTCTTTAATTCCTAGGCGAGAGCACTGTTTTCTAGTCATATGACTGTACTATCATACCAGTAAAACTATCAAACCTCAGTAATGCATGTGACAGGCAGAAGATTGATTATTTATCACCAAGCAGATTGCCAGGCCTGCTGATCTGGGGTTCTGGTTTCCAGCATAGCGGCAGACAATGAAATCTAAAATCTCACTATTGATCCTATTTATTTAAATTGTCTGTACCCACGCTGCCCCAAGCTTCCTCTAGCCATGACATAAGGAAGCACAAAACTAACCGATGGAGTGAAACAGGGATGTGTGTGTATTGCAGTGGTTTCTGCAAAGGACGTGATAGCCTTCTGTACTGCCTCCAGGGCAAATGCTTGGCCTCTGTAACAACCTTCTCGTGACCATGAGCTGTACTGAAGACACAGGAAAAGGAAGAACTCTTGTGGAAAATGTTCTGGTTCAGCCACCTATTCATCACTGAAAAAGGGAAGAGTCCCTGGGTGGTACACCTAATTTGATCTGATTCTAACAAATCCAGTTCACCACCACAGGAAAACACTTCAAATACCTCCAAGTTTAACCCCTGTACGTGCAGATGCTCAGACCAAGGCAGCCACTGCCATTTTATACATCTGGGTAGGTGACCATTATGTTGCAATCCCTACAAGGGCTCTGTGCCTTTCTAGAATGACAGCTAGAGGCTAGGGGGAATGGATATCCTACAGCATCTAATGTAAAAGGTATCTTTATACAGATCCTTAAATCTCACCCTAGTGATTGGGAAGCTTGACTAGATCATCTGAATCAATGAACACAGAATTGTTACTTATTTTGTGTAATATGTTTTTCCAGTGTTCTCCCGCTCCCGAATATGTTTGTTTGTTTGTTCGTTTGTTTATTTATTTATTTATTTTTAGAGTTAGCATTAACAAATTGTATTTCCAGAGCTTCCTGGAAAAACTGGCTCTTTGGAAGTGCTAATGGCCTTTCCACTCCCTGACTATTTGTTAGAATGAGGAGTGGCAAGGTCTTTCTTCTGAAAGATAGTTTCACACTCTGCAGATGCTAATTTCTGAACCTCTTTCCAGTTAGTGCATATAAGTCAGAAGTAGATGGGAAATACTGGACCTCTCTGAGAAATGTGCTCTGCTCTGCTTCCTTTGGAAAACATTTTCTGCTCTGTTCAATCAAGAAGACAGCAGGGTGGAAAGGAATGGTGGGACTGACTTTGCTGTAGTCCTCAGAGCTATAAACTCACGTCTGTAAGTCAGAGAAATCAGAGTTGTCCTCGGAATCTCTATTACGTTGGTGTACAGATAACCCCTTCTTATTCTCCCTTGTGTCAAAGCCTTTTTTAAGACAGGTCTAATTCCAAAGTATAACTCTGTAGTAAGGAGTAAACTACTTGGTAAAATTAATGTCTGTTAATTTGTGAAATGTTCAGGGCTCTGATTATATAAAGTTGTTTAAATGCCACTTGATTTGCATAGAACAGACAGCTGTGTCTCTGAAAACCTTTGCAGTGCAGGCTAAAGTGTAATTCTATGAAGGGTGTAGCTATTATATTCTTTCCCTTTTGATTATGCATACATTGAGAGTGTCATTCTTTGTATTTACTGGTTTTTGTTCGTTACAGCCTTAGCACAATTACTGACCTTTTGTGGCTCTGAATCTATAAGACTAGCCCTTGTTAGTTGTGTAGTCCAGTTATAATCTAGATGGTAGGTTTTCTGTTCTGTTGTTGATGTTTTAACAGAGTTAGTCATGTATGCATGACTGAATCCATCTCGTTTCAGGTTAAATGCAACTGATATCACATGAAGGAACTGATTAACATCCCTAGTGAGGGAAAAAATGAGGAATTCAACTCTTTAATAGAATTTCTCTGTAATACACTGAAATTCAAGATAACCCCTTTCAATCAAGTTACATTTGAACAGATCTTTTTCTGCAAATCAGTAGGCGAGTTCTTTATAAGAATTGCATATTTATTTGTCCCATTTAAAAGAAACTAATTTTAACACTGCATGTGTTTATGCTTCGCTGGCCTAGTAAGCATTATTATCTTGCAGTTCAGTGACTTTCAGATGTGTGTTACTCTAGGACACTTAATGGTAGATTTTTGTTCAGTGAACTGTTAGTCCTTTATAAAACTTGCACACATATCCTTATAACTGTCTCGCATCACACACGTCAAGGAAAAGTGGAACATCTTTATGGAAATGGATATTACATACACCCATGGAGTTCTGCAAGAATGGCCAAGATAAATTAATGTCTGTAATTACTGCTTAGCTATCTGTGGCTTGATATATGGATGGGATACAGGACGGGTCATTTTGTGTTTGTGCTGGTACATGGTTTGCTAGCTGCATGTGCCTGTAGTTTGAAGATGACCATCAAGGGGATGCTGGTGTATATGCCCAGTACAGGCCATATTTGTATTTGGCATTCCATCTAAATTCTCACTGGAAATGGCTCTGGGGCTGTGTTAGCACCTTAAACATCCCTGGATGTGCTTAGGACAATGGAAGCTGGTGCAGGCCAAATCCATGCCAGGGGCAGTTTTAGTAACTCAAACATAGAGACGAGAGAGTGCCAAGCTTGGTAACATACTCATACTAAGCACTGCTTAGTTCATTACCATAGACCTAATTTGGTAACTTGCTCATTGGCCTGACAGGAAGATTATGGAATTGTTGTTCCCCCAAAGAAACATAGCCTTCTCCACCAGTTTATGGGATGCCTCAGAGAGTTGTGGGAAGATGCATCCCCAACTCATTCTCATTCTTCTTTGTCTTTTTTGATTAACTTGTTGGGCTGACTTGATGAACTGTTTTAGTGTGTACAGCATATGCAGTATAACAGCTAGTTAATCTGAAAAGTTAAGGTGCAACAACAGTTACAAGAGTTAGCCAAGTTGTTCCAAATCTTTATCAATAACTCAAATGTTTTTTATCCAGGTAAGGTCACTTGTGTTATGCTGTCTTTTCTATTTCCTTCCCCTTCTCTCCATCAATCAGAAGATAAAGATAGTGGGTTTCTTCCTTCACACTCTGAATTGATTTTTGCAGTCTTATAGGATAGACAGTCTAACAGAGAAACAAGCAAATAAAAAAAAGGAGTGCAATCTTCTTTAAGCTATTTGTAAAACTTATTAGTCCACAGCTATAAAAAAGTAAAGCAGTTGTTTAAAATTAGGTGAAACTCTATAAGAAAGTTTATAAAAATACGAAGTAGTTAATATATTTAACCATTAATTCCTTAGGCAACAAACACAGCTACAAGTCTTTTATTTGTTTGTAAAGTGCATACCAAGTAACTTCCCCTAAAATTTTAGGGAAAAAAAGTAAACAAGGATGTTATTCTCTTTGGATAAATTTACAACAAGAGAAAGGGTCTAATAGTAATAATTTGACCATTTGCCTACTGTGGAACTATTATAAATTCTGTTCAGTTTTGCCCAGGAAGTTAACATTAAAATGTTTTTCATCTGTTCCAGCTTCCTCATTATCTCTGTTCCTACCATTCCCTAAACCATATCTTTTTTTTTTTTCTTTTTCTTCATAACAAGAACTGTAGTTTTATGGATGTACCGATATGTCTAAAACTTGTGCTGGGTATCAATTCTGGATGCCATTATTTTTTGTTGTATGGATGTTTCGTATCTTTAATTGGGTACAGTATCTTCCATGCTTTCTCCTATAATGGGATGCTTGACTTGATCACCAGTAGCCTCGGAGTTCTCTCTCTTCTCATTTCTCAGAGATTTATAGGAAGGAATAATGAAGCAAATCTAGGGCTGACAGCTCACAGGGGAAAGCTGGGCAGGAACATAAGCTTGCTCTCTTGTATAACTAGCAGGTCTGAAGGGATACCGTACATTGTTCAGGTACAGACAGATGGACAGTGCCAGGCTTTTTCAGAAATACATGGTTCTGTAGAGAACCAAGTGAAGTATCCATCTCTGCCATCTCTACCCTGTTCCTTTCAGTACATGTATTTGCCCTTTGCTCATAGATCTGGCATTGAAAGCTGAGGTATTTCAGTACCACCTGTGTTACCTGGTTTTCACAAGGCTGTGAGAATCTGTACAGTTGTTGTTTCCTGGCCTTTTTCTGTCTCTGAAAACCAGTAGAGGTCTGAAGGAATGAACAGTTGAACCTCACATTATTTCTGCATGTGAGGAAGTGAAACACATGCAGCACAGCTATGTGCTGCATGAGGCATGTAAATGACCCCACGCAGGTTTCAGAACAATTGTTAAAAATACTGCATACATACTCCTCATCCATCTCATGGTATTTAAACAGTCATTAGAGGACGTACATGAAAGTCTCTGATAGATTCCAGCCTCCTATTATTGCCAGTTCTGTCTTACAGAAGTTTAGGATAAGCATCCATGTAGTGGGCACCTGAAACAGAGTGGGAAGAAAAGGCATTTTGCAATGCCATCGATTGCAGGTCTGCTTTAAATGAGTAATTATTAATCTTTCCAACATCTGGAGTTCCTGTAACTTACATATGGCGATGGGGTTGTTCTATCACATTAGTAAAGAAGGCTTTTCATTCCAAATCTCAAAAGAATGTTTTTAAATCATACATTTGTTGTTGTTGTTGTCTTTAAATGCTCCAAGAAACTGAGAATGTCCAAAATGTCAAGACCGTAAAGGATGCCATTGTATCATTTTAGGCAAGGGGTTCCCAAATACATTCGCAACGATTGCAAATGGGTTCCTGAAGCAAAAGTTGAAGTCCTGCCATACTTATGCATGTAGTCCCAACCCCACTGGGTACTTATGCAAGAGTGCCGAGTTGAGGAAGGGTGACGAAATCTGGCCTTTGATGGTTATGATTCAATATTGCAACCAGCTCATCCAAGTCAGGTTGCATCCTGATCCCACAGTGATGCTCAAGAATGTGCTCAGCTCAGAAAATGGCATTCCAACCTTGCAACTTGGCCCAGAGCAATTCTTAAATCATGTGAATCAACGGCAGGGGGAGGCACAAATAAAACTTGAGAAATGTTGATGAAGAGAAATAGTTCTTATCAGAAAAATATTCCTAAACTTTATTGATTTTTCCTTGGTCACCTAGGCTTTAACAGGAATTCAGCACTTGTCAAATTGTAGGGTTTCGTATGCCCTTTAGATTTTCTTATCTACAAAACAACTTAAAACAATCCTCTTCAGAGCAGCCCCTTGAAATAGCGTAGTCAAACCAAGAGGGAGCCTCTCAGGAATTTAAGCTAAGTGACTTTCTCTGTTCAGATTCTTATGACAATATTTTAATATACTAAAAATGCCCAAATGCCCAAATTAAGAGTTATTGGAATAGATGGCTCATAGCTGAGGTAACTTATTTCTTAAGACCTTTAGATGGAAAATTAAAGCATAAATTAGTCGCATTGCTGGTGAAGTTATTCCTTGTCACTGAGCAGAGCCTTTCCGTTTCTCTTCTCCTCTAAACCACTAATGAACAGTCCAGCTACAGAAGGAGCACAAACATTGTGCTCCCTTGTTCGTGCTTTTGGCGGTTTGCAATATATCAGTGTCTGTGCTGTCAGATTCTGCTTCAGATCAGATGGCCACAGATCTGGCACCAAGAAAAATATGTTCAAGTCTCACACAGGCCAGAGAAGTGGGGAAGTCTCTCCAGGTTTAGGTATGAATACAGCCCTTTCTTCTGCCAGGTGTTTTGGAATTAGAAGGTTTCACTAAAATTACTGGCATAATCCCCGCTGCAAATAGTCTCTGTTTCCTCTCTGTGCTGGTAAGGTGCTACTCCCCGTGTATAAACAGGCAGTGATTCATTAGCACAATGACATAGAACAACAGATGACCTTGCATATTATGAATGGGTTATTCTTCCGCTTCAGTTGTGGTAATGAATCATTTCCCTCTTGTGCTCCTCCCATCACTTCTAATAGCATACATTTTTTATTATTCAGAATTAACTTCTTCAACAAACACTTGGCTGTCCTGGGAGATCGAGAGGGGAAGGATCCTTACTCACAGCAAGCATGGAGGAGCGCAACTCCACCGACTTAACAGGCAGCCTTCAGGTTATCAGTGCCTCTATTCGTGCGTTACATTGGGCCTGTTAACACTTAGTATCCTCCTGACATAGGGTGTGTTTTATGTGCACAAGTGTGTGTTGCACGTGGCAATTCTTATCCCTTCTGTGGGGATCTCTTTGAAATTTGGAAACTGGGTGCTAGGAGAATTCTGGGTAAAAGCTCTGAGATTGTTCGTTGGTAAATCCATTAGAATAAATCTTTTTTGTCAGTATTTAGAAAGCAGTAGGCATGTTTCAGTTTTCTTACTCTCCAGCCCACTTGAATATAGAGAAGCCTTGTTCTGGACTTGCTACCCCCACAAGCTCTTCGTGCTTCTTAAAATACTTCAGCATGCAGATTTGCTGAAGGGCTTCCACAAACCAATATTTAGGAATCTCTGGATATGATTTTTTTTTCCTGCAATTTTGTTGCTTAGGTAAATCTTACAGCAATAATCTCCCATTTAAATGGTCCTTTTGGCATGTGGCCATGCGTCCCTGTTGCATATCAGTGGTAACCAGCTGAGCTGGCTGACTTTTGCATGCAAAAACATTGTGTTCTAGCTGGAGCTGTTAATGAAAAGCCTGCTGAAAGACTGTTGGTGGAAGCTGGCAATTGCAACAGTCCTGTTCCTAGAGGTACAATGTCTGTTATTAACAATGGCTTTGTGGGTCTGAACACTCCCTTTAGCACAGGGATATGTGCAGTATACCACCCAGCAAAGTCATGTCTGAAGCGTGGGTTTACACACCTAACCTGTTTGCATACTGCTTACACTTGAGGAGAGTGGAGGCTCACTTGCATTTTTCAAATGCTTAATAACTTTATGCAAAAAGCAATATTTCCATCCCCATAGTGCATATGACAAAAGTAACAGGCTCAAACTGTAAAAGAGGTTTAAACTGGACAGCAGAAGAGAAAAACCCACAACCCTTCCTGATGATAAAGATGAATTAATCATAGAAATAGACTGCCTAGAGGTTTTAGAGCCCGGGTCATTGAAAGTTTTTTGAGAGCAGTTAGACAAACCTTGGCGGAGATACAGCTGATCCTGCCTCTGGGCAGATAGATGGACTTTATGACCTCATGGGCTCTTTCCTAGGCCTAAGCTCTGTAATTCCATCACTGCTCCAAGTCACACCAGAGCTGTGTGGCAAAGCAGGGAACTGCACTTTCTGCACCAAATGCTGCTACCTTTACAGCTAAATCATCCTTGCTTCGATCAAGATCTGGTGTCCTTGCTTACTCCTAGTGCTTGCATTTCCCCTGGGCAGAAAGTGACTTTTAGTCAACAGGCCAACATGATCTGCTGCTCATACCCTTCAGAGGGTCTTTGCAGCCAAAATCAGGAATGGTACATCTGCATGGTAAAGGCAAACACCCTTCCTGCTGCCACGGAGTGTGCCAGTTATAAGCTGCAGGAGCAATAGGCAGAGAGAAAGGTGTGATCTGCTGACAAATTGCCAGCTGGCCAACTTAAAAAACAAAAAACAAACAAACAACAACAACAACAAAAAGAAAACCACCACTTTAGATTTTTAATAAAATGGTTATCCTGACTTTTTGCTAGTGGACTCTTCTCAAAGCACATAATAATGTGTCTGTACAAACTTAGTTCTGTAAGATTTGACTGTGCTGCAGCTACACTCAAACTTCCCAAACATAGGATCCAGCCAGGGGGTTGATATGAGTTTTTCACTGATCCTCATTCATATTTTTGCATTTCTATTTACTGAATATTGATTTTTATAATACTGCAAGTGCAAGCATGCAGACCCTGAGAAGAATGACGTGCATTTGAAATTAAATTCTTTTTTTTTTTTAATTTTAATTTCTGGTATCAAAATTATAATGATTTATTGTAACTGTGGGTGAGTATCTGTCTGTAAAAGATCATAATTACCTACTATAATGCAAAAAACAGAAGGGAAAAAATAGTTCCTCTTCTCTACATTTCCTAAGTCATAAGTAAAGATTATGGATTTATGTTGTACATATTGAAAACGTTTCTCCAGAGTACCAGGATATCATTCTAAGCAGTTTAAACATGTGGCTGTATAAATCCATGAAATTCTTCTGAGAGAAGATTAGTTGTAAAAATGTTTTACTTTTCAAATCTAATGTGCACTCCTTCCAAGTAAAAGAATCTGTGTAAAAAAAAATGGGACTTCCTGAAGTACAGGATTGCTCTGGAGAGAGGTTCCTGAAGAACCCGATGAACATAGACTAAACAAATACTCCTTTGAGTGCCGACACCAGGTCCAACTTCGTGTTGTAATGGTTTTGTCATCATCTAAAGGTGTCTGTGGTCGCATGGAGAGCCTCTAGGCAGCTGCTGAACCTGAGATGTGTGACAGAGACACCAGTGGGTGGGCTCAGTCAGCAGAGTCTTTTTCTGGTGATACGTATATTCCTAGAATACCTGCATCACAGTGTGGAGTTCACAAATCTTTGAGAGAGAAAATCTAATGTGTTCAGGTAAACAGAACAAAGAGGACCATCTGTCCTAATGACATCTCATATTGATCAATAAAATGCAGCTTTTGACCCTGCCATTCGTCTGTTTGTTTGTTTTTCCACAGTGAAGAAAAAAATTACAAACTGGACTGAAAGTCCACCATGGTTTTTCTGCAAGGTCATATGGACAGGTATCTAAATGAAGAAGAAATTGAGTAAAAAAGATGAATATGAGAGAAGTGCTGAAGATGAAGCTATTATAATGAGGAACACAGTGCAAAATTATGAAGAGAACACAGAAGTATCCCCAGTTCTGCTTTGATTTGCAACCCAAAAATTGATTTAGTGGAAACATGAGTGGCAGGTTTGTCCTTAGAACTAAAATTTATTTCAACACAGAGAAACACGTTTGAAATACTGTGTAAGCATTCAAGAAAGAATAGGAAGATTTTTTTTCCCTTAAGTTGCCATTTTGTGCTCTGTAGCAAAGGAGTACCTTCAAAAGAGGAACGTGCTCCAACAAGCATGGAATCAGTTTAAAAATGAACTTGAGTCATAGCTCCAGCTTTAATAGGGTTCTGATTTAAAATAATTTGACATTTGCTGTGTTTCCAGATTAAATCTAAAAATTTGAGATGCAAAAGAAGATTAACCTTAGGTGCCTCGAGCAGATCTGCACATTTTGGAGGTTTCGCAGTGCTTACCCACTCCTTCTTACAGCTAAGCAACATTTACTACGTGTGTTCCTTTGAGTAACTTGTTCAAAATTCAGACTCTCCCTTTGGTTTTCAAATGCTCTGTAGTTTCTCCAACTGCTGTGACCCACTCCATCAGGTCCCAAACCCATATTTTCATCTGTTTTGTACTTTTCATTTTCATTGCTTTTTTGTGGATCAAAGTCACCGAGTCACCTGGCTTTTGACAGACAAGGAGTTCATTACTGGTAGGATCGGTAGCATATGCAAACTCCAAATGCTGACCATGGCTCAGGTAACTGGAAAACTTCCAGAGGTGCACATGAGTGGGTAGGTGATGAGTGGAGAGGGTGCTGGATTAGGAAAATAAGGTGGCAGAGGAATGGCCAGCAGATCTGTCCTCTTATCTTTCTCACATGATGGAATGGAAGACACTATATTTCAGAAGAAGTTCTGGTCATACGGAGTACTTGTGGCTCTATCAAGCATCCAGGAATATTCTCCCTGTTGATAATACCACCAATCCTTTGCAGACCAAGCATTAATGTAGGAACAAGAAATGCATGGAAAAAAAAGCTCATTGTTATGACAAAAGAATTGGAAAAATCTGAAGTAGATAAATATAGCCTCAGTGCTGTGGTGGAATAATAGGTGTCATTCTGGGATGATGAACAGCTACTTGGGGTGCTGCTTAAGATCAGAAAAATTAAAAGAAGCTTGCATTGTGTTTGTCATATCCAAGAGGAGATCAAAGTATATGCTTGGATGTAATCCAACGAGCAATAAAATCATTACAGTTCTTTTTCAAGCAAATCCAGTCAATATGTCGATCAAACAGATTAACACTCCTACGATAGCAGATGACAAAGATGCAGTTGATGAGTTCTATCAACAGCTTGAAGAGACATTCATTAAAAATGAGGCAAAGCTATCACCCCTGCAACTAGGGGCCTAACTGTGGAAGTTTGACTGTCGGATGCATAAGCTCACCAAAAGAAGTAATGAGAAATGACTACTCATCTGGGTTTACTGAATGAAAGAGGCAGTTGGTTGAACTTTGCTGCTTTCGTGTTCTTTCGTTCTTCATTTAAGTTCAAAATTGAATGTCCAAGATATTTATACAAATGGGTTTGACATGATGACTCAGAGCCAAGCGATACTGAAGGATGAACATATTGAGTCGAAAGATCAATTGTTGGCTTTTAGAACTTCAGAAGACAGATATTCAGCAGTCCACCGCTTCTTGACCAGAAGCAGAAAAATCTATGGGATGTCTATCCAAAAGAGGTTTGTGGTATTGGCATGGAGAGATAGACAGTGAGCCCAAATGGGCTACGGGATAAAACTGCCAAGTGCAAGGCACCAATGAACACATCCTGGTAACACAGTATTGGGCTCCCAGCATCTCTGAACGGCAGCAGGCAACCATGAATTGTGTTTTTTTTTTTTTTTTATATATATATATTTCATTAAACAGTGTGTGAAACAGTAACGTGGGCTGCCCAGAATTTTTCAGTGGTTATAGAGAATTTGCTAAGTGGTTATAGAGAATTTGCTCTGGCAGGGTTTTTGAACCAAAAAGGAATGGAAGGTCCCTAGACACCCTGCCCTCCCCCCGCCTGGGAAACAAGTCAGATGGGGCGCTGAGATAACAAGGAGAGCTGCAGGCACAGATAATAGGCAGCAAATGCTGGAGTGAGTGAAAACGACAGTAAGGACCTTCATGTGGGAGGGAATGAAATGCCTGTACACTGACTCAGTTACCGCAGATATGATGCAAGCGAACATCACCTAGTGATCAACTGCAGAAGCAATAGATAAATTCAGTTATCTGGAAACCATTATATCCAACCACAGAGATACTGTGAGGGAAGTGAAGGCAGAATTCAGCTGTACCTTCTTGCAGAGAAAAGCACGAGAAACCCTAGAAACATTTACAAATGTAAAAAACGTTCAACAGGTGAAAAGCTTAATTTTTTTTACATACTGGCTTGTAGAAACAAACTGAGCCTGGTCACAGAAAGAATGGTGAGATGCGAGAATTAGGCTTCAGGCATATTATAGATAGAGAATAATTGAAAAGCTTGCTAGAAATATTGCAAGTTAAAAGTGATCTTTTGTAAGAAATCAGCGGGAGTAACTAAGGTTTGTTGTTGCTTAAGACACAAAGAAGAGAGACTGAGAGATGTACAAAGGAGGGAATGACTGTGCTTTGTACCAGATGGGAACAACTAGGATGATACAGAAAGATGGGGAGTACTGTGCTCTACTCTGCACTGCAGTCTCTAAAGAAGGCTTCTGAAAAAGTCTGTCAGAAATGTTTCCAGCCAAATCCATTGTGTTTTTTTTTTTTTTTGGACCCATCCTGAATTCTCTTGCATTTCTTGTGAGCCCCTCAGTGGCTTACTTTAAATACTACCTTAAAAACTGCTCTTTAGTGATGACTCTGAGAAAGAAATTTGGTAATATAGACCATAGAGTGGTCTGTAAATCAGTGAATATATATATAAAAAAAAAAACAATGTATTGCAACTTTGGTCTTTTGGAACAATAAGAGATTAGTGCTTGTTCTATTTAAGATTTTTTTCAACACATTTTAAGTCCAAGTTAATGAAGAAAAGAATGCAAACACAAGTTTGTTCTTCACCTAATTTTCTTCCCTTTGTACAAGGGTCAATACTTCGTTAGCTTAGCCTGTGTTCCAGGCATATCTTCTACAACATCAGCAAAAGCATCGCCACCAGCAGTATCTGCACATCATTTATGTAGATCTCATTCCAAATTACCTAGGCTGATACTGGAAGGAAGTATTAATGTCAGCAGCATGCAGTATTCACCTCTTGGCAAGTGTCATCCCTAAGTTCAGTTCTGTTCTGTGCTACATGATTAGTGTAGTGCTGGGAGACAAACAGTAGTTAGCCTTAATGTGGAAAAATTCTGTGATTTTAGATCTTTGGAATCCAGTTGTTCTGTGTTTTTTACCTCAGTGCTTTCACAGCCTTTCTATATTGCTCACTTGTATTTTTCTGAGTCATACCTACAGTAATTGAAAACTAGCTTCACTTATTTGGTGGAAAAACTAGGCAGCTTGAAATACAGCACATTGTGCCTCTGCTCTTAGGTCCAAACTTTGAACAACAGCCATGCAGTTTATCATGCCCATTACATTTTATTATATCTACTGCCATCCAGTTCTTTTCCTTCAAGACTTATTATTTCAGAAGAAAACGTAGGTTATCTAATGTGCCACTTGCAAATACGAATTTCCAAAATGCTCTACATAAGTGCAAGTAGCCACAAAGATCTCTGAACTCAGAACAAGCGATTCTGTAGGATATTTGGACTTCTAGCCCTGTTTTGTTGTTGTTGTTCAAAAATAAAACCCCCAAACCACCTGTCTAGTTTCTGACCGCTGCAGTCTTTCCACCCACCCATTCTCTCTTGCATGTATTTGGTTATACTGTTTCACTCCTTTTGATGCACAGAGAGATCGAATTAAACTAGTCCACATGGAATCAAGGTAGTGTTGGACCTTCTTCTATATGTTTCAGGTAGTGCTGACTCCATATGCATTGCCTGAGGTATGGTTTAGATCATCATTGTTATATTTCTTTAATACAAACTAGGTTTTCATGCTGCAAGGAAAGGAGTTGGAGATTGGCATCCTCCCTCCCAGTCTTCGTTTGGTACATTTTAAGTAGCAGGCTTTGTGCTGATATGACAGGAATAGTTGGAGAGGCTTCGTGGTTTCCAGGACCTAATGCTGGAGATTAATTCTCTGCCCATTTATAATTTTTGCAGTCTGTGAAATACAGTGCAGCTTTGCAGTCATGCTGATGCTGTTCAGCCTACCCTCCTGTGTATTTTCTAGAAAAAACAAACAAACAAAAAAACACAAACACAACAAAACACTAAAAACACTTTTTTTTTTTTCCGGATTTATTCTTAAACAGCTAAGTTGAGCATAAGACCAGAAAAGGGGGGAGAAAAAAAAAAGATGGTGTTTGATGAATAGATCAAATGCGCAAGATGATAACTTGGGGTTTATTCAAAGGACATTTTCCTTTACCCAGACATGCCTTTTCTCCTTGTTGCTGTCATGATTGATTAGCGAAGCACCAAACAATCTATGTAATTATTCACCAACTGCAGTCCATCTGGAGATAGGACTTTGCAGTCTCTTTCTAGAAATGTGTCTTCACTGGGTTTGCTGTACGCTTATGAGCCTAGTACCTAATCACCACATGTGGGAGGTGTTAACTAGGGAATTGCCTTTCCAGTCTAACTGCATTATCATTTATATTGTGCTGTAAATGTCTGTAACATTTAAGATGCTTTACAAAGGGTTAGGAGTGCACCGCACATAACAGCTCGTACCCCAAAGAGCATGGAGTTGAAGTGCACAAGTGGGCACCATAAAATAAAAGGCAAATGATGAGGGGAGGGTGGCTTCAAGAGAGGTAGGGGAACAGATGTCAGAAATCTTTTGGAGGAGGAAGTGAGTGAGGAGGAGGGAAGCTGTTCCCATGTGAAAGATGATCTAAAATGGGGAGTGGGCGAAGGAAACAATTTGGAGTTTCTTACAAGTATGTCTGCTGTCCTATCAAGAAGTGTTTGCGCTTTTGAAAGCATAGCTAAATTTGACAGGAAAAATACAACCTTTTCAACATACTAGCATAAAAAGAAACGTAAAAACCCTGCCCGTTGAATATTCTAGACATATTATGCACTAAAAAAGTAGCTCTGTCCCCCATATAACGCATGTCTTACAACCAGAATCTCTCCCAAAATCTCAAAATAAATTTCATATCTTCTCCTCCAGAGAGCAAGCAAAACAGCTCAGCCTGCAGAGAGACCTGAAGGTCACCAGCTTGGACAGGAAGGTCGGCAGCCCAGCTTTGTGGACATGAGGCGGGCAGGTAGGAGGCTTGATCCCCAGCTGGGGATAACACACCGAGTGCCAGATCCTGGCCACCTTGTAGCTAAACCTGGGGCTGCCCACACTTTTCACTGCGGTGCTTCACATCTGCCTAGGGATGACTGGGGCTGACATACATACCCAAGGGATTTGGTCTTTCTGGTTAAGGCTTCAGCAAAGTATTGTTTGAATATCTAGCAGGGACAGCTCTATCATTACTGTTGAAGCTACAAATAATTGCTCTTAAGGAATCATTAAATATGAAAAGATACCTATGTCTGGGATAATGTTTCCTGGCTGGGGGAACATCCACAGTGCTTCATACACTAGTTAGTTTCTGCAGACCTGGTTTCTACTGTTCTCATGACACGCATAGCGAAGTTACTTTCTATATAGTATGGTAGTAGTGAGGCTGTTGTCTATATAGTCTGAACTAACAAAAATCAGCTTGTTTGTCATTATTATTTCTGTACATTATCTGGCCCTCCTTCCAAGACACAACATCCTCTTTATTTTAAAAAGACGGGCAGTGGAAGATTATTGTCCTGTGTGGTTTTTGTACAAAGGCATGTCACAATGCAAATGTATGGCCTGAATCTCTTTATGCTGATAAACATGTTAATGCCAGGGGCTGTTCTCTGGCAGAGGCATATGAGAGCTCATAGTTGTGTGACTAAGGTCTCCTTCTGGTATAATCTGTCCTTGCTACTTACAGAAAATGGATCTTGTGCTACTGCTCCTCCATACAGTGGCATAGTCTGGGGGAGCACTCATTGGTGTGGACCAGATTGCACAAGGCAGCATGCTAGCTATTGAACTGTGTATATGTGGTCATGATCTAGTGCTGAAGTCCATGCCCTGTTTAGACATTCTTTACTCTTGTACAGACATAATACCAGCATCTAGCTAATTAGACAGTCTAGACATTTTTAGACACCAGGAAGACTATAAACACACCTGACTTTCTCTGTTTTCTCATGAACTATACCCAAGGAATTGGTGCCACTGAGCAGGCATCTCCATCCCCTGTTGTGATGTCAGCTACTACCCATTACTTGTCCTACCGATTGTGTCTGGTTCCCTCTGTGATAGACTTTAATCTGCTCCTTAAATCATGTGTTATCTGTTCGTGGCTTATAGCATCTTAAGTTTGTTCAATACAGTCTCCATCCTGAACCAAATTAATTAAAACTACTCATTAATACCAACCTCAGAACCGATCCCTCTGGAATTAGTCTTGATGTTGGGCTACAGATAACACTGAGTTGATTTTTGTAACCAATTGCATATGGCAAATGAAAGGCCAGGAAAATTAGGTGAGGAATGATTCTCTCAACTGATCCTGTAATTGAGAAAAGGTGAGAAGCAGTAAATATCACCAAAGTTGTCATATAGACTTAGCAATGTTTTGCATTCTATCACACTTATTCCCATTCTGTCTCTCTGAGCAGGCAGCTGCTAGACTTAACTACAGTAAGATAATGTCAGAAAACAGAAGCAAAATATTTTGATCTGGGGACTGCAGAGCTGTGGGTGGTGTAAACTGTGGCCTCCTTGTAGATCAGAGACGAATCAGAAGAACTTATAGAAAAGTGAGATGCTAAACTGTGCTGTTACCAAATTAACGTACTATCCTTGTTTAAGTCAATGGGACATTCAACATAGTCTCCAGTGGAGTCAGGATTTCCTTCTATACTTAAAATTCTACCTGGTTATCAGAAAATAACTCAAAAAACCCCACGTGCGCTACATTTTTGGAGACCATATACATATAGGTGGTGTATCCCACATAGCCACATCCCAGCTGCCTATCGGGATAAGACTTGAGCGTTCATTCGTCTCTCCACGACTCGGCACCTTCATTCGAACTAGGTGGGAACCGTGGCATGTGGAATGGATGGAAATCTGGGCTTGTCTCTAGTCTGGGTCATCACAGCACACCCTTATTATGAGAAAACAGATTTTATAACCCACCCTACCAAAAACTTGTTATAGAGGATGCTGGGAAAAACCTTCATTCCAAATAAATGAGGTAATGAGGGGGAAATGCCATCATGTTTTCCTGAAACAACCAGTGCAGTCCTTACAGCAAATCCCATATTCTTACTCAAATTCGTACAGGAGAACTTCTCTTCCCTGCACACAGTAGTATCCCTGGGAAGAAAGAAGAGTTTGTAATCTGACCTAGAGTCTGTAGGTCTGTACTGCATCCCTTGAATACCCCGTGAGCTACATGGGCACCTTACAAAGCCGTGATGTAGCTTTATGACCACTGGTGTTTTGTCTGTGCAGTCTCTTAGAGGAGTCTGTAGTTTTCTGTGTCTTCCTGGTCCAGGCACATCAGAGATTGTCATGAATAAGGGAGCAAAGAAGGTAAGAAAAGGTTTTTAAATTGGGACATTTTCCTGCTGCAGTCTGAACCAAGACTAGTTATCAAATTAATTCATAAACACCAACAGTCACTGACAGTTCTTCGCCTTTTCCAGATTAAACAGAATTCAGACCAGTGATCAAGCAGCGAAGGGTCTCTCACTCATTAGCAAACCCCTGAGCCATCACTTTCCCAAGAGCAGTAGGTTGTTAGGAATGTCAGGAAATATGCAGTAGTTGTGGTGTAAAGTATGCTTAAAATGTTAATGACCTTTCTAGCTTAAATATCTTTGAGCTACCGTAATTAGACAGCAGAAGAGTTTTTTAAGATGCTGTCTCAGAGCAAGCTAAGCATTGTTTCCATTACATGTCATTCATCAAAGACAGCACCTGAAATACATATGTGCAGCGTAGCATCTGAACTCTGCTTCATTTACCCCTGACTTCACTGTAGCAACCTTCTCTGAATTTAATAAGGCTTCATTAGAATGTGCCGTGCCCAGGGTAACCTGAGTCAATGAACAGCAATTTAATTTAGTGTATGGAAGAGGCACACTGTGTCTCTCCCTTCTTTCCCTCCAAATGTAGATTAAATGAAAATCTTTCTTATATATTGAGTGAATGCTTTCTAGGGTTGTGTATCATACTGTGATCTCTACAAAAGCTGGTGTAAATTTGTGTATTTGGGTCACGGTGTATTTGGTCTAAGACGCAAAGATGAACTGAGCATACATGAATGCAGTTCTCTATACATACATGAGGACAACTATTTAATTTGCTGAGATCCAATAATAAGAACAAAATAGCTGAGGCACAACTGGTACAAACGGGAAGGCTGTGATAGTCTGTGTATAAATGCATTGCTTTTGTTGTTTGCAGTTCAGTAACACCTCTGATGGCATACATACAGGCCACACACTAGGAAATGCTCTCTCTTACTACACCGTGGAGTTTTGCTCTTTGGTGACATGGTGCAAAGAAATATCCAGGGCTAGTGTCCAAAAGTCGAAAAGGGCTATGTCCTCTGCCATGTGCTGATTTGGATTTCACACTGATGCCAAGGGCCAGTGTATGTGATGCGTTACATGTTGGTAAAGTGCGAGGCAACTGGCGTCCCTGAAATATCCCCATCTCTCCAGCCAAAGATTTTGACCTCATTAGCCCACAGAAGAAAACTTTGAAAAGATTTCTGCATCGAGGACCAGAGTCAAGATAGATACATGACATGTTCTGCCTGGAGGCTGTCAAGCGTATCCCTTAACTAGTGCTTTGCAAAGCCAGCATGGGACGAGTCCTCTTTGCATTTTTTTAATTTAGGTTCAGTTTCACCTTGTGGAGGATCATCTCTCTCCACTGACTGTAGACAGAGTCTTGGGAGAGACATAGAAAGGGAGAGAAATATCAGAGGCCGAAAGCGTTCTGTGCCTGATGGTAAGCAGTGTAATACCTCTCAATCTACCTCAGTGAGCTCCCCAGATAGAGAAGTGGTGCAATAAAGCTTGACCACAATAACTTCACTTGTTTTGTTTTCTGTCCACAAGAGTGTGGCTATATGGAGAGCAGGCTGATACATACTGCAGCCGTTAGTTATGGCTTACGATTGCCACCAGTTGCTTTGCTGTGTGCTTTAGTGTAACAGCAAATAGAGCCTCTGAATACTGTGCATTAATCAAGACCACCAAGGATGGGGCTCTCCATCACCATGTGGGGATACGGCACAGCGCGTATCGGTGTTCACAGAGTGTTCGCAGAGGTCACTAACAGAAAACATCCTTTGCCACAGGTACAGAAGCTGTGTGTTTTAGTCTCCTTTGAACTATAAATACTCAGAAACACCACCATGATGTGTGTTGCACTTTTATTTTGTTTGTATTTGATCTCGTCTTTCATGTTTATTTCATATACTCTGTTTTTCACATTAAGCTTTCTGCTAGCAGCTTGGATCTTTTTGAGGCGTAGATGTTAAAACTGAACGCTTGAATGGGGAGGTCAGTGATTGTTATTCTCTGCTTTGAACTGTATGTGTTAACATTTAACAGCAAAACTTAAGTGCACAGGATGCTGCACTAAGAGTTTTAGTTTTTCTGGCCTAGAGGGCATCTGTACTTCATCTTTCGCTACCAAGGCAACAGTTTAGCTTCAGGCAACAACTCATAAAGTAACTGTATATGCTTAAAAGAGATCAAGCCTCATCAGAAAATAAAACTGTCACCCTGTGATTAGATGTAAGAATGAATTAATACCAGAATTGCAAAGCTAAACATAATCTCTGTAACACCAAATTTACTTCTGCCTCCGATAAACTGAGTTCATGTTCGAGAGACATTAACATCCAACAGGCTTAACTTCTCTTGCGGTAGAGAAAAGGTCAGGAGGAAAGTGAGATTTATTCAAACAGATGTCCATACTCTCCTTACAAGTAGGCTTAGAGGGACAATATATCACAACTGTATTCAGTGTTTGTTTAACAGGAATTATCTCACAATTAAGAGTACATAATTCCAGATGTTGCTAACATCTGTACATACTATAAACATCTAATAGATAGTTTAACGGTACCTTCTGCTGTTTGGAATTGTTATGGACTTGGTTTGATCAGCCATGTTGGAAGACATACAAGTTTTCATGCATCGGTTATGCCTGGCCTGATTCTCTATTCTGTTGTGAAACTCAGATTGAAAATGGCAAAAAAAAAAAAAAAGAAAAAGAAAAAAAAAAAGGGCTGGAGTACTGCACTGAGCATGGAGAATATAACAGTACTATCAACAGTGGTGGTGTGGTGGTGGTGGTGGTGGGATGGGTCTGCTTGTTGTTGTGAGATGTGGAAGGATCCTGGTGCAACGGTAACACCCAGGCAGCGTGCTGATGGGGAGTATGAGCCAGTGCTGTGTGCTAGCTGGATTTACAGAATCGCTTGGGTTGGAAAAGACCTTCCAGTTCATAAAGTCCAACCATCAGCCTGACCTACTGTGTCCCATCACTAAACCATGTCCCTCAGAGCCACACCCTCATCTCTTTTAAGTACCTCCAGGGTTGTGTACTCCACCACTTCCCTGGACAGCCCGTTTCAAGGCTTGACCACCCTCTCCATGAAGAAGTCCTTCCTGCTATCCAATCTAAACCTCCGCTGGTGCAACTTGAGGTTGTTGCCTCATGTCCTCTCACTTGTCACCTGAGAAAAGAAACAGACGACCTCCTTGCAGCAACCTCCTCTCAGGTAGTTGTAGGGGGCAATGAGGTCTCCCCTCAGCCTCCTCTTGTCCAGACTAAACAACCCTGGTTCCCTCAGCCGCACCTAATAAGTCTCGTTTCCTGGTCCCTTCAGCAGCTTCGCTGCTTATCTCTGCACACCTGTGAGGACAGGAGGATGGAGCGAGGGGGCACAGCAGGGCTGTGGGCCGTGCAAGACCGCTGGGAGGCTGGACTGCAAGGAATGGGGAAATACAGCTGAGAGGTAGCCCTACGGTTGGTCTGTAGAAAGGTACTTGAAAATCCTGTTTGGTTCTCATAAAGGAAAGTATTTCCCCACCCTGCTTTAAAGAGTGTATTTCCATGGCTAGACAGAAGCATTAATGAAGAGCTTTCAAATTTCTGAAGCCTAGTTATGCCATCCTGATAGCCATCAAGGGTTATATGAGCAGCTGTTCTGTGGGAAGAAGCGACTCTCGGTAAGAGAAGGCCGTAGTACAAACCTACTCGCATCCACCCTGGATTATACATGAGCAGAGCAGTGACATCCTCTTAGCATTAGTAAGTACCTCGAAGTTGGAAAGCTTCTTGGGAGTGCAGATTTGTTAGAGCTTCCCCTGAAAATGGTCCTTCAGCAGTGCTAAGTGAGATAGTACAGTCATGTCCCAAGTCAACAACTCCCTGGACTCTTACACAAAAATCACAGTGCTGTGGCCGCCTTCTGTACTACCCCAGCTGCTGCTTCCTTATTTTGTAAGCTTCTGCCTGCATACTCCGTGGAAGAAAGTCTGTGACTTGTAATTTTCATATGCTATTTCAGATAGAGCAAAGAAAGTCATCAAATGAAAGAACACTGTGGTATATACATGTGTATGTGCTTATAATACAAACTTTTATTTTTAGAATCTCTTTATCAAGCTACTGTAGTCTAGAACTAGTACTCAGCTTAATGGTTCCTCTCCTCTTTTACTTTGTCCCATATTTTCTGCAATAACAAAGCATATTCTTTCAGAAGCAAGCAATACTCCCATCAGTAAAACAACTGGGACAACTCTTCAGTATTGCCAATTCATATCCTGGTTTTCTATCCACTGGGGAAAAAACAAACAAACAAACAAAAACAACAACAGGGTCATACACTTTGGAGCTCATTTTCCATCCTGTTTTACCCAAGAAACCTGAGAAAACTTTGTAGGAGTAGGTAGACAAAAATAATAAAACCTGATAGCACAGATACAATATGAATAGATTGACAACAACAAAAAAAAAGAGGAAGCCAACTTCTGAAAATATACTTGAAATTTGTAATTACTTTAACCAGCATCTCAGCGTTCATACCATCCTTGGAGCCCTACCATTACTTTCTGAGTAATTGTCCTTCTCAGCCTGGCCTATACTGAACAAACCCTGAATAATTCACCTTTCCTCCACCTGAGAGGCTGTGTTAATGTTTTCATCAGTGTGTTTATATGAGAACATGTGTACAGAAGACCCACTGCTCTTCTCAGCTGGGATTTCCCATGCAGAAGCATCTTTAGTCAATCCAGTTCACGTTCATGTTTTCCAACTCAGTATCAGAAGCCTGTCCCGATTTGATTTGTTTCTTTCTGGTCCAAGAACAGTTTTAGAAGAGATTCAGCAAAGACTCTGCACCAAATACTGTCTCCATGCCATCAGATGCAACCCTGTGGACCATACTATACATAAAAAGGTTTTTTTTTGTTTGTTTGTTTCAGATTCCCTTGTCTCTCCTTCAAACCTTTCCTTATTTTGCAAGAAGGACTGGTACGAGTTTTTTAAGCACCACAATTCATAAGTACTCCATGAAGTCCTAGATGTGCTCAGCTTACTGCGGTCAGCAGAAAGCCTTCCACTTTTTAGTCCTTGGAATGAGTCCAACAACACCTCAGGTACCATTTTACCGTATTTACGAGACAAAAAATTGTTAAGGATCTTCGACTTCATAGGCTTTCATTATTTTTGGAAGTACGGTTTCCTGTGAAATCATGAAGTTGGTTTTCAACTAAATGTGCAAGGATTCCAATTTCACTGCAAACGTTGATCCTGCACACAGCAGGAAAAATATAAAAGCAGGGAGGCTGTGTATTCTAATTCATTTTCGTTGTTTTTTGCAATCTTATTTTTAGCTTTTATTAAAATATATGGTCTTAGACTGTACACACACTAACTTATGATTCCCTTTTGGAAAAGTCAGTTTTGCAGGTTTTTTTAAGGCTTCTGAAAAGCATACATAATTGACAACACTAGTTGATCTATGTACATTGTAGATAATTTGTTAAAAGCAAAAACACCATTTAGAGAGGCAAATTGTTTGCAAATTGTTCCTGACTACTTTTGAAGTATTTGTCCATGCTATGCAAGCAGCTTAAGTGAATAATTTTCAGCGTGAGTTTGTGACTTACTTGTTTTGGGTATTCCTTGTGTTTTGTGTGACCGAGACCGGGCACCAAAAACTGGAAACTTAGATAAAGCAGCCCAAATCTTTGTCACACAGAAGCAAATGATAGGAAATTTCTAGGAGTCTTAGAGTTCATTCTTCTAAAAATTCTCATAATCACATTATTTTCCTGAGTCCTACACGAAATTCTAACAGGAAGCACGTGACTAGGATAATTTACACTGCCCTTTGGTCCTTGACAAAAAAAGACTACAGTAGAAAGAATATCGAAACATTTACCAGTGTTTTCTTCTATTTTACCCCTCAGTAATTAGATTAGAGGAATTTGTCTTCCTTGTTAGATCCATCTCTGTAGCCAAATCAGTTGTTCCAGATACGACTGCTCTGAGGATCATAAGCAATGATTCAATTAACCTTCCTTTGAAAAGTTTGTTGATAGCATTAGAAATTAATCTCTAACAGCTAAATTAGTATTTCTCTTCATTCTATTCTAGTTTTGACTTCTAATGAGTCAGAAGTGGCTCTCCTAAATAAATCTATGGATTCTGGATGAAGAAAATATTAAAGTATTTGTTTTTCCTCTTTTGGGGAAGGACATATTTCACTCACTTCTTATCACAAATCTTTTGCTAAAAAGAAGCATTCTCTCTTTTTGGTAGGAGAAAGAAAATGGCTTCAAAGAAGGGCTATGAAGCTGAATTCCAGAAGAAAGATAATTATTGAAATAAACAAACAAACAAAAGTCCTCATTCAGAAGCCAGAGGTTGTTTTAATAAGCTCTGCTGGGTAGGCTTGGCTTGGGGTTTTATGTTTGTTTTCTCTGTCTTGATTCCAAGACTCTGGACAGTATGTGTATGTTATATATGATGTTGGGAATGAAGGGGAATAATCTTCCTTGTTCATACAGCATGAGGGGAAATGATCTTCCTCATTTAGTTATTTATGTATATAGTCCTGGTAATATAAGATTTTCTGTGATATGTATCTGTGGTTTTTCTTTTTCCTTTCAAGAATTTAAATTTCCCTCGATGTTAAGCAAGTATGTTGGTCATTTTGTGCATCAGTGTCTGGTTCAGAATTGCACCAACACTGAGAAGTCCTGTTTAGAGATGAGAAGAGTGTCAGACTTTGGACACGAAGGTTTTAGTAATTGCAGTTGCTACTGATTTGCATGCAGAGACAAGATTACTAGAGAAATGAAAACTTGACATTTATCTGTTCATATAAACAGAATGATTTATTCTTTAAATCAAAGTAACCTACTTTAGTTATTTTTAAAGCTTTTTTTCCATTTTTTTTATTTAGCATCTGATTGAGTCTTTATTTCTTTAGCAAATGAATTTTAATTTTAGCAAGTTCAAATTTACTCAGTCCTGACCTTAGAAACTGCAATTTCTGCCTAGAAAGTTATATTTCTGAAAATCAAGGTTGACTGCCAGTGGAAACCATGGGTAAATCTTAACAGATGGCAGTACATGCTGCGATTTTATGAAATTCCTGCCCGTGACTGTATATACAACTTATCCTGCATAGTTGGTGGGATCTCTGCATTTTAGTATAAATATATATTATGTGGTATTAGTTCTGCCTGAAGAGAAGAGCTTGTGTGGCCTGACATGGTGACACAAATGAATGCTTTCTTGCATGTGCCTCAGCCTTGGACAAAATTGCATTAAGGATGATATTCAATACAAGGGGTGTAAGTTGTACAATGCTTCCTGACATGGCCCGAGCGATAGCGGCTGACGCGTCTCTGAGATGATTCACGTACACATGTATATGATCTGAGCCTGTTGCAAAGGTCATTTGTCCTGAGATATATATACAGATGGACAGAAGCATCTGTGCAAAATTTGGTTAACAAGCGAGCAAGTAAAGACCGAGGGATAATTTGGTACTGAGCTATTTGCCCTCTTTAAGGAATGCGACTTGTTCTGTACCGGTAGGATTCTGTTATGTTCTGTGTCCCCAGCAAAAGGTTGGGGTAATGTAAAATTAACTTACATTTCCTCTGCGAAGATTTCTTGGCAACATCTCTGCTGCCCACTTCATTGGCAAGATCCTACTCTACCAGGTATTGCAGCAGATCGACCAGAACGACCGTGTTTCACTCTCTTTTGTTCTTTGGGAACGATTTCTGGCTGGCCACAGAAAGGGTTGGATCTGACTTGCCAAGCTGAACAACTAATCAGTCTTGAACTCCAGAGGCAGCTCGGGTGGATTTTCACAATAGTCTCAATTCAGCTGAACCAAGTGTGTCAAGCTTTTTTTGGTTAGTGAAATATGAGGGAACACTGAATGCAGAAAAGAGGTATTAGGTTGAAAATGGCATGAAAATTCAAATGTGTCCAGGAGAAAAGGCTTAAAGCATTTAAGTCACCCCTCTGCAAACTAAATAGTTGCTGACCAGCATAAAAGAGTTAATTGCAGCTTGCTTTCCAGTAAGTAAGACCTTTCTAATACCTGCAGGTGTCCAGTGGATTCTTTTGTACCCACCAGCCATAAGGGATAACACGATCCTCCACCGTTCCCTTTTTGAGTGGAAGTCTACACAGTTTGTAAGGTAACGGGGAAGATGAATAGCTAGATCTCTGTTGAAAAGAAATTGAACACCGTACCGAAACGCCTTTCAACTTTTTGGAAGTTCAGACTGGGCTCCAGCAGGGCTCTAATCTGCCTCCGAACTCAAACTGAAGCACTCAAATCCGAGCCGCTTTGTATGCTTGGATCATCGCTTTACAGCTGAGTTTCAGCCCCGTCCTGTTGGAAACCCCCGTGCCCCGGTGCTCTCTGCCTGGCAAGGTCAGGCACGGGATCCTGGCTGCCAGGTACAGCAATCAACCTTTTCCTGGCAGCTCTCACAAAAGCTGGCTACCAGCTGTTTCCTGTGACTGAACGAAGCCCGTGCTTGCTGCTGCTTTCTTTTTGGCTTTCCTGCCTTTTATCAAGAGGTTTCTTTTCATTAAAAAGACGGTTATAGCAGTGCACATAAAAAATTCAGAAAGCTTTCAGCGAGGAAGAGACTTCAAATGCTCGGTGTCTTGGTGTCGTAATGAGGACAACAACGGCCCGTGCATTCAAAGGCTACTCCAGGGCGATGCTTTCGGTGTTGTACGCCCATGAAAGAGTTTGCAGGGGACTCTGCTGGGTCCTCCCTTAGGCTTATGGAGAAAGGAGGGGCTGGTGAAAGAAGTCCTCCTCCCACTCAGTTTGGCTTTTTACGCCAACATTTCTGACCACAAGAAGCTATTCTTGAATCTTCAAATGTCAAACGTTCATAGAAAATGGGTTAATAGCACAAACTAAAACGTGGCCTGTACGCTTTGATTCAAATATGTATTCAGATACAGCTTTACTAAATGGGACTCAGTTGGAGAGTTTGCTATCTGCAAATGGCTTGCTATAGAAATCACGGACCTAAAAAGCTACAAAAAGTAATTTTATCAGTCATTAAGCACTTCTAGGAAGTGATCACATAACAAAAAGCTTACCATTGCTAGGCTGGTCATTCTACATAACAGTGCAGAAAATTATTAAATTTCTTCCTTAGGAAAAGTGGAATCTGAAAGCCTAAAAGAGGGCTGCTTTTTGACTCTGTGTGTCTGCTATCCTTTTGCACTGTTTTTTCAGCCTTTGTAATCTTACAGGGTAAGACATTGTAGTCATTGTGTCTTATCTGTATATACTGAAATACAGATGCTTGCAGAAGCATTTTGTAAAATGTAACATTTTATTTAATTAGTAAGCCAGATTGACTTATATGTACCAATGCTATGTGTATTTTTAGCCTTTGCAAAATGCTTCAGCAAAAATGGGACCAATAATCAAAACCCCAGGCATATTCTCTATGTTGACCCAAATAGCTGCCATGAAAAACCTCCAGACAACTCTATAGCGATGCTTCTCTCTTTAAATGTTGAGGTGCCATCCAAAGACAGGAAACCTGTGAGTAGCCAGGACCTGATCCACAGAAGGCATCTAAACAAGCAGTCATGCAAAGATCTGGTTGTTTCTTCAAAGTAAATGCCAAGATCCAAAGACGACAACATCAGAGGTGGTCACTGAGACTCCAGTTTGTCTTCCCTCTAAAAAACAAAGTCTTAGAACTTCCCCAAAATAATTGCTGTTAGCACTGAAACATGATTTTATGAAAGCCTCAGCTCCTTTTTCAAGAACTGCCAACCATGGAGAATTCAGCACAGCCCTTGGCAAGTTGTTCCAGTGCTTAGCCATCCTCGCTTACAGAAAAAGCACTTTGTTCCCCATCTAGACTGGTCTATCTGCACCTTTTAGACAGTCACACTCAGTCTGCGAATCCCAGGGACCTTTTGCTCCTTATGGAAATACTCACAGAGAGAGGATAAATTTCTTCTCTTCCATTGTAAGCTAAATGGGCTAAACTTTTACTTTTGGACTGATGCAGGACTTTTCACAACCCTTTAAGCATTCTCATGGCTCTCCTCTACGTGCCTTGCATCATTTTCACTCTCCTCCTGGAGCTGTCAATACCAGAACTGGAGATTAGCATCCCGTAGCAGCAGCAGGAATGCCAAATGAAGGGGTTATGCAAACCTTCTGCTCCCACCAGGTTCTCCTCTTTATGTATCCATTAATGCTGGTGTTTTTTAACAGAGCAAGGTTAGAGTTACAAAGCTTTGTGTTTCTGGCTGGAAGATGTCCCTCCTCCATGTAAACTGAAAGCTCTCAACATCTGAGCCTCTGTTCCTTAGCACCATGCCCTCTGCTTGTAAAACGAGGCAGTGAGCCGTAGACTTTGGCAAATGGAGGCGACGCGCACACAGGAGGACCTAACTCTGGCATGCTTTACAGAAAGAGTTATCTAGGGTCTGGAAGGTCATCTTTTCCTCCTCCCAGCAAAATGCTTGATGACAAACATGCATCCGGGCACCCAAGCACCCGCTGGAGCTTTGAGGCCTCAGCATCGCAGCAAATGATGTGTTGTGCTGATGCGAGAGATCGAGCTTGAAAGCAGGGGGGGAGAAAAAGTGCTGGGGCCACCCTGCTTGATCCCACCACACCAGGTGGCATGGGGCAGGCATGCCAGACCCCGACCTCCATCCCACCTGCAGTGCAGGGAGCTTGCCATGGGGCGCACCGCTGGCTTCAGCCCCAGCTGAAGGAGCGTGAGTCAAACCAAGTCCTAAACACACATCCCACATGCACAAGCGCATAGTAGTGCTGATGAAAAGTCTGTGGCTGATAGCAGGTAAACCTCACACATTTATTAATGAGGATAACGGACCCATACCTGTGCCTTGAAAGGAGGCAGTGGGAAACTAAACAAAAGATGGAATAAAGTAGATTTTTTGGTTCTGTTGGCTGGTTTATTTTTGTCTGTTAGTTGGTTCACCCTTTTTTCTCCATCCCTTTTGCCATAGTTACTTTTTTATGCCTCCCACAGTGCAATATCTTCACAAACATAAAAATATATAAAGATAACACAGCAAAATACTCATTTTGTAGCATACATGCATGCGTACGTAACAAGGGATATAAATATATGTGCCTCTGTGTGTGTGTGTGTGGTCTCAAACAAGTTCCGGCATCTTACTTTTAACTTCCCTTCTATCGTTTTCTGTAAAAGCACACTTATTTTAGCAATATTTGGAAAACGTTAGCTCGGGAAGAAGCCACGAAAACAGTCTGACGTATTTAAAGGGTAAATAGGAAGTCTAGTACTCCTCTACAGTTAGACTGGGGTGAGGTGACAGTCTGAGAATAAGAGTTAGGAACCTGGTGGGGACACAAGAGGATGTGTCATCCCTGCAGTGAACGTAAATAACGCTCAGTCTGGGGAATAAGACTGGAACAAAAACCAGAGGATAGGGCCAGTCTCCGAAGAGGGTAGTGCTCAGGAGCTGAAATTAATTCAAACAAACCGATCAGGTTTGATTAATTAAAAAGAGATACCACTCATAATTCAGGAGGGTTGTGGCTGTATAAGCAATTTTGAAGTTTCTGTTTCTCTTTCTGAGAGAGAGGGGATGGGTGAAACTGGCAAGAGAATTGCTAGAATAAAGCCATTTGGAAAAGAAAAGATACAAAAATCATCCTCTGGCCTTTACCAGAGGAATTGGCAAAACGTCTGGGAAAGTGTCATTGTAAATAACCTGAAAGCTCCCAAGTAGATTGTTTTTTCTTACAGGCTTATGGATTTCAGAATTTCCTTTCATCCTTTCAGTTCTTGGTCACCCCATAAGCACTCAGGTTTCTGGTTTCCCTATGACGACATTCTCACTGTGGCCAAGAAGTAGATTTTAATAATCAGTTTTCTCTTGAATGGTGCAAAGATGGTCTTTGAAGTAAAATAATCCATGAAAGCTGCCCATGTGCATAAAACCCCTGTGCACTGCTCGTGCAGGCGCCTCATGGCCAGCCTGGGGGGGCTCTCATGGCCGAGCTGCTGCCTCCATCCCTGCTGCTTGGGCCATCCCCACGGGTGTTCTCCAGTACTTTCCAACCCAAAGCCCTGTGTCTGGGTCTAAAAATTACATGGAATTAAATGCAATCAGATCCCAGCCCTGCACAAAATATACCCCCTCACAATTACAGCACGAACAGTTCCAGATGTATATAAAGGTTGGTTTGAATTGGCTATAACTTCGGGAAAGTTGATATGGTTTGGTTTGTTATGTTATTTTAGAAAACAAATGCAAAATGTTTATTTAACTTTAAGCAGCTCTGAAACTTGCCTACTGTAACCCATAATCCTCTGATATTTTTAGATAAATGTTTTTAGACCAGACACCACGAATGCAACAGATTTTACATAGCCTTCTGTGGTTTCTTCGCACAAAAATAGTCTGGGACCAAACAAACACACAGAAGAAAAACCCAAAACAACAAAACAAAAAACTCATCCAGAAGAGAACTATTTCTACAACATGAAGAATTGTGTCATATCTTTAAAAAAAGTTCATGCTTTCATTTGTATTTGTCATAGGAAACTTTTCTTAGCAAGGATCATCTAACACTACCAGAACTAATGTGCCATCTTGCCTGTAGGATATGAAAATATCTCTGGGTAGCTAAGTACAGCTGCTTCTCACAAAGATTCACACTAAAAAAACAAGAGGATACTTTATCCAGCTTGCATTGAAAAGAGGCTGGACGTGCTCCCTTGAATACCAAGAAGAATATCTAGCAAAATAGGACAAAAACTTATGAAAACACTTCTCACTGCTTGCAGTGCCAAAAATCTGGAGATTCCATCAATAACTCTGTCATCACTGACATGAATCAACAATTCAGAATATTAAAAGATACGTTTTATGTATTTCTCATCATCAGTCTTCTGTGCCCTATTACATATATATATATATTTGAAGTTATTTGTTCTTTGTCCCCTGCTTTGCAGCTCTCAGAAACAAACCAGTCATTATAACATGCACCTTTTTTGTTTTTTGTTTTGTTTTGTTTTGTTTCGTTTTGTTTTGTTTTCCCCAAAACTTACATTTCTACCACAAGTCTTCTGGATTCCTGTACCTGTATAATTAACTGGAAGTCTCTTTTTTCATTTAGAAAAACAAAGTGTTTCTGCTCATTATGGTTGCTAGAGACATCTTAAAAATATAAATCCGAAAGGCTGTGAGTGTAAGAATATGAAAAGAAAAACCCAATGTACTTTAAGAACTCATATTTTTAAGCGAACCTTGTGATGGTAGGCACCTTTTTTCTCATGTTTTGAATGTTCATATTTAGCGGTACTGCACTCTGTGAAATTAGAGGTTATCAGAGTAGCAGCTCTATGAATAAATGTTAAAAAAAATAAAATAAAAGGAATGCAGAAATATAAACTAGGGCTGTACCAGCCCTGGGATCTGGAATGGGCTTTCTTTTGTTCTACAGATTTGTTTCAGAATCTCTATCCTCCAGGAAGAACAGGTGTAGAAACAGAAGGCACTCTACCCAGAAGAAATTGCTGTCTAACCTAATACATTTATTTATTTCTAGTGAATTTAAAAGATGAGGATCTGTACATATTAATCCAAAAGGAAATCCAGTAAATACGTGCTCCAAAAGGGAGAGGAAAGCTTTCCTTTGAAAATACAAAATATGAACAACTTGATCCAATACGTAGAACTGGGGAATTGTTTTCTTACTGTCTCCTCGCAGCATATTTTCATGGCATAATATGCATCTATAAATAACCTCACTTATACTGCTATTGTATATTGCCTATTTATGTTGTAATATCCCTGGAATAGCCACACAATTTTTCTGCCTCGCTGCCCAAACCATACATGATTTCTTCTTTCATTAGCACTCACTGGAAACGCACATTTTCCGTATAAAATGGGCCTGATGTACCTCTTCCGTGCACGCAAGAAGAGTCCAGTTACAGAGTTCAAGTCTACCATATGAAAGAGTGAAACAGTTTAATTTCGAGTAAAATAAGTGGGAATGCAGTTGTAAAACAGCTGTAAATGCACATTGAAGGTGTACAGAAAAATTGTAGGTGGTCCAATGATACAGTAGCATGTCTCAGTGTTTACATGGGCACAACCTGTTCCTGGTGTGATTAGCCAAAGCCTGTAACTTGCTAGCTAATTAAGCTGCCAGTATTTCACTTCCGTACTGTGTCTTGCATTCCCAGAACCTGTAAGGTACTTCACAAGTTGCTAAGTTTCAAAAACCCAAGGAAATACACTTGCCCCTGGCAGAAGAGAAGGCAGTGAATGGCCATGCAGCACATGCACAGCATTTCTCATTCCGGTGCTTACAATACTGCGCACAAAGTCAAAAGGACTTCATTTTGATTTCCCTGGCACAATTATTTTTCCTCATAATTAACTCCACTGGCTATTTGAAAGTTTAGCTCGATTTCCTCTGGCGCGGGACCAGATTCAACACAGATCTGACTGAACAGTCACTCCCTTAGTTACCCAGCTGGATTACAGCAAAGCGAAGCAGCAGCCGAAGATGGATCAATACCATACCCAAGTCCTGTCCGAGCCCCAGCCTGACGACACGATGTATTGATTGAGCAGGAAGCACAGCCAGAATAAAGCAATTCATTAGCTGAAATCCTGGGATACAATTTCCAGTGTCTTTTCTCTCATCGCTCTCAGACAACTCACTCGTGCTTCTTTTCCGTGGTACACACTCAGATTCTCCACAGTGTTTAGCTGCCAAAGTCTTCGTGAAAAAATACAGCAGGGCTCTGGTCCCTGGAGCTCTCCCCTGAGCTCTTCCTATCCATAACCAAGCATCTATGCACATAACATTAGAAACCCAAATAAAATACTTTTAGTAGTCATGTTTTGGTTATGCCTGACTGAAAATGTACCATTCTAGGTTTGATCAGCAGGGCCAAAGTGCAGCTCTTGTCAGGTCAGCCTTTGATTTATGTATTATTTTTTCAACGGGATGTTTGCATCAAGTTCTTGAGTGGCTTGAAGGAGTAGCAGAGGCATTGCAGCACACTCTGGAACACTGGTGAGGCATGCCAGTGTCATTAGTGATGCTGTTCCACTTATGCAACGTACTATACTTATAGTCAAAAGAACATGCAAATAAATCATGTTAGTTTACTATGAAATTACTTGTTGAGAAAGTACATAATCGTGACATTTCTGACCTTATTTTTTATCTCAACTGATCACAGAATTCACATCCTTAGAGTTTGAAATGGCTCACAAGATTGTCCCAAAGTGTTTAACACTGTTTAAAAGGCAGTGAAAAGAAAGGGCACAAGACTTGATATGACACTTATTATGTGATTACTTCTAATACTCATCTGTCTTCCAAGAAACAAGGAAATCAGTCAATCACAAGTTGGAGAGGGCGATGTAGGCGAAGTCCACCCTCAGTATCTCTTAAGATTCGACCAAATACTCCCAGCTCAACTGGCGTTACTTGCCTTTGGCTGCACTGGGTTCAAAGAGCAGGCTGTGCTGTCCTGCCCTGCCCTGCCTGGTGGCCCTGCCTCCCTCCCCGCGCTTCCTGAATGACCAAAAAGCTATTAGAAAAGGATGATAATTAAAGCTATTGGACCCTCTTCTGATACTGACAGATTATAATGGCCTAAAGACAAAGAAACTCCTCATGGACACCTTCCCATGGTGTGGTGGCAAATTTGCTGCCTCTAGAAGTGGTCAGGCAGCTCTGGGTTGTGGAGTTCTTTGAAGCAGTATTTTACGGTCTCTCTTGAAATACGTATAGAAACCTATATAGAGATCGTACAGAAGTCTTGTTCCTTTTGTTATAATAATTTAAGTGCTAAAATTAGCAGTCCCCCCTCTCCCAAATGCAATGTGACTCACATTGATGTGATGATGCCTACAGCCCATCAGACAGACCAATGCACTCAGATGCTCTGCATGAAGAATTCCTTGGCCACTGACACTTCTATAATTACTGCCCTGCTGTAAAACGAGACGGTGCACACCTGTCTAACACGTGAGCCACACACAGTCTTTGACTTTTCTAAGCCCTGAGAGACACATACAGCTACTGTTCCCATATCTAAAGGAGTATTGAGGTTATTTAATGTTACACAAGTTATGATTGACCTGGAAAAGTGTCATAAGCATTAGATACATCCCTTTATTTTGCATGAAACAAGGTAGGGCAGGAGTCTTGCTTGTGTTTACAGATATTATTTTTATTCTGTTGGAAATTTTATTTTGGTTGGAAATGCATTGATGTGACAGAAAAAAAAAAGAAAAAAAAGAAAAAAAAAGAAAAAAAAAGGAAAGTCCTGGCCTCATTAACTGTTGTAGCGTGGTTGTCTTCTTTATGAAAAGGAGGTGACTAACAGAGATATGACACAGGTCTCTAAAACTGTAGATGGTTTGGAGAAAGCAGGTAGGCAGAGATTACTCATTAGTCCTTGCAGTACAAGGCTTGCTCTACACTTCACACTATCAAGCTATTTCAAAACAGACAAAAAGAGATAGTTGTGGTGCTCATGCGTAGTGAATTGATGCATCTTGTGAATTCAATGTATCATGAAAGCAAAGCACTGAGAGTGCCAAAAAAAGGATTAAACATTCCTATGGGGGACAGGTCGGTCAGTGGCTAGCAAAAGTGTTTTTCAGGTGTAGTCTTCATCTCAGGGTGTTCGTTCTTAAGTAGCTAGTTAGGAAGGTGGCTGAGTATTTCAAGGAATGGATAATTTCATAACTATCCTTGCATTTCTTCCCTGTGTAAGTGCTAATGGCCACCGGCAAAGAGTGCATAGCGGAGCTAGAGGGATTTACACTTTGATCAAATTTAACTGCTTTTATGTCCCTTTTTCCTGAACTTTGCCATTTTCCATAACATAAACCATTCATAACTGTAAAAATACTAATTTTTGTGGCATTTTCTTGGCTTTTGCCAGCTAATGGGATTTGTATTTAGAACAGCACATGGGTTCTCATTTTGCCTAAGCATTGGCACTTGTGATGAGGCAGGGTGGCTGTCCTGTCAAAGTTACTCTTACCTGGACTGCTGGACACCTGCAGTTCCAGACGAAGCCTTCTCATAGAGCAAGAGCTGCGTTTAGTAGCAGGCTCAGATTAAAAAGGGCCACCAGAAATGGACTCAAGCACCAAACTTTCTGTGGATTTTTAAGGTTGTTCTATAAACTGGAGTCATTTCCTTGTCAATTCTAAACCAGGAAGGACTTGAGGACATTCTCTACCTTTTGTGGTGAACCCTTAGTGATGGATACATTTTCTAATGCTACAGCTACATTGCTAGAGTGGGTGGAAAGTTCATCCCCACGTCTTAAGGACAGCTCCGTTTGCAGCTTAGGGAACCTGCTGAAAATGAACTGAATCACTTGGTAGTTAATAATAGCTTGGCAAGAGGTAGTTTTTAGAGTGAGCAATGGCAGGAAAAATGATGGGAAGCTTGTTGTCACCTGTAGGACTCCTGCTCCAGGCTCCTTCATTGAGGTACAGCAAAATAAATGCTGACTGACTGTGTATGAGATAAATATTGGGTGCAGGCTGGACAGAAAATGCGTTAAGTACTCACTTCCTGGAAAGCTGATTTTTAGTTACTATGCATGCTTAAATATGAAACACGTGGCTGACCTTCTTCAAAGCTCCAAGTGCAGCTCTGGACACATTTATCAGGAACAAGTTCCCTCAGCTTTGGGATTTAACGCGAGCCCTGCAAATGCTAAATCTGTGTAGTTGCATCAGGTATGTGTGGCCATTAGGCATGAAATGGATACAAGTGACTATAATGCATTGGCTGCCCAATTTATACACCCTGCATACAAAATCTCACTGCATTTATGTCACCACTGAATTTCTCCAAGCTTATGCTTATATTTCATAGAATCATAGAATCATAGAATCATAGAATATCCTGAGTTGGAAGGGACCCTTAAGGATCATCAAGTCCAACTCTTGATACCGCACAGGTCTACCCAAAAGTTCAGACCTTGTGACTAAGTGCACAGTCCAATCTCTTCTTAAATTCAGACAGGCTCGGTGCAGTGACCAGTTCCCTGGGGAGCCTGTTCCAGTGTGCAACCACCCTCTCTGTGAAGAACCCCCTCCTGATGTCGAGCCTAAATTTCCCCTGCCTCAGCTTAACCCCGTTCCCGCGGGTCCTGTCACTGGTGTTAATGGAGAAAAGGTCTCCTGCCTCTCGACACCCCCTTACGAGGAAGTTGTAGACTGTGATGAGGTCTCCCCTCAGCCTCCTCTTCTCCAGGCTGAACAGGCCCAGTGACCTCAGCCGTTCCTCGTACGTCTTCCCCTCCAGGCCTTTCACCAGGCCTTTCACCATCTTCGTAGCCCTCTTCTGTACACTCTCCAACAGTTTCATGTCCTTTTTATACTGTGGTGCCCAGAACTGCACACAGTAGTGTGCACAGTAGTGCACAACTGCACACATTTCTGCACACAGAAATGCACACTGCATTTCACCGCTTTCAACAACGTGACGATAGATCAGAGCAGAGCAGAATCGTAGCTGGTATCATGCCTGAAAGTCTGAAGACACGGTATTAGAAAGCCATAGAATAAAATCAGTTCTGTGGTCAGTAACAATACGCTATAGATTAATTGGGGCCGGAGGCAAGGGTTTAAGCACAGCACAATCCTTTATGCAGTTTAGAGATTCTGATTGCAAACGCAGTTGTAAATTCTCTAAGTGCTCAAAGGTGAAGGTCATGTTGTACGGCGTTGGTGACGCTTGTTTTTCCCCCAGAATTTCAGAGGGGACTCAAATTTCTCTCAGTCTCTGTAAGTAACAAGGTACTTGGGACACTGTGGCCATGTGAACGAAACCTTTAATATTGCCTGTGCTGCTGTGATGTAGAACAGCATGTCATTTGTTTGGTCGTTTGCTTCAGATTGGCAATTACATTTTAGATATTGTTTTCCCCAGATTTATGTCATGATAAATCCTTGTTGTCAATGCGCAGACTCCTTATGAGGGAACCTTTGCCAGCTGGAGTAAGTTCTGCATTATTACTTGTCTATGTGACTTCCTATGGTAATTAGAAAAGTAGTTCTAATTAAGTAGGACCAGAAGTGACAGAGGGATTGATTTGGTTCTGCCTTGAACTATAATCAGCATAATCTCTGCCTCTGCACCCTACAAGGAATCTCCCACTCTCATCATGTTGCTCAGATGCAGCCTGCACACCTGCAGTGTTGTAGTTCAATGATCAGTAATATTTTTAATTAACGTGTCAAAGTTTTGAGGTTAGAAGCTTTTTAAAACAATAATTAAAAAAAAAACAGTTGAAGACTTTTCCCAACTTCCTGCCAGAAATAGTCCCTTTGAAGCAGCGCTGTGTCGGCAGAGCAGCCATCGTTAGAGTACAGAAAAGCATCTACTGTGAGAACCCAAACCAGTGAATGAAAATTCTGATAAAGCAAGTAAAATCCAAGCTGAAAGCACACGGCAAAACCTTCAGTTTCGTGATCATCTTCGTTTCATGGAGAACACCAGCTGCTGCAAATCTAGACGCTGATTGTTATGGCAAACTGAAGGGCATCAAGTCATCTACTGGTATGATCCCAACACAACTAGGAGTAACTCCTTTTTGGTGCTGTGTGTACTTAATGTTGTGTTCACTGTTGCCCTGAAAGTCATAAATCTCAAAGCAAATGCGAATCCTTAATACTTGCAATGCAGCTTCCCAAAATTGTGTTCTCTGCTGAAGGTTTTCCATAGTCTTTGAAGCAAGACCTCTGATCTGCAGGACTTTTGCTATCAGCACATCGCTGTGCAGCTTCAGAGCATTGCGTATCCTCCAGATGAAGTAGAAGCACTTTTATCTTTACACATCCCACATCTACTATAGCTCCAAAATATCTCTCAGTTTACAGGGTTTCTGTAACTATTACTCTTTGTGCAGTGGTTTACAGGTCAAACAGTTCTTTCCAAATAATAAATTAGTTCTATTTTGGTCGAACAGTTATTCATGACCTAGTCTCAGTGTCCTCTGATTCTTTTTGCACTATTTGTAATGCTTATCCAGATATTCCCACTACAAAACTGTGGTTTGTTTGTGAATCACTGTCTTTTTCCGTGCATTTTTATTTGTTATCGTAGCTAGTCACCTAAATCTCATGGGATTCTTTCTGTTTTCTGATGAGGTGACTGCAACTTTTTAAGCAAGGGCTTCACAAATGAGCTCTGCTGTGAAAGATGGAGTTATAATTACGCCACCATAACTATGGGGAGGCTAATATTCACAAGCATTTAATTAGCATCCACAAGGATCTCAAATGCTTCAAAATAACTAATTACTGCATGGCTTACTCCAAACAAAAATTGTTCTTTTGTTAAAAATGCATCAGCGTATTGGGATGAGAGTTTTGCTTTTGGGGGGAGGTTAGGGTTGTCAGCCAGACCTGTGACAGACACAGGTACCACAACATCACGGGGTTGCCCAGCGATATCTGAGGACAATGCAGAGAGCACTGAACAAATTGTACCTGCAGCGCAGAAGGTGCCAGAAACCACTCTCAACATAACTGAGTGCATCAAACCAGATTTTTTGGATATACGGGAAAGGAGCAGCATAAATAAAATGTTATTTCCTAAGAGAAAACGTGGAATACATCAAACTCAGAGTGAGAATATAATAATCATACTGCAGACTCTCCCAGGAAAAGGAAGGGAATTTAGCTGCCCAAGATTGTTGCAGTATATGGCGTTAAACTTTTGTTAGGGTACATTGTTTTCCCCAGTTCTCTTGACGAGTGAAGCAGCTCCCTGGCTCCTTAGAAGCCAGCCTGACTGATGTAGAAATACCCGTCCCTTGCTCCCTGTCTTGCTTTGTTACACAGCACACCTGGTAGCAGTCACCTTTGCTTGCAGGGACTCACTGGAGATCGAGCACCATCCACAGCCCTCAGGGGGCTGATTCCTGTGTGTGGCAATTTGGTCCTACAGACTTCCCTGTCCCGTTCACAGTCTGCGATGCTGGAAGTGTGACCAGCTCTCCGTCCCTCTGCCTGTCCTGCCTGAAGCCACCAAGAAGCCTCCACGCTGCAGAATGAACTTTGGTGTGCCCCATTAAAACACTTCACCGGTCCCTTCGTGGCCAGGGGCACAGCTTTCTCCTGGGTCTGTCCCCAGCCTCAATAACCTGAGTGCATGTGTGTCTGGACTCTGTGTGAGGCTTAAAGGGTTTGTGCTGTTCCCAACAGGGCCCGGGGCCCTATTATACTATGGCAAACAAATTTTGCAATGTTAGGGACTTGTCGGAAGTGTGAGAGAGACCTGATTTGCATGTTCATCCACAAAAATGTGCACGCCTTCTCTACTTGCTTGAACAATAATTGGTACAGTAAAATTAAAGCTATTTAGTGGCTTCCTTTGGAAGGTACCATCTGCTTCAATGCAATATTTAACATTCAGGACTCTATTTATAAACAGGAAGAGGTGTAGACTTCAAAGCTGGATTTGCTCATCCCAGCATGATGGCCACCTCACAAGCTATATATACATTTAACATGATACAGACTACAGACCAAGCCCTGCTTAAGTGAAGGAACAGAATGTGAAAGTGAAGGATTAGCCACCCTCCTCCCCAAGCTTAAACTAGAAGCAGTCAGTGGGCGATAATTCTTCTTATCATTCTCCTTTCATTAAATAATCACCAGCACGTGAAAATATATTGGAGAAATAGAAATTGCGTAACTGCTTTGCCATGATACAGATGTATTTATAAATAGATCCTGCAGAAGAATACCTTTTGTATTGATCTAAGAGCTTAGCTTTAGTCTCGCCTTTTAAAATTGTCCTTTGCTGGTCAATAGATAAAATTGGTTGTCCATGAATGGTGTTTGGATTCGATCCAGTTTCTGCCTTAACCAAGCAACCAAACCCTGGTGTATAAAGGAGCGAAGGAACAGTGCAGAGAGGTCTGCGGCTGTCGGAGCTGCCCGAGAGCACCTGAGCAAGACCCGTGAGGCTAAGCAAGCCAGGGTTTGTCTCCTTCCTACAGTGAAGGCAAGCGGGAAAACCCCTTGCTGTTAAAGCCAATGCTTATCAGTTGAGTAGTTCTGCTTTTGTATTTTGCCTTTGTATTTAAATGATAAATTGTTCTATGAAGCAAGGACCTTGAAAGGACACAGTTGTGGTGTTTGCTTCCCCGCTTTGGGACACAGCCTGCCAGGTTACAAGGTGTTTTCAAGTTAAAGGCAGGTTAACATATCCACCCAAATAGCAAATTGTTCTTTCTTTTTTTTTTTTTTTTTTGGTAATAATAATTTCTCAGCATCTTTTCTTTTTCTACAGTAGCTTTGAGTTGGAAAACATGACTACAGATTGATGTTTCATATATGTTCCAAAGAAAAAAGAGTAATTTGTAAGATAGATTTACAAATTAAAAGTTGAATCTTTCATAACCATGCTCTCACGGTTGTCAGAAGCATCATCTCCATTCCTCTGCCTGCAGTATTGATTTCAGCCATCTTTGGTCAAACACGGCTCCTGGATCCATTTGAATGGCTCAAGTAGTCTTAGTTGTAGTCTTAGTTATATGTTCAAATGGGTTGCAGATGTGAAAAAAACAACAACAGCAAAAAGAACCCACCTCTTCTATAAACCCAGAAATAAACTTGAGCAGAAATCTGAGCATGAACAACTGCAGTACTTTTTGTGTTAGAGAATATAAAAGCACAACCATCTGAATTGCAAATGGATTTATTTTCAGAACTTATGTTTGACATTCTGGACCGACAATGAAAAGTCATTCTGACATTTCACACTGAAAGGCTACCTTCACTCCCTGCCATGGTCGGCTTCCACTGCCATCGGCGTGTGCTGCAGGAGGCAAGGTACCATGCAGACCTGCTGCTCCAAACCTCCTTCTCATTAGACCCACGGATACCTTTATTTGGATTTTGGACAGGGAATGACACAGAATTTCTTTGTTAAAATACCTTAGTTTGGTGAGTGTCTCAAAGTCTCTGCCATTGAATCAGTGAGAGGGAATTCTTTCCTCTCTTGGAATTTGCTCAGGGTGTTGCCGATCCTAACAGCACAGATATTAAGTTGTGTTCAACTCCACAGGTGTATTAAGTCTGTAGATACATTGGCTGAGGAATAAACCTTTGCACAGGTTGTTTTTCATTTGTCTGGTGATAGATGTTAGCGAGACAAGGCAGGCAGTTGACTGGGTTATTACCAATAATTTCTGAAGCAGACTTGAGACTGCTGAGAGAGAACTGGGTAAAGAAATTGAGCTTACGGTTTGGGAAGAACATTCTGCGCATTATACAGAATTTGGGGGAGGTTATAAATGCTCTTTTATTGAAAGAAGTGAAAAGCAGCAAAGAAAATGTTGTTTGCATTTGGACAAGGCATTTGTACTGCCCTTGCCTTGCTGTTGTTCGAACCAGTGGAGAGAAAGAATGGTCAGCCTTGAAACATTTGTACTAGAGAGCAAACAAATGCATGGGTGTATAATTAACAAGAAGGGGGGAAAAAAATAAAAGGTCTACAGAAGGAAGAACTTAATTTACCTGGCCAAGGGTTGAGCAGGGTTTGTTGTAACTGAAAAATGCTAAACTGATGGAAAGGCTGGTCTTTCCATGTAAATGTTTAGTCTATTGGCTTCTGGGAGTCCTGGTGGACAACAGGTTAACCGTGAGCCAGCAAAGGGCCCCTGGGGCCAAGAAGGCCGGTGGGATCCTGCCCCTCTTCTCAGCCCTGGAGAGGCCACATCTGGAGTGCCGTGTCCAGTGCTGGGCTCCCCAGTACGAGAGAGACCTGGAGCTCCTGGAGAGAGCCCAGCAGAAGGCTACAAAGATGGTTAGGGGACTGGAGCATGTCTCTTATGAGGAAAGGCTGAGGGAGCTGAGCTTGTTTAGCCTGGAGAAGAGAAGGCTGAGAAGGGATCTTATCACTGTATGTAAATATCTGAAGGGAGGGTGTCAAGAGGATGTGGCCAGACTCTTTTCAGTGGTGACCAGCTGTAGGACAAGAAGCAACGAGCACAAACTGAAACACAGGAAACTCCATTTGAGTATGAGGAAAAAATTTACTGTGAGGTTTACGAAGCGCTGGAACAGGTTGCCCAGAGAGGTCGTGGAGTCTCCCACTCTGGAGATGTTCAAAACTCACCTGGATGTGATCCTGAGCAACGTGCTCTAGGTGACCCTGCTTGAGCAAGGGTTGGACTAGATGATCTCCAGAGCTCCCTTCCAACCTCAACCACTCCGTGATTCTGTGATTCAGTGGGAGAAGCTATATTTGGGATCAGCATCTTTATTTGGGTACAGAAGAGAATCTTAATATGTATATAGAAAACAAATATATCCAGAGTTACAGTATTAAATGCACAGAAAGTACATAACATACTCTCAAATTTCAGAGAACAAATGGATTGCAAACAACTAAATATTAGGAGGAAATTTTCTCTGGAGACATGTCTCATAGACTGTCTACTGTATGCTTTTTTTTTATTTTATTTTTTTTGCCTGTATTAATAGCAAAATACTGGACTAGATGCAAAAAAATATGGCTAGATTTCTTTTGGGCCATTGTTTTGAAGTAGATAGGTGCCTTAATGTTTGAAGTCCTTATAAGCCTAAGACTCCTGTGAGATTTTCTTTAAGTGCTGGTGCCTCCAATTAATGCCATCATCAACAAACAGAGAAAGGGATTGTTTCCTGATTATCTTAATATTATGCCTCTGTCCGGAATACCTAAAAATCAGATTAACAGCTGATGTAAATTACTAAAATACTGTAATTTGGACACGATTCCTGCAAGAGCTTACTAATTACTATTGTTTGCTCATGTTCCTATTGTATCTAGGTTTAAGCCAAAGGTATCCACATCCATACAAATATGATGTATCATCTTACTTGATTCAGCACTTTTCAAATGCTGCATGAAATTCTTTCCCCTTTCTGAAGCCCAGGGAAACCCTCTGACACAAGGAGAGAAGGAATTTACCTTGTTCACTAGTACAGGATGGCAACCGAATGTATAATCTGTTATAAAAAAGTAGCTAACTTAACCTCACCATGGAGAACACTTCATTCATCTAGCCTGTAAACTTAAACCAGGGCAAAACTTAAAGGACAGAAAGTCCAGTTTCCCTAGGAAACTAGGAAGAAATTGTTACCCAGATAAAATTCTGGGTTCTAGGGACTGTGTTGATGCTGTTTCCTTCCCCAGTGCTGCTGCCACAGTGAGTCCTGCTGCCTTCTGCTCTTAGGCATATACTTGCAGACACAGGTGTCACACATAGGTAGAGATGCGTGCAGATATTTTTTTTTTTTGCATAATTTGTTTGTATACCCAGCCTTGTCTCTTTTAAATAAATCCTATGTGAGCTATGCTTGATCATGAGGTAGATGTTGTAAAAGTCGTGCTTGTCAACAGCGGTATATTCACTCAGTTCCACGATGATTACACTTTTAGGGTCAATGTACAGAAAGCACATATAATTTCTCTCCATACACCTTGCATGTGTAGCCTTTTTTTTCAGGTTTTGGCAGCTGGGTAGCATCACAGAATAATACCAACCTATTTTTACTCTCTATGCAGCAATTCAAAGTGAGGACTAAGAAGGAATTCCATGTACAAAGAGAACTCGAGTAGAGACTGAGACCTGCAACACAAGCAGGAGGATGGATGATTCTGGCTCTCTCTAATTTCTGATCCTGAAGCAAAATTCACTTCCTAATTCAGTTCGACCTAATAGGCACAATCTTGCCTGCCTTATACACCCCTCAGATGTGAGATGTGCAATTTGAGTAGGAATGAAGGGAGGTAGGATCAAATTCCAGGTGAGATATTGCACAGTGCTTCAGCCCATCCGTTCCTGAAAGAGGTCGTCATGGGCCTTCGACTGAATAACATGGATTTGTGAACACTCTGTACTTGGATGCATAATCTTATTCATATGGTTACAGATCATATTAATTAACGAACATATTTATGAATGATACTAATTGATAAAAACATTTCCTTAGGACAATGTTATTTGCTCCGTCATGTAGCATGCTCAGCTCCTGCTCGTGGTTTATTTGATCAGTTGACAGTCAGTAGCCTGGGAGGGGGCTGTGGCAGATGCACATTTAGTTTAGTTTTAGAGCTGAATGCTCTTTGATACACAATTGGTGAATCTCCATTAAAAAGTCCTGATTGCTAAAGTTATAATACCATCTGATCCTGACAATTATTTTTGCAAACGCTGGCCCTCGAAGCCAGTCAGCCTCCTCTGTCCTATGCTTTCTGGCTGCCAAGTCCCCGTTCTTTACAAAATGTTGACAAAACACTGGTGCTACTGAGTGTCTATTTAATTTTTGACTGATTTTCCTGCTGCATGAGATCACTGGCAACTGCTAGAACACACTCTTGCTTTCCCAAACTTTGTGTTTATTTCCCTGAAGATCTTGCCATCTGCTGTGCTCAGCTGCCCAAATAAGTAAAATTTTCCATGTCTTATATTTTTTTTCCTGAAAACATTATCTGTTCCCTCAATCTTTCCAGCTTTCATCAGGTTCTTTACGATCAGTTCATCTCATGTATCATAACGCGCCGTGTTACCACAAACAGAAGTATTGACTTTGGCAGTGAGACTGAGGTTACTGAAGCAATGTTCATTAAGTAGCATTCCAGATACTACTCAGAGGTCAGCCAACGTGGACGACACAACCATATATGATGCTCTTTGTGCTGTGCATATTTTGTTGGCCTTACTTATCATTTACACCTCATTTGTTCCAAGTTGCTCACTGTTGCCAATCCTGAGTGTTCAAAATCATGAAATTGGCTCACAAGCGATAACGCTTTGAGCAATAATACGTTTAGAAGTTCTTACGGCTTTTTAACCAGAGTGCTTGCATTTTCAAGCTTTTTCCTGTAGCTAGCAGGAAACATGCTTTCTTGTGGGGAGGGCAGAAGTGACAGCAGATATTCACACAAAGCATTGTGACCCCTCTGAGCTGAGAAAACATCAGATATCTCACTTTTGAGAACTCCTTCGTGCTGGCTGAGTGGCTGAACTACTCTTGGTTTAAACCAGCATGAATAAAAGAGAATACAGCATAAATAACTCATAAAATGACTCTGTGCAACAAAATCCATGTATTTTTTCACCTGTTAGAACTTACGTGATCAGGGTCCCTCTCTACCTGTTCTGTCTTATTTCTCTTTAAGAATCAAGTGAAGAAAAGCTCTTGGAGATGGAAGGGCATGGCATGCAATTAGAGAACTGAAGCAGACCGGCTAGTTCTCATGCTGATCTGGTTGTGCCCATCGTCTCTGCCAGTCTGTGGTATCACAGGATCAGTCTGAGCATACTTCAGGTCAATCTGAGCCTTGCTAGAAGTCACTGCATTAGCAAGTGGGAACTGGGCCTGATTACACAAACATACTCTGTTCCTTTGCCTTGAAACGTGTTCAGAAACAGAAATATGGCCAGGCAGAAAACCACCCCAAAAGCCTGAATACCTCACAGTCAGCTGTCTGAAAACTAGAGCTGGGACACAGAGCAGAGATTCTTTGTGAATTTTATCTCCAAATCTATTTTGTCTATTGCTTCACCAAGCAAGCTCTTCACGTTCCTGTACCCTAGACCTCATTTTGTTTTCTCTCTTAGGTGATTTCTAGTGGCATGAGAGCAGGAGGCTGAGGGAAAGAGCAGAATGAAGAATAAACATTTCTTGCACGTCGATCTTGGGGACTCCCATAAAATCTAAAAAAGAAACAGAGAAGGAGGATGTGGCTTGCTGCTGAAATGTTCTGTGGGCTACATCCTGCCTGTGGCTAGGGCAGAACCTGCACAACCTTTTTCCTTCTTTCTTTTTTTTTCTCTTCTGTGTGCCTGTGTATGTTCTAGGCCCTTAAGGATGCCTGCCACTGTGATGCATGTATCTGATATAAAAAGGGAGCCCATGCCTTGGCATCACATCCTTACTGTAGGTAGGCTGATAGTGCGCATGCTTGCTTTGTTAATTATCTGCTTCGTGCAGCTCGGAAGTGAACGTGAACTATCGCAATGTTACGAGGATGAGCTCTCCCCGTGGGAACTCTGTTTTTTTCTTCTCTCCAACGCAATCTGAATTTTTGTCCCACAGTGCAGTGTTTTCCCCCAGCTCTGTAAAACTTTTCTGAAATGCCTTTATATCACTTCGTGTAGTTCAGCAGAGTGTAAAATAACCTCTTGGCATTTGCTTTAGTTCTGTCATATTCTGTTTACAAATTCAAAAGGACCTAACATAAATAGCTGTCAACACTTACATATTACTGTGATTCACTGACTTCACCACAAGAATTTTGGTACAGCGGCAGAAAGAGCATCAGTATAAAAATCTTATCTTGAAAGCCATTGCAGTTGTTCAGCTCTTTCAGGGAGCACGAACAGTGAGTCTAATTTGCTACTTAAGATGTAATTACACCGAACAGGACATCCACACAGTACCTCAGCATTAGCATGTGGGCCTGAACCACCTAGAGTAAAGGGCTTGCTTCCACTTGTATGGCTGCGATAGGCACTGCTTTGATCCGCTCGATTTAAAACTCAGGTTAGTAGGGGAAAAGGGGATAAAAGAGAAAAAATAGAAGACATCAGTAAAAACAAAGAATGTATGTTTTTTCTTCTTCTCTAAGTTTGGTTACACATACATCAAATTTTCCTGAAATTCTGCTGATTTTTTTTTTTTTTGGGGGTGGGGGGGATGAATTCTGACAGAATCCTGCTAAGCAGTTTTCTGGCCTGAGGAGTTCAGCTTTCAGGAAAGACTACTTGGGGTCTCCAGCTTGTTCCACCTATTTGATACCTAACCACAGACCAGGAAAAACTCGCCACGGTGATAGCTAGCTAGCGACCCATGGTCCTGTGATCTCTGACATGTCAGGGCTTTCAGGTGAAAAGCCATCAACACACAGCAAACATCACAGGCTAGGATTTAAATCATGTCTGCCGTGGCATGGGAAGGGAAAAGCAGCGAGACTTGTTGATCCACTCTTACACAACCGTGTGGTGGATAAATAGGCTGCTGGCACCTATCACATTTTGAAAAATCACAGAGCTCCGGGCTTTCCTTCACAATTCTTGAGTTGAAAAATGCAGAAACACTGAAGGAGAGTTTGCAATTCAAAATGACAACCAACTCATTTGTGGCTACAGGACTGGGCTGTCTCCAGCTGGTTCGGTTTAGTCCTATTGTCTGGAAATGCAGTTGCAGGGATGCCAGCTTGACGTCTCATCTGAGAGGCCTGGTTTCTCTGAGACCACCACCTCACTTCGCTTTGGTGCGAGCTCAGAGGGCTCTGGATTGCATGGTGACTGATCTGGGCAGTAAAAGGATCCTAGGAGACATATTTAGCTCTTGTGGAGGCTTGTGGAGCTTCACTGAAATAAATGGACTAATTGAGGAGTGAGGCAAAACCGCTGCCTTTAGTGGTTTTCATGCACAGGCTGAACGGGCCGAGTGTCGTCTTTTTTTTTTTTTTTTTTTCCAACCCTAAACAAGGTAAATTTCAGCCCACAGTTCTGGCTAAAATATTCCGTATACCTAGTCCAGTTGATGAAATTTATCTGGCAATTGAATAGCTGAATTGAATTTATCTGGCATCTGGATGACTGGCTAAAGTTAAGAAAAGCCACGACAGACTGTGAGCAGTAACCGGGACTAGTAGCACTAGAAAGATGTCACACCGTGTCAGGGCTGTGAAACAGTCACATTAGGGACTTTGTCACTGAGCTGCGAGGAAAAACAGTCTGGTGTTTTCATGCACGTCCTATTTTGCTTTCCTACAGGTACTCGGTGTGCGGTATTTTGTAAAAAGAGCCACCTAGTCAGCAGGCTGGGTTGAAGAATTTGCTGGCATAAAATGCCATAAAGAACTTTTGGAGTTAATTGGAGGTGGCAGGAGGACACGGGACATCCAGCATTCAAATACACAGTTCCTAGGAAGGAGAAGCTGCCGTGGGTTCTGGCTCTCTGGCTAGAAGCCAAATGTTTATGCAAACCAACAAGGCGTGGGCTGTGAGGCTTCATGGCCTTCGTGCTGCCTGGTCTGGGTGACCAGCGCTCCGAGGGAAAGCTCCAGCTGTAGAGGCCGAAGCTCCTTTCTGTTAATTGCTGGTGAGGGCTGGGTGGAGTTTTTCTGTTTACTCTCTCCTACCAGGATTTTGCTTTGCAGGGGGCTAAAGCTGCCAGACAGAACTGTAATTACGCTGAGCTTGACTGTGGCTTATACAAATTAAATGATGAAGACATACAGGTGTATCAGAGGAAATCCAAATTGCAGTGCCTTGGGAGCCTCAGCAGCTTGGTCTTGGCCAATGCAGGGCTACACGGGGTGACTTTGGTGAACTTCTGCCCTTCAGTTCTCCAGCTGGAGCCCATCGGTGTACTGCTGCTTCTGGAGAGCATTTCTTCACTTTCAGGCTATTAAAAAGAACTGAGTAGGAAAAAGAATACAAGAACAAAAGTGTGCAGACACAGGCTTTACATTTTATGGGAATTTTGCCTTGGTTGCACCTGAAGCCGTGCTGTCTCCCAGTTGTACACTTTCTGGTGTGTATGTTGTATATTCTGGTATGAGTTGTGCGGACACCCACAGAAAGCTCATTTGAAGTTCAAGTGCTTGAAATACTCAGCGAAGTGAATTCATAAATAGCGTGTATTACCAGCATTTGTGCAAACTGTGTTTTACATTTGACTGTGTTTCTGTATTTGTTTCCTAGCCACTAAAGCCCTAGGGACTGTCTAGTCTAACCTTCTGCATAACAAGGCCAGAGGTTCCTGCACCAAGCTCAGTATCTTGCAGTCGAAGCGGTCGGCATCTTTTTGTAGACATCCAGCCTTGATGGGAGAGCTCCAAGTGTCAAAGCACGTTCCAGGGCAAACAATTCCAATGGTTAATTACCCACACTGTTAAAGACGTGTGTCTTGTCCCCAGTTTGAATTTTGCTGCGTTTGGCTTCCAGGCACTGCATCTTTGAATGTGAAATGCGAAGCTCTCTTGCTGCCGATTACTTACGTATATCTGTGCAAGGAAAGGAAACGATGCTCTGTGGTTGGTGAGTAAGGTAGAAAGAAGGGTGTTAGTGTTCCTGCCCTTCTGCACAAGCAATTATGGAAGATGCCAAATGGTAGCTTTTAGAGCACTAAAAGGATAAATCCTACCAGGAAGTCGCAGGAATGAAAGGAGATGCCCTGAATTATAATAAATATATACTCTTAGTCTAATATAAAGTAAACAAAAGGCTCAAAAGCATCTCTATGCCCCTGAATACAAGCGATTATAAGCCTCTTTTTCCTCCTTCACTTGGGCATTCAGCATACTCTTAGGAGAAAGTAAATTTAATTTTTTGAGCATTTATTCATAAGAGCTTTCCTGTATGATCTTCACATAGCATGAGCATTATGTATGAATGATATATTCTTATATAACATGAAAATATTAACATCATATAGATGAATAGGCTCTCTCTGACGACCAGCAAAATACGCAGAGCTTCAGAGTAAAAAAGGCTGCTGTCTGTCACCGGTGGGTCAGCAGCTGCTTCTCCCTCACTTTTGTGCTCGTATCTGTTCCACTGGCCTGCCCGATTAACTTTATCCAACGCTTCTGCAGTGTCTCCCCACCAATCTTTTGATTATTGCCAAGGCTTAGCAGTTTCTGGAGCGATACCGTACAGCTTGTCTGGGAAATCTCAATGCAGATGGAAGCTGGCTGCTATGTGTGTTACTGTTGGCAGTGACTATGTATTTAGAGCAGTATTAGCAATTTCTTCCTTTTTTTTTTTTTTTTTTAACGGCGAAACAATAGATTTATTAAGCTTCCCCTCTGTTTGTGAGCTATGTGGTCGGATTTTACCTGCAAATGTATTTTGGTAGATACTTCAAAAACATTGGCCAAAGAAAGCCTGAAATCATTCAAAGTACACGGGAGATGGGGAGAAATTGGAGATCACTTGCAGTAATGGAGTTTAAGATTAAGAGTCTCCAGAATACTTTGGAAAGTGTTTCTGGACACTATGAGAGTATATTCTGGGAATGCTGTGAAATGGCTCCTTCCTGGGAAAGAATCTCTGGAAAATGTCACAGTAGGGCCTTCTTCATCCTTCCCTATCACTGCCTGCCAGGGGCTGTAACAGAGCTAAGAAGATGAGGGGAAAGACAAAAAGAAAGGAAGGGAGGGAAAGAAGGAAAAGAGAGAGAGAGAAGGAGAGAGAAAGAAAAAGAGAAGGAGAAAATGAGAGAAAAGGGAAGGCAGAAAAGGCCCAGCAGCCCTAATTGGCCATTACAAAGATTCTTCCAGGAGCAAAGGATTGTGTGTGCACGGTGCAATCTGCATTATTAAGAGGAATCATGCTGTTAGAAAGCTTGTCTGAAATACTCTTCCAGGTACTTCTGAAATGGGGGGATGGGAAATAATAATAATAATTAATAACAATAATAAGAAGAAAAACAATGAAAGGAAAGAAAAAGAAGAAAGGAAAACAAAGGAGGGAGATTTTGAGGACACAGAAATGGAAGGAGGTGGACCAATCATTTCCCACTGCATATTCTCCATCTGAGCCCATGAATATGCAAGTGAATATCTGAGCAAACATTATCACTGACACAGATTCCCTTCCACAGCATATTTGTGTTGCCATGCGTATGAATAATTGCATTAGCAAGGCAGAAGGTCTGGTTCCCATATTTTACATGCATCTATATTTTATCTGTGGCCATGCTTTGCACTCTAATTATATGGTGCTGGAAACATCCATTTGTCTCGCTTCTTTCCAGAAGGAACAAGACCTTTTTTCCAGCTGACCCAACACCTAGAAGAAATCGAAGCAAGAATAAAAAGTGTCAGCTCAAGCAAAGTCTGGACAAGACGGGGCAAAAGGCAAGCATTTTAGTGAAGTGATGGAGGTCATGACCCACTCCTCAGGCCATCTGCTGTCTGGTAGGATCTCAGTGTATTGGTAGACCACATTTAATTGTTTACCTGCATCGCAGCAATCACTTTTTTCTGACTCATCTCCTGCCCCGTGCTCTTTAATGTAAACCTGTGGCCTGCAATGGGTGTATGTGTGGACGGGACATGGCTGCTCTCTCTACACCCTGCTCCCCAGCGAGGGAGAACAGGACCCAAGCACGTGGTGCTAGCGCTCCCTGTTCGGCACCAGCCACAGCGTCAGCACTGCTCCTGGCCTTTGAGTCTCCAGGGACTGCTGTGCTGCAACGACGTCCAGATCCTCCAGCGGGATGGCTGTGATCCTGCTGACATGCTCAAGTGGGAAACTTACAAGAATCGGGCAGGGCCTGCGTCTCCTGGGCTACTCGCTGGGATCGTGGAGCTGGCCTCACCGGTCCCCACACTGAGGCCAGGCTAAGCCCTTGCTAGTTTTTAACTCAGAGCAAACCCATCTTTGCAGATATGAGATGAATTCGCTACCGAGCAGAAGGCCGGTGCTGGAGTACTTAAATATCACTTAGGCCTTATCTGAAGATTTTAATGGGACTTATTTGGTATATGATCTTGGCCTGGCCACGGCTCAAGGGTTATTTTCACCCGAAATGAACTACTGAGGGGCTGACAACATCCTTTGGAAGACAACCAGCAAGAAGTCATTACTCTTGGGATAACTGTGAACTCCAGGAGAGTTAGAGAAATATTTCCTTCTTAGGCAGAACGCAGTGTCATACAAAGCAACTAACACAAGTGCTAGCTTTATTGGCAATGCTAAGATGGCGAGAATAACTGAAAAATATTTACTTACACTCAATAAGCAACATCTTCATAGTTTTGAATAATGTTAATGTCTGTTCCTGGCTTACGGTTTAAATTATTTTCACAAACCATTAAAGTCAAGATGATGAAATTGCCCTATCCTGTAGGGCACATCTATTTATAGAATGGATGTGCCCTGTACCAATAAGGATATTTTAAAAGGAAAATATATTATCTGAGTGCTTTTCAACTGCCTTCCCCAGTCCTGTGCACTTGATTGTCATCATCTAGAGCTATACCAGCCTCTCGGTAACACTTTTTTAGCAATTCAGAAGATTTATGTGTCTGTTGCTGTGCTGAATGCCATTCTTTGAGTAAGCACAGAGCACTGAAACTTTCTTTTGAGGAGTGAGGGAGGAGGAGGAAAGATTAAAGCAGCTCATGTGATTCTTACATAAAACTTGAGAAGCTGAAAAGCAATTTTGATTAAAATATGATTGAAAGGATGTTCTGTGGCGTGCCCGAGGTTGATGTTTTTAAATGACGCAGGTGCACGTGGGAGAAGGGGGGTGCTTGGCTGTTGACTTTGCTGCTGCTGTTTAAGGATATTAACACCTGATCCTGCAGGCTGCCCTGCAGGAAAGCCGTGGGGGACCAGCAGGGCACCGGTGCGGTGCGGGAGTCCCCGTGCAGCAGTTGGTTAAGCCCGCAGCCGTGAACGTGCAGCGCTGGTTGAAAATGTTGGTAGTCAATTAGAAACCTGGTTCTGCCTTACATTAGGGCTGCTCTTCATCACCCCGGGAATATAAAATGGATTTTAAGTGAGTGCAAGTGTAACTTATAACCATTATAAAGCAGCTTTGCATCTTACAGCAATTTAAAGCCTTGGGGTAAGTGGGAGTCTGGATTCTCAGTGTATAAATTATGACCAGTCTGACTGAAAATTAATTGAAGATTTTTATATTTTGTAATGCTGCCACTAAACCAATCTGAATAAGTCAGCTACATTTAATTCAAGACAACAACTGTATTCATTAGAGCTCCTTAAACTGTACGGTAATCTCCAGGTTTCAGTGTTTTGCTTTGTAAATATTTGGGAATTTTATGGACACATGTTCAGAGATCAGGTTGTTCTGTCCTTTCTTTCCATTACAAACTTCCTAGGAAAAGGCATAGCACAGGAGGCCAGTACAGAAAACACGTTCTAGTCTGTTGTTCCTTTTCATATTCACCACGCTGCTTTAAATAATACATCACAAGCCGCTTTATATTCTGGGAGTTTTTGGCAATTAAATTGAATTTTTCAGTGTTTGTTTCTTGGGTATTAACTTATTAGTGATCTCACCCCTAGCACCAGTCATGGTCTGCTTGCTACCACCGAGCCCTCGGTTGGCACCGATGGCACTTGAATAAATCATTTACTCCAGGATGTGTCCCATGCATGTTACCTTTACAGGAGCAGGGCTTTAGCCTGTACTGCTTTCTGGCAGCAGAAGACAGCAAAAATAAATAATAAACCATGGCACCTTTATGAAAACAAATAAGGCTCTACTCCTGCAAAAACAACTACATGCATTCCTCCTCGTCCTTTTGTCTCTGACAACAGCATTGCTCCTGAAAAAGGAGGCAGAAAGGCATCCTGGGTATTACACAGGCTGAGCATCCCATTTTGCTTCAGAATCTCGTCAGCTGCTCCTACGGCTGGTAGTTTTTAATTCCACGCCATAGTTAAATTAACCAGATAGGGGATGACTATAACACAAACTGAACGTGTGTCTCGTTACTTTGCTGTTCCCATTTCCTTCAAATGCTGTTCCTTTCTCTCTAAGCAGGCATCTGTCTGTCGTGATGTTTGCTGCTGCAAGTACATCTTAAAAAATGAATGAGCTTTTCTTCCATTCCTTTCTTAATTTATATATATATATATTATTTTTTTTTCTGGGAGATTTTAATATTCACAGGGATAACATCTTAAGGCCCAATGTGAAATTCTGTATTCTGTAGCCTCCCATTAAGAGCAGCACCTAATTAAGAACCAGAGCCTGCAGGATGAACTCCCTGGGAGCAAATGACTAATTCTTGATAGCAGGACTGTGGTTTTAAGCCGTTGCCAGCATCTTGAGAACGGTTTGATGTTGGAGGCTGCTCCCAAGGGTCCCCTCCTGCAGCTTCTCCAAGTGCTGGCACAGGCGAGGCAGAGGAGGCGGCTGCTCCCAGGCACTCTGCTCCTGGATGCGCAGGCCAGCAGGGGGAGACGAGGGGATGTCTTTCCACTTTTGGGAACCTTGGCACTGCTGCCTGCCATCAAATACATCTATTGCTTCTACACTAAGCCCTTTCCAATGCACAAACTTGCAGCGTTTAATTAAAGCTATAATTTTAAAGACATTTCGGCGAATCAGGGCAGTGGATTTGCACTGGATACATACACCGAGTTGAATCTGCTGCTTGCACCAGTAAATTTATAGGGACGAGCTACTCCTGCAGGTCCAACTTTAAGCTGGTACGCATTTGTCCACACTGTCGGGCTCTGCCTGGGCTACCGTCCCTGCAGCTGGATGCAGTAGGGCGACCGGGACTGTGGCCCAGCTGTGCAGGAGCTAAGGCTTGGCTAATTTCCTCTAACAGCAGATGTGTCAGGCAACTCCACCGGTTGCTCTTGGCAGTCTGCAGTGCCACTTGGCTGTAGTTTTGCTTCTGTCTCTCCTGCTTTTCATTCCTGTTTGCTTAGTCTTGATCCCCGGTTCCTGTCTCCTTTGTGTTAGTCTCCTAGACCTCACCTTGTTCCAGCCCTGACTTATCTTAGAACAGAGATTTTCAAACTTCTGGCTCTATGGCTTTCTGACCATGCTCCTCAGTTTGGTAGACTCTTTGCTTCTCCGGTCTCCTGACTTATTCTTATGCTGGCTTCAGTATTTAGCCCCAAACTTAATTCTAACTTGGTCTTCACCTTTGAGCTTAATACAGTAGTTAGCCCGCTGAAGATATGGGCCTCTTAAGAAATCTGAAACTGCAGGGTAAGAAACCTGCATTACCTGATGTGTCTGCAGTGTTGGAAAGGGGGCAGATGGAAGACCTTGGCATGATTTGTCTCGGGTCTGCATGCTGCTTGGGATGACAGGCACAGCTTGTGGATCTGTTTTGCACCAGAGGCTGAATCCAAATGCAGATTTTCATTCGCAGCCTTGGATGACCATAGCTGTGCTTCTTTTATATTGAAACCTACTGCAAGCAGGCTAGTTTTTGCAGGGGGTATGACTGTTTCCAGGGCTCAAAGTTGTTATCTTTCACTTGTGTTCTTTTTTATTACTATCTGTTGACTCTTTCTAAATGTCAGTTAGGCTCTGTATAATTGCTCATAGCACCATTTGTTACTGTTTTCCATGCAGATTCATCATCTTGGAATTTGGAGCTAACCTGCCTTCCCTCTCCAGCATTCCTGATGCCACTGCTTATATTTTATTCCAGCACGATTCATTTTGGTAGCATCCCCTCTATGACTCTGTAAAATTGTCTATTTTTCTTTGCTTTCTAAACCGGGCACAGTATTGTTAACAGCGTGTATAAATTCTGCTGATAGCTTCAGGACCAAATCCAGAACCTATAGAAACAGCTGAGCCAAATGCCTAACAGATGCGTGCAAGGGGAAAACATGCAAAGCTCCAGAGAGGCTGACCATGCGACAGGTTAAGTGCCTGCACTGGATGCATGAGGATCACACACGGGGAACCCAAAGAATGCATTAAGTGATGGATTACGTGACTGTGTTTTGCCATCTGAACTTGCCATCTCTTTGCAAGCTGGGCAGAACGTGTTTAGATGAAACAAAGAACTGTTACCTGCTACAGGCCCTTTATCTAGCTCCCTCTTGTGTATTGAGGTAGAAGAAGTGTGGGAAACCATTTGTCAAGAACACCATCGGATGGTGCCCCTTGGCCCTTTTAAGAGTGATCTACATTGCTGTAAAGGCTCTCTACACCGGCGTGAATTTCCTCTCTTGGACGTAACAGAACCAAATGGCACCAGTAAGTTATATTGGCCTTCCAAGGCACTTGGTGTCAAATTTACTTTTGTCAGATGTAGATGAACGTTGGCCTTTTGGAAGTTTTAGGTGCTTGTAGTCAGCACTGTGAAGTTCAGCCTTGGGTTCTGCATATCTCCTAGAAATGCCCTGTCAACACAGGCTAGTTACAGTTTTAATCTTGTGGACAACTGTGTTGTAGACATTATGGCCTATGCAATAGACTTCGATACACAGGTGTTAAGAATCCCATCACTTTTTATAGTGCAGGGAAGTAAACTGAAACAATTACAAATCTCTCTTATTTAAAAAAATAATCAGGAAAATAATCCGTTAAGGCAACACTGGTATCCAGACTAACCTCGCTGCACATATTTTCCATGCAGCCATCATAATATTCAAGCACACTCTCGTAGTTCCCTTTACTTCCAAGATACTGCCCAAGTTACATTTATCATATGTGAAGCCAGAACTTCCAGGGGCTAAAGCTAATGTGTGAAGGACAGACTCCCTGCAGTTAGAACAGTTTTTCTCTAATAATAATGATTAAAATTTAAAATGCTATCTCTTACAATCAATACTTTTAAACAGGATCTTAATTGGTTGAGTCAGTGTGCAAACATATGGTTACATTTCTAGAGAATAATCTTCAGCTTGCTGCTGAAATAAAGTCCAGGCAACTCGACCACTGATTTTTCATGGGACACATGACAAGGTTTGGAGTCTATTAGCCCATACATCATCATGAAACACTTGACCTAAAACGACTGCCTTCTCATTGCGTGGTCATTTATTCCTCCTTCCACTTCAGGTGGGTGCTGCTGCTTTCTGGAGCTGCTGTGTGCTTAAAAGAATTGTCACATCTCTGCTAAAATGGAAAAGAATTGCTCATATGAGGCGAAGAGGTAGGGACTGGCTTATTTCAGACTTGAAAAAAATCCCTCTTCCACTTCTCTGCCCCACCCCCAGCTCTCACAGACCTTGTCTCCAAAACCTGTGATCGGAAGATCAGAGCTTCCAGTTTGTAATGCTGGGCTTCCATTCTACTAGGGGACGAAATGACTAACAGTGCTACTAAGGTTTCCTGATGTGAGAAGTCAAATGTGTTAGAATTTGCCCAGAAATCCACGGACCATGTTGTTTCCATTCAAAGAGGTATCTCCATGTTCTCCTCCTGTTAAATGAAATAAAGGAATCCAACAGAACTCAGATCCCATGAAAAAGAAATCCCTCTATGGTAAAGCAGGTCTTTGTGAGAAAAAGATGAAGGAAGAAGCTGTGCAGATGGGGGGAAAAGAAACATTTAAGTAGTAAGGAAGTTACACAACCTCTACTACTAACATGGATCCGAAATACAGAATTTTTCAACTTTGTTACCATTACAAGAGAACAAAGAAGGCGTTCTGTGATTTTTGTCTCTCTTTTTCCTTCCCTCATGGCAAGGATAAGGAATTTACAAATGCTCCTGAAACAAGTCATGAGGTTAAGACTGCACCAGACCTAGACAAAGTGGTGATGAGGTCTTTTACCTGTGATCTGAATCTTAACTATACCATGTATTGCAGAGGAATGATATGTGGTCCTTGGCAGTGGTACTCATCTTTGTCTTATGTAAACTTATCTGAAAACTTGTTATGAAGAAAATACCTGCAATGGGGATTCTACCTTGGAAAGGAAGACTAAATGCAACAAATGCATAAACAAGACCCTCCCTCCACAAGATAAAATGAGAGAACCTCACCTGGCCTGGATGGCATATTATAACTAAAAACTTTGAAGCAAAGGAGAAATGCTAAAAGAAGTTCTAGATGGCCTTCAGAATACCTAGGAAGGTGCCGGAGTTGTGACACTAAAATGTCCTTATATAGCTGCAACAATAGTCATAATTACTTGCTGAAAAAAAATCGGAGCTGAAGTCTTGTCCTGTGACTAATGGGGGAGCAAGTGTAAGCTGGAGACCCAGAGTCTCTGTTATTGCAGTCTATCAAGAATCCAAATGACTCATGCAAACAGCCTGCAGTCACAGAAGAACGGATCCAAACTGGTCCTCTGCGTCTCATGAAGTTGTGGCCCACAAGGCGTATGCAATACCTGAATTTACTGGCCATACTGCATTCCTGACGTGCTGCTTCTCCTTCTGCGTCCAAGTGCCGCTAAGCAGTGCCTCCCAGCAGCCAGGATGAAGGTGTGGGGCATTTCTGCCCAGGCTCTTCCGTGCGCTTGGTGCTTCACAAAGTATGCTTAGCATATGGGGAGCTTTATACGTACCTGATGTGGGCTCTGGGGTTTATTTGGGTGTACAGGAAATACCTTGCTTGAACACTGGATTTGTTTCTTATTGTTGTGTTACCGCTGTGAGAGGAATCGCAGATGGGTGCCTTGTTCTCATGTTCATGGGACCAGAGGATGGTGGCACCACAAGGAGCTCACCACGGCTGTTGGAACAAGACTCACGCCGTCGTACTGAAGGCCAGTCACGTACGATGCCTTCTCATGTTCTGGGAAAATACCACAAGGACGGCCAACCAAACATCCCCTAGAACTGCCAGGCAAATCAAAGCTGAGAATATGTGTCATAACTGCCATGTTATTTTCTTTGTGGCTTTCTGAAGCAATAATATCTGCTAACCAAGCAACTCGAACGGCACCCCGGAGGGAAACGGGGAGCCGGGCAAGGTGTCTCTGGCTTCTTGGCTCACCTACACAGGCGTTGTTCAACAAGAGCTCTCTAAACACCCCTCTCCCCGATGAGGCGCGCCCCGTTTTTCCTCTGTAATTAAACCCCACAGCGCAAAAACCCAACCGGAACCGCTCAGCCCCAAAAACGAGCTCCTCCTCGCCAAACACGCACCAACAAGCCCTACGCGGCGCCCACCGCGGGGCTGGGGGCTGCCGGCAGAGGCACGAAGCCTGCCTTCGGGGCACCCGCAGGGACGAGGGGGGGCGGCGGGGTCCCCCCCCCCCCCCACACCGAGCCCCCAGAGCCCCCGCTGCGGGGCGCTGCGGCAGGGCCGTGAGGCGGCGGCGGCCCCGGCCGGGGCGCACCTGGGCGGCCCCGCGGTGGGCGGGCGGGAGGCGCTACCTGACAGTGACTGGCAGCGGGGCGCGGCCAATGGCGGCGCGGAGGGGAGCGGGGCCGGGAGGGCGGCGCGGAGCCGGCAGCGGGGCCGGGGCCGGGGCCGGGGCCGGAGCGGAGGGGCCGGGGGGAGCGGAGGAGCGGGGCTGCGGGGAGCGGAGAGGCTGAGCGGGGAGAGCCTGCGGGGCGGGCGGGCGGGCGGGGGGGGGAGGGAGGGGAGACGGATCCTGACCTTAAGGAGGAGGAGGAGGAGGAGGAGGAGGAGCCGGCGCTGCGCCGCGGAGGAAGGAAGCGCAGGGCTGCTGCGTTTGCAACCTGGCCGCCGCCGCCGGCTCGGGGCTTTGCCTGGTGCCGCTGGTGCCTGCTGACACTTGCCTGGTTCTGCGCGGGGGGAGAAGCCGGCCGCCTCCAGCAGCGGGGAGCGGGGGATAATCCGCCGCCGGAGGTCGGAGGAGGAGGAGGAGGAGGAGGAGGAGGGAGGAAGGCAGCGCCGACCCAGCGGGACGCGGCAACTTCGGGCCACCGCGGAGGAGCCGGAGCCCTGCCCGCAGCGGCGGCCGCCGCCCGGCCGACATGTCGGAGCACAAGGCCACCGACCCCAAGCTGTCGACGACGGACAGGGTGGTGAAAGGTGGGTGCCGCGACGGGGTATCGCCCTCCCCGCCGCTCGGGGGGGCTCGGGGGCGTGTGGGGGGGCTCACCCCGCGGGTTGGGGTCGGGGGAGGGGGCTCAGCACGGCGTTTGGGGCCGGGGGGGTCCCCCCCCCGCTGCAGCGCGGCCCCCCCCCCCCCCTCCTCGCCCAGGCTGCGCAGGGCTGGCTGCAGAGCGAGGGGGAGCTCCGCCGGGCATCCCCCTTCCTCCTCCTCCTCCTCCCGGTGCGGCCACCGAGGGCTCCTCGACGAGGGCACCCCCCGGTGCCGGGCGGCCCGCAGCCCCCGGCAGCCCGCAGCCTCCCCCGGCCCGCGGGGCTGCAGGGGAAGGCGGCCCCGGCACATCGGCGCTTCCCCATTTCCACGAGCCGAAGCCAAACCTTCCATGTAAACGTTATTTACCGTGTTATTATTTGGAGGTTTATATTTACGCTTCTTATTGCCTTTTCCCCCTTTTATTATTATTTTTTTTACCCTTTTTCCTCCAAATGGAATTGCAGATGTCGTAAGAAATGCAATTGCAACCATGACACGTTTTTTTTTTTTTTTTTTAAAGTGGCTTGGAAATTTATCTTCCAATACCCGGAATATTTATAACAAGCACTTATATCATGCCAGAAGCAGGCTTCAGAGACCTGAAGCAGCTCTGTTTAGCTGATGCATATCCTCTCTAGGTACAACAAACCCTATTGGGGAGGCTTCGTCGCCGTTATGGGGTGGCTGCCTTCTTTTTTTTTTTTTTTTTGGACTTGCTTTAAAATCTGCCTTGTTCCTGACACATGACCAAACGTCCTGATCGCGTGTGTGACAGAACTTCCTTTGACTAAAGTAGGTGTTCAGCATGAGTAAGAATTGCTGCAGAATTGGAACTGCTATCTCCATATTGACAAACCCCCCCAGTGGTTTGCATCTTAATGGGTTTTGTCAGCAACCACTCTTTTGCATTTTTTTTCTTTCCACACGCTAATATGTTCGTAATATCTCAAAGCACCATTTTCTTAGAAAACTCAGCAGTATTGCACGAATAATTTTACAATGCAATTAGAAATCGACTTTGTTAAACTGAGAAAGTATTGAACAAAACCGAAATGCTGCTTGGGTGTCTCTTCATCTCCGCTGGTAACTGTTGTCTTGTGTCACTGTGTCACACGAAGATTTGTTTAACCGGTTCATTTTTTTATTAGATAGTGAGTTCTTTTCAAGGTCTTAAAATAGTACCTGAAGAGGGTAGCGCACAGTAAACTGATTTCTTAATAGGATTATTCTTTGCTGTATCATAGGCACTCCACACTGCCTTCATATAGACTGTAAGGAAATCTAGTAAGAAAACAATTGGTGGTGATAATGGGGATAGGAGGAGGTCGCCTTGTTTCTTTTCCATGGGATGTCACTTGTGCTTTCTTGAGGTGAGCAGCTGGAATGGGCTTACAATGTTAAAATGAATAAGAAATAATAATAATAAAGGAAATAACACCTTGTTAGCACCTATGCAAATAGCCAGAGAGCCCTGATACTGTAGAAGGCAGACCAGGTTTTCTGATGGTGCTGAGGTAGAACCGTGAAAACAACTTTATTTTTATTTTTTTTTAAGGTTTCATTTCATGTGATATTTTAACTTAATTTGGAAAGGAGATGTTTGTAGCATATGGATGTAAGCTCTGGCTTAAGCTCTTCTCCGCCTGCATGCGTGCGGTTGGTTGTTTTGTTGTTGTTATTTGGCTTGTTCATTTTATTTATTTATGTGTGTGTGTGTGCGTTAAGCCCTTTCGATTTGCTGGTGCATGACAGGAGATGTCTCCTTCTAACAACAGTTCTGAGCTGGCCGGTGAAAGCCCCGGCCAGGCAGCGTTACGCAACGATGGGTGCGCTCGGGGAGGTTCCAGCTCCAGCAGCTGCCTGCAGGTTGCTCGTGGCTGCGTGCTGCCTCTTAGATGGGCTCTTGTGGGCTCCTTGGCTTTTTCTCTGCCCGAAACAATCGAGCATACCGAGGAGTGGGATATTTCTGTAGGCGAGAACTGCATCTCACACTCATTTTGCATTGCTTATTGAATTTTCTGAACTGTGCTTAGACTGATTGCAGTCCAAAATAAAACGTGCTTTTGGGAGAAGGGGAAGACGGCTGAGGAGTCCCTAATGCTTATAAGGTTTTGGTCTTCTCTCTCCTCTGTTATGCCGTTGGTGCACGATTACATCTGACAGTTTGTGTGAAATGTGCAGATCTGGGATGGTTGTGCAATGAGGGGTGCAAAGAAGAAATTCAAGTCTGTGTGTCATGTTGAGTTTTCAGAAGCAAATTAACTCTTGGTAAAGCTGGCAAAATTGTATTCTTTGGAGTTAAAGGGAAAGAGGTTCCTGTATATGAATCTGCAGCATGCAGTTACAGTTCGAGTAGTACTTTTTTTTTTTTTAGATTTATTTTTGTGCTCTCCTTAACGTAATATGTACTTTGTCATGAAAATTAGGCAAATCATCTTTCATCTGTGGATTTATTTTTATTTTTTTCTCCTGTAGAGGAGCAATGCTTACTTGTAGTTATCAGACCATTCAAAGATGACCTGTACCTTCAAATGCTTGCAGGATCAAGGCTCAGGACAACATAGTGTTGCAGCAAATGCTGACCTGGCATGTTTACAGATTGAAATTCCTTTCTTTTTTGTTAGAGGTATGATGCAGCCTTCACCCGGACAGAGCTGTTTACAAGTTCTAGTTCTCTTTCAGGATTGGGAAAGCTACTCCTTATCTACACTGCTTAAAACTCCTGAGACCTGCTAGCCAGAGCGTGGGCTCGGTTGCGCTAGTGAAGGTGGGGATACCTGTCCAGGAAAAACTGGACTGAGAATACTAGCTCATTCCTCGTGGGTCACAGAACAGCTGTCTGATGTCAACAGCTTTTGGTCACTACTGACATTAGCGAGATATGAACCCCACTGACCTGGAGGGAAAAGCTGCGTATCAGGTTACTTGACCTCCTCAAAATATTCAGTGTTGCGTTACTGCCTTCTAGAAATACTGCTCTAAAGCAGAGTAATCCTAAATCAAAACTTCAAAAGTGAGCCGTAATAGTCATACGAAGAAATAAAAGTAGTATTTCCTGGAAATCTTTCTGTTAGCTAGGTACAGTGATTGATTCTTCTTTGCAGGTCAGATGGTTGTGTGCTTTTGATTTTGATTTTTTTTTTCCTTCCCCTTTGAAGGAAAGTAGAGTTTTAATGGAATCCGTCCATCTCAGCTCTTCAGATGGGCTGCTGCCATGGCTCTTGATCCTTGGTGTTGGCAATCTCGTTGTGCATTGTGTGCTTAGGTGCACGCAGTTATATCAAGAACTTACATCCCCCAAAACGCCGGACAGCAGCCTCTGCTATCTCTGAATTTCCAACCGTGTCATTGTTAACGATCTCCTAACGTTCAGGCTGTCAGTTGTTTGTAATATAATATGAATGTCAGTTCCCAATCGATATGTTAGCCATCAGCGTTAACTTCAGATTCATGAAAGATAAAACTGGTGTTTATTGCCGTCAATAATAGGAATTAGCCATGAAGTTTAGGGTTCCCATTAGTCCAGGGGAGACCTGTATGCGCTCTCCAAAGGCTGGTGTACCAGGCTGGTCTTTATAGGAGTACTATAGAAGCCTGCCTCTGTCTTCCCATGAATCAAATACATTTTTCTCCCACCATGCACGTACCCTGCAAGTGCTGGGCTGTCCTGTGTTTTTTGGGTAGTTCCGTGCCATGACCTGAATGTCAGTAGTGCTGGTGCATGTGGTATGTGTTCTGGTGTGAATCTAAGTATCAGGAAATCTCTGCTGAGGACCGGTGCTACTTGGATAGTTAGAGCTGTCCAGTGGCAGGAGATGAAACTGTTTTGTGCCCCTTCTCTGAGGGTGCTGAAAGTTCAATATCTGTCTGATCCTCGTGAGGGAAAGGAGGGAGTTGCGTTGTAGAGGTTTCTATTGGCATAGGAACGCTGACTCTATTTTTGTTTTAATTAATTCAATTTATCCTTGTAATGCTTAAGAATGCACTCAGAGGGAGCCTGCATCTGGGTTTAAGGGATGTTACCGAGTGGAGAACCCACCTTGAGCTGTGTGCTCCCCATCCCCTTTTACCACTCTTCTTAGGGTGGTCCCCCCCTTGTCTTTGCCGCCTTTGTAAGCAAGGACCCCCAGTACATTCGTGAAACAAGCTGTAGGAGAAGCAGTTGAGGACAGAAAACAAGTGGATGTGCTCGCATAGTCCTTATCTTACAGGTATTTAGAAAAGAAAACAAGGCTGGCTTATTTTCTTACATGTAACTGCTATGTTCTTGTGTCTCACGGTCAAAACTCAGTTAATGCTTATAAAACCGATGGCTTCTGTCAGCTGGACGCTGCTTAGGTATGGCCGTCTGCGTGTGTCTGACACCTTGTGAACCTGTGTACGTGTGACTAATGTACAGCACTCGTCGTAAAGGATTGTGAACGTAGTAATGAGAAACCTAAATAAAAGCAAAGTACAGCGCTTGACAGTTACGCTTGTGTAATTAAACTGGTGATTTATTTTGATTTGTGAACTCTCTGTACCTCTTACTCATTAAGATAATTTTGTAAATAAGACTGTACTGAAACAAGTCTTTTACTGCATAAGGAAAAACCATGCGTGCGCTGGAAGACACCTTTCTTACGCAATTCGCGTTGCACTGCATAGGTGGGAGACTTTCCTCGTGCTTTGGACTGATACGAGGCGAGGGGGGAAACAAACTGCCTTATCTGTGTGTTTAAAACCTTTATGTTTCTGAATTCCGTGTTGGCTAAAGCTGTCTTCTGTTACATGCTCTTTCTGGCTGAGCCCACCGAGAGGACTGGTGCTTTTGATACCGGTGGTGGTGGTGGTGAGAAACTTGAAAGAGGAGTTCATGCTGGATGTTATCAGTGTTTAACTTAAGTGGAAAATATGAGCCAGCTGAGGTAATTTTCCATAGGGGAATGTTGTACAGGGCAGTTGTTTCCTCCCTGCTATCTATTCCCAAATTCAACGGTATCTACTTCCATTGCGTGCATCCCACTTAGAGATGAGAGATTCCACACGGTTATGCTCGCTTTTCTGTGCGGGTTGTGGCAGGAAGATAAAATACAAAATGTATTTATCTCTGAGTATACAACCTGATGCTCTTTTTTATTCTTTGTAGTTCCATGTCTTCCGGAACTCTCATGATTCTTCTCGCCTGGTATTTCTTAAGGAAATTTATCTTGGGCAGTGTTAATACCTCAGCTTGTTGTTTATTTGTTTATTGTAGCTTGTATGCTCCAAATGCATCCTTTTTCTTCAGCTCCTTCTGTTTTGCTGAGCAGCTCCTACTTAAAGTACAGAAGAAACACAATTTAGGTTTGGTACTCCATTAAGTATGAATGTTAGTTCATTTAAGGCTTCCCAGTGATGTTGAAGCAGCAGGGTGTGGGGGATAGTTCCTCCTTTATAGCTTTAAAGAATATGGAGAAAAGCACTCCCTTAAGAGTATTTTAAGACACAAAGATACTGTTTTACACTTTTTTTTTTAATTTTCTCAAGTATGCCATAAAAGAAGCCACAAGTTTCTGAAGTAAAAGCCACTTCAAATCACCTTCATGAAAAGGTGCCTTCTGATATTGTTTTATATGTGGTTTCACGAGTCAAATGCAAGTTGCTATTACATATCATTTCTTCTGCTGAATGCTTAAATCATTTCCTGTTCTGATAATCAGTCATTTACCTTGACTTTACCCCATAAAAGATCGTTTTATGGCTTCTCAGTCGATAATGGTGAAATGCATCATCCCAGTTCTAAAAAACACTGTAGCGTACGTGCGGCCTAGTTTGTGTAGGAGCGGGGCTCGGTGAATAATCTGCTGCTTGGCTTCCAGATGCAAACGTAGCAGTGTTGTGCCCCGGGTATGTCCTCCTGGTTATTTATTCCTCGCGTGGAGGAAGAGATGGAAGAGCCGATGTGGAGAAACAGGGACAATAGATTCTGCGGTGGTAAATTTTATTTTTAAAGATAAAAATCCCAACTACTTTACTCCCCCACCAGAAAGCCAATACTGTTGAAGTAACACCCCCAGAGTAGGATCTCTTTGACAGTCATTTCCATGTGTTTTAAGCTGAGTATGAGACCTATTTTTATTAGCGAGGTTAGGCATGTTAACGTTGATATGGCAACACTGGTGTATGAGGAGAACATGACTGTCTTATTTAAGATTTTAATTATGATGCCAACACAATTTGCAAGTTGATAGCGCTTGTATTTGGAGCTGGAAAGGAGAAAGAGTGGAGTGGAAAGGCACCAGAGGTCGAAAGTGATGTTTTTATTTAGGAGTTAATTCCTGGGTGTTTCTGGGTGGGGTGTCCACGTTGCACACGCTAAAGGTGTAGATTTTGTTAGGGTTTTTCATGAAGCTTTGGAAAACATTTTGCTTAACAGTAATCTTAAAAATTAAACCTCTTTGTACTTAGAAATCAAGGTGTGCTATACTGAACTTCCACTGCAGCTTTCCTTTGTTTTCAGTCTTCTTCTTTTTTTTTAATACTTTCTCCCTCTTAAGTTTCAATATGCTCCTTCTTTTCCTGTTCATACTCTGTCCTTATATTCTTTTGAACTTTATTTTTTCTTCCTATTGCACCGTATGTTGAGCAGCTGAAGTGCTGCCTGTTTGCGGTTGGGATGCACTTTACCTAACGTAAGAGGTTCACTGGGTACAGTGTATTGCCTTTGATCCATCTGTAGGTGCCTGGGGAAGCACGTGAGAACAGGGGAAGTATATTATGACTCTTTCTCTGACTTCTGTTGTAATTCTGCAGCCAGCTGCTGACTCTGTGGCTTTCTTTTCAGTGACTAGCTCCACTATCAGTGTGCTACTCAAGCTCTACCCAAGTTGTCCCAGAAGGATGTCTGTATTTTGCAGTTCAGCAGCTGCTTGCAGGTTGCTTAGCAGTAACATTGAAAGCTCCCAGCATGACTCCTGGTTTTAACTCATGTAGCTTGCAAAACGTTATGTGAGGGCTAGTGTGGTCATTGGTGGTTTTAGTTAATTTGGGAAGAGAGGCAGCGTAAGTACTTATGCTTTGGTGTCTCTGCAGCCTGACACAGAAATTAATTAGCAAGGGAAGGTAAGATTTGATGAAGGTGGTAATACTTGCTTGAAAAAAAAAATGAAGTTCATCACGGATGAGTGAACTTCAAAGCCTCCACCTTAAAGTCAAAGTGTTAAAGGTATAGAACCTAGTCTGTATAGAGATTAATCTCTATGGCAAAATCTCTGTGGCAAAGAAGAAGAAAAAACTCTTCTAAAATATAGTTGCATTAAGCCTTAGCAGTATTGATATATGCTTATCTGAAAAATGGAAAAACAGCCATGGATTGATAAAATAATTGAAGTTTGCATTTTGGGGTTTTCCAAATCAAGAAGTTCCCCAATGGGATGAAGCGGGTATTGGTATGAAAATGCTAGTATTCTACACCATACTCTTTTTCTCCAGGCAGTCTTTTAGATACATGCAGCTTAGGAGTTCTGTTGCACCATATTCTTGTTGGCCTTGAGTTGTCCTAGCTGTCACACAGTGTAGAGTTGATGGACTGGAGGGGAAAAAAAGGCAACAGATTTAACCAGAGAATTTATTCAGAATCCTAAAGCCAAGTTACCTCTTTGTGGTGGTGAAGTTCTCACCAACAAAATCAGTATAACTAACCTCCTGCAGAGCAAACTGTGCTATACTGTTGGCTCTGATTCTTGCCAATTACACAAAAATATCAAGCCTGCACAGTGTTGCCGCAAGAAAGGAAGTGCACTTTGACCTTGTGATTGGAATGGTGAAAATAACAGGTATTAATAATGGGTTATGCAGATGCGATGTTGCAGACAGTCTTTAGCACTCACTCTGGGCATTGTTCAATAGACTTAATTAATAGAATTCCAACTACAGCTTTCTGGCCTAATTTAGTGTGACTAGGGCTTAATTTTTAATTTAAGCATTTGTGAGTGTCCTTGTGAAGGTAGGTTATACACAGTTGTTTTTTTTCTTGCAGATAGTGACAGCCAAGTAATTGTGTGGCCAGATAAAAGCTAAGTTCCTGAGTTGTTCGTGTTTTGGACTACCCATCATTTTGAAATAAATCTTTAGTGGTCCAGATAAATAGCTCAAGGGGAGAAGAAGAGGCTCAGCTCCTTGTCTCCTTGGTTTTCCTGTTCTTGAGCTTTCTATGTTTCTTTGCTGGGGCTGTATGTTACTTGTTATAATGTCCCAGATCAGTTCCTATGGAGAAGGATATACGCCATGTATGGTTGTGTGGTAGTCTTTCTGAAGTGTTTGGAGTTCTTCTGGAATTGTTTCTGACATGGAAAACCTGCTGGTGAAGTGAATGCTGGTTTTCTTCAATAAATCAGTGTTTTTATTAGTAACAAGGAAAAAAAGCAGCACAGGGAAAAAAAGGAGCTTGGGATGTGTTTCTGGTCTATAATCCTATATGGGTGATTTTGGAGGGGAAAGCACATGGCTAGAGAGAAACATATGCTGATGTATTTTCTCTGGAAATTACATGAAATTGCTTGAAATAGTATATTCCAGGTTCTGCAGAGGATTTTTTTTTTTTTTTTTGTGGGCATACATACTTTTCCCCTAGCTTTCTCTCCATCTGTCAAGGAATAATGTTCCAGTAGAGAGATGTCTCTGAAAATTCTTTCTTCATCTCTCTCTTTTTTTTTTTCTATTTTCACATTTTCTTTGCATGTGTGTTTGAATCCTTATGGAAAACTTGATTTGGTTCACATATACAGTTAACAAAACAATTCAAAGCTTCTAGATGGGGAAACCCACCCTCTTGCTGGCCTTGGAGAGAAGATGTTTCATCATCCGCTTTGGACTTGAGATATTGTTCTACTCAGCAAATTTGGAACAAATTTGGAAATTTCTGGCTCATTCCTGCTTTTATTACTGCAGAGACAATTTTAATAATTAAATACCTTTCATTTACAGTGATTTTTTTTTTAAGGAATTTAAAATAATGGACAATTTGAATGCAGAGCCATTCAGACAAAAATTCAGAGCCATTCCCCCAAACGCACACACAGAAAAACAACCCAAAAACCCACAACCAAAACTAAAACATCAAACGCAGCAATTTAAATAATTTTTTTGGTCTTTTTTTTTTTTTCCGTGATGTTTGCCAAGTTTCAGTTTGATGTAGATTACAATGGTCATACTGTGTTACAATCTTTGAAAAAGTGCAACTGGTCATTAGCTACAATGACACGAACAGCTGTAGTATTTTATGATAACAGCTGGGAACAATCTAGTTCTCTTCAATAACTTTTTTTATTGTTCCTTTCATGCCATTTTAAAATGAGAAAGCGAGATTATTGTATTTGTTCTCTACTTTACACCAGGGATTTCTTCGTAGGCAATGGTGGCAATTAGGTATCAAAATATCGCATTGCTGTTTGTGACTTGGAACGTTTCCCTTTGCAGGACCTGTTTCATAACCCGCTGAAATCTGCAGGAGTTGGAATCTTTTCATTAACTTGAGTAAACTGTGAATCAAGTAGTCAGCCTGTGACTTACAGTTTTGCTTTTGCTCTTCCTTTTCAGTGCCTGATTTTTGTCCACTGTAAACTGTGTTGTTATATCCGACCTGATGTGGCTTAGGCAGGACAGCGTTGTCTCTTATTTTCACACTGAGCAAAGCACACTCCTGTTTGCAGTGCTGTCATCTAGCAAGCAAAAAGTGAGTTGTCTATGTGGCTCTTCAGCTAAAGCAATAGTTTGTTTTGTTGCTGTGTCTTCAGAAATTGTCTAAAATGTTTTCCATACATGTATGAATGTTTTTATCACTGAAAAAACACATAGGAGCCATTCTTATATATAAGTTTTTTTTGCCTGTGTTCTGCTCACTTGAAAACGAGTTTTCTTTAGTAGTGAATGCATCTGGGTTGCCTTAAATAAAAGGTAGTCTGCTTTGTTTAACAATTTTTCCGGCACAATAGAGTACGTCCTAATATTAAAATCACAGTGGTAGTACTGAAGATGGACGTAGCAGATGTGTGTAAGAGCGTAATTTTCCTCATTGGGAGACCTGTAGTTCTGTGCTGCACAAAAATAAGGACATTATGGGGGTGAGAAGAGGGAAGCAGGGTGGCGGTGGCTGGTGTGAGCAGCTGCCTGCCTAGGAAGGAGGCCAGCAGCCTAATCAGGTGTGTTGGACGTGCGGCTGGGGAGACAGGGGAGCAGAAATGAACAGTGCAGTGGGCGAGGGCAGCGTTTTCAGGGCAGCAAAGCATTACGTAGGGAGTCCTAGCTTGCTTAGAAATCGAAAGCACGGAGCTGTTTTAGGAGTGCTTTGCCTAATGAGTTGTTTTGGCTCAGGTGAGTATCTTGGAGTTTTAGAGGTGTTTGTGTGCAGCAGGGCGGGAAGCTGTGCGGTAACCGCAAGGGAGCTGGGCTGAATCAACAAGGGGAGGACTGGCAAAGGCACTTGGTGAAACTTTTTTAGTGACTCGGATACTTTGTGTGTACAGCCCTAAATTAGGTTTAAATTATCTGCAAATGGTCTTTGTGTGTGCATGTGTTTTTTTTTCCTCTTAAGAAAAGTTTCCTGAGATAGTGTTTATAGATTTGGTTACAGCTTTTAAGCTGTTTGTCCATACTGTTATCAGTAATAAAGAGGGGAAAGTGACTTTAAGGTGGTGTCTTCTGAGTGTACAAGATGAGGTTACTTTTGGTGGAGGAGAAGAAACAGTGAACTACAAAAAAAAAAAAAAAAAAAACAAAAAACTTTTTTCTTTGCAAATGGGGATGAGGCTGCATTCATTTCAGTTGAGGGACTAGCTTTAGCTTATGGGTGGTCTTCTACCTTAGCAGGTGTGAGTGTATGGTGTTTTTTGGTAACAAGATATCCTTAATTTTAACAATTTATCCTTCATATCAAAGTTCTTTTCTCAGTCACTTGCAACTTAATGGCATGAGCTTTGACAACTTCAGAGTCCCAGGAGGGTTGAGGCTGGAAGGGCCCTCTGGGGGTCATCTTGTCCAAGCCCCTGCTGAAGCACATAGGCCCACTTGCCCAGGACCATATCCAGTATCTCCAAGGAGGGAGACTCCAGAACTTGTCTGGGCAACCTATGCCGTTGCTTGGTCTGGGGAGCCCAGAGCTGGACACGCGGTGCAGGACTACGCTATTTCACTCACCATTTGATTTTTGAAATGTCAAAACAGGCAGTTCCTGTGTGAAATTTAAATGTAAATGCAAGCGAATTTATACACGTAAAGCTCTTGCACATGAGGGAATAGCATGTCCTCATGCTTTCTAACAAGACACCGCTGCTTCTCCAGAGCTATGAATCCCAGTTGGCACCAGTCTCACGCGTAAACAGTACCTGTTTACCACACACACCATATCACAAGAGGAGGGATAGCACCCTTATTAACCAAAGTCTTAACTGTGTGTAACTTTTTGTACAAAATGTTAACTTCACGTCTTGTATCCTATTTTCACAGACAATACTTCACTGTAGGATATTGTTTGTTTAACCTAGGCTAGCTGTAGAAGTACTGCCAGTCAGAAAGTTACTCCACAGATATCTTTTTGGTTATAATCCAGTTGCTATGGTTTCTGAATATGTATTAGACTTCTTTTTTTCCCCTGGCTTTGTGGGAGTTGAAATAGATGGATTTTTTTTAATAAGTAATCTTTGAGAATTTTCCAACAGCCTTTTGGGCTGCATTAGGAGGCATGCTGCCAACAGGTCAAGGAGGTGATCCTTCCCTTTACTCAGCATGGGTGAGGCCTCACCTGGAGTACTGGATCCTGTTCTGGGCTCCCCAGTACACCAGCGACGTGGAGCTACTGGAGAGAGTCCAGCAATGGGCCATGAGGATGACTGAGGGACTGGAGCATCTCCATCCTGAGGAAAGGCTGAGAGAGCTGGGGCTGTCCGGCCTGGAGAAAAAAAAAACAAGGCTCAGGGGGAACCCAAGAAAACATTTTTGAGTTACTGAGAGGGTTGTCAAACATAGAAACAGGTTGCCAGGAGAGGCTATAGAGTCTCCATCCTTGGTGATATTCAAAAGCTGTCTGGACGTGGTCCTGGGTGGCCTCCTCCAGGTGGCCTTGCTTCAGCAGAGGGCTTGGACCAGATGACCTCCAGAGGCCCCTTCCACCCGAAATGATCCTGTGATCGTCTTCCAGTGAACTCTTTTAAATGGATAGTTGAAGCACAGTTTATGAGTTCACAGTCCTTTTGACCAGACATGAGATACAGAAATCTTTCTTCCTTTAAAAATGAACAGCTGTGTCTGATAATGAGATCTTCTACAGGAAGAATGCTTTGAGTGATTATGAGGATCCACCATAAAACACTTACTTTGAAATAACACCACGATACGATGTATCGGGGAATCATATATTTTATTTTTATATTTCTACAGAAATTGACACATCCATATGTAGATGGTAGTGTTGCTGGCAAAACACTTCCATAGACCACTTTTGATGAGTTTCAGTACTTTCTAAGCATTGACAGCTCCAACATTTTGTGTAACTTAAAAGGGGGAGCAGGAAGTATGCCCACTGTAGTTTGCTTTGGGCAGCTGTAAGAAGAGTTGGGAAAAGCTTTTATGTGAATTTTTCGTAGTCATTACCAAGGCTTCTGACGTGATGGCCAGAAAGGTCCATTTTCTTTCAATTACTGGATGGAAGTTGTTATCTTTTACTAGTCTTTGGTTCATCTGATCTTTTCATAATGGCATGAGGATTAAAACTGAGATTGCTGTCAATCAGTTAAAAAGCTTTGAAAATTGTAATAATGAAAAAGGCTTTGTCTTTCAGATCTGAAGTTCTCTTTGCTGCTTTCTCATGCTTTTTTATTTCCCTGTGAAGGTACATGTTGCCATGCAGGGCTACTTAGGAAACACCTGAGTACTGTATGTATAAACGTAAAATCAAACCTGCGATAAGTGAAGTTACTGGTACTACCCTTGTAGAAGTTCTGAGCAAGTTCTCTATGTGGAATCACCTTTGCAGATAATTAATCTGGATAATGGCCTTTTTTTTTGTAGTGAAAACGTGGCTTTCTTGCATTCAGTTGACTAGATAGATATATTGGAAGAAAATGATAGGCATTGAAATATTGTAATTTGAAATGAGAATTGCCTCAGCGCTCATATAGATCATACTGTATAATAAGACATGGGACAACATGTGAAAGAAGTTTAAATACATTTACTGTCCTTGCAACATGCAGAACAAGAACCAGCAAAGGATTTGCTTGTTCAGCTAATATGTTTTTGGCCTAGGAATCTGTTATTAGAAAAGTGTATGTCAGAAGAGTCATTGCTGTGGGGAATCTTCTGGTCTCCAAAGAAGGATTCAGGATGTTAAGAGTTGCCGTAAAGGTACTTGTTGAGCAAATCAAAAAGGCAACAGGTTGAACACAGGTACTGCAACCTGGAAGGATCTTCCTGGCAACTGAACACCCAAGAAGAGCTGAGGAGGTGCTTTGAATAGGTGGAAATGAGCAAAACAAAAAGCAAAAAGCCCAACAACCATCAGGTGCTGTTAATAGTATATACACGTTTACCGTAAGCATGGATGGATATTCCAGTAGTCTTTCTTCTAGCCATGCTGCAAGGCATTTCTTCCTAAATTGCTTTGACAGTTATGCCCTCTTCTTTTGTTGAGGTAGAGGCACGCCAAGAGAAGGCTTGTTATCAAAGTGGGCACCTGTCATAGTCACAAATATTTTACTGGAGGAAATTGTTTCTGTGGGTTATAATCATGAAAAACTTCTCAAGAGTGAACTGATCTGTATCCTGATGCAGTGATATATATATATTGGGCAAGATTAAAAGGTGACTTCAACTTGTGCCCTTTTTAATCTGAAACTATAAAGCAACTCCCTCAGATAAATAATTTTATCAGCAAGTATTAAAAATTCACCAGAGTTTTGCAGGGCTTCCAAAATTGTTGCCTGAAGTGTTAACATGACAAAGTTGTGCAAAGATAAACCCCGGTTCCATAGTGATTCCCCAAAAATAAAGGGCTGTGTGAGGGCAGGGGATTCTTTCTGTGCCTTGATACAGGGCTAGGATTTTAACTGCCTCCCTAAAGGTTTAGCAGAGAAAAACCTGGTCTTCAAAGATGTAAGATCTTGTCTTTGTGCAAAGAAAATAGTTGGTGGCAGTAATAACGCTTCCAATGCGCACAGCAGCTGAGTGAACGTGAAAAGTCAGTGAGATCAGATGGCGTGTCTAGCCAGACAGTGCTATAAGATCCTTTCACAACTGCGTTTTAACTACAGAATGAATTACCTTAGTCTGAATTTTTTAATCTAGTGTCATGGATTATTTTGGTGAAAACTGTTCATTTCAAGGTGTTCACCTTGCCTCCTGAGCATCAGTTTTTAAAAAAAAGCTTTTCTTATTTAAAAAAAAAAAAATCATCATGGTGCATTTCTAAACAGTAGTCTATAAACATGGGAATAATATATAGCAACCATTTCATTGCAGGAGTCCTTGTTGAAAGAAATGCATTTTTTTCTTTGCACCTTCTGGACCTGCAAAATCGTATTTGTTGTTGAGCATCTGCCAAGATTTGTCAGACTCATTTACTGAGGGATGAGTCTTCTGGAAGTTTCGGTAGGCTGGGGATCCAGGGAAGAGCAGGCTGGATTAGTTCTGAAACTTTGAGTGCTGTAGGAGGCTGGAAAAGAGCAGGCTGAATTTATTGCTGGCGCAGTGCTCAGCAGCGGTCAGAGAGGATACCGCTCAGAGCTAGGGAAAAACACAAGTGGTGTTTGAATTACCTTCCCTTGTCTTCATCGGCCCTTGTCACAAGGTTATCCTTACGCCTTCCATCTGCGAATGCTAATAACATTGTAAATATTTCCTGCAAGCCTAGGAGACTCTGCTTTTGCATATTTTGAATTAAAAAAAAGAAGAAAGTTACTTCTGTACTGGCTCACCCCGGAACGCTCTAGTTTGGAACTGTGCTATTTAGAGGCAACTTTACGTGTGAGTAGTTCAAAGGAGAAATCTTTTCATTTGATGTGACCTTCGCTAGTGAGGAGTGCTGAGTATGATAAATGGACTGGAGAGCAGGGTTATTTATTCATGTGTGCGCATCTATATTGCATTGTAGAAGTCTCTGAGTGGCTGGTTTCTACCAAAAGATACCCAAAGAAGAAAACGGGTCCACATAGGTTATGTGTTTGTACCTGGCAGTACTGTAGTACAGTACAAAGCTGTTACTGATATTAGTGGGTGATTCAGACCTTTACTTCAGAACTGGAAATAGCAAACATCCAAACAGTTCCTACCGAGCTGCAAATACTGTCACGTTACTGGTGTGTTTCTGGTAGAACAGCATCCTAGGTCAGTGCACGTGAATGCACTTCTCATGTACTGGTGGTGTAGTGAGAGGAGCAGGTGCTCTTAACCAGAACCAAGCCAGTGTGTAAGGGAGAGGTAAGTGCTAAAGGCTTTCTACTGATAACCCACCAGTTCTCTTTTCAGCCTTTGACTTTCAGTTTAGATGGGGAAATGATGGGGGTAGTTGTGTGGCCTGGGAGGTCTCACAGAGGCAACTGTGTTAATGCTTTGTGCTGTATACTAGCTAGATTTTGACCTTAACACTTCAGAAAAATACTTGCCATTTTCACCTCAGAAAAGACTCAAGTCTCAGGCTGCTAAATCCTACTGAAAATGAATGATTTTGTTCCCAAGTTAACCCAAATGAATGCCTTTGGTTCCTTTTAACAACAAAAACAAAGCAATCTAAAACCAACCAAACAAAATTGTGTACAGCTGTACAGGATCTCTTTTCTTTGTATGCAAATTTGGACTTGATGAAAAAGAGGATGTTTTCTTGCTTTAGTGACCTTGCTGATATAAAGCCTCTGTTAATACGGCCTGTCTAATGTCGTAACCTTCTTCTTGAACAAGAAAACTGATGACTGGAATGCATGTTGTCAACTTCTGTAATCAGGGTACTTGAAATATTTACAGTACCGTGATTACTGTGAGACTTCTTACATATACACACGCTGTAGCATTCTTAAATATTTTTGCCTTTCAAGTCTACTTCCTGGTTTGTCTCTTACAGTAGATTTTTTTTTTTTTTTTACCTAAGGTGTTTGGCAAAACGAATCAAATACAAACTCCTTGACCTCCTGGCTAAGGTTTACCATGTAGACACTTAAGAGATTTCCTGCTGAAGTAGGTGGGAGGAAGGAGCAACTGTGCAAAGCCTGAAGCTTTCTTACAGGCCTCAAACCCCCTCAAGCACCTACTGAAGCTGCCAAGCTCTGTACCAGGGAGTTCCCTGTCAAGAGATTCAAACCTTTTTTTGTGGATCCAATGAAGGGCATTGAGCAGCAGGGGGATAAATCCTGCTTTGCTGGGGAGGACTCTGTGCTCGGACAGCCACCTCAGGTGGCCGGGGCAACCTATGGGTGACTGCCCGGCTGCGTTACTTCCAGTAGGAGCGGGATGCAGAGGAATTTCAGTGCGGGGCTTGGCAGAGCGATACGTCTCCTTTCCATTGTGTCTGAGCTGCGAACAGTTGGTGTCGTACCTGACTGAAAAAGCTTCGTTCACAGAAGCAGCTTAAGCTGCTTGTTTCAGACCCTGATAGTCAGTCCGACGGGAAGTAATAATGTAGCCCAAAACTATTACAGCTGTAATCTCTCTTGCCTGCAGGGCAAAGTTCACAGAAAAACCTTCTAAAACCTGGCTACAAACTCATTTAATTGAATCTCATATTTTAAACTGGGCATATCTTGGAGTGAGTCCAGGGCATGAAACTGGAGAGGATTTGGTGGCAGTAATAGATGATGTTCTCCTGTAACTGGATTGCCAGGCATCTGTTTTCTGCCCCGGAGGAGGCAGCGTGAAAGAATGTGCCCACCCAGCGATAGGCAAAACTTTGCTCTTGGATTGCTCCTTGCTGGGGATCTTTTAGACACTGCTGGAGTGTCTAGCTCTGAAATGAGGCTTTTGGAAGTGGTTTTAGTCCTCTGGCACAAGAGGAGTACCCACAGCAAAAAGATACGGATTTGCCTTTTTTTTTTTTCCTAGTCTGAAATTGTGGAGCCAAGTCCCTCTTTTTCCACTGGAATTAAGGGTGGTCCTAGATGTTATGCTCTGTGTTATCTGTGTAAGACATGTTTATCTTTGACTTTCCCTTCTCTCATGTAATCTAGCAATTTTCTTTATAAAATCTAGGTGCTTTGGTATAACTCCTACCCAAATGAAGCATGCTTTTTGCTTGCCACTCCCTCTGTGGAAAGGCCAAGAGTTTAGATATCAGTTTGCAGATGCTGATTGTTGTTTAATTCAGCTCAGGTTTTATGGCAAGAAGGATGATGCAAGAAGAAGAAACAGTGAAGAGAAGATAAGTATAAATAGAAACAAGTCATGCCTGGATATACAGTGATCTAACTTCTGTCTTCCTTCAGAGATTCTCTGTTCACGTCTGCCTTGGTCACCTGGTCTTCGCTGCCTGACTGTGGAGTCGGTCTTCCCGAACAGTTTTTCACCTCTGTCTGAGAAATTTCCATTTTTCAGTTTTTTATTTAGCAGTCTAGTCCCTTCTCCAAAACATCTCTTGATGGTGATGTACATAAACTACCTCAAGGTTTTCTTAAAGAATAGTGGAAGCAAGCCCACTAGTTCTCCCAGGAGGAAATCTCAGTGAGGTCAGTCATATTCCTTTAGCTTCTCTTCTGGTTTTGTTCCTTCCTATGCCTTGTTAAACAGTCAGGAAGATTTCTCATAAATCACTTTTAATTTCCTCTTGTGCAGAATACAATCCAATATGGACTTTTATTTTTCTTACAATAAATCTACCAGAAATTGTTGTAAGGGTTTAAAAAAAAAAAAAAGCCAGGTGTTACAAACATATCTTATGTTTAACCTCACTCAGACATTTTGTTATTGGTCTTTCATTTGCTTGATCCCTGTGTGGTTAAGTTATTGGCTCATGGAATAGGTAATTAGGGTTCACCTTACCTGTATAGCCATTGGTTATTTTGACCTGATTTAAAATATTATAAATTCAAATACATATTTAAATAACTCTTGCGAGCATCTTTCTTTGTATCTGTTTATGGAGTATTATTCAGGTTTTCAGGCGTTTTAGGGTTTTATTGGGGGGACCATGGGATTAACAGAAGTGCTGCATGGAGAGAGAACCTTCAGAAAGGGGGAAGAGGAGAAAGAATAGACAATACAATGTTTTGTTCTCTACCAATTTATTTTTTGTTTTCATTTTAAGCCCAGCAAGAACGGGGAAAGTTATATTTTTCTGTTTCTAGCTACTCTGTTACATGTTGGCATCTTCCTTCTGTTCTCAATACAAGTTACTGAAAGGAGAAATGGATCAGGGGGCCTCAGTGGGAGTAACACGTGCTGGGATCCACAGCAAATTCTGAAAACGCGATGTTAATTGCTGGAGTTTGTTGTGTGACATTGCACATCAAAGGAAATGACAACATAAATTGTATTTTGCTATGCTGGTACTCTTGCTAATATGCAGGCTGTTTTTTGTTTTTGTTTTTTTTTTTTTCTTTACCTTCTCTGAAACACAGAAGAAATTCTTATATCTCCAAGTCCACACGTGCTCGGTGGCTTTCCCGTGGTCTTGCAGGAAACCAGCAGCATTTTGGCCTCCTGAGTTGCAGCCCAGTGCCCCAATCTGTTGTGTCAATGCTGCTCAAAATAGTGGTGTCTGGTGCTACCTGTGTGACAGAACAGTTTGGTCTGGCACACACCCGCTTTGCCTCTTGCCTAAGTCGAAGCACGTATTTTATCCTCTAGGAACACAGTCCTGCTCTCCCCAGCTGGGATTCCAGAACGGAAACAAGGATTGATCTTTAAATGAGAGTCTGAATCATTACAGCAAAGCCTGGACTTTAAATACATTCAGGTGTCCTTGTGTTTTCAGTAGCAAATCTCTTTTCCAGAATGGTCACAGTTAATTTTTATTCCAATTAAAAAAAAAAAAAAGGAAACTTGCTACTTTTTTAACTTTACTTGACATTTTAGGATGGAAAGCAGTTAAGCTGCTCACAGCGCAGTATTTGAAGATTTACAATGTATATTTAGAGTCTGTTGCTTTTTTTTTTCCACAGCAGCTTTTGTTTTTGATGTCTCTAACTTGGTCCAAATCCAGTCTCTCTGGCACTGGGAAGTAGGTTTGAACGGCAGAGTGTCTCCTTCAGGCAGTGGCTCAGGTGAGCAGTCACTTAACTCCCCGAAGGCTTTCCTGTATCTTAAGGCTGTGTGCATCACTGTCATTTCCTCAGACCTTGAATGTGTTCTTAGGCATTCAGCCAAACACGGAGTATCGTGGCCCTTGAAAACTGGTTAGATCCCAGTATAGTTTGCAGTCTTTCGTAGGTACTTTGTTTTTATCTAGCAGTGACTAATTACAGCAAATGCCGTCTGAAAAGGCTCTTAAAATTTGAGAGAAATCTTTTTTAAAATATAGATTTTTCCTAAGGCAAAGTGATTTTCTGTAGAACCTGACTCGCTTGTGGAGATTTTTCTCCCTTAAGAAAATCTACAATAAATTCATAGAAGAGCTGTGCACAGAGCATATATTGCTCTCTGCTCCTCTAAGGGAGAAATAATTGTTATGATTTGTAAATGCAATCAATTTACAGCATTAAGGAGGACAACTAATAAATGACTTTTTTTTCTAATGCTTTCCTTGGGAGGTGGTGACAACAATTTAGAAAAAGGAGTTTTACTTGTCAAGCAGAAGTTGAAATTACTATTTGTAAAGTATGTGACTTCTGAAAAGGGCTACCAAGATTCAGTGGGTCTGTTTGCAGAAAAAATCATTCTGTGGGTTGGAGATGCTGGCTTGGAGGAGTGGCACTGTCTAGAGGAGAAACCTTGTCCTATTTTATCTTTCCGTCCACTTTGTCTCTCACTTTTTTTTTCATTCTTAACTGAACAGTGTTGATTTGTGACATGATCTGAAACACAATGAAAACAAAGTGCGTTGACAGGTTGGCATTCACTGAGCTTTGGTGCCAGGAGGCTTTTGGAAAAACACCTAGTCCTAACACGTACAAAAAGTCAGATCAAATACTGTAGGGGAGACTGCTTGCATTTTGGTCACTGCAAAATAGGGACGAGTTGTTATGGGTGTTGTAGCTGAGGTGGGCTGTCGGTAGTATTGTCCTTCTGGGGACGTGGGTATGCTAAAGTGGAAAGGGCTGATTGTGTAGTTGTAGGGTGGGATTCTCTCTCTCTCTCTGCATTGCTGTTAAGTTGCAATCATTTTGTGCATTAACCAGCATTTTGTGTGAACTTACTTTCAGATGACTGTAAGCTGAAGGGGATATTTGTGGGTATTTGTGTAAATCACTCCTATGGAGGTTTTGCAGTATTTCATGCAGGAGCAGTATTCCTGAGTGTTAGCATCCTGGATTGGCCATGCATGGAAACAGACCTTCCTTCACTCTTGTCTAATAAAGTATTTGCTTCAGCTGTGCGGAGACCGCTGTGCTCTTAATTCGACTAAGAGCTGATGAGAGCTCTCCAACAGGTAGCAGTGGAAGAAGAAACAGCCTGGCCGCGCAGCAGGGCAGAGCAATGCCTGCTAAGTACGATGGTGTAGCGCAGCCCCAGCAGTCCATGTGGGCTTCTTGCAAGAAAGCCTCCTCGCTGAAAGATGACGAGCTTGCTGTCGAGTCTTCCCAGCCCATAGGCTTGTTATCGAGTCAGCTTATCAAAATGGCAGCTGCAACCTTGTATTTCTTTTCTTTTGTTACTCGCTAACGCTGGCTCCTGGTGTGGCTCTGGAGCCCCTTCCGTACGACGTGCCACGCGGGAGTTTGCTGTGTTGCCCTCCGTATCGGTAGGCAGCCCTGTCTTAATGTATCGGGTAAGCATAACAGTTTACAGAGGGCTGAGGAAATTCACTTAAGGACTGGTAAATATTGTTTGCCTTATCTCTGTTAACCTAAACAATTCCTCTAAATGGCTGCTGGTAAATGATCTCGGCTAGGTTCTATGAAAATGAAGTATTTGATTTTAAATGAGTTTAAGAGGCCAGCCAGGGTTTACTTCTCTGTGATGGCAAGTTCTCAAATAAATCACAAAATCGTGCATGGGTGGTCTCGAGTCAGGCTAATTAACTATATTTGGACTCTTAAACTCTGTGATGCCATGACTTCTCTTCCTTATTTTTGTTCCTAAAGGCTTAGTTATTTTTCCAGAAGTGTATGATCTGATGGCTTACAGAAGCTAGCAGGGATTGTAAGAGTTTTAGCATCCCCTCAGAACAATTTAAGCGCAGTGCTTTTGCAAACATCTGCAAAAGGTTGAAGTATGTTACATTGTCATTTCACAGGAGCAGGGCTGGACCAGAAGTTTTTTTCCTGCTGATGTCTCATTTGCTGCTCCGTGGTCTGCTGAGAGGGTAATTAAGAGATGTGGGGTCTTGGCCGTGAGGAAGATACAGCCCTCGACACATTCTTGCAAAGGCTAGAAGATGGCTTGTTTTCTCAGGGTCTTGCCTAAAGCCAAGTATAAAGTGCTTGTTCAGCAACTTAATGATGTGTTTCTGGTAGTGTTGCCAGGTCTTGTTCAGCTCGTGAAGTCTTGTTGATTATAAAAGAGTTACAGTTCTTTTTATTTTGATTTTAAATCTGTCATCCTCTTGCTTAATCTTTCTCCTATAAAACGCCAGGAACATTGCTAGCCATTTTCTTGCTTTGCTTGATTTGTGACATCCTTCTGTTTTATGATAACTTGTTAGAAGCATGTTTTAAACCTGAAGCCACCTGCCCTTCTGCAGGGATAACAGGTGGCTGCCCAGCATTTCTGAAAGACTTGATACCAGTCACCTGCTAGCCAAGGAAGTCTTAGGTGCTGTTGACCTGATATAGGAGGAAGAGATGCTGCTGGTGGCTTGCTTCCTTCTGTGGTCACCCACTGTTCAGATGGAGCAGCTTCAGCATTTCTGGTGCTGTCGCCATGTCCTCTGTTACAGATTGCAGGCCAGATGAGTTCTCACCTGAGGGTGGGAATGGCCTGGACTCCTCTGTGCTGTAGGGTTCTTCAAAGCCTCTCTGCCAGTTTGAAATCCTCCTGGAGGAAGAGGAGTGAGAAGAGGAGCTGGGTCTTCTGAGCTTCCTTCTCATTTCCAACAAGAAGCAGCTTGCTAGCTGATTGCCCAGACTTGCAGCAGTTGTATCCGTGATGCCAGGCAAAAGTCACAATAACTACTACTCTTAAATATTTATCCTAAAATGAGGGATTTTGAGTCTTATTAGAATATTCGAGATCAAATCTGGAGCTCCTAAAGTATAGGGCTCTATTTGCTATGGATGTGCTATTTCTTGTCCCTTTTAGTGGTTTTTGTGTATTCGAAAATCTTCAGTAATTTCTTCAAAAAGATTTCATTGGGTTGAACTTTTCAGCTTTAACTCACCAAGCACAGTGTATGAAATTTAATATTCTCCAAAGATGAAGTATATGAAAGAAGTGGTAAGGGTTTCCTAAAATCACTAAAGAAATAAATCTAAATCCAATATTTTTGCCTTCTTTTAATTTTATTCCAGCAAAACCTCCCCACTATGCTGGAAAGTCCTGATGTGATGCAGAGCTGTGCTTGCACAGCATCAGTTGTCTCTAGGTAGGGAAGTTGCCTTACAAATCCTTCTTACAGTGTTGTTGTAGCAGAATTTTTCTCTAGCCATGTGCAGAGCATAGGCTATTGTGACTTTTAAAAACAATTCTTACTGCTTATGAATGCAGCAGTAAAAATGAGGGCTCTGGAAACAGATCCAAATCCATGTTTGTGGGTGGGAACACATTTTTCTTTTTTTTAAATCTGGAGTCTTGAGACAAGCAGCTGCAGTGCCTATAGCATGGCTCAAAGGGCTGCAAAATTGAATTAGGCAGAAATGCTTCTCTTACTGATATTTAGAAGCCAACGGCTTCCCAAATGCTTTTTGCCTTACCCAGGGAAGTTTTTTTCCAGCTTATTAAGGGCTGGAGCATTTGGTCCCTTTGTTCCTGGGAATCTTCTGTAATCTTGAAGACGTCTGACTTAGAGGTTGAAGAGTGGACATTTCCTTCCTGCCTCAACTTTTCTTATCTGCTGTTTTCCTAGGAAGAAGAAAAAAAATTATGTGGTCAGTGAAAAGTATACAAACAAGGAAGTCTGACAGTTTCACGATAATAGTCTAGATGTTTGCTTGTTTTATTCGTGCAAGTTACAGGTGGAAAAAGCTTCAGTATTGAAGAGTCTGTCCCTGGTTGCAGTTAGTAAAATGGGTAGAGACAGAAACTAACCACTTTAGCACATTGCAATTTCCCCCTAAAGTTTTGAGCAAAACATCCTCAGCCAATAGAGTTCTTAAACGCATGTGAAGGTTTGTACACGAAGTTCTCTTAGTTCTGATTTTCAGGAATACAGACCTGTCCTTCCAGGCTGAGCTTTTTTGCATCAAATTCTCTTCTTAGGGTTCCAAATGACTCAGGCTGAACAAAAGTTACATTAGCCCTAATGATTTGTACCTCATTAGAATTAGTTTTAATATAGAGCCTATACATAATTTGTATGTTTGAAACGATGCATAGGAATGTATGAAATTCCTAAGTTGATGAAACAAAAATGAAGATACTTGGCTATTCACAAGGCAGCTGACCAAAAGTGCTGTTTTCTACTGGATTTACAGTGGTGTGAGAACCTCTCATATTCTGTTCTTTAGTCACTGACTTTCCTTTGAAGTACAAAACAATAATGATAGAGCTTGTGATGTCTACTAGTGCAGTATGAATACATTTCAGATGGTGTTTTAAAGTCTGCTAGGTTTTCTGTGGTAACTTGTCGGGTTGGTGGTGGTCAGGTTTTTCTTGACACTATAGAAAGAAGTATGGATGAAATGCCTGTCTTATTCCTTCACCTGTTTTTGTGTCTGATTGTTAAGTGATCCCTTGGGGTGTGATAACAGCAAAACCACCCAGCTGCCGCCAGGCATCGAGTGGGGCGCGCTGCGGTGCTGGGATGGATGCTCGTGCAGACAGCAGGCTGGTTCGAGGCTCTTCTCACCTGCTTCTGGATGGCGCCTCAGTAGAGCTCCTTGCTTCCTTTATTCTAGGCATAGAAATATTTGGCAAGGTCACAGAGCTGGAAGGAGGAGAATGTGGCTCTTGGTATGCAGCCCCCTCCCTTGGCTGTGTGTTGGCCCTCAGGGCAGGGGAGCAAGAGGAGAGGAGGAAGAGCTGGGGTACAAATGTGGTGCCGCGTCTCAGATTGGTGAAATCCTTCTGCTTGGTGCGTTTTAACGTGTGCATTTCATGATTGTGTGCAAAGACCAGGCTCTCGAAGTGACATCCTGAGGGAGCCTTTGCATGAAGCACGTAATGAATGAGAAGCTTGGCTTCATCCTAAAGGTAGAGTTTGCATTTCTTTCAGGATGCCTCTCTCGTTGTTCAGTCTGCATAAATACCAGATCTTGTCTTTGCCGTGCTCAATAAAATCTGAATAATTCATGCAATTCTAACTAGTGGTTGACAAGAAGAAGCAGTGCTCTTGTGATTTTTGTGATTGCTAAGATGACTACTTGCAAAGAATTGAAATGAAGCTTTTGAAAACTGGGAGTAGAAAAAATATTTCAACTAGAAGCATGCTGTTGTTAGCTTTCTTTTTTGCAAGTGGACTTTCAAACCTTGTTAAGCAGAAGTGTAGCGATAAGAAATAAAAACTATTGAAAAGGAAGACAGTATTCATGTGTTTCCTGTTTTATCATTATTCTGAGTTTAACTCAATTTAGCAGTGGCAAGATTCACGTGACCTAAAAACATCCTTTTGAAATAAATTTGCCAACTCACATGACCGTGTTTAGTAGTTCTGCCTCTTGAAGAAATCCGGAGTGCATTTGCTAAGAAGCTTACTTTCATTATGATGCGTTGCATTGCAAATATATCAAATGTTGCTTTAGTCCACTTACGGGAAATGAAGCCTGAATGACCTTAAGTTATTTAGTAGGTGGTCCTTGTATGTTTTGGTGTATAATTTATAGAAAAAGCAATATGTGAACTGTGCAGGGGAAATGTACATTTCTCTTCCTCTATGAATAAAACCAAGGTTTTAATTGCTGTCCTAAGGAGTAGGGTTTATTTTACAAATGTATTGCTCGCTTTAGAATGTAACAGCTCTATTACTATTTTGTCTCCCTTGGTACTCTTGAATGAAAGAGGGGGAAACTGCACAAAATTTTATTTAAATTATAAAATAAGTATATTGTACAAAGGTTGTTAAAAATACTGGTGTGACTCTTCCAAAGATCGAGGCTGCTTCCTAGGCCTGCATCTGCCTTCTAGTTACACCGTGACTCTGTCTCAGGACAAGACATGACACCTAGCATCTTTTCCCTTGCCGGAGCTCAGTTTTGTTGTGTTTTTCAACACAAAGAAAAGCTCATGGGTGGCATTGGCAGGGTGCCTGGGTGCCTGCAGCTTGCCCTAGGGTGCGTGGCTAGCAGTGCCACCCGGCTGGGCTTCCCCGCGGGCTCCCCTGGGTGAAGGAGAGGAGCCCAAATGTGTCCTCTGCAGGGAATCGCAGAGAGGGGGATACTGAGGGAAGGGCCTGAGCCCACCTTATTCTTGTTTTGAACACAGAAACAAATTCAGGGCATTGTAGAGGTAAGAAATAGTGCCAGTAATAGGCATTGGGGGAAAAAAAGAGCTGAGCGTTCATGTGCAGAGTAGAGCAACAGGAAGATATGCTTAGCTTCTGAAAAGGCTGGCACTTGTCCTACTGAAGTGATCTGTATAATGTTACAGTAGCCTGCTGACACTACAGAATTTTGGTAGATTAAACTGCAGTTTGTTTATATAGATTTTTTTTTTCCTCTAAGGTTCAGTAATTCCAGCTGAAGGTGTAGGTCTTTAATTAAATAAAATCATTTTCATCGCTGTTTACGAAGCATGCATGGTGTTCAGGCTGAAGATCAGTTGCTATTTTTGGTCTTAAACAGTAAGTTGTTTTTTGACTAACTTCACAAATATGAAATAGCTCCACAGTCAAGAGAATAGGCTACAAATCTACGTAGATGTGCTCTGGCTTTATTTCAAGTGCACGGATCCTTTAGCATAATTTTATTACCTGTGTCTTTTGTGCATTTGGGGCGGTTTTTCTCCCCCCTCCCCTCTGTCCCATCTGGGGGAGCGCATGGTTTCAGGAGAGTTGCCTTACATCTGAAAACTTGGCAAGGAGCCTGCAGCTCACGTCGTCGGTTCCATTCCTAAATAGGGACTTCTCCAGATATCTTTTTGGTTTCTGCTTAATTACCGACTTGCGGCCGCAAGGATGTTTTTAGGACAGTAAATAGGCACACGCATTTAAAAATATGCCCTGTTCAAACTCTGACCACTGAAGTAATGCTGGCATTCAGGAGTGTATCAACAAACTCGGCGAGGGAAAGAAGTGCTCACAGTGACAGGATGAGACCAGCTTGGTGAGGCAGCCGCTGAAGAAATGATTTCTTTCCATTGCCTGCATGATGGCAGGCAACGCACAGTCCACCGAGAAATGAGTCTGAAAGGTTGAGCTAAGCTCAGTAGTTTGCTGTCAGACTATTAAGTTAATTCCTGAAGGAGGCTGGCTCAGGTTGTTTACTAGTCAATATTGTCATTATCGTCCATTTGTTACTGTCAACGGGGATAATTCGAGCATTTTTGGAAGACAAAGCTGGAAGGGATTATAAACAGTTAAGAGGACAGATTGAGAATTTAGGATGATGAATTGGAAAAATGGTCTGAAATCGATGAGATGCAATTTAATAAAGACAACTGTAAAGTGTTACACTTAGGAGAAATCAAATGCACAAATATAAATGGGCAAGGCAGCATCCTGGCCAGGAAGGACCCAGGAATTGCAGTGGATCAAAGACTGAGTTTGTTAGGGGTGGTGTGTATAGCACTGAGATTTCATTAGTGCTGTGTAGCTGATAAACATGTCAGATAAATAGCTGAGGAGATAACTATTCTATTGTGCTTAGCGCTGTGTGTTTGCTCTCCGTTTTAGACTTAATAAAGAAGTATGTGGTAGACAGAGGGGGCAGGGTTTCAGTGGCAGCAATGAGGATAGGATATGAGACTTGAAAAACTCAGCCTTTGGGGAAAATTTGAAAGCTCTGAGTTTCTTTAACCTAGAAAACTGAAAGCTTGGGGAACGCCTAAATCTTCAGTGATGTGAAAAGATGGTGTAAGGAAGATAGAGATCAACTCTATTCCTCATTTCTGTTGAGGCTGAGACGAAAACAAATTGTTTTAATTTGCAGTGGAGGCGATTTAGATTATGCAGAACCGAAATTTTCCAGCACTGAAAATGTTTTTAGGACTGAAGGACGTTCCCCAGAGCCTCGCAGATGGATGCATTGACACTATTGCAAAGATGTACAAATTAAAGCTGACCTAAATAGGTAGCAGCCCCTCACCCCCCCCCCCCGCCATGGTACGGCGTAGGAAAGGAGATCTCAGCTGGACTCAGAACAGCAGAGGGGTGAGTTAACCCCATTAAGAGCCTGTGCTCTCAGCCTCAGAGCTGCGCTGACGTAGCCAGGGATATCTGGTTCTGTCCATGTAGCTGCCCTGGGTACTTCTGCTGAGGGCTCTGCTGAGAGTTACGGAGGTGCCCTAAAGATGCCAGAGTCTGCCCTGGGGGCAGGGGCTGGTATATTCAGGGCTTCTCAGCCTTTCTAGTCCATACGCAGCTTTTTGTATTAAAAATTCTTGTCTTGTTATAATGCGTGCTTCCTAGAGTGAGGAAGGGTCTTCGTGCTTCACTTGTCTCCTGCGGTGCTGCGGCAGTGAAGTACACCTTGCAAGTTGGGAGGAACAGGCTTAGACGACTGCCGGAGGGTATTCTGGAGTTCTGGGTTTCTGTCGTTCTGTGTTAAAATGATCAGCTGCGGTTTTCTCTTTGTATAACTCAAGACTGTTTGCAACTGACTGAATCTGAAACCTTAAATCTAGCTCTTTCATTTTTTTTTTAATGTTCATGCAGTAGCTTCTTTCAGGGCAGCATCTTTCATCTACCTAGCATTAGCATTAGTAATATTGCTTTTAAGATGTTATTAACATTTATTATATGTTTGTATACAAAGATTATTATTCTCACTTTTTTCTCCAGTGTCTTATGAACTGTGTTTGATAAGCTAATGTGATGCACACTCAAACAGCTCCATATTCATTGTGGTCAATCTAGTATTGAATTTATCATTAAAAAAATATGCTTCTTTTCTACCTCTTTCTTTCTTTCTTATTATACAGATTCTTCGGTCTTGGGATTTAAGGTTATTGGGATTTGTGTTGTCCCTTTAGCTTTGGTAAAGCTGTGTCCAACTAGGCTATGAATTGAAGTTCTGCAGCAAGTGGTAGTTTTATTGCTTCCTTTTTTATTTCTGAAGAGTACAGCATGTACTTCTGGATTCTGTGTGTGTGTGAATGCTTTAATTGGATAGTTTTCATGTTCTCTAAATAGTACTGAGTGATTATTTCTTGGATGTTTTTCAGTTTTATCTAAAGGTGCATTTCAAAGTTAGGAAAATGACTATATGAGGATTAGCTTGCGGCTTTAAAACAAGTCTTAGATTCATAAGAAGCGTTTAGTTTACCAACCTAAAGGAAGTAAAACAGTAGAGCAGGCTGTAGTGTACCTATCTGAGTCAATGCGGAGTTAGCTCCTTGGCTAGGTAAATTTGCCTAAATGAGACTTGGCGCTGCAATGGCTAAATTACTTCTTGTGCCGACCTAGCACATTCAGAATTGGCTTGTGTGTCTCCGTAGGGTTGACCTACCTGAGTCTTGGGCATGTTCCCCAGCCCTGCAGCTGCTGTATGGAGAAAAAGGCAGTCTTTCCTTTGATCTGTGCTTGGCAGGATTGCTTCTTTCAGCCAGCCTATGCTAACTACTGTCTTTGGAGAATTAGGTGGTACCTGGAATCGCAGTGCTTTTTCTTTTGCTGTCCACATCTGTCCAGCTGCGTGGAATACTGGACACAGATAAACTATTTACTCCCTTTTTGCTGTGACTTGTACTAGGAGCTGCTTGCACTGATGAATAAGAGATGGTTTTTCTTTCTTTTTCCCCCCACTGGCCTTAAGCAACAGAGCAGTAGATTAAAGCATTAGTTATGTTTGAACATCACAGGAAATAAAATTCCTGATTATAGATCCTAATGACTTTTGCTTTTTAAATATAGTTGCTATTTTTGAAATGAATGTCTCATCTCTTGCACACAAAAGGGAGGATAAGACAATTTCAGGGAAAATGAGATGAGCTGTTCTATAGAAGCTGTAGAGCTGTATTTTTTTTTACCAAAAAAAAAAAAAACCAAAAAACAAACAAGTTTTACTAGAGATTGGCTTTTGATTTCAGTGAAGTCGCTTTCAACTTAGGTGCTTTTTCAAAAAGAGAAAGTAAGTTAAGGAGGGAAGATTAATCTGAGTCTTGTGTGAAGTGATTTTATATCCTTGGGGATGGAGGAAAGTGCATAAAAGTGAAATGATGATACTTAAACTCATTCAGACAACAAATGGGCTTTTTAACTGATTGTGTAACGTGCTGAAGCTAACATTTTGAAACTCTTGTATTCATACAAATTTTTCACATGATAAGGGCCTAACTTTCAAAATGTTCTAAATACAAAATTTGTGTCTTTCTACAGCACTTGATAATGCCCATGTGTACAAAATCAAAACATCGGCTTTCAATGTTGAGGCCGTTGATCATTTGCGTCGGTCTCAAGGAAATCAAGTTAAAAGGCCTCATGCATAAGGGACACGCATTCCAAATGATTAATAGGAGGTTGTTATTATAAACTAGCAGTGTCATTTCTAGGCTGCTATCATTAATTCCTCATTCAGGTGCTACTTGAGGAGAAAGGTGCATCTTGTTTGGAAAACGATGTTTTGAACAATTACTTGTGGTATTCAGGCTGCTGATTTATTTGCATCGTGGTGTCTGGGTTGGTTCTCTCTGTGTCTCTTTGCTTCTCTCCTACTCCTGTAGCACATCTTTTTAACCAAAATTTGCCTAACCTTGATCAAACTCAATTAGACCCTGTGCACAAAGGCCTTCCAGTGCATGTTTTATTACTTGTCGTTGATCATGACTTGTCTGTATGACTTGTTGGCACGAAATGAGAAGTAGGCTCAATGCCTCTATTTTCTCTTTAGTGGGGCTTCTGTATCTCCGCTGTGGATGCGATTCAATGCTTCTTGCAGCTGCCTCTTCAACTGATTTAAAGATTATGTTGGAAGTCTATCTCGCTGCTAGGAGTAAAATTAATAGTGGAAAGGTTTTTCCAGATAGTCCCTAGATCTGTTTTGTGACAGTCATCGAGATGAAGCTTAAATGATAAAGTGACAGGAGGCCTCTAATGAGCTGTTTCAGTGCAGTTTGTCAGTAGTAAGGCCGGTTTCAGCAGACCTGACTACTTCATTTAGCGACTTGCATTAGCCTACTGCGTTTTAATTTCATTTCCTTCCTTGACAGAATACCTACACAAGTTTATCAGGCACTTTTCATCAAGTGGAAATAGCTTTGTTAATTTGTTAACGTCACCATTAGGGTTCCCTTTGGTTCTGGTCAGTCCTTCAGTGTGTGAAAGTATTAGCTTTGCTGTTCATGATAGTATCTAAATATTTTTTCAGAAAAACTCAAATATTTAGACAGCTGTTTCCTCTATTCAGTACAGCACTAAAGAGGATATTTTTACTATCCTGACACTGTGCTCTTAAACTAACTCATTAATTCATTTGGCTTGTTATTCTTCCTTCTCTGCGCTAAGACAATTGGTTTATGATAGTCTGTTCTTTATTTCCCCACACCGCGCTCTGCTTTCGCTGTGTGAGGCACAGCAGGTATTTCACCAAGGGATTTGGCGTGTGTAATATCAGATGGTGTTGGAGATGGGACTTGACTTCCCTGAAAACCCGAAGTAATAATGTTCAGTGTTGTTAATTCGGGCTCTGTACATATTTTGTATGCATCTGAAAGATGCATAAAAGACTGTTGCACTGAAGTGCGAGCAGTGTGCTCTTACCAGCATAGGCAGAGCTTAGTGTTGGGTTTTGCACGCCAACGCTACTGCAAATCCCTCCCAGAGCACACCGCATGCTCTCCATGTTAAGTGAAGGGCATTTGTTCACGTCCAATAGGATTTTACATACCGGCAGTACTTGCTACTCTTGCAAGGTGTAAATAGACTACTTAAATATGGTATATACTTCATTATACCTATTTAAATATGATACGTACTTCAGACATGCTTTGTGTCTTCAGCTGGTGCGTCCTTGCACATCCAAGCCCTAGGTGCTCCTGGTCAAGGTTTGCTTGATCTTCTTTGAGAGAAGCACTTGCTGCCAGTCCCACTGTGAACATTGCGTGCTTAATGACAACGTGTAGTCACCAAAGGAGTTACATGGGAGGATTTTTTAGCCTCTGATTGTATGTAGGCCAAATAATTCTCTGCAGCATGTGTCCTAAGTTCTCTGAATTGTTAAAACCTTTCGCCGCTTGCAGTTCCATGGAGCTTTCAAAATGTTCTTTAAGGCACGCAAAGCTAGAGTGTGAAATGTATGCAATGGTAGGACATCAGTACAGGGCCCTCCAAAACAAGGCCTTCATGGTTAGAAATCTTTATGTTGCGAGGTTGTGAAGCATGGGTTAAGGTTACTTGGCATACAATATCTGTGTTTGCCAGAGATTTGTTTTTGATAGCAGATTTGTATGATAGAAGCACGTTTATATGAATCTGGCCTTGTATCTGCTCATCTTCTCTTCCCCTTCAGATAACTTCAGGAATGGTAGCAAATCTGGGTGCTGGGCTTTGTAGAGTTATCATATGGCAGAGGCGTTCTCCTGGTGGTTATCTCCTTTTGATAAGAATCTGAAAACATCTGACGTGCAAAGATGACGAAACACTATGTTGGCAGGTTTCTTCTGAGCAAACTGGTGTAAAGCAGTCTCTCTCCTTACCTGCGTTTTTTTCCTTTTTTTAGAGGGGTTCACTGAAAATATATATATTTTTTAAGCCTTCCTCGTTTTATTGTTTTCCTCAGAATTCCTTAACTGCCCGTGTTTTCCCCAGGTGCCTATTTATAGCCAGTGTCTCAGTTACTGGGAAGACTCAGCTGGCAGGGCTTGGGGGGGATTCCTGGAGGTGACATCACCCGCTCGGCAAATCAGCCTCCTGCTGGCATGGCGAGGAGGGAGAAACCCTTCCCTGCAGACGAGATGAGAGTGCTTGCAAAATAAAGAGAATACGTGCAAAGGTGGAACATCTTACCTGCTTCTCGCTTCCTGAAGAAATAATGTCTCAAAACTCCCGTTGCAGGCTTGGTCTTGAATTTTTAAACTGTCCACCTACTCCTTCTTTCTTCCTGAAGACTCCTTTGTATTCCTTTTCAAGTGGAACTTAAAAGCTTTTTTGAAGTGAGGGGAGAATAGATTTTCATTTCCTTGTCTTCCAAGCGGTGGCACATGAAGTGGATGGAACTCGAGACGCTTCATGCTGGCAATAGATGTGCATTCAGTGGCAGGTAGGGCTGAGGGAGATATGGGTGGTGGTGTTGTCTTGTCCTCCTGGATGCTCGCTGCTCCCAGGCTGCCCCTGCCCCTCACATCCAAGGGCTAGGGGGTATCGTCAGAGGAGATGTACATGAGGCACTTAGGTAGCTTACTTGACATGCATATTTTTATATACAAGGAAGGGAAATGCTTTTTATGGGGAAAAAGGGAAATAAGCATTTTCTCCTATTCATGGACCTTGTTGTCTGGGAAAGTCCAAGTACTGGAGGAGGGAGGATAACCTTGTCCCATCTTGCAGATATGGATTTAGAGTGCATAGAGGCGTGTTGTTTTTTTCTTCTTTTTAAAAAATAATTCTCAAACCCAAAACGGAATGGGATCCAGCTTTCTGCATTTGAGGTTTGTCTTTGCTGAAGCCCTGGGTGCAGATAAGTGAGCTAAGTAGAGGGGCAGTGACCGCATAGCAAAAGCAGCACTTGGGCTCCCCAGGATGAATCTTGATTGCAGTGTGGCAGGACTGGAGCAGCAGCTGATGATCTGATGAAACCTGAGCAGCTGTATCCCCACTTCTTCACTTGCTTGAGTGTCAGAGGACTTGAACTCCAACCCATCTTCCCCCTCCGTGTCCCCCAGTGGTCCAGCAAGCTCAAGTTTAAGGTAGTGCTGCTTGCTGTAGAGATGTCAGTTGTGGTGAGTCAGGTGATGGACAAAGCTGTAGCTAAAATGCAGAGAAAACTATCACTTAAAAATAATATGCCCACAGTGATATGTGCATTTCAGGAATGTTTGTGCAAGAAGAACGGAGTTTGGAATAGACGTTCTAAAGGAAAAAAAAAACCTGATGTGATAGATATTAGGGTGTTTATTTTTTCTGGCAGGACTATAAGAGTAGATGGTATATATAATCAAATGGGGGTATTTTGGAGGTTACTTCAAGTTGCAAGTATGACTTTGCTTCCCTCCCTGATTTGATTATGTACTGAGGCATGATGTCTTAGGCTTAGGTAGGCAAAAAAATATTAGGGGTGTTTCCAGACTTGAAAATACTGACTATATTAGTGTTTGTCGTCTTTAAAATTACCAATTCTTGCATTTTAATTCTTGTGCAAGTCTCCAAAACTGTCTGCTGTCTGTGGAGGGGAAGAGGTGTTGCCTGCAGTAGCCTAAGGACTTCCTGCTCCCGTCATTCCTTTTATAAAACCAAGGTGAGGGGGGCGAAAAAGCCAATTTCTTAGCCAAAAAATACATCCTGCCCTAGGAGAGGCCGCTGGCGCCTCACCACGCTTAATGGTGGTGTGGTACCTTCAGCTGGACTGGGTAGCAGACGGGGGGAGAGGAAAGGGGTGAGGTGTGCTGTTAAGTCCTACTCCACGTGAGCTTGTGCCCAAGGAGGCTGGCTGAGAGGCTGTAGAAGGAAGGAAATCCCAATCCATGGATGATACCACTTCACAGAGTAACTTCCATATCCTTTAAATATATATGTGTGTGTGTGTGTATACATATATATATTTAAATGCCAATAAAAATGGTGCTCTGCTCCTTTTTAAACTCCTTGAAATAAGCCAATTTATTTAGTTGCATAAGGTGATGTATGTGCTCAGGCTCTCGTACTGCCAGTCCTGATTAATTGTCCTCTCTTCGCTTGCTAATTGCTTCAAAGAACATATTAATTCCCATCAAATGTTAGCAGAGGCCTATCACCGTGTGCTCCTAATTTACTTGTTTTCAGGACTGCAGTGGGAGGGAGGGAGAGGCGCCACATCAGTAGGACTTTTGTTATTGTCGCTTGTGTGTTGGCCATTTAAGTCAGTCAAGTGGAATTGGAAATGTATCGCATGCCCTGCGCGCTCCCTGACAGTAATCCCGAGGAAGGAAAACAATTAGTTCCTCTTCGTATCACTGGGCCTTGAGTGCGTGCTTGGGGCTGAGCGCAAGCTGGAATGCTTTCTTCAGCTGGGGCCATTAGTCATACTGTGCAGTTCAGTAATTTGCTCTGTGAAGAACCGATGTTTTCATGAGCCTTAAAATAAAGGAAATAATGCCTGCGTACAGCGTAGCCTCTCAGAATTTTTTTCGTGTAGGCTTTTATCCTGTTTCTGCGAGAAGAGGTAGAGAAGCCAAGAGGGATCAGACCGATGAAACTGCCCAAAGCACAGCTTTTGTTGGCACTGGTGCCAGCGCTCCCTAGCTGTGCCTTGTGAGGGAACCTGTTACTATTCCTTTTAGGTAAAACAAAGATCTCCATCTGTGTATCCCTCCATCTGTCTGTGTGGTCCCTCTCTTTGTGTCTCTGTTTCAAAACCGGACCTCAATGGATGTGTGTTAATAGATCTGAAATCTTTGCTTCGTGAGCAGATCCTGCTAGGGGCCCCGTAGTCCTCGATGGCAATTCGGTTGATTCAAGATCTTGTGGGTTTGACCAACTTGAAAACAACATGAGCGTAAGGCAGAAGAGAAATGCGCTTGTCAATTAGAAAATGAAAAATATTTTCAACACCCAGTAAAGGTTGCTTTTCACTGCAGCGACTTGATGTTAATGAGGGCGTTGTGCAGGGAGGGTAAAGCAGCTCATGTTGGTGTCCAAGTGCAAGCTGCTGGGCTGGGACTCCTCACAGTTCAGTCCTGATATGGCATTCGTTTCTGTTCAGAGGGCAGATCCCGAGTTTGGAGATGGCTAATAGGAGGACTTAAATTTCCCAGAATGGTGTGGGTTTTTTTGGGTTTGCTGCCCCCCCACCTTTGCTCTGCTCCTTTTGTGTGTGTGTGATGTTAGGGGACTGTGTGATGATGGGGAGAACAGGATAAAACAGATAATTCTCAGCTCACTTAACCATTGATGAGATTTTTTTTTCTTTTTTAAATAAAAGCAAAATATGAACTCTTACACCAAAACTGACAGAGCGAAGAAAAAACAAGCTTCTGCATGGTGCCAGGACTTCAGGATCGTGCTTTGTGGCTGAGCAGTATGTTGCAGGCAGCAGCTCAGATGTTGTGCTTGTTTGGTAGTCCTGCTTCCTTTGTTTTGGTTGGCTTTTCTGGTTAGCTGCCAGGCTGTGACAGCATGGAAATGAACAGAGAACAGTTCGGGTTAAGTTAAGGCTGGCAGTCCTCTGGCCCCTCAGGTTGCCATGACTCCGGTAAGCGTGTTCGGCCTCCTGAACGCTGAGATGCTCAAGTGTCCAGCGCAGTGTAGACGAGGCTGTGGTAGAGGTTGATTTGCAGCATCAGAAAGCTGTCGGCTGCAGAACAAATTGTGAAGATTTTACTAGCATTCTTAAAGCGCGTGTACTCCAACGACTGTGGAAAGCCTGTGTCAGTGGGCTTTGGATTTCCTTCTTGGAGTTGTCCTTTCCATACAACCTGGCTTCTCCAAAGTCAATTTGTTCATGATAATTCCCAGCAGGCCCACACCCCATGGCCTTCAACTCTCCTCCTGCCAGGAGCCTGTGGCAGGGTGGTAGGTGTGAGGGGAGATGCTCTGCCAAGATCAGTTCAAGACAGGCAGGCAGTGGTTGCATTTAGACTTCTCTTCCAAGCAGCTCTGGCTTGTCTCAACCCCAAGAGCAAAATTCAGGAATAGAAAGTAATTGAGCCTGTGAAGTTCAAGAGGCTGAGAACAAAGTCCTAATAGAGTATCTCCTTCAGTCACTCAGGAGCTGCCATTTCCTTCTGTGGAAGTCGGATGCCATGCGTGATATCTAATGTGTCTTTTTGTGGGAGGTGGGGGGGAATCCTTGGGTGACCCAGCCTGCTGCATCCACATCATTTGCAACTCTAATTTCCATCTCCACAGAGGTATTGTGTCATGAGGTCTGTATGGCTCCAAATTTAGTGTTTGTGACTACTCCAAATTCTTTGTGCATAGCACAGCACTGAAAACCTGTAATCGGTAGAAGTGTTATATTTCGACATCATTTTTCAACCTCCTCTACATCCTCTTTCTTTGAAAAGAAAGGGATGCTTTTTCAGCAGAGCTGTTGATTATGCTTACAAAATTGTATAACGTGGTGGATACAAATAGTTAATGGCACTACATAAGCTTTTGAACGTTATTCTTAAATGTGTTATGCTGTTTATACTGTTTGCAATAATGAAATACAGCAGCTGACTTCTGACCCTCACACATCTTTGTAGAGTTGGATTTTTTTTTGCCATGAGTCAAATCTGCTTTTAGTCAAATAATAGCTGTATTTGAAGTTCTGTAGTCATTATCTTAGCACTGGCTTCTAATTTTCTACATTTATCCTGTAATATTACATAACTTTACTATTCTTGCTGGGAGGTGAAGAATCTACATGAAACTTGGGGTAATTATTAGCCCACACATTTGGTCAGTCAGGAGTGGTCTTCTTCAGTAAGTGTATTACTAGGATTTTTGCACGTATTGCTGAGCATGTACTAATTTGTAAAGAATATTATTCTAAGTAATTGCTACTAATGTATCTGTATTTAGGTAGTTTGTTTTTATTCTATAATGAGTTTTGCTTTGTATGGTATCTGGCCAAGTTCAATGATTAGCAGTTGACATGTCTTAATGAGCACAACAACACATAATGAGTATTTCCTCTCTATTTAGCTGGGCAAAATGGACTTTTGAGTGCAGACAGGGCAAAGTTGGGAGCGCCTGTGTAACACTAATAATGCATGTGGTCCTTCAGACAGCAGATCTTTAGGATGGTCTGGGCAGCTGCTGTATTGACTGAAAAAAATCATGGAGCGATGTTGGAATTCCAGTATGACTGTTATGTATTTGAGGATTTGTAAATTTAGTGCTATACACCTACAGGACTCAAAGAAAAAAAAAAATACTTTGTGGAATTTTTGGCAAGTGCATGGTTTCTTGTCTTCTGAGGAAGAGGTGCTATTTTGGTGTGTGCCGCAGTGAGAAAGAGGCCGTCGGAGAGCAACGCTGCTGCTGCTTGCAACAGCATCCTTGAAAAGCTGCACAGCTGAACTCCCAGCAGTTAAAAACCTGTGGTTGTGGGGGGAGAGGGAGCATATTGCTTCCCCTGCGAAGGAACCGAAGATTGTCTAACAGTGCCACCCAGTGATGCCTGCCATAACAGCACACCAGGGCAAGGTGCTCTGTGTGCATCTGGGAGGGAACCCAGGGCCATGGGGCACCCAGCTGCAGGCATGATCCGCTTTGCATGGGCTAAGGCTGCCTAAAGAGTTGGGTGTTTGAGAGGAAGGAAGCAAAGCTACCTGTTGGCAAGGTGCATCTACCTGCAGCTTGAAGGGGGTATCCCATTTAAATACGTGTGTATGTGATTAAGCTTGGTAGCTAGGTTTTGGGAGAGATGATTCTCAGCGAAGGAAATGCGTTTTGTTTCATGTCTTACTCATGCTAGTGATATTAAACTGTCAGCGCAGTCCTGTTGCCGTACGTGCAGTAAGCACTCAGTCGAGCTCATTGACTTGCACTATGTACCCAGAGCACAGTCATTCTGAGACGGGGCTCGGTGGACAAATATGGCAGTAATTGAACACAACGGGGCTGCTGAATCAAATCTCCACTAAGTGCTCCTTCCTGATCTCACCTACCGAGCAGTCTTTTGCAAGCACATGTATCTTTTGTGTTCAAAAATCACCTTCTAGATTTTTTTTAAAGTGTTATGAGAAAGAAGAGAGCCTGCATAATTTCCTCTTTAGCTGGCATCAGTCCTTCTCTTGCCTCTTGCTTTGCCTTCCCAGATACAGTGGTGGAGAACAGCAAATCTAAGAAGTTAGATTTCAACTTGCAAATGCTGAGACCAGCATTGGAATTAGACCGAATTGTAATTGTTAACCTCTGAAAGCCACCTGGAGAGGTGGAAAGATGCCTGGACTCTGCATGGGGGGGGGGAGGTTGCATTTTAAGACTAACAGCTGTCATGACCTGTTTTAGAAAGGTAATGCAAACAAGCCAGAGTGTTTTTACAGACTTGAAACCATTGAGCTGATGACATGAAATAAAAGTGTATTTAAAAGAAAAAGGTGCTTAGCAGTGTGCTTGTGGTCTGGAAACTGAAAAGGATGCTTGTTATTATTCATACTATTGATGTACAGTCAGTAAAAGTCTCTCTAAGGCTATGGAAAGATGATCAGTCTCCTATTATTATTTACACTTTTTAATACTGTGACAAACTTTGTTTAAAAAAAAAGGTGAAGAAAGCAGTCTGTATACTGATGATATCATAGGCAGGTTCTGTTGCTTTGCATAATGTAAAATCTGAATTTTATTATTTCAAACTGTGAAAGGTTAAAATGCATTTTAGTATCACAAAGAAGAGCTGAATACTCATGTACAGTGCTTCCTAGACATGTTAAGGAGAGGAGGGATAAGGTAGACACTTTACCACTAGCCTCTGGAGAAAGGTTAAGCTACCAGTAAGGATGTATATGAGCGGTTTTGTTTTTTTTTTTTTTTGAGAAAGAGGGCTGGGGAGCAGTCTTGCATGTTGGTAATGTTAAAATAAATAAAACATACACTGGAAAAAGGGATTTTTTTTTTTTGGCTTGACAATACATATAGAGTTCTTTAAAAATCTTCAGAACCGGAGTCCTAAGGCAGGTGCCTTTACGTAGATCAGGCTTTTCTGTGGTGCACCCTGGAAACGCGCGCACTGGCACCCAACCTGTAAACACTGCTTCCTTGTAAGACAGGGTTAAATCCTCAATTTTGTTTGGTAAGCCATGTGAGTGAAAGTAAAAATTGCTTGTAAGCCCTTTTTAGTCTCCCACCTTTTCAATTTCTTGATAGTGGTCAAGACCTGAAGGGATGTCTTTCACACTACTGCCTTTGAAAATCTACGGGTATAAACTGAGTTTGGCTTTTGTGCTGTCTACTTGGAATTTGCCGAGTCCATTGATAATATTTTTAGACTCTATTTAAGAGAGCCTCCTGCAGTTTCTCCTGCGGCTCACTCAGTTTCCTTGAAGCTGTTTTGTCTACTTAAATTTTTGCAGTAGATGTAGCAGAATGTATTTAGGTATGCCTTGTGCTTGCTGATTATCGTCACTTTAAACATCAGGAAAAAATCATAAATGCTTAAAAGGGACTGATAGGACAACAAAACCTTTAGAATGATCAGGAACGTTCAAGAAAAGATGCTAAAAGATGAGTACAGTCACTATAGCCTGTCATAGTGGAATGTGGTACGAATTATGGTTTGTTTGATGGATGCAGAGACCGTAGTAGGTGGGAGGCTATCGGGAGTCTTGTCTGTATTTCATGGGTCTGGCTTTGTTTTGCTTTTTCTCTTGCTTTCATAGTACAGGGATGCTTTATATTTGTGTTTTTCTGCCTTAGGAGTGGTGGAGTTGGAGCATGTATGTCCGTGAACTCCTTGTGTGTTCATCGGAGTGCTGGTAGCAGGGAGGAAGCTCCTGAATTGGATGGGTTTAAAGCTGTGCCTTGAATTCACTGGCTGCTGGGGTGCCTGATCTCCTGGAGTGTGCGAGGGGCCTGGCTTTGTTGTACTTGGAGAGCTTTTCTATACCTGCGTGTACTAACGTAGGCAGAATTTGACAATTTTCCTTTAGTGCTCTGCTTTTGCCTGTAGCTGTGTTAGGGTAGAAGGGAAGGAAGAGCAGTAAGATTATTTATTGCTTGGAAATCCAAAGGGATAAATGGGAGTGGCTCTTGAGTTTGGGTCTTGGCTATGCAATTTCTTCTTTATGAAATAAAATCTTCATTGAAGTGTTATTTGAATTCTTTTCTGTGTAAGCCACTTTACTGGGGATGAAATGAAGTGGAGTGATTACTAACTATTCTAGATGTTAAAACTTTCAGATTATTCACTTTTTTTTTTTAACTTGGACAGTATGACTTTATGTAATTACTGGTAGTACTGCTAAACTTTGCAATTTGACCTAATTTTGATAACAGCACTCTTCTTAACCCCATTAAGCTTGGCAGTGGCTCCAAGAACAGGTTTTTGTGGTTCATTCGGTGGTTTTCGTTTACTTTAATGAAATTAATGAAGAAGTGTCTCAACTTTGCCTTTCAATAATCATCTTCCAAAAAAAGCCCCATGCTGAGCATTTTTGGGATGATGTGATCTCCTCTATATCAATATCAATAGTTCCTCTTGACCTACACATTGATTTCTAATGATTGTCTATGTTGAATCTTGTGTTTGGATATACTGTGGTTTCTGGCATTAGCAAAGTCTGAGAAACATGCCATGCAGAACAAATTGGCAGTCTCCCCACTCCATGTCAAAACATTTGGGCCTCTTGCTTGCAAAGGAAGATGCACTGGGCCACCTGCATTCAGATCCTGTGTGGCTGTCAGGACACCCAGCACGGAGCTCGTCCTTTGGCACAGCTGTTTGCGTGTGGATTTCAGTAGTAACGGCTGCTAAGAGGAAAAAATCTCTTGGTTGTCTCTTGGTAATGAGTGTGTTTTTAATAGAATAATTTTCACAGAATCCAACTTTTAGATTTGCTTGGTCTCACTTTCTGAGTTCTAATGCTGAGACTTATTTTGGCATTTGTTCTAATATGTTCCATAACTCAAGTCAACTGATTTTTTTTTCTTTTTTCCCTCTGGTTTCTTAATGTCAGATTTGCAGTAACATGCTGTGCATGTACCAGGACATGAGTGTGTGTAGGTGTTTTGGTCTGTGTTAGTTCTTTACTCAGATAATTGTTAGCACTATTTAAGTATTTGCTTTCCTCGCTTGGATTTGCTTGTTCCTGTTGCGTTGGAAAAAAGTAGTGTGGTGCCATCTGTTAGTTTCAGACTGCTGCATAGCTCGACCTTTGGAGTCCTGGGAAGATGCAGCACAGTGCCTTCTTGGCTGGGAAACATTAACAAGGCAGGTTTCTGCTCCACCCGCCATTTAAAAACTCAACTGGATGACTTTATTGTTTGGGGGTTAATTATTATATATTTTTGGAAAGGTTTTTCCTACCAAAGAGACCTGATTGGTGCATAGGCTCCAAAATTACATCCTGCTCACCGTTTTCTGCTGCACGCAGGCCATCATTTTGTTCTGCCATTTGTTTTAGTTCGCTAGATCGTTTAAAATATTAGGATATAGGGGAAATCTTGTTCGGTTTGTTCTGCAGCAGTACCATTTGTTTTCCTTTCTTAAATTGGTAAAATGTTAACCTTTCAACACAGGGCACAAAACCTGGAAAAACTTAATAAAAGTCTGCATGTAGTTTTCCTACTGGAAAGGGAGGACAAAAAGGCACTATGGGAATATGTGAATTGTGTAAATACCAAAATTCTCAATTTTGATTGTTTTCTGTATTGCTATCTTATTAACAGACTGATCTCAAGTCTCCTTGGAAGCTGCATCAAAATTTTAGCTGAAAGTGAATTTTCAAATCAGTCTGTGGTGCAGTTTCAAATAGATGCTGCCATTTCAATACTTAGTTTTACTTAGAATTATTTCTGTTATCTATGATGATGATACTGCGATAGCTAAGAAAAAGAAATAAATATAAAAGTCTACCAAAATAAATAAGTCTTGAGATGCCTGCATATTCCGAGAGGAAGGTAGGTGGTGTTTGGGAAATAGTCTTGTTCACGGACAAAAGGTCAGTCTTGGAATAGTTGATAAAGCTGTTCCCTGAACCAAAGGTGTTCAGCATGCTCCAAGCTGTTTAATACATCTCAGCGATAAAAAGAGGAAGACCTGTCTAAGCGGTGTTGCTACCTGAGGACTGTGCAGTTAGCTGCTGGGTGATGCACCGAGGTGAGGACTGCACGCTGCTGCCTGCGGGATGCACAGAGGTGTCAAACCCGACCCACGTTCACATGTGGTCTGATCAACTGATAGATAGTCCTGCCAAGTCATAACACATCAGTTGGTGGCTTTGGTTGGAATAAACAAAACCAGGCTTACGAGTATCTTAACAGTAACTTTACTTTTATCTTTTTTTTCCTCCCCCAAGAATGTAGAGCAGGTTGTCTTGAATTATGGGAAGGAAAATTTTCCTTCACTTTAAAAAATAAATAATAATAATAAAAACTCTAAACCCAACTGCTCTGTCAGAATCATGACGATATGTTTTTCTGTCCAGTTCAGAGCTCTCCATCCTTTCGAGAGAAACACTAGAGCATTGGATGGATTTCTTTTTAAGATTTTAAGCATGCATCTGTTAAAATGGTCATCTTCTTTCATAGCTAAGTTTTCTTATTTTTTTCAATACTTGTTAAATTACCACATTTCTTTCAGTAATTGAGCTGGGAGATACCAAGCCTCTCAGTTAATTGTGCATTTCTAAGCAAATATATAAGTTTTTGACTAGTAATTAGGTCCTTCTCTATTAGTTTATTTTGGAGAAATTAGGTTGGGTAAATGATGTGGTAATTTTAGTTGCTGATCTGCTTGTCAGAAATGTGCTGACCTGTGTGTAAGTTAATCAAATTGTTTGGCACATTAACTGAAGAAGTTGACTAATTAATAATTTAGAAATTCTTATGCATCAAGTATTTGAAGTCTTAATGACATTTGAAACGTGTCTATATGCATTAGATTTCATAGAGGCCTGAGGAATACTTCTATATATGGGGATATTAACCAAGGTGATGTTTTCCTTGTGTGTGAATACATTAAATCTGGTCTTGGTGGAAGAAGGGAGAATTCCCAAAATGCAGTCTTAAAGGTGGAAGCAGTCTAGTTTTATAGATAAACATCTGTAGAAAAATGCTGATCTTAAGACGATAGATGTTTCCTGCCTCTGTGTGTTAAAACTCAGAAATAATCGACTGGATAAAATGAAAGTAACGATTCTCCTCCTGCTAAGCCAAATGAACTTTGTGAATGGTGCCTAATATATAGCAGGATTTCATAATGGAAGCAGTTGCAAGAGGTTCTCAGAGGGTAATATGTTATCAATGGAACAAAAATGGCAGTAATTAGAAAAAATATTTAGCAGATGAGTTACTGCTGGCTGAAAAAGCAAGAGCCTTACTTGGTAAAATGGATTCACTTACATGATGCATTGCACGAGAAGTGGAAAGGTACACAGGGCATGATGTTATTTAAAGCCACATCATACAATTATTCATGGCTTTATACCTAATATTAGGAATTTTTTATGTATTGCAGTGGAACCATATTTTGCAATAGTATTTTCCTAAATATTTATCTGGAGCGACTTTTGAATGGGAACGTTTATGTTTTATTTACACATGCAATGTCTATTGTGTATGTAGTGCACACATAATAAAAATTGAAGTCATATAAATACGTATAAAACTATATTAAAATATTTTATTACAGTGGTCACTGGGTGAGATCAGACTTGACCAGGCAGTATGGCAGAAATCTGACCCATAAATGCAAATCTGATCTCTGAAGAAAGCCCTGCCTCAAAGCCGGGAGCTGCTGCCCTCTCCCCGCCTTGCCGTTCATCATCAGGGCTCTTCCCTGCGTTTGTGAATATGCAAACTCTTGGTTGATGATGAACTAGCAGTTGCTGCTCAAGGAAATGCAGCATTGTTTCTGCTCTCGGGAGGACAATGCCAAGTGTTGTGCGCTTGAAATGGCTTCCTCTGGGAAGCCGTGGATGTGAACCCTGTGGCTTGATTGAAAAGGCAACCAGCATCTGCATGGCACAGCTGGCAGAGCGGAGGAACGTGCCCAGTAGTGATGGCAACCGACCAAGAACCTGGAGGGGGTATACAGTAAATCTCAAAACGAGGAGGTACAGGCTATGTGGGCATGGGGAAGACCTCTCCTGGAGCACTGAATCCTCTCACCTGTCACCCTCCAGTGTTCTTGGAAAATTATTTCCAAGAATTGCTCACGCTCCACTTTAACGCTGTTGAGATCTGTTTCCCCATTTGCTGTGTTCAAAGACTAAATAAGAGCTTTTCATGATTCACATTTGTGAAGTTTATCATTGGCCAGACTTATACCCCCTTCTCTGGTCAGCGTTGCCCACCAATTTATCCCTAGCTCATCCTTCCCCCCTGCTGGATCCGAATTATTTATAGCAGGCAGTCGTCTTTCCCCCTTCCCCCCCTTCCATTTTGCGTAGCAGAACAACGCAAACTCTTGCAGCTTCTCATAAAACAGACCCAGGGCTGCTGTGATCATCTCCCCAGCCCTGCTCTGCACCTGTCAGGAGATGAGATTTTCCTGAACATAGGTGGCCAGAGCTGTACTTGGTGCTCGCGGCCATCTCTCACCAGAGCCCTCCTAATTACTGCATCTCGAGCCTGCCTCATGCATCCCAGGGTTGTGCATGGTAAATAACTTGTGCTGTTCTTCCCTCTCCTTTAAATGTATTTAGAGACAAAGACAACGCATGTTGTTTGCAAGGGGCAAGCTGACAGCGAGCTTATAGGACCAGGACGCGTTTTGAAAATACGAAGCTGAAGAAATAGAAACATAAAACTTGGACTAATGAAATGAAAAAACGTGGAGTCTTGCGGGGGAAAAAAGCAAAAGACCCTCAAACCTCCACTAGCCAACAGATATCAGTGACAAGAGCAGTGCAAAATGATATTGCTTAATATTTGTCAAGTCAAACTGCAAAATGTCCTAAATTTACAAATAGGAACAAAATCCTGCCCTGTCAGGAGAACGCTCGGGGTGATGCAATCAGCATTTCCTTTTTTAACCTCTATTTCTGCAATATACCATTGATATTCACTTCAGAAAATCATGTACAGAAGCAGTCTGAAATAAATACTGCAGTGGAAACAGCCTAAAAACATTCTTGGATGTGATGCACCAAGTCTCTAAGTGCAGTAAGCAGCTTGAGGGGAACTATCAGCTGGATTTTTGCACATCAAAAACCTGCTGTATTGCAGATTTCGGTGTGCAGGATGTAGTACTGGAGACCTTGAGTGCTTGCATTTGGTACTGTGGGAATACACACCTCAATTTTTTTGTCAAGCTCTTGTTTCCCTCTCCTCTTTTTTGGGGGGTTGGGGGGGAGGAGTAGGGGGAGGGGCACAGTTTGAAAGCAAACAAATCTTTCAATTTTTAAGAATTGCAGTGGTCACAAAATAAGTCATCACAAATTTCAAAGTAACTCTGGCCTTCTGAAGGCAAAGCCTAGCAAAGATTTGCCTCGACCCTATATAATTGCTGTCATTGTGGATGAGATGCGGTTACTTTTATATTAAACATGATTTTTTTTATTTTATTTTTTTTAACCTCATTTAACTCAAAAAGCCTCACACAATCTTAGTTGTTCAAAATTCCTCTGTCGTATTGGTAGCTGTAAGCATTGCTTACAGAAATCTCTTGAGCTTGGTGTGAACTCTTACAGGTGAGAGGGAGAAATCTAGTAGCAAAGTAAACGTTGGTAAAATGAGGTAATAGCCCAGGTTACACAGGTAGCAAGTAGATAGGAACCCCTTGTGTGGCAACACCTGAACTTCTGATCCCAAAACTGGGGGAAGGACTGGGGGACACACAACTGTGCTGTTGGCTGAATTGTTGTGGATGCTCGTGTAGGGTTGGGACTATAAAATCCGCTTCTGACTGCTCCGTTGGAAATAGCATCCTGCTCAGACCTCGCGAGGGTCTCCCGCTGCTACTGTGGGCTGCATGTGGTGGGGGCTGTGGCATGCCTGCAGGGCTGAGTCTGAGGAGTTCCTTGCAGTGAAACGGCACGAGGCATTCGTATCTGCCTACATCGTTTCCGAAGAATCGGTTTAGGTACAAGAACTAGAAAATGACCTAGTTTTTTTTCTTCATCTAAGTCCTCACACTGCGACTCCGTGATTTCAACGCAGAATTTACATTGGCAGCAATTCTACTTCGTAAGTGGTGGCAAATCTACTTCTAATTAATCTAGATATTTTTCTCTGGGGGTGAATAAGTCATTCATAGTTAGCGTAGTAGAAGGTTTGCTTGGCAGTTCAGTTCTTTGCAGAATATTATGTCCACAATGAATGCTTCTTGGGAACTTCTCTTGCGTAGCAAGCAAATCTGAAATACACAGGGCCAAAAACTGTATTGCGTGTGTAAATTGAGTTCTGCTTTGCAGTTAGGAGCTGTAGGTTCACAACACGCCCGTGTGTCTACTTTTGACAGGTAATACCCTTCAGCTAAGGAATCATTTAAAGAAATCTGAGAGACTTTTGCAGCTTCCTCGCATAGAGGTTTTTCACCATGAGTGAGTCATTCTGGCTGTGTGGTTCCTCCCCGCCATGGGACCACTGAAAATCTTGGGTTTGGTCTAAACCTTAACGAAATGTGTCAGAATTCCTTCCTTCCTTTTCCTCTTCACCCCCTGAAACTCTGAGCTCAGCACTCTGAGCTAATGGGGGCTGGAACTGGGCAGAGCTTTCAGTTGGTGCTTGCAGCCAAAAATGCAGTTTTAGAAACACTAAAATATTTCTGGAATTAATTTTGATTTTGTGCAGTGGTTTATCTCTTGCAGGGAGATGACATTTCAAAAGTGGAGGGAAACCTAACCTTGACATTTAGAAAGAAATATTTTGATGTACATTTTTCATTGGTTCAACTTCTCTTAGCCTCAACAAAATAAGCTCCACAAATGCTTTGTTTGACCCGTTTCCTGTGTAACAATCCTGTAGGAGCTAAGCTTCAATGAAGTGCTAGTGAACCAGAGCTTGTTTGCTGCCATAATGCTCTCACAGCGAGTTCTCAAATTTTTTATTGCTGGGAAAAAGAGCAGGAGAAAGCAGGAAGACTGATGTTTTCTTGGGACGGGCTTTTGATGGAATTTAATTAAAAAAAAAAAAAAAGTTGGCAATCGACAGAAGTAATCTGTTCCTGGTGTAATTACTGTTCAGTAATTACTTCTCTACCCATCAGCAGCTTCTGTTTGATGGGGAGAGGGGGAGGAGTTTTCCATTTTTCAGCTCATAGACCTCGCTTGTAGACCTCTCCTGCTTTCTCCCTGCAGCTCCCCATCCCTGAATAACTTCTGTGCCCACCTGGCCCGCAGCAGTGGGGCTGTGATGTTTGTACCGATGGGTCTCTGGTGACTGAGGAGCCCCTAGCTCCATTGGGGTTGCTCTGATTGCCCAAAGCGAGCCAGTGGCAGCAGCACCGTGCAGGTCTTGGCCTTGGCACACTGGGGAAGCAGAGCAATGCTCGCAGACCAGCTGGAAGGAGCAAGCTTGGTTTCTGCTCACTGACACAGAGCAGGAACCATCGCTTTGTGCACCTGAATCAGCATCTTGCAAGGACCTGCACCCTTCCAGTTGGTGCTCTTTTGTTCCTCCTTCCCAGCCCTGATGGAGTGGGTGCAGTGAATGGGGGAGACAACTGAAGCAAGGCTGTGGAGGAGAGGGGCTGGGGGCCCGGAGGAGGGAGGGAGATGCTCAAAATGGGCTGGCTCTGGAGAAGGGATGTAGGAGATGTAGGCTGGAAGGCAAGGAGGCAGCCTGCCATCAAGATAGCGATGGAAGAGAGCTGTCAGAACCACCTCGCTCTTCATTCACCCTTAGATGTCACTTGCTTAGATCCCTGTGTAATGGAATAGGAAAATTGTTGCAAGCTGACTAAAAATCCTCTCCAGCTAGGATTTTCTCCAACCCCTCCTACAAGGGGTTTTCATTTATAATTCTGTTCCTTGCTGTGGTAGATGTGTTCCTCTTTTCTCCTGCATGCAGCCATGGTATCCTGTTGTGATGGTGGCGTGCTAACAAAGCCGATGTGATTTGTAGTGCCCCGTTATTGATTCCAGTAGAAGATACACAGGTATATTACGAATGCAAGTTGCGTTGCCCTTGCGATGCTGCAGATTTACGATTGTATTGGAGTGAGTCAGAACCAGCTACCAAAATTATTTATTTACAGTCATAACAGTAAAGAAGATGGCTCTTTGCTTCAACAGTATCGGTCCCTGTCTTTAATCTTTAATTAACTCTCTGAATTTGACTAGATCTGCAAATAGCAGATGGTGAAGTGCTGCCAAATTGCCGCTCATCATCTGCTCCTCACATACATAATTTGTAAGAATATAAGTATAAAGAAAATATATCAAAAGTCCTCAATACAGTATTCCACGATAACAGGGGGATTTGTCCTTTTTTTCTTTTTGCAATAAAGTTTAACAGCAAGCAAGAGATAAAATAAAGCATTTGCACAAAGGAACACTTTTATGATAGATCTTGAGACCAAGCAAATGTGTTGCTACTCTAAAACTCTGCATTGTTCTCAAGCAAGTGAATAATTGATCTTTGAACTGTATAATGTTTGAATGAAATGGGTAGTGACCTACAGATGAAGTATGTTGCTTATTTCTGGTGCTAATAAATAACACCTTCTTGTTACTTGCAGTGATACTTCATAACTTTGTCTGGATTTTAGTAGTTTAACACGAAAAGGGAAAGAAGGGTTCATTAAATGCAGGAGTCCCTATTGGGGGCTGGGGGGAGAATTGTGACTAATTTTACCCAGTAAAAATATCCAATATTTCTCCCTTCAGCTCTGAGGAAAACTGGAGATGTAGACTGTTGTCTTGGCAGCATCTTTAAAAGCTCTCCTTGATTACTGAATATCTGCTATTTCCTTTAAAAGAAAAACTATAAACATAAATTTAAAAGTAAAATTGAAATGTGGAGAAAAAATGCTGCTTGCCCAGGCACTCATCTCTCAATTTAATGTTATTTCATATGCAAGGCTGGTTTTGCTTTATGTTTTCAAGGCTTTTGTCTGTGGACAGTGCAGTCCTTGCTTGAATTACGGCAAGCGTAACATGAAAATGGGATTGTAGCTGTGGGGTTATGTTTTCAGGTCATACTAAGGAGGTGACTTGAAGCTTAACGGTGTTGGCTTGCCCATATTGCTTCTAAGGATGGCCTCTCCATCCTCTCAGTTGGGGGTTATTTAGAGTCCTGCAGCTGGTGGATGCCTATGTGAAAACTTGCAAGATGGGGTAAAAAATCACTTCTGCCCTTTACAAATTGATTTGGTTGTGGAAGAAGGTACTACCCTAGATTTTTATCTCAGGGGCAGAGCCTTGCTGCATTTAAGCAGTTTAACAAATGGACAACTGAGTAAAATATGTCTGTACAAGCAGCACGGAAAGGCTTGGGGGAAGGAGGGAGGAAAAAATGAGTAGTGTTTTTTTTTTTTTAATCCATTATCTGTACTTTTTGGCAATATTTTATTAATGTTTTTTTATGGCTTCTTAACTTTTCAATTCCATTCTAATTAAGTTTGCATTTAGAGTGTACCCATTACCTCTAACTGATATTTCTCATGCTGTCAGGGCTTTATACTTATTTTTGCTGTCTAGTAATAGACATGTGGAAAGCTACATCTTGAGTATATAGGCTGGAAATGAAGGCATTAATTTTTCCTTCTTCACAGTTCAGTCTGTCAAGTCAATTAAAAAATCTGTTTCAAGAAGAGAGCATTGCTCAGTTACTAGATAACGTGCCCGTAGTAGAGGGAAGAAGGAATTCTTGAAAGAGAAAAGGTAAAATATGTTTTGAGTGTGGTTCAGGAGGTAGGTAGACTTGAATCAGATCGTCTCAGAGCTGAGATGGTGTCAGCTGTGTTCGTGGAGGCTGACTCTCTCCTGTGTTAGGAATTACGCATGCGGGTAGCGTGGCTGCCATCTTCTTCAAAAGAAATTCACAGAAAGAAATGTAGATATATGATGATAACCTTCTCATTCGTCATTACTTGTCATGTAAGGATTCAAACCAGATGGGCCAGCAGCCCAGCTTTTAGATCTAGAGGTTTACATCTACATCTGCCACATGGTATGTAACCAGAGGGTGGGCCGTGGTTGGGGGATTTTTCTTCTTCTCCACCGACTTAAATCTTTTGAATGTATGGTGGTAGCAGGTAGAGGCCTTAGCTGAAAAGGAGGCTGTTTTAAGCGGTGTGTATAGAGACGTAGGGCTGGATTCATCTTGCCCTGTGACTCCATCTCAGCTACTCACTTCCACCTCTTCTCTAGGTGCTCAGGTGGTCTGGCAGTGGAAATCTCTGTTCTGGGAGCATGTTTTTGCTTTAGGACAGCATCTCAGCATTTGTCACATTAATGGAGAATTCCAGGGGGCTTGAAAAGTGTTTAGTGCAGTTGTGTCTGAGATGGTCATTGAGGTGGTTTTATGATCTGTGTTCAGATTTTTTAGGTCAAAATGCAATGCGGGCAAGCAAAGAGTACAGGAAAGCAGCAACATTTGCTTAGAGTCACGGAGCAGGTTCATGACAGAGCCAAGAAAAACGTACCTGACAAGGGACGTGGTCCTGTGGACAGAACCGTTAGGTTCATCTAGCAAAGCATGAATAAATAGGTTGGTCTTGCTTTAATATTCCATATACTAGGTCATATCTGTAAGTATAAGTATGACCTAACCATAATTTTATAACTGGGTCAGGCAGAGCTTTTTGATCCTCGTTTTGACATACTGAGTGTTATGAGGCCTTCAGTAAAATAAGGGAGATCCACCATGTTGAGGATGAAACCATGGATGGGGTAGGATGGGAAACCATTCCCTTAACCCTCTTTTCTAAGTTAAAAACAAACAAAACCCACAACTTAGAATGAAACACAACTTCCTCTATTTTGTATTTTACTTGGAAATGAACGTATCTGAGTGTTTCAGCTGCTTTCTCCTGCATGCTGTGAAAAGATGGATATGCTGCTTATGCTAATGTGTAGATTAGATGCATAATGTCCTATATTTTGTCTCCCAACAGAGGAAGAAAAATGACACTTGCAACTGATAGATGTAAACCAAAACTGGAAACCCACTTTTGCAAGTAAATAACGGGGACAGCAACAAGCTAAATAGATTTACAGTGACAAAAGCATACTGAAACCTATGTGCACCTGTAATTTTTAAAACCTGGCGTTTAATTTCTGCTTTGTAAATTCCTGCCCTTAATGGTGGATAACGAGATTTAAAGCTAGGAAGACTTCTTGGTTGCAGATTCAGTCATAATTAGGGTTTGGGCTAAAGCCTCATTGTCTCTTTGTCTGCCTTTTATTCCAATTCCAAAAAAAATCTGTCAAGGAAAAAGAAAAGTGTGAAAAAATATGGCTGGAGTTAACAGCATGTTTGTGCTTTTGTGATTTGTTATGTGTTGTAAAGGTAGTTTTGCGTGAGAACATTTAACAGCAGTTGATGAAGCTGTCCTAGTACCTTGTATGTGCAAGCATTGCAGAAGCACCTAGGAGGGGAAGAGAGCCCCTGGCCGAGTCATGGCCTGGCGTCAGGGTGCAGGAGGTAGGAGACGGGTCTGTCTGCACAGCAGAATCCTGTAAACAATCGGAGATTATCTACTTCTCTTCCTCCTCATCCCTCTTCTTCAAAACCCCAAGACTATTTTCATATTTTGACCAACATAATAGCCTTAGAGTTAGAGGAGAGAGGTGGATAATAAGTCTATTGCTGTTCGTGTTACCTTGTAAGCTTGCTGGTGTATGTTTGTGACCATGCTGGGCTGCACGCAATGGCTTTATCTTGGCAACTGCTTTGTTTGCTGTAAGGCAGATAAAAAGCTGTATAACCCTTGTGGCTGGTACTTCCAGGAGACTTTAAAAGCGGATGTGAAGTTGCCGCTCAGGTGAGTGCTGCTGTCCCATGGTGCTAGCAGCACGTTCTGCCCTTCCATGGCTGCTGTGTTCAGGATGGGAGGTGGACGCTTGATGCCTCGGTCTCACAGTGATTTCGGATGGTACCCAAATGAATGGCATGTGCAGGTCTTGGCTGTGAACGAGCAACCTGCTTGGAATTTGTTCGTCCTCCTTTGCCCCTTTTTCCAGTGACAGCAATGTCAGTGTTCAAAGGAATGAAGTTTCTAATGGCTTCTTGCAGCTGCCTCTTCCATTTACAGACATCCATGGCATATGGAGAGCAATATTAAATATGAATAGGAATGCCAGTGATTGTAACTGTTGAAGAGCAAGGACATCAGACGGGCCAAGTATGTAAAGGCCTAGGTATTCCAGTGGTCAAGTCAATCTGTCGTGTGTGCGAAGAAATTAGGGCAGCAGTGAATGTGGCTCAGTGAAAGATGTATTTGTTTTTGCTCTAATTGATTGCAAAAGATGCATTAAAACAGAGAATGAGAAATGCTGACTGGCCTTATTCTAGAGGTAGTAGTATCAGACCTGAAACCTGTCATTAGCCTATTTATATTTCCAAGAACATGCTTGCATACATATTTTAAGAATAACACAGTCCCCACTCCACTCTTCTGTAGGGATACTTAAATCAAAACTTGTGGGCGGTTTTGGTGTTTGTTTGTTTTGTTTATTTTCTTAGAAGAACAAAGGCAGTTTATCATGACTAGGGAAAGCTGCAGAGTGATTTCTCCCTTTCCATCATATGCTAGGCATAAAAAAGATACTGTACAAATCGACAACCAGTTGATCAACATGTGTGCCCTGTCTGGTTTGGCTGTTAATATTATGCTCTTTTTTTTGGTCCTCTTGGAACGAGAGCACAGTAAGCTCTAATCAAAATTTGCTGATGTTTCCTGTTGTTGTAAGTTATTGAAAAAATAGGAACACAGTCACATCTGAGGATTGCACAAACCAAGCACTACTGCTGCTTAAGTTTTTTTTGGGTTGCAGGTTTTTCTATGTTAGTTAACTCCCAATGAGATGCAACATCAAGCTGTGTCGTAAAAGAAATGCCTGATTAGTATCAGAAGCTAATCAGGCTGTGCTGCTGCTTTTGTGTACTTGCCCTATATGATGGGGCGGGTAACCTTTCTCAATGTTTTATTCCAGTCAATAACAGACTAGTACTTTTTTTGCAATGGGTGTAGGTATTGCTTTTCCTGCTCTTTTAAGATTGTTTCCTGTGGTCTAATAAATAGTGAGGCCAAAGTAGTTCTAGTTTTATTGCTAAGTTTGTGTGTGCATGTTATTTGATGTTTTAGCTATGTGTTGAGTGAAATGACAACCATGAGATTGAATCTACAACTTCGTTTAGCCCTTACTGACAGTAAGTAATACCTTTTGTGACAAAAGAGACTTTAGGTGCTTAGAGGTGAGAATTTTTTTAATAACATTAAAAAACTTTATTTGCAACAATATACCAACAGATGCTTTTTAAAGCGTGAATAATCATGACTGAGTTGTGCTTTCAGAGACTCTCTAGAACAAACTTGTTCAGTCTGAAGGTAAAAATATGATGTTTCTCAGCTTGTAATTGCCAACTCTTCAGTCCTAGCCTAGAGCATGAAAATGGAAGAAAGAAATATTTTTAGTAGATACATTATTTCTGTTGAGTAGAAGTTCTGCAATTAAATTTAAAGAGATCTTTTGATGATGCATGAGTCAGAAGAGAATCCAGCACCTATTTCTATAGGTTTCACTTGCTAATTCTGTATTGTTAGTAAGAATAGTAGGACACAGTTTTGTCTCAAAGCAGGTCATGTAAAATCGGTAGAAAACATTAAAGCTTACAGACCAAGCATTCCTAAAGTGGGAATACTCGTTCAGCTGCTGTTTGCATATGCATCGCGGTACAATCACAACGTCCGTTGTGTGATCACAACTGAATTTCCTGAGATCTTTTTTCAGTCTGCCCTTGTCTCAGTTTCTCGTGTCCTTTGTGATTCACTTTCCCTTTGCCTCTGAATATTAGCTCCTGTTTGTGTGCCATTGAGTAAGGAAGATATTGTTTTACACAGTTGACTTCTTGTAGCTACTCTGCTTTTTATTAAGAAAGTTATAAATGTTCCTTATTGACAGATTTCCTTTGGCAAGCAATTCTCAATGTCAGCAGATCTGTCTTTCTGCGTGTCAGAATATGAGCTGAGGTAGTCAGTTGAGTCAGAGTGCAAATGGATATTCTGGTTAGCCAGAGCGTAGCAAATTCAAACTTAAATCCCTGTTTGTAACTCAGATTTTTGTGCTTTTGGTCACTTCTTGACCAATTCTACTAACTTTCAGGGGGAAACTTCAGTTTGTTGTCTCAGTCTGTGATGACAGTATTCTATTAGAGTGATATTAATTACTACAGGCCAGCAGTACATCAGATCATTCTGTGCTGTAGGACAACCTATAGTGATTCAGACATATGCTCATTATTAAATATCAACGGGTGTCTTTGTACAAGGTGTGAAACACAGATGCATCTCCACCAGGGGAATAGAGAAAGCAGAGCCAGGTTCTTGTCACTGGTGGCCACTGACAGGACAAGAGGCAGTGGGCACAAAGTGAAACGCTGAAAGTTTGTTTTGAAGTGGTTTGAAGAAATCATTTGACTGTGGTGGTTGTCAAACACTGGCACAGGTTTCTCAGAGAGGCTGTGCAGTCTTCATCCTTTGAGATGCTCAGAAATGGCTGGACAAGTTTGTCAGCTTCAGCACTTTTCCTTTCGTGAGAATCTGACAATGTAAATGGAAAACAATGCAGGATTAACGTAAATGTTAAAGGTAGTAAGTTTGGAAAATGACGGTAGTATAGTTTTCTGCTTTAGGTGAAATCATTTAGTCGCATTTACCAGTTCTTGCTATTGCACTGGCTTTTCTGCAGCCACTTGACTTGGGCTGATGGAGGCTGTGGAGCACTGGCTGCCTGCCGCCTCCTCAGCTTTTGTCTTTGCTCCTCCGTTTGACCTCCTTGTGTCCTCCACTGCAGTTCCCTTTGCCATCTTCCCCTTGTTACTGGACGAAAGTGGTGTAATCTTGTCATAACGTCTGTCACAATCCCCGCGCAAGCTAACCACATTAGTGGCTGACCATCAGAGGCCGTGTGCTTCCAGAGCACCCAGAGAAGTGCTCAGGCACCGCACCTCAGACAGGCCACGGTCTGGATACCCCGTGCTACTCATACCCTTTGTGACAAATGCTCGCAGTTCGTAAAGCCACTCTTGTTCAGGATGTGCCTGAGGACACCTTTAAAGACCAGACGCACAGATTCTGCTCTTCCAGGATACTTGTGTGGTATGTTTTAAAGGAAATGCAAGCAAACTTGGCCTGTGCACGGAAAGCAGCGCCCTGAGCTGAAGCACATGCTCTGCTTAAGCAGGACATTAGAGCAGGTGCCATCCACGAGTGGTTACACGCCTTCCACACAACAGGGCTAATTCACGTCTCACTATGCGTTATCTTACGCATGTCCCACAGACATGGATATCGTCTTCATCTCCATAACTAACTCCACATTGCATCTGTTGCGAGTCTTCTGTTCTCCTTTTCCTTCCTCTGTGCCAAATTATGAAATCTAGGAAGTGAATCTAACATTTAGAATTTAAGAAAATGATTTCTTCTCCTGTCCTCTTATTACTGAAGTTATGAAAATAAACTACCTAGGAGAATATGCTACTACTGAAAAATTGGAAGAGTGATGTATGAAGAGATTATAAATGATACCATCATGAACCACGATTTAATGGGTTGAAAAGTCAGTAAGATAAATATTTGGGCAGCCAAATGTTTTATGCAGACCTTTAAAATGCTCACGAGTAAGAGAATGAATGAGGAACAAGGTTAAGGAAAAAAGGTACAAGGGTATGGCACCGGTTCTCCCTTTCTGTAATAAGGTAGGGGTAGAGGGAGACAAAAGGAAGTAAAGATTAATTGTGTGGAGAAGCCAGACCAAAAACTATCTACCATTTGAAGTGTAGAGTTGCAAAAGGAAAATAAGTCTTCCCCAAATGCGGTGTTTTAGTTTCTAATTGAGCTCTTGCTCCATGTCTCTTGCATTCTGCTACAATCAGTATTTTCTGTTAAAATCAGAATAGAAAGAGAAAACTGAGAAAGCACTAAGTAAATCACAGAATGAAGACATTTTTCAGAAAATCATTTTTCAGAAAATAAAAGCAACAACAAAAAGTTAGCTTCCAGCTCACACTTGTTCCTGCTGTTTGGTTGCCTCTATTCTGATGAATGATACGATATGGCTACAGTACAGAGCTAGTGTTATAAAATATAAAAAATTAAAAATAAAATATATATAATATAAAAATTAAAAAATAAAAAATAAAAATAAAAATAAAGAAATATAAAAACTAAAAATTTGTGTTTCTCTGTTTAAGCCAGTTTCTAGCCAGTGTCTAGCTACTAGAGGTGAAGAGCAGTGGTACGGTTAGACCCCAGCCCCCTCCAGTGTAGGCCTCTAGTATTTTCTTCTGAAATGTTTGATAACATCTAGTGTTGAAGAGACTAGGGTAACATGCCAGCATCAGGAACAGCCAGGATATTTCACTGCATAGGGGAATAATCACTCTTGATTTCTTTTGTGTGCTTTGTAATCCCAGACACATGTAGATACCTAGTAAGGCATTTATTCATGGGCCCAAAACTTGCTTTCACTCAGACGACTGGACACCTCCTTTTCTCCTGGCTCAGATGCTACAGCACTTAATAAATGACTTTTGATTGTGTGCATCAGGAAGACCTCTTACTGCTACATGGATTGCCAATCCACCACTATGTTTGTGATGAAACACAAGTTTTTTGTTTGTACCTGTTCTTTATTACTTAAAAAAAAAACAAAAACAACACAACTATCAGCTGCTGAAATTGATGGGCACAGAGTAAAATCCATTATTAGTTTTACCTATATATTGCATGAAAGCAAGACGTGGCTGAGCAGAAGTTTTATTGGTGGCTTCTGTAGCTGCTGATTTCATCTTCATCTGCTAGGTCTTGCACATAAATCCAAGCCTCAACCAGGTACTTCAAGTGTATGAGATTCCTCCTTTATTAACGTATTAATTCCTGTATAGTCTGCCAATTAGATATGTGCTGCTAAGTTAGATTTCTTTTTGAGTGTAGGCAACCATTTGACTGCTTTTCCTCTCTAATCTTACCAACTACCTTGCTCAAGTGTGAGATATCTCACCCTTTTTGCCAGTCTTGTGTTGTGTTAACTGTTTTCAAAAGTAATCCATGTATTTCCCGGGTCACTGGGGGAGGAGGCCCACTTGATTGTTAGTGCATCTTGCAGTGAAATTTTAGTAGCTACTATCTTGAAGCTACTATCTTGAAATTTCATGAAATGGGACTGAAGATCTGTTAGCAAAAGCTAAAGTATTTATTGTAAGCTTGGAAAAAGCTTTTTCTTGTGCTGAAATGACATTTGAACAATCTTATTCTAGTTTTGCAGGGAGCATGGCTTAGCGTACTTAGCCTGAAGTTGGAGTTGCTTGTTTTGCATTCCCTTTGAGCCAAGTCCCTGATAATAGATCAAACTGTCATTCTTAATGGAGTCAAGAGCAATAAAAGGAGGACGAAGTGCAATGTGTTGTAACAGTGTGAAACTGGAATCAGGTCTGTTACTGTGAGACATAATGGCATATAGCTCATTCCTGCATGCAGGCTGCATCATCTCAGGATAATGATCTCCGTGATGAGACAAAGTGTTTCTGAGAGAGACTGCCAAAAATGAAGAGTATGAGTAAGACAGTGGGTTTTTTTCCCTGCAGAAAAGCACTGTGTTCCATAGCCCTAAATGTCAAATTAAACGGTAACTTCCAAGTATAAATACACTTTATAATAGGCACTATCAACTGTGCTTTGGAAAGCTGGAAATCTTGCAATATATATTGGAAAAATGAGACATAATTTCTGCTTACTTTATCATTGGCCATATAAATGATCTGGAAGAGCAAGTGAACAGTGAGGTAATGAAGTCCTAATTCGGTCAGAGTATTTAAGAGCCAGCTCTGAAGAATTGTGCAACTACCCTACAGTGCTGCTTAACTAAGCCACAAAACTGTAAATGGTACTTGATGTAGAGAAAAGTAAGTGCAAGTGTGCACGTAGGAATGGGAAGCATCAAGACATTACAGCTCTGCTGGGGTGGGCTCTGGCTCGTACCACTTTATGGTTACTGTGGGATCATCTTCCTATAGGTGGCTCTGGGAAAGCATGAGCTCTGTGCTCAGTAGCACGTAGTGGTAGTACAAGGCAAATAGAACACCAGGTGTTAGTAGGGGAAAGATGAAGAACAAATGATGAGACGAGATTGCACAGCGCTGTGCCAACATCTTAAATATTCAGAGCAGTTCTGGGCTATTCCATCGGAATGGATGTGAAAAATGGAGTAAAATAACAGGATCAGATGTGTGAAACAGCACCCGTGCACAGGGGAAGCGCATCGTCGGGATCCCCAAGCCTGGGAAAAGATGACTGCAGACAGATAAAAGTCAGCACATGATGAGCACAGTCAAAGGGAACCTCAAATCCCTGTTGCTTCACTTAGCCCTGTGGTGCTGGGGTGGCTTGCCAGAACAAAGACCATGGGGCTAGTTGGGCTGCTGGCTGCGGTTAAGCCTTTTTTTTTTTTTTTTTTGAGTCCTTTTTACAGAGTAGATCGGAAGGGTAATATTTCATTTTATTTAGGGTAGATTGTGTTAGGTGGGTATTTATGTGTAGGTGTATATGTGACATTTTCTTGGCTCTGAGCTCTTTTCTTTGTATAGAAGGCACAAACCTCTGTCCTCTCAAGGCTCATTGTAGACTTGATTTTCTTCATTTGTGTTTTGTTGTTTAAGAGGATGTTTTTTCTCCCTCTGAGATGGAGGGGAAGGGGAAAAGAGAACCATTCCAAAGTATAGGTTTCTATTTAAAAAAGTTTTGGTTTGTTTTATTTCTCCTAATAGCAAGTAGTCGATTTCATGTTCTGGATGAAGATAAAATAACTCTGAATATTGTTTGTGTTTGGGTGGATCTCAAAAGCCCTGGAACAGAAACAATTGTAGAAATAAAAGCTTAGTTGGGGTGGGGGGAGGAAAACACTTAAATTTTTTTTTTTCTTTCCCCAACATTGAGTATGAAATCAGTCACTCAAGCTGTTTTCTGTGTTTAGGGCAAGGAGAAAAGTTACTTTGCTTTGGTTGCTCTAGCCTTTTGTGTGTGCCTGCAATTTTTTTTTTTTTTTCCCCCCTCCATCTCACCTTCCCTCCCAATTTTCATGTGCATGCAGACACAATCTTTTCCTTAGTTTTCCGTGAGGATCCTAAATTGAGCTTTCCATTTTCCCAACCACGTGTAGCAGTGAGACCAGGAAGGCCCTGTGAGATTGTGTATAGTGAAGTTTGGGCTTTGTAAACCAGAATTTGGAAGGGATCTAGCCTCAGTGGGTCTGCATCTGTGTTTCCCTTCCTCTTTTTAAGAGCAGGTGTTAATCCTAATCTAACAAGAAGCGTGGATGTCCTGGTATTAATGCTGCTGCTGCTTGTTTATATAAATGTGATGAGATTGGTTTGATACCTGGTTTGATCATTAAGAAAGGAAAAGAAAAAAACTGTACCCACACCATGATGGCTATAAAGCCCTGCAGAATGATGCACAACGTTACAAATACTTCTTTCCCTCTTAGGAACAAATGTGCTGATTGGAAACCCTTATATTAGGGAGGAGAAAATTGTTAGGAATTTTCTTGGCAAAGTCTCCAAGCGTGAATGTTGCCTCACTTTTGTGGCAAACCTTGGAGTGCTGAGGTAATGCAAGCTGCCAGATGTTGAGGGAGTATTTTCAATTTTGGAAAAGATTAAGCCTTTCCTTGGGCTCTAAGGCTTCCTGCAAAGGAAGTAGGTGAAGGAAAAACATCAATAGCCTACAAAGGAATGCAATGCAGCTTTCTGTTTGAAAGAAGGACTTGCATGTGTGTTAGGTATAAATTTATCTTCAAAGAGCTCTTCAGTACTTAGACCACAATAACTGTTTGGAAATAGCGTGTTGCCTACAGGAGAGGTTACTTCTCGTTTCTGAATGTAGTCTTATTTTGTCTTGTATTTTGAACCAACTGTATCCGCCTGTTTTCAGAGAAACACGTAGGCCCCTGTTCTGTCCTTGCCTCATAGATGCGTTTATTCTGTGCGTTGTGGTTTGCCATTAAGGTTTTCTAATCTAAATTTCTGAATGCGGAAAGATGAGGGATAGAGTGCTTTTCAAATATGGTTTGAAACATCATTTCTCAAGTAATCAGGTAGAGTTAAATGGCCTTGATGGCAGCAGGCTGTTTCTTAGTGTTTCAAAAAGAGAAGATAGCAGTGTGATTGCATGTCCTGGTTTATTTTGAAATCCAGAGGGAAGGATTCAAAGTTGTCTCCATCAACGTATGTATGTATAAGCATATATTTTGCTTTTTCATAGTCGTTTTTTCCCCTGTGGCAAGATTTTTGCAATGAATACATCTTCAGCATGCTTCTATATTATGTGTTGTTTTTTTTTCTTTCTGGAAAATGTGAAAATTAGTGTTACTACCAGTTGGTAGACCTGGTAGACTGGAAAGCAAGCCTTTTGCAGTTGTGCTGAGATGTCTACCTGTAACCCAAGCAAGTTAGGTTTAATTGATTTGTAAGTTGCTGTGTGAGCCTTGCTGGATTTGTGAGTTCAGTATGTTCACTAGGTTAATAGGGAATCCCACAGATGAGAGCACAATTGAATGCAGTCCAATGTGCATCACAAAAATTTCAGGGTGAAGCTTAAAGAAAGAGGGACTGCTGTAGAAACTAGTTCAGTTTCTTTTTGCAGGATCTCTGCCAAGGTCATTCCTTTGTAAGAAAAGGCATAATCTGTTTTGTCTACACTTGTGCATTATAAAATATGTAATACACAGCCCTCACATGGAAAAGATGGATATGCAATGTTTTCTTTCCCCTTTCTGGGAGTCTGTGAACCTCAGAAAACACCTTAATCCATTCTCTTGCATGCATTTGTTCTGAGGAACAACATTTTCTTCTTGCTTACTGGATTAGTCCAAACAATTCTTTCTTCTTCTTGAAAACATAGCTCAATATATAGCTTCCAGCCAGGAAGCATTCTGGGATTCCATTTGGAAGGTCTTAAGCAGGGGGGAGAATCAACAAACAACTTAGCTTGCTGACATCTGCTGCTAAAGTTGATGTGCGTGAATGTGTCAGATCATTTTGGCTGCCTGCGGAATAGGGAAATACTAAAACTGTAAATTCAGTAACGTTTTGTTTGTCCTGTCAGACGAGGTCGCAGATTCAAGCGATGACTGCTGGTTGAGAATTTGGGATGCAGTTTAACAAATCTCCCTGCATATCTGCCCCCGACTATAGGCAGGGTGGATTCTAACAGTGATACTACCAACATATGAAGTATAAGTGTAGGACACAAGTAATTTAGAGCATTTTTGTAAAGCTGAGAATTAAGTAGCTTTTTTTCCCCAAAAGGAGTTAAATCAGAAGACATTAACTTTGACCATTAAAGTTTTAAGTGAAGAATTTATCCTTTTTGAATTTGCCATTAAGAATTTATTTTAATATTTAAATATTTTAAATGATTAGGACAGTGACATGGATCTTTTAAGATCTTCAGATAATGAAAAAAGAATGGATATCCATGTACTGTGATTCTTTAAAGCATCCTGCCGGGTACAACCATGAAACAGGTCTGAGTTTGACTTGAAGTCCTTAAAAGTGTGCTAACTGCCCTCCTGTTGTGGATTCCCTTGTTTTGGGAGTTTTTAGGCTTTCTATAAGAGTAAGTCCATGAAAGGTAGTACCCGAGTATGGCTTTGGGTGACGATGGGGTATTTGCCAAAGCATGCAATGTGACGGTGCCTCAGGTGGAAAATGGCAACAAGGCAGAAGTCAAAAGTTAATATTACTAAAAGTTAAACCTTAGAGGCTAAATCATATTATTTCTGACATGCTATACTGGACTAGTATGAGTATGGATGGAATCTATAACCTTACTTGCACCTAGGGAAGGACAGGGTAGTTTATGACGAGTCTTCTAGAACCATGTTATTTTTGGATGATGGTACAGTCAGTCCAGCGATCTTTGAGATTATTGTTCAGACTAGTTCTTAAACAAAGGAAGATCTGAAATTTATAACGTGGAAATGATGTGATCAACAATGATAATGTGAGACGTTTGAGTTTGCTGGCTTACCTGAATCTGGATAAGAAATGGATTCTCTGCTGCTTTGGGAAATTCCCAGAGGAGGTCTTGGACTTTGTTAACAGACATTCAAGAAATCAAGCATAAAAGATTTTGTTTGTGTCATAAACCCTACTTAGTAAACATTGTAACTTTATGTTCTTAATGCTAAGATAATATTAGGCTTAGAAAAGCCTTTGTGTCGTGCAAATGTAATATGTAATAAATACTTGCCTTTCACTTGAGTGACAGAAGGGTAGGATTTTCTACTCTTTATCAAGTTGCCAAGCAATTTGAGACTGCTTCATTCTGCAGAAAATGATTCAGTTGAAGTGCACTTAATTTAATCTCCTCTGTTTCACTGAGTATTTGATAAAAGATAATTGAAAATGCCTCAACTTGTGCTTCAGAAAGTTGTAGTTAAACCAGGCTTTGGTTTGCTCTTTTGTTTTTTTGCTCCCTCCTAAAGGTCAGTGGATCTTACTTGTAATGTGAACTGTGCTGGCAAACGAAGCCATTTATGGGCTCGATCCGGAGCTGATGGAGCAGCCAGTTAAACGCGCTTCTAAAACGTATTTGTTGCATTATTCACTCTCCTGTGTGTGAACATTGAATTAGTAATTCGTGGAAGTTGTCGCTGGCTATGAGGTGGCTGATAGTTGATTTGTTTCCTGGCGATTTCTAGATTTTCATAGCAAATCTCTTTTTGTTCATTAATGAAAGCAATTTGAAAAGGATGTGCGAAGGGAACGTGTAAAAGGCTGGGATTGTTTCTGCTGCTTTCTTCACAGATATTGGTTTGCCAGAAGGTCGATCAGGGTGCTGGTTCTGTAACATGAGTTCCTAGCCAGTTGTCATCTAAGTCATTGCAATTGTCTTGATACTGCCGAGAGTGTCTCACTTGCATGCCCCCAGTGCTGCCTTTTCAGCAGAGAGAAACAAGTATCTTGTCCTTTCTTTTTTCCTTATAAAGTTTAGGGTGTTCTGTACTTTGCCCCAGAAGGCAATGCTAGAAATATTACCCCATCCTCAACAGAGCAAATTTTGTCCCTGACCTTCACCATCCTCTTTGTTAAAAAATAGTTGTCTCCCTGTTGTCTAACAAAATGGTGATGGTTTGAAGACTGTTCTTTAAAGATATTCAGGAAAACAAAATGTCTGATAAAAACAATCAGATAGGGTTTATGAACAGAACAGTCTATGAGATTAATAATGTTTGAGGGAGATAAAGGAAGGGTAAAACTTTTAAGCAAATAATGACTGTAATTAACCTACTATTTTTTAGTTTAAATGAAATCTAAAATAACTTCTCAGTTGTGAGGTGAGAGATGTTCCTTCCACAGTCGGTGCTATATTGCTGCTACTGTGCATTGCTTTCGGGGGCATTGACTAAGAAGTAATATAGGAGATAAATGTGGGTTTTCACTTAAAGACAGAGGGAAGTCCAAGGTTGCATGCCATAAACCCTTGTCAATTCAAGCATTCATTTAAAATTATTCAGAAAATGGTTCAAGAAGCTCGAGCCTACCAACTCTGGTCAGGAATTTGAGACAGTGCACTGCAGAGCTTCTCTGTCAAGGGGTTTCCACAGGTCTTGTCTGGTCCCTGTGCCCAACAAAGCAAGTCGTGTAAAGATCGTGAGGCTCAGGCAGGGCTAAAATCATCCTAACAGTGCCTTCTCTTTGCTTGCTGCACTGATTCAAGAGGTCACGTAGCAACATTAGCATCATTCATGAAGACCTCGGGGGTAAGCATGTTGGAAAAGGCACGTGGGCTGTTATGCTGGGGGAAGACTGCTGGACAAGCTTTTGCCACGGCTTGTACCAGAGCACAGTCACCTTTCCGAGCAGGGATGAACACGAACAGAGGCTCTGTGCAGGCGGTGGGAGGCATGAGTGGTTAAATGTGCTACTTTCAGCTGGAGTATGCTGAGTTGTGCATTGTTTTCCTGCGGTGGAGACCTCCTTACTGCTTCTGCTGGCTGTGGTAGAAGGAAATCAGCTGTGGTAAAAAAGAAGAGCGAAAACACAGACTCTCTGGAGCTTAAATATACACTGAGCTGAACTGCAGTACTTAAGTATTCAAAGATGGATTAATTCTTGGATATACTTCTACAGGCAGAAAATCAATAGAAAAACTTGTGTCACAGACGCCAGAAGGCTACCTGGCCACCTGTGGGCGGTAGGCCAGGAGGCACAGAATGAGTTACGCTCGGAGAGGAGGCTGGATTTCCCTCCTGGCTGCCCACCGAGGAGTAGTTTGTTGCATTGTAATAAAAAGACACAAATTAGACTTCAGTGTCCCGAAGTATACATCAGTGATGTGTTTTCAAGACAAAATTATATGCCAGTCAGCTAGGCCTTTGCAGCTTCTGTTAAGATTTTGCAGGTGTTTGATGACAGGAATTAGTTCAGTTAAGTAAGTCTTGTGCTATACAGTATAAGCATTGTGAAAATTAGTTTTATCCTACGGTAACATGTAATCGAGATTGTGTGTGTGTTTGTGTGTGTATGAGATAGAGGGAGATTCTGCAGTCTTTTTTAGACATGTGCTACTGGAAGCCATTCATAAATGTGAAGTACATAGTAAAATATGTGCTTTCTTGCATGTCAGGACTGGAACCAGATTAATGGACTGGGAGCATTCTGGTCTGGAGCACAGTTTTTTTGATGTTGCTCTTCTAACTTCTACTATGTAGTCTAAAAGAGTGTGATTTTACCAAGTATAGAAAAACGCTGTTGTCTCCAGTCATAACGTGCTCTAGGGGAAGAACAAAGTTATTCCTAATGCGAAGATGGTTATTGATCTCTATCAACTCTATAAATTTATTTCTCCTTAAGCATTTTTTTTATACTGGATTATTTTATCCTTTTGGTAATGTGCATATGATGCGTTGATAATGACAACCGTTGGTTTTGTCTGGTCATACCAGACATTCAGAACAGCTGCATTTCTAAGGAAATAGTGTAGGCCATTAGAAAAAAGCTGCCGTTTAGTCATGAAAACCAGACAGTCTACTGTGCCTAGTGTCTCTTATGTTACAAATACGAAAAGACTATAAAAAGGTGTGAAGGCAAATTTAAATAGTGTTTCAGCTCTCCAGTGGCACTCCAGAAGTCCAATTAGCAGAATGGAAGAGCTGGGGGCTGCTATCACCATACTAATTTGTTTTGCCTTGGAGAATTTATTTTAGAAATCAATTTTATTTTAAAATTGGAAATGGGGGTATTCAGTACCTTTTTGATTGTATTTTGAGACCTTCATAACAGGGCTAAGACCTTATCGCTGATCTAAAATTACTCCCAAGGGTGAGGAGGAGACAAGCATCTGTCCCTCAGCCGAGCACTTACCTGCAGTGTGTGACTGGTTTAGCTTGTTTGTACAGGCACTTTTTGTGAAATGGAGGCCCTCGAAAGACTCACCTTCTCCCTAGGGCCCTAGAGTTTTCTGGTGATAAAAGAGGGTACTTCAAACCTGGAGCTACCCACTGGCTGCCCGTGGAACGTGAGAGACTCTTCTGTGCGTTCCTCTCAAAGTAATATTGCTTGTGGAGATAATGGCTTTCCTTAAGATGCTCTTTGAACAGAGACAAGGCTGTTGGAGTGATTTGGGTCAAAATGAAGGTAGCTGGTACTGAGAAATTCCTTTCAGTATGCACTTTGGGTGTAGTACCCGTTATTTTAGAAGGATCTGAAGGATCCAAATTGCCTGGGGTACTCACAGCTCCAGGGTACATTTCTTTTTTTACATCTTCACTTGAAAACTTGTTCAAATGGAATAGGAATTTCTGGTGGTAATGTGCATTTGGGAGTTTGTGCTTGAATTCGCATCGATTGGAAGTTAGTACTGTTTAGAAGGCTTACAGCTGTTCATTTTGTTTGCTAGTTATGATCCTTGAAGCTTTTGGGAGCATGTGGAGTAGTGTCCATTGCCCTTCGAATTCAGATGGAGTATCTCATTTGAAGTGGTGAGACTTTGACGTATACTTCCCTCAAACTTTTAAAAAAATTGGTTTAATTTTGGCCCATTTGAACTGGGGCCCCCAGCACAAGGAGGATGTGGGGCTGTTCAAGCGGGTCCAGAGGAGGACCACAAAGATGATCAGAGGGCTGGAGCACTCCTACGAAGACAGGCTGAGAGGGCTGGGGATGTTCTCTTCTTTAGGCTGAAGGCTCTGGGATGACCTCACTGCAGCTTTTCAATACTTAGAGGGGGCTTATAGAAAGGATGGGAGCAACTCTTTGCTGAATCAGGTAATGACAGGACAAGGGGGAAAGGTTTTAAACTAAAAGAGGGGAAATATAGATTAGATGTTGGGAGAAAATTGTTTACTCTGAGGGTGGTGAGGAACTGGCACAGGTTGCCCGGAGAAGCTGTGGATGCCCTGGAAGTGTTCAAGGCCAGGCTGGATGGGGCTTTGGGCAACCTGGTCTGGTGGAAGGTGTCCCTGCCCATGGCAGGAGGGGTCGAACTGAATGACACTTGAGGTCCCTTCCAACCCAAACCGTTCTGCGATTGACACTCTAAGAATTTCTTAGAATCAATCTCAGAAGTGACCAGTTGATGACGTTACCGTCAGCAAACCTAGAGAAGTGCTCTTCATTTCTCAGCTATGTGTGGTGTGATTTTAATTTTTGTGTGTGTGTGTGAAAAGGAACTAAAAGTTGTTATAGGTGCTGGAACTTTTCTCTACATGTGTATAGATAGATTACAGATTCTATCTATTTATCTATATAGGTTTTGTGTGAATGAAAACACAAATACAGGTGTATGAATGCATTATTTCTGTAGTCATAATTCCTTCCTTTGTTACTAGACATGCGAGTGTTAAAAGAGCATAGGCAGTATGTCTTGATACCACTGTGGTATAGATTTTCTTTCTTCAACGGATTGTTATATTTTGCATTTAATAATGTTTTATTTAGAATAATTGTGTAGAGTATTCTAAATATTTCATGTCCAGGTGCAGTCTGTGTCCACCTGATAGGTACTTCTGTGGATTGCAGATGGTGCAGGATAACAGAAGTTAAAAGCAGAGAAGTCATTCTAAGAGACATAATCACTGTAATTTTTGCAAATGTTTTAATATTGCAAAGCTGGAAGTATATCTTTATATAGAACCCTGCTGATTTTGAAAATGTAGGGTGAATTACTAGCTGTGGAATATCACTGTAATTTTTAAAGGTGCCTCCTTTTATCACTCCATCTGCTATAGTAACTGTTACTTTGGCCATATCGTATCCAGAAAAATGGGTTTGAGGTACTGGCTGTGTAATTCTTCGCATACCTTTCTAAGGTCTTTCAACTGTATCTTCCAGTTAATGATATTGTGGATATTGTGTCATTTTTTGAATGTCATTCATGTGCACGTTCAAAGCTAGAAGGGGTTTGTCTCTTCTCTGAACAAACTGCCTTTGCAAAAGCCTTTGTTCTCTTACCTAGGAGAAAACTACAGCAAGCCGCGACAGAGATGGTTTAGAGTGCTTGTGTTGTGCGTAAATATCAGACATCTGCAGGATCCACGGTAGAGGCTCAGCTGAGAGATGAGGCAAATATTTTGTGTTTTACGTGATGTGTTCACCTAGTCTAGTCTGGCTTGCATCAGGGTGTTAGAATGCAGCATTGTCGCAGACATCTTGCTGCATTTATCAAACTTTTTCCTACCTTTTTATCCTGCTTGTTCTCCCCCTACTTGTTCAGGCTGTGAATTTTTCTTTCTCCCGGAGTGTCTCTGATCTTCCTGCTGCTGCTGCCGCCTCTCTTGCGCGGGGCTGGAGATCTGCATAAAGCAACAGCCAGTGAATCCTCTTGCATTGTGCCTTATTGTTCCCCCTTGTTCGAGCTGTGAAGTATGCCTTTCATCTGTGGTCTTTATTATACACTTAATGCAAAGCCGTTTTTCAATGATAAAGATAACTGCGGTCTTGGAAGGATGCTTCTTTCATTCACTAGTAGCAGGAACTAGCCCCTTGATATTTGAATAAAAGCACTAACAGCTCCATGTTCCACTTAAGTCAAAGTTGGTTTTTGTGACTCAAGATGATATGCAGAAATGAAGTAACGTATCTAACAAAGTAGAACAGCACAGTGCTATCTCTCAGAGGAGGAGAAAAAAAAAACAGCTCGCACATTTGTGATTGTATGTGCTGGGTCACTTCTCGGTGCTAGGCTTTGAATAAGGCTTGCTGCATTGCTTTATATCGGTAATAGTGTAATAGACCAGCTCTATTATTTAGATCAGTAGTATCAGCTATATATAATTTTGGATAAAAGTCCTGTTTCTTGCTAAGGTCATCTATTCAAAAAAAAATTCTGGTAAACCTTTAGAGGTGAGCTCGTATCTTGGTAACGCAGCGAACGAATAATTTTGAGAGATTAAGAACCAGTGCAAATGTGTAGGCTAGTTTTATTGTTTGCCATCCATTGGTGAATGGATCTGTTGTTGTTATTTCCATGACAACATCATCTGTGGCTTCTCTGCTGGCTAATGATGATTACTTTCATGCATTAGCAGAAATATTACAGAAAACCTGACTTGAGAGCTTTGCTACAACCCTTGAGTCCTATTTGCTGCTTTTGGTTTTGCTGTTCTCTATGTGAAAAACATGTTCATTTTATATCTGTTCTAATGTTCACTATTAATAACTATTTTTATAAATGTGCACACACTGCAAGCCTATCCTGCTGCACCATCAACTTGCACAATTGTCCACCCCTTCTTCTCCTCCTCTCCCTCCCCCCAATTCATCCTGTAGCCATAGCTGCATCCCAAGTTAATTAAAGCTCATCAGTTTAAAGAGGAGTAAAACCTCCACTTCCAGGGAAGGTGCACTAGCACTCTATCTCTTCCTGGAGGAAAAGACAATTTCTTCAGCTTAAAGAAGCTGAAGAATCTTGAAAATTTACTGCTTGGTGGGGGGTGGGAGCCCAAAAGACCCCAGTCAGCTAAGGACTGGAGACAAGTTGTTTGTGCAGGAGAGGAGCACTGCCCACCTTCCTGGCCCTAGAACAGATGAACCCGTTTTTTCTCCAGCAACTCCTGAGCGTTAAATACGGGACAGGCTTTGGAGCAGACGGTGTAAGTTCAGCTTCTTCTCTGCCTGGGGACTGCGCCTGCCTAGGCTGCAGCAGCACGGTTCCTCTCTCCCCGGCTCCCTCTCTCTCTCGTAGCTTTGCTGTCTTGGTGAGCACATTGGGAGTCCCCTTCTGCTGTGCTGATCTCTCCCGGGGCATCCTTCACGCAGCCACGTGCCTGACGCACGCCTGCGGGATGCAGAAGCGAGCACCCCGGTGCTGAGGTCTCTGGATGTAGTCATCGGCAAGTGAAGATTAAATTGCTTGTACATGACAGAGCTAGGAGTGAAGCACACGTCTCCTCCTCTCTCATAGCCTAATAAAGCTGCTTTTTCAAACGCGAACGCTCTGCTTAAGAACAGAATGTTTCACTGAGTATCAGCAAAATGATAAGTTTAGACAGATTTATTTTTATCCAACATGTTTATTACATGGCGATTGAGATTTGAGGGGAGATACGGTTTACAAAAATATAAAAGCATCTTTAGGACAAAAAAGGAGGATTTGGCTTCAATATCCTTTTAAATACAGGACTAGAGGCTTATACCAAGGGCTTTGAAACTGTCTCTGTTTCTGCCATGTATGCCCAGATAAAACACAGCTGAACAACAGTTTAAAAAACAAAACAAAAAAAAAAACACAAAATCCTTTTTTATTTACATCCTGCATGCGTTTTCCCAAGATTTTTTTTTAAACTAAAAGCAGCTTTTTACAGCAGTCCAGGTTAGCTGATGGAAATAAATATGGATGCTGAGAGGTGCTACTTTGGAGACGATTCCAGGGGAAAATTTCTGTGTTGACACGCGGTGGTGTAACTGCCAGTAGAGCCGAGCCATGAAAACAGAACAAAAATACCAGGGCTGATTCATGGCCACATTACTTCAGATTAGTGCCAGCGTAACTCAATTTGGTTTGGTAAGTTTTATTTAGACATCTCGAGCAGGCTGAACCCTGTTTCAAAGCTCGCAGCATGATCTGCTAAGGCTGGATTAGAAAGACCATTTGTTTAATGGAATTACAGCGGCATAACACAGTGATGAATGTGGTCCATAATCTTTAGCACTGATCTATGTGAACTGCAGTAACATCACAAGAAAATTAGTTCTCAAGTATGTTGAAGGAAGAACAAGGAGTTGTTGGGAATTGGTTCATACAATATATTGGAATAGTTTCAATTCTTTTCGTCAGGAGTGAAAGGCACTATTGTTTACAGGGCCAGTGGAGGACTTGTGTACCCTTTCCATTCTTCTTGTACCCTTTCTGAAAATGCTGTGCCGAATTCCCTTAGTGAAGGTTCTCGTAGGTCTTGAATAGACTTTCATAGTGGGGGTATTAGTTTGAACTAGCAAGCAGTATCTCTGCTATCAGGCAAGACAGAACAAATTGTGTTGAGCGTGTGGTGAGTTGATTAAAGTTCAGTTCCAGGAGAAGCCAGTCATTTGAACTGTATTTGAGTATTCAAAGCATCAGCCAGTATGAGTCCGTACAGATACACTTTTATGCTGATTTAAAATCTCTGTCAAAGGCAAAAAATGCTACTAAAGCAAAGCCATTTGGGTCTGAATAAATAAATAATCCATCAACTGCAGTTTCTGACTACATTTTAAGGTTAATTTGGCTCTTGGTGCACTTAGGCCAGGCACGTACCTCTGGTTATAAGCCTTTACTCTTTATACAGCTTTGGCCTTGTCTGACTGATGTGGAAAGTGATGTTGTAGATCTACTTTCTGCATTTCTCGTGACCAGCTAAGTAATAAACCATATTGCCATTTATGAATCAACATGATTTTTTTATTTAGTTCACATGGAGTAGTTCAGACATTAATGTTATAATGTTTTTCATGTCCTGAAAGTTACTGGCTCAGGTAAGGTGTGCTGCTTTTTTTTTTCCTTTTATTCTTTTTCTTTTTTTTTGCCCTGAAGGTTTTGAGGAGAGGGGGGTGGATAAATCAAAATTTGAACAATTCAGACGTGCTACTTGAGGGTGGCATTGGTCAGCACTAGTGGCTTAGAGCCTGGAAGAAGCAGTCAGACTAACACCAAGATCTGTTAAGTGTTCCTATCCCAGTGTCTTTGTGCTGTTGGCTGCAGGCTCTTTGGGCAATGTGTTGATTGCTAGATGCCAAAACATCCTAAATTTGAAATGTGACAACATAAAGGTACTTTTTTTTTTTTTTTTTTTAGGGATTACTTTGCAAGGATAGCAGGAAATTCTATTTCCTCTGCTTGGTAAATAGCTTCACGATTTTCATGTAACAGGGATAGGTGAGCTACTGTTTTGTGTTCCAGGAAGTGACTTTTGTAGTATGATGTTTAACCAAAGCAACTTCTGCAATAAAACATTTAACCATAAATGTTATAACTTCTTCATCTTTCTGTCTAAGACCCTTTTTAACAACTTTATGGACTAATGTGAGATGCATTATCTATGCACACTGGTCAGTGTTTGCATGCTGAAACTTCCTTGTAGCTGAGCCTTGTCCTGATTGAACAATTTTGGAAAGGAAAAGATGTGTGCTTTGCTTCCCCTTTGCATGGCGCACAGCAGGCTTTCACCTGAACTAAGCTGATTTCTGGCCAGACTTGGTTATGGTACCTCATGGTGCCCAAAATCTGTGAGAGGGACCGAACTAAGATTTTGGTTTCTAGGTGAGGAATTGTCAGCAGTGCTTCTTCTATATGTGTTGCCAGATACGAGACTGAGATAGATTTATTAGTGTCTATGGACTGAAATGGTTTGAACAAGAAATTCAGAGCAAAACAGTTCCATAATCTGTGTTGATACCTGTAGGTTATTCAGGTCCAAGAATTGATATTTTTTTTCCAATATATTTAAATAATTTCAGTTATTGCCCACATGCGATTGCTTCTTAATTGCTTCCAATTGGGAACAATAGTTCAGTCTTACCATAGAAGAGAAGTTATCCATCACTCAAGTATCTTGGGGGATGGAGGAGTACGCCTGATTCCTTATCTGAGTCTTGGAAGATCTTTGGTATTTTCCATTGTTACAGGGCTTTTTTTCCTCTGACTTTGTTTTCTCCAAATGAATTGTTCCTATAAAGGAATTTAAACTGTGGATAATGATTGTTCTCTGTTCCAAAAGCTAATAAAAACAAAGCTCAACAGTATGCAGTTGGAGGCCTATGGAAAAACTTGGGTGTAACACAAAGTAGAAAAACAAACTTTGCTGATGAGGCCAGGAAGCTACAATCACATTTTCCAGTTTTAGCTGTATGTTTTGGTCCTAATTGGAAAGGTTTCCTGAAAAAGTTAATTTTTCCTCTCTCTTTTACTTTGTAGTTGTTTTTTATCCATAAACTGTGGACAGGAGGGAACATTAAATGTCAAAAATATTCATGTATGATCTTGAACATAGGGAAAGGATGTATTTTTATAATATTTTACAGGAACACATGTTGTTTTGTGCTCAGTAAGACTGTTAGGATTTGTTTGTTTATTCCAACAGTTGGCCAAAAGATACTTTGGGAATGCCGTTGCTAAATAACCACACACCCTACAATATTATATTTCAAACAAACCCAGTCCTTTGACTTTTGAAACGTTCCTTTAAGGCACCTTTTAAAAAGTGTACCTCTTTCCCTTCCCCTTTCCAACGTGTACTTTTTCCTAGGTTCCCAGGGTGTTCTGTGTGATGCGTATGTTGCCTGTAGATGCCTTTCTGTGCCTTTTTAGATTTTTTTCTTGAGAAAATTTTTTTTATTGCTGATTGATAATGATTGTGGAGGCAAGATTCGAGTTAGATTTGGCTTGTAATGATTCCAGTCTAAAAACTCCTTTGCTTCAACTAGCAGTAATGAAAATTTATATTTGTTACTGATATGAAGAATGTTCAGAGCAGTTGGGATGGATACATGTCAATCACTTCATCAGACTAAAATCAAACAACCAAAGCAGTTTTCTGTGTTTATCCAGGTCTTGGTATGTTTTATTACTCTTGATTAGAGCTCTGAGTAAGAATAATGTTTCACTTCTCTAACCTCTTTAAAGAACCCCTATATCTGAATTCATCTTTATGGCTCTTAAGGTTTCCCACATTGAATATAAATTATACCCAGTCCTGTACTGGTGGGTGGTTCTGTTTTGTTTTTAATGACTATTTCTTTGTGGTGGCTTAAATTGGAATAGCTACTTATGGTTGTTCTTAAGTAAGATTTTTATGAGGAGTTTATGAAGGCATTGGTTATTTTGTCTTTATTCTTTTGAAGAATTGAAGACGGGTTGCTATGTACTTGGCTTATTGTTAGGTCTGGAAGAGGCCAATAATTTGATGAAAAGACCAGACCGATTCTTGAAACTGTGGAAAGGGGTAGCACTGTGACATTTAATCCTCTTGCCTGATAGCTATGAGAATGGGTAACTTTAATGGAAAGACTGACAGTAATTCAGATCTGAAGTTGCTGAAAATAATCTCTTAGCTGAGCCAAATAATTCAACAGAAATGACAGAATTTCAGCCCTGTTCTGTGGGTTCCAAGCTAATGGGGACTTCTGGTGTCCTTTCTGTCCACTGTGTCACAAATATGCTTGCAGAAGGGGCCATTTGTGCCTATTCAAATAACAGAGGTAGTTGAGACAAGATTATCCTGTCCAAAATGTAGCCTCATCATTGAGAGGTGACAAAAAAGTACAGTCCCTGCTTTGCAGCCGGTGGGATGCGACTTTCTCCTGTAAAGTAGCGAGGGTTAGGTGTTATGGGGGGAGAATGGGTCATTCCTTTGCAAGCTTGAGGGTCATATCCTGCAGAAGTGCTTTGTGTCAAGGATTGTCTTCCTATATGTATCACAGAGCTGTGCTGCATGAGGACTGCTTGTGGTGTGCTCGGGCAGATTGACTTAAGTAGGGCAATGCAAGTGAGGGGTGAGGAGGTGATGTGTACTGGCTAGAGATGGATGGAGGAGCTTGCACTGCCCCTGTTCCTGTGGCTAGGGATTCCAGTTCATCCTGTTTACAGGATGTGCCACGTGGCCTTCTGGCTCCTGAGCTCACACGTAGCTTCCAACCTCAAGGTGAAAAGTTGCCCAAGTAGTGGAGGTGAAGGAACTGCCAGCGATTTAGTTCAGGGATCAATCTTCTGCAAAAGTGCAATTATTCCAAGTGAAACTGATAACTTAATTCAGAAAAGCAGGTAGAGAAAGTGCACAACTCAGCATTTTAATTAGGTGGCCGCTTCAAGAGCCTTCGCGTCTGGAAACAACTTGGCGCTAGGTTGAGGGCGCTGCATGACGGACTCAGGCCTTCCTTTTACAAACACCTTCGCAGCACAGCCTCCATCCAGAGCTAGGCAAGCTGGTCGGGGGCACTCCCATCGTCGCTGTTGTGTTCTCTAGTTGTGATTGAAATGTCAAAAGGTATTAAAAATAGCGAGCTAACTCCTCAGAGCTGTAATACTTGATGAAGTGTCTTGGCTAGTTATTTCTTTTTTTTCATTTTATTTATTTTTCTTCTGAGCCTACAGATAATGAGAAATGCTGCTAGCACAACTCATCTCTGTCTGTTTTGTGCAGCAACTTCCGTGCCAACTCGTAGTACCTTTTGGTGATGATATAAATGACTAAAATTGGTTAACCTCTTCAACAACAATAAAGCAACCCTGCCGTGGTGGGTTTTGTACATGTGTTATGTTAAAAGGACTATGAGTTGACTATTTTTAACACAACTGACTGCTCACTCTACTGGTGGTGGTTAATTTTGGGCTGCAGGTATTATCGCCTCTTCTCAAGTGCCCCACTTTCCATGCTGCCAAATGAGACAGCTGTTTAACGTATCTGTCGAAGGAACTCTCTTCTTCCTATTTTTCTCGTAAGTTCAGTATATGTGGGCTTGACTGGGGAATGACCCTTCTCTCTGCTTCCTGAATTGGTTTGCAGATGCTGTTACTCTGAGGTGACTTCATGTAGCAGCACCTTCTTTTTGACGGACTGTTTCTTGATAGGTTATTGACTAGCTCGCCCCTGGTAACTGGCAGCTTTCTGTGAAGTAGCATGCCTTGTTCTTTGGGAGATTGATCTAATTACATCTTTAAACAAATACATCTGTGCCGAGCACTTCCAACTATGCTGCAAGAACTTCTTGGCCATGGGAAAATTGATGCTAAATTTCTGTAGATAATTTGTAATCCTCATAGTTTATTTTATACTGTAGATACGTTTTCCAGACTTCAGTTTCTGCTGTTTTCACCGTATTGGCAATTATTTAGTTTAGTCAAACTGTTTTTGTGAAAATCTGATGAACGTGTTTAGTAAAATAAATAAAGAAGCAGTCCTCAGGTACATAATGTCTTAAAACGGCGCATTAGAGTTGGATCTTTTAGAGATGTGTTGCTAATTCCAGTGATGTTTCAGAGTCAGTAATAGCTTCAAGGTAGGGTTTGCATCAGCTGTGCCTAGCCTTAATGAAACTAGCTATTGTAAGGTGAAACCCGAGAGTTCTTCAAAAATAGCAGAATGAGTTGCACTTGTAGTTCCACTGAGAAAATTTTATTCTGAGTTGAGTTTTTCACTCTCATACGAATATTTGGATTTTTACCGGTTAATGACATTTTTTACTCTCAACTCAAATGGACAAAAAAAAAGAAAACAAGAACTTGCATATGTTAAAAGTGCTATTGTACAAAATTTTATATTTAAAGAAATGATGTCTTCTAAGTAACTCACTCTCCTGTTTATTGCTCCTTAAAATACCTGCTAGGAAAATGTGCAGGTTAAGAGAAGATCACAGTGATCTGGTTGGATTGAATGGCTAATCTGTCACTGGATAACTTGTACGTGGAGACAAAAACATCATCCATCTATATGCTGCCTGAGGAAATCTGTGGAAAGGGACGTTTGTCATGTGGCAATTCTGCGCACTTTCTATACGTGTCAGCATTAAGAGAGATTTTGGCAGTGCTTTTTCCCCCCTTTCCCTGCTTTGGTGAGCTCTGTGCTGCCTGGGAGGCTTCGCTCTGTTCCTCTGTCAGCTATCAGTGACAGTGACTCATTCGCTAGCTCCTATCTGCCACCTGAAGTAAGTCGTGGAAAAAAATATTTACTTCGTTCTTTCCCTTTTGGTTCACAGAAACCTTGTAAGCCAGAAATTCACGGCTAAATGTATAAGAACATAGACAATCAGATCACAAAATGTTAAAAGTAGGTCGAAAGGTGATCCGTCTGCTGCTTTATGTATTGGCCAGCGTGACCGTGCACAGTGTATGTGAAATGGGGGTAGACTTTCAAAGTCAGCCTGAAAAAAGTATTTAGGTAGCTATTAAAAATGTTACTGTCCTTTGAAAACGCGGTTTTGTTGGAGTTTCTGAGGTGGCAGGGAGACATTGCGTGTATCTGGGTCCAAAGATCATGAATAAGTAGATGGGAGTGGGGTGGGGAAAGCTGCAGCGACCCTTTTGTGAGCTTTTCTTCTGCGTGTGGAGGAGGCATCGACCTGTTCACGAACCCGTGCTGTCACCACTGCTGCTGTGCCAATGTTTCTTGAAGTGCAGAATTGCAAATTGCCATCAAACAAAGGCAATATATTGTAATACTGAGGTGATGGTAGGCACTGGTGTGTTTCCCCTACAAATGAAGAAGAAAGCATTTACTTATTTCCCATAGAAGTCCGTCATGCTCTAGCCATAGTTACAAACAGACATACGGCATTAGTTGTATGAAATTACAGGACGAAGTTTGTTACAGAGGGGAGATAAAATGCAAGGAACTTGGATATTGATGATAGTTTTTCTTACGGGCAGCCTCCTCTGAGAGTATTAATATAGTGTACAGCTTCATTTAGAAATGAATAATATATAAACACAATAATGCATTCTTTGCCGCATGCTTGTATTTTATTTATGTGTGCGCACATGTTCAACACTAATTAAGCACAGCTCTTTATGGTTTATTTATTTGTTCTGGAGAGGCTGCTTAATATTTGAGAGAAGCAGTAACAATGTGTCTGACCTTTACCGTGGCTGTGTTATCAGTAAGATGGGTTCTGCAGGAGTCTGCAAGAACAGGAAAATAGCAGGTTGATCTTTTTCTCCATTTGCTGGAACACGTTCAAGAGACCGGGAAGCACAAGAAAAACAACTGCCACCACCACCAAAAAAAACAGCGAGTGGCTCAACAGTTTTCTTGTGTTTTCAGGTCTTGGGAGGATGCTGCTGACACGGTGAGGTAAAGGGTTAAAAATCTGTTTCATTGCTTTTTGCTATGGTCTGTGTTTTATTACCACATCCTGGTGATAGTATTTCATATGGCGAGCAGTTTTTCTTGTTTAATGCTAATACCAGGAAACAAATGGTGTGCCTTTAAAAGGTTTCAAACAACTATAAATGGAGGTAGCGACCAGGCCTTATATTTTCCAGAGTATGGATAGCGTGCATGACTTCTTTGTCTAGTGTTCTTGTGGGATTTGTCATCAAACTTCTTCAAAACGTATTTGCTATATGCACACATGTTTTATGGCCTCTCCCTTTTCTTCATCTGAGGTTGCATCCCCATCTTTGTGCAGCAGGGACCCCAACTCTCGTTACAGAAGCACCCACCGGGGCAGTGCCAGCAGCTCTAAGCAGCCATCACCTCCTTGGGCTCTTCTCCAGGGCTCCTCCAGCAAAGCCTTTGCCAGCCACCCAGTCCTGGCTCTGCTCTTCCCAGCCTCTGCCTCCAGCATTTTCCCTCCCAGGGTTTTTTCCTGCTAACACAGGGGCTGCTGCAGTATTTTTCCTCACCTCTAGATAATCAGAGTATCTAGCAGAGAATTATTCAAGTACCAGAAGATTTTGCTTCACAAAGAGATCAAAACTTAGGTCATTTTTTTTGTAAAGAGGGGAAAAAAGGTTGCAACTGATTCTTTTTTTTTTGTCTTAGCTACATACTCTTCCGTATTGTGCATGCTGTGTGCACAGTTGCCGTCTGGTTAGGCTCTCAGTTTTATTTCTGACAAATACAAAACCACTGGGGGAGAGAGAGTTATTTGTTGCTTGCACTAATATCATAGGTTTAAGGAAAAGTAGAAAAAGCAAGCAGGTGTGGAGAAGCTGATAGATGCCTGTGTATTTGGATGGTAACGCTGTATAAAGCAATGGAAACTAAATGTTTGTTATATTTATAAGAGGACTGTGATTGATCCTGGCATTTGTTGGCGATTCCAGTAATGAACTCTGTTTAACTGATTTCCACATGAACATGACCATTTCTTATGTTGTTCTGTGGAAGCGCTGTGTATGTGTATATACAAAATTAATATTCTCATAATGGAAGATGCAATTTGTGCTCTATTCAGTCGCTCATGTTTGTGCTAATTAATCATTAATCATCCGCTGTTGGAACAGTATCTTTTTTTCTTTAATTAGCCACTGGTACATGTTTGTTAGAAATCTGCCTGCAGAGCTTTTCCAGTGCTGCAGTGTGGGCCATATTTTTCTGTTAATCAGTAGGTAACATCTTATAGCTTGCTTTGTTTGTGTGCTTGCTTGCTTGTTTGTTTTGCTCTCTGTCTTTATAAATGTAAAAATCTCCTCGTGGCATGCATTTGTATATGGCGGTTACCTCCAAGAAGCAATATGCTGCATAGGTTTTTATACCGCGATCCCTTAGGGGAAGAAGAGAGGCTTCTGTCTTGCCAAGGAATGCAAGCTAATGGTAGCGCTTCTTCCAGCCACGTGGACTGGAGATAAGCAACAACTTTCTCCTCTCCTTCCCCCATTCAGGAAGGATGAAGGATTATTGTAACTAGCTGGCCTTTTATTTAAGTTCTTCTCCAGCAGGACGATAAAGACGTGGAGAACTGCTGAGTTCTCCCTCACCTTCATTTATCTCACAATGATTTGTTTTTTTTTCTGTGTTGTGTAACGAATTGTTCATAGCCTGTGTAGATCGTTGACTTGCTTTTGAGGAATTGAGGCCTACGGTGGGTATACCTGAAAGAGACGCAAAGCACAAAACCTCCTGATTTTTGTGAGTGTCGTGGGCTACGCCTAACCACAGTAGTTGCAAAAAGTAAAATGAGGTTTTGGTCTTTACCAGTTTAACTCTAATTATAGAAGTAGCAGTCAAAGCATGAACTAATTTAAAGCAGTTTAGGAGTTCTTGTAGATTGCTTGAGAAAACTGTAATGGATCTGGGGAAGGCCCTTCTGAAACCAAGGGCTGCGTTTCAACTTCGTTGTTCACTGCACACATGAATCCAGGTGGGGTCTGGGGCTTGACAGCACTTCACCTCTTCCCGATTTTGTTCCCTTTTCTGTCTGTTCTCCAGTTTCAGTGAATTTCATAGACCCGTATTCATTAGTCCACACCAGAGTATTTCAGTGCATGGACTACTGGAGTCAGGGCAGCAAAAAGTTGAGACAAAAAAAGAAAGTGTTTTCTGAAGGCATGTGTGTTTCAAGTATCAGTGGAAAACAACTGCACAGAATGAAATTGTTTATTATCTGCTCCGCTACTTCTGGTAGAAGTTCTTGGGTCAGGCTTTAAACGATGTGTGTGATCTGTGGGCTGCTTCCAACGCACAGGGATCGTGAAATGTGAAGAAAATTGAAACCAACAGACATACTGGTCTGCTGTGTCTCGTTTCTCACAGTGTAGCAGAGCTCCCAGGAAGAGGCTCGGCAGGGGACAAAGGCCCTTGGCAGGGCCCAGGTTGCTCAGGGGATGCAGGGCCGAGGTCAGCCCTGCAGCTGCCTCTTCCCTCTCGGAGCTCCCCTATAATCTGACTGTCCTGCAGCTGTGGCGGGGAGCAGGGTAATTAACCCTGCAGCAGGCAGTGCCTAATGCTGCTCTGACCGAACCGTGAGGGAAAGGGGGTTAAGCTGGGATAACGCTCCAGCCTCATCCTGGCGGCTGACGGCACCACCTCGGAGCCTGCTGGCTTCGGGAGAGGGAAGGCGTGAGCGTCTGAAGTTTGCTCTAAGGCCGAGCCCGTACGTGACGGCAGTGCGCAGACTGCTAGTCGTTGCCGTGTTGCTAGGGCAACCAGCTGATTTATTAATTTATTTAAAACTCTAGGCCGATGCAGCTTTTGCTGGAGTGGTCTGCTTTGCGTGCAGGTGCGCTTTGGTGGTGGTGGAATGCGTCTCGTGTAACTGATCTGGAGAAGACATCTTCTACCTCCTCCCAAGTCATTACAGAGAGGACAGTCTTGGAGTTCAGCATTTTAATTGGAGTGTATCTGTGCATGTCTGTGCACAGAAATTAAATATCACACTGGTTTGTGCATCCATGTCGATGCTTTGCAGTGCTACCAGAGCCCTGGAAGCTCCACTCCCTTCTTTCCCTGAAATCCCCATGCCTTTTTTTGTTTTGTTTGCACATATCTATCTGTAAATGTGGCATAAGTCTTCCTTTCAATTTTGTTATAAACACGAAACAGTTGTTCTCATATGCGTGGATAACTCAGTCTGCAGAATACGTATGCTTCAGTGATATCTTCATTTATGTACCCTTTAACCCACAAGATATAAGAGGCAGTAGAAAATTCATTCCAGTACTGTTCAGCAGTAGAGATGACTCTTTTTTTGAAATGTGTCATGATTAGTAATAGAGGCTTTACTGTAAAAAGTGATGACACTTTTTTTTCTTCATGCAGCTGTCCCATTTCCTCCAAGTCACCGGCTCACAGCTAAGGAAGTGTTTGATAATGATGGAAAACCCCGTGTGGATATCTTAAAGGCACACCTTATGAAAGAAGGGAGACTGGAAGAAAGCGTTGCTTTGAGAATAATAACAGAGGGAGCTTCAATTCTTCGTCAGGAAAAAAATTTGCTGGACATAGATGCACCAGTCACAGGTTAGTATGGAGTTATGATGGTGGAGGTGATGGTTGTTGTTTTAGGACGCGTTAAATAATACACTAGTGGATGCAGCTTCCTAAGGAGCTGAAAGGAAGCTTGAAAATAACTTACGCTCTTCAATTCTTTATACTCTCTTTGACTCTTAGCGCTAAGATAATGGAGGCCATCAAGCAGCTTGTAAGAGAGGAAATGATCATATCTGCTGAACTCCCAATGTTTCTAAATCAGACAATGTTTTTAGCCTATATGAGATGATTAGAAGAACTTTCTTAAACTTGAAAAAGGTGTCTGGCCTTTTGTACCAGGAATTAATCCAAAAATGTTATAGATGTCCTTTACCATAGTAGCACTATTCAGACATACACAGTTTGGCTCTGAAGGAACGATGGTGGTACAGTAAATGGAAATTTTAATTAAAAGTTGAGGAAAATAATGAGTACAGCAAAAAGGGAAAAAAATTAACAGAGTCCCAGTTTGTGTTGCCTGGGGAATTAATGAATTGTGCTGGCTTCAGAACCCATTCTGCCCTTGACTATCAAATACTACCACCCACTCATTAATCCTCAGGAAATGCCTTATATTTTGAATTTCCTTCTCTAATTGTCTCCTGCCTCGACTACATTCTGAACGTATGAATGCATTTGCTTGTTCTAATGTGCCTCCTCCCCTGTTTTGTTGCTGTTATCAGATATTAATACATTTTTGGCATGAGATCTATCTGTGGCACAGAAAGTTAGTTGTGGGGCAAAAGATAACTAATTTTAGTCAGCTTAAACTGTGAAACCAAACCATAAACTTGGTTTAAAAAGGCAAGTCTTTTTGTCACTTGTTTTGTTCCTGGGGAGGCCCCCTCACCTCCCCAAGCAAACAAACAAAAATCAAAGAAATATTTTCTTCTATTCTTTCTAACCTAGAAGGGTTAGCGGTATCTGTCTTGTACTGGTAGCATTCACAAAAACATACATAGAAATAGAAAGCCTTCATTTTCAGGAAAACTTTTCTTCTCACCAAAGAGCATAGTGTCTGGACTAGAATGATGCAGAAGTTATTAAAGCCTATAATTTTTAAAATGACATCCAAATAAGGGATTCTGGGCTGACCTGGAGAGGTAATGTATATCATCTCTTATGTAATAATTAGCTTGTCACGCTGCCTTACAATTCTGATGGAAAAGATGTCAATCATATTGCAGCTCAAGGATGAATAAAGGGAATAGGATGAATAAAAGGATCCCCTGAGTAGACTGAGAATAGTGTTCAACAGACATTTTCTTTGAAGGGAGAATACAGGCTGTTCAGGATGTTAAATGGAATAAGTTGTGGAGAGGCAGTACCATTGTCCGTAACTGAGTGGCAGATGTGCAGAAATTCTGCCTGCTGTTCTGTGGAATATTTAACCTACTGAGAGACAGAGACTGTGGGATAGGTCTGCTGTGTCCTGACTCATTTCCATAAGTCCATACTTAAAAACAAACAAAAAAAGAACATTAATTTTATTGCTTCTTAAATGCTTTTGAAGGTGTGTGGCTTGTTTTGAATTGTATTTTGGCGATTAATCTCCTGAAGGTTACCCGATTGTATATCACTGGTATAATTTAAGTCTTTGATTCTTTTTTCAGTTTAGCCTACGTCTTGCTTTTGAAATTATTCTTATGCGATGATTGTGGTACTGCAGCATTCTTCAGGGTAGCTGATAGGTATTCTCTTTTAAGCTAGCGTAGGAAGGCTGGAGTCCTAATGCTTGTTAGTGGGGTAGCTGAGAAGTGCTAATGTTCTGTATGAACAAACATGAAAGCTGGAGTTGTGAAAGTGATCATCAAAAGAAATAAAAAATATGAAGGGAGGTTGGCAAAGCTTGTGAGACATTGCAAGCCTGACGATTTGCTTTGTATGAATAGCATGACAGCAGATGACTGGCTAATGAGAATATCAGTTGACCGATGGCGTGGTGGAAGTGCAAGGTATACAGGCAATCAAGAAATAACTATGGAATGGAGGAAGGCTTTTTTCAAGCATACAGAAAAATAAAATCACTGATATAGTGGAGAAGAGAAGAAATTTATAGATTTCAGACATGGCAGGCAGTCTTGTTGAAGAGTGTCAGTCATTAATCATTAATATGAGATTCTTTGTGGGAGATGCATTCATCTTTTAGAAACATATCCCTGTAGCTGGTTGATGAGATGATGATCATCAAAAAGGGAAGGGGGAGAGAGAAAACTAACTCTTGAAATAAGAGCATTGCAGATTAGTGCAATCGGATACTTGTTAAAAAACATGAAAAGTTTATTTTTCTTGAAGCCTTGTGCAGCTATCCCTTAGCTTGAAATGTCTCTTTTTGTTCATTTTGAGGGGCGAGATAATATTCCTCAGAAAAAATATCATAGTTCTGCTTATAAGTAGTAATATGAGATAGAGGGTACATAGAAGACCCTGATTGGAGGGTGAAGATGATTTGTATAATTAGGGGATGGGGCAGAGGTTCTGCGAAGAGTCTTAATGTGGAATGCATAATCCATTATTTTGTATCTGTGTAAAACTTATTCTGATTCAGTGGTGAGCTGGAAGTACCAATATGATTGTCATTTTGAGTTAATATATTTTGTTTTCAAATTTGTCAGGGCTTTCCAAATTCTCCTGATTAATTCATTTGAGACTTTAGCTCAAATTCCTACAGTTTGCTACACGCAAACTATGCATATATGTATGTTACAGCTCTGGCTTATAACCAAGGTGAAGTATCCCACAGTTGTTCCTCAGGGCTGCTGTTTGCTGGTATGAGTCTGACCAGAGCCTGAACTAAGAAGAGACTCCAAGTCCATGCTTTCAGGGATCTCTTTTTACATCTGGAAAGCATTTAGGCAACTTTGTTTTGACTTTTGAAGGTGAGTTTGGAAGGATGGAGAGAATTGCATCAAAATAATAAAAGCTATGTAGAGGGGAAGGCTGAAAGTAGGTATTAAAAATGGTCCCAAGGACTGCTCAGAAGAGAGCAGGGAAATGGTTGAGACTGGCCACTTGTCTTGGCCGAGAACGTGATGGAGGTGGAAAGCTTGGGAGATGAGGGGAATGAGGAGCCAAGAGCGCTGAGGCAGCAGGCGATGGCTGGTGGCTGTGCAGGCCAAGCAGGAGGCTGGCGGGGTACTGGGGTAGCTGTGCAAGGCACCTGGGCTGGGAGGCGGAGGGGGCACATGGTGGTGTGGGCCTGGCTGCGGTGGCAGCTGCCTGTGGTAGGAGCAGTTACCAGCACAGACCTGTCTCGTGGGCTCCACAAGGGTTGTGGGGGCTTCTAGGTCCCTAGCCTGGGGAAGAAGCGAGCCAGGCACCCTGGGCTACCAGGATGCTGTCTGGTTGCCTGCAGCACCTTGGAAGTAAGTATCCCTGCCAGCCTTCATCCCCAGGGGAGTGGGCAGCCAGCAAGGGAACGGGGATGCTGCCACCTTCCATGGCTTTGAATTGTTTGACTTCATCTACACCATCTTCTCTTGGAGGCATGTGGTCTTTTTCTTAAGCTCATGGGCTCGATGAGGTTGATGTACCACTAGCCTACAGCTGTTCAGTGTTCAGATGCAAGATGTCTGTATAGCAGCCTTAGAATTCCCCATCCTATATTATGTACTTAGCAGTATAATGGCTTGTGGTGAAATTAGCTCCTTTTTAATTGGTTCTTTCAAAAGGCTAAAAGGAAGCATAACTCTGAACCTCCCTGATGGCAATATTACTGGAGTGACACCGAAGAACACTTGGGGATGCCAGATTTAGGATTGCCTGAATAGTTCTATATGGCCTTATTATATGCGTTTCATTGAACGCTCTTACCTGCATGCTGAGCACTTGCCTCTTTGACTTCAGTGCATAAGTGTACGTGTCGACTTCTGTGGCATTATCTATAAAATGGTAATTTTGGGGAGTTTTGAATGTGTTCAGTCAGGAAAAAAAAACAACTGTAGGTAGAGGCTTCGAAGGGAATGTTGTCTTGTGTAGTCCCAAGCTGTAAAACAGACCCCTTGGCTCGCTTGTGTTGCAAAGACAGTAAGTCATGCGTGTCTTTTTGAAGTAATGAGATACTGTTATGCTGAGTGGTGTTGAAAGGATGTGAGCAAGTTGACCATGCTGTCTTCAGACCAGGGTTTATCAAAGTTTTGTAACTAAAGCATACTTCATGCAAGTGAAGAGACCACAACTTGGAAATTGGTCACTGTCAATGGTTTATTCTGTCCACTGCATTGAAAAAGGTGGAAAGTGACAATATGATGAAGGAATTTGTAGCATATGCGAGAGAGGTTGTACTTGAAACCTTAATTTTGTCACATCCTACATATGGAGGGTTTTTTCTCCTCATCATATTTGTAGTGTTCTCTTTAATTACTTGGTGTATGATTTATTGTCATTAGTGGGCCTCAATTCACAGGTCCTTTTCAGAGCAACAAAACCTTTTGAAACACGATATATTGTTGTTTTCCTACATCTGCAAAAATCTCTACAAAAGGTTAAATGGTGTTATTCCATCCCCTCCAGATTAATAAAACAGAAGAAGTGAACGGTCATATTGCAGGATTTTATTTCAACAGTAAAGTAACTGATGGCAACAGCCAATTCTAACTTTAAAGCTGGATCTAATTTTGAAATTGGCTCAGTTTTGAGTCTAGTGTGTTGCACTTGATGACCTTCCAACCTTAACATTTCTGTGATTCAAATTTATACCTTCTTAAACGACATCAACTCCAGAGTAGACCTAGAACTTGAGTGGTTTGTCTAATATATTTCATTGTGCATCTTTTTCACCTTTTGAGTTGTTTCTTGAAGACGTTGTTAGTTTTACAGATACTGAAAGGAAATACCATATCTTTTGTATATATGATAGCACGAGTGAATAAATTTGTAAGAGATTTGTGTTGGGGTTTTTAAGGTAAGTCTGTTTTTCCTGTTTAAATATTTTAAAATAAATTAGCATGTACTCCATTTATTCCTGTAACATGTGGCATCTCTCATTGTATACTCGGTGTATGCACCTTTTGCTTAGTCTCTGCCCATCATTGCTAAGAAAAGTTTCCTCTAGTGAACTAAGAACACAAAAATCTAAGTCATACATATCTTTATAAACCTGTGCATTTTTGCACATGGTGCTTATATGTAATACACCCACATTACACAGGCAGCTAGCTGCCTGTGTACAGATATTCTCAATTCTGTTTGCCTGGGTACCATCACCAGCAGTAGCAATGACAGCAGTTTCTGGCATGGTGACAGTAGCCAGGCCACGTGCAGGCATGGCGTGGAGCTAGCATCTCTCAGTCTCTCGTTTAGAAGAACAGGAAAATAGAACCAGATCATATATTTGTTTTACCTAAACTTTCACATCCTTTGTTGAGAATGCACTTACCGTGTGCTATCCTGCGTGCAAAGCTTTCTGAAATAGTCTGTTCCTTGGCTATGTTGTTTGCCTCTACAAGTGCTAATTTTTGGAGTTTGCATGTTTGTAGATGTTGTAGACACACAGAAAACACTGTTGCTTGCAGAGCCTTCCTTGTTATTTGCATTGCATAATTTAAGGTCGGTAAATACACATTTCCAATAGGCATATAAGTATGTTAAAGGATAACGCACCCACTTGCAGTTTCATTGTACTGTCTTTGGGAGAGGGCGCACAATTTCATTGGGTTGGTTGAATGTCAGAATGGTACAGAAATATAACTTAAATACTTGTTTTGCTTGCTATGTTTGTATTGTACTGAGGACACAGAGTTTCAGCAATTTGAATGAGAAACTGATTGGCTGGGGGGAGGCTGTAGGCATCTGAGAATGGCCCATGTGGGAACAACCGCAGCAGCTCTGGTGACCGTCAGAATCATTTGTTGGATTGTAGGCTCATAAAAACTATAGAGGGAAAGCCCTTTCCTGCCAGCATGTGCCTTTGTGATCTTTGAGGCTTCTGGATATTCCCCAGAGGCATTATTCCATGGGATGGTCAGGCCTCTTGGGCCTGAATGTTTCCTCATGTTCCACGTACATTTCTCCTTTAAACTGCATCAGTTAGAACTTTAGCTAGAAGCTTTCTACGCTTACACAGTGATGAATGCTAAGATGAGCTAATAAAAGTATTTATGCCCACGTTATAGTAAAAAGGCAATAATGCTTAAAATGGCCTCAAACTGTAGCACACATTTAAATGATCTGATGCAATTGAAGAGCTGAACTAAAACAATTCTTTCTGTTTTTTACGTTTGAAGCAGTTTGAGATAGAATTCCAGCATGGAAAATAAACAAGATTGCTTATTAGCGGCCTACAAGTAATGTAAAGTCTGTCTATATTAGCACAACATCAAAGTTTGTCTGAAATTAACATTTCAGTAAAAGCAATTTTAGTTAAAACTTTTCTATTTCACACTTCAGTAATTTAATTTATACTCTAAACCTAACATACCGTGATTACTGTTGAGGACACTATTGGATTTCCAGGACACTGTTATAACTAAAATATTTACTTGTCTCGAAGAAAACCATTTGCATGGTCAAATCCTAAAACTTCCTCCCAAGTAGCTGGTGTTTTCAGACGCCAAGCCTAAATGCTTTAATGCTAGTCGGAAGTCTGGATGCCTGCTGCTTCTGAGGGTAAGTGTTAATCACAAGAATTTTTATTTTCCCATCTTTACCATATCGCATTCATTAAAATTATCTTTAAAGGCTGTCTTTAATGTTGTTTGTGATGCTATCACAGGGGTCTATACAGATGCTATATCACAGGGGTCTGCACCCTGAGCAGGGTGCTGGGGGTCCCCTGTAACGTCGTTTTCTGCACCTCAGCCAAGTAGTGGTATCTTTCACTTGTGAGTAACTTCAGCTGCTTTAACTGTATTGTACGCTTGCATCCTTATTTAAAACAAATGATGCTACACTGCTTTTACATGGCTGTGTAAGGCAGTTCTTTGACTCAATAAATAAACCAGACGTTATGAAGACGTATTTGCTATAATTTTTAAAGTGGTTAGGTTTACTCTCAGTGTATGCATGAGTGCAGTTTACTATTGTAGCAGTTATTTACCTTTACATATCACTGTTGAAAATGTTATTAGAATAGAGAACCTCCATGTTAAACTTCTGTTAAAAAATAATTTGATATAAACATACTGTTGAACAGCTAAAGTGAACTTGATTAAATCCTTTAATTGGCTTGCTGATTAAAGCTGACACTGCTCCAGCTATTTTGCATGCTTTATTGAGAACTCATAATAAGTCGAATCACTCGCGGCTTAAAAACTGAGACTTCTGAAACAAGGTGAAGATGTAAGGCTGTATGTATTGCAGTTTTTTGATCTGTTCCTTCGCTAAATGCTTCTGTCTGTTCCAGATATGGATTGAAATATGCCTGCCTGCATCCCTGGTAGAACAAAGTGATTGCGTCTTGTAGCTTAATTGAGCTGCCTCAGACATTAGCATCTGACATTTTGGCAGAGCTGATGTTTTCTAGTAGCAGCTGCCTAAATCTATCATTATTGCCAAGGCAGTGGATACTACAGACAGTATTCTTTACAACTACCTCACTTGTTCTTATAAATAATCCATTCAGAGTTAACTTGCTGTGGTGCAGAAATCATAGTCAAATAATCCAAAGTGAAATCGTGGAGTCGTAGATTCCCTTCAGGTATGAAGCTTAATTTGAGGCTGTGAAATGGAGGATCAAATCTGTACTGGGTTTCAAGTCAGCACAGAAGTTGTATTGATTTTAAAAATAGGCACCAGTGAAAATACAAAAAACAAAACCAAAAAAAAACCTGCTTGCAAATACCTAGCCCTTTTAGGCCTTCGTTCTGACCGTTTAACTTTTATTTTAGTGTAGGGATGCTTCTTCATCATGTAAATGCCAATGACTCAATATAGCATGTTGGCGTTTCTTCTAGGGCTACTTCATGAAGACACGGAACAGCACATTATTTATTTTGTTTCCCAAAGATATATTTATTTTGAAACTTGCATATTTGTTTTATGATCATTTGATCAGTGGCACAACTGGGGTTAGCACTCGGTAGTTCTGTAGTTTTGCTCCTTGGGTTTCTTTTCAAAAACAAGCATGATGTTTGCACTGTGTAGTGCCTGTTAGAGATAAAGAGATCCTTTGTTCTTGCCTTTTGTGCTTTCTTCACTTCGCCTAGTTATCTCTCCTTTTGATTCTGGCCTCAGGTTAATTTAGCTCCATCTTAGGTCGTAGTTTATATTGGAAGGAGGTGTGGGAATCCAGTGGGATTGCTGCTGAAATCACAGCCACCCACGTTCCCTCCTCCTCCCCCAGTTTGGATTGCGGAGCTGCTGAAATGAGTAAGACTGAAGGGGGTAGAGGGAAATTCCAGCACACGTTTGCCTTTTAGTCCTTCGCCCCCAGCCAACCCAAAATCTAACAGTCGTGCACGAACTGGAGTGTCCCCCCCCTTTGTGCATGTGTGTGTGTACGTGCACGTGAGGAAAAAATAGAGGATAAGGATTTATACATAAGGGAAGGGAAAGGGAATTGATTCTGTGTTATTCACACCATACCTGCAACTGTAGAGCAGCCAGGGTATAGAAATCAAGCTGGGAACAGTTAAGAGAGAGAAGAAAAGGAACTGGAGGAGTGTGAGGGGGTGGACTAATAGCAAGACAGAGACAAACAGCATTTGTGTTAGCTGATCATTGCCACTTGGAGACTATATCCTGATGAGATAAACCACTACGTTTATCTGATTTGGGAGCTGCTGTGCAGATGCGTGCCCCTATTGCTTAGAATCCTGTTGCATTTTCGGAGCTAACACAAGCTGTCTCCTGTTTTCATCTGTGCTTGATGGTTGTGCAGCTAGCCTTTCACCAAAGCCTGGAAAGTGCAAAGGAGATCACTGGCAGGCTCTTTCTTAAGAGATACTATAAATATTACCTGCCTTCACTTAGGAAGAGCATGACTCCGAGAGCATTAGTATTGGAAGTGATGCTTGTAGAAGGATGTTATTCTGGGCTGGGTTCTTTTTCTGCTTCTCCCTGCCTTTAGACGCTTTTTCATTAGCATTTAAATCATTAAAAAAAAAAATGCTATCAGAGCTGAGATGGATACTTTCTCTATTTGGTTTTCTGCAATTTATCAAGATAAAACATTTATAGAATAATTTCCAAGTGTATATAATATTCTCTGTGAAGATTTTGCCTTTTAAATGGAAAATCTGCTATAGTTCAAAACATTTTAATTAGTTTAAAAGAATCTAGTAGTTCTAAATTGCCTTTAAACTCTGTAAAATCCGTGCTCTTTACATAAATGCACCAATTGTGAAGATTCATTGTGCTGAACAGGAGCATGTTTTCAATCTGCAGTTGATTTCAGAGAATCTTGGCAAGTGTCACTGGTAGGATTGTGGCAGTAGTGTATGTGATTTGTGCTGGTGGTGTGTCCAGCCATATAGTCTTCCGCTGTCTCTAAGGGTCATTATCTGCCTTTTTAGGGTACCAAACTATTAAAGGGTGAATGAGTTTCAAATCATTCCTTGTTGCTTTTTTTTTTTTTGCATCCAAATCTAGTTGAAATTTATGCATTGATACCATTCAGGATGCTAATTACTTTGTGAAAATATTCTTGATAAGTGAGGAGCATCTTGTTCCTGGTCCTGAAGCAGGAAGTCCTATGCTATTTGGTTACTGCCTTTCTTTATTGTGTAAGTAATACCTGGAGCTTAGCAGTTGTGTTGAACCTCGTGCATCACTTGCTCTGAGTGTTGTGGCTTTCTGTGAGGTTTTTTGAATCCAGCTTGCACAGTCACCTTTAAAAGAGGCAACCTAAGGCAACAACAGCAGTGGAGTAAGCTCCGCTTAAGAGCCTGTGACTAAATATCAAAAATATTCTTCTGGTGCTTAGCTCAAGGGAAGGCACTACAGAGAGTCCTTCTGGCTTGTTAGGTACATCAGTATCATTGCTTTCAGAGGTTATGTCTGAAAATTGCTATGTTGATTACTGGGTAGAGACTTTTCCCCTCTGCTCCTTCTCCAAATCTACCTCCATATGAAATTCTACTTTTACAGGTGGAAAACACCACGAAAAGATTGTTCCAATCAAAAGGCACAGAACTCTGAAACCCAAATGAATTGCTCATGAGAATTCACTGCAGGGGTTTATTCAGCCAGATCAAAAATTATTGTCTGAATAATGAAGGAGATAGAATTGAGTGAACTGTCAGATTTATTCTTTATTAACCCGTATTAATAAAGAAAACTTTCAAGTATCATTTTAAATGTTGAAACTTAAAAACCAAGCCAAGCACATTTCAGCTCATCTTTCATGCGTGTTCTCCTGTGTTCCGTGCCCTCTGTACAGCAGTCTGAGAACTGCGGGGTGGCAGCATGGGTGGGAGGCACTGCCGGTGGTCACAGAAATCAATCCTGTGACTTCATCCTTTGGCAAAGTGGCAATGCAAAAACACTTCTATTTTCTTTCTGCTTGGCTTACTTTCTGTCACAGGCAATAGTCGGGGTTGTCTAAAACAATAAATTATGAAAGTTAATGTTGCTTCTTTGTTCCACTTCATTTCATTTTTATTTTTTTTATCGGTCTTAGGAGAGAAAAGGCTAGCCTCAATGCAGATAACACAATTAAAAATAAAGAAAAAAAGACTGGAGAGCTGTTAGTGAGGTTAGCCTACATACTTAAAACTTGAGTATATTTTTTCCCTAAAGAAATTCAACAACTGTGGTTGAAAGGGTAAAATACTTTTGAGAGTCTTCCCTTCTTTAGATTTTGAACAAATGAGAAAATGTATATTGCTATTAATTATTAGAGCCTAAGACAGGTGATAGCCATTTAACCAAAATTTTACCTGCAATGAGATTAGCATGATAAGCCAGTGTTGAAATGAGAGTAGGCTGCTCTTTAATTATAGCTAATACAATCATTGTTAAGAATTTGAAGGTGGTTTGTATGTGATGCTTGTTATTTTAATGATGGATTGCAGCAGATTAAAAATAGGTTTGTAGTCTGCTGGTACTCTTAGAATCACTTCTTGTTTGTTTTTGTTTTCATTAAGGTAACTACTACTGGAAATAGAGTTTCTAATTACAGAATAAAAACCCAACAAAAACAACAGCTTAATTTCTAAATGCATATAGCAGTTACTTAGGGCCAAAAATGCCTCTTAATATAAAGGATCAGAATCAAACAAGTTAAATCCTTTGTAAGTCAGTAGTCCCTCCATGGCAATCCAGTGGCAATGCACCTATTTTTTTTTTTGTAAAATTAAAGAGGAAGCACTAAGGACGTGTGGGGAGAAGTCACCAACGAAGCATGGTGTAGACTATTTGTATTGCTCCCTGAATTCTTGTTAAGGGAACAGATCTACCCTCAGTAAACTGATGACTTTAGCAATACAAAATGTCTTGTGACCACTGCCTCTAGCCTAGGCATGTGTAAGTGCCTCTGCTTTTTCTAGTTTAGAGGCTTGAGGCTGCAAAATACGGAGACTATGTCAAATGCAAGATCTTCTGAAGATACTAGCTGTTTCAAGTGTAACTGATCGCAGATGTCATCTGGTGGTATGCGTTTGGTACATCGGGCTGCCTCCATCAAGGCCATATATTCCTCCATACGCATGAGAGCAGGAATAGCCACAGCCATTATGGTAAGTCCGGAACACAAAGGTCTCTGGCTGCTGGTGCAGTCATAGGCCGGAAAACTCCGACAAGCGTGCGTGAGAATATGAGTATAAACACTTAATGCAAGTCAGCCTTTTATTTTTGAAGTGCAATTTCCTTTTTCAAATTGCGCATTTCAGAGAAGTTTTGGTTATCTTAATGGCACAGGCAGGGACAAACTGGGTTTGTGTTGGATAGAGGTGGCAATGACATGACGAAAATCTGCCACCTTTGCTTGGCGCACATTTTTATTGCAGAAGGAAATTTGTTTCAATCGCCTAAGTGGAAATTTTAAGTTTTGACTTTAGTTGATCAAACCTTGTTGCCTCTGAGTGTGTTGTAGTACCTCAAGGGCTGTATTTTTAAAAATCAGTAAGAATATCAGGAATATATCATCTTTCCTGATTTTTATATAAAGCGTTTTTTCTTTGAGAAGTGGTCTTAAAGTCTAATATTAATTGAATGAGTAAAGGTTAAAACGTTGCAGCAGTAGCAGTTCTTCACTGTGCTTTTGAAGCTAAATTACTCACTTAAGCTAGTTTAAACAAAATCAAAGCATTAGTCTGCCAAAAGACATCTATCTTCTGTCACATTTGCAGGTTCTTTTGTTCTCATTTCATCACATGCTTTCCCCAGGCATCATTGACTTATTCTCCAAACTAAGTCTTTATTTTCAGCATGGGATTTTGTTCAGTAATGAAAATGATAATGTTTTTGTTATGTTCTTGCTACACAAGCCCTTTCCTTAAAATCACAGAATAATTTAGGTTGGAAGGTGCTTTGGAAGGCATCTGGTCCAGTCCCTTGCTCGAAGCAGGGCCAGCTTCAAAGTTAGGTCAGGGCTAAGCTCTGCTGCTTTGTTTCTCAGCTCCCATCTTCCGACTTGCATGCATTCCTTCTTCTGACACCATGTTTCTGAACAGACATCCTACTGTTCCAGCTGTGTAACGAGGGAAGGAATCATATTCTTTAAGCATCAAGCCTATCCCGTGTTATCAATTATCCACATTGTCTGTTTTGCTCCACGAACCGCAGTGACTCATTCTGAGCTCAGACCGTTTCACACTAAGCCTATGAAACATTTCTTTGACTCTTTGGACAAGGAGGACTAATATTCAGTACCCTCTCTCTTCTCCCCCCCATCCCCCTACCCCTTGTTTTTTTCTTTTCCCTATCCATGAAAAAGTCTGGCCATGGACAAGTAATTTTTTTCAGCGCGCTGGCTCGTCTTTCTCTTCTGAAGACCAAGTTCTTTCACATGTGTTTGCTGGGGCAGGCAGTGCTGACACTTAAACCGTTGTTAATAGCTACCGCTTTGCAGTGCCTGACTGATGATTATTCACCATTAAGCGTACAGAAGGGTTTAGGGGAGAGCATGTTATTCAGAAAGACAGTCGTGAGTTTCTGTAGCTGTCTTGTCTGTACCTTCCTTGAGTAGCTGCCTCCTCTGTCTGCTTTTGGAGTTGTAAAGCATTGCTTGTAGCAGACTTTGAAGATATTTTAATAACAAAGAGAATGCACCTCTCCGGTTTTCCACAGAAATTCACTATTTCTCTTTTAATAACAAAGAGAATCCACCTGATGGGTCGTTGTTCTAACTGAAACCTTGGCCTCGCTAACAGATAATATTTAAAATTTGAGTTTCGTGTCCTGAGGTGTACTTGGATATGGAATCTGACTTGCAAAAAATCTGACTCATCCCTTTTTTTTTTTTTTATGTTTTAAGGTCATGGCCTAAATCTTTTGAACCTTTGGAAGTGAAGTGTTAGGTTCAGCTCCTGTTAGCAGGTTGGGTTATAGGGGTATAAAAACAAGTTGTCTCCTCAAAGTGTTTGTCTACAGGAACAGTATGGGGAGAAGTATTTAAGAAGGGCATGTTTCTAGTTGCAAGAAATGAATTCACGTTGAGAAGTTTGTGGAAAATATAGATGTTAATGTTAGAATTTTTGGTTCCGTGTCCATCCTGTTCCATTTCTTCCTGGTGAACTGGAAGCCTTCTTCCAGTAAATAAGTATTTATATTTACAGGGCATACTATATGTGATCTCAAAGCACGATTATTGTAACTGATGAATGTGCTGTGTGGGTGCTGTATCAGTTGTGAGGCTCTGGTGTATTTGCATGCATACAGGGAATCATGTAATTAACCACATTAAACTGAATAATACACAGCCTCCCCATTGTTCCTCTTTATGGGTGTAATTAGATGCTGAGAGAACTATAGCAGGAAATAGGAACAGTTTCCTCCTGCCACCCCTCAAACAAGTTTTCAGTTCCAATTAAAATAAATTACATTTTCAACCAGAAGAGATTACTCACATGATATCTATGTCATTTAGAAACAGGCACAGAAAGCCTGGTGCAAAGGTAAATATTAGAAAAAAGAAAGCGGAGGAGAACAATTTAAAAATTATAACCAAGAGGAATTCCAAAGCTGACTCTCTGAATTGCTCAGTACTCTCCAATATGAAATTTCTACTAGAGGCTGAATAATGGGGTGGGAAGCCTCGTCATGAAACTTTGGGTACCAGAGATTCCTTTTGGTAAACTGGGTGTTGTGCTTTGATGCTTTGATTGAAGAGTAAAGTTTTATAGGTTAGTATATTTAAAAAACAAAAACAAACAAAAAAAAGACAACAACAAAAACTTTATTTTGTGAAACTAAGTAAGGAAGAAATAATATATGACACTTTGTGCCCCAAACCCTCCGATTTTGGTCCATCAGATACACCAAGAGTGCATTGTTTCCTGCGCCGCTGCAGCAAGACGACGTGTAAAACAAACAGAAGAAAACCCTTCACTATGATGCAGTTAGATGAAAGAATGTCTTATTATTACCATTTTTTTTGCCGAGGCATCACATTTCATGTCACAAATAAAGCAGATGTTTGGTTTAAAAGCATAAATAAGAAATGAGAGGGAAAAACACAGTGAAAATCATATGAAAGAGGAAAAGCCTAGTCTTCGGGCTAATAAGCTATGCAAGGGAAAACAGCTGTCTACTTAAGCGTTTTCCAGTGCAGGTAATTTTATTCCTTTTCATGAGGATAAAAGGATGGGTAAGATGGTGCGAGAAGGAAGTTTTGGGAGATTCATAATTCTCTAGTATCATCATGTATTTTCAGTGACTTTTAAATTTTTTGATGGAAGTCATGGCAAATGATGGTAGTCCCTTTTAGTTTAAAAGTGCAGGAAAACTAGCACTAAACTGCAGGAAAACAACTGCTGTCTCCTGTCCTTTCCTTAAGTGTTGTGGCTGTATAAGATGGTTTAATTATGTATAATTAGTATATTAATCTCATTGGCTTGTGTATGTGGAAGATGGCTCCCTAGGCTGTGTCTTCATGGTACCAGCTACCTACAGTACTTCCACATGCTGATCATAATGTGAACAGAATGTGGTTTGGGGGAGATTCTTGGGCCAAACAGAAGGGAGCAGATATATATGTGTTTTTATTATCACGCTGCTGTATATTTTTCAGCACTTTCTTAGCCTGCAGATGCAGTCAACCTGTGTTTGTGTGTCTGTTGGAGGATGCTATCTGTTATCTGTCCTTTCTTCTTAAGTATGTTTTTGAAGCTATGCGTGTAATGCATCTTACAGTCCAAATTCAGCAGCATCGGAGGATTCTTGCAGGTGAGAGAGCTCCACTGTCAAAAAAAAAAAAACAAAAACAAACAAACAAACAAAAAAAAAAAAAAAACATGATCTGAAGCCTGACTAGTAGAGTACAGTCTTTCAGAGGTTATAGCTGAGTATCTTGATAAAAAAGGAAAAAATAGAAGTGTTACCTGGTTAATTGTTGTATGGAAAAAGCAGGGAGCTGGAGAACCTGGCCAGTCAAGCCATGCTTGTTACATTTGGGTTAGGAGCAACCTCACCTTGTTTCTGTGAATGTTCAGCATGGCTTATCTTGTGAAATTTATTATAAAGATAGTTTAGATCTGGACTGAAAATCTGAGCTGCATTTGCAAGATTGGGTAGCAGTTCATGTTTCTGCAGTTGTGCGGTAAACTCTGAAGTACAAGCATTGCTATGACAGTTCAATTGGAAAACTAGCAGCACAGTATGGAAGATAGCTCATTCTCCTCCCACTTCTTCCCCATCTTTTCATCTACAAAAATAGTCTAATTCCTGGCAATCTTCGTATTTTCTCTGCAATTTTCCAGTGTCCTTGATGATATTGGAAAAAGTACAAGGCTTAATTGCTTCCTTTTTTTGAGATATATGAAGAGATTGCTCTTCATATTTTTTTTTCAATGAATACTGTTACTTTTTTAGATTTAAAGTTAAAATGCTGAGACAGTTTTGTGAAATTGGCTGTAATAGTAAGTTCCGCTCATTACATAAGGAATTTAGAGCATGTTCTGGTGCAATCCCCACTGCTAGTTTGCCAGCTGCATAACTACTCTCCTTTTTGGTCTGATGCAATCCTGGAGCTATTCTAACAACATTCAACCTGTTGTTGGTTGAAGGGTGAAACAAGTCCTTCAGAAGCTGCTTCCTCAGATTAACAGGACTGAGCATCCTGAGGCCTTCATTTTCCCTCATCTGCTGAGGAACTGCTGAGCCCGTGTAAGTGACATTTCCTCCAGTGTGGTGGTGACCCCTGGAGCTGAGGTTGCTGCCACCTTGGCTTTCTGGCTCATTTGTGTGGCAGCAGCCTGACCTACCTGCTGGCTGTCGGGGCTCCCCAGGCTCTGGAGCACCTCTGAACCCGTCTGCAGCTATTTCAGTGCGCTAAGCCCGCTGAGACCTAACCTGGCAAAAATTACATAGTTAAATATAGCGACTGACTTTTTGTCCTTGAGCTGTGCTGAAATGGTTCATTCTGCTCAAGGGTGGTTGGGATCAGGAGCCGGAGCAAGGGGGACTACGGTGGCCAAGGGCATGATGAGCTGAGACTGCCACAAAACCTCAGGCTGAAATTACTTTTACTTATTAGGGAAGCTAAAGCTACTGTGTTTCTTTGAAATAAGGTGTTTTCCTGAATGCTCAGGAAAGAATAAATACCAGTACCTCAAATGTGCAAGAAAGTCAAATATATAATCGAGGCTTGTTTAATATGCATAGCCAAAGTGTGTAATGCTTTTCTCATTTTCTTATGGTATGATATTTAAATTATAGGAGAGATTCAGTACTTCTTGAAAAGTAATTTGCTATGGTCCTGTGTTGCTGAAGTATTGCTATTATATGGAAAATCTGCTGATATTTTTCTGACTGTTGTAGAATTATCTTAGACTCAATATTTGAGTCATCCTGTTTCAAATGAGCTGTGATGCTTTTGTCATCAAGGAATTCAGTACAGCATGACGCTTCTTCACAATGATTTCTATCTGGTAAATATGTTGAAATTATACTCGTGAAATTTGCTCAAAAGATGAAAAGGTTGCATTTGGTTTCGCTGAAATAATTCTCTGTGGAACCAATGTAATGGAGGTCAACTCTTCACTTGTAGGCTTAAAGAAAATCTGAAATCAGTATGGGTATATGAACACACGAGACAGAATTTATTTTGGCCTGGGTTTCATGCAATTGTGTGTGTAAGCACACACACTTTACACTTTATCCTAGTGAGGCATCAGAATATATATTTTATCTTTTTTTAAAGATATGTGACGTATTGAAAGTAAATAAGCCTGCATTCGTCTTCAAAAGTAGCAGAGTCACTTGTGCAAGTGCTTGAAATTATGGCTTGGCTTGCAATTGTTTGTAACTTGTATTCTAAATACCAGATAATTATATACTAGATGTATCTTTTGCTGCAGTCTTCCTGGGGTTTTGAATTCTATCCTTGCAAGTTTCATTTTGTTGTACTACAAGGAATATCAATGAGAAAGTAATTTCCGATAGCTTAGCATCCATTCGCTACTTTTTCTTGTTTTCAGTCATGAAGTCTGTTTATAGAGATTTTTTGTCTCTGGTGATAAATGATCTACTTCCTCTTGGCTGTGTTGTCTCTACGATGTCCTTAAAGAAGCCAGCTAACCTTGTGTAAGGTTAGGAATGCCAACACGTAGTTAACTCTGCAATTAGTTCCGGCAGGAAGCTTTTAGCTAGATTCTTCATGTAGGCTGTGGTGACCTGAAGTGGAGATTTTTTGATGTTATCTCCTCCCCTGTGTTTTCCATTTTTGCTGAGTATAAGTAGGTTGATCTCATGCTTGTGTCCTTTTAGGGGCAGGCACCTGGCATTTCATCTTTTCTATTGCATGCTTGGGTGGAGGCTGCTTGAATACTGGGGCCAAGAACTACTCAAGTCTAATTTAATTTTTTGTCCCATTTTGTTTCATCAGAACCTTTTGCTGAAAGCATGGAAAAAAAAAAAAAACAAAAAAATCTCATGTTGGGGAGAACTTTGCACACTCTCATGTGTTCTCTTAAATTAAAAAGCAGCCCCTTTCAAACAAGAAAATCTAAATCACCCAGAAATGTCTGCTTCTTACTGCATGTTTTTCTGTAACAACTTGTCTTGCTAATTCTTCTTGTTGAAATTACAATGCGTTTGTTTGTCAAAAGCCCGGTGCAAGTTCTCTTCTGGTCATCTTTCCTCAGTTCTCCTGTGAGAGTTTTCAAAGCTCTCTCTGACCTTCTGCTCGCTTCTGTTTTCTCAGCGCATCTGGTCTTGGCTCTTCTCATTGTTTCTTTTCGCTATCTGAAGCCCGCTTCCTCTCAGTCACATCCTTCCGCAGAGACACGTGACATCGGTGCAAGTGTTCACTTTATTTTGGCTGTCGTTTACATGCTGTGGCCGAAGGCTGGTATGTGGATTATGTACAACTTCGTTTGAAATTCTTTATCGTAGTGAAACCAAGCCGCACCTTTCTAGGACTAGTATGTCAGTTCTTCATCGGCTGTTGCGGTTCACGTATGAAGTTCAACAGCCTTCTTCCTTCTTTTGATAGGCAATTGCTTGCTTTTTGGTTTGGAGTGTGTGTTTGGTGGTGGTTTTTGTTGTTGTTGAATTTGGTGTGTGTGCCAAGTCCCATTATAAACAGAGCTGAAAGGACTTGCATCTTAAAAACAAAGAAAACCCCTTCTAGTTCTGTCTTTAATCCTGATCACTTCAGCAGTCTCATTTACGCTCAATCTCGTAGAGATGCCTTGGCACATTGTATTTTCTGCGCACAAATACTCAACAAGTTTGTCTGGTACAGTTTGAAAACAAGCTGTATAACTTGCCTCCTGTGTGAGGAAATGTGGAGATGGATTAGTTAATATCGAGTATGTTTGTTAACAGATTTTAGGAAATTCTGGAGAAAGATGCAATGTTGCATTTAAAAAAAAAAAAGCAAAATCTTAATGTAAATAAGCGTCTCTGCTTCTATCTTCTTCAAGGAAAATGGGTTATGCTTTAGATGTCTCTAAGCAGGAGGTGAGGAGGGGGAATTGTGCTTAAAAATAAAAAAATAAATTAAAAAAATTTATTTGTGAAGGAGTTTGAGTTTATTATAGTTATCTCAGACTTTTCTTACAAGATGAGCAGCTATGACAACTATGGTATTTAAACAGGTTTTAGGTCATTTTTTTCTTCATATCCCATAGTATGAAATACATTTTGTCTGCATTTGGTAATGGTAGTAGTAATAATTCAGCTAGCACTGAAATACTGCTATGGAGCCATTTGGGATGTTATATCCATGTTATATTGCAGTAGTAGATGTGACATTCCTAAAGTACCTAGTACGATATCTCATTTAAAGGGATATTAAATGGCCTTTGTACTTCCGGAATCAGACATTATCAGGCCTCTTTTTCTCTGGAATCGGGCATGAGTGTTCTCTGCTCCCAGCTTAAAAAGAATAAACTTCTAATTCATTTACTGAGAGCTGCTTTTGAAATAAGAATTGCAGCGAGCACTGTTTGCGGCAGTTCTCAAAGGACATGTAAAGCTTGGCTCTCTCTCTCTAATGGATGACTGCTGTTAATCCTGAGTGATGATTCTTGCTGTAGTTAATATTTCATAACCAGGCAGCGTGTTTGCTGAAGGGAGTTTTAATATAGCGGGCCCTGGTTTTGGGAATAGCTTAAGGGCTCTGTACCCGTGTGTGTTCTGACAGAGCAGAGCACACGTTTTCTCTTCTGTGTCACCGCTCGTGTTTGCAGAGCTTTCAGCTGTGCTTTTATTTACTTACTAAGATTTTATTCCAAGTAGTTCATCTTGCAGGCACCTTTTAGGTGCCTCCTAATTTTGTCATAGTGGAGCTGCAGGCAAGGTTGAAGCAGGTAACCTGAAGGTTAATTGCTGTCCCAAGGTACTGCACGGCCTTCCACTTGTGGTGCTTCTAGCAGCAGGAGAAAACTGTACTGAGTTCTGTTTCTTCTTTTTCCATGAGATAACTAACACAGTATATAGCAATAAATGTCACAGAACTACGAATTAATACTCCTTTGAATCCTGTGTTAGTAGCAATTTTTTTCTGGAATCTAATGTTCCTTTTCCATTCCTTATTTTATTTGTTAGCTCATTATATACTGCTTGGGCAGACTGATTGCTCTTGGCAGCTCTTTGCTGTTCTTAGCACAGGCAGCTCACAGGCAGCCACTTTGTTGGGTTTGGGTTTTCTTGGGTAGTAACAATATTGACTATGGAAGCGACCACTCACATTATTGGTGCCTGACATGATTCAGGGCTAGCTGTAGTTCTACTGAGTGTCCTGCTTGCGATGACATTTCGCTCACTGGATCTTCTCCAGAAGAAGAAAAAAACAGTTATTTCTGACAGGCTGAGTTAACTCTGCGGTAGCAGGATGGAGCTGTAAGCCCCGAACCCCAGAGGTTGCAGGGGCTGCAGTGTCCAACCGCTGCTGGGACAGTGCTAAGGCACCTTCATGCAGCGGCCTCTGGAGAGGGGCAAAAGAGTGGGCACGGGAGGGCCCTACTGCAGGGCGGTCACTGGGAAACTTAGTGTATTGATCAGTAAACTAACTGGGAATTCTTGAAGGAAAGCCTCTTCTAAAGATAAAAACGTTATTTTATTTATTCCGTCGACCTGGGAAGAACACAAGTCCATGTGCTTATTCCTTGGTGTAAACATTCCTTTTCATTCATTCCACATTTCTTTTGTGGTTGCTATTACCCTTAACATTTGAATGAAGCATAGTCAGTGATTGCATGTAATATTTTTACAAGGTTCAGTATAGTTGTCTCAGAACAGATGAACCCTAAATGGTATTTAAGCACTGTTCTTAATCATGCCTGTTATGCTACATACGCATCTCTCTATATGTATTGATTTTTTTAATTAGATCTGTTCATTTGGACTGCTGCCTCATCCCAACAGAGATGAGGAGGTGCTAAAGAATGATCTGGTTTAGATGCTCCAATGGAAAATGAATTTGAAAGAGACAGCAGAATGTGTGTACTGCATAGAGTGGCCAGGTGTATTGCTCTAAGCTTTGTGCCAAAGACTTAGGCGCGTGCTATTAAAACAAACAAAACACCAAGAAAACCAACCACCAGCACCAGAAAAAAAAAAAAAAACAAAACTTGCAAGTTGCAGGGTATGGCCTTTTGTATTCTCTTAGAGTATGTTTTGTTCTTTGGAAAGGCGCATTAACTTGATGTTCATCAAAAAGCTTTTGTCAGTAGGTGACTCACATGGAGTACCCCATAAATGTGTGATGGAAAGAGGACACTGAGAAGGCGTGCATTTTGCTTAGTTGTTGTTCAGAGGAGCACAGTATCAAATGGGCAATGCACGTAATAATGGTAACATTCTGGAAAATAGAATATTCTAGGAGTGAAAAAGGCAAAATTGAATGGATTTTGAGCTCTCAGGGAACAGCACTCAAGAAAATGCTGGGATTTGTAGACTGAGTTAATTTTCTTGTGCCTTTTTTCCCTGAGGACTTGTGTATAATGATGTATACAGCAGGTTGTCTGTAGCCAAAGGCTTTTAGAAAGTACTCTGCCTAGGTCTTTGTTTCATCCTACTGAAATGGAAAAGGATTTCCAAGGGACAGAATCAGGCAGATGTTGAAAGGTTTTGAAAAGCTCCCTGTTCCTACATGCTGACTGGATTAACGAGGCGCTTCTCAGCTCAGAGCATAATTGTATATGCTGTTTATCTTTTTCAACTTAAAGAAAAAAATCCTTTTGTTATTACTAGTCTTTGATATACCTATTCCATTTACCTGTCCAAGCTTCATTTTTGACTATTCCTTCCAAATTTTAAATGAATATAGAACCTTCACGTACATTTTCTAGATCTCTGCCCTGATGAAAAGACAGGAGGGCTGATCTGAAAGAATCCATCAAATTCTGCAGAAGGTTATTGCACTGCTCAAAAATACCCTAAATTGAAACAAAGCAATAAAACCAAGAACTCATTAAATACATGCTATAGTAACTAGAAAGTTACTATATATATTTAAAAATTATGTATATGTAATGTATTTTAATATACTATTGTATATGTAATGTATTTTTAAAAATACAGAGAGTATGTTACAGATGTACATCCTAGGTAAGGGGAAGTATGGTGCAGAAGTACTTTTTCCTTTTCTTTTCCTTTTTTTTCTTTAATGAAGTTGCTTCCACCCAGGTGGTCAGCATCTTAAACCTGTGGAGCAGATGGTTCTCGCCAGGAGAGTGAAATGCAGAAATGCAGAGTGCAATCTAATGGTGCCAGACCATGCAGGACAATCTGTTGCCTAAGCTTGCCTTAAAAGCAGAACAGGAACAACCCAGAATTCACAGATGAAAAACAGTCACAGTCTAAAGTGGGACAGAATAAAATTTAATGGAGTATTTCCTGGGGAACACAAAGAAATGCTTGAATAGCAGTAGTAGAGAATGGATTTTAAATGTATAATCGTATTTGAATTTATTTCCCTGCTTTTACCTACTTTACCTACTGAGTGGCCAAACTGTACAGTGAGGAAAGATTACTTTTAAGAGCTGTCACCCCCTTTCCTGTGATGAGCCCATAAACACGTGCTTTGCTGACCATCTCGCACATAAATAGATGTAGAAGGAATCCTTCCATTCTTGGCCATATAGTAAGCACTGCAAAAATCTTGTGTTTTACACTTTCTCCCCTTCTCTGAAAGCAAAGTCAAGTCCTTTTTGCAGTCATGCATTTGTTTATTTGAGGGACTACATTCCTCTCCTTTCTGTTATGCTCTTCAAATTGCAGAATTTCCTGCAGATAATGTAACTATACCTTGTGTCAAAATGGTGGCGATTCCCATCTCACCATGGAAGCATCTTTTTTTTATTTTACTTGGCTTTCAATCACATTTTATGTCTCTTTAGCAGGTGCGCAAGCAGAGTTTGAAAGGCCTCTGCATTAGAAATGTGGGCTTGCTCATACTAGCTTTTCTCATCTTCTCATCTTCTTCAGTGCATCTGCATCATGTTTGCCTTTGGGAGGCTCGTGATGTCCTGTCTGAGAGATGGGGTGGGTTTGCATCTCAGAGAGCAGGCTCTCAAGGCAGGCCAGTGGTAATTTAATGTCTTTGTAGCAAGTAGGTAGGTTTGATGAAAATCAGGCAGCAGATGGAAACTCAACTAGGAATGGAAGTGAGAAGGAGTGCATCTTGCAGCATTGCTAGCTGGAGTGGTTTCTTGAAGTGGTGCATTGTGTTGTTTCTTTAACTGATTAATGTCTGTTGTTCTGTCTTAAAACTTAAGATAAGTATGAGGCGTTTTTCCTTTCAATTTAATTCTGTTTGCAGCAACCAAGAATTCTGGGGTGTAACAGTGCTTTGATCTATGCAGTAGTCCTTCCTAAGCAGCTGATGGTTGAAAGAATATAATTAATTTACAAGCACATGCTGCGTCCTACTTGGGGCATATTTTGCTTTTGTACTTCCTTTTGCTGACATACGTGTAAGCGTGAGACTGTCAAAAAGAAGTACAAGGTTTTGTTGTCTTGTTTAGAATAAAAGACTTGTCCCTCGCCCTTGGGCTGAAAGATCCAGGAGAGAGCAGGTACTGATATGTGCCTGTCCAGGGAGAGCTCACGGACCTCTCTGCTGTACGTCAGCGTTCCCTTGGACTCTGGGCCAAGCTCTGCCGATGGTGTCCTGTTCACCTGCCCGTAATGGCTCTGTTTGGCGTAAGGCAAGTGGCTGTGGGGCTAAATACGATACCGAAACACAGGCATCTAACACGGGGGCTTCTTGTACGTGCCCTTAGCCTGCTGCTTTCTCCCGTTGACAAGACTTCTCCTCGTGCAGAGCAGCGGGTCCGCGTCGCCCAGCCCCTGAGGCGGGCCTGTCAGCCACGCATCCAGGCAGGAAGCAGCGGTGCGCGTGAAGGAGAGGACAGCTTGGGCTGTCGTCCTGGCCTCATTTCAGCTGCATATCCACTGCCAGGATGGGTTTTTGCTAGGTGTGTGGGTGTGTCAGTACTTGAGCGAGGCAGCAGGCGTGGAGACAAAGCCATAGGGGTCAGCGTCCCTGCTGCGACATATGCATACAGGTGACGTGGAGCAGTTAATTTGGAGAGGGAGGCTCCTGACGATCAGTTAACATACATGCTTGAATCTCTCTGAGAAATCAGATTTGGTCATGTATTTAGCACCCCCTGAACTTACTGCAATATCGAATTATTTTAATCCCTACCGTCTGAGGGTTCATTACTGTAAATTATTATTTAATAAAAGTAGTAGTGAGCCATGCTAATCAGATTGCAGCACCATTATGCCGAGCTCTCTGCAGTCATCTAGAAAAAGGCAATTTCTGCTTCACAAATAGATCACTTTCCCACTCATTCTTGTCCCCTCTGTTTTTGTTTGCCTGCTTGCTTTTGCTTATGTGCTAAGGTGCTAACTGGTGCTAAGGAGTCAAGGTAAAAATTTGAGCTAACCAGCATTTGGAGCTAACTTCACGTGCTGTTACCCAGCACGTTTTTTTCAGAGGTACATTGGATGGAGGGAAACGATTGGTATTTTCCAGTTTTTCATTACCAGCTGAGAGTGAAAATATTCTTTTTTGATCCAAACAATATTTTAAGGCACTGTATAATCCTTTATTTAGAAAGCCTTTAAAGTCTTCTCTTTTATCCTGTGTTGCTCTTGAACCTTTCCTGATGTGATTTTTAAAGTGACATTGGCCTTTGCTTTGAACTCATCATTGTGTGGGCATTGGGGAAGTAGTGTTGAACGGTGTGCCTTTGCTCCTTCCAAAGGAGAGTAAGAAGGTTTATCATTTTGTATGACTTGACATCTTTTATCAGAGTATAAAGAGAAGGGAGAGAGAGATGAGGAATGGAACAGGAGAAGAGTCAGGGTGAAGCACACGTGCCTGATACACACAGTTTCTCTCAGCGTTTCTAGAGAAGCAACAGAAATTGTGTTTTGAAAATCACCATGGAAAAGAAAAGTGGGTTCAAGCTTTAATTTTTTTCTGTGGCTTTCATTTCCATTAAATAACTGTTGTTGGTGATGTTTTGTTCTACAAGCAGAGAACCAAGTCTGTGTGTCACTTGGTAGGTCCAGTCTCAGGAAGACCCCAAGTTGTCTTCCACCCCTCTGAGAGCAGCACCTGTGCATCGGCTGAGTCCTACCAGCTTTGGGCTGCAGCCATGGCTGGGATGTCAGTGCCCAGGAGGTCAGGCAGAGCACTTGAGGGGCTGTTTGGCTCAGCTGGGCATACTGCTTTTGTATTCTGCTAGATACATCTCTAGAGCCTTAATAATTGAGCAAATTTATTCAAATTTAGCCGTGAGTCGGTAGGAATGTATGGTGCATGACACAGAAGAGGATGCTCTGCTTTTAGATAGTTGCATGAAAGAGAAGGATAAACATGCATTAGTATGGAGCCAGAGAAGAGGCAAATATTTAGCACATATGTGACAGTTTAATTTCATGTTTTCTATAAAATACTTTAAGCAATTTTTCCATGGTTTTTTGCAATTTCCTTGATTTACAAATATTTCCATTCTCTCAGATTTTAAGTCTGGAGGTTCAGTATGGGTAGTATCAGCTACATGATGTGGAGTTTGGCAACCTTATGACCATTTTGGCTCTACAGATATGTGAGGCAGCTTTTGCAAGTTAGGCTGATACAACTGATTCAGCCCAAGAAGTGAAGAGGGAGATTTGTGAAGGGAGACGAGGTCAGAGAACTACATGTGGGAATTATAGAAATCTTAAAAATTGAATTGAAGGAAAAAATATTTCCAGCTCTTTATCCCCGGGTATATACTGTACTAGGAAGCTATTGAAACTACTGACAGTGTAGAATTAAGCCTCCCAGTTATAATGTGCATCTACAAACATTATTTTATTTTTTACTAGAGGCCATTGGTGAAGATGGTGGTTTCTACTTACATCCAGATAGGTTAGATTTGTGTAGGGAAATCCAGCAGCTGCAAACTAGGTTGTGAGAAACAAAAGCATAGAGCAAGTTTAGTTTTATTTCTATATAAAATATAATACAACATTAAGTATATGTGAATAAAAGGGGATGAGGAATTGCTTAAATTCAGATTCAGGTTTTTATTGTCTAAATGGGATTCTTGATATAGACTGAGTGTTCTTTTAATTATTTTTTTAATGGAGGGAGGATTGGGGAATGAATTTAACCATGATCTCTCTCAATAAAATGAATATATTTAAAATTGACAGTGTGAATTTCTGAATTTAATGGAAAAGTAGGCTTGCTCTTCCTGGAGTATTACTTTACATTACATTCTCTTATGCTAATCAGTACTCTGCAGTGTGAATATGTGCACCAAGTTTTGACTGGTCTTGAAATTGAAACAGTAAAAGATGCTGTCTTGGAAAGCTGTCTAAGGAGCATACAAATGGTTGATCGGCTGTTGCTAATGCATGCTTTAAGGGGTAAGTTTTAGTTCCTGGACATGTAGCTGTGATTGCAGGGACATCAGCATTGCTCACATCAGCAGCAGCTTGTTGCCAGGGCAGGGTGCTTTACCTGGTACAGTTAAAGGTGAGGGGTTTCTGGAGACAGGCACTCAATTTACTGAGAGCAGTAACTGAAATGCCAGCAGAATAATCCCTCATCCGTGCATTCACCCGTGGTAAAGCTCTGTTACATACAGTTGCACGCTCCCCAGCAATGTGTTTCCAAGTCTGGCTGAACAACAGGGTTTCAAATAGCATCGTGTTAGCTACAGAAGGGTGTTTTTTCCACAGGAGTGTTGCAGTGGCTTTGTACTAAATGGTATGAAGCAGGGGCCTCGTGTAAGTTCTTTATTGCAATGCAAGTTAGTTAGTTTGGGGAAGGGTTAAGATTCTTTCAGAGAGTGAGCTCAGTGGTGTGGGTGGATGGCCCATGCTGCTCACCACCGCCGCTCGATTGTGTGCGCCGGGGGTTGTTCTCGCCGTGGGAGGTGGAGCGCAGAGAGGAGGTGAACAGAAAGTCTCTGCAATTCCTTGCCTGGGTGTCGATGTCAAGAAAAAACAAGCCAACCCTTAATTCCTTTCTTGAGTCGCCTACGGAGGTGTCTGACTCACGTTGCGTAGCTGATGCTTTTGTCAAATAGGTAACGGATCGCTCCCGGCAAACGGTGCTCCCCCTTGCCAAGCTAATACCAGGCAGTACTCGGCTGCTGTGCAGACGTTTGCCCCCTTCATGTGTGATGGCTGTCTTGTGCCCGCCAGCTGATGTGCTGCGGTAATGTCTGCAGCTGTGCCGTTTGTCTGAAGTTGCACCAAAAAGAGAATGAGGATAAAAGAAACAACCAGCTCTTGAGGGCCGTAGTCAGCTTGCTGCGCAAAGCCTCTCCTCTGCACTGAGTGCTGACAGGATGTTTCATCCTGGGATGCTCTGAAACACTTGGAGACAAACACCTGGGACGGTGGGGGACTGTTCCCCGCAGTTGCTGAAGGTGCCTGCCCTGAGACGCTGCAGCAGCCTGCAGGCTGGAGACCTCCTTTGAGGTGTTTGGAAGGATGTGGCTTTAGCTGTCCATCTGGACAGCCGAACTTTGGCCATCCTACACACTGTTCCCTGATGGTGGATGCATAGCGAGGCTTCGGGAGGAGCTTTGTCCTCGTGCTAAGAGGGTGCTGTCAGTGCATCTTTCAGAGCTTGCCAGTTTTTCAAGATACAATCAGTGATTTTTGCATGTGGTTTCTATCAGTGCAGCTGAGGTAAAGCAGGTTGCTAGTGTTTTCCGAGATTGTGGATAAAATTTGCAGCAGGCGTATAAGAAGAAAGGTGAACTTCTCTGTTGTACTTCAATGGAGCTGTTTCAGTTCGCCAGAATCATACAAGCTGCTAAAGTTTTCCTGAGGTTTGCTTGATATCCCTTTCCCCCAACATAGAAAAAATACACTTAGTCTGTGGTACTGTAGCTCTTGAAGGGATTTGTTGAGCCAAGCTGGGATGACAGCATGGTGTTTTGGGAGACAAAGGGAACCGATGGTCAGTAACTAGACGGCTGCCAGTTGTTACATAGCTCACGTATTACAGCTGTACGATGTTTCTCCATTTGCTCTCCCTTGTGCGTTTCTCTGTCCTTTTCAGATCTTGCAAATGCCCTGCCTCTTGTGTTGAGAAATGGGAGGATGGAGAAATTACCTACTGTCCTGGGAGTTACACAAAGATACCAAATGCTTACTTTGGGTTATTTTCCCTCTGTTCCTAGTTTTGAAGGCCCTGGATGTGCTTTTAACTGAGAGAAGCAGCAAGCAGTTACTCTGGTGTTGTTTTAATTGTTCTGCATTTTATACAGAAAATATGAACATATATATTACAAATACATTGCCTTTGTCCCAGTTTTTTCTGTCCTCATCCACAGGACTTCTTCCTAAGCATGGGAGATGCTGAAACTTACAAGTCCTCTTACCGCAAGTGATGGAATCCTCTACCATTTTAGAAATCATTTATTTATGGTTTTATATTTTGTGTCATGGTGTGTAGTTGTTCTTTTTGACTGCGCTCACATTTCTGGATTTAAGGCTGTAATTTAGGGCACAGTGTTTGATTAGAAAACATATTCAGTGCTGCAGACAGTGCCAATAGAGTTCTGCAGCCCTGACCTGCAGGACCAAGCGACATGGATGGAAGAAAGCCAAATGAAGCCAAGTCATGCACAGGCACATCGCCATGGGCACGGTCAGCTGTGTTGTGTTGTGTGACTGGAGGACCTTGGCACCTAAAAGGAACAAGGAAGGAGGCAAACCTGTCTTGTAATGCCCTGCAAAAGCAATTTATGCGTCTGAAATTCCATCTTATACTCCCTGTGGTATGATTATAGCTGGCTGTGCATTGACAGTTTTTCATGGTGATGTTAGGTACTGGAGGCTAATCACATTTGAGGCTTGTAAATAGCTGTGTGAATTGCAAGTGTCTTAGCTAGAGTTTCAGAACTGTTGTATTGCTACCTCTTGTGGGTTTTATCCTGATGATCAGTTCTTATTACGGTATGTACTGTGGAGAGGATAACCCAGCTGTTTTTCACTGCCTGCCTGATTGTATTTTCTACTTTCAGTGAACATGTGAATGATCTGATTTATCTTCTGTTGTTGGACACAGTGGGCATTGCAGCCAAGGACAGGGTACTGAGGGCAATGTTGGTCACAGATCAGAGGGTCGGGGGAAAGGTATGTGAGTAGGAGTCTGACTGTCAGGTTGCTCCATCGCAAAGGTGGCTGCAGCATTCCTGCTGAGGATGATGTGGTCAACCTCTGAATGTGCAACGGGGAGATGCAAGGAAGCTGGTCAGAAAGAAGGGGCCAGACTAATAAAAAACAGAAAAAGGAAAAAAAAGTGAGCAGGTACAGTGGCTGATGGGTTGCATTTTGCCACATTGCCTGCTCCATTTTCTCCCAATGGAGCTGCAGCTGCCAGTCTGCATGTGCAGGTGCTGGTGAGGGGAGGTAGCTCTGAGGAAGGGGAAGGGGAATAAGACATACTGCTAGGTCACGTCCTTCCGAGCTGGAATTTAGCACCAGGGATAAAAGATGAATGCCAGGTGAGTATCACAAGATACCAGAACTTAAGGTAAAGATTTAGTGATTGTAATATTGCAGTCAGTTTGCTCTATGACTGACTGGCCGCGTGAGAGTTTCGGTGTAGGCTGGGCATTGAGGTCATCTGGTCATCAGGCTTGTGATTCTCACTAAAACTCTGTCAGCCTTGTAATGAGGAGATGAGGTGGTATGAGAACTGTTGAAGCAGAAATGCCTCTTTCCAGAAGGCTCAGAGGTTTATCAAGAGACAACTTATGTATAATATTTTCATTGATTATCTTGGCATAAGAAAGAGGGAATGTGCTAATAAAATCTGCAGGGGGACACATTGTGGGAGGCACTGTCAAATAGAGAAGGATTGGAAATGAGGGAAGAACTGGAATGTATGAAAGGTTGCAGTAGTAGGAAAGGGATGAAATTCTTTGGTTTCATAGCATGAAGCTGAGAGTATCTGCTGCGAGCAGGTTGTTCCTCAGCTTGTCTGTGGGGGAGAAAGTCCTGGGTTTAGTGGCTAATGGCAGAATCGTTGTAATTGTGAGAAAGGTGAATTCTGTCCTATCTGGAAAAAACATTTCCAATAAACACAGAGACGTGTTAAGCTGATTTTCATCTGTGTGTGTGTGTGTGTGTGGTTCAAAGCTCTGGTGAAACCCTGTCTGGAGTGAAGCACAGAGTTCTGATTTGTTTGTGTTCAAGGTAAAGTTAAGCAGAAGCAGGAATAGTGAAAAGGCCACAAGGACAAATGATGGGGGACTGATGGAACAGGCGAGTCCGAAAACAAAAGGTTAAGGGAAGATGACCTCCTTTATTTAAAAGACAGTGTTGGTACAAGAACTGATGGTCACCTATTAATAAAGATAAGAACTGAGCTGCGAGTGGGAAGAAATGTTCCTCATCTTCACAGCAAAAATGTTCTGGAATGATTCCATTAGAATTAGTAGAAACAAAAAACGAATTAGTTTAAAAAAATGGACTTGGTTAGTTTTTGGTTTTTGTTTTTTAAACAGATTTTTGAACACAAAAGGTGTTTGTGAGGTCTGTGGGCTTTGACCATCTCAATCCTATATTGCAGTGCCTCTAAGAGTCATAACTGAGTGCTCATGTATATTTAACAAGTCTTGACTGATTAAAGATTGTTTGTTTTTAAATATTTAATCTATGTATGTGCTTGTGGCTTAAACTGGACTGCTGTAGGAAGGCAGCTGAATTCTGACATGCGTAGATCGTCAACTGATTTGTTCTCAGTGCTCAAATGAATTCTTCCCACAATATCGTATCACTGGAAGATCTTTTAATTTTTTTCATCAGAAAGCAATCTTAGGGAAGAAGTAGCCACATGGTAGTGTGTGTTTTTTTTTAAATTTAGTAGCACATGAGGCAGAATTCCTGTTGGTGGTTCTTGTTAAGATTTCATATTGCAGTATAAAAAATGAAAAAGTATGCAGATTATGAAAAATAAGCTCAAAAGACTTCAGAGTAGCTTTAGTGAGGAAAGAACCTGTTGAAGAACAACAGCAAATAATCTTGAAAGGAAATAAAAATTGCTTCAGAAAAGAAAGAACAGAGAATTATCTACAAAATTTAGAAGCATGAGTCTATTGTAAACACTTATAGTTGTAGCTGCTGGTGGGAATCTGACTGATTTACAGGGGTTCACTGGACACTGAACAGAATTAAAAAGAGGAATGGAAGAATGAAAGAGCTATCTACTTAATCAGTGTTTCCATTTCAAAACATTGCTGGCATACTTAGAGGTTTGAAATCTTATGTATCGTAGTTTAAGATGTTGGAGATGATATGGCAGAAGTCCAAAAGGAATTCTGTCGGGTTTTGCAGCGTGGAGGCTGTAAAGATCACCAGACGGTTCTCACTATATTTAATCTCTGCAGTACAGCATTGGTAGAAGTACCAGGGATGTTAACTTACGGCATCTGGGCTAACTTTAGCTGTAGAGAGAGCTTTAGGCTTCATTACCTCATTCTAATTTCACATGTGTAGCATGAATGAGGGAGCCCCCACTAACACTGTTAAAATGTTGATGTAGACAAGGTACGTGACCATGGCTTTGCTTGTACTTGTAAGAGTTGTGATTCAAAGGCATCCCAAAAGAAAGGACACAAGCAGACGAACAAGTCACTGCAAGGTAATCATGAAGGTGTGAGGTTTTCATACTGCCTCTGCTGTTACTGAAACCTTCCTGTCTGCCCAAGCAGAGCAGAGCAGCCTGCCTGTTGGTGCAGACCAGGCATTTTACAGCTGGCTCTTCATTAGATTTTTGTCTCATTTTGTGGGCTCCCGAGTTGAAACCCTGGGTTTTGATTTTGCTGAATTGCTGGTTAATCATTTCTGCACATGAAGTCGTTAGGGAGTGTGCTTGAGTTCATCAAGGCCTGAATGTTTGTGGTTGTTTTTCGTTTGTTTTCCTTCTAAGAGTTTGAGTTAGCCTTGCAAATATATCAAGTTGATGTGTAGAACTGATAGGTTTTTTGTCAGGAATCCACCTGAAGTCCCCCTTGTGTCTGTTGCTGCACGCATTAGGAAGAATCTCTGAGGAAAATGACCACTTCACTGCTTGAATCCTGGTGTGAGAGTGCAAAGCTTCAGCATGGACCCGTGTGTTGCAGTAGGAGAAAAACAGAACATTGCTCTTTGAAACGAGCACGGTCCATCCTTTGCACTCCATGGGGCAAGATGCCTGGGGAGGAAAGGAGATGATACCCTTGTCTCCGATAATGCATGCAAAGACGACTGAACTCTGCTGAATACTTTACTTTGCATTTTTGAAATGTTCTTTTAACTCTTATACAGTGCCTACAATTTAGGACTATTATTTGGGTTAATGCAGACAAGGATTTTAAAAAAATAAAAATCATGAAGTTCCATACTTTCACTTCAAACAGAAGGGGGAAAATTAATATCAAAAGAAGAGGTCAACTGCAGAGAATAAGCCCCAAAATGAAGGTTTCGAGCACTGTGTGACTCCTTCTGTGGATTAAAAGGAGTTCTTTAAGCTGAAATAGCCACTTTGAAAAGGGGTGGGGAAGCTTAAGCTTCTTGCAAAGGAGGATATAAGTTCAGAGGCAGGGGCACCACAACTCCTTTATCTAAGATGGTAAGGAAATTCTTTAAGTCAGACAAAATGTCCAGTATACAGCTAGACAAAAACATCTTATGATGGGTGAATAACTGGCTGACGGGTAGGGCTCAAAGGGTTATGGTAAATGGGGCTGCATCAGGCTGGCAGCCGGTCACCACTGGGGTCCCCCCAAGGCTCCATTTTAGGGCCGGTTCTCTTCAATGTTTTGATAAACAATGTAGGATGTAGGACTAGAAGGTGTTTTGAGCAAATTTGCCGATGACACTAAACTTGGAGGAGTTGTGGACTCGGATGAGGGTGGAAAGGCCTTGCAGAGAGATCTGGACAGATTGGAGAGCTGGGTGATTGCCAACAGCATGAAGTTTAACAAGAGCAAGTGCCGGGTCCTGCACCTGGGACGGGGCAACCCTGGCTGTATGTGCAGACTGGGGGAACGAGATGCTGGAGAGCAGCCCCGCAGAGAGGGATCTGGGGGCTGTGGTTGACAGCAAGCTGAACATGAGCCAGCAGTGTGCCCTGGCAGCCAGGAGGGCCAGCCGTACCCTGGGGTGCATCAAGCACGGCATTGCTAGTCGGTTGAGGGAAGGGATTGTCCCAATGTGCTCCGCACTGGTGCGGCCTCACCTCGGGTGCAGTTCTGGGCACCACAATACGAAAAGAATGTGAAACTGTTGGAGAGTGTCCAGAGGAGGGCTACAAAGATGGTGAAGGGCCTAGAGGGAAAGACGTACGAGGAGCGGCTGAGGGCACTTGGCCTGTTCAGCCTGGAAAAGAGGAGACTGAGGGGAGACCTCATCACGGCCTACAGCTTCCTCACGAGGGGGAGTGGAGGGGCAGGCACTGATCTATTCTCTTTAGTGGCAAGTGGTAGGATCCAAGGGAATGGAGTCAAGCTGCGACAGGGGAGGTTCAGGCTGGATATCAGGAAGAGGTTCTTCACCGAGAGGGTTGTCGCGCACTGGAACAGGCTCCCAAGGGATGTAGTCACGGCACCAAGCCTGTCGGAGTTTAAGAAGTGTTTGGACTGTGCACTTAGTCACATGGTCCGAATTTTTGGGTAGACCTGTGTGGTGCCAGGAGTTGGACTCGATGATCCTTGTGGGTCCCTTCCAACTCGGGATATTCTATGATTTGAAGTCTCCAGAGTCCGTACTGATGGCCTTTGTAAAAATATGCTGCTCTGATTTTCAGCAAATGATCCCTTTCTGGTCTTCGCTATGCATTTAATTATGGTGGTGTAATATTAGAGGTGCAAGAGAATGTGTACAAAGTTGAATGTTGTACATTTAGATAAAGCATTTTGGTGGTATCTTACTGCGTGCACTAGGGAAGTGGTATCTTCCTTATCTGAGGCAGGGAACAGAGACAGAGATACTAGTGCTCAAGTTGCATTAAACAAGCAGAGATAAATTTCAGTTTGATTTCATGAGAACTGCTCTAGTTCTTTAAGTGTGAATGTGGCTGTGAACTTAAGTGGTCTGATAGTGATCGCGCAGAGATCTCTAACAGGGCCAGGAAATAAACCCATAGCCCAATGCCTTACATGTGACATGCTGTGAGGGAATCGCAGCTTTGTGAAGGAGCTGGTGTTACACGCTTAACTGTTCAATGTAACTAGCTTTGGGCAACGCATACTTGTTTGTTCATTTTTTGTGCCCTCTTGGGGTGTGTGTGGTCTTGCTTGTGTTATTTTTATTTACTTTTCTATCCTTTGGCATACTAGTGCATCATCAGCAGAAATTTCAAGGAAAGCAGCCTGAACATCCTAAGTCACCAATATTTGGCACCTGTGACACGGCTGAGCAGGCCAGATAACTGCAGTGGGCACTCTTCAAATTGAGCACATGGGTAGTCGTGCTGGCAGCCAAACCTCTATCCCATCACTTAGGAATATCAAATAGGTTTGGAAAAGGAGGCTGGGGTGAGGGGACAGGAGACTCTGTTGGGAACGTCCATCTGTTCTCCCTGTTGACAAGGCTATGTGCCTGTGATTTCTTGGCTGGAGAAACTTGAGTAAATAAATAATAATAATAATAAAAAGCTTATGTGACTAATAACAATACTTGTGCCAGAAGAGGATGCTATCAGTCTGGGTGGGAGGAAGGAGATAGAGATTAAAGATGTCTGTCCTGGGGATCACTCAGCATCAGTGGGAAACTCAGTTTTTGGTTTTTACCCGTTAAAATCTTTTAACACTTTATCTTATTCAAACCAATAATCGCATGTTTTGGATCTGCTAATGCACTTGTTCTTAGAGCTGCCCTTCCCATGTGGGAAATGCAGTGCTATTAACACAGCCTCCTGCTGAGGATATAAACCTTGCTATTACGTGTTGGAGGACAGGATTGCAGGGAGCCAATTTGGAGGAGATATAGATTCATTTCTGCAAAACTGTACTGTGCTCTTATTTATTTTAGCACCAAATGTCTGGCATGACCAAAAAGATGCAAAGTTGTCATAGCTGGCAAGGCAGACAGCTTTTTGCAAGTCATGTAGCATTACGCAAGGAGTAAATTACACTTTGGTAGCTAATTTGGTGAGTTGAGTTCAGTAAGATGGAAGACGGGACAGATTCTGTTATGAGATTGCTTACCTGAAATTATTGAGAAGGGAAGTAAGAAGAGGGACACTGATATTTCTGCCTTTTCATGAATTTAATATCATGCATGTTTTTAGGCTCTCTGAAAGTTATTGAAAATATTTTTAAGTTATTTTTTCTTCCTGTGATTATCAACATCATATGGTCACAGAGACTTTTTTACACTAACATTAGGGAAACAGAGATTTTCTTCGCTGCTTGTATTTTTCTACTTGCTTTTAGTGGCCTGTCTAGTCATCTGTTTGGAGTCACAAGGCAACATACCATCTTTTGTGACCTTGCACTGAATGTTCTAGCTTATGCTTTGGAAGGCAGGCAGGGCCTACCCAGTCTTCTCTACAAATCCATCCAGAAGTCATTTGTTGCACAAAGACTTGGGTTAAGTCATGCAGCTTAACAAGGAACTGCTGAAATTTCTATCAGGTGAGGAATAGCTTCTGCTGCCCTTTTTTTTTTTTTTTAAACTTTAATACAGGTTTCTAAAGAGAAACGAAGGCAAATTATAATTTGTATTGTGTGAATGTCTGCTTAAGTTTTGGCATGATCCACATGATAGAGAGATGTCAATATCTGTAGCATCCGGTGATTTAATCATTTCCTTTCCTGAGAGAGGACATAAACACTCTTAAAGAAAAAACTCTCCTGCAACATACCATACAGTTACTTTACTTGTCTGTATATGTCCAGAACATGTGGAGGCTTTTAATTATCAGAACCATTTGTTATTATTATTTCATTTGCTGTCAAGGAAAATAGAAATAAAAAAAGTAAAAAGAAAAAAAACCAAACAAACACAAACAACCCTTCTTGGAAAACCAAAAGCTTTTTAGACTTGTTTTGTGGTTGACGTTTCATGCTTGTTAACTCCAGGATTTGATTTCAAAACCTTTTTAATAGAGATGCTAATGGACTTCTCCATCTTGCAAAATATGTGGAGAGCTTTTGTGTAAGAGGAACATAAGCTGCAAAAGGTGATACACCATTCAGTAACAGTGTCCAGATTTCCATACAGCTGGTGCTACTGGGATTGGATGGACACCTAAGGCAGAGGAGGTTACTCCCCGTGAACTCTTCGTTTAGTTGTAGTCTCCTGGTCCCTCTCCAGCTTCTAACAGCTCGTGTTGGTTAGTACTTAATCCGATGTGGCCAGTGATGATGTTACGGCTTTACTTGCCGTGTTTGAAAATACAGCCTTACCTTATGGGTCTTTCATTTCCTTTATTTTAAATCTATAGGTGCTGTTACTTAGTGTCTCCTTTCTGGAGTTTTAGTCATCCCAAGGGTAAGAGTTACTAGACCAAGCAAAACAAACCGATGTTCTAAGGTTAGTTTATTATGTCACGCAGTAGATTTTATTTTGAGCTGTGGATTTCTGCTCTTTAAACAAAAGTTGACTGAAGTGACTATAAGCTCGGATTTGTTTCCTTGTGCTGTCACTCTGCCAAATGTAACCCCTTGAGATGAATAGGTGAGGTGAGGGATAAGGATCTAATGATAGTTGTTGAAAATTAGTTGTAAAAAGAGAGTGTACTCTGGATGTCTTCCTTAATTCCTGTTCATGTCTAGGCAGTTTAAAGACAGGTTTTGTTTGGATTTTGTGATTTCTGGTTTACATTGTTTCTTTTCAACCAGGAATCCTATAAAGCCTTTTCAAATAATGTATCTGACTATCAAATGTGTTCCCATATCAACATCAGGCACACCCTTTGTACACTTAATAAAACAGAAACTGTTTCCCCTGAAGGTGCAGAGAAACAGAATTAGGTTTGAATGGAAAATCAAATAAAGCAGAATTGAAAAGGAGAGAGAAAGAAAACACATGAATTTCTGAGGTGAGGGTTGAGTGTATTGTATTGTAGGCTGTAAAACTGCTTAATACAGTGACTAATGTAACTGCGGCTACTCAGCATAGCATGGTGCCTACCCCTGCACTCTATTGACATTGTCCTTTACAGTCCTTAAAAATGAATTTGAAGTGCTGCCAGCAGATATTACCTGACTTTATTGTAGGCTATCCACCTAATGTGCCACAGCTGTTCTGCACTGAGTGCTGTGCACTGAGAAACTAACTGCACAAAATCTTTCCAAAGAAGTACTTTGCCAGAAGTGCTTTTATTATCTCAAACAAAAACTAAGGAGGGTGCAGATGATTCCTGGGAACAAATGCCACCAACCAACCTAAGCCTCCTTTCCTTGCTTGGCCTGGCAGCACGAGGCAGGACGCTCTGGTGCCACACCATGTGGTGCAGGGCCACGGTTCATTTATCACTTGTGATGTTACTTTTGCAGAAGGAGGCTGCAGTGTAAATGGATGTGGAAGTGGGGGTGATGTCTTCGTGGTGACGAGACCTTCATACTGAGTCGTACTTAGGAAGTTTGACGACTACCAAACCAGAGTCTGAGCTGATGCAGCTATTTGTGATAGGTAAACTTATGGAAATTAGAGGACCCCAGCAGAGCTTAAAGGCCTGAAGAGATGATAAAACTTTAATGATGTTTTGCAGCTTCATCTGCATTTCTGTATTTTGAAGCTGCTAATTTCCACTTTGTTTTCTTGATGGTTTTCAAGGGAAACAATGAAATGCTTCTTTTGTATTGTTTTCTGCTGAAATAAGCTTCCCTCTAATAATAAGAGGAAAGCCATGAGGGAGAACTGGTTTTATCTGGGATGCAAGATCTGTGTATGACTCATGCCTACGGGTAGCATTAGACTGTTGATTGCAGAAGACATGTTTTCTCTAAAAATGCATTGAACTAAGCATGAAACTTGATATCGAATATAGCTTGAATATATACTTATTTTGTTTGCTCAGTTCCTTTCAGGATAAAGTATGTCTTCCTGGCTTACAGCATTTTAAAAAATAATGGTAGTGCATAGTAGTGGATTATTAGATAATGGTTGTTGTCTCAGGCTTTTTTTTTTCAGAAAACCATTTTTTTTTCCACTTCTGTGCTTCATTTACTCTTGGCCTTCCACTTAAGTATGGACCTGTTCCTGTCCTGAGATGATGCGAATCGATTCTGGTTGACCCAGATTTTGATGCAGTCCAAGTTTCGGTGCAAACAGGAGCCTTGAAAGGTGTACTCTTTTCCTTCCCTCCTGCAGTAGCACTTTCATCGTTGTCCAGATGAGTTGAAAAATAGGGCAAAAAAAAAAAGTACAAGGGAAAGAACAAAATAATAAGAGTGGGAATTAAAACAGTTGTAAAGCCCTGGCTTTAGATCAATTTTAACATTGTGCTTGTACTTCATTTTGATAGTGTATCAATACTTTTGCATGACCATATAAATTTATTTTTCTTAGTATTGCTCTTGCTGTAATTTCTGGCAAGGTCTGCATCTACCACTTGAAACCACTCACTATCTGTATTACTGAAGAGTAAAGTCAACATCAGATAGCTAACCTGTGTGATGAAATCACTGAATTTTTCCCCTCGGCTGTTTTTAGGCAGCATTTTTCCTCCTGTAATGATTATCCAAGTAGCAGAAGAAAACATTTTTTCCTTGCATTATTTTTATACGTATTTTATTCAGGATACACATGGTCCTGAGAGAAAAATACCATTTTGCTTTTTATTTAAATTAGTTTTTTTTTTGTGGATGCAGAAAATGACCAGTCTTTGTTCTTTTTCTCTACCTTATTTAGTCTGCCAAGCTACAGTGGCACAATATGAAAATGATCTGCATAATTGGTGGTGTAGTTTCCTTTAATAATTCCAGACTATCTAATTAGGAGATACCTAGTTCTCAGATTGTGTGGACAAAGCAACACTTGTACATTGCAAGATCATTTTGCCCAATAATTTAATAAGGAAGATGTCTCATGTACCTCCCTTATTCATTACTCTCTTCTTGTTCTGGCCAGGCCAGTACGTTTAAAGTACTCTGGAAGTGGGCAATAGTTTAAACAAGTCACCCTTTCTAAGGGCAGTAAGTTGGAAAGAGACCTTTCTGACCGCTGCCAGCTCATAATTTGTATTCCTGTTGAATGAATTAATCTTATATACAGTTCAGAAGACTTCACATTTGCAAAGCAGGTTTCTTACAGTAACTTCTTCTGCATGAGGTTCTCAGATGCAACAATGAACCAAGATTTTTTTTAAATTATTTTTACTTTTCGTTTGATGTATTTTGTTTAAAAAATAATAATTTAACAGCCTGATTTTGTGGTGATAAAGGTAGTGATATGAGATATATACAGGAATTGGTGATAAGAAAATGATTATTTGTAGAAAAATCCATATTCCTTGTACTGATTTAGAATTCAGTGGCACTCTGAAAAGCTTGTGCTTTGCATGATTTTGGCAACCTGAGGAGCATCAAATTAGGCTGAGGTTATTTTTTTAAAAAAAAAAAAGAAAGAAAGGAAGGAAGAATCCCTGTAAACCTGGTGAGTTCTGATCTCTCACCCCAAGTGGGTGTGTTTCCAAGGAACTGAAGACTTCATCCCAGAAGTTTAGGGGACAGGCAGCATGACCTCCTGCATCTCATCAGGTTCTTCTCTTGTGCTTTCCTCCCTTCTCCCAGCACTTCCACCGTTTCTCTGTTTTGACAAATGTGTCCTTCAGCGATTCCAAAATACGAATTTTCACTTTCCAGAGGTTTACTAAATTAAAACATTTAAAAAAGGCAATACGCGGTCTTGTGTGAAATCGCTCTCTGCTTCTTACAATGGCTAACAGAACGACTTGATGCTGGCTAGCAACTCAAAAACCGTGTCAGTCAGTAATGAATATTAGAATACTGTGTGTAAGAATGATGAGAAACTTAAAATGAGGATACAGGGAGTAAAATATTATATTCTCAAACAGAAATGGCCTTTTAAGGTACCCAATAAACTCTTTTACTGTTGCAATTTTCAATGTAGAAATATTTCTTGATTAACCAGTAAAGTGAAGTAGAAAAACAGACCGGTGTGGATTCTTCTATTACATTCCTGATTCAGCGGAAAAGACGAGTTTTACCATGTACTTGCGTTGTCACTAATTGAGTTTTAAATGTTGCACTCTATTTCCTGTTGTAATAATGATTTATATCTTTGCAGTTAATGAACCCAGGTCGTTAGTGCATCCGTGTTTAATGGCTGCCTAGAAAAGTGCAGCTGTTGTACAGCCCATTCAAAAAGTTATCTTATATGATGGCTCCTTACCCTCTTACCTAAAAGAAACTTCCCAGAAATGGTGTGATTTGTAGGTGGCAAATAGAACCTCTGGCAGTGACAGGACCTCAGTTTGAAGTATTTTGGCTACTCAGATATGAAATGATAGCACAAATTGTAACTATGAGTGCTCTACAGAAAGAATGCAGGGCTAGTCCAGTTCATGGCTGCATCTTGTAGTGCTTCTTCAGTGGTGCTAGACTCTTGAAGTTTCACAACCTCGCCTTCTATGCCTAAGGGACACTGTGATTAAAGAGAGGCAAGTAAGTTGGTCATATTTACTAGCTGTAACTACCAAAAGCAACAAACCAACCAAGCAAAAACAGAAAAGAAGCAGTAAATGTTTGTTTTGGTGTTTTTTTTCCCTCTTTGGCAAGTATTTCTGGAGATTTTTTCTGAACTGACAGTAGTCTAAGCGAGACCTGTGTGAGTCAGATATTTTTGTAAGTGGATAAAGACTTTCCTTTGAAGGGAATGCTGAACCCTATTTAGTTTCTTGTGTATAAACTACACAGTAATTTTTTTTAATGACAAAAAAATATGTTCTTTAGTTGAGACAGTTTTATTTGTATTCAGCTATATACAGCAAGCCGGGCAGCAATCTTGAGAGAAGTTCAGTGAATATTAACAATCATTGATCCAATACAAATCACATTTGTTCCTTATTGTTTACCAGTGTTACTGATGGCTTGCTAAGAACATGCAATTTAAACAGTTTGTTTTTAGCTGAGATATCATGAATAGCTGCAGTAGAACTTCATTTCTACAGGAGAACAAGTGAAAACTGCTTTCTTGACTCCTGTGAGATTTGTTTAAGGTCTGGTACTGAAGACTTGCTACACAGCAGAAGCCCACTGGACAAAGTTTCGGGCTTTGGTCTTCCATTGCCTTATTGCTGCTGTTGGCTTGTAAGGATCGGTGGACGACAGGGGTTGAAAGGAAGCTGTGATGAAGGTCGGGACTAGAAGCTGCTCCTTTTAGTGGGTGACGTTGATAGCAGGGTGATGGTTGGACCAGATCATCTTGGAGGTCTTTTCTAACCCTCATGATCCTGTGATTCCTTGTTCAGCTTGGGAGGGACAGCTCAGGCTGTCTGTATGTTGGAGGAGGATCTTCTAGACTGTCCAGACCATGAGATCCCTTCTAGCTCTGTGTTTGCTTTCTCAGTCCTTGATGGAATGGTTTATAGCAAAGTAGTCCACAGGAGGTTTCCAATCCTCTGACCTCTTAGAGAAGTTGTCTAAACAGCTCTAGAGTTTTAGATTTTGTCATTTGGTCCATTTTCACAGTGTCTTTTAAATTAAGAGTTTAATCAAAGCTGAAGACGTGTGTGACATGAACCAAGAGGACTTTTTTCATATATTTAGCTCTTAGTCTTTTAGACTTAATTCTTAAACAAAGTACTAACATTTATGAAAGGTGGCATTGTCTCTTCTTAGCAGTGGTTGTGGAGATTCGTTTGTAGTCTTGATAAAATGCTATGCCAAGGAATGTGTACTCATCTTCTGTATTGATATTTTCATACTTAACTGGCTCTCTGTTATATAGGTTTTTACTTTGATGAAAAAACTCAAGTATTTCCTAGATCTACATGCTTTCTTTTGAGTTAAAAGAATATTTATTTTTGGATTGTATTTAGAAATCGTGTGTTGTCTGAGACTGCATAAAAAGGAAGGAAAAAAAAAAAGGATTGAAAGCCTATTCTTCCTGAATTGTATTTTTTCATAGCAGATTCATCAACTGAGCTTCCTGTGATTAGAGACTCCCGTGTTCTCTTACACACCAGAAAGACACACCCACGATTACATTCTTTAGTGGGTGATGATCTTCTGAGACCCAATTACCTTACCTGCATGTTTTCTGAAGATAAGATCCTATCTGTATTGGCTCATGTTTTTAAACATGACTATGCGTCCTGCTTTTTTTTTATATATATGAAGTTTTTGTTTTGGTGGCTCTTTTTCCCCTCCTGATCCACATGCTCTTGAGCTTTCTAGCAAGCTATGTGCAGCAGCAGATCAAACGTTGTCAGTCTAAGGTCTTTAATGATTTTTGTGTACAAAACTTGGTAACAAATATTTCAATTCAAAATGTATATACAGGAAAATCATTAAAATTTCCATGAAAGTATAGGTTGTAAAACCTTTGGAGTCCCTGAAAACATTTGGGTGTAATAAATACAGGTTTACGATCCAGGAGGTATTATTTTTTTATTACCTGGCCAGATAAGAGGCTAAAAAAGAGACTGCCAAGCAATATCTAAAGTTTCAGTTAAGTGCAGACAATCTTTAACAAACATATGAATACATTAGAATTTTATTATTTTTATGTGCCTGTAAGGTTTCTGCTTTGCAGTCACTTCAAATAACCTTGCTATCGCAATCCAGGGGGAGTAGTCTGAAAAGCCACTGAAGTGCAAATAGTGCATTTTTTTTCTTAGCACACATTTTTCACTTGACAGTAACAAATCCACGAGAGAATGGCTTCCCTTGAATTGCTGGACTGCTGAGAGCCAAATTTGACCAATCAGTCGTGCTAACTAATACGGCGGAGACGCAGCAGCAGAAACTGTGCTTCATAGAGGAATGTATAATGTGGGCAAAAGATTGCATAAAATCAAGACAGCACGTTCTTGGGAATAAAATCTCTTGCTTGCTTATTACATCGAGGACTGCAGTAGCTAGAAACATACGTAAAAGATGAGCATAGACAATTTCCATCCTAAAAATGTGTTGTCAATGTAGAAGATAGCAGGTCAGCTTTTTTTTTTTTTTTCCTGTAAGGGAGCAGGTTAGTTAAGGTACATACGCATTGTAGAAAATAAACAAGGCAGATAAAGGAACTAATGAATAAATGAGTAAACAAAGGAAATTTGGTTGGACCTAGTTTTTGTAGTGAAAGCCTATTGAGCTCATCTTGGAGCTCTGATTTCTTACTAGATGCTGAAGCCTGGGCTTCCTGACTTATACTGCGTGGATGGGGATATTGTTCTTAAAACCATGGCTTTACAGACAATAACCACCAGTTTCAACACTTGAAAACATTCCTTGACTTTTTTTTCAGCAGTAGTAGCAGTAGTCCTAAAACTTAAGCATCTGGAAGTTTCAATATACCAAGAAAGGCTTGTAAACATGAGGCAGATGAGGGGGGGGAGCAAAAACATTGTTTCTTGAAAAGATGATGGAGCTTTGTTTGTCGACTGCTTTCCTTGCTAGTGACAGGAGTTTTATTGCACGAGAAATGGTACAGATGCGGGATTAAGTATATTTTTCCTGAATGCATGAGAAAGTTGGCTCTCTTCATTTGGCTTTTTTTTTGCTTGTAGTTTTTGTTTCCTAGTGAACGTTCAGCTCCCTGTAATAATTCACCGTTCTAGTGAGTGATATCGTAGTCTGAGTGGAGGGTGCACTTTTTTGTGGTTTTGCTTGGAGTTGACCAGGTTAGCACAGCTTGATTTTTTTTAATCATTTTTTATTCGTCTGTTTATGTGTGCAGGACAAAAGTGAAGCAAACTACAAGCAGGGTTTGGGGTTAGTATTGTAGTAGTTGTAGTTGAAAAGAACCTTTTTGGAATGAACTGAACTGATAATATTATGTTTTATCTTAGCCAGAAGTAGACAATGGTTTTTTTTCTGAAAAATGAGTCACTCTACAGAGGAACAGAGTTAATATATATATATATATATATATAAAATAATAATAATAATAATAATTAAAAAATAAAAAGAAAAAAACATTCTAATGAAAGAAGGGCTCGACTTCTTCAGTCACTGTGTTGTGTTGGGTTAACAAATGACCAGTACATAACTTGCATGGAGTAGAAGCAGGAGAATGGTCATCTTTTTATTGCCCCATTAAGACATCGTTTTCTTGTATGCTGTGATAGAACAGTATTACATAAAATATTCAAAGGAGTATATGCATTGTGGTCTGAAATAATGATCACAGAGCACACTTAGCTTTAGTTATCCTAGTGTGTTGTGGAAATACGGCAGATATTAACCCAGCAAGGTTCTGAACGGTAAGCATCTCCTGCTAAAATACGGATTTGTCTTATTGCACTGGGAGTAGTAGTCTTGTAGCAGTACTGTACTCCTTAAATACGTAATGTCTTACAAGAGCCGGAGTATTTTGCTTGTGTCTAGTATCAGTTCGTGCACCATCCTCCAAGAAGAACAAGCACAAGGGACACGTTCAGAAATGATTTCAGTAAGTCAAGAAAAAAAAAAGTTTTCCTTGGCTGACATATTTTAAGTTTATCCGTAATTTCATTATTAAAACCAACAGGTGTAAGAGATTGGAACTTGTCCCTGAACTGGGAAGAGCTGAACTAAGGTTTAGCTTGTTTATACTGTCGCAGTGCTGAGAGGACAATGTGACTTACGGCACTAATACTGACCGGTACATCTGGAAAAAGACAGGGCAATAGGTAATTCCCAAACTTTTGGAAGCAGCCAAGCAACTTTAATGGCAATCCTTCTCTTGGCAAGCTTTCACTTGGTCGATATGACTTGACAAAATGAAAATTTAGGAAGTAAGCTGTGTATCTACTCCGATGTAGTTTAGAAATCCCTGTAACAGATGACAGGGTTGTATTGATCAAGTGATCAAGTGGAGCAGAAACTAATTTGGCCTGCGCAGCTGTTGGAAATCAATGCCGGTGGGTGCAGGGTGAAGCTGTGTGTCTTCACATCCCTGAAGTCTGCTCTCAAAGCTAAGAAAGCAGCAAGGAAATGGGCATTTTGTAGCATTAAGTTGGCCCAAATTCTTTCTGGTTTGGGTATTACAGCAGTCAGCAGGGCAGCAGTATGCAGTGCTAGGCACTTCTCTGTAATGTGACATCGATAAAAGGCTTTATTTTGCATTGCTATGGCAGCCTTTTGGTATGGCCATACAGGTCTGGCCACTGCCATCAGGAACACGCAGCTACAATTGCAGTGTAGTTTTAGTTTGCAAAAATCTATATTTGAGGGTTTTCATGCTTTTTTTTTTCTGTCAGCAACTTTGAATATTTTTGCTGTAAAGGGTGGTAATTGTTTCTTCTGATGCATAGTGCAGTTAGTTTCTGCTTCTTTCACGTTTACTGTTGGAATTGCTCTCAGAAAAGAGCTGGTGTCTGAGGGAATCGCTTGCTGGTCTCTTGCATTTTCTTTTGTATTTTCTGCTAAAAGCATGTGCTTCTGAATGTTGCTTTAAGAAGAAAAGCATTGTATTATCAGATATTTCCTTTATTGTTAAGGCTTCATTAAAAAGGTTATACGTGATATTGGGAAAAAAAATCATAAGGTCATGTAAATACCGTTTCATATTTAGATTATATGTGCCCAGGATTTTGTTCTTTGTAACTAGATAGTCTGGGAAGTGCTATGGAAGAAATAATCACGTAGCTCCTATCAGAATTAATAAACTCTGAACTGCCTGAAAATCACATTGTTGCAATATACAGCATTACAAAAGCTGACTCAGGAGTTTATTTGCTCTCTGTACATACATTTTTTTTATTAAAATACCAAGTCTGTGAGATGATTTTTCTTATGTGGTGCTGTGTTTGGGGGAGTTTTCAGGCCATATGTGTTGTTATTGCCTATTTACATACATGTGATCTGTTCACGTGAGGCTAATTGAAGCAGGCCTTGATCCTGCAAGTCCGAAGAGTAAGATGATGGAGATCCTTGGACAGAGATGCTTAATTCACATACACTTGATTCGCATGCAGTGTTTATCCTAATCAAATTCCAGTGAAATCCTGTTTGACTGATTGGTAAGATATTTAAACATTTACCTCTATTTGGAATGCTTGGTCTATAATTATTAAAAATGCATCTGATAACTCTACATCAGAAACCTGAAAAGATCTCACATTTGAAATTACTGATAAGACTACAGACGATAAAGACCAATTCAGTATAATAATTGAGTATTTTTCACCCAATATTCTCTTTGCAAAGTATTTTTGATGGTGACTTTGTCTTCTTTCCTCTGTTTATGAACAGCAGTACTCTGCTCCCTCCCAGAACAGCTTACTGTATAGGGTGTGGTTGGCTGCTATTTGCAAAAAAAATACTTCTTCCCTCTGACTGACATACATACATACATATTTATTTTTTCTTCCTCAGCCAGTTCGATATAGTGGGAGAGGCAGCCTAGTTTGCTTGAGGAGCAAGGCACAAGACCTAGCCCAAATCTGCCTGGCTGCCATCCCAAATACTACCGAGTGCTGCTGAGATTGTGTCCACTCTTATATCCTTAATAGCAAGGTTATAGGAAGAAATGTAGTTAAGGTGGCTAATTTGTTCATCAGCCTCGCTTTTTTGGAGGGGCTCATTTTCATAATTGTCATTAAGTAATAAGTTTTTTTTATGGGCTAATTTTTTTCAGTGCTACGTTTAAGATGATATATATATATATTTACTATATCATTTGTTTTTAAAGATCATTTCAGGAAAGCTGAAAAATCCAGCTATTACATAATTTTGCTCTTCATCAGTTTCAAATCCATTTGCACAATTTTGTCCGTGCTCATACCAGTCTGCCATAAAGCGTAACATGTCTTTCCTTAATCAGTGTTAGCTTTTTGGAAACAAACAACCTATTTAACATAGTCATGTTGAATTAGAATCAGCATATGAATTTCACCACCTACTCAAGATCATGTTTAGGCATATGTTTTCAGCAAGAAGACATTCATGTGGTCAACTCTTCTTTTCAATAATTGTAAGATGAGCTTTTACCAGGATAGAAATTAAATTCTGAGAAAAGAGAAAGCTCTCCACAGTAATCTTTTTTTCACAGAGGATTACATTTTCTCAGCATAGTGCAACATCAGTACTTCCTGGATAACATAAGTACTCTATAATCTTTAATAAATGGTTAATTTTATTTGAGTTTTGTATAAGATTTTGGTTGTGGAATTTGGATTCTGTAATTCGAAAAGGCCATCTTATGTGGCTTGAGTTAAAAATGTGAAAATATTTGCTTTCCTTAACCCTATGCAGTCACTGTCCTGGAGGTAGCCTCTTAGCGTATGAACACCTGTAGTACAAAACTGTTGGAATAAAATAATAGTTGGAGCCCGTTAAAGACATGGGTGCACAAGCTGAGGTTAAAGCTCAGTAGGCCCTCACTGCCTGTTCTTTTCTCCCATGGCTCTCAATACAGGTCATTAAATCTGAATGCTGAATTTCACAGCATTCCTTAGAAATTAGTCGTGCTGTCTCCAACCAGAAAGGGTGCATACGAGTATCATATTGATACTGCCAGTTGCTTATTAAAAGCCCAGGAATATGAGAGACGCTATTTTTGTTTTCCTTTAACGGCCGTTTTATGTGAAACGCAGGCAGAGTGCTACAGATCTAAAGGCAATAAACAAATGCATTGGTTCATGTCGAGCAAATGTTCACCTCCCATTGATAAGACAAACTGTTGTGCTGAAGGAAGAAGGATGCTTTTTGTCACAGAACACTGCTTCTGATTCTTAATGAAACACCAAGTTGGGGGTGGGATGGAGCATAAAGCAAATTTGTTATGGTTTAGAATAAAGAGACTGTGACAACACAATATTCTCTGGTAAAAATGGAAAATACTTATTACAAGCCAACGTGAACATCACTTTTTTTTTTGTGGTTAGGTTTTTAGATGCCAGGCATTGATATATTGAAGCTTGACATGCTAATGCTGCTACCTTTAAAATCTTGTAAATACTTGGGTGCTTGGAAGGTAATTAGATCGCAATCTGCTAGGGAAATAATGCTCTGAAATTCTACTTTAAGAAGATCAAACGAGCATATCAGAGCTTTTCTTTTTTCAAAAGCCCTTTCCCCTATTCTGCCTTCCCCTCCGTTTCATGTGGAGCACTGTGCAAGGCTAGTCTGTGCCTGCTTCTTGTGCAGGACCTTCCTCCTCTACAGAAAGGTCCCCATTGCTCTGGTGAGACTGGGTGAAGCACTCTGAGGATGCATTATTCCCTTTCTGGCTATCCCTGCTCTTCCGCTGACTGAGCTTGTGACCTTATAAATTATTAAGCTTCTTCAGGCCTTTGCTTTTCACGTCTGTAAAACTGGGGATAAGAGAATTTCCCTACTGCTATAAATAACCTTGGTCTAAGGATATGAACTGGGAATCCTAGCCCATACACCAGTGAAGCACTTTCCTCGCAAGTAATCCTTTTGATGAGGTTATTCGGGGAATAAGCATTGCTTGCTGATACTGAGGATGCATTAACAAGAGACGATGACAGCGTGCTTGCTTTTCCATTTGCTGTGGAAGATGCTCAGGGGCAGTGCTGACCTTGGAGGGTGGCAGGGAAAGAGCCAGTAGTTTTTGATGCACATGGGAGTGAATGCTGTTTGCTCCCACCTTGTTTTGGTCCTCTCCCCACAGCCTGATTCAGCATCTTCTGGCGTGAGTGATGAGAGGACCTTTTCCCCACTGATTTTACAGCAGTTGGGTGTGGGCTGGGGGAATTCACTAGACCGACATCCCATTTCTACTGCCACGTTGCTTTGACTGGGAATTGAAAGTTTCTGTTTGCCACCTCACTGCTGTGATACCTGCTTGCTCTCCTGAAAAATGCAGGTGGGGTAGGAGTTGGGGCCGAGGGGATTCTTCTCTGCTGGTGTAGGTTTTACAGCAGTTGGTAGAGGGCTGTTTATTGAGAACTGCTGTTTCTGGTGATCTCCTGAGTATAGAAAGGAGCTCTGCTTGCCAGGTTTGTATACCTTTGTTGTTGTTGTTCTGGGACATTGCAAGTAATTTTATGATGCAAATGGGAAAGTAGTTTTGCAGAGCTATTTTTAAAAACTTCTTGCTGAAGATATTTTTGTAGCCTTAACATCTGAAGAGTTTGCTGCAGTGTGTCTTGGGTTTTTGCTTTCTCCTTCCCTAGAGAATGTTACCGACTGCTGTCCTGAAGGTCTTTTCTGATGCAATGTTTTCCCTTCCCCACTCTCTTTCACTCTACCTTCCCAAATCAAGTGTCATTAATTTGTTCTAGCCTTCAGGGGATGGTGGGAGAAAGCTAACTCCTATTACCAAGAGCGAGTGTGGGTTGATCTTTATAGGCACTAGCATTTCAGTTGTTCACAGACCAGAATGTGGTACAGCATCCTCCTCTGTTGCACAGAAAACAGCTTTTCCCAAGGCACTTGGTTTTGCTCAGTACAAAGAAGGAAAGATGGCAACCAAACAGCGTTGTCAACTGCAACATCGATGGTCCATTTGCGGTTTCCTTTGCTGCACTGTAGGGTCTAATGGTTTCTGGCATTACCTTCGATAAGGCAGGCCTCTTTTTAAAAATATTTAATTGCAGTTTTTTTTATTAACGCCATTTCTCCCTAGTAGGATCAACTCATCAGTTTGCATGAAGTGAAAGAAAAAGGTGCACGAAAGCCTATTATAACCGTGTAAGATAAGCAGATAGGGATATGAATGAAATCATGGTTCCTTTGGAAATACAGAGCTATGCTGTTACATACACTTAGTATAACAAACATTCATACGAAAGACCATTGTGTCAAGTCTAGTAGATGTTTTCTTAGGATGATATGTTACCTAGTGAGCTGTCTAAATGCTTCTGACTCAAATTAAAGAACTTGCAGACTTCATTACTTACACATAAAGAGAAATACAAGTGTGTGACTGTAAAGCAATACAACGTAACCACTGGGCTTGTCTTGAGCATTGCTACAATGAGCAGCTACTGCTCAAAATTTTTGGAGTTCCTTCCTTTATTTTGTACTTTTCCTCATTCTCCAAAAAGTAAAGAAAAATCTCTCAGTCTTTAGCAATAAGAAAATTGCGTGGAACAAATCTGTGGCATTTAAAACATTTCATACTGCTGTGGCAACATAAAATGTTTCTCTGAAGTAGGTACACTTGGAAATGAAGTTCTTTCAAGCTCAAAGATTGCGTTATGAAGGGCACGTGACTTCTATAGAAGTCTTTGTTCTTAAATCTTGGGAAAAATGAGAGCCTTCTGGTTAGCAGTTGAACCCATCAGCAGCAATGCAGTACTTTTCCTTGAAGCAGTGTTTTTGACAATTTAATGCATATAGCTCTTGCAGGTGTTTTTCCTCATATTTATCAGTCGGCTAAGCTGAGTCTTTCACTTCTTTCTCTTCATCTATTTGTTTTTGCTTTCCTTTTGTGTGTCCACTCTTGCTTGTACATGTTCCTTTCTCACTTGGCTTTTCCATTTAGCCTTCAGTAACTTTTTACTGCTACAGACCGCTTCCCTGGAGAAGCGGATGGGGGCATACTCCTCATTGGGGTGTGCAGCCTCTTTACCACGTTATCCAGCAGCCCTGGATGAATGCAGTAGGTTTTCAGAACGTCCACAGAGTCAGCTCAGAGATGTGCAGGTTTACAGTGTGCTCATCCCTTTGTCGGTAAGGCCTTGTAGGTCCTTGGAAAATGGGAAGCTCTTGGAAGCATGTACTGAGTAGTGGAACTGTAAGTAGCTACACAGTTCTTGAGCAGTGTATGAAGAAAACCCGTTTGCAGTCTGCATTCTGCAGTGTAACTCAATAGGGTGGTTTTCTCCCTCTAGATTTAAAGAATTGCATGCTTCTTTGCTGAAGCACAATCTCTTTGAGCTCTGTGCAAAGACATTCTTGGCTTAGTGAACAAAAATAAGTTTTCAAGCAATGCATAATACTCCCTACACAGTGCTAGTTTCAAATTTAAAAGGTAGCTTTGTTTCATTATTGTTAATTGTTATAACGATATGAATTTGCAGATGTTGCTTCTGACGCTGATGATGGCGTGTTACATATCTGCTGCTAATCCCTGATGCTATTTGAAGAGGCAACATAATCTTGTGGTACATGGAATGTGAATTCATTTGAAATACTAATAGTGTCTTACTATTGGACCATAATTCATACCAATTAAATAATTACATGATAAATGTGAAAATAAGTGCAGTATATCCAAGCTCGTACATACAGAAAAATTTTGAATTGAACGCGTTCAATGTACTATGAATATACATTCTGTTCTTAATTTTCAACTGCAGTGGGAAACTGCACATAACTGTCTCTGGACTGAGATTGTATGTAGCGAAGAGCATTATTTCTGTGAACTAAGACATCTGAAGAGCATTTGCAGACTTTTATTTGTTCCAATAATAATGCAATCTAAATTGCTACTCTGCCACTTTCTTCTCCAAATAGCGTGGCAATACAACTGCTGAGCTTTGGGCTTCCTCCACTGCTAGTGCAGCTTTAACTCACTGGTTTCTGTTCACTATTGTTGTTCCTTTGACATAATTCAGAGGGACATCCTCTCTGTGAAGCCATCCAAAACATAAATTAATTTGTATTAGGATGACAATTTCTTACAAGAAAAAAAGAGAATCCCTTCTCTCCCTTGTGTCCAATCCCTGTTTTTATATTAAAATGGTATTACGCACCATTTCATTGGACAAGTTCTGGTGGTATAGTGCAAGAAAGCGTAGTGTATTAAAGGACTCATTGTAACAAGTAGGAGACAGCGCCAGTAATGGCATGGACAGTCCTGTACCCCTGGATCTTTTGGAGGGGCCCATTTTATCTGTGAAAACTTCCTCAACAAAGGTAAATTTCTAATGAGTCCCCGGATAAACAGTGTTTCTTAAACCTTTTTATTGCCTCAATGAAGTCAGTAGATGACTGTAAAACTATTTAAAATTAGTTTTCTTCATGTAGCTTGTAGTGCACTTGTGGGCTTGGTGCCACGAGAGGTTAGGTAGGTAGACACTATCAGATTATCCAGATACACAAATTCATGGTTAACAAGCTTGGGGCCAGAACTGAAGCTTGGTGCTGAGAATGGTAAATTGGAGGAAGTGTTGCTTTGTTGTTAGAAAAATTGCTGTTGTGCAGGTGGTAATGGAAGGGCACAAAGAAGGTTGTAAAGCACTTGATGAATGAAAAAGTCCCTTTTGGGGAGGGTTTAAAAAAAAAAAGGCACTCAGATTATTTAGTTACAAACTGATGAACATAAAAATCAATTTAGTGTCATGACACGATGGCACTTTCAGGAATCCAGTAATACAGGAAAACATGGGCAGTCCTAATAGAAGACATACCATATACAGTATTCCTCCTTTTGAGGAATTTGTTTTTGTATAAACACAGCTGCTTCTAATGTTAATTCCACGCACACACACACACAAACTGTGTTTTATGTCCCCCGTGTTCGTACTTTAAATCCATAAATACATTGATCCTGGAGATTTTCATTAAAAATTGAATTTCCTGCTTCACTGTGCTGTTGGAGTGCAGAGGCTTTATTTTGTTATCATTTAATGGAAAAAACGTTCATATTTTGCAGAATAGGTTGTTCAATAGCTAGTGTTCCAATACCAAAAGAGTATACAAAGGGAAGTTTTCAGTAAAACTGAAAGGAACCAGAGGTCCAGTGGTAATGCTTGTCCAAGAATAAACACAGACCCACAGCAATCACTGGGCTTTCAAAATTTTCGTCTGTAACATGAAGGGGGAAGGTGGTGTGGATGTGGACCTCTGCTGTAGGCTGTTAGTTGGACTGTGCTGCAAGAGTGTGAGCGATCAGAAGCTCGAAGACCTGAAGGGACACAGCAGAGCTATGGCTGATGGATGTTTCTGCCTTTATGAATGGAAATACAATGCTGGACCTCTTCTGTCCCCACCTAAGGAAAGATAAAGTATTGATTCAGCTGCCTGGGAAATCTTCCAAATAGGAGATTTGTATGGGTTTAGAGTTGGAAAAGAAAGAAGGCAAAACTATAGCTTTAAAGCAATTGATTTCAAACTACATACAGTTCTTAAGAAATCGCTCTTAAATTTATTTCCGAATAAGACCACCCATCAGAACGTGGGTACCCAGACTTCACAGTCAAAGGACGTTTCAGGTCTGTACATTCAGACCTGGAAAGTGTAAGATCCTTAAAGTACTTCACGCTGTTCCAAAGCAAAATATTGGCTTGGGTTGCCTGTATGTAACACTGTGGTCTTTCAGTAGGAATTCTGGGATCTCACTGAAAATTAAATCTGTGTTAACTCTTAGTTTTGAGCATCTTCTCTTGCTCCCACTGCTTTTACCTACTGATGTTATGCTTCTATTTTGGAACTACTGCAATTGCTTGGCAAGACTGAGCTCGAGGGCTTTTTAGCTTTCTTTTTTTTTTCTTGGATGTATTTCTGGATCTGTTGTCAAGTCTGGAAAGAATAGGCTGCTGTGTGTAAAACGTCTGGAGTTCCCATCAGCTATTGATTCTCCAGTCCGATTCAGAATTTTTGCAAGCTGTGGGGTTGCAAGGCTCTGCGGTTTTTATTTCTGTCCTCTTCACCGGTTTGCTCTCTGCTTTTCTGACTCGTGACAGGCTCGTGGACGTATAGCTACTTGGAGAAAGCTTTTTAACCTTGCTGGTTTCTCTGTAATGGCCTCGGTGTACTTACCTGTCCACGTACAGAGCAATAAATAAATAACTAGCCTTCTTTCTCGGTGGTTTTGGGAAAGAGCAAAAGTTGAATCCATCTAAAATCTTTCAGTCTCGTTCAACTTCAGTTTTTTTTTATGGTTGGAGCAAATGGGGGCGGGCGATAATTGGGAGAACTGTACAGTTATATAACTAAAAGCTTTTCTGCTGGAAGTTAGGAGAGCAGATTGCCTGGCCATCAATGCGCGACACGTGTTCGTAATCTTCCCACAGTGTCCATGCAGAGGAGTACAGTCAGGCACTGTGCTTTGGTTTCGTGGATGAACATGTTCAAATGAAGACACGATAAAAATATTTTTCCTTTTGGGGTACACATTTTATTTTTTTTTAAAGAAATAGGAGTGGTTTCGTACTACTTGAGGATTTAAATAGTATTTATGTTGCATAAATGATGACAGTTATTATTCTTAGCTAGAAATTCTAGCTGTTGATGGCTTCAACATGAAGGCTGTCATCTAAAACTCATGGGGGAAAAAATTGACTTGGAAAAAGAGATTATGCAATGTAATTCAGTGATGATAAGAGCATTTTGAAAATACCCAGTTGCTCTCACGGAGAACTGCTCAGCTAGCCAGCAGTCGTGAATTGTCACCCATTTCACATAAATATTCATGAAAACAGCGACTGCAAGATCAATAAATTTTTTTCTGTTTTGTTGATTTTATTTAGTTAGGTTTTGGATGGTATGATAATGTTACATCAGTCCTATTGTTGATGTAGGCATTCAGAGAAAAGTGATGGAAGTTAACAATATAATGCGAAAATGAACTGCAGTGAAAGACAAAGCATGGAGACTGCGCTGCACTGCAAGGCTGTTGTATTTGGTGTTACAACTGTTGCTCTATATCGCCTATACTGTTCTATTGTATCTATGTGGAGATGTGACTTCAGCTTCTCCATGGCATGAAATAAATTTGAGGTTTATTCATCTGTGATGGTACAAGACCTCAGTATTGACTTCCAAATAAAAGCTCAAATACGAGTACTGCTTGAATACAAAAAATAAAAAAATGAAAGAAAGCATCTGAAGTCTTCTGAATTTATAGTTAGCAGTAAACTAGTTGTATTGCTGTTGCAAGATAAGGTCCATCTTTGACCCTTGCTTTATTCGGTCTCTTTGTAACCACCCTTCCAGTTGGCAAATCAGAATATTTAGAGTCGCTGAAGGGAGACCCAGTCTAAAAGCGGGAGGAATGAGATTCATGCAGGTGTCTTTGTGTTTACCAAAAAGGCCTGGAGAAGGGGAAGCCACTTTGCTTTAGAAGCTAGTGAAAATCCCCAGAAGAAGCCAATGGTAACAAACCAGTTTTGTTAAACCACGACATGTTGTTCACCTTCGAAATAGAACAGCATTGGAGGAAAGACTTAATCAGGAGCAGCCCAAAATTGGTCTGGATATTGCCATACCTAAGGCTGGTGTTTGACAGACGTTCTTAGGCTAAACTCCTTTGCATCCACTCTCCTGGGGGACCAAGCTGCAGTGCTTCTCCTTCCATCCCTTATCTCTTTCAGTTTCAGGCCTTAAGGCTGTTAACATTTTTCTTTTTTAAAGCTTGTTGCCTGAAAAGGCCTGGGCTTGGCCCTAAACTGGGGCCAAGTTGTTTTGTTTTGTTTTTTTCTCCCCTTCCCTTGGGTAGAGGAAACAAAACAAACCAGGTTTTGACGCAGCGTTGTTAGTTAAGCTTCCATGGGGGACTCCAAAAGCTTTGCCTTCCTTCCTGCAGATGTTTGAAATCACCCACCAGTGAGTATGAGATTTCACAAGAAAGCAGAGCCAATCTATTGAGTCTGAGACACAAAAAGAGGCATCTCTGCTTAGCCCTGGCTGCACATCGCTTGTGCTCTGCCTGGCGTCCTGGGAGCTGCTCTTTTTAGAGGTGCTGCTGGTTAGGTTGACTTCATTGTAATGAGGTGAAACAAATCATAATTATGCAAGGTTACGTAACGTGGTAAAGGTTAAAGCATGAAAAATCTGTCGTCTTGTCTAAGACATGCTTTAGAGAAGCAAGCAGGCCATTTTTTGTATGGTTTCTTCCAGTTCTAAAGGAGCCTTAAGTCCAAAATTTGTCAGTTACGAAGCAGTAGCATACACAGGACTGGCATGTTTCGTCTTTCCCAGAAAGCCTGACTTTGTTCATCTGGGGCTGAGACAAATAGAGGCATGATGGTGAAAAGAGTAAATTTGCTTCAGCATTTTCTCTTTTCAGGCCTTCCTTGGCTCATTTTATTCCTATTGCCAGTATTGTGTGCTCTGCTGGGCAGCGGAAGGTGCGGATAGATATCTGTGGAAATAAATATTGGTCAGGTTTGCTTGATAGCTCTCCTCTAATTAGTTGGGAGCATCTTGCACACTTAGGTGGATGCATGTCATAGAAAAACTGCTTCTGCTGAACAGCTGCCAGCTCTCACTGATCATTTAACTAGAGGACGGTGCACAAATTGCCATAACATGTTTCTTATAAGAGACACTGACTTCAGAATGTGGGTGCCTAAGATGATTGTAGCATGGTGAAACTGAATACAGCTCTTTCTTTTCTTTTTCTTCCAGTTTGTGGAGACATCCATGGCCAATTCTTTGACTTGATGAAACTATTTGAAGTGGGAGGTTCTCCTGCCAACACGCGGTACCTCTTCCTGGGGGACTATGTGGACAGAGGGTACTTCAGCATTGAAGTAAGTTTCTTATTTCTTTTTTTGGCTGTGAAACTGCTTGCAGCCTGTTGTGTGTATTTGACATAGTAATTTAACCACTTCAGGAATAGAGGCTCTTTGCGGATACCACTGTGAGCAAAAGAGGTCCGTGTTAAATGTCACTGTTGGGGTTTTCATAAAGGCTGTTTGGTATCCAGCCAAATCCTACTACATCTATGCAAGAGAGCTGATGAAGAACAGTCCTAGGAAGTTATAGCGACCATCCAAATATAGCGCAGAAGGCAGTCTGCTCTGCAGCTTAAGTTAAATAGGATTAATAGACATGAGCTATTAGAAGAGAGATGTAGAGGAATAAAGTGACACACAATTTGACTTACTGACTTAGTTGATCTGAGCCTCCTGTATGCAAAATTTTTATGAAGTGGAAGGACTAGATAGAGAGAGAGAGAGATGATAAAAAAGCCAGCAACATAACATGCTGTGCTGGAGAGAATGAATGAGTTCTGTTTAAATCTGGGTTGCAGCAGTGCGTGATCTCTGGCACTTGAATCCACAGAGCAGTGATGGACATGTGCCCTGTTGAAAGTGCTGAGACCCAGTGCAGACGCGAGTGTTAGGATGTAGAATGCGGAGGTCAAATGGTAGCATTTTTAGCTGGCTTGTGAAGGAAAATCTGTGAAGAAAACTGTCCTGCCCAACATACCTACCTTTGACTAGAAGAAAGTCAAATACCAGGCACAAATGCGTTGTTAGAGTGCTCATAAAACAAACTGGATTTTTTTTACTTGTTTTGTTGCTTGGTTTTGCAAACTGACAATTGAGGTGCACAGTTACCAAATAAAATCTAATCTAGATTTGCTCATCCAGATCATAGCTGATCTGGATCTCATCTGATTGACCACTCAATGGTCCATCAGAAACCCTTGCAGCAGCTTTTGAGCTATAGTTTGAGTCTTTCCTTTGAAGAGTTCAGACTTGAACTCCCTCTGAGCCAAGGGAGTTATGTTAGAAACAACATAGGACCTATGATACGTGGTTGTGTAGCAGTGACTAGTTAAGATGGCAGCATACACTGCTGTTTCGTTTTACAAACGACATCTTAGTACACTTCTGTCACATTGATATAAAAACATGTAGTCCCAAACAGCTGAGTTACTTGCAATGTGTTTGTAAAATGGATCAGTGCATTATCTTGCCAGTTCTATATTTACACTATGCAGAGAAGTTTTTTAAAAATAAGATTCTATAAAACTACTTGTGCTTTATTGGCTGACTTTTTAAAAACTTACTTCTAAGTGTTAACAGCATCTTTGGGAGGTGATACATTCTACAAGTAGAAATACACTGTTTCAAGTGCAAAATTGCAAGGTTCTTTAGCCCACATACCATAAATGTTTAATATAGTCAGGATTTAGTCTTACACTAAAGTCAATGCTGCGATCAGGCTTTTTGTTGTACCATGCGTCTGCTTTCTCCCTTCCCTGGTCTTTGATGAGCTGTGGGCTAAATCATCACTGCGTGGATTGCCGTACGGGACTGCTGGAAGAAGGATGGGAATGTGGAAGATGCCTTTGCAGGCTTACGTTGCTGTGTGACTGAATCTTGCACTACCATTTTTCAGTTGTGATAGCCTAAGGTTTATCTCATGAAGACTTTGACTGAAGCAAGTTGTATCTGGAAGATTAGAGTTTTGTCTCTATTTCCTTATACCTTTTATTAGAAGAGACTGAACAAGTGATTTGCTTCAGCTTTCAAGTGCCTGTCTGACAGTTTGCCAAAATCTGCTTTAGGGCTATTACTGGTTACAGACAAGAGTAAGCCATATAACATGGCAAAATAGCTTATGGGTGGGGAACAAGCCCCTTAAAATAATTCATTTTGCAATCTGCACATACACATTTAGCAAGTTATATTCTGCATTTAGATTTTCCATTCTGGAACACTGCTTTTTCACTGGAAGCTGCACTGGCTTCTTCTAGAGCAAAGGAAATACCTGAACTGTCCCTTATATTATTCCTTTTTGTACGTAGGATGCTCAAAGTACTACTTTTCTGGTGCATAACTGATTGTCCCCACCTGTCACCTTGATTAAACAATGCCTTTGAAAGAAGAGGAAGGTTTCTCTTTCATAACTGTGTTCGGATTTACAGCTATGCATTCAGGCATGAACTCAGCAGAATAAGTAGTGACAAGGAGAGGAAAATGGAGAGGAATGCACTTTGGCAGGCAGGGGGGATGCTTTTGGTGGAGAAGGGGTCCTGAGCACGTCTAGCAGGCGCCAGCTCTTGCCAGGACTTTGTGCTGGTGTAGAAGTCATGGTGGAAAACAACCCAGCCTGGCCTCAGTATGTATTTCCACCATGGCAGTCACCCCATGATCTTTATTCCATCTATCTGTTGGCTCTTCTTTCTGCCAATGTAGACGTGACACAATCGCAGTTTTGGGGTCTTTCCAAAAGAATTAAGTAGGTGGTCCAAGGTACTAATCACGAGTAATACGAGCTTTTTAAAAATCCCTTCAACTGCCGTGAGCTATCTAGCGTAAAAGTGACACCATTGAGCCTAAACCTAGCTGAGTTCTGGCAGTGGGCGAGATAATCCCCGTCTGTGGGCTGCAAAGCATTTGGGATTCTTCTGGATGAAAGGTACTATATAATGTAAGCTATTATCATTAAAAACAGAAGAAGAAATTGCATAAGGTAGGTGGAAGGCATTTGATAATGCAAAGGGAAAAAGAGAAAAGTATTTGTATAAGGCACTCAGCAGAAATGACAGTCCTTGCCCCACAGAGCTTTTGATCTAAGGGTTCAATCCTTCACGTGTGCTCCATTTTTACCATGCAGAGTTAGCTCCATTGCTTGTAGAGGGTGTTTTATGCCTGTAAAATTACTTCTAAGCACAGTGTTGCAGGATGAAAGACTAGTAAAGAAACTACAATAGCTAAAAAAAAAAATTAAAAAATGCAAAACTGTAGATACAATGAGACAAGCTTTCTTGGCACCAAATCTTTATCCCTTAGCTGCACTCTTTTCCATTTGACCTTTTGGCAGAGCCTGAGCGTTTCTTCTCGCGTTTCTTCTCTTAGAAAAACAGACTTCTGCAACTTGCAGTATCTGATGTGGTGCACTTGTTTCCTCAGCTCTGTAACTGATAACATTTCCAGGCTGTGCTTGTGCACTGTTCCAGGGTTTTGACTCCAGAGTAGAAACCCCTCACTTCTCCCTTTAAAACAAGTTTATGGTCATGGATAAAAGAAATCCAAATGATCAAAACAGAGGGCTATTCTTAAATCCAAAGAACAGTTAGATCGTAAGTGTTTCTGCAGGAATGGATTGTAAGGAAGAACAACTGGTCTTTACCTGAGTCTGAAAACTCTTTTGAAAGTCAGGACATAAATGCAATGCAGTGCAAAGGAGTATGCATGTAGACTGCTTTTCATCAGTGTTTGAAAAATGACAATCACAGTAAGTGCCAAATGTAATGCATTAATATCACGTAAAGGAACTGTTGGAATTCTCTTCCTGCTCAATCCCACATAAAAACACACAGGCTTAAATTTTAATTGCACACCCTTCTGATCATTTTTGACAGAGCAGACAGTTGAGATATGTACAATTAAACAAAAGTTCAAAACGAACAGAAATGGAGATGTGCTTAATTAAGGTTCAAAATATGTATACTTGTTCACTTCCCAAATACAAAGACTGACATTCCAAAAGGAGAAGCTGCTTTTGTGGTGTTTCTGGCAAGAGCGAAGGGAGGTGTTTGGAGTAAGTCTGAAGATCAGGAATTGGACCATCAGACCTTAGTTCAGTTAAAAAAAAATAAGAATAAAAAGCACCTGGCACTTTAGATGCTTACGAACGCTCAGCTTTTAGAATTTGACTGATCTCTCCCAAGAAAAGAGTTGCATATAATAAATTCATGTTAGTAAGCTGTGGGTGAAGTGAATGCTGGCGAAGTCATGCGTTTACCATCTCTCAAGTCTTCATGCACTTCTGAGGGCTTTATTGGAGGAATAAGCACCTTTTTCTCCATAGCTCTAGAATATTAATGTTTCCTAATAAAAAGCTTGAAATATTTTTGGTCAGTCAGAAGTTCATTGAAGTCAATTGTTTTGTTTACTTCTTTCAGAGCAAATCAAGTCCTAGGAACTTCATTATCCTAAATTCCCTTGCCCTTTTCTTTTTTCTGGCAGAACTAGATATGTTTCTGTGTATCAAGAGTTTGCATCTTGTAAGATCTTGTTTTTGCTGGGCAATAATTCTCAGAACCTTGAATATTCAGTAATTCAGCAAATTCAAGTTATTTTTCTCTATATCAGATGCCCAGATTAGAACACCTGTTTGTGTCAGGACTGTCCTCCCAGCTAGCAGCCTGCATCAGCTCTTCCAGAGTGAGCCACCAGCATACCAAGAACACATTTGGGATGCGGGGAGAGAGCGCAGGACGGTGCTGTGAAGGTCACTTGCACTGTTTTCCCCTCGTTTCTTCCATATCTCTCTGGGACTTTTTTCCATAGAAAACAGCTTGGGCCAAGACACGAGGTCCAATAAAGAGAGCTAGGAGCCAGCACTTAGATTTTTGTTTAGAAAGTACTACTTATAAGAATTAGTGGAACATTAAAAACAAAAATTATCTGCTCACCTTTTTGGTATAAATTGAAATCCTTCCAAAAGGCTGAAATGGGTGTAATGTGTTTTAAACACTAGAAAAGAGTATAAGGCAAGTAGCGATGTTTTGCATGTGATCATTTTTAATAAAACCATCTGGGAGACCAGCTAGAAGAGTGTGTTTCAGTAATTAAAATCTAGAGGTGCTAAAGTACCGTGCAAGTGTCAAAACAAGCTCCCAAAGCAGCTTGGGAATATTCAGCAGATGTTTAAAAACAATAAATTAAACAAAGGTTGAATGATCAGAACTGAATTCTTCAACAACATTTTGGAACCAGCTGAGACCCTGACCGCAAGGAACGGTTTCCCTGTTAGTCCATGAGAAGTAGATTTCCACGGCAGTAGCCTTTTTAATTTTTAAACATGCAACCTCTACGTTTTTGAGCACTTCTTTTTGAAACACAAAGAACTGGAAAAATAAGAGCACGTTGGCAAAGAAGACTTGAGGCAAGAACTGTAAGTTGTCACTGAAGGTGTGGTTGATGTAGGTAGTTCAGAAAAGTATTTGCATCAGTGGCATGTGTTTTGGTTACAGATGCAACCTGTCTTTATTTGTCTCTGAAATAATGCCACAACGAATGGTACTGGTAGTGTGAGTGCAGTTGTGTGTAAAAAGGCACATAGTTTCCTTCGGGATAACTATTCCGTTTTAGAAAGCTGCATCTGTACTAGGTACTGCAATGATACAATTACTGCAGTGCAGTTAAAATAATGCAATTTTTATATTTAGACGAGGTGTGTGTTAGGTAGAGTGAAGGAGCTGTGCTAAAATACTGTTCAGAGAGCGCCAGTAGAGATCTTAGTAACGTATGGCTCAAATTATCTTTTTGAGTATGAGTTACCTTGTGTTTATTCACATTGAACTTCTTGTGCTGGGGGAGTGCCCAATGGCATCGGTCATTTGGGGGAAGAGTTCATCTTTTGGTACACGTACAAAGCTGTAGAGCTAGCAGTGAGCTACAGCTTTTTCTTCTTGGCATCATCAGTGAAAGAGCACACAGGAGGCAGAGGGCTGTGTTGCTGTGGTTGCAATCTAGAGGCAAGGGTAACTTTTTCAAGGTTACTTGCTTTGAGCACTTAATGTGAGATTTGTGGAAGGAGGTCTGGGATTCTTGTTTTTCCTTTTCAGAAGGAGCTGAGACTTAAAATGGTGAGAAGGCTCCAACTCAGCATGCAACAATGGAGTTAAATCCCTAGCCCGTTTTGAAAATATGCTTCTTTGGCTTACATAGCACTTAATTGCATAGACCTTTTTTCCTGGTGGTGAGGCTGCCAGAGCCTCAGCAGGAAAACAGCTTGACTACTGTAGGAGCTGGGAGCTGGGCAGATCACCTCTTTGTTCTTACCTTAGGGACGTCTGGGTTGCAAAGTCACTCCTGTACATTTTATGGAGAGCCACAGCAAAGATGACGTGTAGTATATTATTAATAATAACAAAACTTGGAGAAAAGAAGAGATTTTAAAGTTTTGCTACTGGGAAGCAACACTACCAAATAACCAGAGATTATAAACTCAGATTTTCAACAGCAAATTGACTTGAGTAAATGTTCATTTTTTTTGTTCATTTGTTTTAAACGAGTTTGCTTATGCTTTCTGGACTTTACTTTTTTGTATGTAAATGATTAAGTTGAAAAGCCATGAAAAACTGTCACCTTCGTATTTGTTGTTCAGTTTGCAAGGAAAAAAAATCTGCTAATTAGCTCTTGTTTATTTTTACGATATTACGTCAGTGGACTTCTGAACAGAAAAGGGAGACAATTAAAGGAAATATCTAAAGAAAATAAGCCTTAAATATGATAGTACTGAAAACTACACAAATTGTGAAGGCTGGGCTTATGTTACTTGAGGAGTAGCTTTGAAATATGGTATTTTCTGGACTGTGTTGCTTCCCCCTTATCTTCTCTAGTTCTCTTGAATGCTTCAAAGAGAACATGGAAAAATAAAAGTATGATAAGCAAACATAAAGTGATCTAACTATAAGCAAGTACCAAATGCAAAAAAAGATAAAAATTAGTTTTCCGTATTTGCCTTGTTTCCTAGACCTGGATGATATTTTAAGTATTTTGTGCTCATTTCAATCTTGCCAAGGCGTTATGAATTTGAAAAACTTAAAAGGAAAATATAACCAACTCTATTTTTTTTCTTAATGAAGCTTTTCATCTAAGCACTAAATGTTGTGCTTTCCTAAATTATAAAGTGATTTGGCAGAACTAGAAGCTCTAGGGTAGCTTCAATACAACTTTTTTTTATGGTTGGAACTTTTTTTGGATGAATGGAGGTGTCACTTTAATCATCTTGTCTCGCAGCATTTACCTCAAATTTTTGCATTAAACTATAAGTTAAAAGAATTGAATTCTTGGAAAAATGATGAAACCGAGCAGTCATCGTCAGATTTGGAGAATTTTGCTGGTAACGTGGAGAGTCCAGGCTTTCTTGCCTATTGAAGTGAAATCCTCAAAGCCAAATCTTCCCTGTCTATGCAGCCTTCCCTAGGCACACCCCTCATGATTGTTTTGAGCCACAGCACGTCATTCATAGACTCATCTAGGTTGGAAATGACCTTCAAGTTCATCAAGGCCAACCATCAGCCTGACCTGCCGCATCCCATCGCTAAACCATGTCCCTCAGAGCCATGTCCACACCTCTCTTAAGTACCTCCAGGGATGGGGACTCCACCACTTCCCTGGGCAGCCCGTTCCAAGGCTTGACCGCCTTCTCCCTGAAGAAATTCCTCCTAATGCCAATCTAAACATCTCCTGGCACAACCTGAGGCCGTTCAAGTCTGCAACCCAGCAGCATAATTTCCCACTGGATTAGGTCAACATGATGTGCGTAGTGTTTGGACATTTCTTCTTGCTGCCTGGGGTGGCAGTAACGCCTGGTAGGTGGAGGACGCAACGTGCAACGTGAGCCTGGGAGCCCTTCCTTACCTTCCCAAGTGGGAGGATTGATTTTTATTTATTTATATATATTTTTAAGTACTGGAGGGTGCTGCCTGTATCTTCTCTACTTTTTAACCTACCTCTAAAGCTTCTGAATAAACAAACAAATTACGGAGTCCAGACAGAGCATCTAGATGTTTACGCACAATAAATTCAAGACAAAGTGCAGCATTGTAAAACCCCTGCTGCTGTGTAATTATCTATAGATAGTGTGAATTTCAGCACAAATGGAAAAATGCAGCATTATGTTTTCTTTAAGATGATGACTGTAAAGCAAATGAGAGCAGAGATCAAAATGTTCAGATATGATTAACATAGATCTTCTATTCCTTTTTATGAAGACATTCTGAATCATAGAAGGGAATTCATACTGTTCATATTTAGAGGCATGAAACTGACAAAAATGCTGGGTTTCCCCTAGGCAGAAACCACTGTTAGAAGTACATTTCCAGATTCCAGGCTGTTGGTTATTAAGGTAACTAAACTCCCCGACAGAATGAAGGGAGGTAATTAGGGGATGGTTGCAAATGGAAGTGTTGAATTTTGACACCTTTTGTTTCTTGTGCAACGATTGTGCAGTTGGTGGGTACTTACGAAAGGAAGGGCTGGAGGAGAAATCGTTCAGACAGTTTTGCAGCTCACTTTTCCCCAGGCCATCATGGTCCTTGCCACGTTCTTCTGAACAGTGGGCTCATCAGCTTGGCAGCAGTGGGAAGGCTGAGCGCATCCAGCAGTCTCGTGGGATGAGATGGGACGTGTCTCGTTTCCATTGGCTTCCCTGGAGCTGCCAGCTTGTCAGCCAGGTACCTGGCCAGGGCCGTCATGCAAGGGATAAATATTCTGTGAAGGTTGCAAGTTTTTTCATCTGTCAGGAGTTTCTTAATGCTTTGACGTTGGTGCCATGTCAATTTTGTTTCAAAACAACTATTTTGTTCAGATGTTCTCGAGAGGTCTCAGCACAGACTGCCCCTCCAAGTCTTCTTTTCTACCTTTTAAAAACATGTCTGCAAGAAATGTCATCTCAAATCGAAGTCTGGAAAGACAAAAGGCTTTATCTGAAGCTTCGTAGTAACTCCATTTAATGCAAGAGCTTTGTGGATTTTTCTTTCTCGTCCGTTTGTGCGGAACAGCATAAAGTGAATAACAAGCAAGAGTTTGTTACAAGTATTCCTGTAGAAATTCTGTAATACTGGAAGCTAAGGTATTTCCTGAAGTGTGGGTTAAATTGTTCTAGGGCAGCAGCCTTTCTTCAGGCAGGATATGCAGATCTTCCGGTGAAATGGTTTCCACAGCAGATTTCTGCCTGGCCTTCCAGGTGGAGCATACACGTTTTGGAGATGCATGGCATTCCTGATAGCTGTAACAACTGAAGGCTGAGCAGGGATTCATTTAGCCCAAGTCAGAGACTTTGATATCAGAGAACACTGATACTAGCTTCTGCCAGTCCGGGTTTCACCAAGGAGAGATGTTTGCACGCAATAAATACACGAACGATGAAGTTTAAGTGTTGAAAACATGTTTCATGCAGAGTACTTTTTCTGCTGCTGCTTCTTTTTGGTGTTGGGGGGGAACATAGTGGTTGAATTTTGTAATGAATTATAAATTATGTTTCTCTTTCTTGTTTCTGCTTTGCAGTGTGTGCTGTACTTGTGGGCCTTGAAAATCCTTTACCCCAAAACACTGTTTTTACTTCGTGGGAATCATGAATGTAGACATTTAACAGAGTATTTCACATTTAAGCAAGAATGTAAGTGTACCTTATAGCCTGTCTTGTCTTTAATCCCTGTTCAACAGCTTCGTTTTGTTATTTTGTATTTGATACTTGCTTTGACTATCAGTAATTTTTATGGTACTCCTAATGTTTACTCTGAGCAATTTTCAGTTGCCATCCCTGTTCCCCGAGCGGGCCGTCATCCTGCAGGGGTTGGGGAGGGTGTCTCGGTGGTGGAGAAAGGAGGGGATTAGTCTCTGAGCTAACTTCTGATCAAAGTGCAATTCACTCTAAGCCAATTTACAGGGCAACACTTCTTGGTATGCTCTTTTTATAGGAATTCCTTTCTGCATTGCAAGAAAGGATGCAGTGACACACAAAAGCTCATTAGGTGTAGACCTTCACTTGCACAATGAAACTTTTTTCTGTGGCACTGTAAACTGAAGCTATTGCCATACTCCTCTGTTGCCTTTTTAGCAGCGGGTATAAAGGAAATGTTAATTGGCTCAAAGGCTTCATGGTTTTCTGACTTTAATATGCACATTGGTAAATTAACATTTCAGCTTCATTGTACCACCTCATTCATTTCGTAATGGTCTTTCGGTAGATAATTAATTGTAAGGGACTGGGCTGAAGTTCTGATTACTTCATAGAGAGCTTTGAGTGAAAATGTAGTAGCTGATTACCGTTCAGCAGACTTTTTAAGCCTTGCTGTATAGGTTTCATGGCCGACAACAATGGCATATTAAATTGGTTATTTACAGTTTTTAAGAAAAGTTTAATGAACTTTGCAGAACTTCTGTTAGTTTTGCCTCAAACAGTAAATGAAGAATTTTTCCACCAATGAATAACAGTAGCCTTAAAGGTTTTTTTAGCATGAAGCAAGCTTTGCTGTAGTTCTCAGTGCAAGAGAGAGCAGTGACAGCAAGATTAGGGTTAAGTAGCATTCTATTGCTGTTTTCCTCTTAGGCGTTGGTTGCACTTTTTGATACCATTTTAATCTTTAAAAGGTAAAATCAAATATTCAGAACGAGTATACGATGCCTGCATGGATGCCTTCGACTGCCTTCCCTTGGCTGCTCTGATGAACCAACAATTCCTGTGTGTACATGGTGGCTTGTCTCCAGAGATCAACACCTTAGATGACATCAGAAAAGTAAGTCTGAGTAGTGCTTAGGTCTAATGAGAGAATGGTTAATCACCGATAACTAGAAATTGAATCCTTTCTCACTTCCATTTGTGTAAGATGCTTGTATGTCATTTTGACATTCACATTGACATTATTGCCTTTTAAAGGTCTTTTTAAATAGAATGTAAAAGGAATTGCTGCAATTAGTGGTGTTTTATTGAGGTGAAGAAATCACCAGCATCCAGTATAACGCAGGATTTATCATCTTCGTGTTCTGAAAAATAAATTGCATTAGGGAAATAAGTATTTAGGAACGAATGAACACAGCATTAATTTCTTGTAAGTAAAATCTATTGTCACATTGTGAGCATACCACCTGATGATTCCTTGCACCTTGTTAGGCATTCTGCACTCTTGGAGAGAAGTTAAAAAAAAATATATATGTATATATATATATTTCTAGAAAAATCTCACAATACCTAAATAATATAATAAAAAATGTGATATGATAGCAATGATTTATAGTCAAAACATTATTACTTAAAAAAAAAAAAGTCAAGAACTTCATTGTCAAAATTTTCTGCCATGGTTTTAATAGTACTGCACTTCGGTGTGCAGTGCTTATAAGAAACTTTTCATAACACAAGAGTATAATATAAGCACCAATTTACTGAGCCCCACTTAGACAATATCAAACAGTATCTTTATGCACTCCAGTGTTGTTGCATGCTATCAAGGATTAATTCTTTTCATGTGTTTTGGTAAAAGAGATATTTAACCCATTCGTTTTTAGTGTTTCTAGCAGTAAAGATTTCATATTTCTTGCATGCAGTTTGAAACTTGTAAATATGGGTATACGCTTCTGAAACTTACAGATACTGAAAGATGAATTGTATTCTAAGGTTAATTTTTAGCCTACTAAGAAATAAATATTGTTTAAAAATATAATTCTTAAACCAGTAATTACATATTCTGATTTAAATGCAATTAGATTAAGATATTGACAGCACTTTCAAAAATTACTGAATACAAAGTTTGGTTTCTGAGTTAAAGGTTCACTATCTCATTAAGCTAAAATATTCTCTGCCTGAAAATTAGCTGGCTTTGCAACAGTGTAATAGCAGAGCAACAGTGTTTAGTGCTTAGATTCTAGATTAGGATCATTAACATCTTCACTTCACCCCCCCCATCAACCCCCCTTCCCCAGCAGGTTTATTCATCTTTGGCAATCAGTAGGAATTGTTTTTGCATATTTATGAATTGTTATTTAATTTAAATGAGTTACAGTTACAAAAGCATTAATTGCTTAGAGGGTTGAAATAAGTTAGAAGTGTAGGCATGCTATGAATATTTCATAATGAGGATGCAAAGATAAAATTGTGGTGGTCTCATTAAGACTTTTTAACTTGGTGTTGCAAACAGGTAAGACCACTTCTTTCTGGTTGAAAATTACTTTTTTTTTTAATAATTAACAAATCATCACTTGATCTTTCTGGAGAGAAAGATCCTTTTTCTTTCTAGAGAATGTTTTGGACTGCTGGCTTCACTCTTACAGTCATCTTAACAAGGACTGTTTTTGTATTAAAGGGTGCTTACAGAGGAATACTGCTTTTTAATATTTTCATATTTTGTTATACTCTTATATGCAGTGTGATTCTATATAATTTAAATTTTTAATGCCAGTGGTCTTTTAATACCAGGCAGAAACAGTAATTTTTAGCTGCTTAATTAGAGCTAGTATTATGGGAACAAACGGAATACCATGGCAAGATGCTGTAATGCAGAAATGTTTATATATATATATATATATATGAATGTATTGAAATTAAAATGGGAACTAGCTTTGAAATAACTTGTATTTTTTTCTTGAATTGTCTCAGTCACATTAATCAAGTGCAATGATATTTGAAAAATCACAAAATACAGAATTACTATCTATTCTCTTTTCCATATTCACAAAGAACATTAAAAGAAAAAAAATCACATTGAATGGGAATCCACTGTATCTCTTCATTTTTCATCTATATCTATTACTGCTTCTCTTCGTCAGTGTTAGCAAGGAACATTTTACTGTTATTCAAAATCCAGTGCTTTAAAGCTGAGAGTAACCCAAAGCTGAAAAGTAGTTGGCTTTGGGTGTTAGTTTGGCAACCTATGGAATGAAAAAAATAATACCTTTGCTTCAGTGTTTCTATTGAAAGAAGTTAGTATTTCTTTGTCTCCTATTTTTCTTAGTTAGATCGATTCAAGGAACCACCTGCATACGGACCTATGTGTGACATCCTGTGGTCAGATCCATTAGAGGACTTTGGAAATGAGAAGACTCAGGAACACTTTACTCACAACACAGTCAGGGGGTGCTCGTACTTCTACAGGTGAACATTACTTCTTTGATTTAATGGATTTCTCTGTGTCAACTTGTTCTGGTTTGGTATAAATGTTTGCTTGAAGTTTACAGTGCTTCTTAGATAATTGGGTTGTGAAGAGGTCTGGCCCTTTTTTTTCCCTGCAGGCTGGGCTTACTTTCAGGTAAATTCGTCGTTTATTTGTGTCTTGCCTTCTTCACACAACTGTAAAAACCTAAATGACTTAATTTTATTCACCAAAGCCCATGTTTTTCATTTATTTTTCTCCTTGTAAGTTAGGGAATGAACTTGACTCTTTTAAAAAGGGGTAGTTAACTACATTTCTAGTTTGAAACTTAAAAGTTAATTTTGAATGAAAAATACTAGTGTCGGAAGACTCACTACCTATTGCTCTACAGGGTAGGTAAAAATTGATTTCTCCCCACAGGCACGTTTTTTCCAGGTCTATTGAACTTCTGCTTAAATTTGGGACTAGTTCTTCCCATGAAATTTAGTATTTGAACAGTACTGGTTAAATTGGACTTGCTAAGAGCTGAAATGTAGACAACTTGCCTGTAATGTTCTTGCAGAAACATGTATGGATTTAAATGCAAGGACATCAAATTATAATTATCTTTAAGTGATTTCTTTTTATATGTGTTAAAAATAAACCTGAGAATATTACCGAAAAGTAATAGTAGTGGGTATAGAAGCAAATCTAAAAAGAAATCTGCGGGTCAGTTTCTGACTGTTTAAAGGAAGCTTTCTGTTTCTTTTCTGCTTAGTAGTTATTGTAAAATTCTATCCTTTAAGCATGGTTTTTATGTGTCTCTATCAGTGTAAAGAGTCGGGAGACTCTAACTACTGTACATTGAAGCAGTGCCTTTCTTTGGGTGCTGGGGAATGTGCCCTTGTCAGCACACAGGGAAACCAAAGCAATCAACCAGTTCCCTTTTCTCAGTTTGGTCTGACGGGAAGCTGGTTGCTGCCTTTTTCCATTCCCAGTGGTAGGTTTCTTGGTTTCTGGAGTCCTGTGGACACCAGGCAGTAGAAACCCTGCAGGTGTGCTTGAGCTGCTGGTGAAGAACTACTCAAGTGCTGCTTCCATCCTCCCTTCATCATAAGAAGAGTCTGCGTTACCTTATGAACAGTGGTGGTGATTTTGAGGTGTACGCTGTAGGGGTTTTGAGGGCTTTTTGTTGTTGTTAGGGTAGTTCAGACAAGCTTGCAAGGAAAAGAGTGGAACGGAACTGACAGAGGGGGAGGTTGAGTGGCAGAATGAGAAATGTATTCAGTGAAATCTTTATTTAAAAAAAAAAAAAAGGGTTCAGTCAAAATGTTAAGAGGTTGTTGAATCTTCTGAAGGGATTAGTTCTACTTCAGTCCATGTTAGCGATATGCAGGTCTAAGTTTTCCAAAAGATGTCAGCAGAAATGAGGAATCCAGCTTTTTTAGTGATCTCAGGAGACCTTACCTGGAACGTAGCTGACCCTTAGCTGTTTAGTAACATGTAGAAAGAAATCAATGACTTCCACCAGTAACCAGGAGACAGAGCTGCTGGAATCGGACCCCTAGTTGGTAATGTTAGCAGAAAGGTAACTGATGGGTTGACCTATAGAAATTAGTTTACCTACTCCTTTCTCTGAGCTGTAATTGCTCCAGCATGGGATGGGCTGAGAACAAAGCAGTTTGTACCGCAGCCTGTGCTGTCCACACGCACCTTTTGTGGATAAGTAATACCACAGCGCTCAGATCAATAAAGCCTGGAATGTGCTCAATAAATGTGTTTGGTCTCATTATGAAAGAAGGTGTCAAACTGTTGCAAACAATTGATCTGGGGAGAAATGGGCTTATGACTCCGAGGGCTAAAATCATTCCTCTTCCTTTGAATAACACTGAACACTGCGCTTGACGCATGCCTAGGACTCCCAGGCACTGTTCACTACAAGCAATGAGTAATAGCAGTTTCCTCTCATGAACCTCTCTTGAAATGTGAAAAGCCTTGCAGACATGCCTTGTGCTCAGATGCTTGTTATGTACTTCTTCAGAGCACCTTTTAGATTTTAGGGTTGTTTCTCAAAATTACCCTAAAATTCCCCTAAAGTATATATCCATTTTTCTCCTGAAAATGTGAGATATCAGATCTAGTCTGTATTCTGTTTCGTATTCAGAAAAGTGCATATTCAGGAAAAGATGAAATATTTGCAAGATGCCTAGTGGTGAGGTAACGTGTGAGGGGAAATGGAACTGCATAACGACGCTAGCAGATGCCTAGCTTGGTGCCAACTTTATCCAAGATTATACGAAAGCAAGTGTTACTCTAAAAAGAAGTACCTCATTGTTTTTAAGTTCACTAATTGCTTACCTAATGATAATTCATGGCAAAAAATAATAATAATAAAAAAAATCCATGATTACACTGTGCAGCATCTAGTTTTGCTTGCCTTTTCTAGTTAGCTCCTAAGAAAAGGAGCATGTTTTCCTAAACTGCAGCTCAGCTTGTAAAGAAATGACTTAATTAGGCAGTCCTTCCTCAAGGCTGTCTGTTGATAGAATGGACTTTGTTTATTCTTTGATAAATAAAAGTTCTTAGCCATTTCCAGAATGGAAAGTTAAAAGATAGCAGTGGGCATTTTGTGGGAAGGTCAGAAAGATTTCAGAGACATGCAAGCCAGAAAAATGATTTCTAGATGAATAAGATCTCTTAATGACAGGAAGAATCAGTAATAAATAGTTGTCATTTTATCAGACATGTTCATGACCACGGCAAATTCCAAGTGACTTTTAAAGTGATTTTAGAGTTATAACAAAATGCTATGAGGAAGATGCGTTCAACAGCAATGCAGCTTTCCAACTGTGTACATGCAATGTGTTAATTGGGCTTTCCAGCTCAGTAGTACATTCAGTCTTCTCTATTCATCCACAACTCGTTTGTGAACTGTTGAGCCATTTGTATGAGCTAAATATATATGAGAAATTATAAAGAATGTAGTTTACATTAATCTGACAATCTTTTCACTACTTTCATTAGGTGATCTCTCACAGTCTATTGAATTTCAAACTGATCAAGGTTTTCTTCAAGAAATTTCCTTTTGTATAACAGCCCTTGAAGCTAGTATGGCTAGCACTGTAAAATCTCAGTTCTGGAAATTACAGGCCTAACCTGTCATTTAGAGATGTAAAGAATAGCTTAATTTTCAAGGGTGCTAAGAGTGAGCACTTAATAAATGTCTTTTGTGTCCAGCAACAATTCACACTGTAGATTGCCAAAATCTGTGCGTTCTGGGAAATAGCAGTAACACAATGCTAGAGAAAAAAGTAATTTTTGGAAATGTATTTAATTTCTTTGTACCTTAAAGTAAACAAAGAACAGCAGTGATGAGATTTCATTTCCCTTTTCTGAAATAAAAGCTCATATGACCTTTACAGTTTTGGTCATGTTAGTTGATGCAATCTCTTGAAGGAGTAAAAAATAATTAATGGGGTGATAGTTGTGTAAATTAGTTTTTAATTATTAAAGCAAAACTTTTCTTCCATCCTAACCCATAGAAAATTACTTTGTATTCAGGAAATGTTACAAACAAAGGAAGTAATTTTTCCTTGAGTGTGTTGTTTTTGTCTTTTTTTTTTTAACAGATTTTTCAGCCGATTGCCAGTAAAGGTGTTTCCTCTTTGTTTATCAGAGTATGTAGTTTTGCTTTGTATTTATTTAGTGTATATTTATTTGTGCTTGGCTGGTTGCACTGATCTTGCCAGTGACCCATTGCACTTACTTCATGGAGAAGGGTTACAGTAACTTGAGCATTTCTGTGAGAAATGCATCTAACGTGACAAGGTATACTGCTACTTATATTGAGAATGGCTTCTGTCACTGAACGGAAAGTTGAAGAAGTCAGCTAGACTTTTTTTCCCCTCAGAAAAATAATACTAACTTAAGGAGAGACAGCCAGTAAGTGGGTTTAGGCAATTGTGAGGCAGGAGGGAAAACTCTCCTTTCCAAACCATACTAGGATCATGAACGTCATTGTTCCCAGGAGATTTATGGGACGGATGAAGAATTAAAATATTCTTGCATCACATTTAGACAAAGTTACTATGAGCATATGTAGTCCTAACCGTGAAAATTGCAATTGGATCTGAGCCCAGCTTGTTTAATTTCCTTTGTGTCAAAGCTCTGGTAAAGAATTTCAGGAGTTTGGTTACACCACTGAGGTAATTAACTGTGTCTTGTCCTGTGGAAAGGGCTTCCTATCAGGAGTAAGCACATGCAGAAGCTTAACACTCGCTTTCTGGGATTGATTTATGTGTATGAGACTTGGTTAATTAATAACTGTTAACAAGAGCACAAGAGTGGCACGAGCCCGGCCCAAGCCAACAGATGGACTTAGAACTAGAGCAACTACTTGGAAATTTTCTGCAGGTATTGCACTCCAGGTTCATGGGTCTTGTTAGTGAGCTTCATATTAGTTCTTAGGGGATGCTGAGATATATAAAGGTATTTGGCTGTTGATTACATTGTTATATTTTTAAAAAGGAATAAAAAAAGGAAGGCAGAGATGTTTAGTGGTAGCAAAGAGTGGCTGGCATTGCAGACCCCTCAACGTTCTTCATTTGCTAGCCTTGGGCAAAAGTGAAATGACTTGGCCTTACAGATGCTGTGGGTTAGAATAATAATTCTAGCCCTGCCAGCACATCATTTCAGTGGCTTACTTTACACATATTTTAAGTTTGTGAGTATGCAAGCACTAGATAAATGTGTGCTAAAAAGCTTTTGAAGATTGTAGCACCTTTCACCTTAAGGTGTGAGGCATAGTTACACGAATGTTTTTGAGCTGTAGCAGCATTTTGAACAGATTATTTTGCCCACCTTTTCATTCTGCCATCTCCAAGGCCAGAAGTCTTATGCTGCCTTCATATTATGCAATCAGCTGTATTAGTAGGATTGCTCATGTACTTCATCAGATCTGGGAACACATCCAGTCTTAAAAAGAATGACTTTGCAGAAAAAAAATATGTATTTATGTGTTCTAATCCAGTGCAGCTCCCTAGTCCATTTCTCAGTGCAGACAGCACGATGAAGGGCAAGAGAAAACAGGCAGAAAGAGCTGTGATAGCAGCTGCCTAGGACTGCAGAGTAGCAAAAGCATTTGCTTCTGACTTCGGCCTTTGATGACTGAAGTGCAAGGTCAATCAGTTTTGATGAAAACCTTTTTTATACCTGCATCTAATCTCATGAAGCTGTTGGGCTAAATTTGAATGCCTTCTTTTTAAGGAAATGTTCACATCTCCTTATTATTGGTATGGTGAAGGATATGAAGAAAGATATTTTTTTGGTACTGGTTCACAGTGGGAGATCAAGCCTATTTCCAAGGCCATGTGTTCCTAAGAAATACTTGATTTACTACTTACTCATCTTTTCCTCTGATGCTTCCAAAGTTTCTTGTGCTTGGCAAAGATTTGTCTTTTCAGTTATTATTGTGTAACACTAAAAGAAAAGAACATGTAAATGGTGTACAACTTTGTAATTATTTGTAACTGTTAAAACTGCATACACAGTTATTTGGCTGACCAGTAGTAAAAATATGCTGGATGTCATGAGTATAAAAGGGAGAAACAAGATTATCTTAATTAGGATGGGGAATTTTGTCATTATCATTCCTTTAAGAAATTCATTCTGTCTCATACTGAAAAGAGCTTTCATGATTAAACCTTTAATCAAAAGAGCAATTTGTGAATATGTTAACATATATTATCAAGCTCTGAAGTTACCACTATGACACTAGTCACCTGTCCAAGTTGCATTTAGCAAGGTGCACATAGCAGGGTTAAAGGCAGGTTAGTGAAGAGCAGAAAAGTTGCCAGAATGTTCTGCTGTTGTCCTGCTATGTCTGCTTCTACAGCTTCCAAAAAGTCATCTGGGGGCGAACGTGGGGGGAAGAAAGCCAACTGTCTTGGTAGATCTTTGTCATTTCCTCCTACCTTCTAGAAAACCAGTATGTGTAGATACCCTCTTTTGTTTGTTTTATGTTACAAACATTTCAAAATATATTTAAAGCGTCGTTATCGAATGTATGACTCATTTTCTGTCCTGTCCATGTCAGATAGGTTGCTTAGCTCTATCTTCACATTTCCTCTAATCCTAGATCTAGCTGAGGGCTCTAGTTGTGCTTGGCTGAAACCTTTAAATTATGCCTGCTAGGAACTGACCCGTCAGGCCATGCGGGAGGTGGAGATCACTGGGCTCATGGAGCGTAGCATCATTCACTGTAATTTGGGGAGATCTAAAAGAGGCTGAGATGGAAGCTGTTATTCTTATGTACTGTTGGTATTTTTGTAGCTTTGAAAGGCTTCCTGAAGAGTTAGTGCCTTCAGGATATGGTGTTGATGCAGAATGAAGGAGAACCATGCTCCCAAGGTGCCTGTGCCTGTTGTCTTAAAGTGTAAGAACATTTCTGGATTCAAAATAAACTTTGTTCAAATAATAATACAGAATCACAGAATGGTTAAGGTTCGAAGGGACCTCTGGAGATCATCTAGTCCAACCCCCCTGTCAGGCAGGGTCACCTAGAGCACATTGCACAGGATCAGATCCAGGTGGGTTCTGAGTATCTCCAGAGAAGGAGACTCCACAACCTCCTGGGGCAACCTGTTCCAGTGCTCTGTCACCCTCACAGTAAAGAAGTGCCCTCCCATATTCAAGTGGAACTTCCTGTGTTGCAGTTTGTGCCCATTGCCTCTTGTTCTGTTCCTGGGCACCACCGAAGAGAGTCTGTCCTCATCCTGTTGACACCCTCCCTTCAGATATTTATACATAGGGATAAGATCCCCTCTCAGCCTTCTCTTTTCCAGCCTAAACAAGCTCAACTCCCTCAGCCTTTCCTCATAAGAGACATGCTCCAGTCCCCTAACCATCTTTGCAGCCCTCTGCTGGGCTCTCTCCAGGAGCTCCAGGTCTCTCTCTTGTACTGGGGAGCCCAGCACTGGACACGGCACTCCAGATGTGGCCTCTCCAGGGCTGAGAAGTGGGGCAGGATCCCACGGGCCTTCTTCGCCCCAGGGGCCCTTTGCTGGCTCACGGTTAACCTGTCATCTACCAGGACTTCCAGATCCTTCTCCACAGGGCTGCTTTCCAGCAGGCCAGCCCCCAACCTGCCCTGGTGCTGGACCCTGCATTCGCCTCTGCTGAGCTTCATGGGGTTCCCCTCAGCCCAACTCTCCAGCCTGTCCAGGTCTCTCTGAATGGCAGCACAGCCTTGTGGTGGATCAGCCACTCCTCCTGGTTTTGTGTCAACAGCAGCCTTGCTGCGGGTGTGCTCTGTCCTTCAGCCAGGTTGCTGATGAAGAAGCTGAACAGGGCTGGGCCCAGTAGTGACCCCCTGAGGACACCGCTAGCTACAGGCTTCCAACTAGACTGTGCCGCTGAACACAACCCTATGAGCTCTGCCAGCCAGCCAGTTCTCAACCTACCTCACTGTCTCCTGTCATTAATTTTCAAAATAGTTTAGTGTTTTGCTGTATTATTGCAAACACTTATTTTTCTACTCTTATATATGCATTTGTATTCATGCACATGATTTCTGTGAGAAGGGTTGGGTGTTCCTTGACAAAATAAAACACAAAGCACACGAGTAGAAATTATCGAGGTATACATGTAGCTGAGTGTGCTTGCTGTGCAGTCCATTCAATTTTTCCCGCTGTTGGAAGACCAGCTTGACAGTATCTAACATTTTGGTTCACGTTAGCAAAGTATTGTTTCTATTTCACAATTGTACAGAAGAAATGGATCGTGCAAAAGATACCTCCGAACTAGTAAAATATGCATGAGAAATTTTAATGAAAAAGGGGTGCAGAAGGAAGGAATAACACACACAGTCCATGGAGAATAACATCTCTAGTTTAGCACTGGGGTATTTTGTTTTCTCTGTGAGTCACTGCTCTTCTGTGATTCAGCATGACACATGAAGCGCAGGCAGAGCGGTAGGTTGTTCTGGAAAAGCCTGTTGCGTGGGGGGGGTCTGTTTGTTTGTTTTCTCTCTTGGCCAACTGTTTTATTTCTGGCTCAGCTGAATTACAGCCTGGGCTCTGCAAAGCAGGGCAAGGAGGAGAGGCTTTCTGGAAGGGTAGCAATCATGAAAAAAAGTTGGGAATTTGCTTACAGGAGGACCGTTTTGATAAGGAAGATTTGAAAATCCAGCAATTCTAATTAGGAAAAAAAATCAAGAATCCAAGTAGAAATTCTCTTCTGTAGAAGCTTGTTTCTATTAACCTTTGCCATAATCTTTGGTTGTTTGGCAGTTTCCAGGGCTTGCTGCTGTTTGTCTGAAGGCTGTGAGATCCTGTCCTCCCAAGGCCCAGAAGTTCGGGATTTCATATTTTATATCTCTGGATTTGCTTCTCTAGATTACTGTAGAATGTTTTTCTATATTTTGTGTTGAAGGCTATTATTTAACATGAAATCACATTTAGGCAGGAGCAAACTCATATTTACAAAGTGCTGAAAATTAAAGTCCTGTATTTGTCAAACTGGTAAAGCATATGTAACAGCTGCATACAGCTGAAAACTTTGCTTCTCCCCAGCCCGCACTTCAGCAAGCAGCTAAAGAAAAAATAAGTCAGAGTTGCTTTGCATTTTTTTTAACTAAAATATTCAGATAGGCTGCTCATCTGCTGAGGTTTGGTAATAGGAGTATTATGCTTCACTTGCAGGAAAAGATGGCAGCCCGATTTTCCTCCATGTGCATGGAGCACTCTTTGGCCTCTCTGTCCTTCTAGGTAGTGGGCCCTATAGAATCTGAAAAAGAGCCAAATCCTGCTAATAGAAGTCTATTTTCCATGGTTGTATAAAGAATAAGATAAAGATTTTTTTTAAAAAAAGAACTTTTCTGCTTTGAAATGGAAAGAAGAACCTATTTAGAAGCATTTTTTTTACCACTTCGTTATATCTTCTTTAAAAGCAGTACTTAACACTGGATGAAAAGAATACCGTAGAAAAAAAAATAATAGTCTAGACATTTTGAGCAGCTGCACTGATAATGAACATAATCAACTGTCTATCAGATTTTTCATTATAGACCCCAGTTTTCAGAAGTTAATGTAAAAATTTCTAAACAAAATGTACCATAAGTCTACATTTAGTCACAATTAATTATGAAGAGAAATGTATGCAAATTAGATTTCATTTGCCAATGGTTTGAATGGCAGCCTGTCAGCATTTGAGATCACTGCAGTTGCCAAAACTATATCCTATCTAATCTGAGAGTTTAAGTTATTTTATAACTTCCAGTCGTTTTAGACAATTCCATATACCATACCTGTGTCTGAGAATATACAGGAGGTGGGCCATATCTGGAACCAGCAATATATCCTTTGAGTGGGTTTGTAGGCTCTAGCTGCAGAGAACATTTCAGCTTCAAAATGTGCAGGAAGGTTGGAAGAGAAACAGTAGCATTTCCCTTGGATAAACCAAAGAAAGATGATACATTAGATTATGCTTTTTTTTCTTTTTCATGAATTTTCATCTGTTTCGTGCATGTAGCGAGAAATGGATGGAGCTGTTAAGTGGTTGTAAGTAGGCTCTGAAGGTGGCCCGTGAAATCATGGCTGGGACAGCAGGTCTTTTTTATAATGTTTGGTTGAGATATTTTTTTAAAAACTTGGTCATAATATTTAACAACAGTTTTTACTTATGTATTTTGCTTAACCGTGCTACTACTGTATGACTGCATCTTGTCCCTAAGGTTCTGCAAAATAGTGTACTGGTACTAGTCTCTTCGATACTACGTACAGCCCCATAACATAATACCTGTGTGTGAGTTACACGTAGAGATTCAGAGACTCTGCAGGTTGGTTTGTGTTACTTACAGGCATGCCGTGAGCCCATTGTGCTGCAGAGCCAGCACAGAAGTGATCGCGGAGATGCCTTGGTGTCTTCCCCGACACCTTGTATTTCCTCTTTTAAACCTTTCCGCCTGTTCTATTATTCGAACTACAGGAGACGTTGAATCAATACTGGAAAATAACATGGTGAATGGATGTTAATGCAGGGTCTGTTCTGCTTTTTCTTCAGCCATCAGGTGAAATTTCAGAGCTGTTTTGTGAAGTTTACACCATTTATCATCAGCTTTTTTTTTTGCAGCAGGTTTGATTTTTGTTCTCCAGCTTGTCCAGCAGTGAGGCGAGGGAATTGTAACATCTGTGTGCCATATCCTGGGCCTCCATTCCAGGAAAATATGTCTCCTGGATATATCTGCTGCCTGATAATGGCAAGCTGGAAGAATCTCTGGCCTTGATTCCACAAATGGCTCGTCTGCTGGTGCTGAGAAGCACTGCTGAGGGCAGGACAACCCAGCACACTAGCACTCTTATCTGGTTATTATGGTATTTTGTCTTTATGTGAGCGTTAATCAAACAGAAGCAAGTGACAGGAGGAGGTAACACTTGCCGTCTCCCCAGGATTAATGTTTTAAATGCGACTTCTTTAGGCTCCTGTGAGCATGGGGCCAGTACCGTGCTGGATCTTTGCCAACGAGGAAGGCTAAATTCAGAAGTGCCTTTCAGACGTAGGGTCACCAGGTGCTGGGATTTGGAATGAGGCTGTCTGCTACCTCGTGGGGTGCCCACTTCCCTGCCAGAATGAACGATCGTGAAAGATACAGCATTTTAACTTAATGATTGCTGGGCTTCAAGGGTGGCAAATAAATCTGCACAAAGCAAAACAAATTGCATAGAATTGACCTGAAGGGGGGAAAAAAGAGAAGAGCCTCTAGATGTCATCTGGATAAAGTCTTTCCCATCCTAGATGCCTTTAATAGGCCTGATAAGGATTTGTCAGATCTGTGAAGCATATTTTTAATTCCATTGCTACTTCTACTTTACGCATTTACAAGCATGTTCTTAGTCCTGTTTTGTTCTTGCTATAGTTGGCTTTTGACAGGGGAAGCCAGGACAGTTCTGCATTAAATTACTAGTGATAGGAGAAGAGATGTTTTGCTTCCTGACTTGAGGTGATAGATGGCCATCATGCTGGTTGTCCTTGAACATGGAAAAGTCATCAGTGATTTAAAAGCAAGAAGAAGACAGTCGTTACAGAAGTAAACAACTTATTTTAGAAAGCAGCAATATGGAGTAATTTCAATTTCTGTAACATTTATTTAGGTATAATTTTAAATAAATATCTAAAATAATGATATTTCGCACTTGTGCTGTCAAAACTGCATACAGGTTGTTTTGTGTTTTTGTTGCACATGCTTTTCATTCATGGTCAGTGTCTTTAATGGTACAAAGGGGTTTCATGGTGCAGAGGTGGTGACAAAAGGCTCTTAATTTTTCTTTGAAAGCAACACTGTTCATGTGCAGTGAAAATGATCATGACAGAGGAATTTGTACATTTCATCTAATGATTTTGTTTACATCCGTGCAGCAGAACAGGCCTTGTGAGGATGTATTTGATAGGCATGCTTTGGGGGTTTTCAGAAATCATACAATTTACATTTGAAGTTGCTAAGGGGAAAGATAATTCTTGTTTACCAGGGAGATGATGTTCAGAAGATCACAAATCTGTAATTTGGAAGCAGTTCTGCCTTTCTTCGTTCTTTCTCCTACTCTTCTCACATACCACATTGTCTGGTGTCCGTAAGCAGCCTGTGTATGCTGCAGTTAGTGTGTGCAAGGTTGTTTGTTGCAAGCAACCATTGTATTGCTTTTTTTTCTTTTTCTGAGCTCATTGAATCGTAAAGCACAGCGGAAGAAATTTCCCACAAGCTACAAGGTGATTACTGTAATGAATTGCAACTTTACAGTATTCCTCTCCATGCAATTATGGGGTGGAGGAAAAAAGTACTGCTTCTAGTGTTGTCTCTACAGAAATCTGCCAGCAGAGCAGGGGCTGATTTCATGAATGATGCATTTTGGATGAAACATTTTTTGAAAGCTAGAACTAAATGTGGTGTTTCTGATAATACCATAACAGGTGCTGTTATTTTCTTCCAACAGTTACCCTGCTGTATGTGAATTCCTCCAGCACAATAACTTGTTATCTATACTTCGAGCTCATGAAGCCCAGGATGCTGGGTAAGTGCATGTGGAGAGGGAAAGGGGGCACTAATAATGAATAATGGCTCGTTGTTGTCAGACATGGCAAGGAAAAAAAGAATAACTGAGTGAGAGTGAACTGGAAAACTTAATTTTAATTTGCAACAGCTCTTGCTTTTCATTAAAGATACAAAAGCATACACTGGCATTAGAATGTGCAGTCTTTTACATGATTGCTACTGAGTTACGGGACTTAATGAATCCTCATATATCCCACTTAGCCTTAGCAATTTTAAGTGGCATACAGTGACCCGAAGTGATTTGGTTGCCAAGTGTTGGAGGGAAAACTAATTCAGCTCAGCAAAAGAAATTTTGCAAGTGTGGCTGAGACTTCTGACACACAGACTGCCACAATGCCTAGGAAGAGATTTAGCTTCTGATGGTCAGAACTGTTTTCTCTCAATACGTACATGAATGAAACTTCTGGGCCTGCTGGTTTTACATTTTAGCAAGAAAATAATCTAAGGGAACTCAAAATGGCCACAAATTATTTTTGTGCAAGAGTATCAGTAACGAATTTAAGGAGTCTTATTAAAGATACTGTGTGCAAAAACAATCCAGGTCAGGTACTGGGTATTGTTGATAGTTTGGTCATGAAACTATTGCCAGTGTAAAGACAGCATTTCTTTCTGCCACTTCAAAAAAAAAAAGAAAAATCAAAAAATTTTCTCTTTGGGGAAATGTACCATACTTGTGAGATTATAATGAAGGATTGGTACCTGAATAAATAGTTTTGCATATCTTGCATAAATTACTAATGTGTTTATTGTGTTTATTTGGAGGTAGAAACTTCAGCCAATCAGAAGAGTAATGAAAGATAAAGTAACAAGTTTATAGGAATGAGGTCGATACTCACTGCGCATATAAAAAGCTGTTCTGAATGCTTGAATTATCACATACTTAAAAACCTCAATGCAATTAAAAGCAATCTATTACTCTGCCAAAAATAACTGGCATAAAATACCCAAGGGTAATGAAATTTCATTTTTATTGTATTGCTTTCCAATAAATGGTGAAAAATAAAATTTTGTAAAAGGGATTGCACTGAGACTGTACAATGGTTTCAGTGCAACTATTGTGGATGGTTGCCAGACTCTTCAGTTTCTTGTCACTGAGGACTAAAGAGGAGTATTTAGTGTTACTTGTCTCTAAGTAAGACAAAAGTACTTCTTGGTTGGTTTGCTTCCAGTTACTTGCAGGTTTAATGCTTGACCGATTGTATGTTGCTCTGTTGGACCAGTAAGCCTTTTATTTTACAAAAGGCAGCAAGGTTAAGTAATGAAAATATGCAAGCATTAATAAGGTGGCTAATAGACCAAATTAGATTAGACATAGCACCGAAAATATCTGACCCTTTGTTTCCCCTTCCTTTCTCATGCTTTCTACCCTGGCCTTGCCTTCACTTGCACGTGCAGGGGGGCAAGCAGCTGGGAGGTCATGGGAGGACATGCCCTTCCCTTCGGTACAGTCACCTCTGAGGCACATGCTGGTGCTAGCCTTTACTCGCAGTCCTGTGGAAGGCAAAGCCCTGGGAGCATCCCAGGGCGTGCACATGTGCAGGCCACCTGACTCCGGAGATGGGCACTGAGCAAATCCGTAACAAAAAAACAACCTCTGCCATGCTAAATTGCAGACAGAGGTGTACTTTTGAGTATGGTGTGGTTCCCTCGCCACTCCAAGTGGAAATAATGAATAAATCTGCAGGAAGAATCTTTTTTCTTGTGATTTTAAAAAGCATATATGCATGCTTTCTGTCTTGGCATTTGTAAAACCCAGTGCAGTAATTTACCAGGTTTTTTTTGCACTGCGTTTGGTCAGTGACAAGTGCACTTTCAACACAGGACACTAATACCTTCTCTTTCCTTTAGGTATCGTATGTACAGGAAAAGCCAAACAACAGGCTTCCCTTCACTAATCACAATTTTTTCAGCACCAAACTATCTAGATGTATACAATAACAAAGGTAAGATTTAATTCCTGTTAATATACAGTAGACTGTACTTCTCTTTACTCAAATGTTTTACATTGTTTTTCCTTTTCTCTTCTCTCTTTATTACTTCATGTCCATTTCTTTCCTCTATTTATTAGTTCATGCCCATTCAATTTATTACATAATGCAAATCTAATTAAATTTATTACAGGCAGATGTGCGCCTCTGAATATACTGTAGATTCTAATATGCCTTAGGATATTTCTGTATTTTGACTGCAAGTTATTAAGTAAACGTTATACAGGAAACAAAATTAAAAACAGCTCTATTAACTAAGGGAAGTATATTATGAAATGCTGTGGTTGAGGTGTTTGGAGACCAGTGCTCCTTATAATTAATTGTTTGTCCCTTTGCTCCTCCCCTTAAAATTAATGGGGTTTGTACACACAAACCCTCTACCCAGCTAACAAACATTGACAGAGCATCAGTGGATAAGGAGTGGAATACCTGTGTTTTGTTTATTAATCATTTGAAAACTATTATGTAGGAAATAAAATATCATTAGCCAAAAATAAGTTGTTGCATGAATTAGCAGGTCACTGGTCACTCTGTAAAGAGTCCATTAAATACAAGTGCTTGCAGCTTCTCTCAAAATCTTCTCTAACGAACTGGAAAAATAAAATCGTGTTTCTAAAAATAACACTTTCTAATAAATCTGTCCTCCTATATCTTGAAATGAGCAATAATATCTCCTTTCTCCTATTCCTAGTAAAGGTAATGTTATTGTGTTTATGAGAAAAGGAAAATATTTTTTTCCCAGTGGTATTATTGAAAGCAGTTTCATTGCAGAGAGATCAATCTTTCTTGAACAGAGACATTTTTAATTTGGATACTTGCCTGCAAAGGGAGTAAGCTTTTTTTTTTTTTTTTTTCTCCCAAAAGAAAGCTTCCTCAGGCATAATTTTGTATTATAAAACCTTTAACCTAAAAGGTGTTATTCCGCGAACTGTGTGCATGGGGAGAAAACAGTTCAGATAATTCACTGTTAGGTAATGGGTTTTGTACACTTAGTTCTCAAAACGAATGTTAACTTGTGGAAAAAATAATGAGAGTATTCTGTAAAAACAACAAAAAAAAAACAACAAAAAACACTATCCAAGTAGAGCTTTCAGTAGCTATTTTTGTAAAAGTAAATAGTATAGGGACTTGTTAGCAACACAAGAAGAGCAGAATGAAACAAGGAATGTGTTAACTTTCTTGGCAGCATCGTTGTTCTTGGTGGAAAAGTGTTTGCTTTCTGAGTTGGCTGCTTTGGGTAGAGCACAGGCCGATGACAGGTCTGTAGAAGTAATCTGACATAAAGCATTTGCCTCTTGTTTCATAATACGTGAAGGCAGTTCTATGCACATGAAGGCAATGAGTGAACAACATGAGATTTTGTCATGTCAGCAAATGTTAATTATAAAGTAATGATTTATAATATTCAAAATCTTGAATTTTAAACCACAAAGTTTGGGTGGTAAAAAGAGCTGCCTTTCTGTTATCTCTGCTTCAGAGCAGAGTCATTTCACTTGTCTCGGGTCCTCTGCTGTGGCGGGCAGGCTTTAAAACTGGTGGAAAGTTTTTTCTGGTAAGAGGCTCAAGGCCAGCTTCTGAGAGGTAATGACTATCTGCGGTCACAAGTGAAGTTTGGATGCACTGCTGGGCATATCTGGTCTGAGTGAGCTCAGGCGAGATTGCAGCGGTGTGAGAGCAGTGCTGATGTGCCACTTTAATGTATCACTTTTTGTAAATGTAGAGGCTGACCTTTACTGGATTTCTAATGCGTTTCTGTTCAGTTTGACTGCCTCCTTTTCTCTCATTAGAAGTTTTAGATGCGTTATTTCATGAGACCGATTGCACTGTCTCTTGGCTTATAAAGTACATCATGCATATTTTTTCATGCTGCATCTTACTCGTGCATCTTCATCTGGATAGCATTTGGGTGCTTGCTTCCCCGTTCAAGAAAGAAAAACTCGGTCATCCTAAATCAGCTAAAACCAAACCAAAACAAAAAAACGGCCACTTGTTGACTTCCTTGATTTGCAGCAAATGAACTAGCAAAGAACACAGCTTCTGACGGACAGACTGATTTCAGTAAGTGAAGGAAGGCTTGTCCGTGCAGAGGTGTTACAGAACAATCGCTGTAGCTGACTCATTGTGCATTGGTGCAGAACCTGATTGATTTTTAAACCAAATCATTGGATTTTCAGTTACTGTCAGTTTTTGGAAAGGTAGTTACTGTCCTAGTAAGTGCCTGTCATTTCTAGAATACGTTCTTAGTACGCTTCTGGTTGTCACTTTAGCTAGTAAAATAACCCTACATAAATTCATGAGAGGCTCCATCTCCCACTGACATGAATGATGTGTTCCAGGGTCATTTTTAAATATGGTGTTGCTTAAAAAATAAAATGAAATTAAAAGCTGCAAGGGGCTAAGAATGCTCATTTTCTATCCTAGGTTGATAGTTCTTATACCCATTAAAGCACGTATACTTTTCTGTGTGTTTTCAGAGCACTTCAAGGACTGAGCTTGGCTGCCAGCTTTAAGGGTTTATTCAGTCCTCGCTGGAGGGCAATCACTGGATTCAGATAATCACTCAGAGTAGTAGATAGGGAACATTACTAGAGCAAAAGGGGATTCAGCAGGAATAGCTTGAGATAAGGTACCCAAAGAAGACCACGTTCAGCATATCTGCTGTTAATAATGCTGTTATGGACCCTTTGCATATGCTGTCACACAGTACTGATCGGCCATGGGAATGTCTTTTGGCTGGGACTGCTTGGATTCTGGCACTGAAGGGAGTTTTCTGTATCCCTTTGGTATCCCTTTGGCCATGGTGTCTCGAAGGCTGCCTGAGTAATTCATCTGTCATGTGGCTGCTGGTCCTGCTGCAACCCCAGCCCACCCACATACATGACTTCAGGTGCCAAAGTTAGGTTTTTCAATTAGGAGGCTACTGTCAGGGGTTCCTATTGTAGTTAATGGAGACAGATGCTTTCAGAGTATTCAAAGACTCAGAAATGACCTAGATATGTGGAGTCTAGTGCATCTCCTCTTTCCAACACTATCCTTCTTCATTATTGTTATTAATGCCTTCCATATTCGTTATAATGAAGAACATTGGCAAAGGTGAGGAATGTATACATACGTTTTTGGCAACTTCTGAGCTTCTGTTCATTGTTTCATAGCTTTCTCAAACCTCTGTGCATTATATTATTAAAAGTCATAAAGAAAAAAATACTTTAAGATAATTATTAAAACTTTTTACAAGAAATACAGGTACATTGATTATCTTCTAAGACTACTGTTGTTGGAGAGGATCAAAAATCTTCCTGCTGATCGTGGTAGTTGATTTTGTGATAGTTACTGGTGACTCTGAGGCCTCAGATTAAGGCTGTACTGGTCAAGAAACTTTGAGAAAGCTGCATAAGTACAGATTTACCTCTAGATTTTAGGGCGCCCACCATCAGGAGGAACTCTGTATAGCAACAGAGCAAGAGGTTGCCAGAACGTACTGCGTTGTGTGATCTATTGGCCTTGTACAGCTTTTAAACATTCATTCCCACATTGCAATTTTTAGTGTCTCTTCCTGCCTTAATTAGGGCTTGCTGTAATGCTCTTTGTGCCACAACAACAACAAAAAGATTTTAGAGAGGATCTAGAGTCAGGCAATTTATTTGTAAATTATTGCCAGTACTTAATATTTCAGTGTCTGGCTGTCACGTCAGTGTCATGCATGTATGTGCATGCTTTTTCGCTGAGTGAACAATTTTAACTAGCTGTCTAAAGACACAGACTATTATCTTTTGAACATTTTTAAAAGATTAGGTTTCACAGTGACGAGATAACCACCAGAGAATCCAAAGCTATTGAAAAAAATAACGCGGTGTCTCTTCCAACATTCTTCAAGGTACATGTGCTGCTGCTGAAAGGATGCAGATGATGGAAAGAAACAAAGGAAATGTGCAGGGGAGAGGGGGGGGGTTGGAAGACTACAAAAATCAAGAACAGATGTACATTGGTGTGCTTGTTAACAAATCCGATAAGTAACACATCAGTGAAGCGTGTGTAAAGTATCAGCATGTGGTATACTGTAGATATATGTTAAGAAATATACCTGATGCAAACGAATCTGATGGGAAAGTTATTTTCTTATTGGAAAAAGGCAGAGCAATGTACCTGGAAGGCAAGGATAATCTTTGAGAAATAACAGCACTTCAGGAGAACGAAAAGCTGTGCAACCTTCTGTTGGCCCTATCAGTTTTCTTGAATGCTTTATCACTGCTTTTGTGATGAGGCCTTCTCATGGAAAAAAAACCTTTTTAAGGGAACCTGCTGGGCTATCTTGGCCGTCTCATTGCCAACGCAGAGTTGTTTGTTACAAGTGATTTTTTTGTGGGCAATTCATAAAATCTTGAACACTGTGGCACTATTTCTTTTGAAGACAGAATTGTACGTGTAAAATAAAAACCTTCTGATTCCTGTAAGGGAAGATTTTCCAACTGCAATTAGCCCTACTTCGGTACTGTGTTATTTACATCATTACCTTGGCATTGTAAGGCTTTTTTTTTTTTTTTTTTTGCCTTTGACAATGTTTAAACTCTGTTAAGCATTTTGCTAACCCTTCTCCCCAACCTGTCTCCGGCAGAAAACACGGTGGTTACTTGGCAACTCTGCTGGAGGAGAGAGCGCTGCTCCCCGGTGCGCAGCTAGTGCTGGAGTTAACTTGGCACTAAATCAGAAATTGCAAGTCTTCTTTAAACGTGAAGAAGTTGAGACCTTTCACTGCTTTTATTTCCTAAATGCAGGATGGGTGTTCTGAAAAATGATGGGAAAATTAGTTAATTTGTTTGTGAAAATTACTTTGAGGTTGTTTACCTAAAAACGTATAGTTCATCGTAGGCTAATATTTCTGCCATGCTCAACTTTTTTCTTCTGACAGACATTTTTTCAATTACTGAACAATTACGCAGCAGTACTTGAAGCAGGTTGTGTAATGTACTTCAGTAATTCTGAACTACAGGTCGTACAGTTCAATGTTGTTAACTTTGCCTAAGGCCTTAATTCAGCTCCCAATATATAGGCTTTTAAAGTGCCATTTGAGATGCCAGAAGGATCTGACACCCACTCAGATCTGACAGGTATGACACAAGATGAGTGATCTAGGCTCATCTTTAACAGAGGGAGGCCAAGGAGATCCCCCAGGGGATCTCGGGTGGCACCAGGTGCTTATTTATTTCTAACCCTGAGAAGGTTAGAAGAGCTGTCTCTGTTCCTAGCTGAAGGAAGGAGGCTTCTCACCTGCCTATTTTTCACCACCTGTATGTCCAGCCATAGGTACCAAGGTAAAATGCTTAAAGCTAAACAGTATGAATGCCCCTTGTCTGCTGCATTAGTGTTTCATTTCATTCTAATGTGATTTCAGCATCCGATATCTCAGTTTACAAGCATTGGAAAGAGGTATAATGTCATTTGGGATATCTGCACATCTTCACTTTACAAAACATTGGCTTCTAAAACTCATTTACAAGAGCAAGTACCAAAATTACATTAAAATGTGTGTGGCTGTTTAGGAATAATAAAATAAGGTTCTTGCTCTGGTTTGTGATTATAGACTATAAAACTGTTACTGGTGGCTTAGTCTGCTAGCATCTGTCTGAGTACAGCTTTAGAAAGAGAAGTTTAGGGACTGGATAGCGAGGAACTAAACTTGGAAATTAAAGTTTGAGAGAGTTGGGTTTTCCTCAGTTACCAGTTTCATAATCAAAGGAACCCATCCCACTTTTTTATCTCCTCAACCAGCAACCATGTGGCCCGTAGTCATACAATCCTCAAACAATTCTTCCTCCTTCAGGGCCTTTGAGGTCTCCTGTAGCTACTTAGGCATTGGATTAATGTGGACTTCAGAACGAAGAAGAGGTGAAACGCCCAAACCTTTTCTGAGCCAACAAAGAAAGAACAGAGCTATGACCAGAAGAAAGCAAGGGACCAGAAAACCTCAGAGAAACTGCTGCTATACCAGAGAAGGACTTTTTTCTTGACCAAGCTAACATTTTCTTCTTCTGACTACAAAGCATCATACTAGTTATTTAATAAAAAAAAGTATTTTGTCTACATTATACATATAGAGTAAAGATTTAGAATTACAAATTCATAAAAGCATTTGTGACACTGATAACTAACCTACCTTATTTTATTCTCTTAAGAGTAGAGTTATTTTAGAAGACTTCCTTCTTTGTTATTACACTGCTCTATTGTACAGTGTTATTTTCCTTCAAGTGGCTCTTGAAGTCATTGGAGGACCTGTACAGGTCATTTGCAGAGGGGAAAAGTTTCTGAAATACTGTTGTTGGAACTTGCTTTAGTAGGATATTCAGGTATATAAATTAATAAGATGGTATGAAGATTTTTTTGGACAGTAATCTCAAAATAAATTATCTTCCTTCAGAACAAACCAACGAACCAAATAAAAGCCCTAAAACCATTTAATCTGATTTTTACCAACTGTTCTGTTTACAGATTGGTCCTTTTTAGAGGCTAGTTAATTTAAAAAAAAAATTATAAAATTGAATTATACAACTTTCACATAATTTAGAAATAAACTTGATGATAAATTGAAGAAATAGTGGAAAGGAAAAAAAACTCTACCTCAGCTCACTAAGATGATGAAGTTGAAGTTTTATTCCTAAATGAATCTTCACATCCATTAAATAGTCCTTTTTGTGTGGTTTTGATTCATTTTTACTATAAAGCCACAAGCTATTTATTTTTATTATGCAATTGTGTCACTGTAATGGAAGGAGAATGATTTTTGATCTGCCCTAGGTAATTTCAGCCAAAAAACGATGGAAATATTAAGAGCGTTGATACTAGTTCTCTCATTTTTGCTAATACCAGTATTAAACCATTTTTACTGAAAAGCAGAATGGCTGCCAAAAGAGACTGAATGGGCAAGAGTCAAATGTGGTTTATTTAAATGAAGGGTGTTTGGCAAAAGTTCATGTAAATGTTAGCAAATCAGCCACAAAATGGAAGACCTTTAGCAAGCTATTGAATTTTTGTACTAACCGACAATGTAGTGCATTACAAAAAAAAAGTTTATTGTCCAATTGAAACACTCTTTAGTCAATGGAAATAGATGAATAATTAAATTGATTGTTCACCCCCTTCAGTCAATGTTGTGATACACGGCATCTCCTATATTATTTGACATATTGCAGTCATACGACTTCATTGCCAGTACTGGTTGTTAAGGAATAACCAGCTGCAGAACTACGTTCCTCCTAGGTGAGGCACAAATGCAAAGGCAGGTGGGAAGGGGAAAACAAGGAATGATATATCTTCTAACCTGTATATTTGATGTGGTATATTTCTGACATACTCTTCATTCTTGCCGTTTCATTTATGATGGTATTATCATGCATGCTCCTTCTTTGAGTCATTTTTCTTTGACTGAAGCTGAGGAGAATCGTTCCCAGGGTCACAGGTTCCTAGTTTTCATTAGGATGGTTTAATTCAGAGCTTCAAAAGGCAAATTAAAGCCTATTTACATAGTTACATATGTATTGTCCAATACGTACAGCATGTTGTCTCCAGCATAAACAGTGTTTGATGACAGCTTGTCTACAGCTACAGAACTAGAATTGTGACATGATCAGGTCATTAACAGCAGAACACAGTGAAGTAATTTTAATGTGAAGGTAAGCACTTGAATGGGAATTATGTTCACAGCTATATGTAAATGCTAGTAGTGAGTTGACTAGTGAACTTGATTTTAAGTCCATTGAGCTGTCTTTTAAACTGAAAACCCACTTTTTTTTTCCAGTAATAAAAATGTAAGGCGCTAGCACCTTTTACAATGGATGTAACCTTCAGATGTATTGACTTAGTCCCGTGTTGATCAAAAATCTTGTCTGCAGTCCTGTACCTATATTATTTAGGAATTTTTATTTATGTTGGAGATAGTTATGAGTCCCTTCAGTTTTAGATGGTCATCTCAAAATTACCTTTCTCTCTATGAGCAAAGAAATATTTTCTCTTCTGTTCATAAATGGCTCTGTTCACATCCATGCAGAACATTTATTCTGTGCATGTGCATAATTCTAGAAACTACTGACTTTTAAAAAGCACAATCTGTAAATTAAATTATACGCTAATTACGTTAGAGATGCTGTTATCAGGTTGAGTCTTCAACTGCATTATTAAGATTTTACAAGAAGATTATCAAGGTTTCTGTGAGAAGACAAAAAATAAAATAAAAATTTTGAAGGAGTGGAGAAGGAAAGGATAAGATTTACTGCTTTACTCTTTCCCAAATGGGAGCAGATAGCCCATAAAGCAAACAATAGAAATCCGGCGCTCAGTGATTTTTATTGAAACACCATATTATTGAAAGCTCTCCCTCAATATATTCTTTTAAAGCCAACAAATAGACCTGTGATCCCAACACCTGTTGCACCCATCCCCATTCTGTGTTCTTCCAGGTGGTCTCAGTAAATGACCTGAAATTTTAGTCATCTACAGCAACCTAATAATTACAGCTATTAAAAAATAATAATTTCAAAGTGCATAGAAGTCTAGAAATGCTGTGGAACATGGTGTTAGCATAATGTTGGGCAAACTTTATGCTTCAGAAAACAAGCTTTGATAAGGGCAGTTATCTAGGTTTATTGTAGACTTCGTTTTATGTCATCTGTTGCTTTTTCATTGTTATTACTTTACCCCTTTCTAGCCAAATTGATATTTCCCCTTTCTCTCCTGCTTGCACTCTTGGCCGTCTTAATAATACCCAAGCACTGTTCATGCCTTACCTCCTCCATCAGACTTTCAGCTGCACTGGGCCTGGGTACCGCGTGGTCTCTTCTGGAAACAATTAGCTGTTTTTTTACTGATGTCCTTTGTGACACTTCGTTTTACTTTGTTCTGAGTATTGGATAGACAACTTAAAGTCAGTCAGGTCCTGTTTCAGGTATGAACCTGAAGTCCATTATCACGAGTTAGCACTGAACTTGACAAGGTGCTTTAAAAAGCTTATAGGTAGCTATGTCATAAATACCTATATTTCTGCCCATTAACAGGTGTAGTCTTTTTTTTTCCTTTTTCTGTTGACAGTTGTTGACAAGAATGATAGGATTTGTCTTATAGCATTTAAAATTCATATTGCTATGCATTTCTGTTATAGGGGACACAGTCTCATGTGCATATAGCTTAAATAATGTGAGAAGAAAGTATCGTGTGTTGTACATTAACCGTGAATGAAATATGTGGAAAATGTTCACTGAAAGAGCAGCATTCAAAATCTGAATGATAAACATTTTCATTTATTATCTCCAGTGTGGTTGTGAGGAGCTCAGATAACCGTGGAATGGAAGTCTGCCTGATTCCCTTGTGGTGGCAGATCCTAGAGCCTGTGTTCGCGTCTATTCAAAGAGTTATTAATTCACTTAACAATGCGTCTCAGTGCAAGGGAAAGCTGACAACACTGCTTTCAGCTTGGAAATGACTTGTGGCTTCTTTGAGGCTGTATCCTATCATAACTAGTGGTCAAGTGCTGCTGCTGGGTCAAGTGGTTGAAAGCTGGTCTTGCAGCCAGAAGGCTGTGATCACCACCAGCGCTACTGGTCTGGTAGCGAGTCGTACACGTTGCTGACATCTCTTTTGTTTCTTTTCCCCATTTTAGCTGCAGTATTGAAATACGAAAACAACGTTATGAATATCAGGCAGTTCAACTGCTCCCCGCATCCGTATTGGCTTCCGAATTTCATGGATGTGTTTACCTGGTCCTTGCCATTTGTGGGTGAGAAAGGTATGTGAATCTGCTGTGTTCATAGAAGCTGCAGAATGGTTTGCAAGTCACTGTGCATGTGGCCTAGTTTATTTGAACTGGCAAGAATAATTTGAAGACAGATCATTTGCTTTTGAGGACAAATTGGAAGAAACAGGCCATAGGGACAAGCAATTACCAATGGTTAGTCACACTTGTCATGTTTTTGATTTCCACTTTTTCCAGGCTATGATATTGTTTCTGCAGTGGAAATAGGTTTTTGTGGCATTGCAGGCCAGAGGTGAATTCACTGAATAAAATTCTTACTGCTTGTTACTTTACAAGCTTTTGGGAATTCCCATGGATGTTGTTCAGTGCTTGAAGGACACAGCACATCAGACTTCACTACATAATGGTTTCAGCCTTAGCTCGCTGACCTGTCTCAATAAGATGATGATGGGTTGCTTTTTTGTCAGTAAATACAGAGCTGGTGATGCTAAGACCTGCTCTGGTTTACTGTTCCTTGAGAGCAGAGGGATGTCCAAAAGGAAAATCTGCTTCTCAGCCCTGTCTCCACCCAGAGTGTATGGTGCCTCAGAGGACTCGCCCTAAAACATAGTGGATGTTTTATTGAAACATAATGCTCCTGATCTTGCCTGAAGACAACTTCATGCTATGAATGGCAAGCACATAAAAGGCATGAAAAAAACTTTAGTCTAACGTATTAAATGAATACATAGTGCAAACTGCTTAAACTCCAAGTCATTTTATTCAAGTCCTGAGATGAGACTTGCTTTGATCCATCCATTATAGTACGTTGCTGCAACAGCAATTACTGCCAGAAAACTATAATAAACTCATAAAAGCTGCTTGGAAAAACAGTTCTCTCTTAATAAGCAACTGTCGAAGTACAGCCAGCTCTGGCTCTTACCTGCAGTCATGACCAGCTTTGTTTGCAGCTACTCTTTTGTACTAGGAAAGCTGCTGGTGACATGCCTGAGGCCTCTGTGAGCAGAACAGATAGACAATAAAGCGGGGATTAACGAAGAAGAGACAGCTGTTTCCACTAATGGAGACATTACATAATCCATGCTGATGCATGTTTCAGACTTGTGAGGCAGATAAAACACTTTCATTTCGTTCGGCCATAAATTCAGTCAGGCCCTGTTCTTAGGACAAGCCTGTTCTCGTGACACACTGCAGTTCTGTGAGATGCTCTGTAAGATCATTTCCCATAGGTGGCCTCCTCAGTTGAGGCTGCAGAATGGATAGTCAAGATTCAGTGAGATCCCAAGGCCATGAACACCCTTTTTGGTCTTTTTTTCTTTTCTTTTTTTTCCCCGTGTCTTCTCAGCAGTCATTCTTGCCAATTGCTTGGAAACTTTGAAGCCCCAAGAAGGGAAAGAGGAAGTAAAATTAGTGTTTTCCCTTTTTCTGCAAAACAAAACTCACTGGGTGTAAGTCGACGTTCTACACAGCTTTTTATTTATTTCTTCTTCTATAGATGTTTTTTTTATTCCTCAAAGGCCAACCAAGGTAGGAAGCAGTTAGTAACACTGGTCAGTGTTAGTGTGGAAAGTCTTTCCACTAATACTGTCAAAGGAAAATGTTAAATCCTTCACTAATTTAGGAAAAATATGGCTTTGCCCTGCCCTTCAAATGTTTCAAACATCATAGTTGTCACAGAAGAGAATTTTAACAAACACTTGATTTAAAAAATTAAACTTTCAATCTGTGTAGCTAGTGCAAGTCTAGACATGCCGGGTAACAGTTTTAATGGTGCTTACTACATGTAGATGTAGTGGAGTTTTTATCAATTTGCTAATGATTTTACATTTTACCTCATAACTTTGGCTTTTGATCTCTGAATTCCATTTATTTGATTGTGATTTTTTTTCCCTGCTGTTCTCACTCTGTGTGCCCTCTGGTTCACGTCTCACTCTTGCCGTTTCCAAATGGGCTGGGATTAGGGGTAGCCTGATGCTGACCTTTGCATGCCTGAGTTGCAAAGTAAGCAAGCTGAACATATTCTGAATTTACCAATAATGACATTTGTATTGGTGCTATTTGTCCTAGATTTCTAGGGATGCTGTCCCTTTATAGATATCTCAAAAGGTTTAATATTTTTTGAACAAAAACTACAGTGTCTAAAACCTCTGTAGAAATGAAAGCTTCTGGACATCCTTCTTGCTGTAACTTTTTGATTTGGATTGGTATTCCATTTGCTATGCAGGGAATTCAAATCCTACTGCAATGTAGCAGCAAGAGAAGAGCAGTCAATTCTAACTTGACTGAAAATCAAAAATTGACAGAGGGGGAGAAAACAAAAGTTAGGTACTTGGTTGGCAGTCGCAAAAAGAGAGATTGTAAACACTTTTTTAGAAAAAAAATATTTGTTGCAGTGATTGGTATATTTGGAACAATTTTTATGTAAAATTATAGACTGCCCTTTTAAAAACTACACCAGACAGTTCATGCTTATATTACTACATGCATAAAATAAGGTCCATGTTTAAAAAGCGAATGCCATTTGTGTGCTGAATTTTCATTAATGTTACTACAGCTAGAGTTTGCTCTCTGACTGACCAGGGAAGCCTGACATCAACATCTTGCATTTTGTTTTCCATTTCAGTGACAGAGATGCTGGTAAATGTGCTGAACATCTGCTCAGATGATGAATTAGGGACAGAGGAAGATGGTTTTGATGGTAAGAGCCTCCTGCCCTTGGTTGAGATTGTTTGCCTTGAAACTACTTTAAAAGGTTTATTTACTAACCCTGGGATAATTTTCTGGGTCCCATTTAAGTTCTGTGCTGCTGAAAGCAACTGTTGTGCTGGACTCCAATGGATTTGCTTACTGCATGTGTTGGAAAGAATTAATGGAAATTTTGCCCTGTTCTAACCCTAGCCAAAAGTACAAATCTTTCCTTGGTCTCACTCCTTTGGTTTTGATTTTAAAAAATAAACTAAAAATTTCCCCTCCATGAAATCTCGGTTGTGATGTCATGAGGGGATACGGTGTTGATTTTATGCATAATATGCCAGCAATTCCTATAGAAAGTACAATTATATCAATTAAATTATCTTTTTACGATAAAGTCAGCATCTTGCAGAGCTCATTCCAAAATGTAGACGCTGTACCTTTGGAAGAATTGTACTTGAAATATTTTGTTCGTCACATCTTTTAATGCACTTGTGTATTTAAAAGGCTTTAAGAATCCATTTAATCAATAAAAATCAACCTGTACAGATGCAGAGAATGTTCTGACCTGACATTTCTGCTACGAAGAAAGGAACGTTCACTTCTGTTATCACTTGGGCTGGAATTTATATGATGATAAGTTGCCATGTTCCTGTTGGTTTGATGGTAAAGGACACTTTATATCTTGCAATTTGGAATTTCTTGGAAGTAAATTTATTTCATTAGCCATTACTTATTCTTGCACAGCTTAACAGAAAATTGCAGCTCTCCAGAATATTCCTTTTCAATCGAGCAAAACTGAAAAAAAAAAAAACCATGCATCGCTGCTGTTCTTACTATGGATGCTTTCAATATTTAAAAAATAAAAATAAAAATCTAGAGAACAGGAATTTATTTAGGTTTTAATATGGAAAAATAGGACTACCAAGCAACCACTAGAAATATTCTCATGATGTCTGTAGGTAGAATGATAGAATGGGGAGAATGAAGAGCTATCAAGTAAGACAAATATTTAATGAAATTATAATTAATAATTAAAGTTCCTTCTCAGAGCCTTTATTCTTAATCTTTAGAAGAGGAAGTTAAATCATGGATTTTGACATGTTTCCTTTACGATGGGAAAGAAGGATACGGATTATAGCACTTTGCATTTACTCCGAAAAGCCAATTGGATTCCCCTGTTCTGTAGCCGCCACAGTGTGGACGTGAACAATTATCTTGCAGGACTTGGGACAAAGACTGGATGTACTGAAACCAGTAATCAGTGCAAAGAAGAAAACACCTGTTTGAATATTGTGCCTGAATTTTTTCTCATGAAATTTAAATAAGTAGCTACTGTGTAATTAAAGCAGTGTGTGAAACAGCACAGAGGCATACAATGAGTAAAAACTGTGTCAAATTAAATACAGTAGCAGGAAAACCATGTGCTTAAAATCCTTGGCTCAAGAAAGCACTTAAGCATGGGCTGAAATTTCACTGAATTCGTTGCCAAAGCAAAGGTTTTATGGGAAGGATTTTTAAATCAGTTCAGCATTGGCCTAACATTTTCTCTTAAAGTTGTGCTATAAACTTCCATTGACACTAAACAGAGCATAGGTAGGCCAGTGGCCGCAGACCTTTTTTGAAATTTTACTGCCTCATCGTTCCTGTGCCTAGGTGGTTACAGCTCAGCAGCAGGTTTTCAAACCCGTGGCCACAAACGAAGAGGCATTAGGGGTCTTTCAGGACAGATGCTCTCGTGGCGGATAATTCTGCAGTGACGATGAGAGGAGCTCTCCCCAGCTGCAGGAGGGCTCTGTGTTTCCTGTGTATTTTCCTCGCTGTGTGCTGTGAGGAGTGTGAACCAGCTGTCTCCCAGGGAGTTTGGCCATGGCACGCTTCCAGGCGTGGAGTTTGCAGCATTACAGGTGCCTAAGCAGGAACGCAGGCTGAAATCCCCTTGGCTTGCATGTGTGTATACTGCATAATTATGTCCAGCAGTGTTAAAATTTCTAGATGAGGAATAATTAAACCGTTCCTGGTACTGTAAAGCTAATACCGTTGTCTAAATCTACTTCAAGATTTTTTGGTATGAATGCTTTCTCTGTGTAAAACGTAATTTTAAGAAAGTTATTAGCAGCGTCTTCCTCTTTAGGATGTGCAGCCAGAACCGCAGATGATGTACATTCGTGTCTGTTTCCCCAGATAATCCCCTTACAGCTCTAAAGTGAGATCTGTGGCAGCGGTGCTGCAGCTTGTAGAGCGTGTACTCTTGTTCCTCCAGCCCACTGGGAGCACTGGGCCTGTGGGGACTGTACACATGGGAGAGACTGAAGGATTCAGGCATAAAAGTAAATTTGGGAGTTGATTTAAATTTAAATAGAGGCTGATATCTGTAATGACTTCCCAGTGCGTTCTGATTTATTTTCTGTACAACAAAGGAAAATTATCTTTCTCTCAGAGGTAGTTGTTTCCTCTTTTTTTTTTCCTCATTTTTTATTTTCATTTATTTATTTATACTTAGAGCATTGCCTTTTAGGGAGGAGAAAGTACAAGGTGTTTTATTTGTGTTCTTGGTGAAGCAAACTGGAATGATTATCGGTTTAAAACTTCCTGTAAGGGCGGGCGGTGTGTTGACCGTCTTGTAGTGGTTCAACATTTCCACTCTTCTTTCACAATTTCTGTCCGCCTTCCTCGGAGGACTGCAGCAGCACAGTCCTGCTCGCCACTGACGTTTTTCTTTAGCAGTATTTCCCATAGAAGGAAATGCCTGATACCTGCAACAGCAGATGCGTTTTGTTTGATGGAATGATTCTTTAAAATCAATGAGTATTTTTGCATCATCTGTAGCTTTCAGGGCTCGCTGCTGATTTCCTTTCTCTCCTTGCAGTTTGAACATGCCCTGACCTGGGTTCCCACATGTAGTAAGAATGATCCATCGCTATGGTTTGCACTGATCATTCATTTGTTATCTTCTCTTACACTTCCTTGCCCTCTGTCTTCCCCTCTCACTCACTTTCCCTTTCAAAACAAAGCCCCATCAGTACTGCCTGACCTCACTGCATGGTGTTTGTGAGCCTTTTTTTTTATATATATCTTTTTGTTCCAAGTCATGCATGTTGCATCTAGCCATGAGCAGGATGCCCAACAGCATGTATTCCTTTATTCCCCCCCCCCCTTTTTTTTGCTTAAGGAGATATATCGTGGGGATATGATCAGTTTGTTAGAGGTGGTTTCTGTGTATGCTTAGTAGAAGAGAACCTAAATAGTGATTGCAGTGCCCTTTAGACCATATCTCCCTGGTGGCCTGCATTGGCCTTTTGGTTTCACTTGCTTTAAAAATGAGAGGTTATGGTACGTTAAATTTTCTCATCTCTGATAGCTTCCTCTTGCTGTACCTTTTCTTTCCTGTTCACTACGGTGGTAGCAACATAATCGGATCCAGTAAAAAATGTCTTAGGTGAACATTAGCTAGTGGTTTGTGCATCAAACGTATTGCTTAGCAACAGGAGCTACAAATACTTGTATCCAGCCAGCATGTAGTCAGAATCCTGGTGTATTTTAATTAGTAACATTTCTGGCCTCATGCATTTGATTGAAAAACGAAGCTGCTAATTAAAAGTGTGCAATAATGTAATAGACAACTTGACACAAATGCTCTCCTTGCTTTGTATGCATCGCTATCATGATTTGGCATAAAGGCACTTCTAAATTACCTGCGTTAATTTCTGTGTTGCCTTCAACATCGTAGCTCACAGCCTTCTTGCGGAAAAAGCTGCTGGCATAACACTAGGTGCAGCATTTATTCCTCGGCTGGAACACAGCTTCCGCAGCAAAGTGCTGTAGTCTGAGACTAAACTGAATTACCATGTCAAACGTGTGCTGTTGATCGTAACCTGGTTCCAATATGAACAGCAGCACGTGAGATTTGCCACAGGTCTTCAGTGCAATAAACTACACCCAGGAAAGCTCTGCAGCAACTAACACGGAGACTGATCAAGTAAAAGTCAAGCCTTTGTCTTTAGGTCACGGTCACTTACCAATGCCTTGATCAGAGCGTTCATGATGCTAGCTAGGCAGACAGGAGAGACTTAGCTTTTGAATAAGTTAATTTTTAGCTAGGAAAGACAGGGAGGTTATTTTTCACTGTATTACTCTTGTTCTTCCTGCAAAGCAGCAACGTTGGGCAGCAATGCATACCTCCCCTCTGCGAATTAGTAGCAAAGGGGCATTTTATTGGCATTTTTATTTTTTCCTGGTGGGGTCTAGTTGTTCCGTACCCAAAATCTTTTTCACAAGAGCCAATACAGCACATCGGTGTGCTCCGCATTTGAACCAGCCTAGTAGTATGCGCTAGACAACCCATGTCCCCAAAACACTTCTTATGGTGGAATCGTGCCAGGGCTCTGAGGGGTGCTCTCATCTTGCTCTCAAAAATAGCTGATTTTAAAATGCAGTACCTTGTAGCCGCTTGGATTTGCTAACTGTAAGCTGCTGGATGATTCTGACAAACGCATGGGTACCCTAGATAACACTGATTTTGGTAGAGGCAGCACACGTCTGTGATAGTAAGCAATTCTTTCGGATATCAGATGTAAATAAACTGGAAGAATCAGCTTGATCACTCTAAGAAAAAGAGGTGTCATCAGGCAGGCACACCCCCAAATGGGGTGTGGGATGAGGGATGGAGATCTTTTAATATCTGCTGTTTTTGAGAAGTGATTGAGCCTTATCAAAGCAGCTGCAATAATGTAGAAGAAAATATGCATTCAAGAGATCGTAGCAGCAAGGCTAAGCTTACCTGCTGATCTGCCTGCATGTTAGTTTCCTACAAATCTACTAACAAGTCTTTAACCTGAAAACAGTTGTTTATTTTTTTTTCTTTTTTCCCCATAGTTCTCAATCTGTTTCTTTCCTTTTGGATGTTCCCTGCCTAATTTGTTTCTTTTCTGTTTTTCAGACTTTACTTAAACATTGCGTTTCCATTGATGTTGTCAAATGTTCTTTATTATTTTTTGTTTTCATTCTGCAAACATCACTGATCTTTTTCTTTCCCCCCCCTTTGGAATTCATAAGAAGATCCCATTTATGCACAGAAGAAAGGTATTAAATTGGAAGGCTTAAGTTTAATTAATTTGCTTTCATATCATTTTCCTAATGCTTAATTAGATCATACATAATATATTAGGATATCATTGAGAGATTTATTTTTTGTTGTTTTTTAATCAGTATTATGTATCCATTCAATCCTACCTCTCAGAATATTTTTAGAGTTTACTGTCTTTTTTCATTGTTCTGCTTCTTAATCTGAAGGTCTAAATTACATTTTACTTAAGTCCTACATATCCAGCTTGCAAAATACTTGCTTAGATGCTACAAATCTGAGCTCCAATAGAACTTGTTAAATTTCTGAAGTAAGGTTCAAAGCTTTTATTCTACATCCCCCCCCCCCCCCATATTTCTCCAATTTTAACCTTGGTTGTGTTCATAATGCTTTTTTGGTTTGTTTATTTTAGTTCTCTTCATCCAAATAGGGTTTAAGGTATTGAAAGAATAGTTTGTTTTTAAAAGTTTATATGGGGATATTAGACAATGTTTGCCGATATGAAAATTAACCATTTTTCCCATAGTCAGTTCTCAAGTTATGACCTATTTACTTTCATATACGTGTATGTTTAAGTGTAGCTGAAGTAATTCTTAAAGATTTTCCATAATGGTGAATTTCAGAGTATGAAAATAGAGTAGACGCACTTGAAACATGAGTCTAAGTTTTATGTATATATAATTAGGGAATCCAGATATTATCAGGTTAGCAGCATTGAGTCAAAACTAGCAGGGCAATGTCACGTGGCAATAGTACGTGCATTATTTAGCACATAAAGTTTTCTTAAAAACTAAGGATAAATAAAATCATCACCAATAATTGAGCAGTGAACATTAAAAAACCCACACAGATCTATTATAAATTAGGGAATTCAATAGAGACAGAAATTTTTTAGTGTATCTTTTAGTGAAGTATATGTATTGATGAGAAATAAAATAGTTGTTCTGAGCCTATTCTGTTTTATGATTGAGGGTGGTTTTATTTCTTATTTCTCATAATGGGTAGAGCATTGTATTTTACTTCAGTAATAAATTATATTCCCGGTTTCCGGTTCTCAACTCTTCTGGAGATTGAACACTGGTTGGAAAAAGGTCAAAAGTACTTATAAGATCAACTAGAACAGTGTGGGCTAGTAATAAAGGAGTATCGAGACCCAAAAGAAAGTACAAGTTGTGTTTCAATGCTTTCGTGGGGAAAAAAAAAAAAGGATGAAAACCTTGTCTTACATATCTTGTGGTTTCAGTGGCCTTGTGAGATTCTAGGAACTGAGGTAGGAATGTATCCCCTCTATTTCCTGATGAACCTGTTGCTGTTTAAATTAAAATTTTCATTAAGCTCTTACTAATAGGTTTAGATATAATTCAGTTACAGCTGAATTACAGCCCTTTCTCCCACTCTTTATCATCTAGAATGATGCATTTATGCCCCAAACTAGCCTTCTATTTGAAAGACATCGTTCTAAGCATAGTTTATTTTGAACTTCAAGAAATGGACTCTTAATTCAGGCAGGTTAGAACGACAGTTAGAAATGTCTGGAAATAACACATTTAATAGCTGCCACAAGAGATGGAAAGGCAAAAGTAGCATGCATGATTATAAGACAGTTTGTGCTCCTTGACACGTGGATGAAGATACACCAGTGTGTAAGCATAGAGTTACCAGCATTTCAGCGTGCAGATTGTGGTAGCTGCGGGTGCATGCAAGGTAGTTCATGTGTCCCCATTTGTATGCAGGCTGGCTGGGGACGTGCAACTGTACAAAGAGCTCTGCACAATTCTCTGTGCATCTATCAAGCTCCCATTTTATAAAATATCCCTTGTTCTGTTAAGGGGTTGAACTTGCTCTCCACCATGATATTAAGAGTTGCAGTGTCATTCATCCCAAGATATTGTGTTGTTACCCCTGATATTTGTTCTTCAGGTTATTTAGCCTTCTTTTGAACAGCTCTAGAGTTTATGAGTTATTTTCAGTTTTGAAAGTTTTGCAAAGGATTGTTATTTGTTTTGAAATCCAAGCACAGGGGGAAAAAAAAAAAGTACATCCTTTTCACCTCTTCTAAAATGCCAGAGTATCAGCCAGACCACCTAGTCAGCTGGTAAATAGCATTAAGCAATCCTTGTGTTTCCAGGAGTTGTCTCAAGCTGTTACGAGTGTAATTGTAATTGAGAGATTTGCAGTAGGGGAAGTAACAGCACTTGATAGCGGAACCATGGGGCTGCCATCAGCAGAGAAGTGTGGAGAAAACCCACAACGATGAGAATTATCTCACAGTTGGCCCTGAGAAGTACCCAACAAATCTCCTGCGTTGCACTATCGGACCTCTCCTGCGCTCTGCCAAATGGCTGGAGCCAGTGTTTCCTTCCGACCCCTTCTGTCCGAGGTCACTTCATGTTTTAAATATAGTGAAAGAAGGCCTGCATGGCAAGGCCCCATGTTTTCTGCTGCTTTTCACCTACTCCATCCATCACGGGCATTCAGCAGCACCTTGCTCCTCTGCGGCACATCTCTGCTGCTGCTCTGGCTCCCTGATTTTTGGCTCTTTCTGCTATTTTAGCTCCTACAATGGATTCTGCTTAATAAAATGGAGGGCTTTCCTAGGAACTGAAGATAGGAATTTTCATTTTGCCATTGAATTCTGGCGCAGCAAAGAAGGAAGCAGTATTTTGGTGTGGTATTTTTCTAGTTGCACTCTTGAACCTCTGAGGTAGGAGCTGTCAGCATCCATATGAGCCGAGGTCACCTTTTGTTAATAATGCTTTGGGGAGAACTTCTGGATGTACGTGGTTATGATTTTGATAATTAAGTGAAGCTGTTAACTTAGGATACTGTGGCATTTTCTTGTAGAGTGTTTTACTTTTCCTTGTTAAAAGAAATGGCTAGTTCTGATAACTTAGTTCTACAATTATAGGTTTTCCCCATTAAGGTGGTTTTCTTTTTTTATACATATGTAATATTCTTGGTAGCAATTACACGTGCAAAATCAGCTGAACTACAGTCACTGTTACAGTGTATGATGTTTTTAAGGCAATGTATTTTGTGAGTTCATAAATTTGAGAGTAATTGTAAGTTTGAGCAGGCTATAGCATGATGAGAAGAAAGTTTTATCTAAAGAAATCTGTCAATTACTACCAGCCAACACTATCCTTACGTTATCATGCTGGTTTTCAGGGCTCTGTCTTTTAGGTTTCATAACCTTTTAAAAGCTTTTCAGCTAGGGATGTGAAAGACGTATTAGGATCCTCTTGGCCTTAAACGTACCCCAATCCCTTTTGTAGAAAATTAAGTGAAACATGATTATTTTTCACTTAAAATAGCAAGTTTAAGAAATAGTTTTTAAAATCCCACTTTTTTTTTTAACTTTATGGTTTGAACACTGTTCATGTTGAATATCTTGACATTTTGACAATTTTCGAAGTAACTTGTTTTCAAAATTTTGATCTCTGAAAATGTTTTTTAAATGGAAAATTAGAGTATATTCACGAAAAACATGCTGGTTTAATGTGTAGCAGAAGAAGGATCGCAACTCTAAAGATGCTAATAACTAGACTGTTCAGAAGTGATTAGTCTTGAGCTGTAAGTAATAAAAAATACTTTTGGCTCTGAGAGCAGATATGGGTTAGTTTGGCAAACTGAAGTACAAAAATGATGTTTCTTTTACTTAGAGTTCAGAACAGTGATGTATTATTTACAAGTCTCTGTAACTATTTTTAATGTATTTTCCATAGGAGCAACAGCTGCTGCTCGAAAGGAGGTTATAAGGAACAAGATAAGAGCAATAGGAAAAATGGCTAGAGTTTTCTCAGTGCTAAGGTAAGGTTTTTTTGTTGTTCTTTTATTTTCTGTTAAAGGACAGCTTTTAATGATTACTTAGAGCTCTACTGTTCATCAAACAGAAAACTTAATATTTTAATCTACCACCCAACTGAGCTTTGCTGGAACCTTTTAAAGACTGTTTTATTTAGACAGTGCTGCTGTTTATTATGGCTCTGAAAAATCTTCCTCAGTGTTTTTGCTGAACTTGAAACCAACAGACAGACAAAAGACATCAACAAAGAAAATTGCAATTACCCTTTTCTGAAGTCCTTTTCTGTCCAGGTGTGCGAGTTAACTCTTTTAGCTTCTAACTGTGAGGCAAGAGTTAAATGAGGAGAAAGAGCATCTTCCACATAACGTCTCATTAAAAAGGAAGCCAACTGAACCACTGTCACCTATAGTTATTGCTACAGCCACGAGTAAAGATGATTAAATATGAAAGCATTAGGGTCACTTAACTAAAAATCCGGGAAATCAGTGCAAACAACAGCAACTCATTACCTTCAGCTGCACTCCCCCAAACACATGAACATGAGTAACTAATTGCTAGCCAATGTTTAGAACTTTCCATTTGATGTCTCTGAGTAGAATAGAAAACATGCTGTACTGTGCTGAGGTCTAAATATAGAAAATACAGTTCTTCCTCCCTTTCAGCAGAGGGAATTTTTCCAGGAAATTGTATGTTGCTCTGCTGTAGTCAGTTTATGGCTTCTACAGTTGGTATAAAATTGAGGTTTGGGTTTTTTGGGGGTTTAATTTTTTTAATGTATTGGTATGATAGTTATGATTGATATAAGAGAATGGAATAAAAATAGTTACTTCAAGAATACGTTCCTGATTTCAGATGAAACTTAGAAATTTTCTTGTTTTGAGACTCTCCTGCAGCATGCATCTTGGGCAGGTTTTCACTGGGGCTTCTCATGGACACAGCAGTTCACCTGTGCATTACGGAGTGCAGCAGCACAGCTTTAAATTGCATACTGAGATGGAGAACCTTATACCTGGGGTTCCAAAACTGTTACATGTGAACTATCAGTTCAGTGGTACCCGTAAAAAATAAAAATAAATAATTTTTTAAAAGTTGGCATAATGCCTTTTCCCTAAACAAGACGGGGGAGCAATCAAATGTTTCCACCTGTTCCTCTGTATTAAATCTGGCAGGGGGCCTGGAGCTGACATTGTCACCACCTTCATAAAACAGCACAATTATTTTTCTCTGGTGATAGTTGAGCAAACAAAGTTTGGGAAACCTGGCTTTCCCCATGCCCTTGAACTGTAGCTTTTGGATCCCCACTGTATTTTGTTCTGGATTGCATTTTGAAATATAGGATGAATTTAACAGAAACCTGGACTTTAATATGCAGAAACAGAAGGGTCTGGAATTTGATGGTCAGCTGATGTTTTTGGGTTTTTTTTGATAATTTGCCAATGACTCTCATCACCTATATGTAAAAGACTTTCAGAAGGAACCATGGGGCAGGAATCATTTCATGCATGGAGTAAGAATACAGCGTAATTCTTGTTTGTGCCCTGTTTTAAGTGACATGCACGAGCCTCATAGCTCAGGGTTTTAGCACCATTTGAAGCTTGGAGCTCTCTTAAATTATTTCATGAAAATCAGTGTAATGTTTTGAGATACTAATGGAAATCAGGCTTTATCTTTTCCTGAAAATCAGCCTAATTCATCTCAGTGTTTCATGAGACTTTTTTTTTCTTACCACTACTACATGCATCCCAACATCTCCAGAAGGCCAGAATGGACTGTATCTGGTAGAGAAGCCAGTGGTTCATTCACTGAAGCTGCTGAGTCTTGGATACATTTTTTTTGATACTGATGGGCCTTAAAACTTTGCAGGATGGAGTGAAGACAAAGAGTATATTTGTTCTCCCTTAACTTTAACCAGCAAATATAGCACACCCTCACTGTGGTCAGGTATAATAGGCAGATAAATAGGTACATCAAATGGACAATTTTGCTGACCAGTCTTCCAGGTAGATGAGTGCCACTTCATCCCAGCCACCATTGGGTGTACCTATTCTCTTGCCTGGTTAAGGTTGATTCTCCTCAAATTGATGCTAGACTTCTACACAGATAAAATTACGTGAGGTTAATCCTCCAAGTACTATTCCTACAGAATAGCCTGGATTATGTTTTCAGTCTTGCCAGCACAGTCCACATTTAACACCCGAGTGTTTGATAACGGTGTATAACCCTACAAAGACTGAGGTAACACTGTCGTCTAAAACAACGTATTTCAGAAATCTTTGAGGTTCCTGATTGTCATTGCTGTTCTGTGAAACCTGTTTTCACATTCTTGAAAAGCTTTTCCAAATAATCTTCACCTGATCTGACCGCATTCAAAGGACTCTCTTCTCTGAGCCAGAATAGCCACCTCCCTTGAGATATGTTTTAAATGTAACCTGAATGTAAAGCTCATGTCTGAGATCATTTCAGCCACTTCCATCTCAAAATTAGGTATCAAAAAAGCACTATATTCAGTTTCAAAGGTTGTAGATGAGCTTTTCAAGGAAAAGCCATAAGAAGAAAGCCATAAGACTTAAGCTCAGTGGAAGACCTTGTGATTCTCTGTCGTTGCCTCTCTGTAACTTTTTATTTTCCAGTCTAGCTTTTCTTTGGATGTATCTAGACAGGGGGGAAGCAAATAAAATACTTAATCAGTTCACTTTTATTTTAAAAAATTAAATAAAGGAGGTGAAATACAAAATTAAGAACACTGAAGGCTAGCTAAAAGTCTTTAAAGGTTGTTGAGATGAAATCAGAGATTTGTTGGGGACATGTATTTTAAAGATAATAAAAAATACAATGGATAAACATTTCCTTTGAAGGTGAAGCTAAAAGTGATACTGCAGTTTAATTCAAAAAAGAGAAGAAATTGATTGAATTGAAAATGCAGATTAGACATTTTCTTGTAGAGGCAAATAATCAAGAACAAGCAAATCTTTTAATGTGTCATACTCTGTAGTGGCATTACGATACCCTGTTAGTTCAGGCAATATTGGGCTATTGCTTTAGTTCAAATTGCCTGGGCAGCTTGAAAACAGTCACAGTCTAATTTTGACTTTTACACTAGGAAAAGTATGTGTACAACAAGAAACCTTTTCAAACTGAAAATGGAACTTGAAGAGTATATGTCATAGATAAACAAGAGTCATTTGAAATACATGATTAATTCAGGCCATGTAGAGGTCTAAAGAAAATTGTATGTGCTAGAATTGTTGAGAGACAGTTTTGATAGACAAAACCACATTATCCTCAAGTGAATGCGGAACTAAATTCTGCCTTTGTGTTTGCTTCCTCCAGTTTAATGTCATTATATATTTCAAAGTAAAACACTTCAAAATATTCTTCTCTTAGAGAATTGGGGTCAATTTTGCTGCTGAGAAAGTATGTCATCAGCATTACAGTAGAAGGCTGTATATAACTTTGTCTGGATAGAGCTGTTGTATTCCTCCTGGCATATATTGAAAACTATATGTATTTGGGGACCTGTAAAACATATTTATATTTCCTAAAATATTTTCCTTAAATCCTGTATCATTTTCAGCATACAAAACTATAAGAGTACTAGCAAGGTTGAAAGTGCTCATTAATTTTAATGAGTTTCTAGCTCTTTTTTTTTTTAGTGGCTGATCATCGATAATAAATAATGCATTTTAGTGCTAGCATAGACAAAAACAAAACAACAACTTATTGTGTGATCCAAGAATCAACTACTAAGACAGATTTAAATATATTGTTGGCAATAACTGCTCCTTTGGTCTTCCTCCTTTCAAGTTTGTGGTTTCAGCACTGTATTCCAATGTGTGTATTTGCATACGCTGTTTGATAGATGCAGGTTATACTGTTGCTATAGGGGGAGTCTGTGTATCGTGTGGTGCAAAGGTGAAGTACTTACATATATAAAGGAGAAATCCCAAATGTTGTGAGGGGAAACTGCATCAATGCTGGAACTGCACCAACAGAAGATTCTCTATTTCCTGGTAAGGAGATAGGAGATAAATTATTGCAGGACAGGTGTAGCTAGAACACCTTCTGTATTTTTTGGGTGGAAAAAAATAAATCAACACAAAAAACAGTGATTTTGCTATATTTTTTCTTCTGCAGAGAAGAGAGTGAAAGTGTGCTGACGCTGAAAGGTCTGACTCCAACAGGAATGCTGCCCAGTGGTGTGCTCTCTGGAGGAAAACAAACACTGCAAAGCGGTAAGCATGTTTGCCTCTGTGTGTCATTATGTGTAAAAGAAACAATTGATTTTTAACTGGAGAACCCAAGGAAAATAACCACACTCTTCTCAGAAATAAATAAATAAAGGACAGAATAAAACAGATGGCTTGCTGTACTGGAGCATTTGGAGCAGTTCACGTAAGGCCATTTCTTAAGACTTATTACGTACCACTGATTTTCAAAGAAGGAGAGAAAAAAAGTCCCTGAAAATCAACTTTCAGAATGGTAGATCAGCATCACATGTGAAGTGCACTCTTTCCACAGTTCATAGTCGTCTTTTATTTTTCTCAAGAGCAGCTTTTGATACACTGAGTACAGAAGATTCAGCTTAGATAATGACACTCAAACTCTTATTTTATCTGATTTGTTCTTCCTCACAGAGAATCACCAATGAAAATAGTTCTAGAAGTAGATTTTATCTTCTGGCAATTCTAGGTGACAGCATGAGAACAATTTCACATTCTGATTTAAGCCAAAGTGAGGGGAGGCTCTTACAAACACTGTATTTGCCTTGCACACAAACACAATACAGATTGTCAGTTCAGTTTTATACCAAGTGCTTTTTGTTACAGGAAATCTGTAAGTCTGCCTTTGATGAAATATTCCTTGTGGGATAAGGAGCTGCAAAGTATTTAATTTACTACTATAAGCTCTCCTTTTTTCTGTGTGTATTACTGTACCGTATATACCAGGCACGCAAGAATGTCTCTCACTTACTGAGGTTCTATTGGCAGTAGATGTTAGAAATAGAAATGTTTTATAATCTTAACACAGTCTCAGCCTCTGATTTTCTTATTTCCTTCCTGGAGCATTCTTTTCTCTGTATTTTTTCCCCTTTACTGTCTCTTTTCTTACCTAGAAGATTCAGGTATTCTGTGGTAAACTTTTGTTTCCCCTTTTTTCCTTTCCTTTTTTCTTTTTGACAACTTGTGTGTTACAGACATAGTAACGTTCTGCTTTGAAAATGCTGCAATATGATTCCACAGGGTCGCACTTGTTATCTAGGCTTTTCACTGTATAGTTGCTTTATGTTTGTCAGAAAATTTTGTCCGGGAAAACTGCTATTGCTGCCCTAGCAAAATATTAGGAATTGAAATGAATTGGAGAAAATTGCCTACACTTCATGTTTACCATGACTGAAAGTAATATCTCCTCATACTGCAGTATTCTAGCATAGTAAAACATTACTATACACAAGCTCCTGCATTGGTTAACACGTAGTACCTCATTCACTAAATCTGAAATTTACATAGTTTCTGTTAAGCACACATTGTTATGTGTTTTAACAGAAAATATGAGTAGTATGTTCTGTGGCAGTAATACATCTTAGCTGTCTTTTTTTTTTTTCCCTAATGTGTCAGTGCTGGTTTGGATCCGGTTATTCATTTTAGTTTCTCATCGTAGTTGTCATGTTTCCTTTTTTTTATGCTTGTATTGGTTTAGTTCCTTGATTTTTGCCGTCTCTCTCGCTCTGTAGCTTGAGAGGCATAAGATTACCTTGATGCATGTGGATTAGCTTCTCTAATTTCCCTATGCAACAAGGTAACGGTATGTATCTTTTAATATTGATCTCAATCCATTGGAGGACAAAAAAGCTTCTCTGTGGAGAAAAATAAAAGAAGAGAAATTCTTAAAAAAAAAAAAAAATCTGCTTCTTGAGCTATTCTCTACACCAGCAAAGTTCTTGAAAATCAAAATTTCTTTAAATATTTAACAATAGCAGTGCTGTATTAGATCACATTTGCTGATTTGCTTCAGCTTCTAAATCTCTGACTACTGTAGAAACAAATTGAAACCAGAACTGATGGTTAGAATTCAAATGAAGGCTATGTTTTTTAAGAACAATGAAGTTTTCAAAACAGTGGTAACATACGGTGTATTCATAACACTGCAGCAATCTCCTGATTACAAAATTTTCTCTCTCTGACCAGGCTTTGCAATTCTGAGGGCCCAAGGGTTTTCAATATGGTATCTGTGTCCATCAATTGAAAACATTAAAATTATTTTATTTTCAAAGATTAGGTTGCCATAAAGGATGCTTACCGATGGAGCAGACTGAGTGAGATTGCAAGCAAAGAAAAAAGCTCTCTGAGCAAACTCTTTCCCATGTTGTGGGGAGGTTTCTTTTAGTCAGGAGAGAGAAAAAACTTTCTTAGAAGTTGCAGATGTGGTTCTTTTGCCCTGTACCAGCAGTGAATACTTTTCAAGCTGACTTTGTAAGTGGCATGAATTTTGTGTGATGGCTTTATGCCATTTTTTGTTCTCTTTTGACAGAGCAAATCAAACCACTCTTATTTAAAACTGCGAGAATTATACAATAAACATTGCAGGTCAGATATACGATATGGAAGACATTTTCATTTTGTAAGTTTTTTTTTTTTGAGTCAAAAGAAAACTATTCAAATATGCCTTTATGAACTTTGTGAATCTTTCTGCTTCAAAACAAACTGTAGCTTAATTCAATCTGCAATTTATTGTTTTTGTGTAGCATTCCTGTGTGTGTCTGTTTTGCCAAAATCCAGCACTTACAGTAACATTAGTGTGTTAGCTCCTTTGCTATTCACTGACTTGTTCTTAGAGTTAAAATCCTCTGCTCATTTTTCTCATTCGTTTTGCTACCCCTTTCTTCTCTTCAGCTACTGTTGAGGCTATTGAGGCTGATGAAGGTAAATTGGCCAGTCCCCTTTCTGTTGGTGCTACAACAGATAAGGGCTCTGCTGGGTGTATTCATTTTGCTGTAGCTTGTACAGATTGTGTGGGTGTTGGGCTAACAATTGTGGCTCGGTATTAACCAAAATGTAATTGCTTTAAAGGGGAAAATGTATTTTTTGTTGTTGTTGTTGTCTGTTTTTTTCTTTCTGAAAGTTACAATCATGTTGGAATTCTTCCTGTATGTTGAACCAAGCACTGAGTAATGCCACAGTAGGAGATCAGGGGACTTGGATCTCAAGGGACATAACTCGGCAGCAGCTCATAAATACTCTGTGACACATAGCTCCAAAGCTGTACGCTAAAGGCTGGCTCTGCCTCTAAGCATTCTCAACAATCTCTGGTCAAGGAAAACACACAGCTTTTTTTTTAATATTTTTTGTTGTTTTTTTCTTTTTTTCAGTTTGTTTTTTCTTTTACTTTTAGGTCACTAGTGAAAACTTTTTATTGGTCTTTTGTTAAAGTTCAGCATATTTGTTTCTCTTTAAGTAAAACAACATGACACATTTATCTGTAAGACGTCTGTTTCCTCTGGTAGTGGCAGTTTACACACTGGATATTTACGTTAGAGCAACCATTAACACTAGCACCATTTTAGCTACAAACATAAAGAGAGTGGCTGCCTCAGAAGGTTTCTGAGTGTTTAGTATCGAAAGCTATGGTGCTTTATTGACAGACCTCTAATGTAACCCCTAAGCAATTTTTAACTACACAGCTAAGACCTAAGTAATTACATATTACAATACAGATGTACAATATTCATTCAGCATTATAAAGTTTTGGAAGAAGAATTTTCATAATTCCCCTTTAAAACAAAATTCTTCAGTTGTATTTTGTTCTTGCCCCTCTCAAATTTTCTGCGGGTATTTTTTTAGTTAATTTAAAAAAAAAAAAAATCTGATTATTGCTGTCCGTTGGTGAGATGTGCCCTTTTGGCCAGTTGAATTTGTTTTTGATTTTTGTAAAGCAGTGAATAAGATTCTAGAACAAATAAGTAAGAGAAAATACAACTGCTTTCTAAATAGCAGTGAGTAAGCTGCTATTTATGTTGGAATTATCTATTCCTATCGGCAATCTCTAATCTGCAGTGTGCATTCTCGTTGACAGTTTGGCTGTTTTCTGTGATTTTCTGTGACTATGTGTTGTGTTTAGTATACTCTCAATGTAAACTGCTAATACTCGTTGTCTGACCAGCAACTACAGCAGAGCACCTTCTTCAGTATTACAGATGATAATGTGTCTGCTAGAAATACAATTGGTTGAACGTGATCCTGTTCCAGGAGTACACACTCTTCAAGTTAATTCTTGATTTGCCATCCTCGCTAGTTAGGCACGTAACCATAGTCATAACGACTAGCCTACACAGACGAAGCTAACGATGGAGAAAATGTTTCCTCCTTTTCTAATTGTCCCTCTGCAGTTTGATTCAGGGCCTGATGACACCAGGTGCTCCATACCTGTAATTCCAACTGGGCTGTGCTACTTGCAAGCTCCAGAACACAGCAACTGTTTCAGCTTCAACATGGCCATCCATTAAACTGTTGCTTTAAGGGATTGGCCTGGGTGCTTGTTAGACATCTTCATTTTTGTGATAGACGATAAAGAAAAAGTACTTGAAAAAACTTACCATAGGGCCTGTTCTGTTTTCACTGCTCCATCCCTGCTCACTTGACTAATCACCATTATGTTGTTGTTGTTTCTCTAAGTTAAAGTATGATACATGTTAAAACCATGCACTTCAAAGTTCCAATATAACATTTGTGAAACTGGTTACAGAACTAAATCCTGAGGCAAACAGGATCTATCCATTTTCACAGGAATGGTTGGCAAAAATGTCAGCATGAAAATGCTTTTCTCACTCCCCACAAAATGCAAGGAGTGGTAGATTGGTACCAGGGATGTTTGGAGGTCTGGGGGTTTTGGTTTTGTTTGCCTTTTTTTTTTGGTTAGCAGAAGTACAAGCTTGTACCGAATTGGGACTTCATATTGGAAGGAGATGAGGGGTACTTTAGGGAAGAGAGGGGAGAAGGTAAAAGGTGGGAAAGAATATTGAATTTGATCTTTGAAACTCCCCTACCACTTTTCTACCCAGGGAGTTTGCAGTTTCCTGGTACTAACACACCATTTCTGCTATATGGCATGTTAAGATAGAGGCATAACAAAAGTGCAACCAGCGTTCTGGAAGTACAGCACACGGATTTGGTGTAGATAAGAGAAAAGCACACAGAAGGCTATTACAAATTTGCTATGGAGCTGTGAGCTGCTGTTTGCCTACAGTGCTTTTTTCTCTTTTACTTTAAATCTAAATATCTTAAACTCATCAATCAAATAAAAAAAATAAAAATAAAAATAAATAAATCACACTCTGTGAATATATTCCTGAGCCTGCGGCTGCCTTCTGAGGTCAATGCGGCCTCATCCTTGCTGCTGCTAAAAGGCCGTTCAAAAGTCCTCGAATCCAGTTGGAACTTTGGTCCTTTGTGAATTTATTCTCAAAGTCCAGTTGTACCAATATGACAAAATAATGATAGCCCTCATCTGCCTTGCACGGCATTACTGCTGTTTGACTCAAACTGCTTTTTAGAGTCCAGGGAGGTTGGGGAGTGACCGACCGGCAAGTGGCTCGCCTGCACTGAGACCCTAGGACAAGCTGTTATAGGGTCAGCCCAAATGCCCTATAGCTTTAACGTGAAGACCGGCCACGTCACATCATCACTGTTTGTAACTGGCCAGTGCTTCCAGATTTTGTCTGGGCTTTGAAAATCAAAGGGGAGTTTTCCCTGAGTAAGGATGTTACGGAGAGGCCTAACGTTGTTCAGGCTGTAGGCCGTGACAACCAAAGCCACCTCACCGGGTCACTGCTTGCCCTAAGCATTGTTCCGACTTACAGACCGGAGCATCACAGCAGCCTCTTAGTACTTTAAGCTGAGCCTCAGAGGACAGCAAAGTAGTGGAAGTTGGTCTTGTTTGAAAAACATAGTTGGGTTGCAAGAGACGGTGGTGGCTTGCCCCCAGCTCTTTCTGCATACGGTAAGGAGTCCGTCGTGTTGTCAGATCTTCTCATTGCCTTCTTCGCAAAGAAGGACGTTGCTAAGTTGGGGGAAAAACTGCCAAGAGTTCTACGTTGCTAATTGTACTTTTTAATAATCCTTTATTTAGCTATCAAAGGATTTTCACCCCAGCATAAGATCACTAGCTTCGAAGAGGCCAAAGGCTTAGATCGAATTAATGAGCGAATGCCTCCGCGCAGAGATGTGCCATCTGATGCCAACCTTAACTCCATCAACAAGGCAATCTCCACAGAGACTAATGGCACTGACAGCAACGGCAGTAATAGCAGCAATATTCAGTGACCACTTCCTGGGCGGGGGGTTGAGCTGCAGGGCGCGATGGGGTTGCTGCACATCAGCAGTTGGATGTTCTTGCCTCTGATAATAGCTTACTTGCTCTGGGGGCCAGGTGTTGGATTCAGTTTACAAAATCATCTACGAAGAGATCGTAAACTTTAATTTGGTGGGAGGGGGGTGGGGGATAGACACCTCCTTTGGATATGCCTTTAAAATGCTTGTAGAAAAATGAAAGCTAATGCTGGTATATATTGCAAAGTTAGGGGAATGAACATGTTTTCCTACTGCATTGGGAACTTCTAGATATGTTACTGAAAGGCCTTTTGTTATGTTACTGGACATGAAAACTTTGTTTAATTTCTTACTAACTATTGTACGTTTACAGTTGCAGCACTAAACATGGACAACATCAAAACATTTTTAACAAAATGTACAAACTAAATAAGGACTATTTATTGATAATGTTTTGCTACTCTTGTCAGACAATGGCTATGAAATAAATTAGGCAGTCTTAAAAAATATAGAAAAAAAGAAAAAAAAAGAATGTTGGAAATTTGTTTAAAATGCCAAAAAAAGAGAGAGAGAAAGAGAGAGAGAGTGAGAGAGAGACAGTTTAATTTTGTACAGATTATGCTTACCTCAGGTTTCTTTAGTGTGCTTCAATGCCCTTCTTTAAATATAACACTTATCTTACTAATTTGGCAGCGATTATCCTTTTCTTTGTTTAAAAAAAAAAACTGGAATAATGATAACAATTATCTTTTTTTGCTGTTTATATTTAGGGGGGGTTTGGTTTGGGGGGTTTTCTTTTTTTTTTTTTTGGTAAATCAAGTCTTGGTTGTGGCTTGCTGAATTTAAATATTTATGAGTGGTGCATTTTTAAGTATAGTGAACAAGACACCATATTAAGTGCAGTGAAAAGCATCTATATTCTGTAAAAATCTGCCTATGCATGTTTTTTAAGAAAAAAATGGCTGTATAGGCCTGTATGGGACTGTAATGCGCTTAGTGGTCTGACTTATACTGGAAATGTATGTATACTGGCGTACTTTATATTCTCTAAAAAAAAAATGCTTAATGCCTTTGAAATTTTGTAATCGAAAAAAAAGCTTTGAAAAATCTAAGGGGAGAGTATTCTTAAAGTTTTTAACATAAGCTTGTCAGTGCACATATAGATGGGTAGCATGTTTAGCAAACCTTGTGAAATTTAAATAAGTTTGTAGTTACATGTGGAATTCTAAATGCATGATAACTGTTAATGTCATAATGGTTTAGTCATTTTGTTATGTTCTGTCATGTGCCACAAAATGTGTAATTTTTTCACTTTTTTCCCTTTGTATATCAGTTACGGGTTTCGACTGGTTCATTCTAAAAAAGAAAAAGAAACAAAACAACAGTCCATTGATATTTTTTAACAATTGTATAAGTGCCCAAGTAATTCACTACAGCCTACAGCCTTGCCTTTGTAATTTGACTTCGAAATGTTGGCAATCAAAAGCATGCACTTGTAACAATGAAAGAAGCATTTTATATTACTACTCAATAAAAATGTGCATGAACGTAAGTGCTCTTCCCTTTCTTGCTGACTAAATCACAGAAGTGTGCGCACACATACGTGCGTTTGTTGCTCTCTTTTGCTTTTGAACAAGTGGAGACCATCTGTGTAAAGGAAGAAGGACACGTTTCACAGTTCAAGGTCAGTTCTTTACTAAGAAAAATGCATTTCTTACCTAGCTGTACTAAGCTACTGAACGCTGCTTCTGCAAATTCCCTGTATGTCTGATTTTTCGCCCAAGTTCTAGTTAAAAAGGTGTTTTTTCTCTGAAATGAGTAGAATGTATCCCACTAATAGAGTGCACAAGAAATTGTGTGCTTTCTGTGTGATTTGCTCTCTCATCTACAGTGCCCTGTGATTGTAATTTGCTTTTCTGTCCCCCCAATGTTGTTGCAGACTTTTTTATTAGAAACAAATAATAGATGATTCATACCTGGAAATCTAAACTTACAGAGAAGGCTTGGAATTGGTAGCAGAAAGACTCGTCTTAGGCTCTCACGGCAGAGAGAAAATTCCAGTTCAAATACAGGTTCCTCTTTTTCCATTGTGACTTGTGAATTATGAAGATGTAATTATAGTATGTGACTAGCATCCCACCCTCTGTGGAAACAAGGAAATGGTATGGACAGACCTCACAAATGTTCCTAGCCAGCTCTCTTCCTGTATTTGAAAAGGTGAATTAGTATCATTTGCAATGTTCCTTTAGGAAAAGAAAAAAAAAAAAATCGATGCTTTTCAGTATCAGATTTCAAATGCTGTCTTTTAGTCAGAGATGAATTGTCAAAGCTCTGTGTTTTTTTTCTCATTTTCTCCCTGACTGTGCTCAGCATCCTTCCACAGTCCATCATCCTGTGAAGAAGTGGTGGAAAATGCCAAACGGTGTGACAACGTGGGTATTGCTTTAGTCTTCCTTTCAGGTAGCATTATTGCCTGGTTGGCCTGGTGCCTGTTTTCTTATGTGTTCTTCCCACTTTAGCTCTGCCTTGTTATTTTTGGCAAGATAGGAATGGTGGCAAAAATACAGTGAATTCATAATATCCATGGCTACGAAGTTGGATTAATTTTAGATTTAAAGTTTTATTTAGGCTCATATAGAAATAAAACACAAAGGGGAGACATGCAGGGTCTAAGTATTCATCTGATCGGTGGAACTGCTCATCTGGTGAATGAAAATGGTCTCTGGAAGAAGTAATGGTAAAACTCTGAGTGATTATTTTATTTGTCAAATCAGTCCTAGGGACGTGCTAGCTGAACAACTGTAGGTTACCTTGTGTGAGTTTTTCTGTAGAGAAGATGTCTGAGCTAGCACTCGGCAGCTAGTTTGTACAACAAAAAGCCAAGTTGTTTGTCAGTGCAAAACGTTGTCTGGATTCGTTTAACTCGGGCCCTGGCAGTTGCCTAACTCAATTTAACAGGAAGAAAGGAGTTTTTCCATCAGCAGTGGTGGCGTTGCTTAGACCTCTCAATCAGTAAGCTTAACCCAAACTATCAAAGCTAAAAATCAGCAGTGGGTTTGCAAATGCCTGCTGCAGTTGCTAAAGAGCTTAAGAGTAAGCAAGGGAGCCCAGGCTGAGTACTGCATCAGGAAATGTACAAATTCTGTGTGGTCAGTAAGGAAATATATACATTTATTTCACTTTTTCTGTCTTGGAAGAATAGAAAATGTCCTGAGCATATGAAATAGCAGTTTCCCATGGGTCCAGGTAAGATGGCCCAGCTCTGCAGGACTGGGTCTCACTCTCCTAAAGTGGGGCAGGTTCTGGGTGAGCTCTGAGGGGTATTCTACTCCATAATTAAATGTTCTAAAAGGATAAAACCATTTTTCAAAAGTCATCTCTTTCCAGGGCATCCCATTTCTTCCAGCTGTCCTTTTTCCTGCTACAGAAAGAGCCAAAGATGAAGTTGAAGAAAAACCATGGTGCCACTGAAAGCTGAATTTTGAATGGTCTAACTCAGTGAAATGCCACACACTGAAGTGCATCTCCCTTTACAGGTTTCTTTGCATCATGCCTACATCAGGATTTACTGGATTATTTTTTTTAACTTCTAGGTTTCCACTGTGGGATATGGTACATTGGATACGTGTATTATATTTTCTGCATGATGATGATTTTCCTTTTCAACAGCTATCAAGTGTGTAAGCTTCTAGTATATGTTCTTCAAAGGAGATAATCTTGATTGTTGTCCAGGGTTTGCCCCAGATTGTGCTAGAGTCAACCCTGCTTAAGGTTGTATCATAACTGCCAGCTGTCACACACAGGCACAAACTCTTCCAGTGTTTTCTTTTACTCCCTTTTTTATTGCCGACAGAGATTTGTCTGCAACCTCTAGAGCAGTTCAGGCATAATTCTCCTGAGAACCTGGCCAGCTAAACTGAGGCCAGAAAAAAGCTGCTTGTTAGTATAGACTTGATCTCTGTCTTCCGTAGCTTCAGATTTGTTTTTGGTGAGACGGTGGAGTTCACAGTGAAACTTCAGGGACACTTTTTAGGTTCAAACTGAATTTATACTTTTAGTTCTTAGAAATCTGTTTCCCATCTTTTTCAAGGTACTGTTGCTCAGATTAGTCAGATCCATGAATCGTCCCACTTTTTCACAAAGAGAGGGATGTGAGAATCAGCTATTTCAAATGTTAAAAAAAAAAAAAAAAAGGCACCAAAGCAGCTGTTTTGAAAATAGTTTGCAGATCACTTTCTCAGTTGTTTTTGGGAGGGTGTTTAATTCTTCATTTAAAAAAAAAAGTCCATTTTCAGTGTGCAAAAGGATGAAGTTTCTGGAACTTGAGAGGTTTAGAGAAAATGTGCCAGTTTGCATGTGTTCATATGTGTATGTTCGCATGTGTGTGAAAATACAGAGGACTGTACTCATCCCCGTGGGGGACACAAAGGAGGAGGATTTGATGGAGCTAGAGATTGGGTTTTATTAGTCTTGCTGAGCTGACTTTGCAGTATCAAGCCCGCTAAGCATTTTAAAATATATGGTTTATGAGGCTTTGATTTATTTACGTTTTTTTAAAATAACTTGGGGGCAGTTTCAGTTTTATACAGGACATCATGTTTTATCAAGCTGAAGGATAACTGCGTGCTCCGGGCGGTACTCTGCTCTGACACAAGCCTGCAAAGGGAGGAGGGGCTGGCTCGGCTCTGTCATCCTTGTCAAAAGCTTGTTTTTGGTAACACAACTTGGCAAAGGACGTGCTAAAGGACTGGCTTTGCCGCCAGTGACAAGTCTACAAGCATGGTGGAAGAGGCGACAGTGTCTACTCCTTTGTCACAGGCCATCACTAGCTGTGCTGGGGCTCACCGAGGCCTCCCCCTCCCGTTTGGATGGAGTCTTGTGTGCCTGTTTGCTGGAGGTTCGGGGCTGTGTTCCCAGCTGGGCCATTTTTACGGCAGAAAAACTTGAGCAAGAGCTGGTCATTTCAGGCATAGTCAGTGCAGACATCCATTGTGCGATCAAGCAAACCTGTTTTTCTCAGCATTTGGGTATTTAATAGTCTCTTTTTGCTTTGTGTGAGCAGCTGAACATTGTGACTCAGAATAATTTCACAGTTTTAGGTGAGAAGAGATGAGGTGGACCAGACCAACTCAACCGCTCACGCAGTGCTGGAGCGGGCTGCTCAGGGCCGCGTCTAATTGGGTTCTGGGCACCTGAGAAGGGAAACTCCACAACCTCTCAGGGAAACAAAACAACAACAAAAAGCTTTTTCTTGCATTTAATACCATGCATTTAATATTCTTGCATTTAATAATTTTAATAATGTACATTTAAAGTACATTTAATACTTGAGTTTGTGCCCGTTGTCTCTTGTCCTGTCATGGGGTCCCACTGAGCAGAGCCCGGCTCCCCCTTCTTTACTCCTGGCACCAGGTATTTATACACACTGATGAGTCCACGCTGAGCCTCCTTTGCTCTAGACTGAATAGTTCCATCTCTCCTAAGTCAGAGGCTCCCGTCCCTTAATCACCTTCATGGTAAAGTTAAATTACCTGCCTGGTTTCCATTGTATACTATTAAATGCTGATCACGTATGTTGGTGCCAGTAATTTAAGACAGGAGAAGACATTTCCAGCCTTGGAAGTCAGAAAGAGGAGAGCTCTATATCAGAAAGCGGGGGAAGCAGAGGTATGTTGCAGTAGCAGAGCAGGGATGTACAGAGGTACAGATTGAAGAAGGTAAGAGAAAATGAAGGTCTCACTGGTCTGAGAGAACAGTGGAAGACCAGGAATATTATTTATTGACAAATCTGGTAATGAATCGGATCACAGATCATCCAGATAGGTATCAGTGCAAAGGGATCCACTTCACCATCTCAGTACAGTTCTGTCATGCATTGTGTCCCACCTACTGCTGGTCCTCAGGGCTTCAGAAGGTGAAGAAGTCTGGCCAGTGCTTTACTGAGGGAAACAGTCCCTTCTTGGATTCAGCAGGCAAATGGATGAAGCCCTGAAGCATGTGATTTGTATACAGTCATTATTATAGTGCAGATTTGCGAGTATTATCAGGATATGAGATAAATGAGAGATCTTGTGCCTCCCTGGGGACGGAGAAGTAACCTTCCGAGGAGGTTGCCTGAGGAGAAGGTAATTTGTTTATCTGCCAGTTGGTGGTTTATTGCTTTCTGTGCTTATTTAATAAGCTTTGCACTTGGACTGCATTTTTCTGAAATGAGAAGAAAGTGCCTTCTGAAGGGAATATCGGGCTGACGCTCCAGCTGAGCTGAAATACGGCTGCAGAGCTGACATTTAGGCAAAAGTCTGAGGAAGTCCCGTAACCTTGGACCGTGCAGCCAGAGACAGGACCATGGCAAAGGCAGAGGACACTGGATAAGAGCTGGATGGTGAGAGCAGGGACCGTCTCACTGCTGGGGAGACAGAAGAGAAGGAACAAGCAGAGTCAGAAGGGAAAAGAGGCACGGCTTTGCTGCCAAGAGGTGAGGGCAAGTACAGCTTACAGAGCTGGTTCCCCGATGCGTTTTGGTGGCACGGTGGGCTGTGAAGTGAAGACACGACTCAGTTTCACCTGTGCTTGCTTTGGCTTCACTTGCTGGGGGAGAAAATAGAAGAACGGCAACTTTACAAGCCATACCCAAATCCATCACATCACGCCTGTCGTGATGTTAGAGAGAGAAAGTACCACCAGAAGTTCTGTCTCTCTGGAAGGCTAATTCCTAGCACAAGAACTGATGGATAGGCAGTGGTTAGCAATATTTGGACGCTGTTAATCTCAGATTAAACAGCAGACAAAAGCCTTCAAATTGTAGTCACAGAATCAGTAAGAGGTGGCACTGTTTTGTGTTTGGAAAAATGACCTGGCAGCCAAGCAAGCTGTGGATTGCCAGAAAAGTCTAAGAATACAGTGAAAATCAGCATGAGTCCAGCTAAGCTTCTTTGCTGATCGTGGTCAAAAAGCAGCGCAGAACTTTTCCAGACCCTTAAATAGGAAGAGCAAGGTATAAAGAAGAAGGGAAATGATGCAATAAGGGTAAGGGAAAGATTTAGAGTAAATGTATTGGCTAAAGGACCATGGAAGAAGAGCCAAGAATGAGATTTAGGATATGGAAACAAGAACTACCAGAATCAAGGCACAGGCAAATTCAGCGTTTAATGCTCTTTTTTTCCAGGAAAATGCAGTAGTTTCTCTCCTAAAGCTGCAACAGAAATACCACGTATGCTTACTGGTCAAATGGCAGTGCTCTTTAACACTTCTCTGAGTGGGTGGTGTATTTTGAATACATATACTTGGAGAGTATGTAAGTACAGAAATATATATAAATAAGGAGCAACTGCAGGCTCATTGGTCTGAGTGTAATCATATGCAAAGCTTTAAAGAAAATTTTGAGGGGATCTGCTGACCAAAATGTGCGAGGGGGTGGCTATTTGCTGCAGTGCCGTATGGGCATCAGAAGTAAGTTAGGGACAGTGGGAATTGTCATAAGGACGTTAAGGTGATGCCTCGCAGCAGCAATATGCTAGTGTGCAGTAGCCCTTCACGTGATCTCAGAGGTGAGGAAAACAAACAAACAAAAAAAAAAAACCAACTTGGTGAATTCCACAAAGACTGGTCCAAACTTCAGGAGCAACACTAGTGGCTGATCAGTTCCAGTTTTTTATTCCTATTAACAACTTGTGCTCCTTTGGAATATGTGGTGGTTGGAAAACACTGATATTTGCAGGGAGAGGACGAGCTGCAGGAAAATGTCTTTTTTTTTTCCTCCTGAGATGAGGAAATACTGTTGGTAACAAAAGCTTTCATATACGTAGTGAGGAGTGCTGACTTTGCCCCAGAAGTAGGTTGGCGTTAGTAAGTGGTAGTGCAGATCCTTCCTGAGGAGCTGGTGGGGAGAAGCACAAAAGGGATCGGGTCAGGAAGGGAGAAAGGGGGGCTTCTTGTGGTCTTCTCTGCCTCCACGTGGCTATTTAATTACAGAGGAGAAAAAGTAACTGTCAGTTTTCCCTTCCTTATCTCCCAGCAAACCATTTTTCATGCCCATTTCACTTCCACAGCTTTTTCTTAGGAGGAGTGATTCATGCGGGTGCTTTCATATGGAAATAGATTTGCGAGGCTGGCCAAACAATGCACCTCTTGAAAGTGCAGCTGGGCGCTGGCGTGGCAGCGATTTCCCCAAGTCCAGAAAGCTCCATCCAGAAATAACCTCCTCCGTGACTCACGGGTGCTCTGGGGAGGGCAGGGGGATTCCTGTCCCCAGAAAGCCCAGCTGCAGGGAGGGCTCGGCGGCGGCTGAAACACTGCTGAGCTGTCAGAGCAAATGGCATCTGCAGGGACCAAGATTTGGAGGAGATGGGCAGTGAGGGACGGGAGCTGAGGACAGTCTGAAGCAATCCTGCGTGCTAAACATACCCTTTATCCCCCGAGACTGGAGAACACGTCCCAATCACCCTCAGGGCAGACTTTTCTGCTTCAGAGATGAGGATCCTTTCCCATGCCTGGGCAAGGGCAAGGGCATGGGTCTGCACAACGCCTGCCAGGAGCTTCGGGCAAGAGCTTTCCCGAAGGGGGAAAGATTTGTGTAATCACGGTTGTGATTCACGCAGCTTCCCAGCTCCCATGCCTGCCGTGGCGGGGCTGCTGGCTGCCAAGGGATGCGTTCTCTGTTAAACCGCCTGGGTCAGGGGTGGCTTCTCCGAGGCTTGAGGGGGTTCGCCCTTGTGAAAGAGCTCCCCTGTGCTGGTCTTCCATGACGAGTGAGAATATGTGCTACTCGGTCTGACATATTATTCCATTAAGGCGTGGATATCCATCACAATACAGATACCCACGCACTACTTACAGAGCACGCAAGTGCTGTGCACCGCTGGGGATTCCTTGCTGGCTTGGTCTTTGGCATCGTTGTGCCTCTGCTGGTCCTGGAGTACAAAGATTTGGGCAAAACTATCCATGGAATTTATTTTTTTTTTTTCCTTCTTCCTATGGGTTGTGCTTTTACTGTTGTTTTTAAACACAGTTAACCCGACTTAACCTTTGTACCTACAGTGTAGGAATTAACTCCCAGCTAAGTAAGGCTCCTCACAGCTTAATCAGGAGTGTGAATTTAGCGTCAGCACAAGGAGCTGCAAGGATGGATATATATATATATATATATATATTTATATACACACACACGTATATAAAACACTGATGTTTTAGAGAGAGAGAAAATATGATATTTTTTCAGCTCTTTAGATTGGATCTGCCTAAGCTAAAAATTTCTTGGGAACCAGACCGCAGCCCAGCAAACAGAGCTTTTGGGCTGAAAAGCGTGTGTCTGTGTAATATTATTATTTTTCTTGCTGTTCCACTGCAGTGGCCACGCAGGCGCTTCCTGCCCGTATTCCACTCAATGCAGCTGGAGCAATGTGCTATAAATTACCCTGTGTACGTGGCTATGTGCTACGGAGGAGCCCAAGCCAACAGGCAGGCCAGGAGCTTGCCTGTGTGGAGTGCGCTGCAGATATTTCCAAAAATCCTGGACCTGCAGGAACCCAGCAGAGCTGCCTGCGCTGTGGCTGGGATTTACATCAAGCTTATGAGAGCATGTTTATTACCGTGAAAATACTCTTTGGCCAAAGCGTTATTGGAAGCAGAGAACGATATAGCACGGAGCAGCAGGACAAAAGGATATCTGGGCCATTTTAGAGCTGGTAGTGAGGTTTAGGTAATATTATTAACTGTATAATGCCTTTTTAGTGAAGCTTGCGGAGGAAAACCTTTGTATCTAATGGAACAACTGTCATTGTTTCCTGGCTCGGAAATATTTCCAGTCTCCTGCAGTATCACATGTACTGGAGAGGTCTTGGGTATTGCATAGCTGCAAGGGCAGCGAAAGGCTAAGGTTGGGGATGCTTAACAAAATAGGAATGGAAAAAAAAATAAAATTTTAACAGCAGAAAACATTTTTCCAAATCCCCATTTCAATTTTTTTTTTCTTTTATCACCAAGATTAATTAAGGATAAAAATCCCTGAAATATGGATCATTTGAAAAGAGATCAGCTGGGAATGAAGCTTTAGCAAAATTGTCAGAAGACTAAATACATCATTTATCTCTACGCCGCAGCTGAGGTGCAGTGAAAAATACGTTCTGCTGAGTACTGAAAATTAAATTAAGTTATGCTCATGTGAGCAGTTGTATGTTGTTTGAATGAAACCCTTGGGTTTTGTAATTGGCTTGGATGCGGAACCCTTTGGGATGGCTGTTACGGGGTGGACTTGCCTGGTTGTGCACTGGCGGCTGCTCTGCCAGCAGCTCCGTCCTTCACGACTGTCGGGGATGCGACGGTGTGAGCATTACAGATGAAAAGCTCATGCTGCTGCTGGACACCACCTGTCTGGGGACCTTGCCACTTTTCCAGGGAGCAATTTTGCCTTCCCTTCTCTCCAGTGGGCTCACAGGCAGGACATAAGCCCTCCCAAAATGCAAAGAAAACAAGTGGAAAAGCCACAGCATGAAAGGTGTCACCCATCTTTCCATTCTGTAAAGCTACGTGGTGTTGCACAGTGTGACACCAACAGTCAGAAGACACTTGGAATAATATATATTTTTAGATGTACATTGGTACTGTAAATTCAGCCCTGCTCATTTCCATCCAATGTGATGTCTTCTGCTTGTGCCCCAGCCTTCAAGGCCATCGGGAGGCCCTCGTGATCCCCAGTGATGAGCAGGGCCATTCGTGGCAGCACGATGGGCTCTGGCCATCTACGTGGACCTGCCCATTAATGCTGGAAGTGCTGCGCATGTGTAGATGAGCTAAGGTGGCCAGGCTTCATATCTGAAGGCCCCGAAGTCCTGCCCTCCTCCGTCCCCAGCCAGGATCTGGCTTCAAGTGGAACGTGGTCACTTGGGACTTTCCAATTTTGTCAAGCTCAGTCACACCTTTTTAAAGTGTTTTAAAAAAACCCAGTAGTGCTAAAACTCTGCTCCCTCCACGCAGTTGGTGCTGCTGAGTGAGCTGGAAAGCAAGGCAGTATTTCCTTGTGAAGCGCTCAGGTCCTTCTGTGGGCAGATGAGTGGCCAAGGCTGGGAGGGCTTGGAGAAGCCAAAGGAGAGCTGACCTAGATGGTAACAACATGAAGGAAAACCAAGCCCAGCTGGAGCTATCAGTCCTATGGGCTTTTCATGTCAATTTTAATACAGTCCTAAGGGCTGTGAAGGGTGAGGGGCTTGTGCCCACCTATATTCACGCCGACGACGCTGCCAAGGCCAGGCAACCCATTTGAACATCCAGCAAAAACGCCCAGAAAGGCCAAGCCGTTCATGATCGTGGACCTTGACTGTGCTGCAGCAGCCTTGCCACGAGCTCTGCTGTCGTCTCCTTCCTCCTGGGGTTCGGCACAGCCCCTGCGCGCATCTCTATGTGTAAGAGAAACCTGTTTCCATGGCGACTAGGGGCTTTCTAAATTCGGCATGTGATGTCCAAAATCCCCTTCACGTTAACTGTTGAGGTGCGCGTAGAGTCCTTTGAGCCATCGGAGGCCTGCTGTCGGGGCTTGTCGGGAAGGAAAGCGTTGGCACTGGCGTGTGAACGTGCTGAGCTGGTGTTAGCCACGGGATGTTGATTCCCATCTCCCACAGCGCAGCAGGTGCTCTCCAGGCCGGGGCACGGAGGTGCTAGCTGTGGGGCCCTGCATGCTGAGGGCGGTGAGGAGCTACGCTGTATTTATCTTCCAGATACACACGGGCATTTGTGCTGTATTAAGTAGCTGATGTTGCTGGGTTCCTCCTCTCACTTAAAGCAACGCAGCTGCTTAAATGCTTGTCTGATCGGGGCTGCATGGAGGTAAGGAAAGATTGCACCTGGTACAGTTATCAGCTGTATAATTGCATGCAAAAAAAGCCCCAGAACGAGCATCTGAAGCCACCAAGAGTCAGGTACAGGAGCATTAGTGAAACCTGTGTCTGCCCGACCTCTGCGTACACCCTTCTGTAAGAGCTGCAGTGTGAAATGCCACGATGTGTTTGAAGCAGCAGCGCCTGCCTTGCACATTTCTGTCTGTCTGTACCAGCTGGCGTCCTGCTGTCACGTGCCCGAGGGTGAGAAACCACCTTGCAAGGTGTGAGCGCTGTCTGTGTGTGCCCAGCCGCCCCTCAGGCACTGGAGCTGTGTTTCTGGGGCAGAAATCATAGCTTTATGTAATCGCCAGAGACATTTATAGAATACTTCTCGTCTTTGACAAGCTCAGATCCAGGCGCAAGATCTGAGCCTGGTGCATTGTCACCATGAGTGACGGGCTCTGCTCTGCAGGTTGTAAAGACCAAAAAAAAATATCCTGCAGAGTTCCTAAGACCCCTTTCCTCAGTGTAAGGTGTTCTGGGTTCCGCCACTAAGGCTTATTTTAGTGCCAGGCTGTCCTCAGTGTGGGCCAAGGCATCAGGATTTGGCCCTGACCGACAAGAAGTTCAGCAGGAGGCATGTACAGGACTTTGCAAGCAATACAAGATGATTTGTGGGGTGAGATGGAGGTGGAAAGCAACGGGAGAGGGCACAAAGTGAGGAGACCACTTGGCATTGCCACAAGAGGAGGAGGACAGAGTATGGCAGAGGTCACAGCTTCTGCTTGATCTGCTTCCCAGAGCTTCCCAGCTTCTCAGAGCAGCCAAAACCTTCATAAATGTCAGATTTCCTGCAAAAGGACAAATAGCTCATATTTGAGGTATGAGGCTTGGGGGGGGGGGGGGAGTTAGAAATACGATGCCACGAACCTTCCACAAGCCATTGCAGCTAATAAATAATAAAACCAGAAGCAAAGCCAGACAGGGGAGGAATGAAGCCTGTAGGGCAGTCCTGGACTGGTGCAGTTGCTCGCTGGAGAAGCGAAGGGACAGAAAAGGGGGATCATGAATTTGTCAGATGGAAAAAAAAAAACACGTACGTACAAAAGAGAGGACAGCAACAGGAATTTTTTAAAGACTAAAAGGACACTGGGGACATCCTCCCTGGGAGGACCACCAGCTTCAGCACTGGGTCTGGTCTCTAGGTTGATCCAAGGCGCATGGCCAAGCACGCATTACCAGGGCTGAGCTGTAGCCAGTGACATCCAAGGGGGCAAAAAGGAGATGACTGCATGTAATTCAGTATGAGGGAGGCTCAAGGATGGCATTGGGACTGCTGTGCTCCCCTCGTGTTGCCCTCGTTTCCATTTCAAAACAGAGGTGAGGAGGTGTCATGTGGAGCTTGGAGGTGGTTTTGCTTTTTGTGTGAAATGTGCAAAATGAAATTGCTCTCAGTCCTACACCCTCGGAATTATTTAGGTTGGTATTTAATCCCATTTGCGTTTTCCTGCCCACTATGTTCTGATTTTCTCTGTGCTTTTGTAAAGCTGTGTGAAAGCAACGCCCTGGTTTTACCACCCAGGGCTGTTTGGACATGCAGCCATGGAGGGAGGTTAAAAATTATACATACGTAAATTAATAGAAAACCCCATTGTCGCAGTAAATCTGGGCCCCAATCTCTTTCCAAAGGCTACTGGCACATTTCCAGGGAGGTTTCAAGTCGCAGGTGGTGACCCCTCGAAGCCCAGCTGGTTTAGGGTTTGGTGAGCTGCAGGGGCTCACCTATGGGGCAGGGGCTGCCAGCCCGGTTCCTATGCCAGTTAAGTAATTAACAGAGCTTCCCCATCTCTTACCTCATCCACCATTTCTGTCGGTTTGTTCTCCCTGCAGCATGTCGTCATCTGTGACTGGTTTTATTCCCTTTCCTTTCTGGCTCCAGGCCCCTCAGCAGGTTGCCTCAGTCCAGCAGAGGTGGAAAGCCCTAAAGGTCCAGCGAAAAATCATGCAAAACATGCACAAAACAGAGGCACAGGTGTTTCCCCTGCCTAATTCTCTGTCTTGCAAATTTGGCTGGCCAAGCTCTCCAGATGACTTCCTTGAGCCCATCTTCCTGACTTGGCTCAAAGCAGCTGTGTTTGATCTTGGGTCGAGGATAAGTATTTTATATTTATCACTAAAACAAAAAATTGAGGCGTGCTCTCTGTGCAGTTGGTCGCCAGGGCCCTCTGTGCTTCAGGTGCCCACAGAGGTGGCACTAGCACCGGTAGGGGAAACCTGTAGGCACCTCCTGGGGCTGGGAGAGGCCTCCATGCAGGGAGAGGTCCCCTCTCACGTGGGCTTGGCAGCAAAGCATCAGCTGAAGAGGGGCTTGTGGGGAAAGCTCGATGGGGCCAAGGGTACCCCCAGGTTATTCAGGGCTTAAATAACAGAACCCCCCCGCCCGAACCAGCCCCAAGTAGGAAGCATCAGCTGGCTGGTGGCAGCTTTTCTCATCCTCCTCTTCAGCAGGGCTGTCCTAGGCAAACACTTTGGTGTGGTCGCACAGCCTGGGGGCATGTAGAGATGGAGTTGAGAGGTGGGATTAATCCCAAGACCTCGGGGACGTGGCTGAAAGGGCGATTTGGAGCTGGGCAGTGCACCAGTCAAGGTGCTTGGTTTCTGTAGGGTCATTTGGCTTGACTTCCTTCAGTTGCTGCGCAGGTAAGCCTCACATCAGTGAAGACGACGATTTATGAACGAGACAGCAGAGCTTTGTCAGGATGCCTTTTCCAGCTGGAGTTAATTTCTGCAAAAATTTGTGTGGAATTTTTCAGCTCACTGGCCCTCGTCACGCCACACTTGCCTCTTCTGTCTCCTCCATTTGGCTGGCGAAGGCCTAGCACAGTAACCAGAGACATATCTAAGGATTAATTAATTTAATTTACATTAATTTATTCCAACTTCTGAGACGGAGCCCTAGAGACTGCTTGCAGCGCTTGTGCTGAACGTAGAGTCAGCACCAGCGGCCGGTGGATGAGGGGAGAAGCGCTCCTGGCATGGTGTTTGCAGGATGCTGCCGGCTCCTCCATCTGCAGGGAGCAGAGCCAGCCCCTCACCAGGCTTTTGTGGCTAATGGGTTATTTTCTTCCTCTGCCCAATAGCTCCTGTGGGAGTAGCCTGTTCCTTCAGTGAGGAGGTGTACAAAAGCTTGGCCACACACGGTAGCTTCAGGATCTGGGGCACCTTTGGGATGGTCTGGTGCACATTTCCACCTCTGAATCCACACCAGCTGCAGAGCGTGCTTGGGCAGGGGGCCTGCTGCCTTTAAGTTGTCCATTTGGTTCACCACAACAGCATTTCCCTGTTTGATCTCTTCTCGTGTCAGCTTGCCCCCCAGACCGTGGTTTCCGCAGCCACCATCATGGCCCAGAGGCCCAGGCCTGGCTGCAGGCCTGCACCTCAGAGGCCTGCGTCACCTCTCCGACATCGGCAGGCAGAGCAGGAAGTCACAAAGGTCAAAGAGCAAAATATGAAGAGGCAGAAAAGTTTGGCCTGTGTTTGAAAATGAAGCTATATTTCCTGGTTCAGCGTCCACCTGGGAGTATTGGATCATTACTTCATAGTCAGCCTTTGCTTCTTGTAGAGGAAAAGGTGTTAACCCAGAGAAATGGGAGTAGGTGCTTGGATTTTCAGCTGGAGGAGCCAAGAGCTTACATTCCTCTGACCTTTGCACACACAAAGGTCTGCTCTTTTCCACAGAAAATCTCAGAGTCTTGAAAATACTAGCATTTATGGTCATTAACTTTGTTACTAATTACTTGTCTTCCATCAGGTACTAAAAATGCGGTTATGGTTCCACCTGTGGTGTCCAGCACGAGGAAACATCCTTTCCCACTGACCAGGACCCTGCTTTTTCCCATTGCCCAACACCTCAGGTTGCCCTTGCATCAGCTGTGCCATTACGGGCTCCTGTTTGAAGGGTTTCCATGTGGTCGCACACTACAAACCCCAAATCTCTTCTGCTGTCTTCCTTCTCCACCTCCCCACTCGGGTCCAGCAGGCCTTGCCGTGCACGACAGCTGTGCGCACACCTCCTGCTATGAGTGTACTTGCAATGCCCTGATTAGACACCAAAATGAAGGCAAGCAAGGCTGAGCAGTGCCAAAATACCCTGTATGCGAGGCATCTACTGTTCTCTACCCCAAAACCCTTCTTCCAACCTTGGCGTGAGTGCAGGGGCTGCCGTTTCCCAGGGCGGGCTCTGCTGCTGTCCAGGTACCCTCACCTCAGCATCTGAGCTGACTTGGGAAACAGCCCCCAGGGCAGCGAGCTCAGAGTATTTCCAAGCAGTTAAGTATTCCTGGGTTTAAGTTCAAGAGAGAATTGATATGATTTAAAAGAAAACAAATTGGCCTTGAAAACGGCAGATTTATATTCTGGGCCATGTGAAGAAACTCGGGGATTTAGCTAACTCGCATTAAAAAAAAAAAAAAAAAAAAAAAAAAAGAACAAACCCCTAAAAACCCTGCTGCAAGCAGTATTAGCTGCCAAAACTATAATAGTGCAAAACTGGAAATCCCTTGCTCAGCTGAACCTAGCACATTGGTATAGCAACTTAAGTGAATTAGCTGGCATTGGAAAGCTAGTATTTCTTATAAATAATAAACCAAATATTTTTTCAAGTCATCCTGACAGTCTTCTTGGAAATCTGTGAATACAATGCTTATTCTAACCAGCTGTGTCATCTGGATCAGCATTTTAATTTTCTGATGGGGAATTAGAAAAGTCAATATTTGTAAAGCAGTACAATTCCTATTGAGTATAAAATACTGTCTATAATGCAGTAATAGATCAGCTATAAAGTGATAATTTAAAAGATATTATACCTGTAATTTATAGATATGTTTATATTACATTGTAATTTATGATGTTACTTTGCTCCTCTTCTTGTTGTTATTGTTTGGCTTTTATTTTTCCTTGTTAGTCTTCGATGCATAGGAAATTTATTCTGCTGTGTGCCCAAGAGCTTGGTGCACACCAGGAAGAGGGCTGGGAGGAGTTGCTGTAATGAGCATATTCACCGTGTCTTTTGCAGCACAGGCAAAATCCAGTGCAGGTGTTCAGTATTAGGGTGCAACTTAAGCCATTGGGAAAGATCACCTGGGAAGGTAACGGTTTCTGGAAGCCTGGGGACCTTGCATCAGGACTGTCACTATCAGCAATGTCCATGCTGTAGTTCAGCTGGGTGGGAAAGCCTCATCTGTGCTATGGGGATGATGGCTTTGGGGCCCACAGTCCCTGTAGGCTTTGATGCATTTGTAAAGATTAAGAGTAGACAAAAAAAAAAAAAAAAAAAAGGAGGAATGGGCAGCGCAATCATGTTTTCTGAAGGAAAACTGTTTGGCTTTGTTCTTCCAAGTGATTTTAGACTGCAGTAGATAAGGAGTGAAGCCATTTTGCTAGTCTGGCTTTCCTTGAGGGACATTCCTCCTACCACCAAAAATTTTGTCATTCTCAAGTCCTGTCTGAAATCACTGGGCATTAAAATTTCGACACATTGAGAAGCAACAAATTTGCCAACACCACCTCCTTTTGGTTTGCTCTCATGAAGCTCAGTGAAAGGCTTTTGTAGAAAGCTGGTAGGCAATCGACGCCTGTCTGACGAGCACAGCGGGATGACTGTGCACACAGATGGGAAAATGCTGATCCAAGGCATTTGGGAATACGTAACATCGTTCCCAGCCCGGCCTTGGGAGGACTGGGAGTTACAGTGGATGAGTAGTTATGCCTTGGAAGTGGTTTCTTGCGAGCTTCAGACAAATAGCACGGCTGTCATCTGAACTCTGTGGTTGAATGGTTTTACATACAATGTGCCATTATGAAGCCATGCAGTATCAGCATCAAAGACAGGCTGCTGGTTGTTTGATCCCCCCTCTATATCTAATAGGGGAGAAGTGTCCTCCAGGACATGCCCCATTCTGAGTAACTTTGTGAACTCATCTCTCGTGTCTGCATGTCTCAAACCACAGATAATAGGTTTGAAGAGGGAAATACAATAGAAAAACATCAAAAAGGCTTATGGTGTGTCTTGGTCAGGCTCTTACCTCTAATCTTCTAATCAAGAGAAGCCCCATGGCCAGATAGAGGTCCCAGAGCATTGTGTGGGTGAGTGTGGTATCCATGGCCTGGATAGAAGAACTGGTGAGATTCATGCACTAGGATCCCTTTTAAATATCGAGATGGGAAAAACTAGCCACGGAAAGGGAGGCCCCAAGGCAAAGTGTAAGGTTGTTCTGTGTGGGGTTGAGTGGTGAAAGCTTGGGAGCATGGGCAGATTGGGAAGAGGCTCTGCTCTGCCTGGTAAGCAGCACAACTCCAAGTAACGTGACTTCTGATCCCCAAAAGCATGTACAATAAGGGATAAGTAAAAGCAAGCACCCAAGAAATACGGAAGTCTTTCTTCTCCCTTGTATTTCAAGGGGTGGCAGATAACACACTATGTTGCGGACCAGAGGGGCTGTAAGGGTGCCAGTGAAGACCTGGTTGCTGCTGCGCTGGCGCATAACCACTACGAGCACTGCCTAAACAGCATTCACCACAGCACGAGGATGGATGGGCCCTGTCCTGCAGCGAGGGGAGGCCTGCAGAAAACCCCACGCAGGTGAGTGACTTTGGTTGGCTGCACCTTCAGAATCATTTCAGGTATGAAAACAGCTCTGGATGGCCCGGTGGTCGGTGATGCTGGACCTGGTGGTTCTCCATGCAGGCCCCACCTCCTGCAGGCCTTGCCTGCTGTGAGATTTAGCTGGCTCTCACCCGTGTTCTGCACAGCATTGCTGACTGTTGGGATATGGACAAGCGTCGGCACGGACATCTTAACATGTCCAGTTACCATGGTGTTGGGATGGTATGGGTGCTTTACTTTGCCAGAAGAGCTTAGCTATATAGCTGTTAGCAACCATGAAAGATTTAAATTTAATTCCATACCCACGTACATTGTCACCACTCAAATTAGAACAGTTATCCCACAGGGACATGAGAAATCACAGGTTTTTAAAAATACATGGTAATTAAAACTATTAGAAATATTAAACATTTTTATAACCTCGGCTTCCCAGTTCTCCAGCGGGACTGTGGTGTTGGTAATTTAAGATGTGGGGTAGGAGAAGATGCGCAAATCTTGGAACTTTAATTTGGGGCTGAAGTGCAGGAATCCATCCTGAGTGATGAAAATTGTCAACAGCTGCAGCTGAAGGAGGCAGAAACAGCTCTATCCCACTTGTCATACAACTGCCCATATGGAAAAGCTTATTTGGGAAGAAATAATTGAGAGCCTTAATACGATAATCGTTTTAGATTTGCCACAGAATCAAGAGGTCGTTCTCCTCAGAGACTAAAATTTCGCATTAAATATTAACAAAAGAACAAAGGCAATTTCTGCTGAGTGTTCATAGTGCGCCTGTGAAGCAGTCAGGAAGGCGTTTGCAGGGCAGGAGCATCCTGGCCTGGTTGGAGGCAATCAGGCAGTTGCTGCTCCCTTCAGCAGGGCTAAGACCTCAGCCGTGAGTTCAACCTGGCCCAAGCAAGGTGGAAATTAAAGATCAGTTCCAGATCAAAGAATGATAGAAAGCTGGCCTGTCTCCTCGGAGGTTTGTAATTAAAACAAAGCATTTTGGGGTTGAACTCTTTGTGCTGGTGAAAATCTCCGTGCACTTATGATTCTGCAGGCGGCCATCACAGTTATGTCTCTGTCAGGGTTCAGTCTCCTCACTTCCTACTCCTGCTGCTCTGAGGAATAGATGTTGTAAATAATTTAGGTTTGTAGATTGTCCAAGTCAGTAACTGCCTTTTAAGACAAAGACTCTTTAAGTGCGCTAATGTAACTCAGCAGATACCGGTTATTATTTTATTTCAGGATGTTTCTGGCCAGACTAGCCTGCCTACTGGAAAAGTTACCAAAGCACACTTCCACCTCTGCTGAGCTAGTGGTGGCTTCTTGTGTCAGACAGGACAGCTATTTTATTCTGTCCCGTTTCTTGGTCTGCCTTCGCCAGATCTGAGTCCTCAATGTCTTTAGTGAAATGCTCGTAACATAGTCAGAATTAGCATTTAGAGACTTAAGTGATAGCTGCACTTCAAATGCATACAACCTGGATATAGGTTACAAATATGATGGCCATAGATTACAGTAGCTTCTTCCCTTTAAGCACTTCTAATTAAATGGGGGGGGGGGGGGGGGGGGGGGAGAATAGGATGAAGGCCCTTTGGGGAAAAAAAAAAAAGAAAAGATTGCTTTTGAAAAAAATGTTACGCAGCAAATATCTGAAGCTATGAGCAAAAAGCATCGGGCACGCCATCTGCCTAATGCCTATAGCAGAGCCATGGCTTCTGGTATTTGGAGCAAGGGATACAAGGAAGTATTTATTTATCGATTGAGAAACAACCCAGTGTTCCTCTGATTCACTATTGGTTTCCAAATCTGATTTAAATAAGCTCTTACAGTGTATACATCCAGACAAAATGTCATTCACCATATGTTTATTACTGAAACTTGGCACTTGCTTGCATCAAAGTATTTTTCACACACAGGCTGTTTGTTACAAAACCTCTGCGAAGCAGGTATAATTAGCATTAGCACTTTAGGGGGAAAACTGGGGCTGAGAACAGAGATAATAATTTCCTTGCTGCTGCAGAGGGACTCAGTGCAGGGATTTGGATTAGAAACAGTCTTTCATAGCTTCCAATTTCCTGCATGCCGACGACTCGATTTGCATCTTTTATTAATTTTTATAGCAACTGGACAAATAGTACTTTGCTAATTTCTTAAAGAAAGTGCTTAAAATGTTTTTAAGATTAGCTTGGAAATATCCAGATAAATGGTCTTCCTACCTGGATGGTGATTACTACCTTGCAAGGAAGATATGGGATGAGTTGCTGTATGCCATTTTGCATACAATTAACTTTTATCAACTAGAACAAGAAACGCTCTCCAAGTGCATCATTTATGAGCGCTTTATAAATGACCCACTCTGATACTGCTGGCATAAGTTGCTTCAATGAAGCCACACAAAGAGCCTCAAAGGGATAACCAACTAGCACAAGATGTTTTTGCATGAAACTTCTCCAATAATTTACATATCACCACTAGGATTATTAGGACGTGCTTGGAGACTTTGGGCTTTCAAACAATGTTTGAGAGCCCTAAGGATGCAAAGATAAATGATCTTTTTTTTTTTATTATTTTTCACTTTAGTGTTTATACATGAGCAAACCAAATTATAGGCTGGTTTTGATGTTTTCTTGGCTGCAGAACATACCAATCAAAAATCAAATTCACATGCAGGTTTCCCTTTTTAGTTAAATTCCAGATAAATATGAACTTGACATTTTGTCTGAAAGTAATGACATTAAAAAATTAAAATGTTGTAAAAGTTATTTCTCCTAACATGTGGAATTTGGTTTTTCTTTTTCTGGGAGCCAACGTCAGACCTCTTCACAATGGAAACCACAGATCCCCTTTCACCTTCTCACCCAGCCCATACAGATGTCGGGTTTTACCGTGACCTTTCATGATCTCAAATCTCCTTCCCTGCCGATGCAGCCATCACTCCTGGCTGCTGAGTGCTCATTCTTCAGCCTATTCTGCTTTACTGTTTGAAGAACCACCAACAGAAGAGCTCAACCACAGCCAGCAAGCCTCCCCCATCTTCCCTGCGATGGCCCCATCAAAGTGAGATGAGATGCAGGGAGCTGCTCCTCAATACCTTGTGTTGTGGCTTTCCCCATCCCATCCTGATTGACGAAATGCAATGAGTGATAGTTGGGGCTGTAACCCAGACCTGTCTGCCGTGTTATCTGGCTGGGGATGGGATATATAAAAAATAATGTCTTGGTGGGGATTGGCAGGGTGCCTTAGGTCGGGTGCAGTGAGTGTGAAACTGCCGACCCTGGGGTGACAGCTGGGTCTGAGCGCACGCTTCCTCAGGAGTGCATTTAACTGCTAGGGACATCAGTGGGACAGAAGGGAAATCAGTTAAAGATGGCTCTGTAAAAAACAGAAACAGAAGGGTAAAAGGAGGTGCTAGCCTCCTATAGATGACTTGTAATTTTACAAAGAAATTGCATATTTAATGTAATCCACAGAGGTAATTGATTTTGAGGTAGCATATTGAGGCAAAATAAAATGGCATAACCCTTTGTCAAGCATATGTCCTGTTTAGTGGCACTCAGAGAAGATGTAAATAAAGGAAATGTCACCTACTGCACATACCATAGCTGTCCTCCAAGCATGAGCATGTGTTCAGGGAATTAGAGCTTCTGATCTTTGGTTTAAAAACATACCTGTGCAATGCCTACCCTGTGTTATATTTTGTGTATTTAAATGTGAAAGTAATCTGTTGGGTGCTCCCGTTGAGTCTAGTGGGATGGCCCCTGGGATAATGCTGAGATGGAGGAGAGGTGTCACGGCCTGGAGTTAATTGGTGAGACTGTGAGTACCGAAGGGTGATGCGAGTGGTGTGAACCATATGTACGCAACGTCATGCAGCCAGGCGTTTCCCTGGGTCTTAGTACAGTATCACAGTGAAATTAAGCCAATTTTTTCTGTTCCCCAAATTGTGCTGGTAGATGGAAGGTTATGGGTAAATGCTAGGAACATTACACATGCTGCTACTGTGATTTGGTGATAGGGCATACTATTTAAAAAACCCTTATGGCACTAACTCTTTCGCAAAAGCATTTTTAGTGCATCAGAAGAGCCACTCATACCTTCAAAGACGGTATGTTACCAGTCCTATTTTCATTTTTATGCAAAAAAGTAGTAGTAAAAGCTGAGTTTAGCCCTGGGGAGGGATGACGGGGTGATTTTTGGAAGGCCATACAGAGCTGAGCTGCATTACCGGTGCCTTACATCCCTCTCCACAGCAGTCCCTGGCCACACTTGCTGCTTTGCTCTGGAAGCCAGCAGCAGGGAAATGGCGAGCCCCAGATGTGCCTGACCAGATTTTGGGACTGATCTGCACCTGCTGAGCCTCCTTCAAGAGGCTGTATCTGTCAAACACAGCTTTTGGGGTGATGGGGAAGGCAGCACAGCATGAATGAAGCTGTCCTTGCCTTCATGTCTTGAGAATGCTACTGCTGGAAGTTCGCCCTGAAATTTTAATGGAGGCAGTGGTTAAAATAGTGTACCTCTTAGATTCAGTTCAAAAATAACAGCTCAGGAATGAAATGGGAAAATAGAACCCGGATGCAGAAAACAATCAGTTTTTCTAACCCATGTAACTCAGCTGGGACCATTACAGGAGATGGGGTGATTTCAGGATGGCACTCTATGGAAATCAGAGTTTTATTCAGTCTAGAAGGGGAGGAATCAAGAGACGTGGAAAACATGTTGAGTTTTTTCATTGGTATTTGGTTATTTGTTTTTAAAGTGTGCCTCCTGATGAGAATCCAGAATTCGAGAGCAAGGCAGCTGATCTGACCAGAGACAGTTGTGGACAAGGCTCCTGCATCTCCCTGGGGTGGGCTCTTCTCGTGATGAGTGCCGGTGTAGGAGAAATGTGTGTGTGTGTGTGGTGGGGGGAGCTGAGGAAACCCTGACACCTTATGGCAATGTTTCCCCAAGCAAGGAAGTTGTTTCGAAAAGAAAATGAAATAAGGTCAGGTTACAGATGATGCATTGAAATGCAAATCTCTTGTCTCTACCAGGCTCTCGGGGACGAAATAACAATTGTACATCTCCAGGGTCAAAGAACAGAAAGTTGAAAACAAAATAAGAACTGGGTCAGGCAGGAAGAGGGCAAAGGCTGTTAAAATAAGACCTAACAGCAGACCTGGAGTAAGCGTGAATGGAGATGAAGGTAAACTGAATGGGATTAATTAGAAATGCACCTTTGCATACAATCAGGTTATTTGCTTAAAACTCCAGATACATGCATTTAAGCTTATTTCAGTTGCCATAACAACCTGATACAAGCGTCGCATCATCTTTTATCACATTATTTTGGCTGTGATTACATTATTTTACAACTCCGGTTGCTAGGAGAGCGCAGCACCTTTTTGCGTGCCTGAAACAATTCTCACTTTGCAGAGGCATTAGCTTCTTGTTTCTGGCCTCCGAGGTAGCTTATGTAATCATTAGCGAGGCAAGGAACCTAATTACAAACGTAGGAGTGAGTTGCACTGGGAAAACTCAGCACGAGGGTGGCTGGGCTGTTCTGCTGCCGCTGCAGGGCTGGCAGAGGCGGCTGCTGGAGGAGGAGAGCTGGGACGTGAGGATGCCGTAGTCTGGGGGCAGGCGTAGAGGCAGAGTTAGCTGAGAGGTGGCTTGAGCTGAGGATCCTCTGGTGCTCTTGTTTTGATGAGGCGATGGTATTTCTGTGCTACAGAGCACAAGTTGCGTTTCTTACTATCAGATTCCTTCGGTGGAGGAGCTAATAAATGTGGAGTTATAACTGAAGTTTTTTCTAACACGATAGCGTAAGGCAATTCCCAGACCCTGAACTGCACTTCTGTCCACAGAATAATCTAATGCACACAGAGCAAAGATGGAAATAAGCCGTGGGGCGACTGCTTTACAACCGCAGGGCACTGCAGGAATGGAGGGAGTGCTATTTAGGGTACAATAAGGGGCATTTCTCTGCTGCAGGAGGCGGTGCTGAGAGAGAGGGTACAAGGATGGAGGGAGAGGTTCCTCTGCCTGAGACCAAGGGCAGTGGCATAAGGGGAGAGCTGCTGATTTCAGTACTTTATAAAAGGATTTATTTATTATTTTTTTTTTGGTCTGACCCCTAACTTCCCTATTAGGTATTTCTTTTCTTGACATTCCATTGCAGAAATGGCTCCACAGAAACATTCGTTTTTCTTCTTCCAGTAAGAAAAACGACTGGTTTTGGTGGACATTATATGTTGCTCAGGGTATGTGTTCTCTGGCGCCATGGGGGTTCGGAGCAGCATGCTGCATGGGCAATGGATGGAGAGAGGGGCACCTGCAGGAAGAGCTGGGGAGGGCACCACCAAGCTGCAGGGAGCCCGATGGAGGTCTAAAGTGAGCAGGGAGGCCAGAGGAACACCGACATCTTTTAAAAGTCTGTTTAAAAGCCAGGAGCAGGGTTTTTCTGTTTTTTCTTTTCTTTTTCCTTATAGATGCATTTATGCTCTCTGGGAAGATTCTGTTCTTCAGCCACACCCAATAGTGTGAAATGGAAGAAAATCCAGGCTTTTTTTTCTCCCTCCTCAATCTTCTTCCCTCCTGTGCCTTAAACCAAAACCACAATTAAAAAAAGCCCAGTTGCCCAAGAAACAAAACAGAAATTCGCGGGGTGGCCTTAATATCAGCCTCTTCTTGTTTTCCTCTAGTCTTTCCCCTCGAGTATTACAGCAATCGGACAGTGAACGCAGCAGTGTCGAGCAGCAGATTTGAGAAGCAGCATGCATGTCTTGAAATGAAACCTCGGCCATGTCATGGTCACCATTTCTCACGATGGCCGCGCGTCCCCTCGGAGGCGCGTGGGGCCGGGGTTTGCTGGCACGGCCCCACAGGAGGAGGGATTTGATCTCGCAGAGAAAAGCTGCAAAACGAACATTTCTCCCCGTCCGCCCTCCGCCGCTAAATGTCAGGCGTTGGCATCTGCAGAGCACCTTGCTGCTTTGAAATGACAGCCCGGCGCTCCAGAGCGTCACCAGCAATCCGGTCCCCAATTAACGGCGCGGGTTTGTGGGTTTCTGACACTATTCTCAAAGCTTCTGTGGGCTGCTGCAGCCTACGAGCCAAGGAGCGTTGCTGCTTTGCAAGGCTCAGAAGAGAGGAAGGGGGAAAAAAAAAAAAAAAGCTGGGAAGGAAAAGCTCTGGTTTCATTATTCCATGCTAGCAGGATAACAGAATACATTTACTTTAATACTAAAATGTATCATTTGAGAGAAAATCCTGCTGTCTGATCAAGCTCGCCATTAGTTATTTTTGCATGTGCATGCACAAATCCAGCAGCTAAGCCTACAGCACTGCTGTATATTGGAAACCAGAAAGTGCTGCAGGGTGTTTCTAAAGAATAGCAATTTGGAGGTTGTGGGTGGTTTGTGGGTGTAATAAAAAAGGCTGCATACCGAGGCATCTGAATTAGGCTTCTCTTTAGGCTGCTTACAGCATCTCTCAAGATTGTTAAGAACCCAATTCCGCCATCCTTACCCTCACCTACCGGCGTTTGCTCATGTGAACAATTTTATTAAAGTGCTACCCATTGTATACGGGGCCTTGGCTCAGAAGCTGGGCATCTACGTGACTGAACCCAAGTGGAAAAACACTGAGCTTTGCCGTACGGACGGACTGGTGGCCCCTGTGTTCTTAGCAGCTAATGAAAGCTGAGGTCAGTCAGTCACCGAGCCACGGTGTGTGGTGGATACACTGGGTCATCTCTCCACGCTGCTCCATCCCAGAGGCTGCCAGGGCCACCCTGGTCAGCCTCAGCAGAGGATGGTCCCCACGTGCCTCTGACTCATGCCGTTCCCCTCCGTGGTGGTCAACCACAGCCACCGCCGTCTCGGGACCCTCAGCAGCTCTTATCTTCCTGTTTGTGCTTTTTTTGCTTGTTCGTTTTATTTTTGGCAGGTTTTCTCATTGGGCTGTGGGGGTTGTTTTGCTAAATTCCCTCCTCTTCCACCTGTGGTTCCTCCTCCTTGCTCAGCTTGCAAGGGACGTTGCCTAACCTGGCTTATCAGCCACCACAGGGGAAAAAGCAGTCCCTGTGCTCCCTTGAGCTGAAGTTTTGTCTGGCTTTTAACCGAAGCAGTAGCATGCTTTATAACCCCTGCTCTTCCTCTGTGCATCAGTGCTGGAGCCAGCTCAGCCCAAAACGTTATTTCAAGAGCACGCCTAGCAAGTTCTCTCGGTGGTTTATGGCCCTTATTTTGCTAATGGAAAGTTAATCATTGGCTTGAAACTGTGCAAAAATGTCAAGGGAAAGAATCACAAGATCGCAGGAAGAACTCAAATATGTTTCCTAGTACACCGCTCTCATTTGCCTCCGTGGATTTCGGCTCTAAATAACCTCAGGGTGAAATGTGTCTGTGCATTTCAACACCTGGCAAACATTAACTACCTCGGGACAGACCAGAACAAGCAGGCTTGGTCGTGCCCCTGTGCTGCAGCCCACAGAGACTGAACACCGAGGGCTGTAGAAATAACCATTTCTAGGCACTGCCCTTTGCTTCTGTCTTTTTGTGAAGGACAGGCGCTGGAATGGAGTAATAAGACAAAAACCACTCGGAGCACCCAAGGACCTTAATGTGCTTGACAAACGTTGTTTCATTAAGCTTTCTGATGCCCTTCCAAGGAAATTATGGCGTTGTTATTCCTTCCTGCCTTTAGAAATGGGAAAGATAAGGATTCTCAGAGAGCAATGCAGAGACAACTGACTTGCGATGTCCATCAGTTTTTTGGAGGTCCTCTCGTCTCTACTGAGCAGGTCTGACCAGTGGTATAGCGTCCACTTGCAACCTTCAGCCAGCAGAGCTAAAGATGCTGTCAGCTGAGTGGTAGCTATTAAGAATTCATTAAATCCATTCATAAATCCTAACTCATTAATCCAGATTTCTTTCTAAAATCCAGTTTTCCTGCTCAAAAACCGTATTGCATTGGCTGACCATTGGAAGAAAACACAGCAGTCTGAACAGCAACCAGCAGGTGAGGAAGCTGACCAGGTAGGGTTGCTCACTAGGGTCCTATTTCTTATTTCCTGAAGGTCTTTTCCTAGCATTCATTACTGTCCTTCACAGGGGCAGGGTAGTGGGCTGGGTGGACTTCACGAACACATATTGTTCTTAGTGACTTCTTTGGCCAAAGGAAATACAAAAAAAAAAAATCTGCAAAGACTGGAAATGTGCTTCTGACTATTTCTATGTAATGGATTTTCAGCAGTGCCTGGCTACCTGCCCGCGCCTCCAAGCACTGAATGGCCTGTATGAACCCAGCACCGGAGCAGGGTTGGAGCAGTGTGCATTTGCCAGCAGCACTCGCTGCTCTCCCTGCAGACAGATTTTCCTCTTCCAAACAGCAAGGGTCAAAATCTGGGCTCCACGTTTTCGGGGCAGGCTGTTGCATCCATTTAGCAGTCAGCTGTAACCCACGGCCCTGGCCCTCAGCCCCTGCTCCACCTGCGGTCTCACGCCACAAAAAGGCAAACCACACCATCTTACTCCGGAGAAGGCAATGAAACACAGGCAGGGAAGGAGCTGTGATGTGCTCCGAGTGGTCCTCTTTAGAGGACCAAGGGAACTGGGCCTGTGCATCACACCTCATAATGTGTCCTGCAGTAAAAGGGAAGTCTCTTTGCACACTCTTGCTTTTGCCTTTTTTTTTTCCCCAAGGATTTTCTATGGCAGGAATGATACACAGCTGGTTAAAAATGCATATGGCAATGAGAGAGAAAAATGAAATTTTGATGTTTATGCAGAGCTAGGAAGGGGAGTGTGTGGAAGGGCTACATGCCTTGTTGTGGTTTAACCCGGCCGGCAGCTAAACACCACACAGCCGTTCACTCACCCTCCCCCTTCCCTCTCTGGGATGAGGGAGAGAAACGGGAAAGTGAAGCCTGTGAGTTGAGATGAAGACAGTTTTAAGACAGGAAAATAATAATAACAATAATAATAATAATGATAATAGTACTTCTAATAATAATGTGTACGAAACAAGTGATGCACAATGCAATTGCTCACCACCCGCTGACCGATGCCCAGCCTATCCCCGAGCAGCCGGCCCCCCCACCCCGGCCAGCCACCCCTATATATTGTTTAGCATGACGCCAGATGGTATGGAATACCCCTTTGGCCAGTTTGGGTCAGCTGTCCTGGGTCTGTCCCCTCCCAGCTCCTGCTGCACCCCCAGCCTGCTCGCTGGCAGGACAGAGCGAGAAGCCGAAAAGTCCTTGGCCTGGTGTAAACACTGCTCTGCAACAATTAAAACATCAGCATGTTATCAGCGCTCTTCTCATCCTAATCCAAAACATAGCACCCTACCAGCTACTAGGAGGAAAATTAACTCTGTCCTAACTGAAACTAGGACATGCCTGCTGATAATTTATCTGTGAGGTTAGAGGTTTTTGTGTTTTAGAGAATATAATCTGGCCACCCATAGAGAACAAACACAAGTCCTGGTGGGTGGGATCGTTTGCCTCACAGCCATGCAGCTGTGTTCTTTAAGGAGCAGCATCCCATAGGAATATGGCCCACAAAGCAGAACAGGCTGGCCATTTTCCTTCCTCAGATTTGAACCACTGAAAAAAAAAAAAAAGGATACAGGCAGAAGAAACTGACCTAGAGAGAGGGTATTGCACACCACTGTTCAATGGCTGGAGCAGCAGCTCTTCTGCAGAGGACAGAGTATATCCTGCGCTGTGTGTAGTAGTGCTCGTGCCCACCATTGCTTTGTGTCACCTCTCTGTCTCTGTTTTGCAGCCACGTCCCTTCCTGTGACACCTCAGCGTGTGTCCAGCGGGATGTTTGTCACCAAAACCACACAGCCTTGGAGGCCTCCCTCGCTCTGCCTCAAGCAGCCCATTTTCTGTCTGCGGCAACGTGCAATGCAGCAGCGAGAGTGGCTCTGATATGTTTGTGTTTCAGCTTTCTCGCTTTACTGCTTTAGTATAAATTACGCTGATTTCTAGCAAACCCAAATGCTTACAAAATTAATGAGGCAAGAGAAGAGCGCTATATGTAAATGCCAGAGAGCAACCTGCACTTCTGCTATTTACGATGGTGTTTTACTGCATTATGAAAGCTCCCATTGAGGTACAAACTTCTCCATGCTGTACAATTTTAAGACCCTAATAAAAATAAGATTGAATACAACGGCCAAGAACTAGACACTTAAACAAACTGGAACCAGGCACATACTCACAAAAGAGTAATTATCTTCTCCACACCGCTGTGCTCCTGTCTCTCTAGTGAGTCACGCAAGGTGGCATGAGAGCAATCATCTCATTCTCTTGCTGGATTTCATGGCAGTCTCCCCAGATAGGACTTCAAAGAAACAATTAATGGGAAGCTTATCCCTAAGAAGGCTTTATTTGCTGCTGAGCACTGGGGGCTGTCACTGCTTGAAGCTGGCAGTGCCTCTTGTGCGGCATGATGACACTGTTAGGCGCAGGCCCCCAGGCCACTGCCTGCATCCTGAACCGAATGGGCCAGAGCGATGCAGAAGCCATGGGGCTGTTACCTGGGGCCACCAAGGGACTCCAGGATTATCCATTTTAAGCCACCTCTGCAGTCCGTGAGAAGTAAGCAATCCAGATGTGCTTACTCTGGGAGTGAACCAGACAAGACAGTACAACAGCATGGGAAAATAACCGCAGAGGACCACCACCTCCAACCACACGGCACGAGGCACCAGGTAGGTCCTTCTCTAACCTCTGCCCATCCAAAGGAGCCAAAGCAGCATCAGCTGGTGGGCAGAGTGACCAGCTGGTTGTAAATGAACGCACCTAAGGGCTGCTGGTCTGGGAGGGATGTGGTGTGGTCAGTGGTGAGCTTGGAGGTGGGCTGAGAGCCCAGGCCTCTCTATCTGGCACACCTGCCTTCAGACAAAGGAGCTCTGAGGAGATCCCAAGCCATGTGGATGCTCCAGATACACTCTGGCGTCTGTGGCACTGTGATGTCCAACTGAGGCATCTACCAGGCCCAAGGTAGCTATTCATATTTTGTTTCAGTGTTGGCAAAAAGATTCTTGGATCAGGTAGGGCTTGGGTCTAAAGCAACCAGGCTTTGACAAACTACAGTTGCTTTTTAATTATGCCCTCTTTGTCCTGACTTTCTAGAGATTTTTGTCTTTTATTTTACGGAAGGGTGTGAACTTTACTATGCAGGTGGCACACCTACATCTTTCTTTAATTTGTTCTAATCTCATAATTACATCCCAGAAGAAACACTGAGCGTACTACAGAAACACAAGGTTTAAGTCACTCTTCCAGGTCTGCCACATAGTCTGGCAAAAAGAGCATTATGAGGGTGTTCAGTCACCCCTCAGCGCCCAAATTATCACTTTTGTCTGATCGCAGCTCCAAATCCTTCTGCTTAAAGGCACCTGATATTTCTGGCACTTGCAACAAGCCGAGTACGGGGAAAATGGTGCTTTTTTTACAGTGTTCTGAGTGTTTTTCACTCGCCGAGGTGATCGGCTCCGGGACAGACGCATTGAGCAGCGGAGCTGTGGGATGGAGGTGGGCAGGGCTTTTTTTCCGGCATCGAGGCCACTCGAGAGAAGCCCTCACGAGGGAGGCGGAGGAGATGTGGACGGAGCCAGCAGCGCCCCCTCCATGTTGTACAAAGGCAGCTCTTGGGGAGCGCGGCCGCCAGGCCGGGCAGGCAGGGCATGGCGCCTCAGGCAGGGCATGGCGCCTCAGGCAGGGCATGGCGCCTCAGGCAGGGCATGGCGCGTCAGTGTGCACAGGCAGGGCGCACTCAGACAGGGCAGAGCGTCCTTCCCCGCTCAGGAGAACAGCTTGTCTACCGGCTGTCTGCCTGTAGCTACACCGCCGTGGTCTGCACTAGGCAGAAAGCTCTTTCTAGAAAGTCTGTGGTGACCCAGACTGAGTGCCTGCTCAAAAATGCGGCAGTTCAGGTCTCCGGGTGCAGGGAGTGCCTGAGCCTGTTGCTGCCATCTGAGGGTGGCAGAGACACCGTGTGTGTGAGGTGCGAGCAGGTGGATGGCCTGCTCAGCCTGGTGGCAGAGCTCGAGGAGGAGGTGGAGAGGCTAAGGGCTATCTGGGAGCGTGAGCAGGAGATAGACTGGTGGAGCAACTCCCTGCCAGGCCTGAAAGAAAGGCACCGGGGTGAGACACCCCAGACAGTGGTGGAGCCCCTGCCCTGTCGCTGTTGGGCAGAGGGAGGGGACCTAGGAGATGAGGAGGAATGGAAACAGGTCCCTGCTCAGTGTTGCAGGGAACCCCTCTCCGTAACAGACTTGCCTTCCCAGGTACCCTTACACAACGGGTCTGAGGCCTTGGAGCTTGAGAGACTTGTTGTCTGTCCTTGTTGAATAGGGAACTGTTAATCCCTCAAACAGGGAGGTGTTAATTATTGTGTTGTTGCAGCTGTGGGTGACTATTTCGAGCTGCTGGCAAACAGACTATCACCTGATGCCTTCTGCCCTCAAGACTGTTTACAGGGTCCACACAGATTGTTACAGCATGGAAACAGTTCCCTGTGGTTAAAATAATTTAAAAAAAAAATATCCAAATCAGACAGAAGGGGAGTGAGTGGCCATGGTGGTGTGCTGGGTTGGTTTTGGCAAGACATGGTTGGCCAGCCAGAAGGTAGCTGAGCCCTCAGGGGAGCAAGCTGCACTGGCACCCACCTCCTAGAGGATACACAGGAGGTAGTGACCTCTTGTGGGGGCATCCATTTTGCTTTGATGGAGACAAGTGGTGCAAGACGTTTGCAAGACGTTTGCAGGGCTCTTGTAAGAAAGTGCAGGGAGTGCTGCTCGGCAGCCTCATCCTGCCTCTGCAATTTAACCTGCGTGCGCTGCTTTCATCGTGTTGTCCTCTCCGCTCTGCTGTGACCCCAAAGCCAAAACCAGCAGAGCACGCTCGAGGTGTCGGCTTTGTCTTGATGGTTTCTTAATCCAGGATGCGGGTGACGCACTGAAATTACAGGAGCAGCAGGGTCCTGTAATTTTGGACAGGGTTAAATAAAGCTCCAGTCTGTGTTGTAAGAAACAGCTTTTTAAAAGAACAAGCACATGCTGACAGAAGAGCCATCCCTGAGCAAGGAGCCGATCAAGAGTGAGTGCTAACTGGGAACTCCGCGGGGAGCTCGCTTGCCTAATGATCTGTCTTGCAAATTTGGCTGGCCAGGCTCTCCAGATGACTTCCTTGAGCCCATCTTCCTGACTTGGCTCAAAGCAGCTGTGTCTGATCTTGGGTCGAGGATAAGTATTTTATATTTATCACTAAAACAAAAAATTGAGGCGTGCTCTCTGCGCAGTTGGTCGCCAGGGCCCTCTGTGCTTCAGGTGCCCACAGAGGTGGCACTAGCACCAGTAGGGGAAACCTGTAGGCACCTCCTGGGGCTGGGAGATGCCTCCATGCAGGGAGAGGTCCCCTCTCACATGGGCTTTGCAGCAAAGCATCAGCTGAAGAGGGGCTTGTGGGGAAAGCTCGATGGGGCCAAGGGTACCCCCAGGTTATTCAGGGCTTAAATAACAGAAGCCCCCTCCCCGAACCAGCCCCAAATAGGGCTGTGTCCTAGGCAAGCACTTTGGTGTGGTCGCACAGCCTGGGGGCATGTAGAGATGGAGTTGAGAGGTGGGATTAATCCCAAGACCTCGGGGACGTGGCTGAAAGGGCGATTTGGAGTTGGGCAGTGCACCAGTCAAGGTGCTTGGTTTCTGTAGGGTCATTTGGCTTGACTACCTTCAGTTGCTGCGCAGGTAAGCCTCACATCAGTGAAGACGACGATTTATGAACGAGACAGCAGAGCTTTGTCAGGATGCCTTTTCCAGCTGGAGTTAATTTCTGCAAAAATTTGTGTGGAATTTTTCAGCTCACTGGCCCTCGTCACGCCACGCTTGCCTCTTCTGTCTCCTCCGTTTGGCTGGCGAAGGCCTAGCACAGTAACCAGAGACATATCTAAGGATTAATTAATTTAATTTACATTAATTTATTCCAACTTCTGAGACGGAGCCCTAGAGACTGCTTGCAGCGCTTGTGCTGAACGTAGAGTCAGCACCAGCGGCCGGTGCATGAGGGGAGAAGTGCTCCTGGCATGGTGTTTGCAGGATGCTGCCGGCTCCTCCATCTGCAGGGAGCAGAGCCAGCCCCTCACCAGGCTTTTGTGGCTAATGGGTTATTTTCTTCCTCTGCCCAATAGCTCCTGTGGGAGTAGCCTGTTCCTTCAGTGAGGAGGTGTACAAAAGCTTGGCCACACACGGTAGCTTCAGGATCTGGGGCACCCTAGGGATGGTCTAGTGCACATTTCCACCTCTGAATCCACACCAGCTGCAGAGCGTGCTTGGGCAGGGGGCCTGCTGCCTTTAAGTTATCCATTTGGTTCACCACAACAGCATTTCCCTGTTTGATCTCTTCTCGTGTCAGCTTGACCCCCAGACCGTGGTTTCCGCAGCCACCATCATGGCCCAGAGGCCCAGGCCTGGCTGCAGGCCTGCACCTCAGAGGCCTGCGTCACCTCTCCGACATCGGCAGGCAGAGCAGGAAGTCACAAAGGTCAAAGAGCAAAATATGAAGAGGCAGAAAAGTTTGGCCTGTGTTTGAAAATGAAGCTACATTTCCTGGTTCAGTGTCCACCTGGGAGTATTGGATCATTACTTCATAGTCAGCCTTTGCTTCTTGTAGAGGAAAAGGTGTTAACCCAGAGAAATGGGAGTAGGTGCTTGGATTTTCAGCTGGAGGAGCCAAGAGCTTACATTCCTCTGACCTTTGCACACATAAAGGTCTGCTCTTTTCCACAGAAAATCTCACAGTCTTGAAAATACTAGCATTTATGGTCATTAACTTTGTTACTAATTACTTGTCTTCCATCAGGTACTAAAAATGCGGTTATGGTTCCACCTTCTGTGGTGTCCAGCACGAGGAAACATCCTTTCCCACTGACCAGGACCCTGCTTTTTCCCATTGCCCAACACCTCAGGTTGCCCTTGCATCAGCTGTGCCATTACGGGCTCCTGTTTGAATGGTTTCCATGTGGTCGCAGACTACAAACCCCAAATCTCTTCTCCTGCTGTCTTCCTTCTCCACCTCCCCACTCGGGTCCAGCAGGCCTCGCCGTGCACGACAGCTGTGCGCACACCTCCCGCTATGAGTGTACTTGCAATGCCCTGATTAGACACCAAAATGAAGGCAAGCAAGGCTGAGCAGTGCCAAAATACCCTGTATGCGAGGCATCTACTGTTCTCTACCCTGTTTCTTAATCTGTTTCTTAATCCAGGATGCGGGTGATGCACTGAAATTACAGGAGCAGCAGGCAGCTCTGCCCCCAATACCTCAAGGTACTCTAAATTAATGCTGATAAAGCTGGCAGCCTCTGCTAATCCCCAACTAAATGCATGAAAACTGATTAATAAAACAAAGCTTCAAGCTCCAGCAGCTCCTGCATTCAGGTCACTGACCCCATTTTAAATAACTGGCTTTTGTGCTCGTACATGGCTCCTGCTCCCGGGGTGGAGAGGCGGAAGGGACGAGCAGGGCCATGCTCTCTGGCATGGCCTGGCTTGGCTTGGTTTCTCCCAGGCTCTTCTCCCCTGGACAGAAAATATTTCCCATTACATAGTCTTTTAACTAAATCTTCCACTTATGTCCTATTAAATGCTTCCTGATGTTTTGTACTAATGGTCTCATTATTTAGCAGTGACAAAAGAATATATTTTGTTTCCAGGAGAGCCAAAGCCTTATTTTCTAACCATGTTTACCTCACTTGGGAGTTTATACTAAATGTGGTGCTATTAAGACTGCATAAATTTAAGCCAGGTGTGGTCTATGACATGCTTAAAATGTATATCTAATTTGTTTATACTAGTGAATTGGGCAGGAGGTAAAAAGCGTATTACTTCTGGACACAAACAGAGGGCTTAGCTGTATCTAGTTCAGCTGAAGTTAATGAAACATTTCAGCCCGAGGGGCAGAGACCTCTGCCCGAAGGAGCTGCCCTGCCTGTGCTAACGCCTTCAGCGTGAGGGGTTTGAGGAGCGGGGCAGCAGCTGGGTTAGAAGAGATGGCTGCAGGTCTGCCGTGTGGTGCATCCATCGCACAGCCTGCAGAGCGGCCCCGGTGGTTGAGCACTTTGCCGTGATTAAGCCGCCAGGAATTTGGAGATCCCACTGACTTCAGCGCTGGGATTTGCCTTTATCCTTTTAAGAGGGCTGTTATTACTATTGTGCTCTTTGCCAGGATGGATTTGGTCAGAAGATTGCAGGCTGCCTTCCCGTCCCAAACAGTTCGTGTTCGCTGCCCATAAGCGGGCACCCTCTGTGCACCCCTTGGCTCCCCCTCGGGGCCGGCCAGAGCTGGCGAGAAGATGGGGCACGGGGAGCCCTCCAAGGATTAAACACAGATGTTTGCTGGCCAGAGCTTAAGGCCCGAGCTTGCCTTCATCAGCCGTAGTCTCAGCAGAGATGCCCTGCCTTCTAGAAACATTTGAAGGCGTTGCATTATTCCCGAGCATGGGAATTCACAGGCATTTTCATTAACCTTCATGAGGAGCTGTAAGCTGCAATTTGGATTCTGTGCAAAACCCTCTGAGCACAAAGCCTTGTGACAAGGGCTAATGTTCGCTCCTGCTGCAGACTGAAGGGTACATTTGCAAGCAACAAAGGAGGAGAAGGCATTCATCTCCTGTGTGGTTTATAGATGCCACTTAGCATCCCAGTCTCTGACTTCCAAGAGCATTCTTGCTTCACTGCAAAGCCTGTGACAGAAAATTGGATTTCTCTGAAGTATGGGGTGTTCAAAACACTCATTGCTTCTGTCTCACTTGAAAAACATCTCCCTCTCAGCCCCGAGATATATTAATATCCTTCCCCTGTCACTTCTCCCAAGTTCAGCTACAATAGGAATGAAATTCAGTGGAAGCTGCAAGCACCAGATCAGCCTTGTCAAGAGATGGCAACAAATCTTTTTGGAGCAAGTTGTATTTAATCAGCGTTTTTTTTGGAGAATCACAGGCGGTTTTCTTTCCCCCGTCTTCTCTCTCTAAAGTGAAATTAAGTTCATTTCAGGACTGAATGAACCTTCTGTGTTTGCTTAGTCTAGCGTTGACAGGGCAAGCTGAGCTAGGGTAGGACCGTGCTGGTCCTCACCTTGAACAAAGAAAATGGAGAGACCAGCAGAGCACAGGTGTCTGTGATGGAGGGAGCACATCTCCTGCTAGGAAGCCGTGGTGCATCTCACGTTGCTCTGTCAGAAGCAAAATCTAAATTAAGGTGGAGGAGGTGGTGGGTTTCTCTAGCTGAGGAGATGAGCAGGAAGACTTGACTTCAGGAGGAGCACAACCGGGAGGGCACTGCGGAGTGACTGTAGGATTTGCCAGACGTTCCTTTTTTAAACCTGCAAAATTTGAAAATCAAATTAATAGGCTCTTTGAGTCATTCTGTGAAACCTGTAGCAAGCTGTGAAATTTTACTCAATGGATAAACTTCTGTGCTTGTTGTTTGGGCTATTTTTCCCCTACAGAGAGGGGAAAAGAGAGAAAGGGAAGCTACAGCCTAGGAAAGACCAATGTCAAAGTTGGATTTCATTCGTCTCCAGCAGTTCAGTGGAAAACTCTTGAATAGCTTCAGTCCCAAAAGATTGAAGTAGGCCATAAGTTCTGCAGCCATTTTGTGGTGTGCAGCTACGCAGGGTGGTGAAAGTCATCTCACTAAACTGGCACCTGAACTGGGGGGGGGGGGGGGGGGGCAACAACATGGAATAACTCCTGTGCACATGTGGATCTGCTGAGAAAACTGGGGTGGTGATAAAAGGGGATCTGGTTAAAGAAAAATTATCTGATTCATTGGTGTTTTGTCTCTGTTTTATGCTGTTTTAGCTCATACCCCCACAGTAATATTTGGACTATTTTATAAGATCAAAATTTTGAGTTCCGTATACCATAAACCATTTTGCTTAAATTCTACAGTGATAACATTTTTGCTAGAATGGGAAAAGTAAAATGGTGCATGGAGGTGAGTCCTTGTGAAGGATCTTCTTATGTTTTCTTGGGATACAGAAACAGAGCCAGGGAGTAGCCCCCATTCCTTACATCCTTTTTGTCTCTACACTCTCCCTTGTTTCAGGGAATCAGGCCTACCTGAGGGTCACTAAAGCGTTCTTGTTTAGAGCTCTTACAACCCACAAGACTCCTTTTGCCATTTCTTCCTTTCTCCTGGACCCTTCTTCCACTTTAAATTCACTGCCTGCCATGAGGTACCTCATGTTTTTCAGCAAGGCTTTGTGTAGTGGTTTTTGGGCTAGCACTGACAGCAAGCCTCTGATATTCAAAACCTCCCAAGGGGCCTGGATGTTATTTCATGGGGAGTCTCTATTACTCAGGATCTGTAACAGCCCAGCCCAAGACCTACATATTTTATTATTATTTATTTATTTGTTTGTTTTTAGGAAATGAAACTGTTTTCAGAAAAAAAAAAAAAAAGATCTGTTCTCTTACTGAAGAGACAAAGTAACATCATCCGTCCTCAGGGCAAATTCCTACTCTGGACCACCATGCCATATCACATGTGGGGCTGTGTGAGGCTCAGGCGTATGGGGAAATGGGGTTGGGACTTGCTTGCCATGCAGGGTGCATGTAACCCTGCAATCCTGGTGTCCATGTGGCAAACCAGTAGCCATCCCCTCGAGGTTTAAGCTGAACAAGAATTCAGCAACTTTAGTGAGTATTCGAAACTCTTGAACCAACTGAATTAATGTGGTTTTTCAACCTCCACCCCCCTCAAGCTCATGCCCTGTGCTGATGGAACACAACAAACAGGCAAAGCCCAGCCATCACGCCGTGACAAGGTCACAGAAAGCCAAGGTGAACCCCACACTTTTACATAAGTGAAATTCAAATTTAGTTTAAAAAAAAAAAAAAAAAAGAGCCAAGGTTGGAGAATACTTCTGTTCTTTTTCTCTGTCTTGTTTGTCCCACTATACTCATTATTCTGCTTTCCTACATGACATCTGTAGGAGTCCAGCTCCTATCCCAGGGGCACAGCAAATCTTTCCTGGCATGATACAGAAACGCTGTTGGAGGACTCTTTAAGCCAGATGGAATTGGTTCAGTTTTAAATAAGTCTGAGGAATAATGCTGTTTGGTTAACATGAAAAACAAAAACAAAACAAAACCCCAAACTTTTGTCCTTTGCTATCACTAGCTCTGTCCCTTTCTCAAATATCACTGCAGGATTTCTATGCTGTATGCGAGGCTCTCCCTTACACGTGGGGAAAAAATAAATTCTTCTAGTAAGAAGTATATTTTATTCCACTTGTGTCCTCCAACTTATTCTAATAAGAAGAATTAATGTCGTGAACAGTGTATGCTGTGGAGTTCAAGCAGTCAGTATGAAATGCCACATAGGCGCAGGTAATTGGGTCCAGGGCACTGGCAGCCCTGCTGGTGACTGCTGAGATCCTGAAGGTTAAAGGAGTGTTCGCCCCTGATGCTCACTCGTTCCTGAGCTCCCTTCGTGTCCCACCGGGGCTAGAAAGGAGAAGGGTTCCTTGTTTAGCTGAACGAGAACACGCAGCCCATGGCTACTGCTTTCCAGCTAAAGTTTTACCAAAACTGGTGGCATAGTACGAAACAACTGATCAGTGGTTCGCATCACGCCAGGACTGTGAACCCAGGTGGCCAAAACATGCTCACACGGCTTGTTTTGCTGCTTTTCCTGTGAGAAAAATAATTTTCGTTTGGGTGGCAGCTGGGGGAGGGAATACCTTGAAGCCTTGCATCTACATCACTCAGTCTTCGGCTTTAATCAGTCCTCCAAGGGGCTGAGACGAAAGTTAAAACAGCTGGAGCAACAGTTCCAGTGGTATTCCTGAAGGTAATTAAGCTCTCATTTGCAGGATTTTAAAAGTGCCTAACTATATCCTCTGATAATTTCATAAATTTGGCCACGGTGTCCATTGCAGATGAAGGAAAACATTTCTTTTTTTTTTCTTTTTTCCCCCAAACCCAGCTGGTCCTTAAATGAGAACAACCACCATGACAAGTTTGCATTTGAGGGGAAAAAAAAGAAATGCATAATTCAATTATTGCAGGAAAATACTGTCTTGGCATCACTTTCCTCTGGGAAACAGCACCTGAAAAGCCCAGAGACGCTTTTGTGCAGAAAGATGCTGCCATACCGATGAACAATGGCTTGTAGGGAAACAAGTCTGAGAGACAAGTCTTCAAATTACCCTGCATCTCTTGCGCTAAGAAAAACAAAAAGTAGCCTCAGGTATTTCTGAAAAGAAAAAAAAAAAAGATTGAAATTTAGTGGTAGGGAAGGTGGGAGTTGGAGATGAGGGCTATGAAATGCACTTATTTCAGTCTTGTGAAGTACCATAGCATATCAAAACACTTCATTGAAAATCAGGAGAGATGGATTTTGACACAAATGTGTCTTCTGAATCATCTAGATGCACTTCTCCCTGCCGACATTATTCATAGGTGAACTTTGAGAAGTGCTAGCCTCATCAAAATGAAAAACCAGATCACTCCTTCCCAGCTCCAGACAAGCTAAGCTCTGAAGCAAAATATATGGTTAGATGCAGGAATATGAACTTTGATGAACTTATAGGACTGCATGGACCTCCAGAGATCAGCTACTGATTTTATTTTTTTTTTTCTAAGAGTCTGTGTAGCTCTACAAGGAAAATGTAATTTTGTGTTACTGAAATATAATAAATTTCTTAACATTTCACGCAGGCCCTAACTTTACCAGCTACTATTGCAGAAATAACTAGAGTGCTCGTAACTGAGAATTTGAATGGAATATGAGTTGTAACCATTCAGCAAACTCAGCTTTTCTTTCACGCAATGTATGAGATGTACCTAGAACAGAGGCAGAGCTCTCTTCTAATCTCACCAGGAGTCATGATGGCCCTGTAAAACTAAGTTATTCCCAACAAAGTAACTACGTGGTTTCTGGTGGTGTCAGGCAAGGCTTTCAGTTTCTTATTTTTTTCCTTTTGTTTTCCAAATGGGTATCTTCCGTGGAGCTACTACCGAACGTGACCTACACCAAAAGTGATCAAGATGCTGCTGTGCTGCTCCAGCTGCGGAGAGGATTGTGCCAGTGGTGCACAAGAAGATGAGGGAGGGAACTGAGGAGATGGAGATCGAATCATCAGGAGCTTCAACACCATCTAAAGCTACTCTGGCCTAAGGGGACGGCCACCTAGATGAAAGGTACTGTATCTTCACCTTTCTGTATTATAATGTGATGTTGCAAGGTTTGTGTCTATTCGTCTGCATTTATAACAACAATTTTCTGTTGTTTTTTTTTTTTTGGATGTGTCTGTGGAAGGATTATAATAGAGAAAAATGAGGAAATATAGGATTATCTTTTGAGCTCAGTCCTCAAATCAACAAAGGAATAAATCTGAAAATGATTCAGCTAGATTGTCAGTCGGCAAAATAACCTATTTTACCATGAAAACTCTGCAGAGCATTCCCTGAATATATACATTTGATTCAAAATCCACAAAATCATGCTCTGATCTGGTACAGGAAAGGTTTTTAAGACTCTCTTTTCTCCGATATCCACGTCTGGAGTGGACCCACAGGTACCTAACGTGTAGGTGAACAACCATCTTCCTTGGCTATCTGCTCAATGGGTTCATTCTGACCTCCGGTGTGGCTCTTTGGTGCACTCCATCCCAGTCAAACCTGGACCCTAAATCTAAAATTTAGAAAGCTTTAGAGTCTTTCACCAAACCTACAGAAAATCCGCGTTCTTTGTGAGTAGTGTAGGACCTCTGTTCCTTTAAAACCACAGCTAGCAGCAATGCACCAGTGCCCCTGCCTCTGCTGACACTCATGGTAAAGAAGAAAAAAAAACCATTTCTCTGTTGACATCAGTGCAGCAAGGAGTGGGCCCAGCTTTATTCACACCCACACAATATGCTTAATTAGAAACTATTTTCCTCTAAGAGCAGACACTTGAATTTTCTGAGATGTTGCACAGAGCTTCAAGAGGGAGGTACCAAGGGGTGGGGGTGCTGCAGCTAGGAGGAGGCAGATAGCTGTTGGAGAAGAAATTAGGGCCTCGGATCAAGGTAATTTTGTAATGATCCATAATCAAAGGCTATTTGAATGTTCTTCAGATACCTTCAGAAGCGTTTTCCATCACTTTCAAGATGGATTTGTCTTTAAATCTTTTTTCTCTCCAGAGGTAGCAGGGGCCTGAATTTCCCTGCATAAGGGAAGCTACCTGAACGATGAAGAGAAGCCATCTTGTGCTGAAAGTCGCTTTCCTCTAGATTTCTATTTTTTTTAGCCCGTCATGAACATTTTCCGTCAAGCGCTTTCAGCCCTGTTCCCAGGGAAATGGGCATAGTTGTTTATTAGTATTATAAAGAACAGGTTTATGCTTGACTGAATTAGCAGAGCCTGTGTCCACAGCCTACTTACAGCTCGGCCATCAGGATTTATGGAGGAGACATTAACCACTTGCCTTGTATGTACAGTCGCATGAAATTACTGCAGATCGCAGTCCATATGTGACAGCTTAATGGCAGTGGTAAACTGCAGTTAAAGTCAGAGACTTCACAAGGGCTGTCCTAATTCATACCCTAATTGCGTGCTTGGAGTTTTGCGCTTGTAAGTGCTGTCGTGGCTCGCATGAAGGCAAGCAGCTGAATGTCCCAGCGCATCCGTCCCAGCTCTTGGAGCACGTGTGGGATGAGGAAACCTGACCAAGTGCAAGCACTGTTCCTTGTTTAAGGTGTGAGAGGGCCTTGCTGGGACCTAGTAACGCTTTAAGCCTTCTTATTAGACTCTTAAGAGCACATAAACGCAGGCACGCATGCATACAGACCCACAGCTATTTCTGAAGGTGTGTGTTAGGTGTGGTGGGAGAAGCTGGCTTCCGGGTGGATGGGAGTTGCCTAAGGGCAGCAATGGGGAATCCGCAGCGATAATGAAGAGAGGGAGCTATGCGGAGGCTCCCCGAGTGCCCACTGCTTTATTGGAGCCAAGCACAGTCCTTCCTTCTGCTGCTTAATCCATTTTGATTACTCGATAGCTGACTAAAATTGAGTAAAGCTGTCACTACCGGCAGTGAAGATTAAGATGTGCTGTGCTACTCATGGTTATTTTCGTTTCAATTTGGAGGATAATGCAGTGCCTAGGCACACTGGGGCTATGCCTAAACCGCAGCCTCCCCTTTCCATCTGTCTTTCCCTTGGCTTCACCTGGCTGAGCAGGTGAAATGTTGAAAACACTTGGATTTTTGCATTAGAATGTGTATTTTAAAGTTAGTTTAGTAAAGCGTACTGGCATACTGAAATTTCTTTTTGCAAAGAATTCAGAGTTTTGCTCAAGCATTTAAGCTTTGTAAGCATGTAAGACTGTAAGCATTGATGATTAGTTCAAGATATGGAAAAACAGCAATTTGCAGAATGTAGTATCTGTAGTTAATTACAGGCGTGGGTTTTTTCAGGGAAGGCTATTTTTTTCCATTATAGATTCGATGCTCTTATAGTGTACTTCTTTTCTCAGTGGTTCTAAAGTTAACATGTCCAATTAAAATAAATAAATAAATAAAAACATTCCCAATTTTACCGAACCTTTAATTGCTATACCTGAGCATATTAAAGGGCACAGTATCCGAAGTAGTTTTTTACTTTCAGCAGAGGGAAACCTGAGTAATTCACGTAACGTTCAACTTCATAAGCATCAATTGATGGGATGCATACTAAGTGCATTATGTAGCTAGAGACTCATCTAATTGCTCACAAATAACGTGAATTTGTATTTTGTAGTATGAAGAATGTACACCTATCTTATAAGGCAAGTTACTATATGTTTTACAAAGACAAACTCACTTCCAGGAAGATGACTTCTAAATGAGGAGAGATTATTTAGTAGTATCTTGTGTCTGAAACCTGGCCAGTGTACGAGCCTAGTGCTGGATTTCTGGCCCGCTTTGATTTTTTCTTTTTGCTTGGCTTGGAGTTGTTCTCTTCCTCCTGACTAGTTATTAGGCTTTATTTTTTCTATTGTGCTTTTGTGTAACTACTATTTGAGGAAGGGCACTGTGAGTCCATTGTAGGGTTTCTGGCACGAGGGGAAGCTGAGCATGACTGCAGCTTTAATATGCTATCATATTAGAACGAGGGTTTTGTAATCGGGAGCCTATTACAGAGAGATTTTTCAAGATACAGCTAAAAATGTCCAGGTTTCAAAGAAGCGTAAAAGCAGAGTTAAGGCAGTCTGCTGGAATTGTACTTTGGATAGCATTAACTTCATAGTGACGTATTTTGGCTTGTGCCTCTTTGAAAAAGGCTGAGCCAACAAACCCATTGCAAGGGTCTGGGGAAGTCCAGGACAGCATTCTCACCAGAGACGTGTATCCGCTTCCAAGCTACCCGACAGCCAAGACCAATAGGGCCTTTTTATTTTGGGGAACCATATAATAAAGGCTGTAGTAGTTGATGTGCGGTAGGAGCGAGTTGTGTCCCTGCGGTGGCAGCCTGTGATTAGGAGGAGCTGGGTTTCCTCCTCAGACAAGGAGAGACCAGAAGAAAGCCCTGCTCCTCACGCAGCGTGATCAGGTTACTGGCTGTGCAGCACATCCATGACTAAGTAACCGCTCCTGCTGATGCTGCAGTCCCAGCAGCAACCCAAAATGAAACCCCAGCCAGCAATCAATGCGTGAATCAATGTAGCTTATTTTCTTTTATTATTATTATTATTATTATGCAATGAAAACAAATAATCGGATGCCAGGAACAGCTGCTTGATCCAAGGGCTACACTTTCTTCCTCCTGATAAAGATAACAGTGGCTCCCCCCTTTTTTTAAGTAGTTATTGAACGGCTCAGTGGGATGCTCTGAATAGTGCTTGCAGTAGCAGGGAATTTATTCTACTGGAAAACTTACTATTCCTAAAGACTGGAAGTGTAGCATTAAAAAATTACTAAACCAGCACCAGTTACCCAAGACAATGGGAGTAGTCAAGTGTTCCCCTCTGTTCCTGATGAGCAAATTCATGCAGAGAAGTTAAGGGGCCTGTCTAATGTGCCTTCTATGGGGAGCAAAGCTTTGTGGGCCACTCTACCTTCCCAGAAATAATGATGCTCTCTAAAGATGTAATAAACAACGAGAAGTTCCTAATTCCAGTGAGTTATGCTTGATTTTGTTCCTGATACTTACCACGAAAACTCTGATTTAAAGGATTACTGGGAATGTGGACAAGGGGAAAAGTCCTGAATAATTCTAAACTGACTCAATGCTTGGTTAAGGCCAACCTGTCAGTTGGATAGGTTGCTATCAACTGAATCTTAAGCTGATTTACAATCTTGGCTCCTCCTGTGCTTCAAGAACTGGAAAAAGCAGAACTTGAAGCTTACTGCTAAAGCTGGCCTGCTGAGTTACTGAGCTTTGAGGAAGATGGTAACGGGATAAAGGATTGTTTATCTTCTTCTTCATCAAAGATTTATGAAGGTGGTTTTGTAACAGAAGACAAAATTACTAGTGGGAGTTAAAAATACAGTCATCCTCAAATAGATTACGTAATAGCAAAATCCAGAGATGGATAACCTGAGTGTAGGTTGGACAGATTCTTGAAATAAATTAAAAAAAAAAATAAAAAAGGAAAGGAAGAGAAGAAGAAAGGAAAAGAGGAAAAAAAAGCATTTTTAGACTGATGGGGGTGCTTCAAAGTAAAATGGCTGAAAAAAGTAGTGGAAAGAACAAAGGATATGAAAGGAGGATGGCTGTAAAGCTCAGAGAAAAGGGTCCTTTTAGGCAGCATTTATGTTTGTATATCAGATGAGGTATAGAAGATTCATGGGACAAAAATTACTCCTTTTTTATGTTTTTCCAAATTCAGAAAACACAGATGAACATAGTAATTGTTCCAAGCGAACTGCAAAGAATAGATATCAGCCAACTGTGTAAAATGAGGAACTTGACAGTGCCGTTTCCAGTCCGAGAGAGAGGAATGAGAAAGTAAGTTGGGGATGCTGTGGGGAAGTATTTGTTTTATGTGGTAGTTAGCTCTTCCAAGCATGGCTCTAAAGTGGAGTTTTCCATAGGACGACATCCCAGACATGAGAGTTTCCAATCTATTTTGGTTTAAGTGGCAGTGAGTTTGTCTGTTGTGGGGGTTTTGAAAATATCCATATCAGAAGGTAGATCTGATGAGCAGTGTGTGGATATTCATGAATGCAAATGAGAGGTTCCTATGTCTTGCATGAGTGTCCTTCCAATTGGCAACTGCCTGTTCTGTGGAACACCTCTCCCCTTCTTCAATTTCATATAATTTCGGTTCAAGACCACAGAAATGCTGCCAGTGAGGGTTTCACCACAACCAACGTTCCAGCACAAAGGGTCACTTTTGAATCATCATGCAATTTTGATGAAAAAGGTAGGTAGAAAATTCCCAAGCCAGCTGTCATTTCAAATGTCATTCTTTCTGAAGGGGAAAAGCTTTTTGGAAAAAGGATTATATTTTTGTTTTACCTACAGCCTCTGAATGTGTGTGTGCTTCCAGAGATAGATCCCTTCAAATGAGAATTCTTCTTGTGAGCCATCCCAAGCTTCATCCTAGGTTGTATGGACTGCCTTGTTTCAGAAACATGCAGCAATTGCTGGTAGAGCTATACTGAAATCCAGGCTTTGGCACAGCAGGACATTGAGTTTAGAGCCTTAAGCATGCGTTTGAAATCTTTAATGATTGTGAATTATTGAGGAGAAAGGTGGGCAAAAACAGATTTTATTAAAGACAGCCATAGAAATTGTTCTGTTCTGCTACCATAGGCAGAAACCTGAGTTACCTTCCCATTGGGTACTGCAGCATCAGGTGGTTGATAGAGCAAAATAGAGTGAGTCTTCACATCACACTTATGTGGAAAACCCATCATAATTTTTGGCAGATCTTGCTGTTTTAAAAAGAAGGAAAGAAACAAAACAAAACACACAAAAAACATGTTGACTTAGTACATTGTAATTTAGAGGACTTCCAGAGAACAGGTCCAACAGTTTCACAAATTCAAGCTGCCCTAGCTGTTCATTAAGGACAGTACTTGGATCACGGACGCTGCCAGAGGTACAGTTTTGGATATGAAGGTGCTAGCATAATTTTAGGAACAGCTGTAGGGAGAAATGGGAACCTTTATTTCTGCAATCAGTGCAAGTATATAAGTGGATGTTGGAGTCCTGAGTGGAAAACCACAATGTTTTACTTGCTTTTCCTCTTTCTGCTCCTTTCTTGGTTGTGAAACTATCCATAAGTCTTGGTTTAGCAGCTAGTGAATAGGGCTCTATGAGTACAGGCAAAGAGTTTATATATTTTTTAGAATTGTAACTCGTAGAAAGGAAATATAAACCTGGCTAATTATTAAAGAATATATTGTAAAATGTCCAATTGTTTTAAATTACCAATTTTATCAGTTACCAGTGGTTTAAACTGAGTTTTTTCAAAGGGGCAGAAGTAGAGACTGGAACAGGAGAGGAACAGATTAAAGAATATTCAGATAAGATGGATGTAGTGCAGTCAGCAGGGCCTGATGGAGTTCACCCCAGAGTACTTAAGGTGCTGTCTGAAGCAATCTCTGAGCCATTAGTGATTATCTTTAAGAACTCATGGAGGAGAGAGGAGGTCCCTGAAGACATGAGAAGGGCAAACACAGTGTATTATGCTTTAAAGAGGGGAGAAGGAGGACCCTGGGAATTACAGACTTGTCAGTCTAACTTAGGTCCTTAAAAGATGCAGGAACAAATCATTAAACAATCAATTTGCAAGTAGCCAGCTGATATGGTGGTGAAAAAACAAAAAGAGAGAAAAAAGAAAGAAAACGTAGACTTGTCAGGAACGATTGATGTCAAATCAATCTCATTTCCTTCTTTGTCACAGTAGCTTGTCTAGTGAATAAAGAGGAAGCAGCAAATACAACAGTGCTTGATTTTAGTAACACTTTTTGACATATATGACAGGCTAAGGAGTATGGTATAGATATAATTACAATGGGATAGGTGCATAGCCTGTTGAAAAATAGCTCTGTAGCAACAGCTAGTGCTGGATCACTGTCAGGGAGGATATTTCAAGTATGTAATTCAGCAGCTTGTCTTATACCCAGGTTTTAATAAATATTTTTTCTTGGAAGCTGAACAACAAGCAAACAAGTGCAACCTGTGGATGGCACAATTAGGAGACACCGAAAGACCAAAGAGGCCAGGATCTGAACTTGAAATGATCTTTACAGCTTGGGGAAATGATTCTGAAATATTAAAATGAAATTCTCTCAGGAACAGTCCAAAGTGCTGTACCTGGGAAGACGAGATGCAGAGACATGATGTGGGGTGGTGGTGGCTGGGGGGATAACTAGGCAGCAGTATGTTTGTAAAGGACTTGAGGATTGCAGGGAATCGTGAATTAAATGTTCTGGGTTGTATGAGGAGTGCCATCCTTGAGACACAGCCTATGATTACTTTCCTGTCTTTGCTTCACCTGTGGTACTGCATCCACTTGTGGGTGCCACCTTTTGCTGCAAATGAAGAGGAAACAGAGAAGATACAAGGAAAGCAGTCAGCGCGTAGAGTGCTGAGAAGCACGAACTGCGAGGAGATGCTGAATTGGGAATTGGGTTTGTTTACTTCAGGAAAGGGAAGGCTGAGAGAGAAATATGATAAGACTTCCAGTATATATATATGTGTGTGTATATATATACATAAGTGGTGGCTATGAACAAGACAGTGATCAATTGTTCTCTTTGGTCACAGAGAGGATAACAAGCAGAAATTATCTTAATTTGCCACTTAATATCAGGGTGAGAAGAGTTGGCGCAGTCATGCAAGGATGCTCCTTGCTGTTGTTTTTTTTTCCTTTTCTCTCTTTCAGACAAGTCAGACAGTGCCTGTTGGGAGGCCCTGGCTCTGTTTCAGTGCAGGGAGCTCATTCCATGAGGTTTCATACAGCCTCACATTTCTGCTCAGGAAAAAAAAAAAAAGGAAAAAAAAAAGGCAAAACTGTTCTTATCGCTAGAGTTTCCATTTTAACACTGCTTTGACTATATGCCAGAAATTGTTTGATTTGATGGTCTTACATTGCTCACCACGAAAATGTCAACATTTATTCTCTGTTACCATCCTCTGTACTGAAGATACTGCAGTATTTTAGTTCATAATAAGCCAGCTGGTCCATTACACGTACTCTCTTTGTGAACATCAATTACTGCCTGCTTTAGACTCTCCTTCGTTCTCCATGGCAGCATCACTCCAAACCTTATTTCGTGGAAGATAAGAGACAAAACAGGCTTATATAAATATTAAATGAGAATGTTGTGAAAAGAGATTATCCGAGAATCTGTCCCTTGGAGAGAGAAGCAGAGCAGACCCTCGCATTAAAAACATCTTAATGCAGCTCTCCAGCAGAGCACAGACACCCCTGAGTACTCCAGTAATCAGATTCTGACACAGGCAAAGACCCAGGGCTTTTTTGTCGTGTTGCTGGCAGGGATTTCAGTAGCCAGCTCCTGGCTGACCCCAGGGCGAGCAAGAGACGAGGCTGAGGGATCTGTGGGACCAAAATCACTCTGATGGAGGCACCAGGGAGAGCACGGGGACGGCCCCGTTCAGGTTGACACCGTGGTTCAGCAGTGTTGACAGCTACCTTGGCGACTTTTTTTTCCTCGTGCCGTCACCTATTGCAACTCAGCCGGTCCCTTCTTTAAATGATACATAGGCTACGCCACCGCCGGGAGAAGTCATTGATTATAGGGTACGTTAGCAATAATACCACGGTTAACATGGGGTGGTTTATTAGAGCGGCGAACACCCTCCGCTTTGCTTTCAGTTATTAATTAACCAACCAGTCATTAACTGCTGCTAACAATTGATTTACAGGGAATTATTGCTTAAATAGCAGGAGGTATTTAAGAGGAAAATAAATTAAAACAAAGAACTGCTGGATCCTTGGGCACAGAAAGGACTCCTTGTAATATAGAGAATGGCTGCTACAGCCCTGTAATTACAGAGTGATAAACAGTCATTGGGAAGTGCGTTCCTTTCCAGAGACAATGACATTATGTCTCCTGGAAAGAGCCCCTTTGTCTGCGCTAATTGAATGATCTGAAATGAATGATGTTATCAGAAACCTAACCCAGGCAACTAATGTTATATTTATGGGTTATCAAAAATATTTAATCGCAGCCACGGTCTCTCCAAGATGTGTCATGGACACTGCAGCGTCCAAAAGTATGATTGAGGGCTGGTATGGCACATTATCTTAATTATAAAGCAGAATTACAAGTTCTTCCATTGGTTCTGCCTCCCTCCACACTGGCAGAACAAATGAGACCTATTACCCCAAGTGCAAGTGAACACCGCCTCCTAATGACATTTTTTCCTCTCTGTGGGCAGAGAGAAAGTGGTTGCATAATTTTTTTTTTCCCTGGGAAATAGTGACACAAATCAATTTATGGTGCTCACAACACGTGCGAACCTCTCTTGCAGCTCCTCCCGCTGAATCTGCCCACGCCGGTGCCACCAAGGTCAATGCCTGGGTTGACTTAGCAGGCGTCGCTGAGCACTTCAGTGTGCGTTTGCCATTTCCAAGTTTAACCGTGTTTCACTGCCCTCTCCTGGAACCAGAGGTTGAATGCTCGGCTGCATTTTAGGCCCTTTACTGCAGCATTAGCAAAGATTTATTTCATATGATGGCAAAGAGAGAAGACTGCTGCTCCTTCAGACCTGAGGCTGTGAGACAGACAGGAAAGAGGTGGGAAGGTATTGCTGAAAAAAAAATCAAACATGCCCTGTGCTTCAATTTTTGGGATTGTTTGGTTTTGTGGATACGTGCCAGTTTTCCTCTTCCACATGTCTTTTTAGGATGTGATTTCTGTAAACAGGCTGGCAAAAATTTGACCTGCCCCAGGAGATGAGTAGTGGTATGGGGGTTCTGGGGTAACTCCTTGAGGGGCTTCTCAAATCTTCGATCAAAATCTCCATTTTTGTTTCCAATGTTCATACATGCTGCAGGAATTTCCTCAGTCCTTCAGTGAATGCAGGCATTTCTGACTAAAACTTTAAACTCCCAAGGTTTTTTCTTGTTTGGCTCCTGCTAATTTGATTGCCATTTTTGTTTTGGGTTTAGCTGTGTTACGAACACCTCGGAAAGGAAAGTCCATAGTGACCTCTTGCCTTTGGCAGCTCCTCTGCCTTTCCATTCATTTATAGGTAGAAGAATATTTAACTTTTTGATTACCTGCAATATAAATAGCTGCTTATGAAAGGCTGTGGAGAACAACAGAAATTGAACGTAACTTGGAGTGTGGGACATTTTGCATTTCCTTATTCTGGCATTCCTACATGGCTGGATTTCAGTACATTTCAGTACCAGGAGGTGGCACTGGCAATCACAGGGATCTGCAGCAGACCTAAAAGGAAAACCAGTTGGTAAAAACCTCTGTTGATGCAAAGTATGACTACAGCTGTGTGAGTCTTCGCAAAGGTCTATACGTCTCTTCTGGCTTTATTTAGCAGCCTGCAGAAGAGTGGGAGACAGTCCCTTTCCAGCCAAAATTCTCAGTTCAGTCCCAAAAAGGCAATGCAGGATTTTTATAGGTTATATGATGTGGAAAGATGAGCTAGCAAGGAGAGTTTCAGTATCGTGATTCCCTACAGTATTTGAGAACATCAGCAAGCTGTTATCAGGTCAGATGTACTTAATCCTTCCAAAACGCACCTGAGATCATTTCGGCACTCCTGGGGCAGGAAGAAATATGTAACTCTGGCACATTTTTTAGACTGAGAGATCTTTTGTGGTGGTTGTAGAGCTGGAGTCAATCAACAGCCTAAATGCCTTCATTTACCTCACAGGACAGCGGTGCTTGGTGTCTAGGTTCAAGAGACAGATACCTAGGCCTGGGACAGGGTAGGTGTTTGGTACCTCGGTGTGGATAAATAAGTCCTTTTGGACTCTGGTTCATGGACTGTTGGTACCCTGTCAGACGTCAGGAGGCATCCTGTCTAAGAACTGAAAAGTTATTTTTCAACAGTCATGCATGCAAGCAAAGAAATGAGCCAAACTGGAGAACGGAAGACACGAACCATTGGGTGTCGGCCTACCTCGTTTTGGGTTCTGAGGCAAACCATCATGGTGACACTGCCCAGAACGGTCGTGGGGAAAAATAGTTTGTATCGGAAGATCTGGAATCACTGTTACGTGCAGGTTCCTCACTTGGGGCTGTGAGGAAGGCCAGCAGCTGCCCGCCTCTCCTGAGGAAAATGGTTTCTCCTCAGTCTTTCAAGGAGCAAGGAGAGACATTTCTTTGAAAAATACGAAGGGTACTTGCAGTAACTCTCGCTTGAAGGCATTTTTGAGATATTGGGAGTACCTTGTCCAAATCTCCCCTCAGCCTAAGAAGATTTAAAGCTAAATTTTTGATCTCCAAAGAGAGTTTCCAAGCTGTCAGTGTGAGAACAAGAGATGTCTTCCTCAAAGCTCACACCAGTGTTTCCTGATTTCATTTCCTAAGACCAATGGGGCATAAACATGAGGTGTCAAAATAAGACAGCTGTGCACATGCCCAGATGTGGACCTTTCCAACACGAAAGCTGCTTCCAGCAATTGGTTTGCTTTGGGCAGACTGAGCCTGGGCATCTCAAGCACAGTCTTCCACGAGGCTTACCCTGATATGCCTGAGGAGTAAGACATAGCAGGAAAACTAAATAAATTGTGGGCTATTGGAGGACACAGTATTTTCAGGCAGTTGTTGTGATGGGTTTTGGTTGGCTACAAAGCCTGTTTCTCATTACACAGCCTGCCCAACATGTGGTGCAAACTGCCTCAGGCCTGGGAGTAAGCAGGTTCTCAGTTTTCCCATTTTAGCTCTCTGTGAGAGTATGAAGGAACCAATACAACTAATAAAACAGTGATTGATTTAGTCTGGCTAGTGACGGTTGTCTCTGATTGTATCACCAGCTCTTCTCAAAACAGTTACCATAGTAATGAAAAATATCTGCAAGGACTTGGAGATTTGTAGGCACAACAAATGGACAGTATAGTACAAAGAGTATCCAAGAAAGAAGTCATTAGGTGGAGGCTGTGCTGGATTGCTTCTCTGGATGATGTCTGTCTTAGAGAGAAGTAACCACAGGCCCCGTTCATTTGCACACCTGATCTTTGCTTTATCTACATCTCCCAAGATGGACAGGGATTGCCTGTTGAACAAATTTGCTTTCGTTTTTAGATAGGTTTTTAACTTAACTCAGAAGAGAGTGCCTTGCCTAAACATTCAGCAGAGTTCATTTTTTATGCAGTAGGAACTGACCTGCCATTTATTTAATGTCATCTTTTTTTTTTTTTTAAACATTTAATCAATATTAATTGATCTTTATTGTTCTTAATTCAACTAAATGAAGTATTGTGTGTTTGAAAAAGCCATTTAGTTGATGAGGTAGATATAACAATTACTTTGTTGTTTTTCTCTGTTGTTATCTAATTAATGCAGGGTGTTGGTTTTTTTTTGTTTTGTTTTGCATTTTAATTTTAGTTTTACTTTGGGAGTAAAAATTCAAGGGTCTTAATATTGGGAGAATGAATACATTGCTATGACGTTGAACAAAAGTATTAGGAAAGCTGCTAAAACATATGCCAGAGAATTAGTAGCAGCATTTAAAGGAAGCTTATTTTATGTTGCCTCCTGTCAAATCAGGGCTTTTGGTGGATATTGGAGAATTTCGGTCAAGCTACAGCAAAGACAGACTCTGAATAGAGTTTTACAGCAGTTTTAAGACCCCAGTTAGTCTGTGGGCTTCAGATTCTCAAATGAGCTTTGTGTGTGGTGTTGTGAAATCACGGATAACTCAGGAACTGGTCAGTGATTTACGTTATCTCCTTTCCTCGTTTGTTATTTGAAACACAAAAAGTATTTGTTCACCCTTTCCATTATTCTTGGAGGCTTGATGTGTTTTTAAGTCCCTGTTTACAAGTATGAATGTTTCAAGGATCTGGTGCCCTCAGTAAGGACCATGAGCAGGAAGGGGCTGTGGGGAGGGTTGTGAGCATCTCTGAAGACGCCTGCGAAGAATTTCCTTGCTCAAAGCTATGTGAAATATTTGAGAGGAGTAGAGAAGAGAAGGCTGACATTTGGATTAAGAATTGTTGATCACCAAGTGTTTTTGGGACTGAATATCTGGCAGCAAATAAGGTGAACTGAACTGTAGCTTATCTGTTTGGCTGGGTTTCCAGGGCTAACAAGTCACTCATCCAGGAAGCAGACTGATTGCTGAGGGAGGAGTGGGGCTGGAAAAATATTTTTTTACTGAGGATGCTTTCAAAGGTGCTCTTCCCTTTTGCTGATTATTCCCACACTGCTTTTTTCCCCCTCCATCTGTGTAAGGCTCACCTACATCTGGGTGCCTGTGTTTGCTCCTGAAGGGTGACATTTTGATGAAATATCAGGGCAGAAAGCTTCGCCCTAGCCATGAGATTGGTCCATAGCTGTCTGGTCTTATCTAGCACCTCACATCAGAAACTGATTGTTTCACCTACAAGCTGATTTTATTGGTGGAACTATTGAGGCATTGACAAATAATAAAGAATAACAAAGAAACACAGATTGAAATAACAAATCTTTCCCTCAGCTGGTTTTATTTGAAACATCTGAGATTATTTCTGCACAAATGGAACTCTCTCATGAAGAAAACATTTCTTAAAGAACACGAAACATGGTGGGGTGTGACAAGGAGCTTGAATCTTCAATCCATGCTGGAAGAAAGGCATACATGCACACTAGTGGTCTCTGTAAATTCTCTATAGAAAAGTTTTTTGTAATTTCGTAAGGGATGGAAAAAAAGACAGAGAAATTCAGCTAAAGAGGATTTAATAGAATGCAAAATATTTGTAGGATTTTTTTTTCAGCCATCTCACAGCATTCATTTACTATGCTCTGATGTTTAACTTCTGTATGCAGAAAATACCACTCTTGGGAGTGATCATTTGCTTTCTACGGCTTCTGTCCACAGGGGCTGGACAGCCTCGCCATACAAGTAATCCAGCTGCACCAGGTCAGTTTGATATTTCAGCAGTAGCTTAAATGGTTCTAGCAGCAGCAAAGGAGCTGGGGGGAACCCCACTCCACACCTGGTACTTTATCCTAAAACTGCTTGCATAGAGAGGAATGATCCTTCAGAGAGTTAACACTTGCTGTTAAGTGCATAAAGGTGAGGGGGACCTTTTAAACCCAATGTTCACATCTCTGTGCACAGATTCTTTTCCCAAGATTAAGATCTTTTGGCCTCGATTGCAGGAGGCTTCTCCTGTCACCTAATGAGCAAGTGTGAAATACACGCGGAATACAAACATGCCCTGGGAATTACCAAAATAAATAAATAAATACATACATGCAAGCAATGGAACCCTGATTCAGGACAGTGCCCAGCTACCTGCAATGACTGCTTGCTTGAAATAGCCTTGCAATGCTATGAGCAAGCTGCCTGTTCTTTGTTTTTTTTTTTTTGCAGAGCCACACCAAGACTTGCAAAGCGTTGTTTTGAAGTGCTGCTGGCTCTTCCTACAGTTCATCACGGATCTTGTTAGGAAATGAAGGAGAGGAAACTGGGCAACCGCGCTGCTGGGCCATGAGGAAACACACAATGAGCATAATGAAGCCAGCAGCTGCAGGACAATGGGAGCAGGCTGGGGCTATTTTTGTTAGATGTGAACAATCAATCGAACGTGTGAGACCTTATCATGCTCCCTCCCCGCCTTCTCCCCCTTTCTTGAACACTGGAAATTTTCCCAAAGAGCTTTCCTTTTCTCTTAGTAAAGATGATTACCATCATAATTTTCTCTTTCATCTCCAAGCAGGTTTCTTTTGGAAGTCTTTGATGGCTTCCTCTGAGCGCGGTTATATTGTCTTGCTGTAACAGAGTGATTTGCAGCTGGGTCGCGCTCGGCATCAGGAAACCTGGAACAGCGTTCACCAGCATTTATGAGCGGGTAAGGGTCCCCTAACCTCTCCTTGGCTGGGTGCAAAGGCTGGAAGCATTGCTCCCAAAGTTATCTTTGCAGGAAAAAAAGGGAATTTGGACCGGGCATAGCTCTCGCAGATGGAAAATAAACAGCAAATGTTTGCATCCTGAGACGCAATGAGAAGAAATAAATACATAATTAAGATAGTACTCATTGCTCCAATGTCTGAATTCTCCGTCTTCATGACTCCCTTCTAGGAGCAGGCCTTTTAAATGTCACAGCAATATTAGCTCCAGCTTACAAATGGAAAAAAATGGAGGGACATAGACCAATGATTTATGACATTAAGTGAGATGGAAAGAAAAAGCGTATTTTGTGCGCTCTCTCTAAACAGAAATACATTCTTCCTTTATGCTCGGATTATAAATGTATAACCCCTCCCCAATACACTTATGTCTAATTTAAATCTTTTCAATGTCCTGTGCGCCAATAACAGATATGCTACCTTAGATTCTCATGCTTCATAATTATGAAAGGAATATTAATTTGGAAATGGGTTTTTCTAACATTTGATATTTCATGCATGCACTGCAGCAGCACTTACAGGTTTGCTATTAATACTTTTTATCTTCAGTTCTTCAATGTGTAAGTCTTTCTCCCTTTATGAAACAGCCTATTAGTCACACACAATCAATACTTTCTGCACTTCCACCTATTATCTCAATGTCACTGAGATCTGGCTAGGGCTTCATACCACAATTCTTGCTACTACTTTAATTTCATTATAATGACGTGTTTACATTGGTAGCAGTTTAATCAAAACTGGATGTGTTTATAACACTTACTGCAGTTTAGAAACAGCTTAGTTTTACTTTACTACAAAGAAACCACTAAATTGACTGCAATTCCTAATCAATATAGCTATAATTCTTGGAATTTAAATAGGATTTTAAATGGCCTTGCCTGTGCTGCTAAGGGTGACATGGCTGTCTTGTAATTTGTCATCTACAGAATCCATTTCCAAACGGTCTGTTGTTTCATCCCACTTCCAGTTATCAACCCAGCAAGATTTACTTACAGATTCTTAATATTTTTCCCCCTCTCATTTCTACCACCTTTTCTTCACCTGGACTTGACTGAATGAGTGGTGACACTGTATCATGATGGCAAATTGTGAAACATCTTGTGACTGAATCCATCGTTGTAACCCACGTATGGTATGGCAGAGGAGGAGGTGCTGGTGGGCCTCGGCCGGAAGACTTCTTCCCATTTGGGTGAGTATTGCCATTCGCTTCAGTTTCCAAATATGCTTTTCTGTTCCAGATTTATCTCTACTAGTTCTCCCAACGTGTTTTTTTCTCAAGATCGAGCTCAATTTCACTGTGAAGAGCTTCGGGTCAAACTCAGCTCATTCCTGAAAACTCAGATTGCAGTTTTCTCAGAGTGACAAAGTCACTGCTTTGACCTCACCGGTCACATCTGAAAAGCCTTGAACAGTGCTTGCGATCTCAATTCACAATTTAGGCAAACTATTTGTTCTCCATTTCAGGCCGGTCTGTAACACAGTGACCCAACTTGCAAGCATTGCAGCGTCTCTTTGGCCTTCCATCCCTGAGCAAAGCTTTGGACAGGCAAACACTGATTGATTCATCAGATATAATATGGTATCCTGATGCAGACCAACGCCTTGTAGGCTACGCAAAAGCTCCCAGTGAAATAGATGCCCATCTTGACTGCATTTCTGTGGCTGCTTGGTTTGGTAGTGATGGAGGCTTTCAAGGAGGTGCTGGGCCAGGCCTGGCTAGAGGTGTTTTCTTTGTGGATGTAGATCCAGTGGACCAAACTGCTAGAAAATTGAGCTTCTAGATAAATAACCCAAGTCCAAGTGTTACAGAACTATGCTTATTCTTACTGTGCTCTTTCATCCCCTAGCTGACCCTTTCTGAAGAGAATAAAATAAGTTTCAGGAATGCCTTTTAACAGCCTACGTACTTCCATAATATGGTTTCCCTGAAATAGCTGGAATTGAGCTTATTTCTAGGCCTTGTGACCCTCCCTGGAAAGATTGCTGCCCTCTGACTTTGGTGCTGAATTGCACAGTTGCTTGCAAACTGGAGCCCTGTTTCATCGGTGCTCCTGGGTATTTAAGAGCTCTTTCATCACGGAGAGATGACAGCTTTCTTTTCAAATCAACTCACTTAAGGGGAAAAAAATAAGAGAGGATGGGGAAGAAAAAGCTCTCAGCTCACAAAACACAAAACTGCTTTTATCATGTTGTTGGATATGGGCAATATTTTTAATTTCTTTCTCACAAGCGAGCCTGAGCTCAGTAAACCCAGGATGCCTCCTGAAGACAGAGGTAGCTAACCAAAAGCATTTCCAGCTTTCTCCCGGGACGTGTGGAAGCAGGGGGGCCCCTGTTGCTGTGAACACCCGGTGCCTGGGACGGCAAAGACAAACCTTTTTCCCAGGGAAGAGGCTTGACAGGTTAGCAATGGCAGGTTATTAATACTTCTGATGGCTTCAAGTGCAATATCGGATTTGCTGCCCGGCTGGGGTTTTGTCTAGACGGGCTGTTTTATTAGATAGCAGATGGTTTGGAAATGGTGTGCTGTGACAGGGCTAACTGACTGGAATGTGAATTCTCTGCTCCCAGATCAGAAAAGGAAAGGGCTGGGGTGGAGGGCGAGGAGAGCAAAACTCCCAGGTTTCCCATTCAGGATGGAAATTGCATATATATTTTATGGGAGGAAATGAGTTTAACTGCGCCGATCATGGATCCTAAAGCAACTCTGATCAATTGCAGAATGGATTTCCCTAATACCCCCTCCGTGCCAATATTGGGAAAGAGAATTTACGATCTTTGACTGTTTAATTTTTGCGATTCTGATCTAGATAAATAAGCAGCAGCAGGGCATATTGGCTGGACAAAAAAAAAAAAAAAAAATTGCATCGATCCAGATTCTGCTATCAGGTAATTGGATCTGCTCTGTGTTTTTGGACTCGTGGGCAGAAGTTGAGGCTGCCTCTATTGCAGAGAGGTCTAAGAATAAAGCCTTTCTGGCGAGGATTTTGGATTTCTGCTTCGTTCCAGACCAATCTTTGCGCACCCAAATGAGTTCATTTGCAGGGGAGGCAGCAGCTCTCTCCCCTCAGCAACAGCACGTGGCTCTGCAGATGGGCTGTGTGTGTCAATATGGACCTAAGTGTGAAGTCTGAAATGATTTCCCCTCCGTCTTTCGTGACACAAAGGTCTCCTGGGGAAGAACTGGTTACCGAGTCGAAAAAAAAAACAACTGTAAATCTTGTGAAGCAGAGCCTGTTCTCTGAAGAGAGGTGAAGCTTTTGTTTCTGGCTGCGCAGGATTGCAAAGCCACGTTTCTGAGCAGAAGCTGGGCCATCTGCGCTTCCAAGCACTTCAGCTTGTATCCCTGGAGCCAGGCTATGTGCTGATAGGAAAAAAAAAAAATTTAAATCCATGGCAGGTTAAAATTGACAGACCACAGGCTGGGTTGGTGTAATGGAGGTAGCACACGAGCACTTTTTGGGATTACGATTCAGGGCTGAGAAGTTCTTCTTACTTCCTAATGATCCTATGGGATATCTGCAGGGGGGGGGTTGCTGTTTTGGTGGCAGGGATGGAGGGACAAAAGCTGGGTGCCTGTTTCTCAGGGGATGGCATAATTGTACACCAGCCTGTGTTTCTATTGTTGCAGGCAATAATGTTTTTAGAGAGGCTTGTGCACCGATTAACTATTCCTAACGTTGTTTAATCACTGCATCTGCTGAAATGTGACTGTCAACTCTCAAACTCTTAAAGGTCATGGCTGTTTTGGGGAGGCAAAACCTGTCAGAGTTTCTACATCGCTATGTTACACTGGAGCTTGGCCACCAGACCTGGTGGGATGATCTTGGAGTGAACTGTTTTGGACTGGATTCTGTGGCAGTGAACGACCAGGTATTACCAAACTTTTTAATGTCAGAGAATGCATATCATTGACATCAGTAGTGGTGATCATTCTTGTGATTGTTTTCTGTGCAGAATTATGCTGGTGGCAAGCTGCTTGCTTGGGATTAGAGTAGCCAAATTTTGCAGTGACATGCCAAGTAAAGTATTTGCTAACACTGACTGATGAGTGCCCTGGTGCTGAGGGCATGCAAACTATGTGTTACTTCAATCTCTGAATGGTTTAAAGAAAAATATAGACCTTATGCTATATTATATGTATATTTAATTTATAAAGGCATCTTGCCTGACATCGCTTTACCAGTCTGTGGCTACTATTCATTAAATAATTGACTAAATGGTGGCACCCAAACTTCACCAACACCTTAGTTCCCAAATACTGCTGCCTTTTTGACTGGTGTGAGCTCTGACATGATTGGATGTGCATGATGAAGGGATCTCAAGGTTTATCAGTCAATAATGCAGTGGCATCAGGATGTCTGGAGTGAGTACTGTTAATTTATTTAATGCAATTCCCCAGGATGAGTAAATGCATTTTTTCTGCACACTAGAAGATAATGCTTGATGATAGCTGCACATTGCCATAGAAACTAGGACAGGTTCAGCTGTAAGTCAAAGGTTAATTTATAATTATTTTAAAAATCATCTCACTAAAAGGCATCAGTTTAGATAGAACTTGTCCAAAACCTTATTCCTTAAAAAAAAAAAAAAATAATCTATCCCTCTATTCTAGCTCTTCCAAAAATACATTAACATGGTTCCTGTTTGCTTAAGGCAGATTCTCCATAAGGTGTTATACAAGATAACTGTCTGGTTTTGAGTGTTTGTAGCTATGTTTGCAAATGACAGCGTGACTGACAGCACAAGCTCTCCGTGGGATGACTGGGGACCAGAGCACGGATGACTCATTGTGTATGATGTTGTTTCACACCAAAGTGTTTGCTCTATATACTGAACATGTGTGCGAGTCAATAGCAAAAAGTTCAAGAGCAAACACAGCTTCGGTGGAAACAAATTCACGGTGCCTGAAATCATTACGCCCGAGTCAGAAAGCTAATTTCATCGAGGGCAGCTGAGGAGCAAACACCCATTTAAACTCCTTTTTAAAGCAGGAGGCTTACATGGGATGGGTCCCATGTCCTCTGCAGATGCTTGAGGGCCAGGCAAGGTGAGAGGAGAGGCTTGCCATTTCCTTGCAGCGAAAGCCTGTTTGCGCCAGGTATGGGCAGGAATGAGTTCAGGTCCCTGCTCAGATGTCCCCAGTACAGCAGCAATAGCCAACAATCAGATAATATGTTTCTCTTGCAAGCACAGACCTCTGACAAAGGCTTTCTGCCCTCCCCAGCTGCATTTTCAGCAGAGATTGGAATAGTTGTTTTTATATCAGGAGCTATTAAATCGTTCTGCTGCCAATTAACCCTCCCCTCCAGCCCGTGCAAGTGTATAAGGCATAATTAAAAAACAAACAACAACAAACCACAGCTCTTTTTGATTTGATGATGCTCTTAAAGTCCTCTGGGGAGCAGCCCCGGCCTCAGGCTGGCTCAGCAATGTGGAGGTGCTCCCGCAGCTGGCTCGTCTCTTCCCAACCGAAATAATAAGGGTCCATGAGAACAACATACGCCAGCTCAGTGCCTCAGGGGAGCTGATGGGACCTCTGGGCCACCTCTCCTCTCGGTAGGAAAATCCCTCCACAATATAAGTTGGGAGAATTTAAATCCCGAGGGACGTCTGACTAAACATATAAAGGCAATTTCAACCGTCTTTGTGCCCCCTCACATGAAGATTTCAGGAAGCCTTACTGGGCTTTGAATTTTGTTCATAAAAGCCTGTTTTAGGTGAGGGACTGGTTGAGACAGCGTTGTGTGATAGGGAGCAGAGGGGTGAATCTCTCACCAGTGCTTGTATGGATGCTCTCATGTGCTGGAGGACGCCTTCAGTCAGAAATCCTTAATCTCTCCCCACATTCCCTGGCAAATCCCTTATGCAAAGCCTACTGCCACATCCCACACCTCCTCTTGCAGCCCTGGTCTTTCTGGAGCCGTGCAGCTGATGAAGCGAGGGGCTCGTACCTTTATGGAGTGACCCGAGACACAGGCGAGCTTTACCCGCTGCGAGGCTCCAGGTATGAGCAGGACCCATCAGAAAGGGAGCGTCCATCTCCCGGTGCCACAGGCAGGCCACCAGGCTGCAGCACCGTCCCTCTGCTCCGAGCTGAGCCAAGGCAGGCGAGCCACCTCCTGGGGAGCTGGGACCAGCCAGGGGGACAGGAGCAGCCTTGAAACACAGCCAGCAGGATGTCCTGCAGACCAAAGGGGTGTTACAGAGCGCAGCTGAAAGAGGTCCCTCAGTGACTCTTAGAGCATTTCAGTTCACCCTTAACTTCCTTAAAACGGCGCACAGGTTCTCTCCGGGAAGAGAGAAAAATGAAATAAAAGCAGAGGCAGGGACGTGCCTTGAAAAGCACAGGCACCTGGGGACCGCTGCCACCTTCTGCAGCCCTGCCTGCGCTGCTTGCAGGAGGCTTGTTATTGCTTTCCCGTCTTCCGCAATGTGACACTGCAAAGCTAGGCGGCTGGGAAAACTGCTTTGTGATTGCATTTAAGCATTTTAAACGTGGCTTGTGTATGTCCAATTTCCCACGAGGCGTGTGTAATGTGTATGGGTGTGAAAGAGCCTTCTGAGGAGAGAGAGGTAGAGCAGTTCTTCCAGCATTTCGTGTGTCTTGTTCAATTTGTATCTAATGATAGACAGAGTGTTTTTCACCGTTTCCATTCTCTAGACCAATTTGTCTGTTCATCAGTGGGCACAAACATAAGTGCACAGAGGTATTTGCATGTCAGTAAAGATTTCAGAAAATGTCCAAGCTGCGGTGAGCCTTCATATCTTGCAGTTAAATTCCATGTCTCTGATGGATTTCCCCACGCTGTTGCTAGGAGATGAAGATACTGCCTAACAAAGGATATATTGACAAAAAATTTTCCAGAACAAATCTATCTTGTTATGGTAAATACACTCTCGCATAAAATGGATATTGCGGGATTTATTTCCCCATTGGTGGCAGCGGCAAAATTGCACACATCAAGTTAAGGTGAAATTTTCTCATCACAAATGCGTTTTTGTTTTGTTTTGTTGACATGAGGACTTTCAGTGTGTTTAATGCTGAAAGTGCTGTTGCCTTCCAGTGTGTTTTATTGCTAGGCTAATAGCATGAACACATCCTACATTGGTATTTTTCCCTCTTCCCTTCTCTGCTACTTTTCCCTTTCAGGAAGAAATGTGGCTTATTATAAAGGTTTCCTTTTTTTCATGACTCTTCTGGGAAACATGGATTCCTTTGTTTATTTTAAAGCAGGGAAGAAGCATGCATGACTCTGGATGTGTTAGGATTTGGCACAGAAGCAGCTGAGTGCAATGGAAAAGATCAGCCTCTTGCTTTACAGCTTTAGGAATCTCTACATTGAAAAAGAAAAAAAAAAAAGCAAAAGCGCAAAAACAAACAAACAAAACCCAAAGCAAAGTCAAAACAAAAAGCCGCAAAGTTGAATAAAGGGAGGAACTTCAGGAATTCTCACAGAAAGACTGAATTTCTAGAAAGTGATGACTTTTATCCCTTTCTTGTGGTGACATAATGACACCCAACAAACAGATCTGAGCAGCAAAAGCAAATGTGGCTTAAACCACACAAAATAAAAGGTTCCTAGAGAATAAGTCTAGCTCCGGCATGATGATTGTACTCGCTCCTCCCCTGCTATCCCAGCAGCTCCTATGCCACCACAAGCATCCCTGGCCCTCAGCACTCGTGTAGACAGCTCAGTGTCCAGGAAGATTTGAAGACTGGGAGTGAGGTTGGCTCTTACGCTGCAGGAGAAAGAAAGAGGAGGCAAGGGGAACATCGTCCCCTTCATTTTCCTACATGCATGGTTGGGACAGACAACTTGAACTTGTGTCAGTGCTACTGCATCCCTTCCTCCAAAGCCATGCGTTGGGCTGGTGTCATCTCCTGCCTGCATCAGCTGGCCCAGGTGAGCCACCAAGGTGAGGCAGCGGTGCAGACAAGGTCTCCTCTTGCCCCACTGGAGAGCAAGTGGTGTGGAATGGATTTAGGGCAGACATAGCCACTTCTTTCCATCTCGTTTCCTTGAACTATTGGGACAGGCTGCTACTTCCTGCCTCATATTGCAGTGTAAAGGTGAGCCCACCAGCTAGGCAGAAAAACGTGGGTGCGGAAGGACACGGCACATCCAGCCTGGAGCTGCTTGATGGTCACCCATCGTGGCCAGTCCCCTTTTCATGGTGAGAGGAGGAAACGCTGTTTTTCAGGGTGTTGATGGGAACGCCTTTGAGAAGCACTCTTTCCACCGCAGTCCTGGTTGTCCATGTCAATTTTTGCAGCACTGATAATCACAAACAAAACTTGCTGGAAGCCAGAAGTCTGCATTTAATTTGTCTATGAGCTTGTGCAGGATTTTAACTGGACACAAACGCATTCAGATATTATCTCCACTTGTTCTGATGGGTGGGGAAGAGGAGACAACGAGGGAGGGCCTTGCAGCTCCCACTGTTACTGTGCTTATCCGGTTTTCTGCTGTAATATCCTGTTTTTAGATGCTTATAGTTTAGCCAAGCATTAACCATTTAGGACGAGAACGACCATCCTGGGATGGGGCAGCCCATGCAAAGTATAAGTCAAAATCAAGCAATGTATTTTTCCCCAGCTCAAAGCCAAGTGGGAGGAGTATTTTATTCCATATTAAAAGATCACTGTAATCGCTTTGCTTTGAAAGTTGGCATGGCGGTAGCATTTAGGTCACAGTGCTGTTTGCTGAACATATGGCAAACCGAGCACATTTAGCCAACATTAAAAAAAAAAAAAAGCAGTAACAATAAGCTCTTAAAGCACAAGCAGAACACACGTCCAGCAGAGACTTTGGTTCTGCATTTCTTCAGGATTTTCTCTTGCCAGATGTGTCCTGAATTGGAACTGGTGAGGGTTTCCCCCCCCCGTGCTGCTCTGCATCCCCATGGAGCCCATACTCAGGGGCCCCTCTGCTGTGGGCCATTGGTGTGGTGTAGGAGGCACCTCGCAGTGACACATGGAGGTGCAGGTGGAGGGGTAATGGAAAAAAAAAAAAGAAAAAGATAGAAAAGATAGCCCAAGATGACAAAGGTGATGTGGGGAGGAAGAGAAATTTACAGGGTAAAAGCTGAAGGCTGGTTATGAAAATCAGGAGCTCTGAGGAGGGGTAAGATGTTGCATGTTAAAAGAGGAGCATGGCAGAGGAGCAGGAACTATCAGGGGACAGTGAAGTAACATCAAGAAAATAGAATGGGAAAGGAAAAATAGAAGAGTTTTTTTCTTTTTCTCTAATGTTTATGCCAAGTGTTTATTTTCTTTACCCAGCACAGTGCAGTTCCTGTCCAAGGGAGCATGGGAGTGGTTAGAAATCAGTGTGAAGTTTTCGTCACCTCTTTCTTGCATTAGGCTGGGCAAAGAAGAACTCACTTCACCACGCAACCTGCACTCTGCCATCTATGCAGCACTGGTGACTTCTTTGAGGAAAGGCAAAAAACAGGGAGGTGTTTGTGAAGCTCCCAACTTTATACTGCTCCCAAGAGCCATACCCACACCATTGCGCAGCTCCAGAGAGTCTCCAGTGTTGTGCAGGGCAGTGCTCCAAACCCCTGCTCTCCACCCTTGCCTATGTCTCCTGGGTGTCAGCCAAAGCTGAACAAGGGCTTTTAAAGCAATCGAGTCTCTGTTTCACCAGAGCTTAGATCAGAGCATCAGGTGCGATGACTGCGAAGTGTTGTGGAGATGCTGGGGACTAGGCTGCAGTCTTAATGGAAAATTTTTGCTTAACGAGGAGTTCATCTGAAAGATGCTTGTATATAGCGATGACTCTGCACCACTGGCATTGGCAGGTATTTACTGAACTTCAAAAAACTGTCTTCAGCAGGCTTGAATCAGCATGCGGTAAGTTGGTCAAATGTGGCTGAACTCTGTGGCCCCTTAACTGTGAGTTAAATATATTTTTTGTTCCACTGAGTGTTATTTGAACAAACATATTTTCCAGCATGCTCCCTGTAGGATAGGGGCTGCCATTGCCCACGTATTTATTTAGCTCACACGTTGGCAAGTTGAAGTGGAAAAAGCCTTTCCACAGAAGCTGCAAATAGAAGAAAATCCTAGCTATACACAAAATCCCATTTCTTCTGTGATCTTGCCCTTACAAAGAATAGCCACAATTATTTTTCCCATCAGCTATCAACTGCAGTCCCCATTTTTCCTATCCATACCAACTTAGATATTTTTTGGTACCTGAATATAGTGTTCATCTGCCCCAATTAGCTCCTGTGTAGCACTTCACAAGTGACCCTTGTGAAGAAGAGCTGGCCCATGATAGCAGGGCGTACTCCTCTGAACATCTCAAAGCTTGCTACTCTGCTTCAGTTCTTCCTACTTTCCTCATGCTGCTCTCCCAACTTCTCACTTTATTAAGGTTGCTTCTTGCTGGGGTGTTGTCTCTCTCTTCTCTATTTCCCCCCTCCCTGGATCACTTGTAAGTGCCATAATCCTGCAAAGGCCCAGCAAAGCTCAGGACGATACCTGTTGCAAACCAGAAACCTGGCAGCTGGTTTTCTCCCAGATCCCTGCGGCCTCCAGCCCCATGGGATAAGCACTGGGCTGAGTAGTTCTGCAGCAAAGATCAGCTGCAAACCAGTGCTTGCTTAAGCGCTCCTAAAAGAAGGTCTGCTACCTACTAGCACTACTGTTACAATGAGCATGTTTGCTTGGACAAGTACATGAAAGGTAAGAGCCAATAGTGTCTGCATACTAAGGGACGTTTTAAAGAAACTCTCATTTCATGTAAATTTATATGTAATTTTTCCTAAAAAATGAAAAAAAGACACTCTTTTCTAATATACATCTGAAGACAGCCATCTTAAGTGCATTACTGAATATGAGGGTTATTAATTTGAGTATGTTTCAGGTACCTCTGCTCACTGAAACCAGTTTGTGGTGCTCTTTACACAAATGGTTGGAGATGACAACTCTCAAAGAATCAGTATTTAGAAGATTTCTGTGATCTATTCAGGTATGCTGAAGTAGGTTAAAAGATTTGTTATATTGTATAAGCAGGGAAATCTCTAAAAACATAGAAAACTAGTTTATGATTTTCTATAGAATGTCAGACCATTTCTTGATTCAAGGATGAGTGCATACACACATTATATACACTGCACAGTATCATTAATACAGACACTACTGAACTCTTAAAAACTGTTTTGATGTCCTATTTTTTTTTCTCAAAAATAAATAAGTAAACAACTATTAAGGCAACTTTGTTTTTCCATAATTAGATAGGAAGTGTTTCATTGGGGAAAAAAAAAAAACAAAAAAAACTTTACTAGTTTTCCTGCTTCATTATGAGTTTTTTTTTTTTTTCCAAAGAAAGAGTATATTTGAGGAAGTGATTTGTCATTAACTTTTTGTTGCAGTTACCTCAGTCAAGCCATTAACGTGAACTTCAGCATGTATGAGGCTAGCCAGTCTTGTTTGTCTGAGCCATGCTATAGAATCCTTAAAGAAAGTTTTGAAAGAAATTTTGGTTGTGTTCCATCACTGTAAAGGTTTTTTATCATTCCATCTTCTGCATTTTGAATTACTTAGAAACTGCAATTGCATAATCTTTATCTAATGTAAAATATCGTATCTAATAAAAGGAGCATAATGAAGACCATCCAAGAGAAGGATGCAAAGTTAACGAGGCTGTGGGAACATGCACACAAAGCAGACAGAATGGGATGTCAAATATTCTGAAATTTCTTTGAGAAGATAAGGAAAGATATTTGAAAGATTTTGTTACAGACTTCCGTGATCAAACAATGACATATCTGTGACCAACTATCTATTTCACTGGGTAGGAACTAAGAATTAGCTGGAGGCAAATATTCATTCTTGTTTATCATTCATGTGGAGACATGCTGATGGTTACTAGAGTTAGCATTAGCATTATCAGCTGCAACTGATTATACGTTGGTAAAATTCATACCCCTTTGTTGCATTACACTTTAAACATTTCCAATACTTTAAATGGGATTTCACTTCTCTTCATCAAAATAATCAAGAAGCCAATGGATTTTTTCCCCCTTCAGTCATGTATGAACAAAACTAATATACGTAATGCACTAATAAAAAAAATATTCCTCTGAATTCAGGCATTAATGCACGTGACAGACTGTGCCTTTGCAAGAAAAACTTTATTAAGGGAGACCAAGCATACTACTGAGATATACATTGCTTCTAGATTGCTTCTAGTACTAGAATTATCACTTTAGCTATAGGGGAGTCCTTGGAAAGTACCATTTAATTTCTTACAAACAAGTGACATATGAGTAGAAATAGGAACACTTTATTAGCTCTGCAGCAGTTGCCTTGGTCTATTCTGTTATGTTTTTCACTTTTCCTAGAACCAAAAATATTTTCAAGAGTTTTGTTCTGCAGTGCTGTATTTAAATTACTGCTCTTATCCTCTCCATTTGCGTGCTGTCTTATATCTGACAATCCATTATCATGAGCACTGGAAGAGTTTCTACAGTGACTACAGTAAACCTTTGATAACCGTTCCTATACTGGCTGTGCAAAACCACCTCTCGCTCATTTCAGAAAAGACAAAACATCATAGTCTATAGCAGAGAGTCTTGAATTCTGAACTGGACATCACTCCGATAGCAATGTTGTGGTCTGGATCCAAAAGGGATGTTACAATTAAATAAGAATTCACAAAGGCTGTAATATTTATTACTATTAGAATGCATTGCATATTATTAGATCATGATTTTCTTTCTGCCTTGCGTTTGTGTCCTGAAGATGCTGTTGTCCTCCCATAAGCCCCTCTCTAACTCATCATAACACACAGGATAAAATCATCTGTGGATACCAATGTAGCATGCCGGGTAATCTAGCTGCAGTGCTTTTAATTAGACTAAAGCTGTTTTGCATATCGAGTATATCTGTTTGAATTTCAGCAGGAGGTGATGTAATTTAGATACAAAGACTGTAAAAAAATGCGGAGTCCTTTGTGTTTAAACATAATGCCCAAATGTAAATCACTGCTCTTTGATATCAAGTGCACAAGGCTTGATCAACAAAGAGGTCTGGGGCACGACAGCAGTGTTCAGCTGAGAATAAGTCACTTGGGTCCTTACCTAGGAGCAAGCAACCCCTCCCCTTTTCTTAGTAGGTCCCTGTTCAGAGGCACCTTGTTCAGGTCAGGGTCCCGAGAGATGGATCTCAGTGAGAATCCAGCCATGTTTTAATGAATTTTCTACCTTTGTATAATTTTCTGCTTCTCTTTGCTTCCCACCCAGTTGTTGCTGTAATACAAAGAAAACCATCCTTCGAGTACACTTCAAAGTCCTCTGCTGGACCTAGCTCATACTGAGCCCTCACACAAAAACCATACCAGCACTGCTGTGTGGCAAACAAAAGCTTTTTACATAGCCGTTAATTACTAGAACTTTTCCTTCTCGTTTGCCATTTCCTTGCCAGGTTCACAAGTGCAAACACAAAAGGTCTGGGGAAATACTGTGTTTAAACCAGCAAAAATGCAGAAGATGAAGACACGTCTATGACTGCACAGGTCAGTAGGGCAACACAAAGGGGAAACTCTTCTCTCTCTCATTTGCTTTTGATTTTTTTTTCCCCAAATAGTTAAATTAGATGAGGTGCTTTAATTAACAATTGCACTGTTTAGGTTTGCTCTGAAGAGATTTGAATGAATCGAGCCTTCCCTTTCCTTCTGCAGCAAGTTAGTAATGTTCGGACGGTTCGTTAACTAAGGGGTAGCTAATCACTCTCAGCAACAGCTGAAAACGAAACCTGAAATCAGAGAGCAGTAGCCACAGCTAGCTGCTGGCTTCAGCTCCCTGCACGTTGCCAGGGAGGAGGCAGCATGAAACCGGGGGAGGGGGGTGGTTTAAGGTACCAACAGGCACCATGCCTTCATTTTTTGGCATGATACCTTCTGCAGGAAGGCCTGGTGGCTCTGCCCTTCGCCCTGCGAGCAGATGCAGCACGGCTGCCACCTTCACTACACGCTGGTGCCACCTGGTGTGGCCTGGGGGAATCGGCAGCCATCTTCTGCCCACCTCTTCTCCGTGAGCTGCTGTGAGGAAAAATCACACTCTGCGGTTTGGTAGCCACCAGGCCTAACGCTGGTTTAATGCCCTCGGCAGGGCTGCATCCATCCTCGCACCCAGCTCCAGCTGGGGGTTTCGAGCCCCCTTTGCAAGCTGGCCGTGAAAAAGCGGGGATCTGTCATTGGGAAGTGGAAGAGGAAGGAGCACGATGGTGGCGTGCTGCTTCCAGCGGAGGTGGACATCTCTGGGACCATGTCGATTGCAGCGTTCACCCGCCCCGCCGTGCTTCCTGCCACCGAGGTGTCCAGTAAGTCCTGAGCTTCTGCACCTGGACAGGGAGAAAATTCAGTCCCCTTCTTCTCCGTCGGCGTACACATAGGTAGCAGCAACGTGTCCTTGCCCCACGCTCCTGTTTCTCCTCCTCCCTGTCAACACCTGGCTGCAGGCACCACCTCTCACTGACAGGGATGTCCTCGATTTGCCAAAATTATTAAAATTTGTCAGCACCCTGAGCTGTGGAGGGCCACCAGCCGTGGGCAGGGATGAGGTGGGGGACACCTGAGATCCCTGCGAGCCACCCACCTCCCCACCAACACAGGTCCCTGGCCAGCTGGCCACGGAGAGGGTGCGGTCTCCCCAGTGAATCCAGGAGGTGGTTTCCACTCCTGGCACCATGAGTGTGGGTAGCTTCTGAGTCCCTTCAGAAGGGCAGAATTACACCATCCCACCTCACACTTGGCTTTTGTCCCTCTTCACTCAGCTGCTTCGGAATTCATCGAGTCTCTTCAACCATAACTGGCAATGAGGCAAAGACCAGATGAAAAAAGATGAAAAAAATCATGAAAATAGGTGGCTCGGTAGAGGACAGAGACCTCCAAATAGTGTCCCTTGGGAGAGAAATCAGCATGGTGGACCCCATACCTTGCCTTCTCAGCTGCCCAGCCAGTGCATGCGCTCTGAAGGGAGGCAGAAAAGATGTGCCCAGGCAGATGTCATGAAGGTAAGAGAGATGTGGCATGGTGGAGGTGCACAGGGCAGGGACTGGAGCAGAGGAAATAAAAGTATTGCCAGGGTAGGGTAAGATCATGGGAGATGGAAAAGGAAGCGGGGAAAGACTCAAGTCCTTGGAAGACCAAACTTCGTTAACCCATCTGCTGACAGAACAAGTTACTTGTTTCCCAGAGTTAAGCCGTGTTTGCTTCTTGCTTTCTTAAATGGAGCATAGCTTAATTACTACAATTGCAAAGATTTGGTTATTACTAAAGCTTCTTTTCCTCTTGACCTCTGTTTCTGTCCTGTCTGAAAATTTACTGGCATAGCCGCATTTCACAGATTTTTGTTTGTTTGTTCTTGAGAATTATTTTTACCATCCAGACAATTTGGGATGTACCAGGAAGGCAGGCAGTGGTATTGCTTTTATTTTGCCGACAGTTGTCATGATGGGTGGTGACAGCAGAATTTCCATCTACTGTGTAGATACTCCAGTTATTTGAGTGTGACATGACCTTCAGATTAGATAATCATGGGCTGTTGTTTTTATCAGATCTGCCAGGAAAAAAATTACTTCCTTCAAAAACAAATTAGAATTCATGATTTTCTCAGGGAAGCTGCATATTTTGTGTGTGTATAATAGGGAGATGTTTTTGTGACTAAAATTCTTCTTCTCTTATGTGTATGAAGGGAGTAGAGTAAAATATGGCCTTGACATTTCTTAATGATGCTCCGTACATGTGAAGCTGTACAATACAGGGGTTCCTGGGATCCTGCAGCTTTAGATAATGTAGGCACAGGCTTGTACTTTATTTGCTTTTTAATCCGCCGGGCAATGTTATACAAGGAAAATATTTATTTCACAAAATAGTAAAAAGCTTGTCTTCATTCGGGGATTATTGCAATTCATTTGTATGCAAAGAAAATATCCCAGTAGTTACTGTCAGTGGTTTTGGAACAACAGCCCACTATTTGCTTGGGTTGTGTCTAAGCCTTCTCTCTTCTGTATTGCACATTTTGGTGCATGATTTGTCAAAAAAATAAGAGCTTAGCCAGTATTTCTGAACATTGTAGACCCTCACAGACCGTGTTCAAGCTGTGCCATGGTTTACTTTGGGGAGTATGTGCTAACTGCCAAATATCATATTGACATCAGGAAGTCAGCCTTCCGCTACTGGAAATGTGCGCTGCCAAGTATAGCATTCCTAAGTAAATATGGAAGCAGCGAACATTGTTTATGGTCTGCGTCTTCACCCAGCCGAACCGCTGTACCCTGATGTCCAAAAGCAGAAGGGAGTTTCAAGGTTAAAAGTGCATGAAACCACTTTTCTCCTGGGTTGACTTGGGGCCTGAACAGACTCCTCTTGAAAGCAGAGGGTAGGGGCTCTGCCCCTCTGTGGGATTTCTTCCAGGGATTTCTTACCTCGTTGGGAAGCGTGATGCAATTTAGCAGCCATCTCAGAGCAATGGACCTCAATGGGAGACAATCTTCAGCCTCATCCTCACTCTGATTCCACCAATTTAAGGCAGGCCAGGCCTGACCACTTGAAAATCTTTGCTGCCGTAGTATTTGTGAAGGGTCATGTGAATGTTTATGAAAGGTGCCGATTTCATGGGAACGGGGACTGATGCGACAGCCCACACACTGCTTACGCAGTAGTAACAGCCGCCTTCCTGACTTGCCTCACTATGAATATCCATGTAATAGCTTTACATTTTCACATATCTGTGTGTGTGTATGCAGTGTGGTGTGTTATTAATATAAAACTAACATATATTTGACATAGCATATATCTTAAAATAGACACCACCTGAATCAGGCAGATGCTTAACTTAACCAGTACTGGCTCATTTCTTGCCCTTGGAGAAACTCCCACTAGCTTTGCCTGAGTCAAGAAGGAGCAGAACAAAACCCAAAAAAGGTTGTGGAAGGCAATACACGTCTGTAGTTATACAAATAACAGCTTTGCTGGACGCTGCTCCAATCTGAGACTACATATTCTAGGTTTATTCAGGCTTTGGTCCACATGACTCAGTCGCCAGCAACACTTCCATTTAAATACACAAGGAGGTCAGTACAGAGAAACGTGCTGACTTCACGTGGAGTGGTAACTACACCCACGGGCATGCTGTTTGATGCATGATTTGGTTCATTGGTCCGAAAGGACCCAACCTTAGCTGTGAGAGGCAAGGCGTCCTGTGTCAGCATCTGGTGGCAGAAAAGAGTCCAGGGGGCTCTGGGCATGGAGCAGAGCAATGTCAGAACCTCTCCAGTGACTGCCAGGAGCTCCCAGAGAGGGGAGCTGGGCTGGTGCCACATTTCCTTGCTTTTCCTACTGGGATGGGCACCCAGCACAGCTCAACCGATCTGAAAGATGTGGGTTGCTGTTTCAGTTCATATCAGTCTCTGAACAATTGTTAACTAACATCATTTGTTTACATGAGGAGGTAGAGTGTCTCATTGTGGCTGCTATGCTGTTTATGTCCTATCTGGAGATGTTGCAGGCTGTTCTTCAAACAAAAGGCTTTGACCTTTTCTTACTGAAAGTCTCTGTGCAAAACGAGCTCTCAGACATTTACATCTTGTGCTCATCCATGTTGCTCTTTCTCACATACTAATTTATGCTTTTGTAAAAAGTGTTTTTCATCATATGTTTATATAATATGTTTATACAGACATTTCTTTTATACATTTAATACGTATGTAAGCTTATATCCATAAATGCGTAAAGCCGTTACAGCCCTTTTCCTCTTGGGAGCTATTACGGCTTGCATTTCAATAGACATTTAATACACTTTAAAGGTCCAATTAACCAGCTCTAGAAGTCCTGGCGCTTTACAGCTGTTCTGCCACACTTTCTAGACAAAGCTTTGTGAGGTAGCTGTTACTGCACTGTACGACTTGGTAAGTGCAGCTGAGTGCAGTGGGAGCCAGGGAGGCTGCATTTTGATCATTATATTTTAATAGTGTCTGCTTTTTCTATGGAACTCACGTACCCATAGCCCCTCTGCTATACATCGTGTACCGCCATAGTCTGAGCTTGGGCTTAAAGTGCTTAAATCTCCAATCTGTGCTTAACGGCAGGATGAAGAACGATGTTTTTCTGTCTGTCCTCGGAAGAAAGCATATCAAAGGTATTACTTGCGGTGGCAGCATGCGTACTATAGACGCTTACTATCTTAGAAATTACTTGAGAGAATTATTAACTATGATTTATGTTTGTATGGCTGGAAAGAAAGAAAATCAATTAGTACTGGCCATTACATAGCCCTGAGCTAGTAATATATAGGCAACAGATCCTATCAGTTCTTTTGGGATTGCCAATTATCCAGCTTGGACGATACTAATGCTATTAATATTTGGGACACAATTCTGTTAGGGAAATTCCTTCAGGAGACGTCTTGACATCTTTGATTTCAGAATGGAAGGGTTGCAACAAGAAAAGAAAAAGGAAAGAATGAAGCTTAACTACCATTATGAAATGAAAAATAATGCCTTTGAAACAGAAATGGCAGCATTTCAGTGTTGAAACATTTGTTTACTTAAAAATATATCAACATAACATACACATTAACATAATAATGATGCACATTATAAATGTGATACCCCATCCTGAACGTCATGTAGTGAGGGAAGTCAGTGGAATTTGGAAGAGACAGAGTTTCATTGACTCAGGAGTCTCACACGTACAGATTGATAGTGTTGCTACTGGTAAACTTTAGCAAGTTTTTGGGAGGATGGTATCAAGCAACTAACATACATAAATGAGGAACCCTCCGCTCCGTTTAGAGGAACAAGTAGACATGTTTTTTCTCTCTATAAAATAGCTAAGTAAGGGAATTGGAGCAGACAGAAATCTTATTGAGTAATTTAATTCAAGTTGTGTCAGTCTGGAGTAAGAATAATGTGTTCCTTCCCAGGAGCTAGGAGCTGCAAAACACAAGGGGCCATACAGTTACAGAGTGCCTTTCGGTCTGTATGTCCCCTTCAAGAGCTCCAGTGGCATCATCTTGATCCCTGCCACTCTGCTAGACCTGCGATGGACAGCAAGTCAGTTGTGAATCTCAACAAAGGCTCCTTCTTGTTGAGGCCAGAGCTGTGGCTACCCTTCACTTCCACAAGAACAAAAATAACTCTTGTACATAGCTAGTTCCAGTATTTCAGATAGTAATTTGGAGCAAAATACGTGGAAATAATACCTGACAAGGAGATGTGATCTGTAATCCACAGAATTACACAGGACCAGAGGCACCACTTACCTGTTCTGGCTTGGCAGCTCCTATCTTGCTCACAATATTGCTCCAGTGGCCTCTGTTTGCAAAACATTGTCTCAGATGTGTTGTTTTTTTTTCCTTTGCTGTTTGGTTGCTCTGCCTAAAGAACCTTGAAGAGCTGCAGGGAAGAATATCATTTTATCGGTTTTGTTTTGAAAGCTTTGGAAGAAAAAGCTGGGAGGATTCCTGCCAGGCTGCAGGAATTCAAGGCTGAAGAGCAGAGGAACCAGGGAGGAAGGCTCACAGTCATGGATCAGTGTCCAGTTCACATCGCTGGGATCTCAATGGAAACGGTTTTCCCGATTCTGCTGAGAACTGAACGGTGTACTTTTATTAGGTAGGGTGGCATTATGCCGCTGCAAATGGGGAGATGAGTGAAATTATATATACAGAGCTTTGGATACAGGGCAACATCTGGACATGGACAGGTGATTGATCCTGTTCAAGAAAGGGCAAATGTAATAGGGCAGATAGATCATTCTTGCAATGCAAGTAAAGGATCTAGGAAGTTAAAGGTAAATCTAGGTTCCATTAAATTCAGTAGCTGTTTTGCCGTGGCTCTTAACAGGGCAAGTGTTAGACACACAAGAGCCCAGATTTACCCCTTTCAACAGCATTGAGAAAATTCCAATTGACTTTACATACGGAGGAATTATGCCTCTTATTCTGTAGCACAGAAATAAAGTCTAGTCCATTTGTTTTGTGCAAAAACTTCTAAAATAAAAGAGCCAAGACATAAAAGGAACAACGAGTTGAAAAGGCAATCCACTGAAACTGTGGAGCTACTTTTAGTGTTTGTATGGTAAAACTTTCTTTCATTTGAAATAGTCTCCCTGAGCTTATGTGCGTTGTTTGAAGATAAAAAGAAGACTGCGGGTGGCATTTTCAGTAGGGACTTACCCTTGCTCCTCTTCAAGTCAGTTGGATTTTCCCACTGACAGGTCAAGATAGCACTGTATAGAGAGCATAATCTAAACCAAAGCCCACTTAAAGCCCCCAGCCCAGCGGGAGTCCTTCTCCAGTGTCAATTGATTCAGGCAAGAAGTTTAAAGAAAGTCACCATTTCTGTAATTTTCTGTGGCTGACTGGAGCGATACTTCTGATTACTGATGTTATTCTGATCAGTAATAAAAACATATTGGTAGTTAAAGCTCTGTGCACAAGAAGCTCGAAAAAGTTAGTCCAGCCACCTTAAAGTGTTTCTAATGTTGTTAAAATTATCCCACGAGTAGTTAAGGACTTCCAAAGACACAGGCCAAAAGGCAGCAGCTCAGTTCCAGCCTGCAGGTGACTCGAGAACAGAAGCACGCAGCTGGTCCGTGCAGAAACCTTTCAGATGGGACATGAGGTGGTTCACGGTCATGCAATACATTCTGAACCTTGCCTGATTTTTCTTAAGCAGGTATTGGGGTCCAGTTGGAGAAATCAGCTGGAGACCCATTCAGGACAGTTTCTAATGGTGTTTCATTTATACTCTTGTAAACATCACAAACTCATTTAAGCCATGTACCTGTTTGAGTTCCCCTAGATTGATTTACTGAAAGAGAGAAAGGGAGAAAGAGAAAGAAACTAAGAAAGAGAGAGAGAGAGAAGGAAGGAAGAAAGGACAGAAGGAAGGAACGGAAAGAAAAAAAAAGAAAAAAAAAAGAGAAAAAAAGAAATAAAGGGAGAAATCAGATTTCCAGAGCTGCTTGGAAGGTTAGGTCACATAGTAACATCCTAACAGGTACCTCAGATCTAACTGGAATAGGGGAAACCTCTTGGGAAGCCAGGGCTCAGTGGGAGGCTGTTACTGGCTTTATCTGTACTAGTGCAGCTTAGAGACACCTCGGAGAAATCCTGTGTGACAGCTCAGAGAATAGAATAGCTTCAGATGTATTTTAAACTTATGTTTTCTTATTCTGCAACTTGCTTTTGTAGTGGGGTTTCTGAGCTGGTCATCAATCACCTTGTTTCTCAGAAACATGATACAGAGACGTCTGCCAGGCCGTGAAAGCAAGAGAAGGCTGGCAACCACGCGATTGCAGCGTGCCTGTCTGTTGCAGAGGAAGGCAGAGTACCATTTAAAATGAGAGGTATTCCTCGTGGGGAGCCCTACAGCTCACCAGGAGGCAAGGGGTGTCTGGAGGACGGTGCTGGTGTCACTGCTGGTGGCTGGTGGCTCTGTGCTGGGCATTACAGGACTGCAGCACTCTGCACGCTAGCGTGCTGGCTCGTCCCGTAAAGCTCTAGCTGGGGATGGGAGGAAGGAAGTCAATGAATCACTAGGAATCAGTGCACAGCCCTTCCTGCTTGCTTTTGAGAGGTTTCATTAAGCCTCTAAAAGTTATGTAGGAGCTAAAAACATACATAAGGCTCTGGTAATTACTGTTGGGCTCTGCTTTAAGCCCATCATAGGCTGTTTTCACAGCTCTTTTAAGGTTTGCTTATATAATTTCCTTTGCTGCCGTATCAAACTGGTCGTTAATCTCCACCACATCAGCCACATTATCTAAGGACAAGCTCACCCTGCATCTCAACTACTGCAGTTATCTCCCACCAAGTAGTTCTCACCAGTTTGCTAACTTTGTTTTACCAACAAGGCCGGTGGAACCAAAGCTGGGATGTGGCCATCCCTGAATTCATGACCTGAGACCCGTGTACGTGGCAATACACCAGCTCCAAGGGGAAGCCCTTGAAAAGTGATCTGCAGAGCTTCGCAGCTTTGCACTTGGGCACAAGTACGCACTAAAATCTGGGGAGCACCTGTGTGTGGAAGAGCTCTTGAAAATACAGCTTCAACAGGGTGTTGCATTAGTTCATTTCAATTACATTGTCCTCTTCACCTCCATCCGCTGCCAGCTCTTTGCTGCAGTAGGTTTCAGAGGTTCAGCAGTTCTAGGAGGTAAATCCAAAGCCTTCCTAAACACAAGAGACCTCCACTCTCCTGTGGAAGTATTTTTTCCTTTTATTTAAGGGATATTTAAAGGTTTACACTCCCAACACATGCCTTTTATTCTTTGCTTTCTGACAACAAAAGCATTTGCCCCCTTTCTCTACTCACTGCGTAAGATGGCTGTAGTCTGCTCAGGCTTCTTCCTCATGCTGTTTCAGTGTCCCTTTGGATCAGTTCCCTAACTCTTTACAACCAGCCAACACCGCTGTCCCACAGTCCGCGTTGCAATCCCACAGAGGGTGCCTTACATGAATTCCTTTAGAAATACATTAAATTCAGTTAAGGATTTCAGAAAGATTCTTACTCTTTGTCAAATTATTCAAATAGAGTCACTAAAATAAATCTGGACAGAAAAAAAATATATCGTATGTTCGCTCCGAGGACTCCAGAGACAAAAGCTGCTCTGTCTGTAAGGAATGAATTAAGACAAATCAGTGCAAGGTGTTTTGAGAATAACCCAAAAGGACATAACAAGGCTGTCCTAATTAAAATAAAAATCAGCTTCTAAAGGGGATTAGTAAAATGGTTACAGCTTTCGTGTATAGGCGAGGCTTGAGAAAATAAGAGCATAATTACATTTTATTTGAAAAGAGGATTTTCTAGGAATAGAGTTACACATTTGTTTTTGATTTGTGCTTCTGGTTTGGCTTTGGCTTCTGCTAAAGATTTAGCCTAGGTTTTGGTTTCAAGTGTAGCCATACCCTGGAGTTATCCTTTCTGTGCTCTGGAGGGCTTTCACAAGGCAAACAAAGCCTCTCTAGAACCAATTCAAACAGCTTGTTTTTACTTTTATCTCCCAACTCCCTGCGGGGCGTCCTGTTACCAGTCAGAGAGCGGAGAGGAGCCCAGGAGTCCGCTCCTCCATCAGCCGAGGGCAGGTAGCACGGGGAGGTGGGAAAGGTGCCAGGGCACGGGCTGGTGACAGCTACGTGAGAGCCTGCGGAGCCTCACGGGAGGCTGAGAAGGCAGATAGGGCGAGTGGCTGCTGGGCAGATAAGGAGAAGGAAGGAAGGAAGGAAGCAACGGGGGGAAACGCAGCGAGACCTGAGACGGCTTTGGCAGGCAGCTGGCGGGAGGGAGGGAAGCAGGGCTGCAACCCTGGGGGGTTCTGGTGCACCACGGGGCCTCGCCATGGGCCTCACCGCCCTCCCCTCCTCCAGCCACAGAGCAATGCCAGACATGGTGGGATCAGGGAGATCTCCTGACACTGGAGGTGGAAAACTAGGCCCTTTCTGAGTTTTGTGTTTGACCTGGAAGTAAAACTCTTAATTGCAATTTAAGATCCAGGTGCCCTTATTTGTCCTTAGTTGAGGATGCAAGGCCCAGATTTCAGACTTGAGAGACTAAATTTAGGTTCCTAAACCCCACGTTTAGGTGCTGAAATAAGCTGCTTTCCCAGAGCCTGCTGGGTGATTACCAGTAGCAAAGATCAAGCTACTAATCTTGGTGGCTAAAAAGGATTTAGGAGCCTAACATTAGACACCTGCTTTTGAAGCACACTGACATCGAGTTTTAGCCCATTCCAGATTTATGTATTTTTATTTCCGTGAAGGTTTTTCCAAGTGCAGGCATTGGACTCCAAGGTTTTCTTGATGTCCTGTGTTATGAGAAACTGCTTGCAGAAGTTTGCCCTTGCCCACCCACAGCCTATGCTGTAGAGGGGTGTTACAGGATTTGGGATGTATGGGCGGGGGGCTGTCAGCAGATCTCCCTGCTTCCAAGGAAATGCATTTGGCAAAAAAGGTGACAACTGCATTAAACTGAGGGAGGGCTTTACCTGGGAAATATCCCCAGCTTTTCCACATCTGAAGTAATTTTCCACGGTAACCGGAGAAGGAAAGTCAATCAGCCGCAGAAGTGTGAGCACTATCTTCATTTTTCTCTCCCAGCCAATTATTTCTCATGTCGTTTTTATGGTCTCCGAGAGAAAAATTTGGCCACTAAGACCTTAGTTGTGTAGGTTTGCCAGATAGTCATACGGTCAGAGCCCACTCCAGCTGAGCATATACTGCATTGCTTGCTGAAGAAATGAGGAAAAACATACTTGTTAACAGAGCAGGTACAAAAAGGAGAAATGAAATTTGAATGTGTGAAGATGCAACAGAGGTGGGGGGGAGGAATAAACAACAGAAATCGACATGATGCTCTTTGCAGGGACATGGAAGACACATTAAAAGTGTTGAGACCTATGTAACAAAATGTTAAATGTCTTGCAATAGTGAGAGCAAGACAAAGTAAGCGTTCAACTGAGTTCTTAGCTCCGTGGTGTTACAGGAGGGGCAAAGAGCAGGGAGAACAGTCCAGGCTAGTGCAAGTGTCTTCGCTGTTAATTACTGTGACAAGTCCATTTGCAACAGGGTCCTCTTTTGTTACTCGGTCAGCTGGGAATTAGTTAGGTCATCTGTTGGAAGTGACAGCTGATTCCTCTATGAGGAGCGGCTGAAACACAGAAGGGCAATATAAGGCGCGTTGTTTGAAGTGTAGATCACATCCACCTTACCTGTTAAAACAAATCCTTCCCACCCTGCTACCTAGTACTGCCTGTACTGACTCACAGAGAAAGTCACAGGCCAGTGGCTCAGCAAGTTCACACCTAATTCAATCCTAGATCTAATGTGACAGAAGCTTCCTGTTGTTGGTGGTATTGTTTCCAACTGTGAGTTCCGTTCTGTCCCATAAATTGGGCTAATGCCCAACGAAAATAAAGATAACCCCTGATTCCGTGCAGTTTCCGCTCTGAGTGAGGCCGACATAGCGATAGGCAATGGGAATACAATATGGGGCCAGAGTAGGATGCAGGAGCTTCACAGAACATAGAAATACTGGACTCCTACTCACATGGGCATGATTATAAATATTTGCATGTATAACTTTGTATGTCGAATGTCCGGCTGAATTTAATAGGAATGATCATTACACACTCAAGGGACAGATTTGTGAACCTGTTGCTGAAATAGGCGTAAATAGGTATGAGCAGAATTTTCCAAAGTAATCTTCTCTAATGCTGCTCACTGAAGTTGGTGGAAGGTTTTGTTGTTGCTGTTGTTTTTAATTGACTGCACTGGGAGCAGAGGTAGGCCGGTCTGGAAGGGTCTGAAGAATCTGCCCTGTAAGCTTGACATGAGGGCAGATCTGGCCTCACTGAACAACAGAAAACTTTATTTTCAGTTAAATTCCTTAGCAAGTCCTGCTATTTACTCTCCAAAACATATACTGAAAGAATATATATGGTCAGCTCTGAAGATGATCAAATGCTCAAAAAATCCTCCATCAAATAAATCTTCTAACAAAAAGTAGCAAAACTCACAAAACAGTCAACTTGACAAATAGCCTTCCATCAGCCCTACTGTGACTCAGTGCTTGAAAGATTTTTTTGGGAAAAAAATCCATTCTAGAAGAGAGCATAAAATGAAAAATATGGCCTGAACGAAGCATATTTCCAACACACTTGCAAATGTTGTCGTAGCCAGCAATCCACCCTGGATAAAGACACCTCCCAGCCATTGTTATTCTTGAAGGATTTTGTGGCTCTTCCTGTTGTTTTGCAGCAGGTGGCTTGGTGACTCAGCCCGGGGCCTCCCAGCCAAACAGCAGGATCACGGGGAAACGAAAGTCTTTCTAACACCAACCTAAAACCGAAGGACTGAAGTGCAGGAGCCTCCCCACACACCCAACAAGCGAGGGGTGGCGGCCGTATAGCAGCTTGGTCAAAGGGAGGAGGCCACGAAGGACGGGTTGGCCGTGGATCGTCAGCCAGGTATCGCTCCCCTCGCCCCTGGCTCATTGGTAATCTGCTGGAGCAGCGCTAATGTCTGGCTATTACTTCCTGAAGCACTTGCATCTTTTCCGATGTTTTATGCTTTCAAGTACTGACCTGATCCAAGCGGCCTCGGTTACGCAGCAGACCCAAGCATCAGTTCATGTTGGTGATTCCCAGCAGCTATGAGCTCTGTCGAAACAGTCTCTTCTTGTAAGGCTCTGTTGCGCAATGAAGATCACAGAAAAGGGTTATACCACTTAAATTAAAAAAATAAATATCTTAGGTTTCCTCAGTGAGTACGTGAACGTTTGCTGGTGCTTTACATTCCTCCTGACGTAGATGAAGTTTCTCTGCAAAACTGAACTTTCTGTCAGTGCGGTGCTACCCCCACTGCCCCACCTGCAAAGGAGCAGTTTTGTTCTGTCATTGAACCGACTGCAGTAAATGCGATGATATAACACGCTACTTCACAGCTTTTGGCTGTAAATTTGTTAACGCATGGGTTTGATCGGTTGTGTTTGAGGAGCTGCTACCTCAGCTCACTCTGCATGGCATGCTGTGACCCTTGTGGACTGACCCTAGCTGTGGGCAACACCTGCAGGCTGAACAGGGCTCTGAAAGGGGCTCCCCGTGTCCGTGGGTGATGACAGAAGTTAAATAACACCTGGGTTAATGAAAAATTTGGATTAGTATAAGCAGGGATGGATGTGAATTGGTATATTCCTGATGACAAACTGCCCAGAAATACAACAAATCAGCAAAACCATGCGTGTGTGAAAAAAATCTGTGAGTTTTCCGGTTATCTGTAGGTAACCTGAAATACCTGCTTTTAGCAGGCACCCAAGATGCTTTTATTTTCAGTCAGCCAGTTGCTGCCTAGCTATTACATGCCGTGGAAAGAATTGAATCCCCCCTGTATTTCTGAACAAATCAGAAAGTGGAAATGCAGAGAACAGGAAAATGTTTATGGTATCTGTAGAGGGGCAGATATGCGGTCTGCAGGGAAGCCGAAATACTGGGGGTATATTTTGGCGCACCACACAGGGATTTTACCCCCTTCTCTTGCCGGCGCAGTTTCCTTATTATCAGATCGGACTTCAGACCGGACGCGCATTGTATTGTGCATGTGTCAAAAAATGCCTGCCAGCAAGGCTCGCCCCGATGGCAACAACAGGATGTCTGAAATACAGCAAAGGAATGAGAGCTGGGGGAGCCGGGCGCTGCGGAGCAGCAGCAACAGCCCTTCTGCACGCAGCGGTGAAGCCACAGAGAGCTCAAGCCTGCGGATGCTGAGGGTTGGGGTGGACGAGACGGCAGATGACTGCAGAAGGAGCATGAGGAGAAGTGGCAAGCAGAGAGACGCTGCCTTAAGATCTTGGCGCTGCACAGCAAAGCATCTCCTATGAGTTATCTTGGAGTGTAAGTTGGCCTTGTTTCTGTAATATGTGAATTCTGGCTCCTTGCTGTCAGGCTGGTGGGGAAGTGCCTGCTCACTCCCTCTCTGCCCTACATCAAATCCTGCACAGCTGCCAAAGCCCCTGTAATGCGCCCTTTCTCCAGCCCCGGTTCCCACCTCAGGAGGTCCCCAGGTGCTGTGAGCAGCGGCCCAAGATGCTCAGGTCTCACAGCACTTATGGACAGAAACAGAACTGGGAGACGAGGAGCATGGACACATTTTTTACCCAGCGTCTCCTTTTACGAGTGGATGAAAACATGGATTTGTAGCAGATGCCGGGTTACTAGCGTACCCACAGTGTTGGCTGCTGAGAAAGCCATAATACTGTGTTGTGTTTAGGTACAACGGGCTCTTTATAATCAGATATTTTATAATGCTCTAAGATGTTCTTTTCTGGCACTAGTGGTCTGAAAACAAAGCTGAGGCAGTTAAACCTATAGCTTACACCAACCAACATGCAGAGTATCCCCTTGCGGGACTAACAAGAAACCCGATGCATTTTTCCACTGCTTGTACAGAGGAAACCAAATGGAAAAAGGGAAGCCACAGAAACTCAGCTCGGCAGAAGGTTAATGTCCTTCAGCATCATGCCCAGGAAGGCTGACAAGTACAGCTGGAACAGAAGGTACTTCTCGCTTTTCAGCACTGAGGACCACTGCAGCCTTGTTCTGCTGAGTATTTTCTAATCGGGCCCAAGAAGGATGAGCTCATTGCAGTTTACCGCAATGAAGGCGAGGTATGCATCTGGAGAGATAGTGGCTGGATTTATTCAGACTCTTGGAAAATTAAGGCATGGTTCAAAAGCATATTTCTGTTTTGTTTCCTCTGAGACAGCCAACAGTGTAATCACTCCATGCGTTTCAAATAACATGAGAACCTGAGACTGACTCACTGTTTCCCATTTCACTAGCTTGGGACAGGATGCGAAGCTTATAAACATATTCCGTGTGAGTCTTTACATGACATGAAGTTCCTTGCTCAAGTTTGCAAGCCCACATTTTTTTTTAATCCCTAGAATGACTGTTTGTGGTCTCCCCTCCAGCTCTCCTCCAGCCCATATGTAAGGACTTGGGGCAGCAGTATGTTTCCCCCCATAGCCTTCTTCTCTCTATTTCTGCAGTTATGCCTAAGCTTCTCTCTGACCCGCAAGATGGAAATACCTATACCTCGGTAACTCACAAAAAGAGAAGGAATGGACCTAGAACTGGATCATCAGAAGGACCCTTGTTGTTAAGGAGCACATTGCATCTCCAGGTAGGGACCTCACAAAGTCAAGGGACAACGACAGCCAAAGGAAACAGCCAAGTACAGCCTTCACGCATGTTGGTGGGATTTTAGTAACTCCTGAAGCCAGTGAACCTGGTCAGCAGGTGTAGGGTAAATTGCTGCCCTATTAAAATTGCATTGTCCGCTGGCTTAGGAAAATAAGGACTGGGCACAAAAATTGGACTGTTTTCAGTGATACTCATGATTCACGAGACTGTGAAATAAACATGGCTCAGGATGGAAGTATGGTTTTCAGGGACAGGATGGTGAACAGTGTAAGTGCAGAGCCCTCTTTCTATCTCAGGCTTGTCTGGCAGCAGCAATGGGAGTGCACAGTAAGAGAGAGGTGCACAGAGGTAGCTCAGGAGCACAGATCTGCTGTGCCCGCTGACAGTGACGTGTATCCACATCACACATATAGCATCCTTTGAAATCTGGCACTCAAACAGAGTGGCAACTGCATTTGTTCAAATATGTTCCTGACTTGAATCAACTGCAAGTGAATAAACATTGAGCTAGTTCCTTCAAGCACATTTTCACTCCCTGTAGTACATCAGTAGAGTTCCAGGTATGAAAGAAGAGGAAAAACATACTCAGCAGTAACGGATATCCTTACAGAGGCTGTCGGTATTGGGAAAAAAAAATACACACACACAAAAACAAACAAAATTCATCCCGCAATACTCAAGTGTGATAGCTAGTAATTATATTAGCTCTGGCCTTGAACATATCTTTTGTGGAAAGAGTACTGAAGGCTGAATGTGTTTTGGTCTTTAGTGCCTACATAAAGGGATCCAGGCACTTAGAGATTTAGTGGAATTTTTCACATTATTGGCTGGCTCTGAATCAAATCAGTGACATTTAAACATTTCTGTGCTACAAAGGAAAGGTGGCTATCTTGGTTTTTAAGCACTTAAATATATTTGCAAGCCTGATCTTTAATACTTGGCAGTTGGGCACTGACATTTCTATTCCCTGGTATGTTCCAGTACTTTCATAAAAGATTCAGAGCAAAATATCTACATTTTAAAATGTCCCCTGGCATGAATTTTCTGAGTAACTTCTATATATGACCATCAAAATATCTTGGTTTAGTACAGCTATATTCAAGATCTTTAAAGTTCTACTTTATATTCAAATATTAATATATGTAATAGACTAAAACAAGTACTGTCCAAAATGATTTTTAAAAGAATGGAAACTAAGTAACGTATTGTGAATGTATTGAATGGAACTAAGTAATGTATTTCTATACTGTTTACAACTGCATTTTTCAATGTAAATTAATCCTGCTTATGGGAGTATAAACAAATACAGAGGTAAGTAATAGGTAAGTCATAGTTAATTTCTGATAAAATATCATTTTTAATATATCTGCTGAAATACAAACGTAGCAAAGCAAAAAAAATGTGATTATCTTACTTTTTTCAGTGGAAGGAATAATAAGCATCAGTGAGAAAGGCTGGCAAATTTGGTCACTAGGTTTGTTTCTTCACTTTAGAAAATCATTGAAGACCGTGTATCTTTTTATTTTTGCTTGCGTAAAAACTTTGACAAATTTACTCTTTGTACCCACACTGGAAATTGCCCATAGCCCAAAGCAAGGCAGCATGGCTGTCCATATTATTTCCTGTTTTACGCAGCCGTGCTTCGAGAATATTGAACAATATGTAAAACTTTTACATTCGCTAAATCTGAAGGGGATTATTTGAGTCTCATACGAGAACTGTGCAGAAGAAGGCAATGTTTTGCTCCAAGCAATGTGAACTAAGAAAGAATATATAAATACAGCCTGAGACCAATAAATCTCTAACTGCAAATCCACTGTGGCAGTAAATGGTTTCCCTTTAATAATGAAATACCACACTGGCAAAAATAAATATATAACGTAGGCTACCCAACCATTACTGGACTACAAAATAAAAAGACTTTAAAACAGAGAATCCTTTCATTCTCTAGAGTAGTCTGTGGTCATGTTTCAAGTTTTCTTCTGCAACTATGAGGGCTAAAATCTCACTTGAAAAAGTGTGGAAACTGAGACTGTCACACAGCCACTTGTACTGGGGCTCTAAGTGAAACTCCAGATAGTCCAAAGCTGGCAGTAATACCACAGTTGGCAGCATTACCGATGACCAAATTTCTCTTTATAAAACAAAGAACACATTGGCACTGAAGCTAAATTTCTCAGTTTGAGGAAAGAAAGAAAAACATTTATTCAATCAAGGAAAACTTATTTGCTGTTAGGGAGGAAAAGAGAAGTTTTTTTCACTGTACACATAGAGGAATAATCTTTTGCTACAAAGATCTCTGGAAGATTTTTAAAACCTTTTAAAAAATAAAAAGTGTTCTTTTTTCAAGAAAAAAATATGTTTCCATTGACAAGAGCAGTGAGAATCTCTCTTCTACACCTCAGATACTTCAAGACAGAAGCTGCAACTCAGCTTGGCCAGAGTTTTTCTTTTGGTGATTTCTTTCATCTGCTCCCTTTCTATTCCTATTATTATTCCTTCCTGTTCGTGCCAATGCTCGTCCTACCAAGTTTGATCTTGCAAATGCTGTCTGCCTTTGCTGTTGATGTCGGGGGGTCTCTTAGGGGGCCACAGTTCTCTTGAAGCTGCCTTAGGGTCCTCTGAGGTCCAATTCAGGTTTCTTGACTCAGTGGAAGACAGCTGTGGTCCTTTCTCTCCCATCCCCTTGCATGAGTTTGGGGAGCTTGCTCCACTCTGATACACACAGTATGGGTACCTACTGCAGAGATGCAACACTTTTTGCCCTCATTGAGTTGCAGGTAACCGCCACCATCAGCATCAGCTTTGAGGACTCCTTCGGATGCTGCTACTCAACATGAACACCACTGAAGCAAATCAACGCTCTTAGGCACTCAGTTTCTCTGGGTCTCAAAAAACAGGGGAGGCATCCTGTCCTCAAGCCTCTTAGATTTTGCTGAGGAAGTTTCGTTACAGCCAATAAAATTCCTTTCTGTATCATTCTTTAGAACGAACATTTCAGGTTCTATTTTGGCAGCGCAGTAAGTCTAAGGTTAGAGCTCCTCTTACCACATCAGAAACATCCCTACCCTGGGATGAGTTAATTCTCCAAGTTCAGATTTACCTTCTTGGTTGAAGGCTTTCTGCTGCAGTGGTTACTGCTTTCTGGGCCATGCTAACTCATGTCCTATGTTGGCACAGAACGAGTATAAAAACAGCATGCTGGCTCTAGCTCCCTGCCATGTGCTCCAACCCCCTTGAGAAGTGTCATTGTGTGCCCCACCTCTGCTCTTAGTCACATCTGTATTACGGTGAGATCCTTTCCAATGATGGAGAAAGCTCAGCCTTGCTAAGGACAACTTGCAGATTTTCATTTCTCCTAGAAGCAAATACTTATCCAGATGAAGTGCCAGAAATTCAGTATCTACCATCAGATTTCTACTGAGCACCAGCTTCTGCCATCTGCAATAGGCAGAGGATGTGTCACAGTCTTAAGATGTATAAATGTAATTTCTTTAACTAAACAAATGTTGTTCCGCACACGAGGCTGATCTGCTACTGTTTTCCTCATCACATGAATAAAACAGCACCGCTGTTGGAAGCACTGGCTTAGCTCCTGGGAGTTCCTGCATGTGAAACTGTTCCAAAACTTCCCTTATGGTGAGCAACAATCATAAGGGAAAAAAACAAAAACAAAAACAAAACAAACAAACAAACAAAAAAACCTAAATTACTACAGTAAGTAGAGTTAGTAGAGTTGACTGTTTAACAAGTCAGGCTGTTTGTGAGGTCAGGTTTTCCTCTTAATTTTCCTGAGAGCTGACAGAGAGGGAGATGAGGACAGATGCTGCAAGGTGTTCTCATTGGGTTTGAAGTTTTGTCAGTAATTATTGTCAGCTGCATAAAGTCATTAAGGCACAGTATATAAGAGCACTGCAAGACCATGTTTTGATAGCTATTGACTTCAGAGCTCTGTTGGGGACTCTTCTGTGTCCTCTATGGAAATGGCTGGGAGAAAAAGGGATGCCACAGTTTCCTGGGTCAGCTGGACCTGAGGAGAAGACACGGATCCTACATGGGTTCCCTAGGGGAACTTTGAGGACTTTATTTTCACCACATGGCACAGCAAGTCAGCATTGCAGGTACCTCTGCAGAAAATTTTATATATATATATATGTATATATATATATTTCCTTTGCTAATGAACCAGAATCCGTTACAGCTAGTTGAAATTCTTCACATTTTAGGAAGTTGTTCAAAGAGGTGTGTGTGGGGGCTAATAACAGGCCCGGAGCCTGTCCCTCACGGGGCATGTTGCTCGGGGCCTAGCCTTGACCTGTGCTGGTGTCCCCTCAGGGCTGGCAGCTCTCAGGAGGCACGTCCTCTGCTGGCTGTGTTGTTGCCCAAGGCCACTTAAAAGGACACGAAGAGGAGGCAGGTGGGGGCTTTTGCTGCCTGCTTTGCCCCTCCATCCCCAGTGCATTATCCCCCATTAACCAGGCTCCTTCGCTGCTACCAAATGTCCCCTATAGAAGTGCCCCCAGGTACAGTATGAAAGGCGGTGATGTATAGCCTATTCTAAAGAAAGTCTTGCCTCTGTTGAGAAACTTTCCTGACCTCTTGGCCGAAGAAGAACAAAATAATGTATTAACAAAAACACAGCCGGCTGCCAAAGAAAAGGAGTTCCTGTAAGGACTGAAACAATAAATCTCCTCCGTGCTGAACTCCCAGAGGGAGTATGCTGTGTTTCCTCCTGTTCTTTATCAAAGTCCCCAAAATAAGCAGGAATGGGCAGTGACTAGGCACAGGCTCTACACACCTTTTTCCATGGAGTAATTAAGGCCTGCCGCGGAGCGAGAGAGCACTCCCTGCCCAGCTGCGTGAGGGAGAGCTGCCCGCACCACTGCTGCCACTGCTGCCACCAAGCATGAAGCTCCCGGGGACTGCCTTCTTTCTCCTAGCTGCGCTCTGCGTCTGTGCCCTGGGACGTAAGTTTTTGGCTGTTTTAACCTCAGCAGGCTGTGAGCAAAAGCTTTTCTTTCGTTAGATGGGTGTTCTCTTTTTTTTTTCCCTTCTGATTTTTTTGTTTGGTTGTTTTCTGTGAGGTGTAGTGGTTGAAAGACTGCGTGCTGGAGGAGGAGAAGGTACTAGCTAGGACCTGAGTTTAGCTGTGTTCTAGGAAAAACTTTCCTGCCATCGTGCTTCTTGCCATAGCCCTCTTTCTGGGCGTCGTGAAGCTCCTCTATCTGAGAGGAGTTAAAAGCGCTGTATTTACAAAGGTTTTCTGTTCCTTTTTTTTATTCGTTGAATTGAAGCATCCGTTGGAGAGAGGGCTTTAAGGGGAAACTGAAACGTCTGTCAGGTTTGGTGAACGTTTGGAAATCAAACCTGCCCTGATGGATGTCCCTGGCTCTGTGCCAGCAGTAAGTTTGGCTGGGGGTGTCTCTGAGAAACAAGTTTGGGCTTGCCCCAAAAAGATATGGGGACTTAAGGCGTTTATCGGGTGCCAGATAATAAGGGATGCACGCCTGGGGGCAATGTTACTTTCTGAGTGCAGTATCTTTTTAAAGTGATTCTGAGATTCACAGATTTAATCAAGCTTCACTGTGTTCACATGGTCATTGAACTGCTGTTTTCATTATTCATCAGCCTGGAAGATCGTGCTTTTAAAGGGGAATTAGCTAGAAAATCCTGAAAGGGTGAGAAAATCTGTAATAAGGACCAGAATCTATCACCACCTTTGTCAAAAGATGCATTTGAAGTCAAATCTGCTTTTTACCTGCACTTTAATTTGCTGGTCCTCTGGCGTGCACACTCAGAACCAGAGCTTCCATAAATGCCCGTAGATTGCCTCTAAATGATTTTATGAGTCAGAAGTAAAAATAGATAAATAAAATACCAGGTTAAGTGATCAATTAATGAACTTTTGCTCAGATTACGTGGTAAACTCTAGACATGTCTTTTGTGATGTAGCTAATGTGAGCCTGGGCTCACAGCTTTTTTGAAAAAAAAATCGATACAGGAGATTAAAAATAATGTTGTGCCAAAGAAAGAACTGCGTTTAAAACTATGTTAAGTACAAGCCACAGAAGTCTGTGTTGAGGTACTATTTATTCTCTGTCTGCTACTCCTAGTAAAAATAGCCTTCCTGTCATTGTTGAACCTTTAATTTCACAACTTCTGAAAAGCGAAGCGGAGTTGGATCAAAAGGAGCATATTTAACACAAAAGTCCATAGAGCTTATCAGAAGGCAGCACGCAGGGGTGGGAGGAATTCTGTCAGTTTTACACTACCCTTTCTTTAAAAAGGATTTTCCCTCCTCTGCGTGATGTGAACGGGGCAGAACTGATGACAGAGAATAAGCAAATTGCACGTAGGATACATTTGCTCTGAACAATTTTGGTTCTGTAGAAGTATTTTTGAAAATGCTTTATCAAAAGGTAAACATGGTAGTGAAATTCTGTTGGCAAACTCACGTTAAGAAATGAAGAATGTGTTTGGATTATGTGTCTCTGTCTGTCTTGCCCAAGAAAAAGAACATAATCTGGTCAAGCTTCTGTCTTTCTGTGCGGTCTCTAAAAATGAGTAATTAAAAGCAGGTTACCTGGACTTTTCCTACGCGTCACCTGTTAAAGCAGAAGCAGTTTTACTGTCTGATATATGAGGCTGGACCGAAGTCTTCGGATTTCCACTATTTGTGATCGTTGCAGCGTTCTGTATATCTGGGCTGTAACAGCAGGCTCTGATCCTCTGAAGATCACAAGGAGGCTGATATCAGCCTCCTGCGTGTTCGGGCTCTCTGTTTTGAACACTGGAGACAGCAGCAAGGCATTTCTCTGGTTGCTTAGAAACACCTTTAGTATTTTAATATTAAGCTCAGTAAAATATAGAGAAGGTCAAATCACACCCCAGTGTTTTAATACTCCCTCTACCAGGTTTTGGGGTAGTTTGTCTCTGTCTTCAAAGTTTACCAAGACAAGTAATATGTGGGTTTGCAGCCTCGTCATGTAATGCACACAAGCTGCCTGCCCCTGCTTCTTTTTCAAACCGTGCAGAAGGGTGTTTCCGTCGTGTTTAGTAGAGACTGTGCCAAGTCTCCTGCAGGGCTTCCAAACTTTATGCCTTACCTTCAGCCTGTATGTGGGCGCTGCTTTCTTGGTAGTTTTCTAACTCATCTTGGGATCTTGTGTCCTCAGAGTCCCTACTTCTTGGTGGGACCTACCCTCTGCCAGCAAATTACCGGAGGCCAGTAGAGACCAGTATGTACTGGAGACCAGCCTCCAGTATATGTGGAGGCTGATGGCCTCCTGACAACCTGCCTCTGCTCTCCAGGCTTTCATCCACCCTTTTAGAGCTAAATGATGTGCTGAATGTAGGACTTCCCTCATGCTCATCCCAGGGTTCTCAGTTCCAGCATATTGCACTCTATTCTTCACTGCCCCAAAACGGATCTCAAATTGAAATGCTTTCTGGGTTGGTTCATAGCATTTCCAGCTTTAAACAACAGACTGCACTGGAATGGGTCTTTATCACGGAAGGATAGTGATCCAGTGTAAATGCTTCTCTCCCTTTGTGATGTGTCCGTAGCATACCACATCTTCCTTCCAGTCTGGGCACCCAGGTTTCTCTCCTACAGAAACGACAGCAGAAAAGAAGGGGCTTGTACCCCTCTCAGCATCAGTCTGGATGTGTTCAGGTTATGTATGCTGTATCGTGCCGCCTGGCATCGAGGATGCGCTACGGGTGAATCTATTGATGTCTGATTAGTGACCTCTGTTGACAATGAACAGCACCTTTCACTGTCTCTAAAACTGATGGCACTACAAAATAAAACAAGGGTGCTTTTCACTTTTTTGGGAGCAAAACTTGGCATCGAGAGCCTGGTCCAAATGCCATGATTTGGAGCTGCTCCATTACAGCATGGAGCAACCTGAAGCTAGGCACTTCCCAACCCCTTCTTCATCAGGGGCTTGCTGTAGCACCTGGGGCATCATCCCAGCCCTACAACACTGTGGTTTATCATAGCCTGAGGGGATGTTTCACCAAAGCAGGGTTCCTGTAGTGATCATACACATTTGCAATCACCCTAACTCTGCTATTGTCTACGTTAACTAGAGGAGATGGATAGTCTTTCCTTTTCCTGCTTCCCTTGCTCTCAGGTTACAAGTCTTCAAGTCCTTTAAAGAAATAAATTTTAAAATTAAGCACTAACTTAACCATTCTGGGCAGTTAAAACTTGATCGTGGTCTCCCCTTACTCTGGGTTATTATTCATGGCTGTGCTCTGGGAGACACCACCAATGCACAGGCTCTCACAGTCGGATCGCTCTCATCTCTGAAAACTTGGGAAACGTCAATAGGGTTTAGATAACGACCTGCCTTTTCGTGCTTTTAGCTTGCTTGAACCCAAACTCTGAATGTCTTGGGAGTTTCCCTGTTGTGAAAAAATCTTTTGGATGTTTCCACCCCTCCTAGCAGTTTGCAAGACTAGCTTTCTCAGAAATCAAATTGTAGTGCTGGAGCTTATCGTAGCCTTTAATTGAGTTTTTGTTCTGGTACAGACTTTTTCCCTCCCTCCAATCCCCCCCCTTTTTTCCCCCTTCCTCCCTGCTGCCACATCTATTTCATTTCTTTAAGCTGTCTCATGGTGGGCCAATTTTGCCTAATGGGTTTTAAAGGTGCATTTACTACTGGACAAAAGAAAACCATTTATTTTAGCCCCACACTGGAATGCAAGTTTACTGCATTTACTGAGGTTAGGAGCAGATGGCTTAATACCTGCTTGATAAGGAGATGATGATTTGCAGCCAAAATAAATAGAAACTGAATTTGAAGGGCATGTTGCCTGCAGCTCCAAACCTAAGGATGCATAATGCCGTACAACAGAACCAACAAATGGTTGTCTCATCTGAAAATTTACCAGACTATTTTCTTTATCTTTTTCTTTCATCTGGTTTAAAACCAAAATTTCTTATTAATCTTCAGACCTTTACAAATTAGGATAAAAGATCCGCTGAGGCTTATATTTTGTTTTGCTTTCCTAAATAGGAAAGGACCTTGATTACGGTGTCCAGTCATTTTTATATCTGTCTGATCTGTGTGAAAAACCTGCAAAAATACACATGAAAATAATCTTTAAGAAACTTTCAACCCAAGGAAGAGAGCGACTTTAACTGGTACCCTTCGGTAGCCAAGCTAACACGCCAGGCCAAAGATGAGTCCCCAAAATCATGTGGGGACAACATCATCATTTCTATTGCTCATGCTGGGGGGCTGTGTCTTCTGCTGAGGCAAACTCGAGAAAGACCCTTTAATGGGTCTTTAATTTGGCGATTCTGTAGATGGAGAGAATGTGTTGGATTTGTGTGTGTGTAGCAGCTGTTACTTCCAAATACAAATCAGGAATTACAGACCGGGCTCCACTAGAAGGTAAACATTTACTTTTGGGTTCAGCTAGAGCTCTAAAAATAGGTGTCCAAAATTAAATGGAGGAGTTGACACCTGGAGTCGCACCATGCCCTGCCACACAAACCACTGTCGTTGTCCCAGCACAGTGGTGATACCTAGGCATTTGTCTTGCCAAAGTGGACTCTTGAGTGCCCTACCAACATCACAGACCTACCTGCCAGAGGAAAAGAGGCTCGACAGAATGTTATGTGATGCAAATAACAGGGAAGGGATTTTCTAACTGCTTTTAAGTGGCCAGCAGATGCTTGCCTGACTTTGGTACAGGTGAAAATCCTGGTCTATTTATCAACAGAGAATTTTTACAACAACTTTTAATCTCTTTTTCCAGTAGCACTACGTGCACCTGGGTGTTAGCTGTGCATTGTAGATAGCAACGTGTCTCAGGTTGCTGAAACCACAGAGCTGGTGGCACATGGTCGTGCATCATATTTATCTGCTGCAACCTTTCTGCCTTGTCTTATCTCTCTAATGAAATTAAACGTTTTGCCAGGATAGGAGCAGTACACCAGCCTTGCTCTCTGAAGACTTCTCCAAGATATATAATCATTTCAAAAAGCACATTCAGGTTGTCTTAATGCCTTGAGTTCTCAGGGTCGTACTTGGTTTGAGGAATGTCAGTGTAATCAAAATTTTAGGGTTAAATTAATTAAATCCCTGATTATATTAATGAGATGCTTATGCTTCCTGCAGATGTCTTCTTTCGTAATCTTTAGCAGGAGATTAATATCATATTTGGGCTTGACAGGCTTGGTGACTGAGGCAACAACTGATAAGAAAAGCAAAAGGTTTAGATTTTAGTTAGTCTGAGGAAAACAGTGCCAGCGTATTTACTAACCTTTCTGGTCAAGAATTTGCATTATTCTCCTCTATAAATACACTACTTTTTTGTTGAGGCATGTTTTCATTGCATGATAATTATTTGCAGTGACCAGGGTAATTTTTTTTACTAGTTTTCCCACTTCACATTCTCAACATTGAGTCTAGGCTTTTATTTGAAATACAGCGTTGATAACCTTCTAAATGTTAATATGCAAGCTGTTATTTATCCCAGTGTGAGGACACTCTGAAGTCATCTTTCTTTGATAGATGAATTACCCCTCCTCATCTCAGCATGGATTATATATCACACCAATATAGGTGAGGTAAATATCAGTGTTTGTGAACTCATTCAAAGGCTGTGGAAGCAAAAATATACCACCAAGGGTTGCGAGATGAAATGGGGAACGAGTCAAGGATTGCTCTGACAAAAAGTGAAAAACTCAAGCGTTTTCACCCCAGATTCTAAGCTGTGTCACATCTGGGAATGAGTAGTGGCTTTGGGCAGGATTCATGACTAATCTTCCACTGTTATTCAGGGTCTCCAGAAGCCAAAATACTGCCCTAGAATCACAGATGCTCTGAAACTCCTACCCAGCTGTCCAAAACTCATCTCATCTTGACATCTACAGACCGTCATAAAGGCAGAAGTCTGTGGCACGATGAAGGAAATATTTGGGGCCAGCATACAACTTGGTAAAAGTTACTCATTTATGCACCAGACTGTTGAAATTTCTTTCTGGAAAATGCTTAATTCTTTCAGTTATGGAGCTTTTTGGGCATTCTGCAGAATTAAACTCTGCTTTGCCAAAAAACACACACGTTTTGGAAACGATAGATATTTGGTTGAAAGGCTGCTACAGTACAGCAGCTTTAGGTTCACTTTAGGAAGTTTTTTCTGACTTGAGCAAGTAGTTACAGTCTACTAAGGTCTTTGCTGTGGTTCAGAAGGCAGCAATGTATTTCCCAAACTGTGGGCTTCGCTTGGAACAACTGGCTAGTGTAGCTTTCAGCGTATAACAAGAGGAAGAACTTACTGAAGATGAATGCCAAATAACCCTACCCGTGAGACGTGCTGATGACAGAGAGGGAAATGCACAGCACAGGTATTAGAGGTGAGAGCTGCCCAGTGCAGGACTGTTTTTCTTTTTTGAAGAAATGTTCAGCACATTTTATCTGCTCTGGTTCCTGTGGCTTCAGAGGAACCCATTATTTCCGTTGCATGCTGCTCCCTGTGCTAACGGAGTCGTGAGTCGTGTGGCTGGTGCATCTCGGTGCTGCTGGACTTAAGTGAACTAGTGCACTATTTGTCTTACAGCAACACTTCCTTGTAGTGCACTGCATCCTCCCAAACTGCTTTCGCCTTGCCTTTCCACGAACTGGCAGAAAATATAATTTTCAAGGCCAAATACTGGAAAATGAGGATTGGTTATCTATGGAAGAAACAGCCAAAGGAGAAGACCAGAAGGATCTGAGTAGGAAGTGCAAATTGATTTGCAATAGTCATAATCTTCAGAGGGAACTAAATTGCACTTTTATGGGCAAATAGTACAAGAGACACCTACAGATGTTCAACACCATGAGGTGATCAGCTCCCAGCTCTCCGTGACTTCCCAGTGCACTGACTGGGACCCAGAGTTTGGACAAGCCTGAGTACCCCAAATAAGCTATACTAGGAAGCTGGTTGTAAGCGTGGGTGCTGGTGGGGCTGCCGCTGCAGTTCCCAATGCTCTTTGATAGCGTAGGTCCTCCGTGCTGAGCCCTGCCTCAGGTGTTCTCCTACTAAGAACTTCATTTCTGAGTTCCTGCTTCGGAATCTAAAGCACGTGAGAAAAACACTTTGATTTGGCATCTGAGCTTAGCTGTTGTATCAGATTGAACACCTGTGTTATTTTGGATTTCTATCAGTCAGCTTTGTGAGATGTTTGCAGATGAAGGGCTCTTTCTCATCTGTGTGTGTGCCACTTACAGAAACCAGATCTTTCCAAAGCACATCTTTCATCCTTGCCTATAATGTGACTCCTGTGAGACCGTACTCCCATCCCCATTTTGGGCTTTCCTTTTGGGATATTTCATACATTTGGTACCGTCCAGCCTGCCTACTGGATGTTGTGATAAAGGTGAGGGAGGGCTCAACTGAGCATGGAATTACATTAGTGACAGAAGCAACTCACCATGTTTCCACAGGAGCTTTCTCACAGGAATGGGTTTTTGATGCTCCGGATGCTTTCGGACATTTGTCAGGACCGGGTGCGGCTGGAGTGAGTGCATGGGCTGGGCCCGGATGTGCTAAAAATGAGTACATCGCAGCAGACGCTGCAGAAGCCCTTTCCTGATTTATACAATTAGTCACACTGCTGGGGACGAGGTGGGATCTTAGCGCAGGGCTAAGAAAGCCCAGAGCAGAACAGCCACGGTTTTACCAGTGGCTGCACCACCGGCACATCACAAAGGAGAGCTGCCCGTTGACCTGGGCTCAGCTTCCCCCCGTGCTCTCTGACATCTGCTCTGCCCAAGCACGCTCTTTTCTGGGAAACAAAAATAGGCTTGCAAATAGCATGGTAAGGAAAAAGCACTGAGAGCATTACCCAGAGGACATCATTTGCTCTCCGCTCTCTGGGCGGGGGTGGCTCGCGCCGATGCTCCTGCTCTTTCCTGTGCAGGGAAGGGGCTCTCCTTTTATCCTTTTTCCTTTTCTGCTCAGCAATGCACAACATGCAAAAAGCTCTTTCTTATATGAAACTGCACCCATTAAAGACGTTTTAAAATTGATTTGGCATGACTAATGCAAGGGGGGTGGCAGTTTGTTTTTCATCCTATAACATAACCCTTAGGAACTCCTGCCTTTTATCTTGCACACGGACAGGCAAACATATCACCATCAAAGGGTGACAATCTGGTGGCTTAAATAGCTTTAAAGAGTTTAATTAAAACCTACTAAATAGGTTTAACAGGTTTAAATAAAGAGAGCTTGGAGCCTTTGCCCAAGGCAGGCTGGGGTGCTGATGATCATGCTGAGCACAGTTATTACTTTATGGAGCGCGAACAACGTGCTCATCCCTCTTTAGCACACAGTAATGAAGATATCCACCAGGTTTCGCGCAGGAGCAGAAAGCGCACTGAGGAAAGCTGCAGTTAGGTGCGCTCGGTTGGGAGTTTGCATTTCTTCTGAGGTTATAAAAGAAGCGATGAAACTGGCGCAGATTTTGGTGGCCGCATGTTTGGGGAGGTAAAGCTTGGTGTGTGTTTGGCTTATTGCAGGTGCTAGGTAAAACACGGGGGCGCTCAGTCAGTGCTTTCCACTGTTGTTCTCGTTGAGGAGGAACTCCTTGATAACCTACGGCCACGTTAGCCAAGGCCAGTCCTCATCAGATGCTTTTCTAGTGGTTTTTGGTGGGGTGAGTGTGCGCAGGAACTGGCTGCGGGGTGCTTTGAGAAAGCTTTATGGAAACTGTGCTGCTTGCTTGGGTAACTAATCACGGAATCACAGAGTGGCTGGGGTTGGAAGAGACCTTACAGCTCGTCTAGACTAACCCTACCACCACGGGCAGGCACACCTTCCATTAGACCCTGTTGCCCAAAGCCCTGCCCTACCCAATGTTGAACGTTTCCAGGGATGGGGCATCCACAGCTCCTCTGGGCAGCCTGTGCCAGTGCCTCACCACCCTCGTGGTGCAGATCCCTGCCACCACGGTGTAGCTACAGCCTGGTGCTGGGCCATGCTTGGTGCTGCATGCGGGTGAGCAGAGGAGCACCGGGGCAGCGCTGGCACCAAAGTTTCATTTCCTGCTTTCGTCCTGTTCCCGGTGGGAGAAATTGTGGCGGCTCCCTCCCTTTCCTTCCTCTCCTCTGCTCTTGCTGCCGGGTGCCTTCAGCCGGCGATACCGGCCTGCAGCCCAGGGGCAGCAGCAATCCTGACTTGGGGCAGCGTTGCGCTGTTGGCGATCCAGCATGGGGCCGTCACTAGGGACACGGCTTTTCCTTCACCAAGCGCTATTGTGGTGGGGATAGTTGCGTGCAGGTACCTTTACGAACACGTCCTGTGTCGTGTATTGCTTTAACACACCAAAGAGATAAAAAGCCATGAAGGTTGTGCGTTTTTCTCAGGGTTTACTTCAATTTCATGAAATTTGCAAATGGTTTTATTAAAATGGTTTTATTAAATTGAATACCACCTTTGTTGCGCACTGTTATCAGCTCTGGCCATCCACTGGATTGCATCAGAACCTGAATTCCTACAAAGAAAATAGCCGATATGGCCATCGGGGAAAGATGTAAAATATGAGTCATGAAGAGCTGTATGTATGAGAAGGAAATTAGCTATATCAAATTAATTATTTTTAAAAAAAAATTTTCACAGGTTCACATCTTCTGTGTTTTTAATATTTGTTTTTAATTCTTGAATGTTTAAATTATAGATTTTCTTAATCTTGGTCTTAGAGGTACTGAATAGGAATAATGGAATTGATGTTTTCAAACAATACTGTTAAGATTGCCCCTAAATCTCTTCCAGTGGAAGGTTTTGTGTTTTGGAAGCACCTATGTTTCTTCTAAAAAAATTCTGCTTGCTGTTTTCTTTTAGTTAATATTCATAGTATGGACTAGCTATTTATAGACAACCAGCAACTAACCTATGACAACAATTCAGCACTGTTGTTTGATTTTTGGGAGGTTTTGTGTCCTAGTTTCAATCTTAACAAAATACTTCAGATAAAACTGGAAGTACTGCAGGGAGGATTTTTCTTAGGATTTATCCAAACAGAGTGGGTAAAATTCTGTGGTCGTAAAACCATGCCTGACCTGAACCTGCAATTTTCCTGGCAATGCATTTCTCTTGGTACTAGGTAGCTCTTATTTGTGCAATTTGGGGGGGGGTTGGGCTGCATCTAGTGGAGTTAAAATAATTTACAGAAATGCTGAGGGAGGACTGAAATAACAGCAGTTACTGAAAATGAATCCCTTTCCTTGCGCTGCCCTCAGTTACAGCTTTCTGCAGTATTTTCAGAGGCTTGACTCTGCGCTGAACACATGCTCCAAACAAAGCAAAATATTGAGAAAGCTGTAAATGCAAACCTTGCAGCTTGTATCCGTGTTCTTACTGTCTATTCAGGAAGATCCACAGATGCAGTTGAAATCTTGAACTGCAGATCTCCCCGTTTCTTGCAAAACTCCTTTAATGCTAGCATGTGGTGCCACTGGGTGATGCAGTTTGTAGCTGTCTAGAAAAGAAGAGCGTACTGGTATCCCTTTTTTTATTGATTGGAAAATGGGGCACAGGGCCCCAGTGGGGCTGGCGTCAAAATACCACTGGAAAACAGCCACAAGCATCAGTGGCAGCTACTTTGAAGATACTTTCGATGTATCTTGGCAGAACACTACCCTGAAACGTGCAGGAAGATGTGCCCAGGATTCCTAAAAACCACTTAGAGTACTCAGTCTGAACCCTGGGACATTCCTGAGGAGGAAAGCCCCAAACCGTGTAGCTGCTGAATCTTACCAGATAGAAGGCCCGTGTTGAAGGCCTGTTGGTACACCAAGAGTTAAAGCCTAAGTTTGACCCCTAAATTAATACATTCAGGTGCACTTGAGTTCTGTTTGGAAGGGTTGAGCAGTACCCAAAGCTTGTTTTGGCTGTGAGCGTGTGAGAGTGATGTTTGTGCAATGGGCAGTTGGCAGAAGATGAGCTACTCGTTTAGGTAAAGCACTTTTTTCTTTGGAGGATGTTACAGAAAATTTCATTACAAAAGAAGAAAGAAATTTGTCTCAAGATTTAGGGTAGAAGGCAGTGAAGCAGGAAAGAGAAATGGGTAGGAGTGAAAACAGAAATAAGAAGTGCAAGAACTACGCCAGGCCTGGGGAAATACCAGGTAAGAGAATAAAGAGATGAAGCAGCAATAAATGAAAACGAAAGAGGAAACGTAATAGACAGCAGAGCTCCGAGGTAAGAGTAAGCAGGTTGTGTACATCGTCAGGCAGCAGCAATTCATGGGTAACCCTGAGAATTATCAGCACCAGCTCTTTTTGCAAGGACAGCTGTGCCTTTCTGCAGAAGGGATGACAGGTCAGATGAAACGGACAGCCTGCCCGCAGGCACTTACAGGGGGCTCCGCAGTGGTAGTGGGACTGGCAGGACTATCTATCGTTTGCTTCCTGGAAAAAGACCACAATATATTTCTGCTGATGTGGAAAGACAGAAAGCAAGAAAGCAGCCTGGACTTTTCCGTGTCTTGCACGCAATTTAAAGGCCTGGGTTCACACAAGCAAATATAATATGGGAAACACCACTTGCAGATCTGCTTATGGCCTTGAAGTAGGGAAATAACATACCCAGCACCAAAAAAAAAATGGAATGTTTCTAGTCCAAAACTCCTTTATCTGTTACCTCTAGTTTCATTCCCAGCAGATGTAATGAGAAGCTTGCTTATTTTTTTCTCTGTTAGAACTCCTCAGCTATGTGAGCGCTGCTGTCACTGCCTTCCATTAATCTTTTCCTCTCTAGGCTAAACAAATGCAAGTCTTGTAGTCCTTCCTGAGAGGTCATTTTTTTCTAAACTCCTGATGACTTTTGTGGTCCTCTGTAACACCCCCACCTCCAGGCATTCATGCTCTTCTCAACGTGCTCCCCAAGCTGGGCTGAGTGCTTCAGCTGTGGCCTCATGAGGGCTCATCTGCATGGAGGGGGTTCAATATCAACATATCCTCCTGCCTGCCTACTGCAAGGTCAAGTTAAAAAATGTTTAAAAGTTAAAAGTCAAGTTAGAGAGGGGCCATTTCACCATTTCTGGGGTTATAGTTTCTTTTCCAATAAAAATCATTTATTTTCAAAATCAGATACTGATATGAAAGTGGCCAGCGTTCATTAATTCATATAATGAATAAAATCAAGACATATTTTGAATAATCCATTTATCTCTAAAGATGTTTACATTTTACTTTTTTTTGGCATTCACTTCTGTATTAGCTGTTGTATGTGGTGTTTTAAACTCACTTAGTGCTTTGTGCGAGTCTGTAACACATAAACAGAACTGCTGATGTAATATCATGCAGTCCTTTCTGCCTTTTTTTTTCTGTCTTGATTATAGCAGTAGCAGGCACCTAATTAACACAAGGTCAAAACCCTCTTATCTTAGTCTTCCCAGTGTAAAGTTTAAAATAATGAGACAGAGAGAGGGAAGAGATGATGAGAGCTCCAGGCTCAGACCTTGGAGATCGAAGCCTACATCAAAAACTTGCAGTTTTAGGACAACTGTGGCTGTCGGTCAGTTCTGGCTGAACTCAGGGATTCCAGTGGAATTTTTAAAGAAAGTTCATTTAGTGTTTTACTTGGATCGTTCTAAAATCATGCCTAAAGACCAGATACAATTGAATTTACTATTGTTTTAATTTTAGAACAAATGAACCATTTAAATCCAAGCCAGAGAAGACAATAAAGGCACATCCTGTGAACCTGAAAGGAAAAGAAAAATAATTTACATTTTGTCTTTTCTCATTTTGGCCTCATGGTCAGGGGTCAAATGCTTATCAGCTCTTCTTCATTCATTCATATCTTGCCCTGCTACCCTTATTGTCTCACTGTCTCTGGACCTTCCTGCCTAGACCTCTCATCTTCTTCCCATCCTGTTATCTTTCTTGTCCTTCTGACTTCTCACTCTATCTACTTTTAGACGTGTTTTTCCTTTTCTTTGTGGCTCTCCCACCTGGCAGTGCCACCACCACCCTCCTTTATTCAGCCCAATGTCGTGCCTTAGCACCTCCCGGCTCCACACGTGTTCTCCAGGCGCAGGGATGTTACATCACAGGTCACCCACGCTCTTTTGGCCGAGCTCGCTGCCAGGGAGGATGGCAAATAGGAGAGGGTTGTGTGAAGGAACTGCTGCCAAGTAGATTTTGGTTACTCCCACAGCAGAGTGGCTTTCTCCATATCAAAGGAATCACTGCGTCTAAATTTGCCCAAAACAGTGCAGTTGTAGCTTTGGTTGGTTGTCCTTCATCTTATACAGCAGTCAATCTGACATGAACAGAAAAAACAAATCTTTCTCTCTCTCTTCTCTTTTTTTCATCTGGCAACAGCTTATAGTAGGTCAGAGTTTTGTTCTCAATCTCTTTTAATCTCCTTCTTCTATCCCCCCCCCCATCCCTCTTTAGTCACAACTTAACATTGCAAATAAGAGCATAATAAGCCGTCAGCTGTATCGGTGCTTTTAATCAACCAATTCTCCCAAAATCTTGGCTAGTTTTAAGCATTTTTGCATGCTGCTTTCAACTTGTTCTTAAAATGATGGATAATTAAGTACACTTTAAGGCAACAATTAATTCATAAAACTCCACTTTATTCTACTCTGCTAATCCAATTTATCTTAGTTTCTCTAGACTGTGATAAAATCAGCAACTGCTGATTCATAACAAAACTGACTTAATTTCTCACTTTTATTTTTTTTTAGTTTTGAGGAAATCCCAGCCCATCAACATGGTTATTAACTGGAACACCTTTAAAGGATGAATAATGAAAGTGTTACAATGGGCTCTCTACAAAGTTTTGTCGACCTAGGGAACGAGCTAATTGGGCAACCGGTGCATTTAGCTGGTGTTACAGACACTGTAGTTGCTGGGAGATGTTATAACAAACCATATGAAATGTAGGCACTGTTGAAAAAACATTCTGTCTTAGTGCTGTGGCCTTGTGGCACGGGGAATTACACGAGCTTTGTCACCAGACCTTATGAGAATGGAGAGATGGAAAAATGTTCAATGTTTAGGGAGGCTCCCCAAGCAAGGCTGCTTTTAGGTCTGTTTGGGTAAGATTTGTCTTCAAAGTATTTCAGTTGTGGGTTATGAACTGTTATTCTGGCTGGGTACCTAAACAGCAGGAAAGAAGAGTGTTTTAGATGCCCTGTGCGAGGGGCTTAGCGCAGCCTGACTGCATTCGTGTGCACGGGAGAGCAGAGCTGGGGCAGTCCTACAGGGGACTGATGGGCAAGGTCTTGGTAGCCGTGTGTGACTCCATTGTGCTGGACCCCTTTGGTGGCACGGTGACAAAATTTAACGTGGCTTTTGGTGAGAAGGGGTAGGAGTTTTGTGCTGAGACTGCTGGATGTAACGAGGCTGGAGCGGAGGTGGGTAGGGCACCCTTTTGGAGATGAAGCCCACAAAGGGACAAAGATGTGCCCTGACCAAACTGGGCCAGCATGTGGTGCGATGCGACATCATGAAGGCAGCAGCATGCCTAGAAGAGACACCCACGAGAGGAGGCTCACTGGGAAGAGACAACATCCCAGCTGAGACCCACCAGAAGCACGTAGGTGCCGAAAGGGCTGATGGCACCATATGCTGCTTGAAGTGAAAATGCAGGGGCTCATCTGCCTTGACCTTAAAATGTGCCTGCAGAGCTAGCGAGTGCATTCTGTAATTTTTTTCCCCGTGTTAGATCTGTGACTCTGGCAGGCCTTGGATGGAGCTCGTGAAATGTTAACTGTGGCGCAGCGCACTGAGCAAATGGAACGAAGCTGACTGTTCTGCCCCGCAGCCAAAAAACAGGGAGCACCAGCAGATATTACCGTGAGTGGAGCTGCACAAGAACACTGACATGCCATCCTGACTCAGTGTGGCGATGTTACGGCTTCCTAATGTCACGCTCCAAACCTGACAGCACCGGGGGATAAGTCTGTGCCCCTCTTCCTTCTCCGCTCAGCTGCAGAGCTGTGCTTTTCCTCCCCACGTGTAGCCCTTCCAGGCCTCATAGTGGTGTGCAATGCTTGTGAAGTGCAGCTCTTTTTGACTCATTGTAGGCTTTTTCACTCCTTTCATCACCCCCTTAGCTTTATTTTTTTTAGTAGAAGGATATGGACACCCCAGAAAGAAGACTGAAAGTCTTATCTGAAACCAAAACTCTAGTTGAGTCGATCTGTCGTGTAGCAGTTGATGCTGTTATATTTTTTCTGCACAGCCAGGAGATCTAGAAATTGTTTTGCTTTTGTTATGATGATTTTTGTCTGTTTTATAATATTGGAGATTTTCATCTGTTAACTTGACCTAGGATATTTCAAACTGCCATCACTTATTGCAATAAAATCCCTGGAGCTGGAGCACTGCCCTGAGGGCAATGTAGAAAATCAATCATTGCTCAACCTGGTGCTTCCTGAACCATGTTCTGTGAATTCTCCTCTTACCCTCACATACAGGGATCACTTTCATGCCGAAGACCCCTCCTGAAGTGTTTGCATTAGCCAGGGAACCACTAACTACATTTAATTGCTTACAGCAGCAATTCTCCTGCCCTAGGACAAGAGACTGGGTGCTCACATCTGCAACTAGTTATTTTAGTTAACCCTCCACCCTGAAGACTCGGAGCAACTATGGCGGTACTCAAGAAGAAGAGGAGATCAAAAACCTTCAATTGCTCTGGTATTCTCCACACCAGTGTTAAGAGAAGCTAACACTTGTTAAAAAAGCAACCTGTGGCCCAAGGAGGGAGGCCATAGTAGATGCTTTCCATTGGATCAGTGAGGGCAAAGCTAAGAGTCTGAGGATACAACTTGTACAGGTTGCAAGCAGAGTTGTATGACTGGGTTGTTTCTGTTAACAAGCTTCTGAACTTGATTTTCAATGAAGTCCCATGCTGCTCTCTGCCTTGTATGCCTGTGTAATGCTAAATAGATCCAGATGATGACAAAACTAATGTTTCTTTTTTTGTGTTTTTTTCAGAAGCTGAAATTCCACACAGTACCGTCAATGCTGTTGTATCAACATTAAAATCTGGTAAGAGTCCAAATTTTCTGTTATCTGGTGTTCTGAAGGTCCCATTGCCTCTCTAGCTTTCATCTTTTCCAACTGCTGGGACAAATCAGGCAGATTGTTTCCTCTACGGTGATTGCAGAGCAGTGTATTTCCATGGGGCTCTTACATAAGTCTGAGAAGAAGAAAGGATTGAGGAATCTTAGTGAGGAGGGGGTTAACTGGGGCAGGCTGTATTTTTTTTTCAGATAAAAAAGGCTTAAATTCTGTGAGTCTGTATGCTTGGGGAGTGGTTAAAACATGATCAGACATTAGCAAATGAGTTAAATATTCATAGTTCAAAAAGTTGTCAGAATAATTTGGGAAATAGCATCAGTTTGGGATATGGTACCAGGGAGTATTCAATTTGATGGGTGTAGACTTAAGAGGACATGGACTTTAAGAGTAAAGAACTAGACAGTGTGTCTGTGTTGGGCCTCGGTCAAAAGATAATATATGTGCATAAAGCTGTCACTTCCAGAAAAAGTTATCGGTAACTTCTTGAGACTATTAATGTCGAGGTTGACGTTATGGGGCGAGGAGGTGGAACCAGTGCTCTCAGTTTCAAAAGACTGACTCTCGTGATTTTTTTAACTAGATCAACCGTAAAGTCCTAAAGCTATGAATTAACAGAGAAAAATCTGGTTCAGAAGGTGAAGCCTGGCTTAACATCTTAAACTACCATGTTAAATTCTCTTTTCTCTGTAGCTCTGTAGTTATGAAAGTTCACTACTGACTACATTGCATTCATGTGGGCTAAATACCAACTCTTTTGTAAGTTCAACTGTCAAAGATTGCTGCATTTAAAGTGATGCACATGAGGAAGAAAACTTGGAATGGGACTATGTTTCTTGCTAACTAAACATACTAAATAATTTGTTTTGGAGCTGAGAGTACTGATATAATAAAGATGAATACACTTAAAGCGCTAGTAATGGAAGCGAATAAGGTGCAGCCAGAGGAGTTGTGAATGTTATGTTCATGACATGAATTAGTCCTTTTCAAATTGTTCTGTAGTTCTTTCATGTTTCTAAAACCCTGATGTTTATGCCTGTTCTAAAAACATTTAATAAATGCCCGACACCTCTCGGTGAATGAGCTCTTCAGATGTTTCACTGAAATTTCTCTTACAGCTTTTTGCCACAGAGGAGAAAGCAGTAGTGCTATTTATGCCTATGAGAAAAGCATCAGAAGCCCACTGAGAGGGCACCTCCGTGTGCCTTCCCACAGGGGTTGGCTGGTGGGCACCGCTGCTGACTGTGTGGGCACAGGCCAAACCCTCCCTCTGATACAAACCAAGTGTGCTCTGAGCCCTCCCGAAACACTCACGGGCAAGAAAGGTCTCTGAGGGCCAGACCCCAAAGGGGCAAATTGACTGCCTTTGTGGGAGTTGGCAGCTAGAGGTATGCGATGCTTATTTAAATGTGATAAAATGAATCAATAAAAATGCTTCTCTTGCAGTGGTGGAAGCTGTGACCACGTCCACTTCACGAGTGACAGCACTGCAGTCCTCAGTGTCAACGACCACTACAGTCAAAGATACGACTGTGTCTGTCACAACTGGTGGTGAGTGACAATTTCTTTGTGCTAATTGCTGAGGCTGTTCCAGAGGTCAATCAAGGGACTGAGCAGCAGTGCCTCTTGGCCTGGGGACTCATTTACACGTAGTCACTTTCTCGAAGCCTCGAGAGCCATCAGGGACCAGGAAGCTCCAAGCCAGGTCTCATAACTGCACTATTGCAGGTTTAAGTTCAGGGGGGGTTTCATTAGAGAGAAGGGAGCCCTGTCCCCGTTGATCTTCAATTTAAAATCAGTGTTTAAAACTAGACTGCAGGCAAGGCAGGATGTATGTTTTGTGTGTTTGTGCATGTGTGTGTGTAAAAAACTGAGGAACTATTTTGAATGTCCTTCCTTTAGTAGGCTCCACACCTCCTCCAACTACAGCTACACAGAGAACAACAAAAGGTACAACAACGCAGCTGCCTGCAGAAGTGGTCCCTACAGCAAGAAATGAGGATGACAACACAACAAGCAGTAAGTGATAGTTTCACAGAGCCATTTCTGATTCGTCATATGCTACATTTCTGTAAAACAGTGTGGAGTGATTATTTAAAAAAAAAAAAACCACAAACAAGTAGCTTGTGTAATGGGTTTGGATCTTTGGAGAGGTAGAGCTCTTCATCCTGCCCGCGGATTACATATCTTAATGAATCTTTCCCCAGAATCCTACAAGCAGAATATTATACCTTTAATTTGTAGTAGAGATGATCTGAAACTATTACACAAGATTTGAATCTCCCTGTGCTTGGGAGAGATGTGCTTGGAAGGGTTTGCAGTTTTTTGTTCTGTTTTTTTAATAAGTTATTTCATCAAAAATAAATGATTCTATGTGATCAGAACAGCCCTTTAGTTTTTTATTTTATATATATGTATTCAGCGTTACAAATAAGTATGCTCTGTATTATTATGAGTCATCATACTGAAAGCAGCGAGATGTTACTAATTACCATGCATCAATCTTCTACATAAATCTTTAGAATGATGTGTGTGTTGAGCCAGTACATCAGATAGGGTTTTAGGGAAGGGGAAAAAAAAAAAAGAAAAGAAAGAAATCCTCTGCATCTAGCAAGTAGTTGGAATAATTTAAGCAAATATAATAACGTACAAAAGGAGCTCAGTAAAAAATGAAATTGAATCTCCCTTTTTTGTCTGTGAACTACACTGTAAATGTTTGCTCAAGCCTTTTGCTGAACCAGAGCTTTGAAATACTCCATTTTTTATATTTAATTGAATCAAGCTAAAATTAAAAATAATTACAGAAAGTATTTAACTCAGCAGTCAGTGATACAGTGATGTTCTCCTAGCTAATGTTTAGAGCAGACTGAAGCCTGTGACAATTGATTAAACCTTCGCTTCTCTTCCTGGGGTTGCCTCCTGGTGCCACTCTGGCCCACGCACTGCTCTGAACCCCAAAAAATCCCAAAGCAGGCCAAATTGCAACCCTCCCCTGAGTAGTGTAAGAAAGAAAGGGTTTTCCTGTGGGTGGAATAAGCCACCATGAAAATACACGTGTCTGGAGCACCAATGCTTCTTCTCTGTTCCTCTCCTCTTCTCTTTCCAGCAGTTAGCCTTCAGCCTCTAGCTGCTTGGATTGAATTGTTTTGAAAACTCCCCATTTAACCAAAATAATAATAATTAAAAAAACTACAAAGCTTGCAACAAAAATGGTTAATGGACCTAAAAGCAAGCCCTACTTGATTCTAACTCCCCTTAAATAAACAGGAAAATTAAAGACACTGATTAAAACAGCAACTCCTCACAGCAGGACTGGGAAGTTGCTCTCCCTGGAAAGAAATCTTAGCAAGACTTTGCTATTAAAAATGGGTAGAACGTAAAATTTGGCTGCTATCTCCTTGTTGTTGTTGTTATTGTTATTGTGTGTAGTTTTTTTTTTGTATTATTTAGCAGTCAGCTTTCCCCCCCTTTTTTGTTGGCCTCAGAGAACTGAGGCAGGAGTTGATGGTGCCTATATGAAATTTCAAATTTTCCTTTTACTGCACCTGTTTTCTAATGAAAAACAAGCATCTCTGTTGTTCTGTAATGCAGGCCATCACTTTATCTACTTCAATCCTGGCTAAAAGCTTCAGCAAACAATCGCATCCTCACAGCAGAGATTTGACAGGGCTTCCTGTTCCTGCTGCAATTTCTGTGGCTGTCACCTTCCGTTGCAGATTCAGAGAAATACCCCAGTGCTCCATAAACAGTGAAGTCATGCAAAGGAGTTTGTCTTTTATTCTTTTTCTTAAGTCTTCAGTATTTTTTCCTCTGCAGGACATAAATACAATCTCCCCTCTTTCTTTCCGTGCCCTCTTACCCGGTATATTATATAGGAAGCCAACAATTAGACTTGCCTCCTTAGTTTTCTAGTAGAAGGGGTCAAATCCAACAGCTCACATTTAGTCAAAAAAGTGACCTCACTTGTGCAGTCCAGGCCCAAACCAAGAATTTTAATCGGTGTCACACTACATCAAGTCACACCTGCATGCAGGACTTCATGTCCTGGGACACTGGCTCTGTCAAAGAGAATATGAAATGAAAGGCAGCACAGGATTGTGTTCTTCCTTCCCTGGCCGTGGAGCAAGTGTCTTGGGCAAGGTCGGCACTCAAGTTATTAAATTACAAAGTAAGAGTGGGTTTTTGGCTGTTGTGTTTCTGATTTATCTCGTGCCACTCTCCTGGAGGATGATACATCACAGTGCAATGAAATATGAAACATTAAAAAGACAGAAAAGGAATGAATGGAAGAAAGACTTTTTCTCTTTCATATCAAACTGCTGGTAATTGAGAGGGAAGCTTCACGAGGAGGGATAAGCTAACAACATGTTGCTTGGTTGTCCTCAGGTCACTGCTGCATGCTGCAGGTGCACTCTGTATTTATAAAACATGTAGTGTAGTTGGCTGCAGAGATGTGACTGTCAGGGAGGGAAAGGTTTCCTTTGGTATTCATGCTCTGCAATTTTTCAACACTTTCATCAATGCAGTCGCTAATGCAAGCGGTTTCTCAGGCTGCTGATTTCAGGCAGAGACTTACATGTGAGTTTATGTTCAAGATGTGAGCTCTAGGGGAAGGTTTAGCCTTACACCCAACGAAGTCCTTGCACTAGGGTTGTAATGTGGTCGGTGTACCCTGGGTTCACTGACTGGCTGAGTGATGCTTTTACACACGTGCAGATGTCTGCACTCTCTGCACTGCACATCTGCTGCTTGTTGGAAGCATCACATGATGCCAGAGCTTGTTAGACAGCAGCCTGCTGCAAGGAAGATTTAGAGTACTGTTGGGAAATGCTGAAATGCTCATGGATTATATATAGGTTAAGTAGAAAATCCTGCTAAGATCAAGCGAGGATGCGCGTCGAATTTCAGTTGGTTAAAGAAAAGGAAGGGCTCTGGGAGGACAAAAGCAGGGAAGTAGCTGAGGCTCAGGCAGCAGCTCTGCAGAGCAGCTCCAACTTGTTTGAATAAGCCCCCTTGTTGCTTATCCCTTTGACCAGTGTGTACTAAGGCACTGTCATTTATCTCATCACAGCACCCGTGAGGAGAGCGGCGTCACCTCTGGGGAGCTCTGCCACGCTGCTGGACAGCAATGTTATGATCTTTACTATTTTATTTTTACTTTACCCTTTTCTCCGTCATCAGCTGTTGGCAGCAAACACTACGAGGTGATGTGAGTGCTTTCCCTTGCTGCAGCCAGCTGTGCCGGAGCGCAATGGGTCGCTGCGGGGACCTGTCGGTGGGGACACGTCCCCTGCCTCTGGAGCATGGGCACCACAGCCAGGGCTGCACTTTCTCCTCCTCTCAAGAGCAAACCAAACCTCGTGTGGCTGTGAGTTGTGGGCTTTCCTGATTTCTGGCACAATACACATACAGCAGGGGCAGCACTGTATGCGTGTGGCAGCTGGATATGGATGCTGCTGTCCCCGTAGGCTTTTGGCACAGAAGCTATTGAGATCAGCTCATGATACACACAGTACTGATAGTACACAGTTGGTACTGTGTTTCGGGCATGAGGCTTGTCTGCTTTTGCCCTTCTGCAGCAGGAGCCTGTTCTGCAGACTGCCAGAATAAATGCAACCAGCTCCACGATGAGCCCTAGGCACAGACGTATCCGTCCCTGTGCTTCCAGGAGCCGCGTGAGGAATTTCACCCAAGCTGAATGAGCCAAACAGGACACAAATGCCATCATCCCTCCCCTCAATGCCCTGATGCGGCGTTCCCAGCTCCTGCTCCCGGGAACAGCCTGTGCTGGCAGCTCCCAGGCAGGCGAGGAGCACCCGGGGCTGGGCTGCTGCCAGCGCCGATAGCACCCGCCTGGTCCCCACGGGAAAGCAGCCCCGCGGGGCCACGAGGCTGCCTGCCTCCCTCAGCTCTCAAAGCACGATGAGCTTTGCATGGCTGGCAGAGCGTGTTTGTGTACCAGCCTCCCTGCACGGGAAGGGTCACTGCTATTCTGGCTTGCTTCTCACCCTCCCGTGCAAGCTTTTACCGGCTTGCCCTTACGATAAGGGAGCCACAGGACAGTGGCTCTTACAAGCCCATGTGTCAAAGAAGGAGGGAGGCTCTTTGTGTTCTGGTTGTTTTTTTTATGTTGTTGTCGTTTTAAATTGGTTTCAGATTAAAACTCCACATTTAAAACTTGAGTCTGCAGGCACCACAATAAGAACCAGAAGTGGATAAAACTTGCTAGAGTTTCATCACTTCTTCAATGAGAATGTGGAAACGATTCACGCTGGTAGATCTTTGCTTTACACCATGGTCAAAAATGGTTTACAAGTTGTGTTTTTCACTGATGTCTGCTGCCGATTAGACTTATGTATTGAAGGTGCACAGTGCTGAGGTTTCTGAAGGGAGCTGACAGAAATGATGCCTCTTCTCACTAGAATCCCAGCAAAACTTTTAGGTATTTAAGCTTGTTCTGCATGAAATTCATTAGTTTCCTTCCCTCCCCAATTTCCATGTTTGCATTGAACCCCCAGACTCCTGTGGCTTCAGCTCACTCTTCCTCAGTACGTTGATTTTTGAAGCCTGCCTCTCCAAGCTATTGCACTTGCTAAACAAAAGGGGAAGGGAAGGGATGAGTTAAAGGTGTATGGTACTAGGAAAGGGAGCTTTGGGTGTTGGTTTTATTTTCCCTGAGTAAAGGACTCTCTGGGGATGCCAAACCAGAGGTAATCAGAGTTTCTGAAGCAGGCGTGTGATGAAGCATTCCCCAGGACTCACGTGCTGTGTATGTGTGGTGCTGTGCTTGTTTGAAAAAAAAAAAAACACAAGTCATGCAGTAGTTCTGGTCCTGCTGTGCGCCATCCATATGACAAGGCACTGGAAATGGCTTACAGCCCAATTGCATCTCAGGTTGGTATCAGAAAGGCAGCGCAGGGTTAATCTTGAGCACCCCCGTGGTTTATTTGGTAGGCACCGTCTTGCCTGTTGTTACGCTGGGGTCTGGGGAGGGACACAGAAATCACCTGCTGTACTGAAATGGCTTGAACTCTCCTGCACCACGACTGTCACCTTCACTTCCTTGGCCAGATGGTGCCCTGCAGCTGGGCTCAACCTGGACTGCGAGTCTCACGACGCAGATGGCCTCGATCCTCTATTGACTCTGCGAGAGCAGCAATAAGGCTCTTCAATTTTTCATATGCTAATTTTCGTGGCTATATTATTTCCCAGACCTTAACAGCACAGGATGAAGTAATTAACTCTACACTTAATTGCAATACCTAAAACTTTCCCGAATATTCCATTATGTGACTGTTGCGGCTAAAGTCTTTTAAATTTATTTATTTATTTATTTTAATGAAGGTAAGAGAGAGGTGGCAGTAAGCCATCTTCTGCTCATGTCGCCATTGGCACAAGACTGCCTGGTCAGTCTGGGCTCCCTGGCCAGTGCTCTCATCTGTCTTCTGGCACAGGCTGCGTTGGACGTGAAGGATGTGCTTTAAAGATGCCCCAGCTATGCCAGTAGTAACAACCCCATAGGGATTGCTTGCTGCTTGACGAGGGGTTACGAGAAGGCATAGTGCTTTCTGACCTGAGATCTGTGATGGAGAGTGCATTTTTCTGCAGAATGGCCAGGGATCTAAGGCAGCACTTCTCTTGCTGTATCTTACCCAAATGTGTGTCTCATTTCCAGCTGCTCAAGTGAGTGGAACGCAAGCAACACAAAATGAGAGTGTGGGTGCTCCATCTACTAAGGGATTGACTTTGTCTCCTACAACATCTCCACAAAAAGCCACTTCTGCTTCTGAAACCTCAGGTAAGTCTTGAAAACATACACTCCATTTTCCTGTGCAACTTGTGCAAAAGATCTTGAATCTCTCCTTCATTTGTTGCTTGTTGTCCCAGAATGGGGGCCATCTCCTTATTCATGCAGGGTACAATGTGTTCATGTCATCCAACTATGAAGTTATGATGAGTGATGGGCGAACTTCAAAAGATTCAGCTAGAAAACTCAATGTCATTACAGGAGGATATAAATTAAGATAATAGAAATCTTTATATATGCTGTATGTGGTCATTGTGTAGCACTGACTGCCAGAGGAGGTCATCGAGATAAATTCTCTGGCTGCAAAGCAAAGGAGAAAACAGCTATAATTTTTACAATTGTTAATAAATCTAGAGGGCAAGCTAAGGCATATTACCAATTAAATGGCATTGTTCAAAGTACAACATGGTCACACGCAAGGTCAAAAAGATATCAATCCTTCCCAATGCCTGTCTAGCTATAATGTTTTCCTGGGTGTGTTTTGGTGTATTTAACCACTAAGCAACTCTGTGGCGAATGTAGATGCTGGGTCGTGAGAGCGATCATTTATTATGTGTCTACCAGGCTTAATTTTCCCAGATTTTGAAGAATCATTTACTTAGGTCTTCTTAAAGTTCCCTGAGCTTTCACTCAATACTATCAGCTACACGTATTTAAGCCTAATAGGGACTCTGACTTTGTTTGCATTTCCCTATTAATATTAATGTTTAACATTTCTAGAGGAATAAGACTCTTTACAGCACCCTGGATTATGTTTGCAGGAGATAACTATGAGTGCTCAATAATATTTGTTTGTGGTAAAACAGCACAATGAATGGGATTCTTCTTATGGAGGGTGGGATTGGATATAAAAGCGTAGTAATATCATATGCTCAGTACATACTGAAATGCTTAAAAGCATGCAGAAAGATATAATAATAAGCATTTTAGGGAAGTTGGTGTGTTTTCATTTTTAAGCCATGGCCACTGATTTAGAGAGGAATCTTTCATTATTTTAATAAGCTTACGCCCCATAATACATACGCTGTGAGCTGCAGTTACTTGACTATCCTGTCACATTGTGTGTCTTTTGGCAGACACGTGCACAGTGTGGAAACCTTACCATTGGTACACTGCAATAAACCAATAAATTGCAATGCTTTTAAAAAAAGGTTCTCTCACGCAGGTAAATTCTCCAGGTTAAAATGAAGCCATAATACATATATGGCCGTGGATCCTACGTATTGAATTACCTGTTACATTATTTGTACAATTACACTTTATGCTTAAACCTTGCCCTGAAAGGTTTACATTTTTCCTTGGGTCTGTTTGTGAAAGTCATCATCTTACTCAGCTCACTTTGCTGTAAAGCCAATAAATCTTCTTTAGCTCAGGGACTACCCAAGATGCCAGGGCTGTAATTGCCTGGCTGAGGAAGAAAGGGCCCATCTGTCCTGGGGGATTCAGCCTCGGTCCTTGGCACAGCCACTGCTTTGAGTTCCCATAAAACTGCCATTTCAAAATCATTTCCTCCCTCACCAGGGTCTCATCCTTGCACCTTCCCTGCCTCCTCACAGGACCAGCTCCTTGCTGCTTTCTTGCAGCTTAAATATGCAAGAAATCCCATTACTCACCCTGCTGAGTTAGGTAGCTCATCCCTTATGGGTGCACCTTTACGACACCCTTACTCCCTGTTCCATGTGCGATTGCTCAGGGCCAAGGGAAGCCACAGGCTGCACCCTAGTTACTTTTAAGCCATGGCAAGCCTGAAGCCAGTCGTTTCAGGCTGTACTGAGACTAGAAGAAATGCACACTCTTGCTGCCATTGGACTTCTCCTTTGCAACACTGAAATTTCATCTTCTATAGGGTCTGGATACCTTTTGTTCGCCAGAGCAGAGGCTGGTACGTGTGGTGTGGCTCATGCTGCAGCCCACAGGGGATCACAGAGCTAAAAAGCTGAAGGCACCCAAGCCACAGCTTCTGTGTGGGAAGACAAATTAATGTGAAATTCATCCAGAACAGAACGTTTCTATTTGCTGTGCTAAACCAAAATAATTCAGATGGCTAATCTCAACCCAAAACAATAGGTTTAGTTTTGAGACCATTTCCCATTTAAAAGATAAAAATAAAATAAAATGCCATTTTTGTGAAAAACTCCTTTCTTGCTGCAGAAAAAGAGGAAGAAAAAAAAGAAACATTTTGAAGAGAAATTTCCAGTCATCCATATCAAAAGATCAGGGTGTGGGAGGAGCGCCACAGAGAGCTGGAGAGCAACTGAAAGGAGTGGGGGGGGGAGCCTGGGAAGGAGCTTGGAGAAACATCAGAGAGCAGCAGCGCTGTGTTAAGGAGGCTTGAAGCCAGCAGCTGCAGAGGAGGGGCTGCGTGGTGCTCACCCAGGCTAGCGGAGGGAATAGGGGCTGCTTTTAGCAAAGAGAGCAACCGGCATGCGTGCCACTGACACGTACACGTCTTCAACTTTGGCTGTCATGTATAATACGCCTCCTACTCCTGCTCCACCTCCGCAAAGGATTGCTGGCTAATATTTAATTTTTCTCCTTCTGTTTAATTGATGAAGAACTGGAGATTTAACGGATCAGTCTAAATACCTCTGAGAAAGTGCAGGTAGCGTAGCTTTTTATTCTCTGACCTAAACAACAAGAATCCATAAGGCAGCGTGAGCTGAAGTCCATCCAGCAGGCTGGTGAGATCAAATGACCTACTGTAATAAGCTGACAGGTGAATCAACCTGCTGCATCTGTTGATGCCTTTATTGCACTCCTCAAATTATAAGTCCTACTCACTTGATTCACAGGAGGAATCTTCCTAAGAAAAATTGCTAGGAGTAAGACAGGGAGGGTATGACTCTTTCTGTGCACAAAGTATAGGAACACTGGATAGTGATATTAAGTAAAAATTGCCCTTCAGCTTCTTCACAGAGAGAGAGACAGAAATTGAAGCATTGGGGAGACGGAAAATACAGTGAAGCCTCGGTTAACACAATTGTAGAACTACAGCACAGTCAGGGCAAGGAGGGTTTTTTAAGGTTCTTAATTTCGCTGTGATTTATCGTGTGGTATCCCCTCTGAGTAATCAGCCAAATTTATTCGCCTATTTTGCCAGCGAGCGCAGTTCCATGTGGCTGCCCTCCAAAACCAGAAGCAGCAAGCTGCAGGGTGTCCCGGCTGTTCAGGTAGCGGAGGTTTGGGAGAGGTGAGCTCTCAGTGCCTCTCTCCATCTGCCAGGCTCCTCACCAGCGCTGCCTTGACTCGGGCAGGTATTGTCAGCTCACCTGGTCGTACGCCAGGCTCTTTATCCTTGCCTTCTGTATGTACAGCCAGTGCTGTACACCTCGATCCTCGCGATGGATCTGGAAATCTTCCTGGTTTATCTATGCAGAGCATCTGCCCCCCAGTTCACAGCCCCAGGGGACGTGGCAGGGGCCAAGCAGAGAGCCAGAACAACACGATAAAGGCCTTAGCAAGCAAAAGGCTGCCTGCCTTTCTGTCCTCCTCGTTCCCTAGAGAAGCAGTGCACGGCCCCACCACCAGAAAGGGTGCTGGATGATTATTTGGGAAATGCAAGCTGAAAGCAGCTGCTGAACGGCTCCAATGAGCACAGCAGTGTTTAGGTGGCAGGGCTGAGCAATCTGAGCAGAGGTGAGTTGGCACCTGGCTTGCTTACTGGAGACCGGGGGGGGAGAGAAGGGTGTGTAGTTTTCTTTCACTGGCTATTTGATTTTTCACACTCTAGCAGAACCCCAGTGAGATATCTTTGGAAAAGAGGTTTGGTTTCACTGCATGCAGATGTGTAGAGATTTTAAAAAGAACCAAGAGCTGGGCGGCTTCTCCGGCCCCTGAGGGAAGGAGCTGCTGCCTCGTTTTCTACCTGGGACCCTCTCCGCCCTGCACTGAAAGGGCCGAGGTCAGGCCAGGACAGCACAAGGTCTCTGGGTGGCCTGTGGGTACTGACTGTCCTGAGGCTGCCTGATCCTTCCTCCTCCCAGAGCCTAACATCACCTGCATGTGATGTTGGTGAACCTTACGTCTTTGGGCTGAAATTGGGTATCAGCCTTGGGCTTGACCTACTTTTCCTGTTTGCTTATTTGCTCTAATTTGAGCCAAGATGGTTCACTTTGTTTACAAAAGCAAAGTTAAGGGAAAATGTTACGTTAACATCTTGGGTATTTTCTTAGAAAAGCTCAGCTCCTCTCAGACTTGGGAGGGCAAGGCTTGGCCTTTCATAGAGACATGACTTACCTGTAAGAACTGACAGGGCCTTCTGCCTATCTCCATAAATGTGCACACACATGGCTTTACGTTTGCTTGTTCAACCATCGTTGTGTGCTCACATGGCATTTGTTCCACGGGATCCCACTCACAATAAGAAAGGCAGGATTCAGGTAAGAAGAAATCCTGTCACATTTGGATGATCCCTTAATGCCAGGTGGGTGTCCTGCTGCTTTCTGTGCTTTTCACCTTTCTTTGACAGGAGAGTTGTTAACTTCCTGAAAGCTTTTCCTAGGCTCTTGTCATTAATGTTGCCCAAACATGCCATAAACATCAGCTAATGAGTCATCACAGAGATCCTCTCTGAGCGAGGTGATGCTGCTTTGCAGCTGGATTGATGAGATGGTAAATAGCTTAGGAAAAACATCTCCTCTGAATTTTGGGAAGCCAGTATGAAATAACTGTGTACCCTCAGAGTACTTAGCATTGCTAATATTTAATATGTTCAAGAAGAGCTCTTGCTGCTGACTTTTAAGTACTTGGCTTTTCAGCTCGAACATGCTTTTCACGCCCGTTTGTGATTAAAACGTCGTTTAAGCTCTGTCACGTAGATCACTAGCAAAAGTGGTTGTTTGCACGCCAGCGGCTCAAGTGTTCCGTGTTTTTAATTGGTTGTAGAGAGGAGGGGAAACAGCAGCAGCTGTTCTTGTTCCCAAAAACAGCTCTCACGGCGGTAGGACAATGTATTTAACTGTGCTGCAGCTCCTCTTGCAGGAGCTGCCCCTACAAAGCACAGAAAGCGCCGCGGTGGGTCGCGGCCTCCTGAGGAGCTCTCAGGGCAGGGCCGGATGAGCCCCGCTCCTCATGGACACCACAAGAGAAGCCAGCCCTGTATGGACCCAGGGAAAGGTTTCTTTTTTTTTTCTGGTGCCATCCATCCTGGAAGAAGCCAGGCAGATGCTGTGAAGTACACCTCAAAATAAGGAGGAAGTGCTGAGGATAGCACCTCAAGGGTTTTCCTCCGTGGTAGCTCCAGTAACCCGGTGAGAGCCCGCGCCAGCAGCTGGAGTGCCATCACTGGCCCCTGGTGAGAGGCAGCCTGTCTCGGACAAGGTGTTTTGCTGCCGCTACATGCGGGTGCATGATTTCAAAGACAGGGATGTGTTAGGTGCCCGCCTTCCTCTGACTTCAGACTGATCACGGAAGAGATTTAATGTAACGTCACTGCGGGAGTGATGCTTGTCTGTGGCTAGCCTCCAAGCGTGAAACGTTCACAGCCTCCTCAGTGTCCGAGCATGCTACGGTCTAGATGTACGCGAGCAGCGACACGCTAACAAGCGCAGGAATTCTGCACCAAAATCTTCTGGAGTGAAGGGAGGAAGCCGCCAGCAGCGGGACCGCGAGTCCTGCGCACAAGACACTGTAAAGTCCTTTTCTTCCTCATTACCAAGGCCTCTCCCTGCTGCTCAGCAGCCTGATAGCCAAGAGCACTGGGGTAATTAGCGAAGATTCATTTTTGAGAGGTTTTGTGACACTTGAAGACGTGTCTCAATTAGGCACTTGAGTTTCTTTTATTACAATACTTAGTTGTCAGCTAAACACCAGCTATTTGCCCCAGGGCACTTGCTTGTTTTTGGCAGGAAGATTATTTATTTATTTTTCTGTGTACTGATTAATTCAGGATTTTCTGCCCTGCCCCATCTGGGAACAGTTTCTTGTGCAGTTACTGAGCCCATTTCTGGAGTCTCAAGACCCCCCTTGCTTTCCTCTCCAGTAAGCAAGGACCTCTAGCCCTAAACCAGTTACTAACAACCCTGCTCTTCTGTTTTATTGCAGACCTCCACGGGAGCACCCTGACAGAGTCAGCAAGTAAGAGCAATGGCCAAGCTTGCTCTTTGCATGCTGGCTGAAGGGCTGGGGTGGGGTGGTGAGGGGCAGCCTGGGGAGAGGAAATATTTGGGGAACGAAGGGGCTGGTGGGGGTAGAATGAACCTGACGTGCGGTACGGAGAAGCAGGTAAGCAATGCTCAAGCCATGGCAATAAGTAACTTTGCCGTGAATGCAGCTGAATACCCGTGGGACCAGGAGATGCCGTAAAGCAAAGAGGGTGGGAGCGTACTGCGTGATGCAATGGGCAACTGATACAAAAATAGTGTTTGCCAAGGAGCTAGTCCTTGTCAGTGGTTCTCCTGCCTTGTCCTGTGGTTGGAAGCAGCAGGTCCTGGGCTAAGTCAAGGTCTTCCTGTGCTAGTGAACCAGTATTGTCTTATTTCCCTTCCTCTGGGCTTGTCAGGAAGCAGTGGCTTCTGTGCAGCTCGCTGCAGCCCTTGTGTCTGCCACCAGCAGCCTGTTCCTCATGTCACCGCGAGGTCTATTGCTCCGATTGTTATCTGGATCCCAGATCATTCCCTAGCTGGAAAACGTCTTCCAGATCCAATTTTCAGATCCAAAGAAAGCAGACAGGATGGGCTGGCTTGTGAGAAAACTTGAGTGGGTAACTGAGTTAATGTTTTTAATTCCTTAGTCCATTTCACTCATTCAGCAGTGCTTCTTTTCAGCTCGTGTTTCTCATTGAAGGTTTCACGTAGTTAAAACACTAACCTGTGGATTTGTCTTTCCTGCATTATTCTCATCTTGGTCATTTAATAGACAGCTAGGAAGATAACCAGTGCATTTGAATCCTCAATTTTTCTCCTGGGGAGACACTGCACAAGTGTAGAGATTCACATTTTTCCGAGTAATTTGTTTCTGTTGACATTTTTGGCCAGTATGCAGGATAAGTCATTGCTGTGATAATTGCCTGCCTTCCCTTTGTATCCTGTATTCGATCAGGTAAGGTAGGGAAAAGGGCAGTAGTATTTCTCTGAAAAATACAAAGCAATCACATGGAATCATGAATTCATGAGAATTATTTCATTCACTTTATGATGGCTCACAGTTTCCATCCTCACATTGTTGCCCCTCAGCAGACAGACACCATGGAAGAGAGAACTTTACAGAGACATGGTGATTTTTCAGGGAAAAGGGTCAGAAGCAATGATGGTTTCGATGCTTGGATGCATCCAATGCTGTGGTTGCATTGAGCAGGCCCCATCCAGTAAGTAGTAAGTGAGGCCAGTCTTTGGCTGTGAGGCCAGTCTTTGGCTAAACAAAAAAAAAAAAAGGAAAGGAAACAGAAGCTAAACAGATTGTCTAAAATTCACACAGCTCTGCAAAAGCAGAACAAATTGAGAACACAGCTCTCAAAATCTTTCCCTTTGCACAACCACACAGTGTTTTAAGTAGGACCCTGTGGCTTCTCATTATCTGGAAAACCAGTAAGCTGGCATATCTGGGGGAGAAGCTGGCCCCTGGCTTTTCTCTTCTTTGCTTCTTTTGCATCAGGAGACAACATACTCTTACATAGCAGAGTTGAGCAGGATGTTGTGAGAATGGGAATATGGGCAATAGGAGAATAATGGAGAAAAAACAATCACCAAAATATTTTTCAGGACAGGATCTGAGTTTAAAATCAGTACAGCAAGGAAGAGGGAGCCCTATAGGCTTGGAACCAACAAATATTGCTGGTCACTAATTCAGCAGATGAGAGTTACAAGTGTTGCCCACGTGAAAACTTCTGTAAAATACACGGACCTGTCATTCTGAGGTTTAGCAGATCGAAATTGTATTGTAGCCCTCAAAATGGCCCTGGGGAGTTGACTGACTCAGTGAATTTCATAGCTTCCACCCATCAAGCTGAGCCCCCTTCTGTCCTCTGGAAGAGGAACCGCACATCCCTGTGGGTGCAAGGGGTGTAAACATGTACTGGAGCGGTGGGTCGGAGCCTCCCTCCCTGCCTATTCCTGTGCTATTGCAGCTTGTACACGGAGCTATACCTCTGCTGGTACCCCCACTCAGCAGGCCTTCTGTCTTTACTTCCTAAAAGTGAAAATGTAGCTCATAACCTGTAAGCAAAAAAGCAGATGATCCCAGAAAAATGGCTGTACGACAGCAAGTGCAAAGCACGTGTTTCTCTTAGGCCACAGCAGGTAAGCTTTTCCACCCCTTGTGCCAAATTTTTCAGGTGTTAACTGAGGACACCTATATCCACGAAGCGTACCATGGCTCCAGAACTGGGGACTCCAAAGTTGCTTAGGGAAGGTCATTTTGCAGAGGCTGAGAAGGGGAGTTGTTTGGGGAAGTGCTGGCACTTGTATGTTGACCTGAAAACAATATTTCTTTTGCAGCTCTAGATTTTGTCGTCACCGAAAGAAATTCTGGAAACACCAAAATGCCAGAGGATACTATCCATTACTCCAGTGAGTATTGCTACCCCGTTGTCCATCCTCTGAATTTTCAGTAGATCAGTATGGTTTTAGATGAGCGATTGGAGTAGCAGAGAAGTAAAACTGGCGATGTTATTTCTGTCCATACCAGGCTATGCACCCTCTTACAAGCCCAATTTAACTGCATGTTATTAACCTCATCCCAAAGAGAAAGAACTTGGCAAGTTGACACTTCTCTCACTGGAGAGTGGTGCAATTATTCGCAAGGACTGAAGTAAAAGTGATAAAATGGAAAAAAAAAAGTGAACAGAGTCATCCCCTGTGAGAGGAGACAAAAGGAAACACATGGAAATGTCATTCACATACCAGTATGAATACTTATTACACAAATATATTGTTATGACTATACTATATGAATGTATTGCCCATTTTGTCACGGGAGGGTAGGTGGAGAGAGAAGGACTGGGAGTCCTCTGCAAAGTCTTCAAGCAGTCGGTATTTACATGGTGCATGTCACTTAATTTTTTATTTTACAATTATGTACCTCTGAGGCAAGAGCGTTACTGCAGATCCGCTATTTCCTACAAAAAGCACTGGCTCAGCAAAATATGTTTGTTTTTCTACTCTGAACTTGTCTCCAGGTTCTCCCTCTGGTTCCTCAGACACTCTTCTGTATGAATATTAAATATTATTTGCATCAAGAGCTAGTGTAGATGCCACTTCAAAACAGGGGGCCAGCAGGAAGGACGATGCTAAGGCTTTGCAGCTTCCCCAGCATGGGGCGGAGGCCACCAGGCTAAATACAAATGTGGCCAATCGCTGCCAGGGGAAAAAAAAAAGACAAATGGGGAGAAACTGGGCTTTGATATTTCCCCAGGAAAGCTTCTCTTCATGACATAATTCTTTCCTTTTTGCTTCTTGGCTGGGAAACACCTGTCAGGAAATGGCAGATGGTGGGAAATAATAAAAGGGAAGAAATGTCCTCATTTAAAAAGGAGATCTTGCATTTTCTCTCCCTGGTTGTAAGTGCTGTGGGGAATGTTACTGAATTATGTAACTCCTTGGTGTCTTTCTGGGCACACGATGCTAAAAGAGAAATAATAGCCTTAGTCGCTGAATTTCAGAGCAGTCTCGCTTTCCAAAAAAAAAAAACACCAAAAACCTTTGCGTGCATCAAAAAATTGTTCCTGCAGCAGGGCAGTTTCACAAAAGCCTTTGGGGGGTGATCAACACCAGGGGTGAACGATGCGGGTATAGATCAGGATGACTGATCCCACCAGGGCAGATGGTGAACCCTCACTCTCCTACCTGGAGATCACCCAAATCCTCCCGTGGGTGAAACCAGCACCATGGGGTGGAGTGGGTGCTGGAGGTGAGCTGAGGAAATCAGTGGCGTTTGGTGAAGGGGATGTGGCAGGAGGTGCTGGTGGTACCTCTCACCCAGGTGCAAAAATGCCAGGGCAGAGGCGAGCAGCAAAGTGATGTTTTCCTTCTTTTGCAGGCGTTATCTTGCCAATCGTCATCGCGTTGATAGTCATCACCCTTTCTGGCTTCTCACTGGTGGCTTTGTACAGAATGTGCCACAAGAAAACTCCAGGTATTTGGTTTGCTTTCTCTCAGCAGTAGGAGGAGAAAAAAAAAATCAGTATGCTTCGTATTACTCTAAGATCTCTGGGGGCTCTTTAGATTACTGTAACCATAGATGCTGCAGTAGTCTGACAGGAAATCTTGTATTTCAAACTATTTTGCCTAAAGTGGGAAAGTAGCACTTTATTTTCAAAATCACTAGGAATAACAGAGGGAGCAAAAATGTCTGTGATTTTCTGGAGAATATATAATGCTGTAAAGCTTTTTGTTCGGCCCTTTGCAGCTGCGAAGAGCTAACAAACAGCTGTGCTAACACAATCAGTCAATCAGGTAGAAAAAGAGGGTGAAAATAAGTTTGGAGATACTGTTCAGCAAAATCACCTTATGTTCATTTTATCTCTGCAAGTACAGGCAAAGAAACATCAATGCTTTCTTTTAGGAAATACCTGATATACAAGTATAATTTTTTAGTTACAGTATATGCATGGGTACAAAATCGCTGAGCAAACGGTACTTTCAGAAATAGTAATTTTTGACAGATAAGCTAAAACCAGAACAGGCTTCACTGCTGTCCATGAAACATTTAAGGTAATAGGGACATAATCCCATTAAATTCCATTTGCCAAGTTTTTCAAATTGTTGCCAGAGTCGGCCACAGGAGAGTGCAATTTTCTATTAAGTGGGGGAAAAAAGAAGGAAAAAAAAAAGCATGTCTGAATCCAGACTGTGAGCTGGCATGAGTTAGGAGATCTGTGCAGAGCCTCAACAGTGAAATCACTGGGGTCTGGAAATACAAAATCACAACGGGGTGTGGAAGCTGCAGAGCAAGGTAGGCAGCGTGCTGCTGCCAATTTAGCCAATGGCACGGAAAACCAGAGCCAAGCAGAAAGCAGAAGGTGTGATGCCCACTGAGGAAATTACCGAATATTCCGAGGGAAGGAGTAAAGACATGAGGTGAAGGAGGTTTCCTTGCCAGCCTCCCCCACGCACAGCCGCTAGCGCTCGCAGTGCTAGCAAATTCTCCTGTAAAGGAGAGGAGGCAGCTATAGCTCTCTGTGGTCCTTCCCACAGGGCTCGCTCAGCCTGGCTGGTGCGCAGCCCCCCGTGCCTGGTGCATGGGGATTAGAGCTAGCTCCACGCCTCCCATGTCACCAACCCCTGGCCCCATCCATCTGCCCGCATTCGGGTGTAAGAAGAAAAATTGTTCGGTAGATGATTCATTTTGGGGAGAAACGTGTTCCTTGCTGGCTGGGATGACAGACCACGTTCCCAGGGGTGAAAGCCACCAAGGGTGGGCAGCCCCCCCTTCACCCTCTGCCTTTTAGCTGGGTTGTTACATGCTCGAGAACTGCTGCCTGCTCACCTCCTCCGTGCCCACAGATTTGGGAGCTGCAGGGAAAAACGTGATTTCTGCAGCTCCTCCACCTCCACCAAGGGGTTTTCCTCTCCCCACACAGTCACCACACTGATGACACAGGGGGCATGGTGATCTTTCGGGAGGGCGCCAATTACCATCCAGGCTGGCTGATTGCGGTTCTTTAAGTACATTAACACAACACTGCAAAATCACAGCTAAGCCTTCTGCCAGCAATAGCAATAGCTGCGTCTAAATGTTTTGCTTAACTGAGTCCCATCAGCCACAATGACCCTAACTCTTGTTTCTTCTTCCAGAGAGACAAGAGAACGGCACTGAACAGTAGGTTGAATCCTGTCTCTGCCTCGCTGTGAGATCTGCTGTGGGGCGCTTGTGAATGCAGCAAATTCTGCATGCGATTCTCTTTGGTCTTCCTCTGCTTAAACATAATAAGCAGTTGCTGTCCAAAGAGAAATATGCTGTTGAGAGGGATGTGCTTGCAGTTGCTGTACACCTGTATGCATGATAAGCGGCTGTTCCAGCATGGACAGAAATTGCAAGGGATTCTTTTGAAATGGATAAACTTACCTTGTGCTGTGCCATCTTTTTTTCCCCTTTTCTCTCGCTTTATTCTGGATTATTTCTCTTTCTTTCTCTCCTGTTCCCCGTCATTTCATATTCCTCTGTCCCATCTTCTCTCCACCTGTCCATTTGCACAGGCTCAGTTAAAATGGAATTGGCATAAGCAATGTTAGGGGAGTGAAACTGAGAAAGGTCCATTAGAAGATATATACCAGAGGCCATTGGGTCTGGATGTGGCCTCTATGTTTTGTATGACTAAAAGCATTTGCACTGGCGATTTACTTGCTGACCCTGACTCCCTGGACCTCTGAGGTGGTCCTTCTTGCGATGTGACGTGGCTAAAAGCCTTGCACTGGCAGAGGAAGACGACTCTCTTTTCCCACAGCTGTACTTCTGTGGAGCACTAGATTGAACCCAGAGTCATAGATTCTATCACCTATTTTAAGAGAGAGATCTTTTCAGAGAGATTGGCGTGCGGTGTTTGCCATCAATAAGATGATCCCAGGCAAAGCCCATTTCAAGCTTCCAGATCGTGATCTTAGAGCTGTGTTTAGCTGACCAGCTTCCCAGAGCTGCATGCTCACTGTGCCTAAATGTCTCTGACTCCAACAGGGCCCAGTCGGATAAAGAAGGTGTCAAACTTCTGTCTGTGAAGACAACCTCTCCCGAGACTGGTGAGTGTTTCTTCTGTGTGTCCATGTGTGTGCCTCAGGGCCTGGAGAGGAGCAGTTCTGGGGTGTCATTTGCAATAGCAAAACCATCTTCAGTTCCTCTCAAGCCAGTCACTCAAAACAATTCCTCCACAGTGCAAAAGCAAAACAAAACAGGCTGGAAGCCTGCCAAGCTGCAGTGCACCTGCACTGTGTGTGGTGTCAGTATTTGGGAGTGAGAAATAACACAGTTATAGGGAAAATCATTTTATTAACTCTTCTATGGTAAGTGACCTACAGCTATGCACATTGAGGAGTAACTGAGATTGTGACATTTAGCAGCTGGATCTGGCTAGACAAGGGTGTTTAGGGACTGTTAATGTTCCTGCGGCCAAAAGGTTTGGGAGCAAGTGCTGCCATCCTGCACCCAGCCACCCTGTGTATTCAAAATCCTACTCTTGTTACAAATTCCTCTCTCCTGTGCTTGACCAATCCAGTTTCTTACAAAATGTGTGTGTAATAAAATAAAGGGAATAGAGATTATAGTTAACATACACAAAAGAAATCAAAATCTCATCTCTAGTATCTAAGAGAAGGAGATAGATATCGGTTCTGAAAGAAACAGAGGAGCACAAAATAGGACTGAGGTAGAACAAAATTCTGACTAATCTGATTCACAGCTATCTAAACAACAAATCTGAAACTTCTCATGGTAATTCTTCTCATGGTAAAACCCATGGCAGCTCGCTTCCTCAGCTGCGTAGTCTACCCTTGCTCCCACCTCACCTGTAGAAGTCCTCCGGGAAAAACAGCCTCTTACTTTATCCATCTTTTTAAGGTTTCTGCTTCCCCAGGTGACATTTCAGAGGTTGCTCCATAGATGCTCTCGTCTTCCTCTAAATCCTCAAGAAGTCCTCTGAAACACAAATGTAAATGACTCTCTGGTGGATGCACTTCGTAGTTTTATGATTTGGGGAACTAAATATTTTTTCGGTATATGTCTTTGGGAATTGATATTTAGTTCTGTTTTAAGGGGTATGAAGTTGTGGGCATGTTTACACTAAAATCATACGTCTTCTGAAAGCTGAATGTAGTCTGAGACTAGAATTCAGAGACGTTTTTGGACTGATTCTGCCCTCATACAGCTTTCAATGACAAAGTTAACTTCACTGGCAGCAAGAAAGTTACTGTGTTTTGCAGCAGTGTAAATGAGAGAGCACCCAGGCACACTGTTTTTCACAAGATGAGGTCTGGTGCCTGTTAATCAGCTGCTGGTTCACCAAGTATCTGAATTTCTTCCATCCAGAGGATGCTTGATATTCTTCTTTACAGAAGTGTGATGTATGCATGCTATAATTGGAAGGTATGAGTCAGAGCCACTTACAAGACAAGATTCTTGCCCTCTTCTCATTAATACAATTCATATTTAAAACAGCTACCATTTTCTCTTATTCTTACATCTTTATAGATTTCAAAATTAAACATGCTTTCACTGAAATTGAAGTTCTGCTTTTGCACAGCTTTTGAGAGACACTCAGCTTCTTAAATTAAAAACACTCTGAAAGAAAGGCCTGTTTCCTTCCAGAAATATCCCTCACTCATACAGATATTTTCAAGTTATGTTAGGGTGCCTACCCATTTGACTAAGATTTACTTGATTCGTTAAAAGCTCAGGGAGAAAAGTAATCATTTCTTAATGGTACAGGTGCACCAGAACATGGGAGATGTCCGACTCATCTGGTCTCTCTTGTAACTAGTGAAACAACCACTTCTCTACATATGTTCCTCTTTTTCCTTTTTAGATGCATAAAAACCAGCTCAACTGAAGGGTGAATTCATAGCCTAACTATTTTGGAAGTGTTATAGCTGCCTCTGGCTGTATGTACGAACAAAATTATAAAAGGTTTTGACTAAAATGAGTAATTTCTTAAGAAAAGCCTTACCTTCACAGCTAGACCTTCATCATCCTCTTGCCATCAATAGGCTGCTCCGTTTCCTGAAGATGAGCACATACACAACAAAGGTCTGCACTGTCATGTACTCAAATGAAACTTTATTAACCGAAGCTGTATTTTTTAATTTTTTACTTTATTATTTCAACAGAAGGCTGTTATTGTATGAACGTTCCAAAAATGTTTAGAAAAGACTTATGTACAAAACATACAAGGACATAATCAGCAACTATGCTCAGACAGGTAACCTAGAAATACCTTGTGTCAGTGATGTGTGTGGCGTAGCTTGGTCAAAGCTTGTGGCAAGTTTAGTCTTGCCTCACCTAAAAACTGATTTAGCTGCACATAGTCAGTTGAAAGAGATGTATGTGTCAGAAGGGCTATTTATCCCATCTGTCTTGGACATGTACCTTGAACTGGAATGAGGTGACCTATGGAGGTCCATTGCCTACTAAAGGATCCTATTTCAGGACTTCTAAAATTAGGTTATGACTATAAATTAAAAGAAAAAGGCTCCTTTTTCAGAAGCATAGCTGAATTAAATTTAATCAAGGATATTATTTCAAATACCCACAAATAATGTGAAAGAATACAGGAAAAGAACAGGGTCCAATTAAGGGGTCCAATTAAGGCTTGGCCAAAGTAATGTATTTTAATGGAGCAATGTCATCAGGCACATCACTAGGTAAAAGTGAGCTTTATTATTCTCATTGCTTAAAACTCGTGTTAGGAAGATGGACTTCCTGATGGCTATGAGTTCTAAGGCACTACTGGTTAAGAAGTGATGTAAAGCAAAAAACCAAAGAGACAAAACTAAACGCTTTGATTTTTATTTTTTTCATGCACTTTTGCCAGTGAACTTCAGCACCAAATGCAAGTGCCTGTACGTTCATCATATGTGAAAACTCAACTTGGATGAAAATGCTTAGGATACTGAATCTTCTTGAAAGTTTTACACTAATGTGCAATTATAGGGCTTACTACAGCCATTCCGTGTTGACTATATAGGCAAATTTAGGGTGGCTCTTTCTAGGGAAAATAAATGGTCTTCTACGATACTGAACTCCAAAAAAAAATCTACCTGAAAAAATAGTTCTTACTAAGGATTCATTATAGCCCACAGTCCTGTGTGTTTGGCTTACAAGTGGTAGATATACTTGCTGTGAATGTAAGATGAAGGATTTTACATGATGACTAAGAGATCAATGTCATTGTCCATGACGTTAATGATAAAGTATTGCCTATCACAGAAACATACCTAGCTTTTGCTGTAATGTTTTTCTGTATTTCACTGAAAAACAGAGTAGGTATTGACTACCTTTTAGGACTTACACAAAATGCTGAGGAAAGGAAATGAGGCTGAGGAGTAAAATTGGGGAAAGGCTACTCCATATGTATGAATTATCTACAACAGAAATATTGCTACCTGAGTAATGATTTGACAACTTTCTTTTCTGGCCCTTACCTGGAGTACCCATTCTGAAATGTATTAAGGGCAGTATAACAGTTCACTGTTCAACATAAAATCTCACAGGAATGTGGCAGGTAACATAATATTTTGGAGTTGTTAGGTATAATCCTGGTGCCTATGTATAAGGTGATTCATCAGGACATGTTTTGTAATCAACGTGAGTTTGGTTGTTGTAATTGTAAGATGTGGCTTACTTGGCTTGTAGGGATATTGTCTGTTCTGTGTTGAACTTGCTGGAAGGATATTAAAAGTGTGCCAAAGCTGATGTGGCTTAGATTTCGGTGAGACACCTGCAATGGAAGGTGGTCCTTTAGGCTCACCAATTGAGAGGGGTCTTTGTTATGTCATGGGATAGAGTTAATTTTCTTTATGAAATCTGGTGTGATACTATGTTTGGGATTTTTGAAAACAGTGGTGACAACACACTGCGGTTTTAGTTGTTGCAGAGCAGTGCTTGCACAGGGCCAAGGACGTTTCAGCTTCTCATGCTGCCCTACTAGCAGGGAGGCTGGGGGTGCACCAGGAGCTGGGGGGGGACAGAAGCATGACAGCTAGCCCAGGCTGGCCAAAAGGATGCCTCCATACCATATGGTACCATGCTCAGCAATAAAAGCTGGGGTAAGGAAGGAGGAAGGGAGGGGGATGTTCAGAGTGACGGTGTTTATCTTCCCAAGAAGCCTTTTCACTTGATGAGCTCTGCTTTCCTGGAGGTGGCTGAACGCCTGCCTTCCAATGGGGAGTAGGGAATGAATTCCTTGTTTGCTTTGCTTGCGGGCATGGCGTTTGCTTTACCTAGTGAAGAGTCTTTAACTCAACCCATGAGTTCCTGCACTTCTACCTTTCTATTTCTCTCCCCCATCCCACATGGGGGGAGTGAGCGAGCAGCTGGGTGGTGCTCAGCTGCCTGCTGGGTTAAAGCACAGCACCTCAGGAAGCATTAGGGCTTCTCAAGACACCTACTGTAGACACAAATAAGAAGTTCAAGTGTCACTAATAAACAAAGCTGAGAAAATGTTCCAGGAAAACAAGGGAATTTGAGGAAAGGCCTGGCCTGTCACATGTGAAAAACCCTTATCTTACTGTAATCACGTTGGAGAGAATGACCAATCTCCAGAGGCATGCTCCGATGGAAGCACAGTATAAAATATTAGGAAATGAGGATATAGAACAACCAGCATTCACATGTGCTCTGTACCTCTTCCAAACGGTGCTGCTGGTTAACAGTAATACCACTTCAGATCTGTTTCTGTTGCTTCAGCTGAGTGTACTCCCTGCCCATAACTTTTCATAATGTTTCTTGGGTGTGTTCCTTGCACAAGATGAGCTACCCACCTTGAAGATGGTGGAACCCATGACATAGATTAACTGGACCCCATCACTTCAGCCACTTTCGAGATGGCCCTGCATATGCCTGCAGCTGTTCACAGCGTTCCTCTGCACTCCCTGAATTTCCAAAGCCCCCTCTGTCAAGGCTTTGAGGATTCCTAACCTTCCATGTCAGCAGATGATAGCTGTGCCCGAGCACCAAAATCGTCACAATACAAGGAAAAAAAACCCCTTGTTCTCATTCAGCGCAAGAACTTGCCTTTGCCATGGAAACACACATGAAGTTCAGCACCTGATGAGACACCCCGCTGTGTTGCTGGGGTTTGGGCCTGGAAAGTCCCATGGTCTTCTGATGATGAGGTTGAATGATGACATCTTCATCAACGTTCTCCACTGAGCCTGCCTGAGTTCAAGAAGCTTTTGGACAATGCTCTGAGACACACGGTCTGATTTTTTGGGTGGTCCTTTGAGGACCCGGGAGTTGGACTCAATGATCCTTGTGGGTCCTTCCCAACTGAGATATTCTATGAACTCTATGAATGCTGAGACTGTTTAATCATGCTATCTCACACATCAAACCATACGTTTGGCTGTGGTAGAACAGGAAAAATCTCAGCAGAGAATTATTCCTCCTTGGTTTCTGTTATGCTGAGTACATCAGAGCACGACTGTGGCTTTTAAGAAGGTAAGAAACGTTTATTTTTGCCTCATTAGTGACTCAGCCCAGGGAAACTTACTCCTGCCAGAGGGAGTAGGACATGTGAAGGGCATGGCTCCACAGGGGACCGTGGGGTTTCTCTACGTGCATTGGTAGTTTCATCTCTCTCTCTTTTTGTCTAGGATCCAGGCGGATGCACCTAGGAGCAGGTGAAGAAGCCAGGTCTCTAGGTCACAGAAGCTTCCCTTGCTGCGTCCTCTCACTTGCCAGATAAGCTAAGCAGGTCAGCAGAGAGCAACCTGCTGGTATGCTGTGTGCTTGGAAGTGGTAAGAGCTGATGTTCCTTCTCATTTAAGGATATAATATTGATTATTTCTATGTCATATTATCAGCAGTACTCTGTGTCCTATTTTTCCCTGCAGGTAGAAAACCTAGAAGCTGCTTCATAGAAAAAGGTCCCCTCACAACAAAAAAAAATAGAGCAAGTATCTGCTTCCCTTTCCTTCTCTTTCTCATTTTCTCACACTTGACTTTTTAAACCTTAAATTGTGCAGCGACCTTAAGTTGTGATTTCTTTATTTATAGAAATGGAAGAATAAACTTTCCCAGCTTCTTACTACTCATGGCTTGATTCAATGTGTGTTTACTTGCACCACAAAGCTCCGACTGCACACAATTCCAGCTGAGACTTTTGGGCAAAACTGTAGTCAGAAACATTAAATACCATACACTTCCTTCTCTGGTTACAATTCTAACCCCGTTTGCGAGCTATGGATATTTGCAAGAGTTTTCCAGGCAGCCTCTTACAGTCAGAGGATGCTGAGGGTCCAACAATATTTGTGTCTGTGGAGCGTTTGCTAGCTTTGCATGTTGCTTTCCAAGATGTTCCCCTGTTGGGGAACAATCTCTCACCCCTTCCAATCACACAGACCCCTCTGTCCTGCTAAATGTGGCCAGGACAGCTTGCAGGTAGTAATGGGGGGCCCTGTCTGCCCTCCTGCACCACAACTGCACGCCGACTCTTAGTTCTGCATGGTCAAGACAAACATCTCGATTACTGGGTCTGTTGAGGTAGTTTTATACTTTTATGAAAAATAGGACTTTTCAATTGAATTTTCTTCAAAATGAAATGCGTGCTTTAATTCTTTGCTCCGAACCAGATTGTCACTTAGAAGAGATTTCTCAGCAGCAGAAATTACAATGAAATTGCAGTGTAACTCATTTTTTTCATGCAATGTAATCTGAGATGCAGTGCAACCTATTTTTTATGTCAAAGCCTATTTTTTATATCCTTTATTCCAGTTTTCAAAAGTCAGAGGGGCCTTTGCCCAGGTCAAAGTCCTTCTCTACTCATGAAGATATGACCTGTTACCTCTCATTTATATCACCCTGCTCCGCGGTGTATGTGTATTCTGAATATTGCATTCAGTTTCTGAGTCTAATGGGAATAATTTTAAAAGTGTGGGATTAATAAAACAGCCTGCCCCAAATGTGAGACAGAGAAATGTTTTTTCAGGGTTTCAAAGCTGTATGCAATCCGTAATTTCAGCGGATTATATGCCCAATAGTTTATCACATATACTGGCATCAGGAAACAACATAGTGAGAAATCAGTACATTTGTGAGAGTAAATAAAAATAATAATAAAAAAACACACAAAAACAAACAAAACTAAAAATTATGCATAAGTGAAATTTTAATTTATCAGAAAGTCTTGCATTTTCATTGGAGTGCTATTACTTTCCTGGTTAAAAATTTAGCTTTGCAGAGGCCTAAGTATCTGTGTACTCGGTCTTCTTCCCATGCACTCAGAACAAGTATGTTGAAGGATCAGGAGCTACAACATTTTTCCTGTTCCATCTTCCCCATGCTCAGCCTCTTTAGGGGTGACTCCTTGGAGGAGGATGTATGCAGAGTGCATCTGATTGTGTCCACTGATGAGACTGTCAGCTTGCCTTGGTGAATCCAATGTCAGGTCTCTGGGAGAAATATCTCCCATGGGTGCCACCATGGGAGGCTGTGTATATGCAAACCCCATCTCTGACAGCAGCTAGCATGAGATGTCAAAGGAAGATAAGGAATAGAGCAGAGGCACATTGATACATCCTCTGCTGCATCCTTGCAGCAATCTGCAGCTTGGGAACTTCCTGAATCAGAGGCTGTATCTCTTGTCCTTAATAGTTCTCGATGGCTTTTACTTCCATGAATTTATCTTATCCCCTTTGGCATCTACAGCATCCTGTGGCAATAAGTCGGACAGTTTAACTACAGTTCTGTCTGTGTTATATTATAGTAATGTTTAGAGACTTCACTGGACCTATGTCGTCGTGTTTACAATCCAATTTCAGACAAAACTCTACAAATGGATGTAACGTTGGAGGATGAGAGGGAGAATAAAAGGTTTAATAGAAGGGTTCATTTGTCACTTGTCAAAAGAAACTTCCATGTTGGTATCAGTATAATTTCATTTTCCAAATATTCTGTTGGAGGCTTCTTTCTCAACCTGTGTATCATGTCTTTCAGTTTTTGTAGAAGCGCGTGATATATTTGAGGTTGGCTTCTCACTGCCCTCTGCCAACCTCTCTGAGCTCACAGCTCCTCCTCCGGCAGGAGAGGTCTCACAAGGCAGGACCGCAGGTAAAGGGGGTTACGTTGGGCTTGCAGCTCCACAGCTGCCAGCACGTGGTTAACTGCACCAACCTCTTTCTGATGGGTCTCTTCATCTCTCAGTTACTCAATGGCTTAGCAGAGTAGACAAATGTGCAGTGTCTTTTTCAACCTGTTATCATAAATTAATGACATAGTACGCATATCAAATTGAATCAAGTGTCTCTAGGCTACCTTTTATGCAAGATACTGTATAACCATATTGTGAGAAGCTGGTGGTTCATGTCTCTCTTGATACCTTCCATCTACTGATGTGCAACACTACAGTTTGTGGGTGTCACCCTCCCCTCAATGCATAACCCCAAATCAACAATGCCGACTTTCCACTGATTTTGGTGTCCAGCAATTATGCTATTGTTGGAATATTTTGTGCAATTCTACCCTTTGTCTCTCAGCAACAACCTTCAAAGTGTGCAGGCAATCTATTAAGCCCAGTTGAGCACCCTCGCTGTGCTGCGTATTTTCTCCATCAGCTACACAATTTGGTGTGAACTAATTCCTTTGGTCGATTTAAATATCATCTGTTCTAGGAAAACACTAAACACAAATGTTTGCTTTTAATTTCCCTTGTGGGAAACAAGGTCTAATCCATTGTTTTTAGTGGGTGATGGTTTGGGGTCAAGTTTGTTTTTCAGCAGTCTTGGAATTTATTTCTGTCACTTAAGGCTATTTTGAGATCAATAAAAACGTCTTCCCACACGCAACTAACCTGAATGTTGTTCTTAATTTGCTCTTTGTGCTGCAGCTGGATATTTAGCACAGCATCAAACTGCTGAGCCATTAGACTCCAAAATTGTCCTAGACACGTCTCCGCACAGTCTCAAGGCGTACTGCAGTCCTATATCGAACACAGTTTGTTACCTTCGTTACTCTTGGTCAGGGAGCATTTGTGTGACCATTTCCTCCCCTCTACATCATCATTCTGTCTTCGTCACTGAGTTGTTTGTTGGCACTAATTGTTGTAGACACCACGATGCAAATAGACACATTGACGTCGGACAATCCCTGATAATATGGGGAGACACTGACCCCAGCAATAGCTGATGGCTGTTCACCCTTTCCATGAACTATGCATATAGCACCACCAAATCCAGGCAGGATGTTGTAGCCATCCCTGCCTCATGCATTTTATGCTCTGATCCAAAGCCTGTTGACATTGATGGGAAGTTATCCAGGGAGATGAGCTGGCTCCGGAGCCTGTCCTTAGATGTGTTGCTTGCGGCTCAAAGTACGCATCTTCCGTGGAAGTCTACCTCCTTACAGCCCAGGCAGAGCAACCAGCTGCGGGTGGGACTGATAACAACTTACTGATATTTATTACAGCTATTGATTATTATCTTCCCCGTGGTGATACATTTCCAATTAATTTCTCCTGCACGCTTTTAAAAAGAAATTTTGCCAATTTCTACTTTTTGCTCCCTATTAAATAATCTATATCTTTATATTGAACATGAAAGGTTCAAACATGCAGAAGGAAAAACTAACAGACAAAAAATATTTAAAAGACATGAAATAGAAAATATAATTTGTTACTACAAAGCAGTACAATAATTGGAACCGGTTCACTTTGTTTTAGCTTTTCAAAATAAGATTTTTTCTAATAAAAAAACTTTTCACCTTCCAAAAATGTATCAACTTCTTGAAATGTTTCTTTTTTTTTTTTTCTACCAGAAATTTATACTTTCTTGTTCTCTGAAAATGTTAGGAATTATTGAAGTAGTTGCTGAATGCCTTTTTACCTGAAATTTAACATCATCAAAACTTCTGAAACACTAATTTAGCAGCACTTTGTAATGTGTTTTGAAATAATTTTATCCAAAATTGAACACTTGGAAAGTGAGCACCATTCCAGCATGTTATCATTGAACGATTTTCAGTGTTTCTCATTGAACCCTATTGTGGTAGCAGCACAACAATGAGAGCAAGTCATGGGGAGAATAAGCCATAAAACACACAGAGTAGTGAGGATCAGTTTTTGCTGGCTAAGTAAACCTGACCAGGAGACAGGTTAGTTTGTGCCGTGGCCAGTGATGTGCTGCTGCTGGACTCACTTATCCTCTCTTCATGTTTGACCGAAGTACATTGTATTTTGTTTTTTAGGAGAACAATCATCTCAGGGGAAGAATAAAACTCGGCAGTGTGATGATTCCTCTTCACACCTCAGCAATAAATACGTAAGTTGATTACTTTTGTCTCATGTCATGTAATGTTAGTCCTTGTTAGTCTCAGTAACACTTGTTAGTCTCAGTATTGTGCCATGTAAAGGGGTTAAAAATACAAAACAAAGTGAGCAATAATGTCAGCTGAGGCAGCCTCAAGGAGCAATGTCTTAAACAAAGCTCAGCTTGAACCAAAGTCTCAGGCAAACCGAGGCTGCAGAAGCCCATGGCAGCTGAAGAAGCTGCCACCTTGCAAAGGCAGACTTTTACAGATTTCGTATTTGGCTTTAACTGTTCAGTATTCATTTCCTGGTTGTAATTCCCTTGGCAAATTTCCTTTTTTTTTGTGCTAGAAGTAAGAGATTTCTTAAGACAGTTGTCTATAAGAAGGAACTTGATACCCAGAAGCGTTCAGCTCCTTTTGTTTCCTGAAAAGGTTTTGTCTGTTCCACATCATGCAAAAGCAAACACTCTTATTGGGATGGTTTAGTATGGCTTAAATTTATTGATTGCCAACATGCAGAACTGGCAGGTGTTGGACAAAGTTTTTGTATGTTCAAGGGCAGGGACCATCAGAGCACCTAGGAAAGCCACTGTTTGAGGTAAGGGTGTTGCATTTTCCTGCACGCGTGAAGCTTTCTGAGGCACCACAATCTGTCCATAGAGTTGCTTCCCCTGTAGAGGAGGTAGAGGAGAAAGATGGCTTGAAGAAACAGGTATCAGATCATACTGTCGGATGGACTGGACAGAGGCAGATATGCTGGGCCCAGACAGAGCCCAGACTTGCACCACCATTGTGGGATGAAGTCCCCCTAGAACAGGTCCCATCACTGTCTACTGACAGAGCTACGGTTGAACAGAAACACAGACAGACCCTTTTGCAAAACATCTTTGAAGTTTTCGGCCTGTTCTTATTTCCCGTGGGAATGCCCAAAATGAGCTTTCCTGATGCCAACAACAAGGAAAAAATAAACTAATTTGTCCCTTGAATTAGAGTATCAGAACCCAGTCTTGCCTACATTACCAAAAAGTCAGAGCTTGCTCTGTGTGAATGCAGGACAATGTCCTGGATGATGGATTTACTCCTTGTTGTCTGCTCCACATAGGATTTACTCTATGTCTGTCATCTGTTTCAATTTAGTGTTATGTTTTTGAGCAGCCTTACCTGGAATAATAATCTTGAGGTATTGTTGTCATTTCAGATGTGAAGCAGCCTGTTTTATCACAACGTGCAGGAATGTCCCATGAAGGTTGCAATGCTGCAGGAAATGTGGAGTAGCTGAAGCTTTTTACCAGGCAGGACACTTGTGTTAATGACCAGCCCTTGACTTCTAAACCTCGAGTGTCTCCTGTCCCTTCTGGAATGACATGTGCTTTTTTGATGGCTTATTAACTGGTATATCATATGTATTTATTATTTTCTTATATAGTAAAAGCAGGAAAGCTTTCAAGAAGGTTGAAGAGCGTGTTTGCATAGTAATTATTAAAAATGTTCTCTGCACATACAGGAAGGAATATGTTAGCATACTTTGTTGAACTAATGGTAGATAGGGTTCTTTTAATTGTATGTAGCAAAATACAAACAGGGCCTGACCCTTGAAACAGTACTGGGCAAATTGCCACTATGAAAGTTAATTCAGTGATTTCCATGAGACTCCTCGCTGTAGCACACACTTCACTTGTCATAAATGTTTACAGGACTGGATGCCTGGGTGAAATCCTGAAGTGTGTGCTTAATTTCTGTGAAGGGGGGGAATATACCTTGCACTGAGGGGTTTTAGTTTTTTTGTTTGTTTTATTTTTTATTTTTTAAAGTTCTGTAAATCGCTGAGTATGGTCCTTGTAATGTAGCAGGCAACATAGTTTATTTTCTGCTGTTCCTTGGCTAATCGCTGCATTATGCATGCTATAAATGTCTCTCCTACAAGCTGCGGTGCACAGTGGGGATCAGCAGGATAAGAAATTCTGCAGCTGAACCCTGTGTTCAGAGTAATGCATGGGATTCCCGGTGGCTATTGAATAACTCCGGAAGTTTAAAGAGTGTTTCAAGTGATAATTACAGACACTTGATTTGTACAGAGCTGGCACTTCAAAAATATCAAGTAGTGCTTCTACCTGCGTGTATCCTACTTTGCTAGAACTATAAATGTTTGAAAATTATATTCTTTTGAGCATCTGCTCTGTCTCAATCCACTGACTCTGGCAGTGTGCTGAGAAGCTCCATCGTTTTATTGGGGAATGGAAAAGAGACAATTGGTGGTGTAAGTGCAGGACCAAGAGCTAGGACAGTAATCTGAGTTTTGATACCTACTGATACAACGCTTTTGAGGAACTTCTCTCTCCAGTTTCCTTCTCTGGGGCAAGAAAACTTACCTAGCAATATGTTAAGAAATCGAGCAGATTTGTTAGGTCATGTTTATACACAAAGATAAAGTGTTTGATTCCCTGTGTTTGACCATTGCTCTTATTTCATCTATGATGGATCTGATCCTCTGTCTTAGCAGTACCAAGATAAAATTTTGATGAAGTTTTGTAAAAGATGGGGAACCAGCCAGGGTGCTCCATGATGCAGCTGAACTTCTACGGTTTGTTCAGGTGTTCCTGAATCACTTGGGTTGCTCTGGAGAAGAGGAGTCTTGAATGCCTGCTTTGGAAAAGTCAGGCCACTTAAAACACGCTATTTAGCATCTGCACCTAGTCAGATTCCTGATTGCTGAAGTTTCCTGTGAAAAAAGCAGTCATTGTGGATTTTCATATTGGTCAAAAAAAAAAAAAGTACTTCATAGAATATTGCATCCTACTGAGAGTAGAAAAGAGCAGAGAAACATTGTGAAAAAATGTGTATGTATAAAATTTGTTAAGAAACTACCATGACGTGTCAAGAAAAAAAAATATAACAAACACTTCCTATTAAAAGTTATTCTCTTTATTAAAAGGCTCTTCTTTTTCTCTTTGCAGAAAGGCAATTCATTATGCATACCTAGTACCAGTATCAGCCATTACACTGCACTGCTGTAGCAAAGGGTGAGCTGAACTCATTCTGGAGAGCCCAGAGAGCAGGTTAGATGTTTGGGGCACTGTGGTGGGGGGGGAAGCATCAGGCCTTGCAGAAGACTTGCTGGGGGTGGAGTGGAGTATAGAAATCTCCTTACATGAGTTGACAGGGAGAGAGAAGGGCTCGCTGCAAAAAAGTGAAAAACACAATGGGAGGGGAAGGTGCTTGGGCTTTTCATGATGCAGCGCACAACAGGTGACCAAGCTCTTGCCAGAAGGCTGGGAAATGTGCCACAAAGTGACTGGCTTGTGTGAGCCCATGTGATGCAAAAGAGGTGGATTTAGTGGAGAGCAGAAATGAAGAACTTGAGAGCCTCTTAACCCCTGAGGTGACAGAATTAAACTTGAAACCCAAAATGTTTCTACAGCTGCTGCTACTGATAGTGTTAGAGTTAAGCTAAGAAAATATTTAAACATGGGCTACACTTGGAAGAAAAAGATTTTCTATGCCTGTGATGCAAGAAAAGTGCTTGCAGTATGCCAGTAATTTTCGATTTTTCTCTATGCAAGCTCCTAAAAATGTTCCAATGGAGATGAAGACTCTCGTACAGTTAATTCAAGCTTGATGACAGGGACCTTACTTTCTTCTCTTTAATTCACTTCTGTGATGTCCTTAGAAACAGTCCATGGTACCTTGAGGGTCTGCAATTCCAGGCTGTAAAAGTACTCTACTGTGTCATTGTCAGAAAGGAGCACAAAAGTCTAATGATTATCCTTATCTCAGAGGCATTACAGAAGTCTTGTCAGTTCATTAGGTTGCCAAACCAACTACAAGGGGTGGGAGGAGGGACAAACAGGGACCATTTCAGTACTCACTAAACAATAGCCTAGAAAAATCTTAAACAAATAATCTATTTTCCCTTATGAGTAGAAGATCTGGTGGTGAAATGACGCTTACTGAAGTTTTTATAGTTCAGCTGTATTCAGTGAAACAGGAAATTGTAATACAATATAATACAAATAACTATCTTTCCAGTCCCAGATTTCTTTTGTTAGTAGGAGCTAAAACCATACTTGTACTGAAATAGCACACACCAGGTGGCAAAGGCTGCCCAGGAAGGCTGAGCCTTGGGCCAGGCGAGGCTACATGGCACCTCTAGAGCCCTGTGGCAGAAGGAAAAGCCTCTCCAGCACCATCAATCACAGCTCCTCAATTTCTTCACATTAGGACGCTATATCTAATAAAATAAATAAGCTTAAAGATTACTCTATCGATTCCCAATTGAAGCTTTTTTTTTTTCCACTTCTGGCCAAGGGCAATCCATAAAACACAAGCTTTAATTCACCCCGGCAAATGCAGTGGACGTGAAACACTGATGCTCATAAGATGCACACCATGCACGGCTGAAGAATCTTCTCAGCTCCCTCTCGTCCACCCTGCAGTATCACCAGCGCCTAGAAAAGCAGTAAGAAACCTTTTCTGAGGTCAACAAAGATGGAGCTGCCAGCTCTACACTGCAAGCCTCTTCTAGCTCCTCTACATAAAAGTTATTCTTTTGACAGCTTTAATGCACATGAGCACGTTGCCTGACTGTAGCTGGTCAGAGAGGGAGGAAGGGTGAGGAAGAGTGTGCCAAACACAATCTACCTGGCCGGGGGACATTTGGAGCCAGAGCTGAGCTCTGCCGCCCAGCTCTGCCCTGAGAAAAACCCATGGGAGAGACAAATCCATCTCCAACCTTCAGCCCCCAGGTACAGGGGGTCAGCATGAGCCCCATGCTGCCACAGCCCCCAGCGCTACATGCTGCTTGGTCTGGTCACCCTCGGGTGCATTTGAGCTGTTTTCACAAGCTCCATGAAGGCACAGCTGCACCTTTCCAAAGAGGACGTAGGCCAAGGGAGTGCAGCAAAGAGCTGCTACTATCCAGAAAATAACAGTAATAATAATAATGTGAAACTGGAACCTGGGATCTAATGGTCAATACTACCTCAATACTACCTCAATACTACCTGACAGAAAGGGCAGAAAGGAGGTTATCCAGCCCGCCATTACCCCCTGCCCTTCCTTCAGGTGCCTCTGTAGCAGGACTGTGCTTGGCCCCAGTGCTTCACAGGGACACTTCGTACTGATGTGGCTGGTTTTGCTCCCTCTTGCACTGAAATAGCACACGCCGGGTCACCAGGAGGAAGAAAGCAGACCGATCAGCTGTGGAAGAATGCCTTCCCTCAGTTCCCAGGTCTAAGGTGTGCCCTCAGGGCTCCCAGTTCCAGGCCTACCAGCAGAGTCTGTGGCAGGCAGACACAGTTAGGGAGGGCGTAAGGCAGCTGGGCATGCACAAGTCCAAGGAATTAAAGGGGATGCATTCAAGGGTGCTGAGGGAGGTGGTGGAATTCACTGTGAGGGCTCCTGTCTGTCTTCTTGGAGAGGTTATGATGATCAAGGAAAGTTCCTGAGCAGTAGAAAAAGGCAAGCTTTGCGCCCATCTTCAAGACAGGCAATTAAGAGGATCCAAGAGGCAACCAGCTGCTCACCCTCCCGTCATTATCTGGGAAGACTCGGGCCCCCATCTGCCAGAAGATCGCTGGGTGGCACACGAAGGACAAGGTGACCTCTGGGAACATTTGAGGGCAGCCCTGAAGAGAAGGACCTGGGGGTGTCAGTTGATGAGAAACTCAACATGAGCCAGCAATGTGTGCTTGCGGCCCAGAAAGCCAGCCTGGGCTGCATCCAAAGAAATGTGGCCAGCAGGGCGAGGGAGGTGATCCTCACACACTACTCAGAGCCTCCTGGAGTGCTGCGTTCAGCTCTGGGGGCCCCAGCACAGGAAGGACATGGACGTGTTAGAGCGAGTCCAGAGGAGGGCCACAAAATAGACCAAAGGGCTGGAGCACCTCTCCTGTGAAAGCAGGATGAGGGAGTTGGGGTTGTTCAACTGGAGAAGGATCCGGGGAGACCTCCCAGCTAGCACCCTTCTAAGTACCTATCAGGGACCTCCAGGAAAGCTGGGGAGGGACTCTTTGTCAGGGAGTGGAGGGATAGGACAAGGGGAAATGGTTTAAAACTGAAAGGGTAGATTCAGAGTAGATATTAGGAAGAAATTCTTTACTCTGAGGGTGGTGAAGCAGCAGGATTGTGTCAGGTACGGTGATGTTTTCCATCCTGATACAGGCCGTAAATCCAAACAGAAGAATGAGGAGGAGGAATCCAGGCACCGAAAAAAAATCAGTGGGATTGCTGCCTCCTTGGGGAAGGCATGTGCATATTTATGTACCCACATGTAGTCAGAATAAAAGTAATGAATGTGGCCCTATATATTTTCTTGGTAACATTGCAACCATCTCTGCCAGTTGGAAGTGCAGATACCATTGCAAGGACAGAGGTGTGATTTGGAAAGAGGAAAGAAGGATCATTGTTTTCTTGCACGCTAAAAAAAAAAAATCCTAAAAGCTGCAACTTTCTGACACTTGCCATGGACTACAGGGTGAAGGTGACTTCAGATCCAGAAATATTTGATAAAAATATTCTGGGCGCTTTTTTTTTTTTTTTTTTTAATTATTATTAAATGAGGGCACCTAACCAGCTGGTTTACTGTGCCAGTTTTAGGAACATGATCATTAGGATTCAGCTGCAATGCTAAGGCAATGCACTAACTTTAGCTGAGCCTCAGTCATTAAGCACATAGATATTTTTTTTTTATTTTCCGTAGCTGGGTCTGACATATAAAATAAGTTATTTTGCCCGTGTGTGTTGGAAGCAGCAGGAATTAATGCGGAATATAAACAGCTGATCTGACAGAGCAAAATAAGGACAAGTTAATGGATGTAATTACTGGAGAGAGCATTCCAGGTATTCAAGGTGGCATTCAGGGAAGAAGAAGAAGCCCTAATTACAGTGGATAAAATAGTTTCCAGGCAGATATCCCTTTCACTCATCTTATGTGACCCTGATAAATACTTGAGCAGCACCTGGGTGATGCCCAGAGTAAAAGCTGACCTGTGAATGTGTTGTGCCAAATGCTATGTCCGTTTGTTCAAAAGAAAAAAAACAAAGAAGGCCATGAAAGGAAAACAGGAAAACAAAGGCCAGTCTAATGGCGGAGAGGGGAATTTGGAGGGTTCATCTCTCTTGACTTTGCATGAAATGAATCTGCTTTGCCCTCCCATCGGTAATTTTTAGCTCTATCTCCTTTAGGAGAACTGATCAGAAGCAGTCTCTGACAGCCTCCATGCACTTGCATGGGAAAAACATTTCCCCATCAGCATCTGCTAGTGATGGCCCCAAAACCCTAGCAGATGAGCCTGCAGCTTGTCAGGTCCGGACTCTCAGTTCAGATTGATTTTTCTTAATTATGTGTTGGGTGTTAAGCAACACACAATCCATAGCTAAGAAATACTCTGTTGCTAAACACCCGATGCGTAACAAAGACCTCAGGAGCAAGTCACAAACCCGGGCACCCTCTGTCCTCCAGCAGACAGAGGGGAGGGAGAGCACAGCAGTGGGCTGTTTTTAACATGAACCAGAGCAGTTTCAGCAATACTTCCCTCAGCGTGCCAGTGGCGATGCATGGGTCCCAGGGTTGCTGATTCCAAATACACGGCCCTGAGCTGGGGCGACTGAAGCTCTGCTGGCTCTGGTGTGTAATGTTCTTACACAGAGCACCACCAAACTCCCCAGCCAGATTTACGGATGCTCGATGAACCGACAAGTTCTTGCCTCGGTGTCACTGTGCCGTAGGGAAAGGCAGCCAGGGCAGGATTTCATCTTTGCAGGCAGAGACCAAGAGCAGTCACATACCGATGTGCTGTCAGGTTGTACAGGGCCAAAAACCAGTGCCGTTCGCTTTGGCAATGTGAGGCATGTGTTGCAGCAGGTGCATTCGGGTTTTCCCAGCCTGTAAGCTGCTTTGGAAGGGCATTAGAAAAGACTGCGCACTAGGAACCACCGGGACACCCAGAGTGGAGGGAGCACCAATCTAGATATTCTCCATCAGTCTGGGTGTTGAGCACCACAGGAGCACGTGAGCTGCCCAACGGCGATGTCCCCACGGGGGTGTCACCGGGGCACGACTGGGGACGCGTCCGTCTCTGGCCCCTGACTGTCCTGGTGGCTTCTCTTCATATCGGCTTCATGCTTGGCACCATGGGTTTGGCAAACACTTGTTTGCATCACAGGCTGTTAATGAAATGGGTTTAAAAGAAGCAAACAATTGAAGCAGTGGTTTTGATTTAGTTTCCATGAGATCTGTTGGAAGAAGTGAATGTACAACTTGCTAAATACACAAACTATGAAATGCATAAACTGTAACAGAGGACTAAATAATTCCTATCCCCAAAATACCTCTTAACAAGTTACTTCATGGAGGAAAGCAGTGCTTTCTATACAGCACAACTTGCAGCAAACTCGCATCTTTTAGATCAGATTACCAATAGACCAGAAACATCGGTGTAACTATACCACCATCCTCCATTTCTGTTTCTATCAAAGCAGAGAGAAATTTGGCATTCTGATTGCAAGTGCCCTTTATGCCAGCCCTCATCATGGTGCATCCAGCAGTGGTGGGTAGGCAACAGCTTCCGAAGTCCGTGTTGATTTATTTTTCCCTGAGAACAAACGTATCCATCCCCAGTACATTAAAACCCTATTGATGTAACAGAAAAAAAAATAAAATTAAAGGAGAAACAAAAAATGTAAAGTGAAGCGAAGGGCTCCCAGACAGGAAGGCTATTGCAGCAGCTACAGCCCCTGAGCCGCGAAGTGCCATGGCCAGCTAACAGATGGAGATGTTCACAAGCAGCTAAACCAGATCTTGTGAAATGTGTAGGTCTCGCTTAGCCCTGCAGGCAATTGGAGATAAGACCTCTGCTTTCAGCGTGGTGTTTCCTTCCAAAAATACAGAACAGTAGATGCTGTTGTAGCTGTAGCTCCCTGTGACTGATGGGACAGCTTGCTGCCAGCCCACGTTATGAGCACCCTGGGTCGTGAAGCTCCTGCTGGCTCCTTGTTCCCTCTGGAAATAATTCCCTTTTTCAGTAGGAAAGGTAGCTAATGGTGGTGCTGCTGGTCCTGGTGCTGGTGACAACCCAGCCAGCAGCCTACCACCAGGGAGACGCCAGAAATATCTAACCCTAGAGAGAAAGCTCTGGAGAAAGGCGCACCTTGTTTCCATTTGGCGTGGTTTAAATCTCAGGCAATGCCATCTTTCTACCTAACAAAGCCCTCCAGGCCTTTTCGGCCTCAAGATCCTCCACATTCCCCTTTGATAGGAGAAACCAGGGGTGAGTTTCCATCAGGGAGCTGGCAGGATCAGCCCAGCTCTTTGCCCTGCCGTGCTCCCCCATGGGTTGCTTGAGGGTTTCCCTGCTTCTTCAGTTCAAGTTTCCTCTGTTTGGCATCCTAAGTGTTGAGCACACTAGTTCATACCATTATAACCTTGTGACTGCCTTTAAGGTTATAGGCTTTTTAGAAGGGGAAGAGCTTCACGGGAGCTGTCTGCACTGTCTCAAGGTAAGTATTAAGCTCATGCTTTCTAAATACACAGATTTTGGTTTGGTAGCTAAAAGAAAAAAAAGATAAAGATAAAGATAAAGAAAAAGAAAAAGAAAAAGAAAAAGAAAAAGAAAAAGAAAAAGAAAAAGAAAAAGAAAAAGAAAAAGAAAAAGAAAAAGAAAAAGAAAAAGAAAAAGAAAAAGAAAAAGAAAAAGAAAAAGAAAAAGAAAAAGAAAAAGAAAAAGAGAAAAAGAGAAAAAGAAAAAAAGAAAAAGTAAAAAAGAAAAAGAAAAAGAAAAGCCCTTCCTTATCCCTTCTTCTGGATATTTTTTTCTTCTACATTTATTATTTTCTTCTGGATATTATTAGAGTCTGCTGCTGGAAACTCTTAAGAGACTGTTCTAACTTTCACCCTACTAAATAGCAATTAAAATGAAATCAAAGGATTTGATATTTTATTTTTTTTCCTAACTGGTGAAAAACTAACGCTATGTTCTTACTGAGAGTCTGACACCTTGAAGAGCATCATTTCCAGCTGGAAGACCACTCCTCTGCCCATGCACTGTGGCTTGCCTTCCACCAGCTCTTCCAAGGGTGTTGGAGGAGTTTGTATGCCCCTGTGGGGACAGTGCCCTTCCTTCTGCCTGTAACCCTTCCCAAAATCTGCCCATTGGGTCAAAAAAAAGGGGCAGGAGACGCTCCAGGGACCCTCAACCCAGGAATGTATACATTCAGGCTAATGTTATTCTATAGAAATGGGATAGGGCAGGAACAAGTATTGTGAAAGTCCTTGCATGGTTACTTGTGACCTGCAATGGCTTGATTTACTAAGACAAAGATCAAATATTTCAATATAATTAATTGTAATTAGCACTCAGTGGTTTTAGGAGTTCATTTCCAGCCCCAGTGATCAATCAGCAGTCACCGGGACTCAGCGGGGCTGCCACAAGATGTCCTTTGAAGCCTTTCCAAGAGACAGCTTCAACCCCCTTGCACAGACCATACAGTAATTGCCTTCTCTTTTCAGTGCGGGAGATACGCTTTGCTTGAAGGAGCTCCTCTGCCATGCTTTTTTGTGGGATGTTTAATGGAAAAACGCTCCGCAGCACATTTCGGGAGGAAGCCTACAGGTGCTGTCTTTCACGGTGAAATTTTTGGAGGGTGGCTGAGAATTTTTTCTTCCTTTTTTCACATCCCTCTTTGAGTTGCATGCTGACACAGGTGAACTGCAAATCTCACTGCCAACAGCTGAAAATGCTTGGTGGTTTGTGCTTCCAGCAGCTTAGAAAGGAGCTCCATTTGGTGGCAGCAAACAATTTGGCTTCATGAGGTGGTGGGGGTCCAGAGAAGTAGCCCAGTACTTCATCCCCAAAGCCTTGCCTGTGGTTGACCCAGCTGGCTAAAGGTAAGTTGGTTGGACTACAAGGGGAACCCAAGCAAGAAAGTTCTGTGTGGCTGACAGTAGAAGTATCTAGTAGGAATGGTTAAAGTAGAATGAGACTTTTTTAAAGCCTTCTGATTGTAGGCAACAGTGGGTCAATTGGTCTGTGAGACAGTTATGTCTCTGATCTCTTCTTTTTTTTTCCAGTTCTCCATAGGAGCTTGAAGCATTTCTGTGGAGTCTACATCAGCTCGGAAGCCATGCAAGATCTGTAGTATGCACCAAATCCGAGACAACTTCTGTGAGTATGCTTGCAGGGAAATGTGTGTAAAAGGCTCTTTGGGCTCTAACCAAAATTGTATTATTTTTCTGTAAAACCTATATTGCTTTTTCATACACAAAGCCTAGTGTTTGGAAAACTCATCTTCCCTAAATTGCTTTCTGTGAAAGCAGGTATCATACAGTGTTTTATACAGCGCTGGGCAAAATGTATTTTTAAGGATCAGGTCACTATGGTAACCACTTCTTATCTCAGAATCAAAAAGCAGTTATGATTGTAATTAAAAAAAAATGTATGCTGTCTACCAAGAATTACTCTGAATTATAATTCATTTTCTGTCACATATTGGAGATATTTTTATTGCTCCCAAAGGCATCAATTTTTATTATAATTCAGCAATGCAACTCTTCATACAGATAGACTATACCCTGCTTCGAGTAGACTGCCAGAAATCATGGTCAAAGACTTCAGCCTCAGAAATATTTCAGCAAAACACCAGGAACACTTTGTGCCCTTACGAAGGGGAAACTGTGAGATAAATACAGCCTCTTTGAAAGCTCATGCTTCGTTGCGAGTGGCCGCATGTCCCAAGACCAGTGATGATGAGTTACAGACATGAAAACTATGAACTAAGAGCTCCCGCCTAGTTATTGATGTCTGCTGTTGCTGGCAGCTGGTGGAGAATTTCCTTCAGCTTGCTCAGAAGAGTTCTCCTTTAAAAAAAAAAGGGGGGGAGGGGGAAATAGATGGAAAAAAAAAATGATGAGAAAAAAAAATAGAAAAGCCTTTCTCTGCTTTTCTTCCTCAGGCATTTGTGCCCTTCACTTCTGTTCCCAGCACCAGGGCCACGTGTGGAAGTCTTGGTGAAATCGCTGCGGCTGCCTTTAATAGCCATAAAGTAAGTAACACAAGCATCGTGCTCCAAATGGTCCCGAAGGAGCTGCTTGGGAGTTCAAAAGTGCGTCTTGAATTCGACAGGAGCAAAACTGGGCTCATGAGTAGGTGACCTGCTCCAGCTGGCTCTCACAGGGCTCAGCCCCACGCTGCTTTGTGGAGGAGAAAATTACATTTTTTATTAGATTATTTTAACCATTTTCAAATAGCACCAGGGTGGCCCCATGGCTTCCTCCCCAGTTTGGGTCTGCTCATGGCTGGAAAGCCAAGAGATTGTTAGCAGGATCTCTGGCACTCACCCCAGTATTTCATTTTTTTGGACTACAACCTATTCATCCTTCAGCTAATATGCTACAGAGCAAATATCTGCTACATTTTATGTAAGCAGTAATAGAATTGTTTGCCTAAATTGTTTTCTTTTTTTCACCCTTTCCAAGAGGGAGGCAGAACAAATGTTTATCTTCCCCAGACCTGTAGCTTTAAACACTTTTTTTTTTGGTCTCATTTCTCCATGATACAGTCAAGCGTCCCCACAGATGACCAAGCACTTTCCCTTAGAAATAGATTTACTGCTTGGTGTCCGCAATTCTTCTAGAAGCGCACCCTGGAAAGCCTTTTTAGTGCCAAAAATGTGGGATTTACTCATCCTGGTGTGGGGAAGTAGGCTCCCATGATGGGGCAGCCTCCCAGTTAGGAGTAATCAGTCAGGTTAATGAGCCAGGAACTAATCCTTTGTATTTTTTTGGAGCTGCTCCTGCACCCCAAATGATGTGAGGTGAATGGGAGGTTTTAATGAATTAAGGCCCCCCTTTCTCCTTCCTCCATCTTTTCATCCTCCTTTTTCCACCCCTCCTCCTCCTCACCAGGTCTTTGCTTCATGGAGAGAGCAGAGGAGTTTTAACCCCCCCCTAAATCCCTGACGTCCTAAATTCCTCCCAGAGCTGGCAATGGCAGGGAAAGGTTTGGGTGTGGTGATGGGATAGGGTGGGGTGGGGAGGACCTGCACAGGTGGGAAATGAGGGTGGCAGGGTACAAGGAGCCGTGGCTGCAGGGTGGTGGTGATGCTTGCTGTGTGCTTTATCTTCATGGGTTTTGTGTATTTATTTTTTCTCTGTTAAAATAGCTCACTTCCACCAGAGCAGAAAGCGGTTGTTTGTATTTCCCTGTATTGCAGCAGTACTTCTGAGAAATCTTGGGTGTTTTTTCCCTCCAGCAGGTAAGATGAAACCATACGCTTCATCTAGGCAGGATTAACCCACTCTCATCCGCTCCAGAAGGTCTGTCTGCGTAAAAGGAGTGATGTGCTTTCCTTTTAGTAACCCAGAAGAGCACAAAGACCCCCTCACCAACACCATGGTGTTGGTGGACACTGAGAGAAGAGAAATGCTTCACAGTGGCTATAATGTAGTTGAATGGCAAATGACTTCATTAAGCCAGCAGTGATAATTAGTTTAATCAGCTGAAGTGCGGCTCAGCGCAGCACACTTCAGAGGTGCATGGCATGGCAGGGCTGCTGCTGCTGGGCGGGAAATCATCCTCGGCCCGATGCGTCTTCAGGCAGGGGGCCGAGCAGGGGGTCTTCCTGCTCCTCCCGTCATCTTTGCAATTAATTTCCTGCTTTAATTAATTCCCTGATGCCACTCGGTGAGGCCAGGCTGAGCTTCTGGAAAGAAATCGCAGCTTAGCTGTGAGTCAAGCTACAGGAAAATGTCCCATACACCCCCAAAACCCCAGTGACTTCTCTGCCTGAAATCCCACCGTGCTGTGAGCCCACCCCAGGCACCTGGTGTCCCCGAGCCCCACCAGGGAACAGCATGGGTCTGTGGTTGTCTTTCTCTTGAAGGGGAAAAAAATACAGAATAACAAACACTGTTCTTCTCTTACTTCTTTTGGGACCAGACCCAAAGGAAATATGCTGCTTTGGGAGCGGCTGAGGCAGATGCCCTTCTTCGGCATGAAAACTAAAGGGGTCCCCTCGCGTTGATGTTCAGATCTCTATGAAAACTGCTTCAGTACCAGACGTCACAACCACATTAATGTGTCAATGCAAGTGTTTTGACCTCTTGTACCTATCCTGTTTGTCTTTTTTTTTTTTTTAAATTTATTTTTATTTCACTTCTTGTTTGTAAAGGATGGAGTGTGTGTACAATACTCATAACTCTCAAGGGCATTTAGATTTGCAGGTTTGCAGAACCTCCCTAGCACCTGAGTCTGTCTTGCTGGGATCTGGCTGTTGTAACTTGCCTTGGGTTTTGTACCTGTGATGGTTTTAATGGCCATCATCGCCTTCTAGTCTGGTAGTGCTTGTGGAGGTTGGTCTCCAGCACCACCATGGGAGGCTGGCATCCTCTGCTGCCCTTTTGTCTTTCTAGATCCGTGACGGCAATCACTTGCTGTTGTAGCACTACCCCTAATACACAATTTTATAGAATGAAAGGGGCTTGTCTGTGTCGAGGATAAGGATCCTATTTTCATCTTTCATTGTAGGGAGCCTGCTGTGAAATGCTCCTTACCATGAAGACCGTGCATTGTGGTCCCAGACAGTGGAGATCTCAACTCCTCCCTTCATGAACCGCTTGGTGAGCAGTAGAGATGAGATGTGCTGCAGATGAGGGCAGAAAGGTGCCCCAGCACCACAGCTTCAAAACAGGACGGCTGGCCAGGCTGCTTTCATAAAGCAAAAGGTGGCTCTCAAGCGAGTGTAACTGCCATTGCTCTTGAGCAAACTCACCTGACAATGCCTGTGCCATCTCACGCCAAAGAGCCCACCATTTTGGGCGGCCTGCTCCTTCTTGGAGCCACCGCAGTAGGTGACCCACAGCAAATTCTCCTGCTCAGAGGGAGGACACTCCGAGGCAGCTGCACCAAGCCCACATGGTGTCACACAGGCTGGACGGAGCCCAGGGACCTCCCTTTTACCCACCAACCCCTCTCTTTCAGCAGGAACCTTGTGCAGTACCGTGGCTCCAGCCATCCTCACGCTAAGCCCTGAGGAGTGCTTGTGACTGATAATTATTCAAGATTAGAGGCTACAGCAATCAGAGTGATGCTGAGCTTACAAGAGCCTACTTCAGCTTGAAGTACAGTAACGTGCCTAGTGCTGGAGAGCAGAAACCAGCGTGAAGCGCCCAGCCTTGCTTCGCAACATGAGGAGCAAATCCTGCTGCTGGAGCTGGCTACTGCGATAATCAGGCCATCCATCTGTTTTCTCAGCCTTGAATTCATTTCCTCATCCTCTGGAGAGGGTAGGACGTGATCGTCTTTGCCCATGAGACCTCAGAAAGAAAATGACCTCACGGAAATGGGAGGGATTTGCTCACAAGACAGAAGTAGCATGTTGCTAAGGTAGGACTAGAGCTCCCTCCAACCCATCTGTTCTCCTCCAGCAAACAAAACTAATAAAAACCCTCCTGGAGTTCCAGATCCACTGCTCTCATCCTCTACCTATGGCTCTGAAGCTAAGTATATATCCTTGAGAGCTTCTGTGTGCAGGAGGGCCGGCCCTGCAGCCTGCTGGTGGAGTAGCTCAGAAGGCCGGGGTGTCACCCTGCTTGTACTTCTCACAACAACCTCCTGCCATGCCACTGCTTTGTGGAGCAAGCTGGTTAATGGAGTCAGGGGAGAGGAACCAGGCTGAAAGAGGTGGTCAGGAGATCCAGGCAATGAAGTGTTGTATCAGCAAAGTCTTCCAAACAGGAGCCCTCGTGGATGAGAATGGAGGTGTGGAAGAACTGGATGCAAATGCCTTCAGCAGTTGTTTTGTGTGAGCAGATTACTCGCTCTGAGAGGTAAGCACCTGGAAGAAACAGCCTTTCATGGTTCTCTGGACAAGTTCAATTTTCCAGCCCTGTAAATCCACCCTGTGAATAAAAATGAGGCAGAAATCCTGTGAGGTCATGAGCTTCGTGGTAGAGGTGGCCAAGGAAAAGCAATGCTTACACAAAGCAGGGACAGCCCAGTCCCACCTCCCTGCTGCTCCCACCATGTGCTGTGACATGGGATCCTAGGTTGATAGGTTTCATCTTTTCTTCTTTTCTTTATTTTAACCCTGCCCTTCCTTCAGAGGATCACAAATGTGGAAGAAGAAGGTTTTCTAGTGCTCAGGACAAAACTGTTGAAAAATAACAGTTGCATTGCTGACCACAAAGGCTTCCTGTGTAATGGAAACCTCCACTCCAGAAACCCATTGGGCACCTTCTTTGCAATAAAAGAGCAACCCCACCCATCACCAGAGCCATGGTGCACCTAGGTGATGGAGCTGTGATATAGAAAGAGGGATGCATGCATGTCTTGAAAATAGTTTCAGGAAGCTTCTCTCTGCTGGGCTCCCCACACCTCATAAGAAGGGAAATGTGTGTGCCTTCTTTTTTCCCCCCTAAGATGTGAGCTGTATGACAGCTGTGGCTGCTGTTTTGTGAACAGGCTGCGGGCATGCCACCTGAGAACAGCTGGAGGTGCTCTGCAGACCAAAGATCCCAAGTCAGTTGCTCGTCCTGCTTTATAAAATAATTTAATACAAAGTAGTTCAGGCAGGGACTCAAGTGCTTTGCTGAATTGGGGCTTCAGGGCAAAACGTGCTGGATTTTTTTCTTGTGATAAAATCCCTCTTATCTTAAGCAGGTATTTATCAGAGGTTGGGCAAAACCGCTGACATTTTGCTTGGAAGTCTTTCACAAAGATCTCATTGGTGATAACCTGGACACCAGCATGCGGGCATTTGGGGAAAAAAAGAGCATAAACCAGCGCTGTGTTGGGTGAGTTAAATGGGAGAGGGAGAAATCATCCAGTTTAGCTATTTTTAGGCAGACAACTGTGCAGATGTGAGACACAAATAGAGGAGAGCCGGGTGAGAGCCAGCTACGGTGGAGACCTTGATGGCCAGCTATTCATTTCAGAGGAAAATTGGCAGTGAAAGGGATCTGGTCAGCATTAAGCTCCGGCAGCACTTGCTCTAATCCTGTTGAGCTGACTTCTTGCTGCCACTCAATTAAATGGCTGCTTTACGGGGAGCAGCAGATATACCAGGTGGAGGCTGCTGTCCCACTTTTGGGTTTTCTTTTGAACACCAAGATTGGTTTTCAACAGCACCCAGGCACTAACCTTTTGCTAAATAACAACTTAATTCTGGACCCATCTTGGGTCTTCAGAAGATCTTATGGCAATCAGCTTCTCAGTTAAACTCCACGCAGTGCAGAGGGAAAAAATATATATATATATATATATATATATGCTTCCAGATTGGCAGCCTGATTATTTCATTGCATGCTCCTCACTTCAACAAGAGTCACCGACTGACTGCTTCAGGCAGTAGGTAGATTACCTTTTAAATACAGGCAATGAAGTTGCAACTGTATATGTCTCTACCTATTTTTGGAGGAGACTTGGATGGTGTATTTGTATGTTAATGCCTCTCATTAACCCAGTATCAAAAGGCAAACATAGTAAAGCCATGGAAGAAAAGTGGTAGTTCAATCACTTTTTCCCCAAGTTTCTGTTTTCCTGTGCCTGGATTTTTCTCAGGGTCTCAACCCATTATGTTCTCCATCTCACAGTGCTCTTTCAACAGGATTAAAAGAAACTTGAGAAGTATGAGAAATGTGGTTGTTCCCATCTTTACACCAGTAAGATACAACGTTGGCTCTACAGAACTTAAAAGCAATGTTTTGGTAAGTCACGTCTATGGTTGGTGGTGTAAATGGGGCTGGAAAGGCAGGGCTGGAAGGTGGGTCAGCAGCTAGATGTGAGTGCCTGGGCATCGGTCACAGCTATTCTGGATCTCATGTTTGTCTCTGTCTTTGAAATAAATTAAATATCTCTTTATCGTGGCTGGCAAGCAGCCAAGGATGGCTCAGCTGTGATGCTCCCCAGGATGAGCTGTGTGTGGATGGTTTTGTTCAATAACCCCTAAGCAGAGGAAGAAAAAATTGCCAAAGCCTGGAAAAATGGGACTTGTTATCTGTAAGACCCCTGAGCTAAAACATTGTCTTCCCTCAGCAGCATTATCCAGGCTCAGCAGAGGAGACTCATTGCTTTAAAGCAGGATCTCCTCAGCCCTAGGCTCCACGAGGGAGGACAGGATGGCCTCTTGTCGGCAGTGACGGGTTACTTTTTGCCACGGGATTATTTTATTGGGAGGCTCAATCCTCAGCAGGTGCCGTGCAACATGACGGCGTGTGTGTCCGGGAGGTAATAACGCTGTGCTGATGTTCTACCACGCCGCCAGCCCCGGTGTGGTGAGGTGTTACGAACAGCATTCATCTTCCTTTCTATCACTGACAACGCGCCCTCGTGCCGGGAGCCGTCTCACCCTAGCGGTGATGGATAGGCAGCGGGGAGCGGTGTGCTTCCCAAGGCCACAGTGATTTATATCACTGCGTTGTGCTTCTGTTTCGGTAGCGTGGGGTCTCGCACCAGAAAGTGGAGGCTCTGGCTATGGGATGGGGCACGGCCTTGTTTTGCTGCTGTCTTGTTGCATGTCTTGTAGGGTCTTGTATTTTCATTGCTACTTCTGCCTCTTTTCTTTGTTAGCCTTAAGAAAGAGAAATGGTAAGAAGCATCATGGTTTTCTGAAAGAAATTTCAATCATACTCCATGAAATGCTGCTATAGTTTCCCCCAAATCTACTACTAACCTTCACGACAGAGTCCCGTTTGGATGGACCTGTAAAGATGGACCTGTAAAACATTTCCCATGTTGGAAGTTTCCCATTGAAACATTTCCCATGTTTCCTTCATACTGCACAAGTTGCATCTCCTTGGTTCTCTGCTGGCCAGTGAAAACCGTGGGGCTTCAGCTAGATTTCAGTAGAGGGAAAGGAGCAGGATTAGATGCATTCGGGTAATGACTTGTATATGCATTAAATATTTTCCTGATTATGGTTTTGGATAATTGGGGAAAATTTCAAAGTAATTAGAAGCCACTAAAGGGACATGATGTTGTTTCATGTAGTAAGCTCTGATTAACTGAAGTGTGGAAAATTTGCGCTGAAGAAAACAGCCGAAAACTTAGGGTATGTCTTTCATACTGAGTGGGCCATTACAGCACTCACTGCTTTGTAGCTTACACACCCAGAGGTCATCTGTAAGAAAACCCCAAAGCTGGAGACCCTACTGTCACCCTTGGCAAGTCACTGCTAGGGCTGCAATTCACCCCCAGTCCTCCATGTCTGGTTTTTGTCTTAGTCCTGCTGCCAGCAGCTTGATTTTTGTCAGTCCCCTGAGGCTTGTAGAAGTCTTCCCTTGGGTTTGTGCATTGCTCTGACTTCTTCAGGAAGACGCCAGCTGGTGCCCTGGGTCTCCATTCACACATTGGTTAAATATGTTAATAAAAATGCTGGCATCATGAGACCACCAGTCTACCAACAGAGCCAACGGTGGGATAATGTGTAATTGCAGAACAATTAAATGGCATCTGTGATTACGCAGATGTCTGTGTGTTAGTAGTTGTGATAATAAAAAAAAAAAAAGGAAAAGAAAGCTGGCCTGGCTCTTCAATGCCCATAAAACGGGAGAGGTTTCTGCCTGGAAGTGGTGGGATTGCTGTTCCTGGAGGTATTTAGGAGATGTGCGGATGTGGCACGTAGGGATGTGGTTTAGTGGTGGGCTGGGTGATCTTAAGGGTCTTTTCCAACCTGATTCTACGGGTCTAGGTGTCAGCACTGTCCCCAGAGCCACAGCCTCACTCCCCGAATGTTGGAGGTGAAATCCAAATGACCCAAAACCGAATTTATCCCCAAGCTGTGCTGGCAGTATGAACCGCTGTGCTGCTGATCACCACGTGTCTTTTTAGCTGTGCCTGTTCCTAAGGCTTCCAGCTGCGGTCATCCATTTTCCCTGTCACTGTGCCCAAAGCAAACCCACGAAATCTCCCAGAGAGAGTCTGGACCCAGGCCATCCCGAAAGCACTGGGGTTTTCCCTGAAAACCCTGAAGACCAAACTGAAATAGGTAGCTCTGTAAGGTGCTTTTTCTGCCTGCACTTACGAGATTTCCCAAAAAGATTTTGGCTTTGAATGCTCAGGAGCATGCATTTACACACGGAAGAGCTGTAATGTTCATAGAGCAAGCTATCACGGATGGCCTTTGGGAATACCCCAGGGGTGACTGAGTTTTCCATTAATTTCCATCATTTATTTTACTGTCCAGTGACAAAGTCCAACAGCAACGTAAAGGTGTTTCGGCTCTCTGTGTTGCACGTTAGGCTGTAGGTGAAGGAACTGACCATCTTAAGGGATACCTGGAAACTTGCTGTAACAGGGGGGGATGCAGATGAAAACCTCGTTCAGAGGCATCTTGATAGCATCAGGGAAACTGAAACAACGAGAAATTACTTGGATTTTATTATTTATTATTTGGATTTTATTGCCTGGGCATCTCCTGTGCTGTGGTTCCTTGTGAGCCATGGGCATCCCCTGCACTAAAAGTCCTAAATCCTGTTCTAAAGCAGCTGCCAGAGAGTGCTCTATGCAGAACACCAACAAAGTATAAACACGGTGTTCACTTTGTGTCTGTCTCACATTAAGCATTTCTTAAATACTAAAGGTACAATATTGTATTTTTTTTCCCCTTTTTAATCCACTGGGGAAGGGATGTGGCTTATCACATGTAATAATCTGCGAGCTGAATACAGAGCTGTCAGGTGCAGGACATGGAGGTGGCAGCCCTTTAAAGTGCTGTGATGGTTATGTTGGATACCTGCATCAAAAAGCATTCATTTTAGCCTCAGAAAGTCAAATCCACCTCGTCTTCCCTCTCTGGGGGGCCTCCTTAATTCAAAGCATTGATATGCAGCAGTGGGATATGTAGCAAAAGGGTTTTCCTGACATTGTCTGTGCTGTAGGTAAAATTACCTCCCCTCTGTGACCTGAATCAGCGCAGTGCAATACCCAGCGGTGTGAAGCCGTGTTTCTAAGAGGGTTTTTGCAGGCTCCGTGCCCTCCGTAAAATGCTGATCCTGTGGGATCCTCGCGGGATGCTCTGCGCAGACCAGCTTGGGTTTGCATCTCCTGCCAGCCCAACCCTGCAGCATCCCAGCCCCTCTCAGCACCTGGTGGAGGTCCTGGGGGAAAATTACACGAGGAGGAAAGCCCCGGTGACAGCACCCATTGCCTCGCACATCTCGTGGTCCGTAGCCCTGCTCCGTGCCCTTGGCGAGGCACGGTGGCTTCTGCTCGGCTTTGTGTCAGTGCGTTCCTGCTGCTTTTTGCCTCTGGTTTCAACAGAGCCTGCCTGGCGGGTGGGTGGGTGTGAGATTTATGTTGCAAGGAAATTCAGGGAAGCTTGAGAGTTTCTTTTTTTTTGTTTCTTTTTTTTTTTTTCCCTTCAAAGCTTTTGAAAGTCCACTGGGGACCCCTAATGTTTGCCTGCCGCAGAAGCACACGCCTCTGAGCTGAAGCTGCAAGAGCCTCTTTGGGCATCCCTGGGTTTGGTTGTTTTGGTCGTTCAAAGGAAGAGCCCCGGAATGCTTTGGGGTGCAGAAATCTTCGTGCTGCCCATGTAATGTATGGGAGTCCCTTGTGCCCTGAGCCATGACATCAGGAACGTATAACATGTCCAGCAGAAGGAAAATAGTGTGTGCTTTGCTCCATGGCAAGACATCATCCGTTCAAGCGAGCAATCGTTAAAGGGAAAAATACATTCATAAAGTGGGTGGTATGGCAACAGGACTTATGGTCCTTGTCAAAGGCAGTGGGAGGAATAACCCTATCAGTGTTTGTTTTTTTTTAAGGCCACTCCACAGCCCCAAGATCAGCTTTATTCTGAGCTCTCTGAGTCCCACCTCATCCAAAAATGCTGCTGTCATCTTTCCCAGACCAGAAGCATCGTTGTTATCTCCCACCCTCAATGTTACAGAGGAACCAAACCTATCCGAAGCTTTACACAGAACAACACTATGCTTGCAACGGGAATAAATTGCCCTTCTCTCTTTCAAGCCTCCAGCCCCAAAGCCAAGTAAATCAGCAAAACCTGGACTTTAAGTGGCTTCTAACGTACTGAAAGTCAATTAGAGTGATTAAAATGGAGCTGCTAACCACAGGTCTTCATCACCGATGCCGTGCTGAACATCTATTCTGTGTGGTTTGCAAGTAAAAGCGCATGGAGAGGAAAGGATTTTTTTTTTTAAAGCAGCCAAATTGCCTCTAATTAGCAACACAACTGTAGTCAAAACATAATGTGAGGATAATAAATTGATATTTGCATAATGGAGACACTACCAAAATGTACTTCAAATAAGCTGAATTGGATTATAATTAGAGCTGTGTTTTGGGAAAGAAAATCCTCCTAATTGCCTCCGTACCGACAGCATCAAGGAAGAGAGGGCTGCAGGCATAGGGCATGGCCCCGAAACAGCACGGCAGGGCTGGGGGCCTGCGGGAGTGGCTCCAAAAGGCAAGGCAGGCTGCCTCTTTTCCTTTTTTCCTTTATTTTTCCGATGTTGGGAAACACTCCCAAAGCAGCTGCTGATGCTGGGAAAACCCCACGAAGCTCCTGGCTTATTTTCTACAGCCAAAACAGCACAGCTGAGCTGATGGGTGCAAGGCATCGCGTGCCTCAGCAAATGAGGATGAGTTTAGGAGCCTGTGACTGGGCGGGTAGCAGCGGCAAAACCCCCTCCTCCTTCAACACTGTGCTTCGTGTGGTTGTGCTGAAAGAAAACCTGGGGGAAAGCGTGTGGGGAAAACAAGCTGGGTGGGAGAAACGTGCGTCTCTGGGGAGGCAGTGCAGGGATAACAGTGCAAGTGCTATTTCTGTGCCTCGCGTGAAGCCTGTGGACGAGGGGAAGCATTGGTGCTGCACCAAGTTGCCATAGCCTTCTACCAGCTTTAGTCAATCAGCAGTTACTTGTTTCTGTTGGTATGTATGCAAGTTGGCTCTTATTTCCCAACCATTACCAAATAAAATAAATAAATAAATAAATAAAAAGAGGCCAGCTGGAAAGCACTGGCTGACAGGACGTTAAGCCACCAGGGGGTTGTATGGGGCCACGGGTACCAGCAAGGCAGAGATCGTGCACCTACACGGGAGTCCCCGGGGAGCTGTTATTGCCAGTAAGGCACCCTGGGGCTCTGCGTAGTGAGCGAGCTTTCCATCAAATGCAATTGCTCCCGCTGTGGTTCGAATGAAGGCAGTTTCCATTAAATTTAATTACGTTCCCCCCAAGCTGGTGCGGTAATGGCGAGCTTGTTAAGGAGAGGCAGCTATGCAGTGAGGGCGTTATTTATATTTTCTATTAAGCCATGGTTATTTCTATTACAAATGACGTCATGCATGTGTGTCATGCTGATTTATGATGACAAAGATAAGCTGTGATCATTCATTGCAGCACATAACCAGCACATGAAATACACACGGCACAACTGCACCGACAAGCTCAGGTCAACGTCTGGATCTAGCTTAATACAGCAGACGAGTTGGTACAAGATGTGATTACCAGCTGGCAATTAATTATTGGTAAAGGAGAGGTGGATCGCTCCCTCTCTATAACATGAGCAGTTCTTGTTCAGCAGTGTGTGTAGGTCCATTGTCGAGACAACCCTGAAGATTGTTCACCTCCCTCCCACCCTTCCAGAGATGTTCAGACAGAAAGCACTGATGAAACCAGATTCAGCCCCGATCCCACTGGAAGAGATGTCTGTAAATTTTTTTCTTCTTCCATCTTCGAGAAGTCACTGCCATAGACCTGATCGTGGTGGTCCAGTGCAAAACTAATGTAGTCTCCTATTAAGGTTTCAGACACCTAAAGGTAAGACACAGCAAGGACAAAGCAAGGCCACCAGGTGCAGAAGAAGGCAAAGCTGGAAGAGCATTGGTGCAGGCATTCAGGGCAGGTTTCGGCTCTTGAGGATGTTCTCCAAAAGCTCCTGAGCCTCTTGGAGCCCATGGGCTGCAGCCACACTGAGGAGTTTCTCCACTTCCCTGAAGGACATGAAATCTTCATAAAGAAAAACTAGAGAAAGGTACGGTTCGCTCCTATCTGACTTTTATTTACCCAGATTTTTATTAGAGGACCATGATTACTCGATCTGAAAGAATCTGTGGTCAACTCTCTAATATTCAGAAAATGATCTGGTTTTCTTTTTGCTTTTCCCTATGGTCTGGGCATGCGTATTTGGGGTTTGGTGATTTTCCCAGCCTAATTAAACTGAAGTAGAAATGATTTGGAGCTCTTGAAATACATACACCTTATAAAACCGAATAAACAAGTCTGCCTGTCTCAGGAGGAATTGGGCCCTCATCTGCAATGGAAAGGGGCAGGAGCAGCTGGGGTTACCCTTCCTCCAGCGCCGCCGTCATGTTTCGGAGAGCTCCCAGAGCCAGGTTGAAGGAGGAGTGAGGGTGGCCCTGTCCTGCTGCCTGCCTGAAGGGAGGAGAAGGAGCAAGGAAGGCATAAAGGAAAATACAAAAGAAAAACCTAATTCGACTATTTCCCCCATGCACCTGCAGTCTCGATCTCAAGATATTTTTTGGCCTCCCACTGGCTTAAAATAAACATGAGAGGACAGGGAAGGCAGAGCGAAGTGTCTTGACCCCAAGCGAGACTCAGGGAGGGCCGGGCACGCACCAGCGCCGTGGGATGGTGCAGTGCATCTCTCCCCGCAAAAGTATCACCAGTTCTTTTTCCTCCTCCCACACCCTGACAGACTTTCCCAGAAAAGAGCCATGCACCGTGTCAGGAGTTATTTTTTTGCACCTCACCTGAACCAGCGCATGGCCAGGTCCTCGCTTTTTTCCACTCCAGCTCCTGAGATGGAAACAAAGCAGCAGAGTCATGGTGAGGATGTAAAAGACGGTGCCCAAAGCCCGGGGTGCAGAGCCACGTTTGTGTTCCCTGTACACAAACGTCCTCTGACAGGGAAGGTTACCTTGCAAATACCTCTGCCCCACGATGTGCTGGGCATGGGGGTACCCCAGGCGAGCGTACGCCTGCGCCACGCGGAAATGGAAGTCCTGGTAGCACAGCGCGATGTACAGCAGCAGCAGGCCGGCCGCAGCCACAGCCAACAGCTGCAAAAGAGGAGGTGCGAGGAGAGAGAGGAGCTGACGACCAGCTAGAGCAAACACTTCATCCAAGCTGTAAAGCCTCCCGAAGCTATTCCCCAAAGAGGAATGGGCGGAGAGCCTCACGGACCCACAGAAAATCAAAGTAACCTTTGATGCAGAGCCGCTTCCAGCACCCATTAAAGCCAGCAGGAAAGGCTCCGCTGGCTCCAGATGGGTCCCAAGTCAATATCACTTCATTTTCCAGCAACCCTCTTGAAGTAAAAAAAATAAAAAATAAAAATCATAAGCTCGGCACGAGACACTGGTCTTTGAAACTAACATCAGAGGCAAGAGCTCTTCAAACTTCTGGTGCAAGCCTGCACCGAAAGACGCCACAACGATGCTGGTCACTGCTCATACCTCATCCTTGAGTTAAAATGCTGCAAATCACAGTAAGACTGAGCTTCGGGATCCTACATCAACATCCAAGCCAGGAACTGAAGCAAGCCCGTGTCCTGGCCCCCACCTGCACGGCCAGGACAAGTCTAGTTTTTTCTTTGTGTATCACTTATTGCTACGGGCACTTGCAAATAACAACTGGTTCTGGCCATCGCTAAGTGGGATTAGTGGGTGATGAGACTGAAAGGAGCCCTGCTGGCTAGTTAAGCTAAGTAGTTAAAATAGGTGAGCTATAATTACACACAAATGCCCCAGCATTTGATTTTCCGGCTGATGAGCTTAAGGACGTAATGACGGAAAAAAAACAGCTATGGCTGGAAATACGGCAAGACTTGCCCCTTGCTGGAGACACAGCTGCTGTAAAGGGTCCAGCCCCAGCAAAGCTGAGCAAAGATCTCCAGGAAAGGAAAAAAAAAGCATTTCTGGCAAAGAGCAGGGGCTGCTGAGTAAGGTTTCGCCCAGCGGCTGTGCACGACCCGGCAATGTCACTTCGCAGTTTGGCCACCTAATTTTTAGGCTGCGAGAGGTGGTGGGGGTGCTTTCCTTCCCTAGTGACTCACTGTGAAAGCCCCCAAGCTCTGCTCATACTGCAAAATCTTTTGCAAGCCCTTCATCGTGCTCCCTGTGCCCGTGAACACACAGCCCTGGGGACTTTGCAGAGGCTGCGCTGACGCTGCCAAATTCGACGCTGCCACCCCAAGCCCCACGCTTACCTCCCAGGTGCTCCACGCCACGCTGGGGGGCTCCCCCCCTCGCGGGGAAGGATTTTCCTGACGGGTGCCAGCGCTGCCCCTTCCCACCCATCGCCGCCGCGCCGGGGGCTTGGTGTCCCCCATGGCTCCCAGCCGCTGGAGCTCTGAGAGCTGCCCGCCCCCCGTCCTCCCTCGCCGCAGGTCCCCCTGGTCACCTTCTCCCAGCTTTGCTGCTGATTTATGGTGGTAGCAGCCCAGCTGCTTGGCTGAGATAAGAGGGATGCATAGGCGTCCCTCAGGGCATCACAGAAAAGGGGACCATCCTCTGCCAACACCCTTTAAAACTGCTACCACTTAACTCCGTGCTGGATGCTTCTCCACCTTCAGACTGCGCCAGGGCAGGTAAACAGTTAATTTGACAAAGTTGAGGAAGAAATTAAAAATAAAAGTGTTTTCTTCTCCTGCTTTTCCCACGAGAAGGCAAGTGCTTCGCGAGCAGTGATGACGCCGCTCAGTGCCACAGATGTTCAGCAGCTTGTTATCTCAGTTGCTCGGGCTCCGTAGGCTCCTGTCGGGCTTTGAATGAGCGAGATAAGATGCGGGCCCACCCCCAGGTGAGAAAATCAGAAAGGGTGCAATGAGGTATAACCAGGGAATTATCAGAACGCACAACCCCCCGCCCTGCCCCAAAGTTTGATGGGATGGCATTATTATTATTTTTTTAAGCTGGAAAAGGGCTTACATGCTAAAGGCAGTCATTTTATAGCTGCGTAATTGTGCCTTTATTCATCTGCAGTAACTCCACCTAGTGAATTTCAGACGGTAAATCATGTTTTGCCTTCACAGCTGAGCAAACGTCTGTTTTTAACACCAGGTGCTGCCTCCTGCATGTTGCCTTTTCTGCTCTGGATCCCTAGCCAAGGACCTTCACTGAGTGGCAAGGCAGATGAGATGCATCTCATGCAAAGGGCTGACCTTGCCTGGTTGCCTAAGAGTAAAAAATTACAAGTTTTTTTTTTTTTTCTTTCCAATTTTACAGCAAGGGGAGTGCCATGCAGTGGTTTTGAAGGCAGTGATGACTCAGCCTAAAACCCTTACTGAAGAGGAAACCCTTCATTCTTCTGCATTGAGGTCAGGTTCTCATTTCTGGTGTTGTACTGCCATCATGGGGCCAATCTCATTTGCTTGGTCACAGCCACATTACAGTCTGAGGTCCATCTTCATGCTCCTCATCCTCTTGATCGAAACGCAAAGCATTTTCACGGTATATAAAGCGAATGGGACATGAACAGTCGTACCGTAGGGTCAACTGCTTCTAAAGCAAACCCTGAGGAGAAGGACCTAGGCTGCAGTGTCCTTATGCTCATTTACCTTTTTTTTTTTTTTTAAGCTACAATTATTGGAATTTAAAGACAAAAAAAAAAAAAACCTCATGGAGTCATTCTACTTGGAAATGAACCAATCTGTAGCTGCAGATCCCAAATTTTGGCAAAAGTAAGCGCCTGAGCTACTGTTACCATTGCTCATAAAGGATTATCTGCAGTAGATGCATCCTGACACCTAACCTAGCTCAATGAAATTATACTTTTCTCTGTACAGTCAGGTCCTGGTGCTTGCAGTTCTTCATTGCAGGTGACGGCAGTGATACTTGGGTAAGTGTTATTACTTGCACGTTAATTAATTGCACGTTATCAGTGAGAGGCATGCTGCTTGTGCTATAAGCCAGATGTGGTAGTGGTTCTCATGCCTGCAGTGAGCTTGAGCTGCTTCTCTGCAAAAATCAGCCTTCAGCACAAGGAAAAAGTAAATCAGGTTGTCAGTGCAGCAGCCAGTGATGGCGGTAGTAGTTGCCTCCTACCAGCACAGAAGAGTTGGATCACTTCTCTCTGCCACGGCTTTGGCAAGGAAAGGACAAGGGGCAGGTGGCGTTTCTATTTCCCCTTTCATCTACAGCAAACAAGTTCTGAAGAACGACTTCCATCTCGTACAAATGAGCATTTTGATTGAAAACCTGGAGCCAGCCACGTTCGGGAAAACACAATTTTCCTCACGTTTCTTTTTCACTTGAAGGGTTTTGCTAATCATGTGGTTTCTCTTTTCCTCCTTGCTGTGTCAGTGTGGTTAGGGCTGGAAGCACTTAAATGCTCCATTTCAGTTGAAAGGTGGAGATTGAGTGCTGGAAGAAGACTGGGTGGCTGTGACTGGAAGGAGTTAATAGGACAACATCACTGTTCAGGACAGCTGGTGCCTAGACTGAGTCCCAGAGAGACAAGAAAGGAAAGAAGAATAATGGATTGCACTGAAACCCATATGTGAACACTGTGTTCATCCCTTCTCGTTTGTTTTCTTGAAGTTTGCTGTGCTTTGTCCCGAATGAAGAAACATATAATTGTTGAAAGAATGGTAGATGAAGGCTACGAAACCAAAATAGGCCATGCCCTTAGCACATTGCCAGTTCAAACCAAACACATTGACCTCGCCACCTCAGACAGAGAGTCCAGGCGCTGCCTAGGAGTGTCAGTGGCGGATCAGCCTCAAGGAATTTTTCCAATTCACTTTGTTAGGAAAAGAAATGGGTATAACCAAATCGATATAACTGGTACGAGTCTGTTTAATCAAAGTGTCCCCTAGGCACCGGTAACATGGGGCAGATTGGATTCACCCTACTTGTTCGCCAACTTGAATGTGGTTGAGTGCGTACTCACATATGGCTTTACAGCACAATATAAAACAGTGTGAATACTCCTTATCTCAGTTACCCTGCTGGATGGAGCTCAAATGGAGGTAGCAAGGGGGACCGAGGTGTGCAGCAGCAAGGCCTTCCTTGCAGGGCAATGGGCAGGAGGTGGGCAAGGACTCGTAGCTGGCATAGTCTCTGACAGGCTCTGGTTTCATTTTGCCTAACTCTCTACAGCCTCCCTTCACAGCTGGCTAAACAAGAATGAGATAAAAATCTATTCAGACCTGTCATTATGGCGTTATTAATAGCAGACAGAAGAGTGTACAATAAGCAAGACCATAGGTATAAGGGGAGCTTGAGTCTCTCTGATAATCAGCATGCACACATTGTCTGCAGCTCTATTACGGAGATATGTGAAGCTGTTTCCAGATACCAGATTAACAAACGTATCTGTTAAACCCAACAATTGCCCCCATTCATCATCACGCACAGCACCACAGTGCTAGCAGAGAGCAGGTGATCCTCCTGAACCCAGGCACGGCAGCCAGCAGGGAGACCTGACGGAGACCGCCCTTTAAGGTGCAGCTGTGGGCACCTGTACTGCTTCTTCGTCCATTTTAAATGGCAAATAATTTTGCCCAGAGGTCATAGACTTGTGATGTATCCAGACAACACCACATTCATGGCCTGGTGGTTAGTGAGGGGTGGGAAGGGGTCCCTGCTTTACAGGATGTGTCCATGCTTCAGGGGTGAGTGAAAATGAGTGTTAGCCCCCAAGGAAATCAGATTAAGTAGCAGACAGAGCAGAAAGGAAAGCGGCACTGCATCCCCAGTCTCCAAAGAGGTGCCAAAAAACAGAGGGGAAAGCAATTACATTTTGCAAGAAATCATCAGTCCCCAGGACAGGCCTAGGCGAAGCACTGGTAAGTCACATCTTCCCCCGAGCATCGCCCAGGTGTGGGGGTCAACTCTTACACAGTGACAAACTGGGGAACTACTTTTTGGGGCATAGCCTTCCCTGTGAAGTCCATAGGGAGCTTCAGCCTCTCATGCAGCATGCCCCTGGAGTTCATCCAATTTCCCTAAAAGTACCTTACAGGCTCCTGTCCTTTATTGCGTTGGACATGCTACACAACAGAATAAAGAAATGCTTCCCTTGTGACCTGGTGTGCTCCAGCTAGATGTTTGAAAACCAGAAATGTCAGAAAATAGATCTGTAAATCCATACGGTAAGCAAAACCTGTGTCTACCCTATACTTTGCAGACAGAGGAAAATGAATCCTGCACATTGTCCAAGCTGATCAGAGGGACCTATCAATGTTAATTGGACCAACAAATGCCAATTTACTGTGCTCTGCCCCATTGAAGCGTATCTTCCCACCGCCACCACAAGGTGGTTATGCTATAAAAGCCATCTGAGTTAATTTCGCTCTTCTTAAATATTAGGGAGGGAGTTGTGGCGAGAGGCTTATTAGCTAGTGTGGGTGATCCGAGACTAGTTTCACATACTGTGGCATGTCTCTAGCCCTATATATACTGCATTCAATACATACACACCTTTGCATTGGCTTAGTAGCTACATGCCCTGGTCTTTGGTGTGTGCTGAACAGGGCTGTGCTTGCTGGAAACCCACTGAGCAAAGCAGCACCTCAGGTGTTACGCTGCTTTGCCCACATAGTCCAGGCTGTAAGGGACCCGGGTGGCTGAAAGCACACGGCCGCAGCGAGCTGCTGGGGAAGCGCATGAGAGGCCTGTGTCAGGGATCATCTCCAGCTGGTAGGAGACGGACTCCTTCGTCTGCTTTCTAGCACTTCCCTGTACAGAAAACAGGGAGAAAATCAGCTTTCTCCTCCTACGTCTCTGTTGCCAGAGGGTCGTGTGACAGGAACTTGGCTTCTCTTGCCCCTAAGGGAAAGGGCGAATCAAGCCTTGCTAGAGGCACTTCGGACAGGTCCCGTTTTTTAAAACATTAGGTGGAACGAGACCTTGACTTCCACAGGTTTCTGTAAAATCTTTATTTTTTTATTTTTTAAACTCAAAAACCCACAACTCTTCTTTCTTGCTGAGGGGAAAGCACAGGCAACTAATGCTTCAAATAGAGGCACCAGACAGTTACATAAAATGCCAGCCTCCTGCAGGTAGGAGTGTCTGATCCCAGCTTGGCCCTGCCTCCCTGTGCTTGTGGAGGTGGGTTTTTACCCCAAAGCCGCATCAGCACGTTGAAAGTAGACCAGTTGTGTCGGGAAGAGTAGCCCTACCATAACTTTATGCGTTTTGAGTATCTCCTGTTAAATGTCTGTCTGCCAGAGTACTCCTCGTGCTTGGGACCTTCGATACTGAGGCAGAGGACATGCATATCATCTCCTACTGAGGTGACTGAAGTGTTTTGTGACTAGGTTGGTAACGTGCGTGGCTCGTGGTTAGGCTGGTAATACTGAGCTACTGGGTTGGCAGGCTGAGCCGCTCTTCCCTCCCAGAGCTGCCCAGTTCATGAGGTACCGGGATTTCCCCCTGGATACGCGCAGGGGACCCGTGAGGTGTACGGTGTCGCGGAACACAGCACAGTGCGCGGTTATTGACTTGGCGCTGAGGGAGGCAGATGAACTGAGGACCCCTCCGAGCGAGCTCTGAGGTGAAATGGCTTGGCTGCTTTTTTGTGAAGCAGGGATAACGGCGCCGTGCTGGAGGCGGCGCCTGAGACAAGACACGGGGCTAAGGGTCCTTGTGAGGGGGACGCGGCCACGGGCGTGATGTTAATTAACTGTTACGCAGTTAATAGACAAAGGGGCGCGACGCTGAGGCGATGTCCCCGGGGCCCCCCCGTAAGAAAAGGCGGGCGCCTGTCCCTTTAAGCGGGGGCGGGGCCTCTCCCGCAGCACCGCAGAGCGCCGCAGAGCGCCGCCGGCCCCGCCCCGCGCCGCCATTGGCTGTCGCTGGGGGAATCGCTCCGCCCCCGCGCGCTGCGATTGGCCGGCGGCGAGGCCGGGGTTCCCGGATGCGGGCGGCCGGGCGGTTATAAAGGGCCGGGGGAAGGCGGGAGCGGGCGCAGTTTGAATCGCGGCGGGCCGGGACAGGTCGGTGCTGTGGGCCGGGCTCGGTGCGTGCGGGGCGCTCTCCTCATCCTCTTCCTCCTCCGACGGCACCCGCGCGGCGCCGCGCTCCGCTTCGCGATGGTGAGGAGACGGGGAGGTTGGGGGGCGGGGAGAGGGGCGTACGTGCGGCAGCGCCGCCGGCCCATGGCGGGGGCCGAGGGGGGGCGGCCGTTGGCGGGAGAGGAGGGCAAGGCTGGCGGCGTGCGCCGCGGGCCGTTACCTGCCGGTAGGCGGCGGCGGGGGGGGGGGGGGGAGGGGGAGCCGCATGCGCAGTGGTGACACCGGGGAGAGGGAGGGGCGGCCGCGCATGCGCCCTGGGGCCGCTGGATGTGGCGGGCAGCGCGCAGGCGCAGGGTGGAGGGGAGGGGGGAGGAGGGGAGCGCATGCGCGGTGCGGCGCTGCGGCCTCCCTGACGCGTCCGCTGTCCTCGGCAGGCTGGTGGCAAGGCCGGGAAGGACTCCGGGAAGACCAAGACCAAAGCGGTGTCCCGCTCCCAGCGCGCCGGGCTGCAGGTGAGCCGAGGTGGGGTGGGTACGGCGGAGTGGGGCTGGCCTTGCATCTGCCCCCCCTGTACCGTTTTGAGTCCTGCTGACAGCCTTCAGACTGCCTGGAGTGGTGTAAGGAGCTGTCCCCCTCTGTGCTTTTAAGGCATGTCTGTGCTGGGGTAACAGCATGGCCTTGCTGCCGACGTGGAGTTGAGAATCTAGCTAGGGACGCTATGCAAAGCACTGAGATTGTGTTATGTACAGCAAGGCATCTCTGGTGTTACAGCTCAGCTCGCTTCGGTTGTACATCTTTTACTAGGGCTCTGTTGCCCAGCATCTGTTTCAGGGTGGTTTATTTCTTTCGTTATCTCTGCAGTCACAGCCTGTTCATGCTTCTCTTACTTTTCTAGTTCCCTGTAGGCCGCATCCACAGGCATCTGAAGTCTAGGACTACCAGCCATGGGCGTGTGGGAGCCACAGCTGCTGTGTATAGCGCTGCGATCCTGGAGTACTTGACAGCTGAGGTAAAACGTCTGCCAGGGGTGCATGCAAGCTGTTCGGGTCCAAAATGGCACAATGACCAGAACCTCCTGTCTCTTGCAAATTTGGACTGGGGTGTGAACTCTTCACTCACTTTGAGCCAGTTTTAGCCGCGTGCTTCCTCAGGAAGTTGCAAAGCACGCGTGGAATTTCTTGCTTTGCGTTTTATGAGGTTCAAATAGCTGTGATTTACAGCCAGGATGGAAGCGTGAAGTACTTGATAAAATGTGTAGCTGCAGCACTTCACGTCTGCTGTAAAATATTTTGTTCCTGGGGAAAACCAAAGCCACACCTTGAAAGGAGGAACCCTTAAAGATGCATTGTGTGCTGTCTTGGTGGCAGTAACAGTGCATCTGATGTAGAGAGTAAAATTGGTAATGCCATGCAGTTGGTCTCACTTGATTTGTGTAACTCGTCTGAAAAACATTCTTGTCTCAAGGTTCTTGAGCTGGCAGGAAATGCATCCAAAGACTTGAAGGTGAAACGCATCACTCCCCGTCACTTGCAGCTTGCGATCAGAGGAGATGAAGAGTTGGATTCTCTCATTAAGGCAACAATTGCTGGTGGTGGTACGTAAACTGCTTGCGAACTGCTTGTGGCGAGGCCTCTTAACAGATGTAGAGGTGGCTTTTCTTGAAGTGTGAAAACTAGCAAAATAGTTGAAGAGAAATAACATTATCTTATTTGTTGCTCTCCCGTAGGTGTAATACCGCATATCCACAAATCTCTCATTGGGAAGAAAGGACAACAGAAAACTGTCTAAAGGCTACGAGGATCCCTTGTTATCTCAGGACTCTAAGTACTTATTGTCCAGTGTTGGTGATTCCAGTGGACTGTATCTGTGAAACACAACTTTGCCTTTTTGTAACTTTAAGAAGCTGAAGCTCACCTGAGCTTTCTAACAAACCAAATTTCTGCATTGAAGTCTTAACCGTATTTAAGTGTTACCATGGCTTCAGAGAAGCTATTGTATTTGCAGTGGGTTTTGATTGAGCTGACTGTTTTTAGATTGGTTTGGCTAAGTAAATGGAATTTGACTAAGTAAATGTTTTGGTTTTGTACAGACTTTTCATCCACTAGAGTGGAAATATTCAATAAATGTTATATGAATACTGACCGTCTCTTGTCCACTAACTGAAAAATGGTTGGGCTCTGCAATGCTGCTCTTGGAGAGCACGTGGCCCCGCAGCCTGTGAGCTGCACCTGAGGTGTGGAAAATGCCGTCCTTGTGAAGTACCGCACTTAGTAAATGTCACCGGGAGAAACGGCGTGCATGTTCTGGCAAGAGCTGTTTTAACTTTGCATACCCCAGTCGTGTATCTCAGCGTGAGTTCCCTTTAGCGAGGCAGCTGTAAGGCTTCTGCTACTGGAGGATGGTTTTGCTTGATGGCAGCCCTCACAGAGGGAGGGGTCTATCACGAAGTGGGGAGAAAGGTGAGCCGAAGGGATGGATGTTGGTAAGTAGGTGGTGTCAGCCACTTTTCTATGGGAGACCCAAGTCTTTTTTGCCACTTTTTGCAAAAGACTGTGAAGACATCCATGAAAAGGCACGTACTGCAGCAGTGTCTGCTGGCTCTTGATACCCTAACCCTGAGGAAGTCTAAAACCAAAGCAGCAGCAGCCAAGTACCTCCTCCTTGACACTTGTTTTGTTTTCCTACAGCCAAGGTAAAGCCTGCCTGGCTGCAGTGGTGTGGGCTGGAAAGCGTTCCCTCTGCCTGCAACCCTACAGTTAGGTGCCAAGCTCCATGACTTAAGGACACGGGCAGAGCTGTGGTTGGAGCTCACCGCGCGGCAGCAGCACCCCCAGCGCTCGGGCGCTAACGGGGCGCTATTCGCACCCCTGGCTCCCTGCGAGCCCGCTATTTAAGGACGGGCCGCGCTGGGGGCGGGGAGCTCGTGCCCCCTGAGGCCGAGGGCTGCAGCGGCGGGGGGAGGCGAGCTCTGCGCCCCCTCCGTTCCCGTGCGGGCAGCCCGGTGAGGTCGGGCCTCCAGCGCGGTGCCCCCCCCGCTCCGCCCGTCCCTGCCGGTCCTTCCCCCGGTGCTGCCGGGGCCGGGGGGCGGCGCATGCGCGGCGCTGCCCCGGAAGCAGGCGGCGGGCCGGGCCGAGCCGAGCCGAGCCGTGCCGGGCCGCGGGGCGCCGCGGGTTGGGCCGGCAGCGAGCGGCACGGCGGGGCGAGGGGCGAGGGGCGAGGGCAGGGCGAGCCCGGCCCGGCCGAGCGAGGGGACCCCGCCGCCGCCGCCCCGCGCCCGGCCCCGCTCTGGCTTCGGGCCCCTTCTCCCTGCGCTGCGGCGGGCGGAGGCGGCGGAAGGAGAAGCCCATGGAGGGGAACCGGGACGAGGCGGAGAAGTGCATCGGCATCGCGAGGGAGGCGCTGGAGGCCGGCGACCGCGACCGCGCCCTCCGCTTCCTCGGCAAGGCCCAGAAGCTCTACCCCACCGACACGGCCCGAGGTGAGGCCCCCGACCGGGGGGGGGGGGAGGGAACCGGGACCGGGGCCGGCGGCCTCCCCGCGGCCCGGCCGCTGCTTTGGGCCCCGCTGCGGGCTGGGGGCTGAGGCGGCAGCCGGGCTGTGCTGCCCTGGGGGAAACGGGGCGCCGAGCTCCCGGTTCTCGGGGCTGCCACCCCCAGCTCAGCGTCCTTCTCGCCGTTGGAAGCCCTCCCGGGCAAGGAGCACGCTGGGCTTTCCGCGCTCACCTGTCCCCCCCCCGTGCCTTCGGGGAGCGCGGCGACGTGCGGCGCTCCTTCGGTGCTCGCTCCGGGTGTCCGCGCCGCTGGGGAGGCAGGAAGGGCTGCCCCTAATGCCCTGCCCTGACCTAAGGGCCTCGCTGCGGGACAAAACGCATCCCGGAGTGCTTCCAGTTGCAGTTTCGCCCCAAAGCCACGCTCCAGAAATGGTAAACGTGAGGCCTTTTTTTATCATTGGATGTCAAGCGAGGAGATTCAGTGACCATTTTCCATCCTCTCTTACCTCCCAACTCTTACACATAGGCAATAAGCTAAGGTGTCATCCGTGCTCTTCTTTTTTTTATAGCACGTAGGGTTTGTTTGTTTTCCCTGCAAGACCGGATGGATGTGGCTGGTAAATCAGCAGAAAGAAGGTAACTGCTGCCTTGTTTGGATCAAGCATGTGGCACTGTTTGTATTCTTGCCGCTTTACATACTCCTCAGAAATGAAAGCAAACAGAAGCTTGCTGTGTTCCCCTAAATTTCTGTAGTGTGAGATGATGACATGCATGGAAACGTGTTCAGCTTTTTGGAATCTGTGTGGGCCAGGAAGGCTGAGGGTTTCAATTCAGCCTGTTCCACCAAAGGGCACAACTGGTTTTGTGTGCTTCACGTACCTTATTACTACCCTTTGCCTCCAAAACGAGATAGAGTAGCTCTTGGGAAAACAGAAAGACATCTCCATGTGATTTGTTTTGAGATCTTGTGTTTTGTTCTGTTTTTTTTTTATTTTAAGTAGGACCGCTACTGCGTAACCACCATTGCAAAGTATTCAGAGCAAGAAATAGATGGCTAATTAGGCTATTGTCTGTAGGACACTTGTTTTATTCGCTGTGGAAATTAGCAAAGTGTGTCACAAATGAGGTACGGATCTGGTGAAAAGAGGATTGTCCTGGGGTTGTGGTAGTGGCCTGTGATCTGGGGAACTGTGCACCAAGTGCCTCACAGCATTTCTCTGCGAGGTTAAGTAAGTCACTCCGCTCTGTTTCCATTAGTGGCAGCTAATTGTTTGTGCTTCGTTTTCCAGGTATTCAGCTTGAAACAAGGGCCTGATTTGTGGAACTGGTGGGCAGTTAAAGCTCCATCTGAAGCTAATGAGAATTGCAGATGCCCTAATACCACTGAAAAAATCAGGCCCTACACCTGATTTGAACTAAGTACTTAGAAATTAGGGGACGCTGTAAACCTATAATATCTCTATGCTTCAGTTCGCTAGCCGTGGAGGTTGGTAATTCTTTTTTAGTCATCCCATTTCCTCCCAAAATAACACCAACTCATTGAGTTTGTTTAAGTTTGTCAGGCACTGAAACTGGCCTGTTAAGAGCGCAGAAAGCTGCAAAGACACAGAATATCCTGTTCTCAGGACGGGAACTGGAAATTGTGCAGTAAATCAGGGCTGGAATTTTACAGGGACAAAGAATAAATGAAATGCCTGCTTCATTATCTCATTGTCCTTTTAGATAAATTAAGTTAGGGGTCCACCTGGAAAAAAAAAAAAGAAAACAGTAATTCATTAGATAATTAAAAATTGTGTCATAGCATATACACAGGAGAAGAAAATAGTTGAGGTTTCTGACTTAATTCTAACACAAATTCTTATTTTACGGACGTAAAACCCCATAAAGGGTTGGTTTTCTATGGTGAAAGGATGATACGACAGCCCTGGTTGCCCTTGTGCTCACTTGTTCTCTCTCTGGGATATGTATTAGGAGGTACTTCTTTCCAGTTTCTCTCTGAAGTCACAAATTCACCATAGGGCATACCTTTAGTGTCAGTTTGGGAATAATTGCCCACCGTTCCATAAATGATGTTCCATCGGTAATACAAGCAGCGAGAATGGTAGCGCTGAGTTGGGTTTTGTTTTTTTACTGGTGGGACCTTCCTCCTCCTCGTGTTACAGTTGATTGCGAAAGGGCGTAGAGCAGGTTTTAACTGTTATCTCTAAAACTATATTACACGTGGCTTATTTTTGGCAACATTTGCATTTAAAGTTCGGTCCTCAGTGAAGTTTAGCTTTGCTAAACAAAGCCTGAAATGCGCTGACTGCAGCGGTGGTGCTATTTTAAGGCTTTACTAGTGTGAAGTGGAAGGTCAGTGTTTATTCAGTGGCACTTAGCTGATGACTTCATAGGAACCGTTCACGTTGACGTCACTCTTTGCTAGAAAATTGTTGTACAATTCAGCTGCTCAATCAAAATATTAAGTTTGATTATGATTTTGATAGTGATTCATCTTGCAACTGAATGGAAACTAATTGCTTGTCTGGAAAAGATTTGTAAGAGTGGATTTAAAGATAACAAAGGATGATCTCCTTTTCAAACATATGCGCCATTCTGCTTGGAGCTGAAGGCACCAGATGACATTACGGACAGCTTTATTTTTCAGGGCTTCTCAAGATTTCTTGCACTGCTTCTGATGCTGCCTTTAAAAGCAAACCTTTCTTTTCAGGAGTATGTGAGCTTCATTTTTTTGGGGGGTGGTGTTCTAGTAGAAGGAAGTTCAGCTGTTCTTTCCATTAGTGAAACAGGAGTCGTGTTTGATCCACAGTGGAATCAGATGCAGTGCGAAGATCTTTCATTCAGAAATGACTAACAGTGCATGCAAGAGAGCCTTCGTACACTTGGAGGTGAGATTCATCGTCTTAACCTGCCAAGAAAATAAATCATTGACTCCTTGCATATCCTATTTTAAAACACCCGTGTGCACTCTGAAATTTCTCTTTCATACACCGTTAGTAGTGCCATTCTAACATCTGGTTTTACCACCACCAGTTCATGGATGAGTCAAAATTTGTTGTGACTATATGAACTGAATATTTTTACCTGAAGGAAACAACAGCTCCAGACCCTTTGTAGGATTTTCTTTTTCAACGCAGAGCAGTAGCATGTTTGTGTGTGCTGTGTCCTGCTAGCTTGCAAAGTTAACGCTTACGGATTTGCCTTAATAACGCTTACTTTCTGCGAGTGTCCTAGATTGTCTCCTCGGCACTGCAGCTCCATTACGTAGATGAGAGCTTTGGCAAGGTTTTTAGGAAGTAGTGGTGTTGAAAGCATAGCGCAGGCAAGGCAGCTCCTGAACAGACTTACCGCCTGGATTTGCTCTGAGGAGTTGCTGGAGGTTAGAAATGCAAATTGTTGCCTGTATCTGCGTTTCTACCATTATTAGTGCTTCTGATACTGCACAAGCGTTAGCGTAGGGATGGGGATTTTCTAGAGGAATACCGGTACAAAGACAGGCTTTGCAAAACTGTTCATTAAGCATTGTTTATAGAGGGTAAGTCAGGGTGGCGTGATCGGTAGCATCCCACATTATACCATTATTAAATATTGAAGGTCACAAAATAGAAAAAGAATAATTTTGTTTTCTCTTCTTGCTTATCTGGAGCAAATCCGGTCTGCAAGCGCTTCATTTTGAGGGCACTTGTGTTCACATCTCTATTCTCGATTAGTTATTACTTCACTGACCTGAGAACTTTAACTGCTGTACCAGATGGTATTAGAGGCAGCTTGCAGCTACTCAGATGTGTGCTTCAGTTATAATCCTTTTTGCAACTATAGCTTTCCTGTTTTCAAGAACCTCACTTCGTCTGTGGTGAAAACATCCCCTGAGTGTACAAACCAGCATATAAATGTGAGCCTCGTCTTTATTTCCGCAGTGAAAAGCCTGACCTGACCATTGATGAATCGTGCTGAGGCAGGCGCGAACGCGAGACCGGCGCTGAAGTCAGCTGGCTGTCTTGGTCGGGCCGCGTGGGGCTGTCTGCCTGCAGACCTTGGGGCTGCTGCTGCCAGCGGGTCGTGGGCAAAGTGTTAAGTAAAAGCAAACAGGGGAGCTCTAAGAAGCACGTCTCAGAAAAGTGCTTCTTTTCCTTTTAAACAAAGCTCTGCTTCCTTTTCCTTCCTGTGCTTCTCTGAGGTACAAGCTGGAACGTGTAGGATCCCAGTTTGCTGCTGCTTTGGGAGAGACCGTGCTAAGCAGAAGAGAATTTTTTTAATTAGATTTAGGAGAAAGTCCTTCAGGCTTCTTCTCATTAGCTTCTAGAGGAAAATGCTTTTTAACAGTAAAGCTACAACGTGCTTTCACGGTGAGTGGGATCTTTTTTAATGACACTAAATCCTGCTTGTTTATGAAATGCTATGTAGTTTGCCATCTTGCTCTGGAAGGCTGTCTCTTCAGTAAAGAGAGGCTATTTAATAACCTCTTATCTACATTATGTTTCTTGTGCAGTCCCCTGGGTTAGAATGGGACTGGTTCTGATTTATTGATAAGACGGATGCCCCCAGAAAGCAGGCTTACATCCAGAAAGAAGAAGGCAACTTCATGTCTGATGATTTGTTAAAAGGACTGTATTTGAGATCTTTCCTTCTGTGATCTGAGAGAGGATTTAAAGATCTAGCAAAAGTACACTGGCTTTCAGGATTGAGGAATCAAGAGTTGGCTGTAGCTGACTGGTCCCAATTTACCTGGGGCAAACAATAGTTGAAATTTCAGCTAGTGTTGTCTGAAGGGGGGTATAGAACATCAGTTTGTGGCCACTCATGGCTCAGGTTACAAATACCTGTGTAATGCAGCAGCTGACACGCTGAAGAAACCCCTAGTAGAGTGTGTTGCAATTTTCCAGTCTGACAAAAACGTGGGTTCATCTTTCTGGTTCTCATCACTCTTGCCATGACGAGACGTTATCAATGCTTTTCTGAGATGTAGGGGTTCTTGTTCGCTTCCCTGGATAAGCGTGGGCTAGGTTGTGACACTAGTCAAGTCATCCATCCTGGGGCTCAGGAACTGAGCCCATGCCCTAAGCCATTCTTTGTGCATTGGAATAAGGATGCTGCCTTCGTGTTGTCTGAAAGCATTAACACCGGTGTAATGAAGCAGCCTTTATTTTGGAGTCCAAGATGGCTGACATTCACGTGAGGCCTGCCCCTGTTCCACAGGCAGGGAGGTACTTCAGTCCCGCTACCTATTTTCCGTTTCCTCTAAGCGTGTATGTGTTCTGTCACGCTTGAATTTAATCAGGAAGTCTCTTGTTTGTGACCTTACTAGAGGTAATGAGGTAACCCCAAGGCTGCTTGTTGGGAAAGACGTGGAGCTGAACAGCCCTGTTTTCCTTAGCAGCTGCCAACAGAAGCCTGCACCTTCAGCGCAAATGATGCCCAGAGTTTGCCGTCTAGTTTGGATTAGGTGCCACGGCCTTTTCCCTGGGACATTATACGTTACTTATCTTTTTTTATTTTGTTAAAGAAACAATGGAAATGAATTGTCAGTTTTGCTGTAAAGTCCATAACTCTTGGTTCTAAAGGCTGTTAACCAGATAAATATCACCAAATATTATTGTGTCATAAATATCAATAAATCTGTTGTCAGGACAAGTTTGCCTACTTAGGCAAACCAGGAGCTGGGTTTGGGCTCTGGGTGGAGTAACTGCCAGGTTCTTTAGGGTGTTATATTTGTGCCTCTTTTCTGTTTGCAGTTGCTTATTCAGGTACTTTGATGTTTTCACCCCAAAGAATGCGTTCAGTGCCTCTAAGACACATGGAGATGGAGTACCTGGAGATATTCCTCCAGTATTAAATTACCTTGACAGAGATTGAGAGAATTCCAACCATGAATTTTGAAACGCTTTTCCATAGTTTTGCCATGAAAAGGAGTTGCAGACTGGTTTCAGATACGTTTGTGGTACAAAGTGATGATTGAAAAGAAAGGAGAATATAGCAGCTAGTCTTTTACGATGTAGTGCTCCCATTTAAGATACTTGAGAGCCCTGACTTAATTACTAATGCCTGTAATGACACTACGATATCCTGTTGTTTTACAGTTTTGTTGGAAGCTATTACGAAGAATGGAAGTACTGCTGCGGGAGGCGCCTACTGCCGAAAACCAGCCGGTAGCAATGATCAAAGTAAGCCCAATAGCACGAAGGAGAGCAATGCATCTGCTGCGAGTGAAAGTGGGAAAGGCTACACCAAAGACCAAATGGAAGGAGTATTCAGGTATGGCCTTGCTTAAACACACCGCTGGTTTTCATTCTATGTGTTGTGTGCTTACGTTTTCAGAGGTAGCATCGAGAGAAGGAAAAGAAAATTCAAGCATAGCTGAGAATAGTTACCTGTACTGAACCGTAACTAGAAGGGAGAGTTTTACTGTGTTCAAACACAGTGTGATACGCTGTCACTTTGCAAGAAAGGTGATGCCCATCTACATAAAATAACCTTGATGAATTAAAAAAAAAATACTCAAAATAGTTATTAAGCAGATCTGATGGTAAATGGACGTAGTGATGAAAAGTCTGTAGTACAACTTGCAGGACAGTGTTTCTATTAAATATTTTTATACTCAGCTACCTAAGTTTGCATTACGTACTTACTCTTAAAAGTCTGTTGTCAAGCTAATCTTGCTGTTCAGGCTGGTCTTAGAACAGTGTTAAAAACTATTTTGTTCTGGAAGTACAGATACCTGAGAAACATGGAAGCACATAGTCTAAACACCGTTTGTAAACTGTCTGGACTTCATGTAGCATGATAGTATTAAGATGGGACAACAGCAGAAAAGGAGGATGTGAGAAAAGAAACAAAGATCAATAGAAATGTCCTTCTGAGGCGAGTAACTCTTATGTTACGTGATCATTATACGCTCGTTGTCAGTAGGAGTGAGAAAAATACTGTTTGAGATGTGCTCTTTTTTTTCTGTGCTAAAGAAATGTTGATGTGGCCACTCTAAAACTGCACACGTCAAAACCCACCTTTATTTTCAGATAAACAGAGCCCAGATATTTTCAAGGGAGTTCAAAGAAGGGAAATCAAAGGGTCCTCATCTCCTAGTTTGTGTAGATTGACCTATTGTGCAGAACACAAATCTGTGTGTTAATTTTTTGATGTGAAATGTATGTTGCTGTTAATATTGTCTTGGGATCTTTTCCTGACGTTCAACAATCTGTTCAGCTGTGCTGCCAATGAGGAAAAACTCGCCTTTCTTTGTTGATATAGCAGCACTGTATTCAGGCAGGTAGAAAACAGCATCTCTCATGATTATCCTCTTATTGTGGCTATTTACTAAAACTTGTCATTTACCGTCATCTCCCTGGTTGATTGATATAGTTGACCTTCATGGTACATCTAAAGTAAACTCTGAATAAGCACATGGATTTTCAACCACCTTGAGATACTGGCTGCGGTATGTGTGCATGCAGGTGAGGCCGTGGACACGTTTGTGAGCCAAAATATCCAGAAAGTAAATCCTCCATAAAATGGGGCTTAGATCAGATTAAGACATGTAACACATTTCCAGAAAGCTGCTACAAGTAAGGCTGTATTACTGCCAGTATTCACTCCCCCGTGACACGCCATTCTGAGTTGCAGTCTGCTTTGACATCAGGCTGCCTGCAAGTTGTTTCTTGTTTGCTTGTTTATTTGTTTTACGAGAAAGTAATGTTCTCTACTTCGTCTTGCCTAAAATGATGCTATAGAGCCAGCTTTTCTCCATGGTATGCTTTTATGGGATTGTTTCCTTGAAGGGCCTTACTAGATACCAGACAAAATTATTCCAGTTTGGGGAGATCAGAACCAGAGGTATTCACCCACGTCACACACTGAGAATAATATTGATGCAACACTGCTTTTTAGTGACTATTTCAACAATTTATTTTGTGAATAAAAAATTTGGGGTTTTAACACCCCCCCCCATGCGCACACACCCCCAGGGGGTGGTTACGAATAAGCAATTGTACTAGCTTGCAGAGTAGCCCAAGTTTGTTTATATTTTACATACAACATAGAAAATCAGCTGTTAAAACAGTATCTTGACGTTAGTCCGAGCGATGCATCCTTTAGTAGAGCAGTTAATAAACCTTTGGAGAAAGACTGCCTTTTAGTTTAGATGTGCAGTAATCAGCAGAGCAAATCTCTAGTCTTGCTGGAACATCTGAAGAGTTTGTCACGTTGTCTGTTAGTGACATCAACACGCCACTTAAAAAATTTGTGGTGAAGAAGATGATGTTTTCCTTGCCAAGGAGAACAGTATTAAATACAAACAGTGGGCTAAAACCTAATGGAAAAATATAACACATTCAGTGATGATAGCTGAAGGGAAGCTCATATTTAAACCACAGTGAGAATGAGCTTTTTAGTTGGAAACATGACAGGCTGCATATGTTATTGCTTCAGTCGGGCCCCAGACTTTTCCAGTTAAATGAAACATGCCCCTCTGGGAAGGGTATTCTTTAGAGAGTCAAGCTTGTCACCACCATATGCTTCTGCCTTACCACAGCTGAACAGTTTTCAGAGCTTTGAATTGGTTATAGAAATGCTGTGTGAAAAAAAGGTGGGTTTAATTTTGTTTCATGCCTGATTTCTGTTTTTTTCCTGTGAAAAACTATATTTTTAAATAGCAAGGTAAGCAATCTTCAATTCTTTGTTAATTCTGAACCTTACAATGAATTTGAGTCCATCAAACTAAATTGTTCTGTATTCTTGTGATTTGAAAGATGGTCATTATCCTCAGGTATTCTTCTCTCTAGGAATTTTTGGTTCCGTGTTAGTAACTCAGTATAGACTTGAGAGGAGGTGTTCCAGATGTAAGTACACATGCCATGTACAACCCTTTCTTACAGGCACTAGTGAGCAGTAGGACAGGGATGGCTCTGAGCTCTCCAGCTTGAATCACTGATTGGCATGCCTGGAGTTGCCCAGAAATCTTAAATTTGCTTTAGATTTAAGAAGCTTAGTGAAGACACTTGGATCAGTATAACTAATTAAACTGCATTGCTTTTCAGGGTTACTCTAATAGTGTGGGCAGATATGAGTACAAACAAACACCTGAGTGCTGTTTTTAGTTTTTCCACGTACACAGGGGACGCTGATCACTACTAGCAAGCTATCATAACACTTTTCTAGAGCATTGCATGAGCTTGCAAACAAGTTACTCGACAGGGAGAAGCCTAAGATGCAATACCTCCCCACTGATTGCATAAGTGCTGGGTGATGCTCTGATCTCTGTAAGAAATGAGCTTACTGTTGCAGTGGGACAATTTGAAGGTTGAGATATTCAAAAGCACCTTGTTATTTTTGAATTGAAATTCTGTGGAAACACCATCTGCATGCATGCATCTTTTTCTTAATGGTGGTTATCTTGTCACCGGGGGCGGGATCAAGTTGCCATTACAGTTTAGGTGGCCTGCATGTCATAATGATTGACAAGAGGCGAGCAGAAATCTATTAGGACCGGCAGTAGGTTTAATGTGTTTTCAGAGCAAGTGCTCTAGAAGTCTCTAGGCAATTGAATCCTGTCTGAGCAATGTCAAGATAAGTGCGTGAGAATCACATGCATGGCAAAAAAGGGAGATTTGCTTTTGGCTTCTGCAGTCTATACTTAAAGCAATTCCTCAAATGTTCAATATAGGTTATTGGCACTTTTTACTGAGATAAAGAGATGAAACATCTGTGTAAGAAAGAAAATGTAAACTTATTTTTCTTTTACTTAACTGGAAAAGTGTTGATTCTTACAGATTACAGTTGTCAAAGAGCTGTTAATTACTTTCAAGCAAATTCTGTTCATAGTATATCTGCCTTATACCAAGTGTGCAGATACTTTGGAAAGGTTTTGTGAACTAGCATGAAATTAAAAATAAATAAAAGAATCAATTGCCTGCTGTGTAATAATCTTTCACATTTCTTTTTATGCTGTTAAATGTGTGTTACCTTTTACTACATAATTTGAATAAAAATGTTTTGGAGCTGTAGATAGGTTGTACACTTTATAAAGATTCCCTTTAAATGATCTTAAAATTCATGTGACGTCCAGTGCCTCTTTAGTAAAGAAGCTAAAGCATACATTCCAGATTACCTTTTTGAGAACTGAAAAATAACTTCCATGAGTAGTATATGTTGGACTTGGTTTGCTGTCTTGTGAAAGCTTTGTTGGAGTATTGCTTCTCCTGCACTGCTGGTGCCTGCCCCTTGGAAGAGAGCACAGGAAAGATTTATTTATTTATTGTTTGGATCTTTGAGCTAGAACCAAAACAACCTGCCAGAGGCATGAGTTCTGTAGGACCCTTGCAAGGCAGGATTAAATTTCATCCAGCACTGGTCAACAGTTAATCAGCAACTTGACTTGAATTCACCGAGCAAACCAAAAAATTCTCTCTACGCATTTCATGTAAGGAATGCAAGCCATGTGACTTTTTGCAGGCCTTCTGCAGAGACTTCTGCAAACTCAGCAAAAAGATATAGCGTTACTTTTTTTAACACGGGGTCATGAAGATAATTAAAATAGAATAATAAGAGCAGTCAACAGGTCTTTAAAAAGAAAGAAATCAGGGCATGCCTTTAATTAGGCTTCTAGAACCGCTGTGAATCGTTGAAACATGCAGTTGAATGGTTGGGAAAGTCAAGGTAGAAATCAGTTACAAGGTCTGTCATGGAGAAGTGGCACAGAAGATACAGTGTCAAAGCTTTAATGTACCCTTTTTACAGTTAAGCCACACCTTACAGTTAAGAAAAGAACTTAAAATCTGGAGGAAAGTACGCTAATGTGAGCATGGAGTTGAATATTTCATTTAATACACACAGGAGAAACAAACTGAGTGAGTTCATCTGAGACCAAGTACCAAGACATGCACCCTAACATGGTGTTGCATCTGTAAGAAAAACAGTGAAGTGAAATGTCTGGGACGTATTTGGGGTATGCTGGTAACAGCTTGAGCTCTGCAACAGCAGCACGAAGATGCCCCTCTTTCCAATCTAGAACACCTGTTGCAGACCACACTTTTTTCATCCAAACTGTGACTGGCACATTCCCAATTCAGCTGCAAGATGCCATTTGCTTCAGGCTCTCCGTCATCATTGGAAACTTGAGCCTATGTAGAAACTGGTTTGTGCTTTAGTACATTTTTCTGCTAAACACTGGGATCAGTAGTCAGCGTAGCTTTCTTTTGCGCAGTTCTTTATCTCTGGCATTCACATTGCTGCATGCTGTGCTGCTCAGTTTAGATTACCATCGGGAGAAATAACTGTGACTCCCAGCAGGAGCTTTTGGAGATTGTGGTCAAAGTATTTGTCTTTGGGGCCATCCCTATGCGTGCACGCAGAGGTTTTGGAAGGCCCTATGAAGTATGTAGTAGTAACCAAAATCCATAGCTACTGATCACTGCAGGTATTTGATGCAGAAATGCAAGCAGGTTTGGTTAACCTGATAAAAGCTGTTGACCTAATCTGAATTGTAGATTCGAGCAGTGGAACAAGGAGCAAAGCAATAGGATCACATCATTTTGTAGGCACAGGAGAAGCAGAGGTGGTAGCCCCAGAACTTCTGCGGATGAAAGCAGACGTCTCTGGACCTGCTCTGCCATCAGAGCAGGGAGAGGAGCGCGGCAGCAGGCAGAGCTCGCTGGGCAGTTCTGCCACAGGTGGCTTGTCTACTGCAAGCAGGAATGGTGGAGGTTTGCAAGCCGTGACAAGATTCCTCTGCCAACAGGCTGTGAATGAATGTAGGCCATTGCTTACTCTGGTGCAGTTTGAGAAGACCGCTTTCAAAAAAGTCAGATATTTTTTCAGGAGCATCCGGCACTCGTGCCCTCCTAAAACAGACAGTGAATCTGTTAACCAGAAGGATATTGCCAAGGTGCTGGCAGGGGGCTAACAATTCAGCAAGGGCAGAAATTAGCTAAAGAGCAGAAGGAACTTCAGAGTGATTCTGAAATAGAAGTAATCCAGCCAGAAATGAAAAATACAAGAATCACAGTTCACAAAAATAAATTGACACTGAAAGCAACAACTTTGAAATAAGCCAGAAATAAACAAACAAACACCAGTTCAATACAAAAGGGGGCAGTCCATAAGCAAGTTGCAATTTTAAAAAGAAACATCTGTGTGGGGTTTACATATGCAAGTAAATAAGCACCGCGGATTACTGTGCCTTAACTGCAGCAAAACCAAACAAAAATAACAGTTAGAAATGCAGCTTTTGGAAAACTACTAGTTCGTGCTGCAAGTGCTACAGGACCGGGGTTTCAGATGCGGATAAAAGCCACAACTAACATCAGCGATCGGCCTTTTCTAAAACATCCACTGGTTTTCCTCTCACTTTTCCCAGCCTCTGCTGGCCTCTGTTGCGTGACTGGGAACAGGGGACAAGTGGGAAGACAAGTGGACAATTGCTCCCTCCGTCCCTCATGAGCCAAATTTCCACAGGACAGCTCAAAGTTCAGGCAAGGGATTGTGGCAGCGTGGGATAGTGATGCCTCAGCCTACAATATCAGTTGGCTTGGAGACAAGCGGTGAGGAGTATGTCCGAAAAGGCCTGCTTCTATTAAGGAGCAGGGATCAGAAGTGGGCCATGGCTTCCAACAGCTCCCAGCAGCTGGAGAGAAGTTTCTTATAGGGATGGTGGCAATCTGAGGGAAGAAGGCTTAAGTCTCGGAGAGCCTTTGCCAAGCCCACGGTCCCCGTTTCTTGAAGGTAGAGGCAGGAGGAAGTGGTGTCAGAGAAGCCTGGTGACTGCACAGCCCATGTGTGACAGGAGGGTCTGGTGCCTTGCCCTGGTGATCCACTGCAGTTTGTCCTGCTAGTTAAACCAGCTTACCAGGTTGGATTTGTGATGCATTCAAGTTTTGCCTCTCATGGGTACACCGCAAACACTGATAAACTTGTTTAATTGGAAAGCACCTTCTGATCATCTTCACTTGTGCTGCCTTCCCCAGTGCAAAGCTGCTGTGGAAGGAGTTCTGGTGCAAAACTACTCGGACTTTGCTGAGGGGGCAAGAACCGAGCCATTACCCTGTAAGGATTGCTTTTTGCCTTGAAGTGACAAAAGAATCATGCAAGACTCTTGTGTAATGTCAGGGTGTAGTGAGGGTTTCATAGCACAAAGTCATTGCTGAGAATTCCAGATACAGGTACAGTTTTTTGGCCTCTGTGTATTTACACAATCATTTGATGTACTTTAGCTTTAAAGTTTGATCCACCTAATCCAAAGTCCTGCTAAACTCTGTAAAATTGCCTTGCGTGGTCCACGTGCTTCCCTATGAAGTGACCTGCAGCAGTGCTCCTCGGGCTGTCCGGCAGAGTACCTGCAGACCGTGTTTGCTGCTGGGGTTTGTAAGAGCCAGCACTGACCTGCTTGAGATCTGAAGATGAAGGTCTGAAGGCCAGGCAGTGAACAGGAGTCGCGTATCTCGGGGTTCGTCCTGTGCAGCAACGAGGAGGGCAGTGTACCTGGTCTGGAGGATCAGTGGCAGGTCTGTGGCAGGCAGTGTTCCTGTGAGCGGGCCCATCCTGACGTGAACCCACAAGGAAGAATAAAAGTCAGGGGTGGCCATCACAAGCTCACAAAGGCTTCTTTGTTTAAGGCTGGCTGTTTAGCCTGGGCTAGCCAGTCAGGGTATGAGGGCAATTTGGAATGAGGTGTGCTCGAAATACTAAGTCATAGCTTCATACAAAATCAGGAATGTCGGAATGGAAATATTTGTGCATTTGCATATTTTGTTTGACAAAGCAGACGTTAACAAAGATATGCAAAGAGAAAATAGAAATGTGTTATACCTTGGCAGAATGTTTATTTCTTGACACGTAACAGCTCGTTTGTGTGCCAGGTTCGGGATAGCAGTTTCATTCACCTCTTCTGAGGGCAAGCTCTGTATGACCCACCCAGCAGGTTCCTGCCTGCACATCCTCAAGACGTAGCTCTGGTTTGGTGCACTGGCTCTAAGCAGTTTGTGGGGTCAGAAACTGGTGAGTCATGTACTGACCTGCACATCTTCTGATCAGTAACAGCCATTCCTACTTTCCCCATCAGGGTTGTCCACCACGGGACTTCCACTGGCCGTGAATGGGAGGAAAGTCTGGGGCAAGTTTTTGAGGATTAGAGCAGGTTGACGTTCCTTGGGTTGGTTGTTTTTTTTTTTCTCTGCTTTTCTCTTCATCCTACAGTGTTATGAAATAAGTGCATAACAGATCTGCACAGAAGTAAATTTTAATTTTTTTTCCCATGTTTGTTACTTCCATGAGAAATGACCATATGCTTTTGGGGGAGGAAGCTGAGGTGAAGAACTTAGACCAGATGCTGAGATAGCAATTTCTTGAAATAAATCTTAATCTGATACTGTTAGACTTTCAAATAAAGCTGTTTGTTTTGATACAGTTCATAAGTAATCCAGATCTTGAGGCTGAAGATGAAGGGACCAAAATTTTTGCTAATTGTACAACTTAACAAACACAAGTTTCCAGTACTCAGAGTGTAATTTAATGTATTTTCTTTCCATTACTTCTTGTTGATGGATTTATTGTATTCTTTTTAATTAGCTTTATCAGCTTCCTAACTGCAGCTTATTAAACACTACTTCAATATAATGAGCTATATTTATGTCACAGGATGTTCGAGTTGGCGGCTGCCTGCATACATTCAATTCAGTGCTCTTGTGAGCACTGCACCGAGACAGCCGTAAAAGCTCGTGTTGTTCCATTACACCGGAAAAGGGATCCCTCAAATGCAACCTGGTTTGATCTATCTGAGAACTACGGAGGACCACACACGATGGTGTGGTTGTACTTCTAATGCTAGCATTCCCTTAATTACAGGGTCCCCATTCTTCATTCACGAAACTGCCAAAGGCTTGCTTACTCCCTTTTTTTCCACTTGGCTACTCTGTGTATAGTCTTTGTAACACTAAACCCATATTTACCTAGAAATGTGTGCATTTAAAAGAATGTGAACACAGTTACAGCCATGTGAAGAGACTCACATTAAGCTTTTAAAGTATTTCTGGATGTAATTTCTATTTCTTGCTCAGACCAGCTCTTTTCTTTTGGTATTCACCAAATGTTAGTGTGCCTCATTTCCGCAGCGCAGTTCTGTGGTTCAGCCTTATTTTTCTCTGTTTCTGATCTCTTATGATGAACTCTCTAACTTTTTATGAAAAAAAACCAAAACCTAAAACTTAGCAGGATTGATTTTAAGGTGTATTTATTGGTTTGATAAGTTCTTCCTACCTACACAGAACTAACGTTCTCTCAGTCCCTTGTAACTGCAGTTTCTCTCTTCTGGCTATTGTAAAGTATACAAATCATCAAATAATTTCCAGATTTTGCTGTTCATCTCTGGGTGAGACTGCTTGTAGTATAGACTGCTATATATAATATAGACTGCTTATACTGAATATTTCCAGGTTTTCAGAGTCTTCACTGAACATTTGAGATGAGTTGAGTCTGTAATTGCAGGAACTGTGTATGTTTTTTTAACTTACATAAACACGTACAGAAAGTTTGTTAAGATCCAGGTGCATTCCCAGCAACAGAGGTGTTCTCACATACCTTATTTCCCTCAAAAGTGAATGTTTGAATGAATTGTGACTTCACTTTTGTTTGGAGAAAGGAAGGTATTGTTTTGTTTTATATCCTGCAGAACAAAATACATTTGCTGTTGACAGTCAAAACTGGTCTTTCTACCTGCTAGCTCTGCAAAGTAAATTTGAAATCCTCATTTTATGCATTATTAACAGCAATATTCACATAATTGGAGATGAGGAAATTCTACAAAAACTGCAAACAGAAACCTTTTCTTACAACGGTAGTAGTTTTACAATACAAGTAGCGCAAAATAAATGTATCTAGTAAGTAATTTCAAATACAATAGTTTATTGTGCTCAGTTTTGAGCTTATTGTGAAAAATGGCTTTCTTATTTGTTTGTAGGGTGGAATTTTTTGTTTATTTTGTATTAAAAGTGAGAGTTGTAATGTTTTCCATCAGTGCAACGTGTTACCTCATTTGCAGCTGTGTTCTAACATACTACGATTACATCTTTTTGGTTACAATATTTTATTTCATTTTCTTTTGCAGTATAAAGAAATGTAAAAATTATTATGAAGTCCTTGGGGTGTCAAAGGATGCAGGTGAAGAAGACCTAAAGAAGGCTTATAGAAAACTTGCTTTGAAATTCCATCCAGACAAAAACCATGCACCTGGAGCAACAGAGGCTTTTAAAAGTAAAATTTTTACTTAAACTTTCTTTTATGATTGAACTCTGTCCGTTTAAAAGCAATCCATCTGCATTGTTTGATTGTCATTCTATAAAATCGTCAGTGTGGTATTTTGTAGCTAATATTAAACTGACCTTTTTAGCCAAAGAAATGTTTGACCTTTATTATTTTGGCATATACCTAGAAGTTGAGATGAATAATGTGGACTTCTGGAGAGGGTTCATTTTAAGAGGATTGACTGTAATTTTCAGGTACAGAGAGAGAATACTAATGCTTGCTTTGTGAAATCCAGTTGCACTTCGTTGCTGTCATCCATTTTGACTGAATGCAAGTCTATCGCTTGAAGTTGGTTCAATGTAATATCGGTACACACGATACAATTATTCAGGTTTTTGAGGGGGGGTTATAGCATTTGCCATTACTTTTGCTTCTGGAAAACCTGTATCAAGAATGGTGATTTGAATGAAGAGCAGTAGTTACATGGAGTAAATATTAACAGTCCTCATAAATATGCTATTTTTTAGGATGGGAGTAGTACACTTAAAAGGACAAGTGACACTTACTGGTTGGTGCGTTGCTTTTACTGGATATGCAGCTTGTAGTGAATGATATTATATTATGAGATAAGTAAATTGATTTCTAGTTTAAGCATTGATGTAGCCCTCTAAAACATCCAGACTGAATACACAAAATTGCCATGGGCATATTCATTTTTATATTGCTGAAATGAATAGAATTTTACTAGGTATGCGTTTGAATCCATGACATTTGCATTTATTTCAAGCTCAAATAGCAAAGTAATAGTTAATAGCAAAAGGCAGTTTTTACTGAATCATGTGCTTTGCTAAGTTACCTTTTCATTACAATTCCTCCCATGTGTGTACTTTTGTTACTTTTTCCATACAAAAGCATTTATTGAGAAATGCCCATTAATAGTTGCCTCTGACTGTTTCTTTGGTCAAGATTTACAATCTAATCTGACCCGAGGCTGCCAGGTTTTGCACACTGCAAGGAGAATTGTTTTGAAGAAAACTACTGCTTCATCTCAGACATAGATGAAAAGCAATATGAATCTGCCTGAAATGGTCATGCGGAAAGAAATGATCTATGGTACTTCAGTATTTTTTCCTGCGTGAGGTTTATATTCAGACATTTGAAAAAATTTATCAGTTACAATTCTTACGTTGGGGAAAAAAACAAAAAAAGGAAAAAAAATGCCAACAAGACTTCTCATACAGATTTTAAGGGGTAATTATAATAGCTTGTTAACAATTACAGAGAAAAGTAGATGTACCATAGCAGGAAAGTTTATCAGTGATTGTTGTTTTAATAAGGCTATGTGATGGCTTTATTCTAAAAAAGGTGTTGTTCTTATAAAATTGTCTCCAGCCCTAGAAATTAAATAATTCTTCCCTGTTAATAGCATTTTAAATAATCTTTGAAATCTTGGAAATTGGTATCTTATTATTTAATCTTTGATTTAAAATGAGCACTTTGGTCAAGTTGGATTTCTTGGACTTAATTTCACTTTCTGGTTCTTAACTAGATGAGTGCATGAACAGAAAATCTTGCTGACTAAAAATTTAAATAATTTTAAAATAATTATTTTAAAATATTTAAATAATATCAATTTTTAATCTTTAAAGAAAGCTAGCATTTTTCTTGCATTGAAATGATTGTCATCTCTTTGTATGGCTCAGTAAATGTATCATTTAGTTTGCCTTTAAAGGTGCCTGATGAATTTCTGACATACAGTTGAGAAAAGGAGTTTCATAACAAAATTTTAAGAAAATTTACTTTATTTTAAGGAAAAGTTACATTAGAAAACAGAATTGAGTTCAGTGTCAGGCAAGGTACTTAGGTCTTAAAACTACCTGGTACTACCCTTTGTTGTATTAAGCAATCTTCCTTGAGGTTTTATTTTAGGTTAGAAGTTTGTGATTTCTTCAAATATAATCACTTTTAATCTCTTGGAATCCCTTTCATTTTTATGTCCTTTATTTAAAGATAACTCTATTTGGATCAAATCTGTTTTGAATTAGCATCAAATAATCAAAAGCAAATAGTAAACAAATAGTCAAGAAAGCTTGCTGACCATAATGTGACAGTATGGTGTCTTCACTTTATTTGCTCACCTGATTAATGTCGCCTTCAATTTTTAATTGTTGAAAAAAAATCTAAGTTTTTACCACAAGTTTTATCATTGGCTGAGTAACAGAGTAATCTTGTAGCAGTATTTTCTGTCCTTAGTGTGTATCTCATACTCTCAGGCTTAATTTCTTTGAGTTTTCTTCTCCACTTAAAGTAATTCTTAATTATTATTGTTTCAAAGGGCATCTTAGGTTTAGTGAATATGTGACTGAGTGAAGATTGTGCATTAAGTGTCAGCAGAAGTTTTCCTTAAATCTGCAAGAGCTATGTGTGTGCACAGCAGCAGGGGTCAAAGCTTGTAAAGCCGGGCAGACCTTGTGGTCTTTTCACACTGATTCTTTCCATGCACACCTAGCTGAGCTTTTCCCCTTCTGCTTTCAAAACTGAAGTTGTTCATTCATGGTAACGTAGCATGAAGCGGGACAGGCATCCAGGCCACACTCTAAATGTTAAGGTTGTGTCAACAGCCTTAGGAGCGCACAGGTTCCTGTCATGCATGCACGTACTCCTCACGTTACGTTGTGCAAAGCTTTGTGTTATTAATGTACTCCATAAGGAATCTTCAGAATCCTGAGGAAAAATATCATCTGCAAGAGTGGGAATGTAAAGTTTACACACTGAAAGAAGTTACCACTCACCACATGCAACCAAAGAAACCTGCTGAATCTATGATGATTTTAAGTTAAGCTGCTAGAGCTGACTGAACTTTGCAATTGCCCAACTTCAGAGCTTTTCTTGTAATGCTCGATTCTTTTTTCTCAGTTGCAGGGAGAAAGAAAATTTCCACAGATGTAGGTGTTCCCCTAAAAAAAGGAAGAAAATTCCCCCACCTTCTGCCTAGTTCATCAGGTTAAAAGGCCTGGGAATAGCGTTTTTGGGAAGCCTGGTAAAAACCATGCTACAAAAAGTAGAGATGTTTCTGGACCCTGTTGTACTATAGGTGATTTGTAACACAGTAAAGGACATCAGTCTCTGCCTATTCTTGACTTTGAAATTGCAGTTTTCCTGCTGGAATAGCTCCTATCTTTCATTTATGAGAGTTGTCTTTTATTCCTTGCCTCAGAAATCGGAAATGCCTACGCTGTGCTGAGTAATCCAGAAAAGCGAAAGCAGTATGACCTTACAGGCAGCGAAGAGCAAACTTGCAATCACCCTAGCAATGGTAGATTCAACTTCCACAGAGGCTGTGAGGCAGATATTACTCCAGAAGATCTATTCAACATGTTTTTTGGAGGGGCATTTCCAACAGGTATTTGTATTCATCGGCGTAATCATGGGAGTGGTACACTCTGAGCAGTAGTATTCCGAGTGGCATTAGAGTTTGTGACATTGTAAAACAACAAAATTACTCTAAACATCCTCCATCCCCAACTCTAATCCATGTCACATTTTAAATTTCCTCTAAGTGTTGCTAAATCCCTAAAATGTGAGTTTGATTGTTTGGGGTTTCTGTGGTGATCCCACAGTACGTGAAATAGTAAATCAGTTGGTTTAAAGCTTAAAATATTTATTTTAAATGACTTTGGAATTGTGAGTTACCTTAAAGTTGGGTTATTTTATGCATCATCATGTGGTAATGTTAAATTCTCTATGTTGCTGCTCCTGTTTTGACCTCTAAATAGTTTCTTCTGGATTTTAAATATGGGTATTTCTTTTCTTAGGTGGTGTACACTCATTTTCTAATGGTCGTGCTGGCTACAGTCATCCCAATCAGCACCGTCAGAGTGGACATGAGAGGGAGGAAGAGAGGGGTGATGTATGTTTAAGCACCATTGACTTTAAACTGTGGATTGTGAAGTTTTTTGTAGTCATTTTCAGTGATGTGATTGTACAGCAGCTCTGTACTGTAGAGGAGGATTTGTACTTGCCAGTTACATACTTAAAAACTTTGGCAGGTGGTAGTCTTACTGATGTGGTAGATGGACGTGCAGATTTGAGAAGATAATAGCATGTTTTTGTAGATCTATTGCTGTATGCCACTATCATGCCAGTGACTGGTCACTAATTCTTGCTTGCATTTAAAAGTTGATTTGGGCTGAAGTAAGAATTGTACTTATGAATTATATGTGGTCCTATGTAATTACATATGACTGTATTGATGAGTCTAAAACATGGAGTACTATGTGACTGAATTCAGCTATTAATTTAACAGTGTCTTGTGGCTACATGCTAACTTATGAACGCTTGCAGCTTCAGCACCCTACAGATACTGTGTATGCATTGGAAAGTTAAGATAACACTACAGTGTTTGCAGATTTGTGGTTATAGTTTCAAAGTGGTTTTTGAAACTTAAAGTAGAAAAACATGCTTAGAATTAAATTATGTCAAATGTACCTGCTAAATTGATACTATTTTATGAGATACCTGAATCTGTTCTTGTTTTTTTTTGTTTTGTTTTGTTTCCTTAGGGAGGTTTCTCTATGTTCATTCAGCTGATGCCCGTTATCGTGCTGATCCTTGTCTCCTTGTTGAGCCAGCTGATGGTATCTAACCCTCCTTATGCCTTATACCCAAGATCGTAAGTAATTTTGAATCACATTAGTTTAAAGCAGAGGGAAGGATGTTGTAATGACCTTTTCCCAGTCAGAAGCTTTTAGAGAGCCTTCCATTAGTTGGTCCGTGATTTCCCACAGTGAGGAAAGGGAGAGAAAGTGTAGATGAAGCGAAGCAGAACAAAACTTTTAAGGCGTGTACTAAGAATATGCTATGCAAATGTAACGGAGAAAAGAGATCAACAATACTTGAGTTTAGGAGATCTTTTAATATGACATAAAGGTGTTTATGTATCTCCAATGTATTTAATCAAATGCTGAAACCTGCTAAGGCTCATTATTCTTTTGGGAGTCATCTGTGCTTATAGCAAGCAAAGTGCCTGAAGGCAAACTTACTCATCCTTATCAAGTAGATACGGACAAGAGAAATTGCCTGTTCTAGATGATGATAGTCTATCTCTGTTTTCTTGCAAGGGATTTTGATAGTGAAACTTACCTGTTTTGTACAGAAGGATCCTTTTTTTTCCTTAAGAGAAAGAACTTTTTAAAATGCCAAGCATGCAACTACCTAACACACTTGTCCCACTCGTCACAACTATTTTAACAACCCTCAGTTCCATCTAGAGCTCTCAGTTCTGCAGCAGAAGGGCTTTTTTTCTCCTTTATTATTTTTCCAGAGTTCTTTATTTCCAAAGTGTGTTGTTGTTCTTTTCTGCATCTAAGTTATTGTGATATGTATAAATACTTACCTGCTAAAATGTTTGTGCACGCTCCTTCATTTTTAATCTGCAGAATGCCAGCAGGAAAACGGATTTGTCAAGGGTTGCAGAAAACAATTTAGAATGGAGATGCCTGTACTGGGTTGTCACAATAGTGACCTGTTTTGTTTTTTCTTCTGTTGTGTTTAAATGTAATTTTCTATTATCAAAGTTTATATGTGGCTAAAGAGGTATAAAACAAGTGTCTTACTAAAGTGTTTTTTTAAAGATTAAGGATGAAAACAGCAAAAGTTTAATGTTCAGGTGAAGGTAGTATTTTCTTCTCTGGCAGATGGTACAGCCATTCATTTCACTACTTGTCTTGAAATGGCAAATTCAGTGATGTGCTGTTCTTCCGTAATAACAATATTTTTTAAAGTATATTTGTGTTATAAAAAAGATCAAATAAACATCTAGTCTCTCTCTCACCCACCTCTTTTTTTTTTTTTTTTTTTTTGCAGAAGTACAGGTCAGACAATTAAAATGCAGACAGAAAATCTGGGTGTTGTTTATTACGTCAACAAGGACTTTAGAAATGAATACAAAGGCGTGTCATTACAGAAAGTGGAAAAGAGTGTGGAAGAGGATTATGTGTCCAACATTCGTAATAACTGTTGGAAGGAGAGGCAGCAAAGTAAGTTTGTTAATACGTTTAATTTCATAAACACATGCATTACTAAAAAAAAATTATCACAGGCAAGAATGAAGTGCTTGTATTATTAATATAACTGAATGAGAAAGCAAGGGTAAGGTTCCACACCGTTTCTCACTTCTTCAGACTGTCCCAGCGAGTGTCACTTAATTTTGCTGTGACCTAACCACCATCTGAAAGTCATCAGCAATTTTAACCTATCATTTTGTTATCTGTGACCATTTCTTAGAAAACGACTACAGTGAATTGATAGTGAGAAAGGAGTTGCTCTAAGTTCAGGACGAAAGCTGAAAATTCTAATCTCTTCCACATTATTTTATCATGGCATTATCTTTTATATTGTGTATCATCCTTAGGTGCTTTAATATAAATAAAACAAAAGCCCAGATAGATGTTTCCAGTGAGAGAAAAGATAATCTGCCTTGGACTACAGTACCAATGACACTGCTTTTCCAGGCAACCAAGGACACCCAACATGACATGTCAGAACACCATAAGCTAGAAATCAGTGCTTAATATTTTGCCAGTGCTGAGTGATTTTTTTTTCCTCCCTGGACTTGGTTCCTTGGCTACATCAGGCTTTGAAAACAATCTTTTTAGTTCACCAGCTATGTTTCCAGTCTAGTTGAATATAATACAAAGAGCAATTTCCTTGAAGGAGATGCAGCATAGAACTTAGTGTTAAAGCTGAGTACTGAGTAGCATCTGCCATCTCCAGATTATCAACCCGTTGTTCTATTACCTGTGACCAAATGGTTTGAACTTTCAGCTGGTAAACTTCAGTAGTATCCTACCAGAGAAAAAGTTCATTCATGAACTGTCAATTGCTTACTGAAAGCAAATTTCACTCATTACCTGAGTGTAATTGTCTGTTTCTGCATAACTTTACTCTCTGCAGACCAGTGATGCCCAGCCTTTCTGCTGAGATGGCCCCTTAGCTTCTCCAAGCCGTAAAAGCCAGACAGACATCACAGTTAGGCAGATGCCTGCACAGGACTGCATGCATTCATTACAGTTGACCTGTGTGTATACAAATACAAACTACTGCCCATGCGCCGCAGGCCCACTGCTTCCCAGAGGCATTACTCTCCGTATTCATGAGTACATATTGCGTATGCCCAAGTAAATCTCTAAAGGTTTACAAATTGCCCACAGGAAAGAAGAACTGTTGGCAGAAAACTATGCCAATCAGTCACTTGTATGCAAGACAAACACCCGTCCTTTTGGGGGAGAACTACCAGATGATTGCCCTGACTACTAGATTTGATCAGAATAATTTTTTCAAGATTTTTCAAATACAGGAAATCGTCAGAGTATGTTTGGGTATAAAACAAATAAATATCAAAAACTCTTGTATATTTTCCAACTGTATTGTCCTTTGATTATCTTGAAATGATTGAATATGCTCACTCTTCAAGAAATTAACATCTCATTTGCCTTCTACAAGTGGCTGCTAGGTGAATGATTGGTAGTCACATGTTATGAAATGGTTTGCAATAATGAGAGATGGTTGTTAACAAAAATTAAACACAAGAGCGAAGCCAGCACAAGAAAAAGGGTACATATTCTTTGTACGTTTTTTTCAGCAAAATGTGGATTTGGTAGAACAGTTTACTTTTAGTGATCTAGTCATTACACACAGGTTTTATTGGTATATGGTATGTGTGTCACCTGTCACATATATGTCTCCTATTTTTACTGTCTAAATACCTTTGAAAAGGTAGATGTTTAGTTGATACACAATCTCCACCTGGGTAGGGAAAGAGGGAAAAAATACCTTTCCCATTTTTCAGCATTTGTCCTTGAAATGCCTACTTTGTTAAGCATGAGCAGAGTCCTTGACTACACAAAGAGGTCTACCCTTCTGTATGTAAATACTTAATGGAAAAGATTTGATGACTGGAGAAGCATCTGACCCTAGTGTAAAGAAGAATAACAACCTGAAGGTGGTGACTGTCACGTTGTTTGCTATTTGCAATTTATCAGATTGTGAAAACTACCCTAACTGACATTCAAGAAAGCAGCCCCTAATAGATCTTCTCTACTTATAGAAACAGCTGACTTATATTTTTAGAGATTTAAAACACCTGTTGTGATTCTGATTTTTTGACAGTTAAATTCTTCTTTCCAACATTGATTGACACTTAAGAATGAATTAAAATGCTGTTGAACACCAGTGTAACAGAGAGAGCTCTTTTAATAATTCCTCTGAACACTAGCAGTCTGAAGCAGCATCAGTTGAAGTAATGAGCTTAACATTCAGAATGGATTTTTGGCATAGAGAGGATGCTAGAGCTTTCAAGAACGTGCAAAATGAGTGTTGTATATATTTGTTTTGTTCAACGAGACCTGATGCAAGTAGTAGCTTTTGCTTTTGTTTTGTAATCAGGTACTACTGTATGAAATGTGAGGGTGCTGGAAGGCTGTTACCACTTTCACTGCTGAAAAAGATGAAATGTTTGGGAAGACCCAGTGAAGGGAAGCCTGTAGCAGTGCTGTTCAGGTGGTGTCCGTGTGTAGTTAGAACAGACAGAAAGAGAAAAGGGTGAGGATTAAACCTGAGGTGTTTTGGACAGCTCAGAAGAGGAATGCATCATGTGCAAAGCGTTCAGTTTCTAACCTGAAAAATCTTCTTTCTTCTTTTCTTAAAGAAACAGACTTGCTTTATGCAGCAAAAGTTTATCGAGATGACCGTCTCCGAAAGAAAGCAGATTCCATGTCCATGGACAACTGCAAAGAACTAGAACGGTTGACCAGCCTCTATCGAGGAGGATGAGCAACAATTGTACACATACATCTTTACGTATGCCGTTATTTCTCTTGTAAATTAAGAAGAGATTTAGTTTCACCATGAATGCTGGAAAAGAGGGGTGGATGTAAAACTCTACTGTGTAGCTGTTTCCAGAAACCTTATACTGAAATATCATTTAATGGCTTCTTTACCTACTGTGAAATATAGGTAACTTTAATTGTCTAGATTTTACTTCAAAGCTTCTGTGAATTCTTTCAGCAGAGAGAACAGCTCAGAAAGGATGCTATACTTGTAGAGACTTAGTCATAGTGGTTCTCCTCTACCATATTTGCCATGTAAATATCTGTGGAAAGAACACTTTGTGTATATACGAGTTAAATGACTTTCTATTTAAAATCTCAGAAATTTAGTTCCATACAACATTTTGTCTCACTGATGGAATAAATAGTATGATTACATCACTCCTATTCAGATGTCAAGTGTGTGGAGTTGAAACAAGATTTTTTAATATTTTATCTCTAACTCTATGTAAAATCTTTAAGGTTTGTCAGCTTAGAAGAACTTGGTATTTTTAAATATAATAGCATATATTCCTAATTATCTGTTGGGGTGTATTGATCTGGTGTAGAGTAGCAGTTCGCTGTTGTAGTTTTTTAGTGTTTCTAAGCAATGCAGAGAAAACTAAGAAAAACACTAATCTCTTTTCAAAGTAAATATTTGCAAATTCTGTACAGACCATTGAAAGCATTGCTTTTAGTACTTGCAACAGTTTACAGCAGCTCTCCCATTTGGTATTCCAGCAGCAGTAAATCCATATGTATGGATAACACGCATCTATAGCTTCCTTAATTTTCACTGGAAAGGTAGACGAAAACACGCGATAGTGAATCTCAAAAGCTCTTAAAAAAAAAAAAGGCAGCTTTTTTTTTTTTTGCTGGGAGACTTCCATTTTCTTACTATTTTTTTATTTCAAGCTAGGTCCTAACAGTGATTCCTCAATGGGCACCACAAGTGGAGCATGGAAATACTGCTAAGGACAAGCTTTGTGCCTTTCTACACTTTTGCCAACTGTTTAAATGCTTGATGTCTTGCAGTATGCTCCTATGGTCGGAGCCATGTCACTTGTCCCGGGCCAGGAACTAGAAATACGCAGAATGATGCTATTACTTTCAGAAGCATAAAGATTAACCTGCTCTAAATATGGCCTGCAAACATTCTTTTAATATTTCAAGTGGGTGTTTCTCTCCTCGTGATTTTCTCAAGTCTTTTTTCTCAAGTCTGAAGGTTTTTTTCTTCAGAAATGTTACTGTCTTCCCTGGTCTTGCTAAATGGAATCTGCTGGAAAATTCAGAACAAGTTTTCTTGTGAGCAAGATGCTGATTGAAGAGTGTGGAGTACTGGAATCTTTTCAGATGACCTTTCCTCAGAAGGTGAAGTTCGCATTAAAATAAGATATTGGCAAGAAAAGGGAAAAACTAAATTGTGTTTTTGAAAATCCCTCAAGTTTACTAGCTACTAAGAATTAACTTCTTACTCTTTTTATTTCTTTATGACCTGTGTTGAATCTGGAATTAAAGATAGCACAAGCATGGGTTCTTGATCTCTTCTTTAAAAGAGCAAGCAGGAAAGTCCTGCAAAAAGTAAAAATCTTGGCATGATGTTTTGACATACCATGATGAAAATGAGAGATGATTTGCATCTGCTGAAATGCAACATTGGTATCTATTCGATTTATGGAGCATCCTGAGTCGCAAGCAAGTTCAGTGTTCAGATCTGATCAACATTTCCCTGCAAGTTCTCTAACTGTTCAGGAAAAACAATTAAATTTGGGGTTTTGACTTTTTTAAACAGTCTTGATTATTTTACAAGTTTCCAAGAAAAGGTAAAAAAAAAAATGTCATCACTAAAATGTAACAGGTGCATTTGAAAAGGCAGCAGAGACAACTTTAAATTATAGATGTTTTTAATATAATTTTATAGTGAATGCCATAAAAGGATTAAAATGGGTGGGCGAGAATATGTTTTGTAAGGTTGTTTGCTCCATAAATTTCCTTTCATCCCCTAAGCAGTTGTAATCCTTCCTTCTGGTAGAGCTGTCAGAGAGAGCAGAGGGAAAATGCAATGGTAAAACCAAACGTTTAGTTTTAGAAAATGCTTTTAGTTTATGCAAATTCCTGAAACTATACCTTAAATAAGTTACCTTATTACTTAAATAAGATACTGCCGCAGGTGTCTACATCTGGTAGATGCAGTGCAGTCAGCAGCAGCAGAGGAAGCTTGGTCGTTCTGAAGGCTGGCTGACAGAGGCCCTGGTGCCGTATCCCCCTCCTGCCAGCGATTTGCTGCGCCATGCAAGTATTGATCTCGGTACACTGTGTGTCCCACGTTTCCTTGTGAAGCCTCATGCAGAGCCTACTGAGGTGTAACAAATGTAAAAATGTGTGCCGCATTGGTGTATTGTCAAAATACTTTGGGGAGCAAACAGTACAAGGTAATAAACACGGGAAAGAAATACGCCTCCTTCCTCCCCATATTTCTCTCGTCCAGGGTAACTGTGAGGCCGTTGGGTATGGCAGGAGCTAGATCTGGGCCCCAGGTTTCTCTGCATTTGTAGAAGGGACGTGGGAACGCCGTGTTTGCTACGGCGTCGTCCTTCGTGCAGAACACACTTCTCCCCTCAGTGACATTCGGGTTTGCGCACAGGGCCGCTGAGTGTAGAAAGGCTGTTTGTTGTTGGTTCTGGAGAGGAAATCCCCATTGCTATTATAAGTGCAGGAGCAACCTCACAGACGCTCCTGCGCCTTCGGTCCTGCTCGGTGTGATGGAGAAACGGGTAAAATCAGCTATTCCGGGTCGTGCCTGCACATTTTGAAATGTTTACACGTTTTCGGTGTGTTAGGGGCTAGCGCAGTAAGTGAGCGGGCCAGGGTTTGAGGAGGAACGGGTCCCAAAGCCCCACAAAAGCTGACGGGCAGCACCTCCCCCGTCGCGCTCCGACTGACTGACTGACTGACGGACTGACTGACGAGCCCCGCCGGGCTGGCGGCGCTGCGCCTCCCCCAAGCGCCGTCCCCTCCCTCCCCTTTTCGGCCCCGCCGCCTCCCCGTAGCGGGGCGGCGCTCCCGGCTGCCATCACGTGAGAGGCGCTGGGAGCGGCAGCGGCGGCTCGCCGACCGGCAGGTAGGGCGGAGCCCCCCCCCCCCCCCCCGGGGCCGCGGTGGTCCCGCCCGGCCGCCGCCCCCGTCCCGTGAGGGGAGCGCACCACGGCGGCGGGGCGGGGGGGGGGGCACGCGCGGGGCTGACCGTTGCGCCTCTCGTCCCGCAGGCCGGCGGAGGTGGCAGCAGCGCCGGGAGGCCGCCGAACATGGCCGACGTAAGCGGGGCGGCCCTCGGGGTTGGGGGGCGGCCGCTGGGGCGCGCGGGCGGTGAGGGGGGGGGGGGTGCCGGTGCCGGTCCTGGTCCTGTCACGCCGCTCTCTGTCCCCGCAGGACCTGAAGAGGTTCCTCTACAAGAAGCTGCCCAGGTAAGGCGGGGGCGAGAATGTTTCTCCTCCCTCGTGCGCTTCTTTAGATAAAAATAGGATTTTTCTGGTAATTCTTGTGTTTTTGACGCCGTGTCGCTTCGTGTCCCGCAGCGTGGAAGGCCTTCACGCCATCGTGGTGTCGGACAGGGACGGGGTGCCCGTCATCAAAGGTAACCGCAGCGCCAGGGGGCGGCAGGTGCCGCGGGACCCCCGCCCGGCGCCTCAGCGCCACGAACGGCACCGCTTGTGCTTCCTCTACCTCAATAGTTCCTTATGTGTGTGCTTAAACTGACTCTAGGCACTCCTCAGTAGTTGTAGGCTGGGGGAGCTTTCCTCTTTCGCCTCGTTACTAAATAGAGTTGGTGTGGTGCGAGGTGCTCGCATCTTCACGTCACCCCCCAGCAGATACAGGGCACTTACCAGTGCTTTGTTGATGCTGAGGAGCAACTGAATCCACCTTTTACATGCCATACAGTTCACTTTGCTTTTTAGTACTCTCATTTTTATCGTATCTCTGCAGTCCTTGTTTCAGGCATTTTTATACTGCAGGCAAAACGACTTAAGAACACAAAGATTCAAGTACTGCAGTTTTATGTGTTTTTTGTTGTGGTTGGTTGGTTGATTTGGGTTTTTATGTGTCCCAAAGTATGTAAGCAGCTAGCAGCACTTGCACGTTTTCATCCGCTTCCATTCAGGTGACTGGAATTTGCCATTAATCACTTCGTTTAGCACGTGGGTGTGTGGGATGTGGAACTGAAGTGCCACCAGCACAGGCTGTGTGTTGTGAGGGGGAGGGCAGGCAGGGGAGGGTGCTGTGTAGCGACTGTAGGTCACTTACAGAGCACTGAGCGATGTGCTGCTCTTGAGGATTTTCCTGTACTTGTTGCGGAGGCGCAGATGATGCGTTACATGTACACCAGCACCAGATCTGCTTCTGGCACTGAGAAAGACAAGGATTTGTGATGCGGTCACAGGGAGAGTATAAAAGCAAAAATGTTCTTGTTCTGTTCCAGTTGCCAATGATAATGCTCCAGAACACGCCCTGCGACCTGGCTTTTTGTCCACGTTTGCCCTTGCAACAGATCAGGGCAGTAAACTGGGACTTTCTAAAAACAAAAGCATCATCTGTTACTACAACACGTATCAGGTGAGTAACCTCAGCACGGCTTGTTCTCGGGGACTAGAGCTCCTCGTATGTTTCACTGAGTAAGGGAGAGCGTGGTTTGAAGCACGCTAGGCTTCCACTTGGCTGCTATTTCTGTTTAGTCACACTGCTTAAAGCTGACTAAGCTAAACTTTTGCAGTATTTGTTGATTTCTCAGTTTTCACAGATTCACAGATTCACACAGATTCACAGATTTCTCTAGGTTGGAAGAGACCTCAAGATCATCGAGTCCAACCTCCGACCTAACACTAAGTACTCCACTAAACCATATCCCTAAGCTTTACATCTAAACGTCTTTTAAAGACCTCCAGGGATGGTGACTCCACCACCTCCCTGGGCAGCCTGTTCCAATGCTTAATAACCCTTTCGGTAAAGAAGTACTTCCTAACATCCAACCTAAAACTCCCCTGTCGCAACTTTAGCCCATTCCCCCTCGTCCTGTCACTAGGCACGTGGGAGAATAGACCAACCCCCACCTCTCTACAGCCTCCTTTCAGGTAACTGTAGAGAGCGATGAGGTCGCCCCTGAGCCTCCTCTTCTCCAGGCTGAACAAGCCCAGCTCCCTCAGCCGCTCCTCGTAAGACTTTTGAGAAACATGTAAGAGAAGACCATTCACTGGTCAAAAAAGGTGAAGTTTCTGAACAGAGAGCAACCAGGTATAAGCAGCAGGTGCTACTGATGTGGCTGGCCTTGAGAGTTTGCTGTGAATAGTTTATGTTCTTTTGCAAAGGATATTTGTTTATAATTAGTGATGCCTACAGTTAAATAAGCACGAGCAGCCTACTTCATAGTTAATGTTACTGCTGCAAATATGACTTCCAAGAAAGGTTTGAAATACTCATAACTTCTACAAACTGGTTATTTGTGTCCTGGAATCTGTCACCTACTGTGCTTCTGCTCCTTCTCAAGTTCTGGTGGCCTTGAGAGCTTTATGTTTTGGCTGCAGTAAACCAGCCCGCTGTTTAGCCCCTCGTATCTTGTTTTGTTTGGAGGATAAATGGTTGAATGAATCAGTTTGCATACACGAGTACGTTGCTGCGATTCTCTTGATGCTACTAGGTTGTTGGTGTGCTTAAGACTGAAGTTCTCTATCAATGGAAGAAAAAAACATTGCTGTATATTGAATCGTATTTCAAAACAACAACCCTGCCAGCCCTCCTGTTATCTCCTGTTAGAGAGTGGTTCCCGCAGAGAACTCTGCAGCTTTTGCAGCTGAGGTAGCTTTCAGGCGGGTAACGCTGGAGAACACCAGAGGGAAGGGAGTGCCCGGCCTTCCACACGCAGCCTCCTGCACTGCGGTGTGAGCCCCGCTGGTGCTTGTGACTATGGCATCCATCATGTGAACACTGCTGCTGAACGCTGCTCTCGCTCTCTCTCCTTGCAGGTGGTGCAGTTCAACCGCTTACCTTTGGTAGTAAGTTTCATCGCGAGCAGCAATGCCAATACAGGTATGTCTTACGGTGATTTTTTAAAAAATATTTTGGTATTTTAAGCCCCAGGTGTTTGAGTAATTGAAAATTAATGTACCTTGATGTAAATTCAGGTAATTTACTTTTCTCCTGCAGTGAATTTTGTCCAAGTATTGTGAAGGGAAATGCGTGGGTAGAAATTCATAGCTTCTGGGTGACTTGCTGGGGTTGTTACTCTGCTAGAAACACCTGACTTCTCCTGTGCTTAACCTTGCTGCGTGGGCGGTGGCTGCACAGCACGAACCAGCTGCTCGGTCTCTTTCCATCAGTCCCAAGTTGTGTTGTGCAGTGAGACGTGCAGCTCCGTCCTCAGTTCTGCACGACAGGGCAGTCCTTCAGCAAGGCACCCGGGCTCGTGCGCCAGCAAAAGGGATGGAAGGGAGGAGGGGGGAGTTGTGCTGCGCCAGGTGTTCCTGCGGGGGCTGCGGGCACTGCCCAGCAAGGACAAACAGCTCAAGTGAAACCTGGCAGGGGAGGGAGCCACGGGTTTTGGAGAGGGGCTTCTCTCTGTTACGTCACCTGATGGGACGTCCCATTTATTTTCTTTTCCCAGGGCTGATTGTAAGCTTAGAGAAGGAGCTCACGCCCTTGTTTGAAGAACTGAGGCAAGTTGTTGAGGTTTCGTAGCCCGGTGGTACAGTCGGAGCGCGGCATTCCTCTGCCGCCCGGTGGGCAGAAAGGTTCAGTGATCCTCAGTGAAACAGCACGTCTCAGAAGAAATACCACAGCTCCTTAGTATACTAAATAAGAGTAAATTGTACATAGTACTGAGTCTGAAATGATCTACTAGTGTGTTGTCGGTGGATGTTACTTTAGACCACGCTTCTTGTATCGCGCAGTACCGGAGAGGCCACTACACAGCTCCCATGGAGTTCAGCTCGGCCAGCGAGGTGCTGTTGGCTCAGATGAGTGGCCCCCAGACCCCCCTGCCTTACAGGGAGCCAGGCGCACGGTGGTTCGCCCTCAGGTATCATCAAAGGTGTGGCTGAAAGCGTTGTGAGGGCCAGCGTGCTAGCGGCGAGGTATCAGTACAATCAGCCAGTACCCCATCTTTCTTATGTTGGTGATACTTCGGTGAAAGAATCTTACTAACCTGGGTGCTGGCTGCACCCTGCTTTCATTAAGAACGCTATTTCCGTGAACAGTGTTGCTTTAGGGGTTTTCCTGTTGCCCACATAAAAGCACCTGAACAGTGATTCACATCTTTTTTTGTTTTGTGTGTAATACGTTTGTGAAGTTCTCATGTCTCTTAGTTTTGTGTGGGTTCATCACTGGTGATACTCAGCTCATTCACCCTTAGGTTTTCCTAAGTAAATATAAATAAAAATCAGTATTTTTAAATGACAGAGCCTGGTCTGCTCTTCTTTTGCACCGTAACACTCTACAGCATCTTGCATCACCTTTTCTGTGCAGAGAACAGGTCTCATAGTTGTGTGTAAGTGTACAAAAGCCAGGAGTTTACAGGCTGAAAGCTCACCGGTGTGCACCTCGGCTGGGCTGTGTGGGTGTCCAGTCCTGCGTCAACGTACAGGTGCAGAAGTTCCCCGTTAGTAAGACCAGGGGGGCTCCATCCCGCGCCTTCACCTCCCCTCTTCTCCCCTTCACGATGACTCCGGTGCAGACGTTCAGCTCCAAATCCCACCAGCGCTGCTGAAAGACGCCCGCTGTGGCGCCGCGTGCCGAGCCTGCTTCTGACGTTTTGTGCCACAGCCTGTGTGTGACGAGGAGCGGTGCTTTGCGGCTGCACCTCCCGCTTCGTTTCCAAGCCGCTCGCGCGGAGCAGTGGTGGTATTGGGCAGCACCAGATCTCTCCTCCCCGCACGCTGCCTTTGCCACAAGCGGTCACCACAGCTTTGTAGCTGAATCGGAGGCGCCGGTGTGTTAGCCGACTTCTTTACGGCAGAAAGAAGGACAGGTGTATTCTGCAGAGCTTTAACAATGCAGTACAGAAATACGGAAGACCTGTGGTAGTTTTATAATGACATTTTATTCAGAAAACAGTCTGTATAAAAAATATTTACATATATTTTGAATTTCTAAGTTGAAATAAAATACTATTCCTATGTCCAAATCTGCGTTTTCTTTTTTCTTACAGTGTTTTTTTCCCCTCTCCAGTTTTCTGACATTACAGGCATCTACGGAACGCTGCTGGCCTGCTGCGTGAGCAACACCCGGCCCTTTGCCACAGCGTATTGCCCAGCAGGGGAGGTTTGCGTGTGCTGTTGCAGCAGAAATGTGATCGCTGCACAGGGAGAGCAGGATCCTGCAGGAGCAGGATCACTCGGGCAGACAGCAGGTCTGGCCTGGAGAGCCCTCAGGGTGTCAGGCTTTTCTTCCAAAACGTAACACTTCTTTTCACTGCAGCACCAAAGTACAGGGCTTCTGCTTCTGAACTCTGGTGAACCACGATGCTGTTACATGTGCCCACGTCTTCCAAAATACGGAAGTTTTCATCAGGTTATGTAGAAGATAAATTCTTCTAAATTCGTATTTTTAGAGGACATCATGCTTTCCTGTTACTATTGCTCATCTCATTCAATTTAAAGCAAGCACCTCTTAATTCTAGAACGCAGTTCTGGACAAAGCCTCCTGTTCTGTATGCTGAGTTCTCTGCCTGAGGAAAACGTACAAAATCCAGCCCATTTTCCAAGGGGTAGCATAAGGGACCGAAATGCAGGTGGCATTCCATTGCTGTGGTATAAATCTAAACTGTACAAAAATACATTTGACCAGAAGTGTTACTCATCCATCGCCTTGAAATATTGGGTTTAATTGTTTGGATTGTAATCTAGGTATTATTTACAGAAGTGTAATTAGCTCTGTCATTGTTCTTCTGATTTAGACCCTAAACAGGCCATACAAAAGAAGTCTTTAATGTTTCCAGAAGGCCTGGTTTTAAGGAACAGGCTCAAGGTTACAGACTCTGCTGCTAATGGTTAGTAGTGATGGAACTTGCAGTAAATTCTCAAGAGTGCTCTGAATGACCACAAGGTTTTGAAGTGACTACTGTGACCAGTTAACGGGCGTCTGAACTAGGTGTGCACCACAGACGTAAATCACACATATCAAACCGACACTGCGATTTTGCAAGTCTGCACACGCGACTCAACAGCCTGAAAGCACTCGGCTGTACAAATCTGCGTGCAGAGCTGGATGCAGACATCTGTGTGTGGCAGACACACGTGCACAGGCCCTCTGCAAGTCATGCAGGCATTTGAAACTGTCCCCTTGTAGCCGGGCGCCTTCCCCTCGGCAAAGAGGCGATTCCTGCCCAGGGAGCAGTACTGGAGGTGCAACTAGGAATTGAGGGCGGAGTTACGCTGCTCCAGTTGCTTCCGTATTTGCGACTAGAACAGAAAAACAATCCGTTACCATTTGTCTGCATGGATGTGGGAAAGTAAACACGAATCCAAATACTGATTTTTTTTTTTTTTTTTTAAGGAAGTAACATTGTCAAGCCTTTATGTTATTGTGTCATTGCTCCCTTCAGGACCAACACATGCAGTCTGTGCTGATGCTCAGTACCATCCACTATCTACACAATGACATCTTTGAAGATGGAAGTCATTTCTTCTTTGTAACAAATATCCAAAGGACATCCCAAAAATGTAAAGTAGGTTTGCAGACGTATACATCACATGAAAACTACGTATTCTGGTCTAGCTGGCCCGGAAGCCAGAGCAAGCAGTCCTCGCTGATACTAGCACGCTGTAATACTGGGGCTTATTGCAGCAGTACCAAGGGCACTGTTTCCCGAGACTCAGTCATTTCACACCACCCATCACCTTACCAGTTTCCATCGCAGTATTTTAATCCACTCGTCCGCTTCTATTCCAGTTTTTGCGCATAGGTAGTATGTCCTCAGTGGGAACACTAAGCTGTAAGTAAACAATCAGAACTATTTCTTAAATTGCTGGAACAACCCGGTGGCTCCTCCAAAAACCGAACCCATCTGGCCTGTATGTCATGTATAGATATTAAAACAAAGCAGGGCAGTGATGTTGAGAGGCTAGCTGGCTGTGGCTCACAGTCCTTCACAGCTCATGGACATGCTGGCCTAGGCCCACGTGGCCCCAAGACTCACATTCGGGCACAAAAGCAGTTACTGTGTGACCTGTAGCAATATTTGATCTGGCAGCTGGGCCTTCCCTCACTGAGCTCCATGAGTGTAGGTGGCAATTACACACGCTTACAGGATTAGGAAAAGAAGTGCCCACAATATACAGGCCTACCCTCTTGCTCCTCACCAAGCCAAAAAAACCTCTTGCCACTGGCAATGAGCCAATGCTGTGCGGGACTGACAGAGGATGGGTAACAAGAACAGGCTCACGAGCTAGAGGAAGATCAGGGCTGCAAGGTCAAGGGAGCTTTCAAAAGCACCCAGTGGCTACATTTAAAACTCCTGGCTATTTTGGCCTTCCCAGCAAGGTGCAGAAAGAACAGCAACTTACCAGAAACAATTGACTCTTTCTTGGGAATAGTCAAATTGCACAGCTGAGCATTCAGTTAAGTCAAGTGCCCGAATTGGTTCTGTAGCCTTGAAAATAAAGTGGTTTTAAAATGGGAACACATGAAAACAGAATATAAGGCTAGTTCAGTTCCTCTTCAATGCGCATGGACTCTTATACACACTCCAGGTTTCGCTGGGTGTAGATGCAACAGGTACAACACTGGAAACCCAAACTAGCAAAATCAACATCGGTGCGAATGTCAGATGAATGCAGCTAAATTTAAGATACGGGACAGTAAGCTCAAATCTGGACAAACAGCAAACTACTGCTGCAGGAAGTCAGAATTAAATGCAGACTGCTGAGGGTACGTTTGATTCATCATAACGTAACGGATGCAGTAACAAATCAGGTGTCCAGCTGAGGCTCACAACAAGGAGATAGTTGTGAGTCTTACCAGGTTTAACCAGCTGTTGGATATTTAATTAATTCCAAAGTGCCCTAAAAGGCTGAAGCTGAGTAGGGAGAAAGGCAAAAGGAGAGCTCAAGCAGTGTGTGTATGTAGCTTTCTGGGGACAGGCCTGGAAGTGCTAAGGTGCAGGGATGCAGAGTGTTTGCACGTGACTGCAGCCCAACACCCTTAAGAGTTACCTTCTCTCTAGGTGTGAGTCCTTTTGACTTGTTTCTCTCAACCTCACCCTGTTGAGCACCTCATAAGAAGTGGCTGAAGTGGAAGAGCAGCTGCTCCCTGCTCAAACACCCTCAGCAGCTCCCACAGTCCAGCATACAAAGTGTTTTCTCACCTTTCCTTATGTTTTCCTCTGGCTCATTGTCTGTTAGTTGTGCACCATGTTACAAGGAAGCTGCTTGCCTGTAGGTATCTACAGCAGCAGAGGGAGTGCCAAGACCTGCTGTCAGGGAGGAGGCTGTGTTTCTGCCCAAGATGCATTCTTCCCTGCTAAGTCACAAATGCAGCTCCAGCAATTGGGGTGCTGCCCTTACAAATGTCACGCTGGAAGCCTAATTCAAGGTGGCTTAACTGAAACGAACACCAATGGCAAATCCCACAAATACTATATAGTTGTTTATAAATGGGAATGTTTGGGATGAGAGGGCAGGTACATGCTGTTGTGTTAAAATCTGTTAGGCACTTGAAATAGGGCTGGGCAGAGGTAAACCATTTGGCTGCACTTATGGAGGAACTCGCCCTAAAGGTCTTGCAAGGATAGGGAAACTCTAGCTGTATTTTTACCAAGTTTAAGACAAAAATGGAACAGCAACTGAAAGGGTGAACTTTTTCCCAGCTCCAATAGGTGAAACTATGTGCTAGGTGGCGTGCTAACAAAGAGTTTTTTTTTTTTTTTAATGAGCGGTTTATGTAAACTGTGCAACCTTTTGAACTAAAAGGATGAAATCAAGGAATGCAAAACATACTTCTGGTATTTGCAGAAATATTTTAATAGCACTGCTCTCCGCTAGGCTGTATGTCAAAACTACCAGTGAAAGCTGTGCTGGTAGCTTGAAATCCACTAAAAAAAATGTCCTGTAAAGAGCAACTCTAACTAGTAGGTAAGACTGACAGAGCACAGATGTTTTCTAGCTGTAAAACTTACTACCTTGATCGTTAAGGTCATCAGCAAAACTCTGACTTTGAAAGGTCTGACCCCTCTGACAGCATGGGAAGCTGTAACTTGGTAAGCCGTGGTAGATACGCAAGAAGCCAGAGGTAGGAGGAGGTTGCAGCTGCCTCTACAGAGGTTTAAAGAGTGGAACTGGTGTTTGCTACTTACTGTCTGGTCTTTGAAATATTTAAGTTCGTTCCTATGCAATGTAAACCACCTTGTCTTCCAGTTCTGAAAGATTAAGAATGGATGGTAATCGCTTTGTGAGAATTTAGTGTACCGCTTCTTGGGAAAGAAAAACACAAATTGTTCCTCTCTGTAGGGGAATTGAGGTCGAGCCATTCCAGCTCTGCATTCTCTATCTTGTGTGTGTGATTACAGAGTAGAAGCAAGGAGTAAGAGGTTTTCTTACCTTGACTATTTTGCCTTGTTTTACCAAATATCCCTCTTTCGTACCAAGCTGTGAAGTAAGAAGGAAAGGGATCGGGATTAGAGACAGCTCTGCTTCCATTTCCCACGTCCTCCTCTTTGCCTACATCCATGAGATGGAAGAGCAGCCTATTCTCAGGAAACTTTCCCTCGCTGCTTGCACTATCCTCAGCCCCGTGTGCCCTGCTCCCCTTGTGAGGCTGGATCCAACACCGGGATAAACATGGACCTGTGCTGGCTCTAGAGGCAAAATCTTACACCGTGCCTCCCCATTCAAGCTTCTGGCCTACATCTTGTCAACTAAATGAAGCAAAATACTTGCAGTTATGGTTGATTTTTATTTAGTACACTTGGTTGGTTGTCCCTGTGCATGTTATAACCAGAAGTACCCAGGGTTTACCAGACAGTGGAATTACCCACAGAAATTGCTGTTGAAATGCAAGAAATTTCTTCTTTCAAGCAGCCACGTTTTAGAGGAAAGACCTGTTACATTCCATGTGCTTACTGAAAAATTATTTTTTGAACTGTTTTACTGGTACCGTGAGTGACTCTAGGAGCCTGTGATTTCTCAGATAGTCGCTGAAACTTTCTGTAGGGACCTCACTGTGAGACTGCTGACCTCTAGAAACCACATTCTTGGAGAATTGGTTACTGTTTGCTCTTGGAAAAAAACATTGCCTTTTATGTGCAAGCCAAGTTTCTTTGAAGGCTAAGTGGAACTCAGACATGAATAGTTAGTTGTAGGATACAAAGTGTTTCTTTCATGGACTTAATTAGCCTGTATTAATGTAACTCTTCCTCTTTTACTCTCAAAAGTTAGTTATTAATACACTTTCCTCTGTGTTTTGAGCAATAGTGTTCTGGACAAACCACCTGTCTCACTTAGATATGAGTTACTAGGGATTTAAAGTCTCTAATTACTGTCCAAGTGAGTCACAGATGTCAGAGCAGATGGCCCAAATGGATATGAAGATGTTCTCTTGTTTCTCACACCAGGAAGGCATGGCTTCTAACATGACACAGCTTTTTACTAGGGCTGAAAGGGTCGAGGCTCTCCTCTGTCATATTGCTCTTTCTATTTTGGGTGCAAGTCTGTGTTAGAATACAGTAAGCCATCTTTCTTCTTATCATAGAGGAAGATAAGATGATTCTAAAGTAGTAGTAAGTTCAAATGAGAAAATGCTAAAAAAATCTTTCAAATAATGTACCTATCAGGATACAGATACACTCACTAATTTGGTTGTACCACACTTCAGTCTGGGGTTTCCTTTCATGAATGTGTCCCTGCCTGTCTTTTGAATGTTTTTTTTTTTTGTTTGTTTGTTTGGTTGGTTGGTTTTGTTTTTTTCAAAAGCTCCCTTTTTAAGTGACTTAGGAAGTCAGAGTTGCTCTCTTCCTTCCTTCCAGTTAGGAAGGGGTCTGTATATTGCTAACTGAGTAAAAGAATTCTGCCAAACCAAGAAGGATACTCAAATAATGAGTAACGAGTTTCTGTCTAATCAGGACCACTGTTCCCTGTCAATTAATCCCCATGTTCACTGAGTGAGACAAAATATCACAGATCCTGTAGCTATTCCTTCTTTTAGTTATTGTGTGTTCCTCCCCACACCTGTGGAGAGAGGAAATTTCTCACTGACTGTAAAGGTTTGCCCAAACAAGGGCTGAGTGCAACCTGACAAAGGTATTGTAGCATACACCCTGACAAGTTTGTCAGAAAGACTTGAGAAGTGCTTGTCTTCTGTGTTGTTTTTTTTAATTCCTGATAATGTTAGGGATAAGGTGGCATTTTAAAGGGAAGACAATGCAGGAGAACTAAAACCCTCCTACGTGCTTTGTTTCGATGGCCAGACTCACCTAGACCAGCTGCAGACAATGTTTTCGCACTGACAGCATCGAGGTTCTTAGAGAAAACAGTTGTGAAAGGTTTTGTCTGTACCTAGCAAATCTGTTTTGACTTGTTTGGCAAAGGCTTCCTGTATGTCAGAACCCGTAAAGGGATGAATTATTGGTGTTATTTCATAGCTCGCTCCAGCAATCATACTAAACTCAGGCCACCAAACACCCCTCACTCCAGAATGTGACTTACTGAGGGAGCACTTGGGACAAGATCACTCTCTGTCCTTCCCGTCTGCATTGCTGTGTGAACTCGGACAGACTCATAAATGGATGGTTCTTCCACTTTGCATGGATAGGGATGCTTCAATACAATTAAGGTTCCTGGAGAGAAGAATAGCAGGAGTGAGTAATCTGGTAAAATAGTCTTAGAAAATAACTGGCAGTAGCTGCCTGCTTGTGGAACTTGACCTTTTCTTAAAAATGGAAAAGGTATAATGACTCTCTCATGTTGATAAATCCAGTCAGATATTTCAAACCTGCACCATTTGAATAGTTCAGACTTTGTGAAGGATGTCTTCTACAAGAATTCACCCATGCTACAGAGAGGCACTGTTGCTGGATTCACTTGCCCAGTCTCACCCTCTTAGCTCTACTGTGTTGCTCAAACAGACTCCACAATGACTTGGGCACCTGGATCTTGCTTAAATACATTCCCTCATCCCTGTACACATCCCTGGGTGTGGATTTGTTCGTGAAAACCCTCTTCAATTCTTCTAAGTAGTAGATAATTAAAACCATCCTGCAATGCATTAAAAAAAAAAAAAAAAGTGGGGAAAAAACAAGGTGGCAATCCTCAGAGGTAAGTGTCTCATCCTGCCTGAACCTTCTTTCCAGTCACGGAGTAACTAGGTAGTACAGAATAAATAAACTGAATCACGGATTTCATAGTTAGTGAATGCTTACAGATGAAATGCTGACCTAAGCATAGTCAAGATTTGCCTTGTGACTTTCTTCAAAGTACAGGCATCTCTTTCACTGCGTGCACAAAGATATGACTACAGCCGTTATCATGCCTGTTTATAAGCATCTGTGAAAACTGTAAATAAATGGTGCCTCTTTAAAACTTTTAAACTTACTGGCGTTCACACTAGGACATATTAAATTCTCTTCCTGTGCATGAGACTGGGTGAGTAGGCAGGATGCTATATTAGATATGAGATCATAAATTGTCCTGGTTTTGCCAACTCCCCACACTTTGATTCTGCATAAATCCTTTAATTCGTCAAAGATAGACTTCAAAACAGTAAGCCTGCATTACCATCACCTTTTATTATTTTGCCATAGTTCTTCCTAGTTAGTAACATTTTGATTAGAGTGATTCTTTATTCTCCAAATAAGTTTTTTTTCCCCATTTTCTGCAAAAAACTGTGTTCACAGTAGTGAATCTATCTCACTATTCACCACAGTGAAGAACTTCCTCAAAAAAGGAACTGCTATGCCTTTTAATCTCGTTTAAACACAACGTCGCAGCGTACTAAATGCTGCTGCATTTCCATTTTATGCTGGTATTGTTAGCTGTTGAGGAGGAGGGACGCTAGAGGTGGCAAGGACTTGGACTTGAAACCCGGAGGTGATTTGAGTAACTCAAATGTGAAATAAGGTTTAAATTATGTTTTGTAATGTGAAGAGCTGCAAAGGGAAGTGGGACCATGACATCTGAAGTAGCCAACTGAAATCTGCTCACAGGCGTATGTATGGGTGTATGCAAATACGATACATTCAACTCGCAATAGGTAAAAAGTCAAGATCAGTTTAATTCTCTCTGACCTTACAGGAAGAAAATGTTGTACATAAAAAAGGAAATTGAGACACACCCCATCACCAGCCTACAGAAACTACTCCTCAGCACAGACTCTGAATATTACCATACGTACATCGTAGACGGAGATCCCCATGGCAGAACTGGCAGGACTAGTTTAACATTTCATACAATACTTGTTTTCTAGTAATCTCTCCGTGTTTTTTCTCCACAAAAGATACTTGTCCAGAGTCATTTGGTAAATATACAAAAGAACTAGTAAAAGCTGTACCGCAGCAAGATTCTGCTGTTTGTACACAGTATCTATTTCTAAGGAAGAAGATAAATCAGCCAAGCTGTTGGAAATGCTAGGTTCGAATGATTTTTGCTTTCTTGTCTGAGTAATGACTCTATGTTTCTGTATGTTTTAAAAATAATTTAAAGGAAAAACTGTTAAACAAAACAGACAGGAAAAAATAACATTTTGACCTTGTCCCTTTGAATAAAGACAGAAATATGGAAATATTTGCTTTAACGTCATTAATTAATAGGTTCAGCTTGCCTGTTCGAGAAACAATCTCACAGAGCACAGTAGCCTCAATTTCCTTTTAATCATCTGTACTTCAGGAGGAAGTATACACGTTGCACTGCAGAAAAATAGGTTAATCCATGCAGCAAGCTGAAATGGCAAATGAAGCTGTAGCAAGACAAGGTTTGTTGGCCTTGGAGCACAATCCTGCAGCTGTCCCAGTACGAAAGAACCACTGTGCTCCACTGACCAGTTTGCAGGGCTGTGGCCCTCCATGTTCAAGTACTGATCAAAGAGCCTGGTGTACCTCTTCAGACACACAACTAGCTCCAGTGAGACAAAACCTGAATGGAAAATAGAGGAAACTATTACATACTCTTCCGTATTCTCCTGGAGAAGCTGGCAGCCCACGGCTTGGACAGGTAAACGCTTTGCTGTGTTAAAAACTGGCTGGATGGCCAGGCCCAGAGAGTGGTGATGTAAGCCCCTGCTCCCTTTCTAGTAGAGATCGGTTATCATCCCAGAGAGTTTCGACATCGGCATCTGAAGGAATGTTGCCTGAATGCAAGCACTCTCATCCTCTCTACTGCTATCCATAGTAAGAAAAGGCAAAGGATTTTTTGATGGGATGTTCAAATGTTTTTTTCCTGCGCTGTATCAAGTTCAACTTAAATAATTCAAAGAGGCTTCACAGAGCCAGCAGAATCTGATCCGGGAGCCTTAAGGTGACAAGCGAGCCCATCCTTCAGCACTGTTGATTCTGTCCACAGAGATCACATAACATCGGAGCCTTAATTACTACTGTCTGCAACACATGTACTGAAGGAATGGGGAAATACAAGCTTTATGTCATCTGAAATCTTTACAGTTAGGCCTGTGGGTGCATGTCCGATTTCACAGGAAAAATTGTTTACTGGCACAAAAGGTACCACTAGAAACTCTGTTCTAAATGCAATACTGAGTTTACTACTGCATTGTTTTGTAAAATATTTTGGAAAGCGACCCTTGAATTTAATGCCTGTGATCCACTTCTGTTAAAAGAGCACTGATGTGTATTTGTGTGATATATCACAGTTACTGCATATGGCAGCTATTATTTAACTGGTCACTTGCATATATGATTAATGCGTCTCAGAGTTATTTACATACACTTTCTACGCAGGATATTAAAATTTTTGGCACTAATCTGTTTTGACTCATCTCCTACTCTTACATCTGAAGCTTATTGTTAAAACTGTCACTTTCATGCTAACACACACCTGTTTGTTGTGGGATTCCAGTCTGGTAGTGCTCATCTCACTTGTAGGAATAGAGTTTAATCTTTTGACTCTTAATTCAGATAGTATGCTGGCTGCTAAAGAAGCCTATGTTTTTCTCCTGTTCTGAAAAGCTACACAAATCACTGTAATAGCAAATGAAATCAGCAGACTGATCTGCTGTAGACAGAAAGAGGGAGAAGTCATAGAGAGCACATTTCCTACAAAAAGGCAGAGCATATCACTGTAGGCTTGCTTGGATGAGGAATTATGAAGCTAAACAATTTCAGGTCCTTTTTCTACTTATTCTTATTGGGGGATTTCAACTTCATATATGAACACTTATTTCCTCACTAGTTAAAAACTCTGCTTTGGTTTTGCCCTTTTTTCAGAAGATTCTGCTCCTCCCATTACATGCGTATTTTGAAATGCTGCTTTCTCTGGGAGGCCAAAAAGAGCTCATGTCCCTAGATAGCAAAAACCCAGTAAGTTTACATGCAGTTTGTCTTCATCATAACTTGAGTTTTTGAAGAGGGATATCTTAGATACCTCAGGTTAACACAAACATAAATTTCTGAAGAGGAGCACTTCAGCAGTAGATCTACCTTTTATCATATCAAAAGTTCCTTTTACTCAGATCTGTGTGAAGCATGACTATAAGCATGTTGATACAAACATACGTCTCTCCTTACCTGTTTCACTTCCAATTAAAGGCTGATTTGCAAAGTGCATGACTAATTCCTTCAAGCTAGAAAATTCGTTAAATCCAAATTTGAATGAACTTCCTGTGTGTTCAACATGGAAGTGTTTCACAGAATCTTTTCCCCTAAAACAGAAAAGAAAAGTTGTCAAGGCATAAATACCAAGGGCATTTGGCATGTAAAATCCTTAAGTAGCAGCTTCCACTACAGGAAATCAGATCACAGGCTGAAAATCATTGTCCTGGCAGTAATAATGCTGCTATTACTAATAGGCACTAGTAGTCAACACATCTGAGAATCAGATTTATTAAGAAAATATAATTGCTGCTTTACAGATGAGGGATAGTGAGAACCTAGAAAGGCCAAGTAAGTTAAACTAATTATTGTTGCCAATGTAAAAAGACTTATAAACAAGGTTTCCAGCCTTCTGTCAAAGCAGGATGACACTCTTTGTTCATCTGGCTTTGGTCATGATGCTGTACCTGGATCACTCAATGTATCTTATTTTTCAGGTGTCATCCCAATCTCACTGAAAACACTTTGTTGCTTTTTCAATCGTAGGCTGCATCCTTTTTGCACCAAAAGACGGATTTAATAGCCTAACTTCAGACAACTAAGGCTTTAAAATTTGTCTGCTTTGTCGCTGTCCTCAGGCAAAGGGTTCCTCTACAGTGGGTGCTGTCAAACATGAACCAGGGTCTTTTTCCTGTCAGGGAAGTAACATTATTTGTTTATGAAAGCTGATGATATTTAGAGAAGTGTGCAAGGCCTCACTTCCTGGATGGGTACTTATTTTGACTTCAGAAGTCAGTGAAGCACTTAGAGTGAGTATCTCTTCTCTGACGAAGTTACTTTTGTTAATATTACTAGCATCCAAAGGAGTCCAGAGAAAAATCTGGCTCAGGAAAACTGTATGTAGCAAATACACAGACAAATTCTGCAGAAGAAAGGTATTTGTCTTTTCTGTTGTTTATTGCCACTCCCACAGGGGACTAAACAGTACTCAAGACATCATATTGTAGAATATGCCTCTATCAACCTCTCACGTGCTTTGCCCTACAGCCAGCTCAGATACAAAGCGTGCAAGTCAAGTGCAGAAGCCCTAGCTACCAAATAGCCACTACAGCCGTTTGCTATAATGACAGAGTTTTTATCTTTTCATTTCATTTCACAAGAAATACAATGTTGCAATGAGAGTAACTTCTACTCTATTTCCTTGTTCCTTTCTAAAGTTAGCTAATTTAGCTGGGGAAGAGAGTTTCAGGCAGCATGCAGTCTCTCTCCCTGTTCTTCTTACAGCTGTCAGTTAAAACCCCAAGGGACGTTTGAGCACAGTTTCCTTTTACAAATTACAATAACGACTGGTGAAGTTTCTTCAGAGGCAGAAAGTAAAGTAAAAGCTGTAGAAATAATTTTAGGAGAGAAGAAAATGGCAGCTACAACTTCCAAAATAATTCTACAAAATAAATCAGAACAAAAATGAATTACTTGTTCCAGAATGAAGTTTTAGTATTAGTCAAAAAATGCAAAGGAAAACTTAGAGTAGAAAATGGACAAATGAAGTATTTTAAAATCAAAATAAGTATTTCAAGGGAGTTGTACCACCACAAAACTGATGTAACAGATTAAAAGACCAAGCTTCAGACTCAGGTCTGGAACACTCCATGCATACAGTGATGCTGTAAGTGACTCTTATCTTATGTCAAGAGGTGAATAGAAGAAGATTGGAACTGGCCCAAAGTAGACTTTTCTAGGTATCATAAGCCTAGAATTTGTTAAAATGGCAAATATATTTTCACTAACACTTTAGCTTTCATTTCATATTAGAACAACTGGTTAAATTTCATTTTGTTATGATGAGTTGTTTCCGAGTGCCCTTGAAAACTAGTTTCACAACTTTTTTTAAAAACTGAGGTAGATTATTCCAAATAATGCTTGGTTGCATTTTATAGTCAAAAAATAATAACTAGCAAGATATAGGTTCTTCTGAAATTACTTCTTTAAGGCGGGCTATTGTACATACATGCTACCATTCTGCTTTCCAACACTTGCACTCAATTCAGACATTCCTACTCTGAATATCTGTTCTGTAACATCAGCTTCAGATCTCAGTTTGGCACCCCTCAAGCTCCCTCTATAAATGGTTGTCTATAGCAGTAATAACTTCAGCAGTGTGTGTGTAGTCATAATTGCTCCAGAGCCTTCTACCAGAAGTCAGCGACACAACTGATATTTGCTTTTCATACCTCAAGGGATCAGGACATGGGCAAAGTGCACTTTCCTCGGGTTCTGAGTGACTACGCTCCCAAATCGTAATAGCTCCTGGTACTGCACATAGAAATTCACAATTTCAAGGGAGAATGCTGTGTTCCTATCTACCAGGGTCATGAATAACTAGCATCGTTGTATCTATCAGAGTGACTTTGGCTTAAAAAGTTACTGTGATTCAGCTGAGCTGTGGTTCAGAGGCTTAATCTGAGGCAGAAATGAGCATGAACGCAATAGCTTAAATGTTCACTACAGGCTGATAAGATAAGAACAGATACTACACTTGATCTTAGCCAAAAGGCCAAGAAGCAAGGCTTGATATACCATACAGTTGCTGAAGGCTATGGATGTAATTAGGGTTGGTTTCCTCCGTGCAGCAACCACCTCATGTGTCTAAAGTGTGTCCCATGCTGACTGTCTAAAATACTTTGGCTTCTTTGCCTCTTGGGTTTTTGAATGTTATTCAGTAGCGACTTACTCAGGCTAAGCTACACCAGCTTTGTATTGGCTGTGTCCTGAACTGATGTAAATTTCTGTAATTCTGATGATACAGTCAATCCATGGAATAATGTTTTCTCCAGTAAAATTAGTTCATAGTTTGGAAAAATGAGAGCAATTTCCAAACCCAATGCACGTTCAGGTGTCATTCAACAGGATTACATCATTAGGAATATAAATTAAAATAGTTTGGGCCTTAGAAAGAAATCTGAAGGTCATATCAAGGCACGAGATGCAAAAAAACATAGGAGCAAGTGAGACTAAAAATGCCAGTTATGCAGCATTAGATGAACTCACTTCTGTCTGTACCTTACCTTACAGAGAGGGAATACAAATCTTCCCTTTCATTACTCTTCCTCAAGAGATAGCTTCCATCCTGCCCGTTGGAAAGAAGCAGCGCTTCTGCTGCATGTCGGGTAAGATTATCATGATACCACCTGGGAAGACACAACAGGGTTAAAGCATCATTCATTCTGCTCTTAGTTAACAGCTTCTGCTGAGTTATGGAAAAAGGAAGCACTGCAACTAACACTGCTACGATTCTACATTATTCTTCTCACAGGCTCACACAGATTGCACAAAACTCGGCCTCTTAAGGAACCTCCTTTTGACAAGCTCAGAAAATGATTTTCGTTTTAATGATGAATATGCGTTCTTCCACAATTTACAGTTGATAGCTTGCTGAATCTTTTTAAGAAGCCTGCAAATTCTACCTGTGTAAGCAACAAGAAATACCCAGACCTATTCTGAGAAGGTGAAAGCAATTCTGGGGGGCATGCAGGATTCCTTCTCTAATTTCAGAATCTGTACTTCCTGCCGTATCTACACACTTAGGTATGCTTTCTCTTTTGGGGCAAACACACAGCACTTCACAATAAAAATCTCCTCCCAAACTCCGTATTTCTCACAACTCAGTTCACCTGCGCTGCTACAATCTGCAATTTAGCAGATTTGCCTAACCTTAAATTTTTAATTTGAAGCATAACCTTTTTTGGAGGACGGAGCAGAGGGAAGGAGCAAGCTTAACCAACAGAATTTGATGTGAAAATTTAGAAAATATTGCCATCACTGCTGCTCGGCCGTATGTGGTCTGGGGAATGCGTGAAGTATCTGAACACTTGCTGCATTTAACTTCAGTGAATATTCATTAATTTTTCAACACAAAAAGTTCCATAAGGAATCCACATGGAATTCTGTGGAAAAAAAAATCCTGCAATGAAGGCCACGAAATGCTGTTCACAGCCTCATATGTGTCCAAAATGATTCAAAATAGAAACAACTGATTTGTTTCAACAGAAAAGGATGTCATTAGAAACATTCCCCAGACTGAACACAGAAAAAGGGCCACAGCTATAAAAGGCTGGAGTGCCAACCCCGTAAGAGACGCTGCATGCAGATATGAAAATGGCTATATACACACACCAGAACTTCTGGTGCAGAAGAAGGAGAGAATACAGTGTCTCTGGTACTTCTCCCCTCCTTTATATGGGGGTGGTGCTGTTTCTCCTTCCCCTTCCTTTAAAGAAGGCTCTTAGTGTGTGCCTGTAGTTTTGGGGTCAAAGTCCATTACTATTTCAGCTATTGAAATATACTTTGTTTGAAAGCAGAAGGTTGGATCACAGCACTTTCTGGCATTTGTATCATGACAGTCTTCAAACTGAAGTGATGTGTAACTATACACTCTTTCTCCTTATCTGTTCATCACAAGTTGCCACTAAACTTGGCATCTCCCACAAAGTTTTAACTCTGAATTTAGCTGGCTGCTTATTTGAAAGGCCAGCTGGTTGATAAATTGCTTTATAAGAGACCTCAGACCGTTAACCCTGTGCAAGACAAGTTCCATGTGAAACTCAATACAGGCAGAGTATTGCTGCTTTGGCTCTAGAACGTGCTCTGTGGACCATCTACACAGTAGAATAAAATAATGAGTATTTAAAGATCAAAGTGTCATCCTCTGAAACACCTGTCAGCCAAAATCTGCTTTGGGATTAACTGCCCAAGTAACAGTCAAAGGTCAGATCTGTTCTGATGTGATGAGGATCACAGCAGCTTGCAGGGTTGGCTGGATCTACAGCTGAGAAGACAACGTTGTGTTCTGGGTGGAATGTCATCATGCGTTTTCTTTCACGTCTGTGCAAAAGAAATATATTCAGAAAACGTCAAAAAGTGGTCATTTTCGTAAAGAAGGCATTTTCGGTTTGAGGTTGCTCATAAGTGTGCTGTTACCTTATTTCCAAAAAGCCTTTTATTTGGATTTTAAAACAGATGCCACCTAAGTTCATAAAATGTTCTGTTTAAATCTCTTTACACACAAGAGTGACAAATGAAATTCTGCCACTATGGTAGCAGAGCCTGGGGGGAGCACTTGGGAAAGTAACTTTGGCATAAAGTGGATATTTAAATCAGCTGGAAAGGTTGCACCACTCTTCTCACATAAATATGCTATCTCAGACAAAAATCCCTCAAATATTACCACGGTCATCTTGTTCAGCTTAAAAAATAGAAGTCAATGTGAAGCAATAATGCAGCTTTCACTGCCAAAGTGGCTGTGTTACACAGCTATTTTATCCCCTCTGTTGTCACAGATGGCTCAATCAGTAACAACTGTCAGGTTACTTGGCTATTCCACTCTGAAAATGGTCATCAACATTCGTTTCAATAACATGAAAGCAGGTACCATTTAAAAATCCCGTGGAAAATTTAGCATTTGAACGTGGACCACCAGTAAAGTAAATACACATCCATGGAAATATCTGAAGGTCCTTCTGCTCTCCTCACCAAGTCTATCTGATGACGCAAATAAAAGTAAACAAGGCTAAAAAGAAACCCTAATAACCTTGTACTTGGATACTGCTAGATGCACTTCAATTGAATTTAAGTATTTGTTGGGAGGGAGGAATCCTTCTTTTTTTTCTTTTTTGGAAAAAAATCTTGAAGGCAGTTCTTGAAATTTGCAGTCAAAATGCAGGATTATAAAATAAATACATCATGGTAATTTGACAAATTAGCTGTTGTATGCTGTCTGATACCAACTGAACTTTTAAGATAGCAGACTGAAGCTCAGTCTTTGTGGGTATCAAGGAGGGGAGACATGGCTCATTCAGCAGCACATTATAAAGGGCCGTCACCCTTACCTTAAGTTTTGTTCTTCTGAGTGATAACTGGAAGAGGAAACTGTAGATAGAAAACATAATATATCTACTTCCCTGACTCCTTAAATCAATAAATTAGTTCAAGTTGAAAGACACTACAACTACCCATCTGTTTGAGGTCGTTAGGAAGCTCTACTTCAAAAAGCTGAATTATCTGGTCAACATTTTCCTTTTGAACGACAGCCCATGCCTTGCATATTGGGATCTCCCTAAAGGTCCTTCAAAAAGTCAGCTCTATTTGACGTAACTTACAGAGCTTGCATTTACTGCAAAAATTTTGGAAATATGCTTTGTACTCTGACACTTGCCAGACTGAAAATCACCAGGAGAGCAGAAATTGTCTGGGACTCCTGACACAGACCTCTCTGAAGAATACGGAGGGAAAGAGAGAGAAAAGTCCTTCCCTGCCTCTGAGCCTCTTCTGCTGGGTGCCCTTGGCCTTGCACGTGCTCCTGTCTCAAGTACAAACTTCTGGGAGGTGTTTTTTTTGTTCGTTTGTTTTTCCCAGTTACTTTATTTCTCCTATCAAAAATCCTGTATGCTCCACAATGCTATTCCTCCTGCTCTTCAGGGTGGAAGCATCTGCTGGGCCCATCGACAGCATGTGTTAAGACAAGCACACATCATACTGACATTACCTTTGTTTCTCTCTGGAAAATAACACTTTTTCAGAAATCAGACTACCCTTTAGATGAGATTGCATCAGTGACAGTGTAGGACGGGCTCTGCTGTTGTCACTGTTAAGATGCGGAGGGGGCAGAAGAGAGACAGTGCCCCAGGGAGCCAAAAAGCCATCACAGCGCACGGCCTTCTCCTCAGGATCCGCCCACCAGCGGGATTCCCCCGTGGTGGCTGACACACCACAAACCACATCTGTACCAGCCATCTGTGCCATTATCGGTATGCCAGCTGGTACAGGCCCAGGATAGGGCACTTTGACATGAAAACTTATCTATTTTTTTAAGATCTCTGTGTAGTTAATGCAGTGACTAGATCTCTCACCATAGCAGTGTTTGGGGTGGGAAGCTCCCTCTTCAGACAAGAACAGCATCCCCAAAACGTGCATTTGTTCTTTAATAACCCAAAATGCTTCAAAGAAAAATGTTACTGAAACATCATTTCTAGGTCCCCTACGGATCAGGCAGTTCTTATGCATGTCATCTGCCATTTCCAATAATGTCGTTGGCAAAGAAACGATATGGGTATTTTTCCAAAATGTTTCTTTTCAACCCACGGGGCTGGTGAATAAAGCTGCAGTTGGCATCAGATGGATTAACTTTTTAACAGTATTGGAATACACAAGAAACACAAACACTCATCCATGGCTGACATAAGGATAAGTGCTGAGAGACTTGGCTAATCCTCTTCTCAGACATTTCTATATGCAACTGTTTCATGTCCAGCCGCAAATCTCGCTTCTCCTCTTCATAAAAACAACAGATAGCTAGTAGCTGCACAGAGCACAGCAAGAAGTTCTGACTGCCGTTTGCTTCTCATGTCTGAAGTGATACTTAACTCTGAGGTATGCCTCGCTATCAGAAAAATGCAGTAGGGCTTATTTTTTGCATCCTTATCAGATTATGTTCCCAGGTAGTTACAGCCTGGATAGAGTTAGATACTCTTTGTACTTTTGGGTCACTTCTGTAAACGCTCAGGCAATTTCAAGTTCCTTCTTTGAAACAGGAAGGAGATTCTCAATATTCAGCTGAATTTCAGCTGAAGCTCCCTCCCCTGCTGCAGTAGGTGCACTACTGCTTGTTCTCCGCGGGTGAGCGTCCCTGCGGATAGCACTGTGGCTGCCTGAGCTGCAGGAGCCAAGCAGAAACGCCACAAACTAAGTCACCTCTCATCCAGCTCTGAAAGTGAACGGAGATACACGTCAAGGGGAGACGGTCTAGAAGTGCTCTCAGTAGGACTTCATTCCTAAATTATTCAGAGCAGCTATTTACCCTGGTTGCTGTTTGTTGTTATGGTGGTGTCGGTAGATCTTGGCAGGTTTTGCAACTTTTTATGTATAAAAGGTATCTTCTACCACAGCCAGTTGAATTACTTTATACTTTGAAATTATATACTAGCCTCAAAGATGTATTCCAATCCTTAGTTTAAAGGAGTAGTATACTGTAGGGCTTGATTTATCTCCTTTGGCTGAATATGATGCTCTTCGTGTGCATTTACCCCAAAAATGACTCTACAAAATGGCCTCACTGGTTTCTCTAGTCTCTGCATGCTGCATATTAGCAACTTCAAAATCAGACACGTCAATTTCTTTTTCCTATTCAGAAACCCTACAAATATTACCTATCACCATCACGAAGGGCTCCTTGTATGTCACGTCAGTGAAAGCAATGATCTGGCAATGTCTTAATTGCACGAGTTGACAGAGCTCTAGAGAGCCTACAAAAGGCTGAGAATGTTGAGAGAGGAATTACGGGTGGCAGACAACCAAAATGGTATTTAATAGACATCCTTTCAATGTGTCACACTGAAACACTAAGTTTCAGTGTGTCACAGTCAAGCACACACCCATGGAAAGTACTTTGCTGGAATACAAGGGTGCCACCTCACAGGAACATTAATTAAAAAAACAGAAATATAAGGAAGTGACGTCAGCGCATCCAACCTTAAAATTCACATCTTCTATCTGCAGGCTTTCACTAGTTCAGCTTCTGCTTCTCACTTCCATTTTCTCTCCTCCTTGTCTCAACTGACTTTGTTCTGTGTTTCACACGTTTCTTTGGCCCACATTCTAGCTGAGTTAATTTTGACCTTGTTTACATTAGAGATATAGATGAAGAAAAAAAATTATTCTGACCATTTCCTCTGCCCTGGTCATATCAGTTCCTCAACCCAGAACCAAATTTTATCATAGTCTGATTCATGTCTGTGGTCTGATTTCTTTTCTCTTACTAAAACTAAGCATGAAGTTGCTCATGCTTAGACTTATTCAGTCTTACAAACACTGTTTGTCACTATATTGTCAAACCTGGAGCAGGAGAAACATAAAAACTGTGCTACAAGAGATGACAACGCTGGAGCTACACAGGGAAGAACGCTACAAAAACCTGGCTCCTCTTCCCACATTTCTTTCACCTCTCAAAGACAGAAAATAAATCAGCGTTGCCAAAGCTGTATTATGTTGGGAACAAAGGCGCATTACCAAATCAGTCTGTAATTACTGAGATGACGAGATATTCCACATTCTCATCGCTTGCGCAAATAAAAGAACCACAACGTGGAGTTCCCCAAACTCACATTATACGTGATCGGCTACTGGCGTTTCACACTGCAGTACTCAGGCTGTCCTTTTAGCAAGAGTAACAGCAATAAATGCAACTGGAAAAAGTGCTGACTCCAGGAAGAGCCTGAGACCTCTTGAGAGAAGAATCATAAAGTCAGTTTCCTTTTCCTTTAAACCAAGATACGTCTCTTTTGACAAACCTCAAAGCTCCCTTTCAAATATTTTTGGAACATTTAGGTAAAAATTTAATGAATGAGGTAACATGTTTTTAACTTATGTTCTGGTTTTGGTCTTCCTATTCATTCAGCATTAGTTACATCTATAAACACCCTGACAATGGAGCTGACAGGATTCTGGATGTCCACTTTGAACTCTTGACTGCCAGACCACCAAACCTACCAAACAGTTTAGATGGCTTCACATAAACAAGCAACCATCTTCCCACAGACTGAGCGACTGAAATAAATTGTTTAAAATAACAACAAAAAGCCAAATCCATCACACTTGCTGTGATGTAAAGGGCTAAAAAGTTCTTCTTTATAAATACTGAGGCTTTGCAGAACTACTACCCAATCTGAAAAACAGCTTTAGATACGCCTAGACCTCTCAGTGCCTATGATTGTCCCTGATAACAATTTGGATTGTTAAATCTCATTTCCTGATTTTTATTTTTATTTTTTTTATTTTATTTATTTATTTATTTATTGGTGATGGGTTATATACCTCTAGCAGGAGCAAAATAACAATGAGGTTTGTGTATATTGACTTTTTTTTTCCTTTTCCCTTCTGCATTGCTCTCAACAATGTACTAATTAAAGTGTAATTACAGGAGCATTAATCTAGACAAGCCCAGTGAACACCAGGTCCTCCAAACCTAGCAGAGTGTCTGATAGGTTTTGTACTGTACACCCAACTGCACTGTTGTCAACTTTCCATTTTGATAACCAGCTGACCTGGTAAACTCTTAAATTATTCTGGTACCAATCTCCTTTCCCTTAAAAGTTAAAAAAAGTGCTTCCCATTTCACACTTCTTCAAACCTTCTCCAACTTCTTTGATTTTTGCACAACAAAGCAGAAGCTGTAAAATAACCTATTTCATTTTTTCCCAAAGGCATGTGAACATCAAAGTTGCTCCTCATTTGAATGAGCTTTTTCTCTATTGGCCTTTAGTACGGCAATGACATATATTCCTCACCAGAATCGGGTCTCAGCTGTTCTAGATGCTACACTGGATGTAAGGAAAACTCATCACTGCCACAGCACCAGGGACTAAGATTAAGGGAAAAAAGTTGTGGCAGCTGAGAATTGGATGTTACGGTCTGGCGAGTGACATGCTTACTTCTTACAACTGAAAAAGTATTCACATTAAGAAATCTTTCAGACAGTGCCACCAGCACGATCATACTGATTGCCTCTTTTCCTATTACTTGAAGCTTTTTCCTCGTTAGGAAAAATAAAAAAAAAAAACAAACAGTGGACTTAGTACTACCCCCAAAAAAAGAAGTGCTTTATTTAATGATTTGAAGGGAGTCTTTGTTTGGCATTGATTATTCAGCTTTAGTTCATTTAATTCAACACACTGCCCTGAAGGAAATGCTTAGTATTTTGGAGTAGGGTGAGAAGTTTAGATCTTGCCCCTAAAGCAGAAATAAAATAAAGAGGCTACAGTTTTAAAAAAGCATCTTTGTAGCTTTCTCATTTGCAGTCTTCCATTCTCACTTGTACCCAAGCAGGTTGCTGTCCTATGGGACCATCAATTAGGATGAACTTCTTGCCAACCAGCAAAGTCATTTATGAGCATAGGTCACTGGCATAGATCAGCTCAGGCCATATAGTCTAAATAAATGAAAGTCTGGCAACTTGGAATCATGTTTTCTACAGCAGCTGAAACTCACTTTTTTTTTCCTGTAGCCTTTTTTTAGGATGAGAGTAATCTTACAATTGTACAGGGAAAGAAGATAATACCCACTCTGGCCACCATTACAAAAGTGACTTTACTTCATTTTGTAAGTTAGATGCTTCACTAACAAGGCACTTCATTAATAGGTGCTTCCAAATATGCAAACTTATTAGCTGTATGGAGATAGTAATTCCAAGCCTTTGTATTCCAACCTCTTCACTAAGTGAATTAATCCCTAAAATAAATGGTTATTCAGTCCTCATCCGTAAGTACCCAGAAAGCAAAAGTTTTGCTTTTTTCTTCTTTTTGAATGCAGAGATGACGCCAGAGCCTGTTTGCTTTTTCAATATCATCACTGGTCTTTTTTTCCTGCTTTGTCTCCCCTCCAATTTGCTACCACAGCCCCTTCCCTCCCTGGCCTTATGGTTGCCACCTCTGCTGCTCCACCAGCCTCCATTTCTTCCTATCTACAGCAACGCTGCCTGTGGAAAAAGCAACGCAAGCCCTCCCGGTGTAAAAAGCAACACTAGCTAGAGCAGACAAAATGGGCAAGACACGTCAGACTGCCAGCGGCAAGGAGGGAACGGGGTCTGTGGCAACCTGCAGCCTTCCTTTTGCTCCTGGGGCTTTGTTTTGGGGCGAGGATGGCACCTTCCAGAGGGCTGGCAGCTGTCCACTGCCTGCTCCTCTCGCTGCCAAAGCCCAAGGTGCCCAGCGAGGTGTGGAGTTGGGGTGGCCTGGGTCCAGGTCAGGCTGCCCGCTGGGGCTGAGGATGCTCAGAGGATGGGCTTGGTGCTCCCTTGGGATGAGGCAAGTAAACCAACAGCCAGAAAAAAATCCATCCCCTGCTCCTACATGGGGACACCAACATAAAAAGCAGCGTCTTCCTGATGGAGAGGTCTTAACCAACGTAGATATGCCCCATCCTGGAAGAGCTGTAACCCCCTGGTTATATCTGAAGCGCCTGCCTGCACTCTTGATTTTTCTAACTATTATTTATTCCCCACCTGCTGTGCACCAGCATCCTCTGTACACCTGTTGCTCTCTCGGACCCCATCACCTGACAGGGTACCATGCCCCTCCAGCGGGCTCGTTAGAACAAACCACTGCTTTTCTTACTCCACGCTTTATTAATATATATATATTTTTTACCCCACGCCTTATTATTAAAGCTGGCACTGCCGGCCCCGCGCTGCCCCCCACCCCGCCCCGCCGCGCCCCAGCGCCGCCATTTTGCGCGGGGCACCCCGCGCCCCTCCGCCGCCCCGCGGGCCGGGGGGCCGCCATTTCGCGGCCGGACCCCCGCAGCCTGGCCGCCTCTGCCGCCGCCGCTTACCCCAAGGCCTGCAGCTCCTCGTCCAGCCGGGCGGCGGGACGCGGCTCCCGGCGCTCGGTCATCGCCTCCGCCCCGCCGGGGGACGCCGCCGGCCCGCGGTGGCCTCCGCGGGGCGCTGGGGAAGTGCGCGGACGGGCGGCCCCCGGGCGGGTGCCGGCCTCTTGGCGGCCGCTCTGCCGCGGGGAGGGCCCGGCCGCGGGGATGGGGCACCCGGTGCGGGCTGGCTTTGCGGTGCTGGAAGCGCTTTTCCCAGAGTGATTCAGCCTTGAGAGCACACCAGGGGTGGTACTTGCTGTCCTCATGAGCGCCCGCAGTGGGTACCCCGACCTGTTTCGTGTACACGATGAATAAACCCGCACAGATCTTTTCCTTCATTTCGTTCACGTTTTATCTCTGACTTACGATGTTACATCTCTGACTTCTGATGTTTCTTCAACTGCCCCAGTAATAGGTTACAACTTGTTTTTTCCTAATGCAGATCAGAACTGACAGATTCAGCATGTGTGAAAGTCAATATACATACACACCGCTCACTCATTATAAAGGCTCTTACATTCAACACACTGATGAAACATACTTTTATTATTACTTTCTGAAGCTGCTGTCTCTTTTTCTTTATCTATTTGCTTTCTCAGCTTCTTGAGCACTCTTTTACACTCATAACTGCAAGTTCAGGGATAAGTGATTTCTGCAGCAATTGTCATCCCTCTCCATGTAAATTTTAAAGAGATCATACTGATTGCCTCTTGGAAACAGTAATAGGAAAATATTGTAAAAGATTGCCAAAAAATATTAATGTAATATCTAACAGGGAATGAAGTTTTATTAGATGATGACTGAGCTCTGTGAAAGAGAAATTTCTTAGTGTTAGCTAGTGCCCATCCTTACAAATGGTTAAAAGACTTGTTGGATAATAGAGGATATCTGTAATCCCTAATACATCATGGGCAATAATTATTACAGTTCTGGCAAATTCTTATCTTTATTAAACTTCTTTGACAAAAAAGCAGGGCTCTGGGGAGGGGAGGGAAGATACAACGCTATTTTCCAGTCTCACACCAAAGTTTTCACTGGGTATCCAGCACTGAAAACTAGTTGTTTCTAGAAGAACTGATATTTCTAGAGGCCAGAACAACTATCTATTTTCTCATAAGTAGTCATTTGAACAGTGTGCTCAGTGTGGAACTAAGATTAATTTGGAACAGGCTCATTAAAATCCTACTGCTCCTGATGCTCTCAGTGAATCAGTTTTGGAAAAGTTTTTTCTAGCCTCCTAAATGGGAAAAGCTTGACAGACTTTCCATACATCAGATCAGACTGTCCTGCTCCTGGAGCTTCTAATTGTGCTTTTCCTGGTTGCAAGCTGCTCATCTCCTTTACTTGACCATTCATCTCAGCAGCCAAGCATTCAACTGTAGACAGATTTCATAAATTAGCTGGTTTTGTTTTCTCCTTCCTAGCTCTGCCTGCTTTTGCCCCTTCCTCTATCACTTTTTGATAGCTTGTGACCAGATATTGTCTTTGCTAATCTGGTCCTGAGATCCACGACCTTCAGTTAAATAGTTGTTTTTGACATCTCCACAATTTGCTTGTATTTATTTATTTTTTTTCTCCTGATCTGAAAGCTGCTTGCTTTGTTTTCAATAATGCTTCTGCTTAGTCCGTTTCAGGTTATCACGTTTGCTTGTGTTACTAATATAGGAAGAAAATTAAAGAGACTGGAAAGAAATCAATTAAATTCCAAACAATGAAGAGCCACAACTGAATTTTAGCAAATTCTAATTATATCACAAATTGTCGTAAAAGTTCAGCTTTGCAGGCCAGAAGGTAGTTTCCAATCCTCCTTCATGTTTTGTGCACCAGTGGCTGCGGTGGGAGAGAGTTCCCATCTCAGAGCAGATGCTTCCTCTTACTCTGCACCTGGGGGTGCACTGTTTCCTCTTCATTTACAGAAAAAAATGAAAGCAGAAACTGAACTCTCTTACAGCATGGATCAGCCTTCCCTTTAATCAAGTCCACTTAGTAGTTTTTTACACACTTCAGCCACGGAAAAGAAAGGCTATAGATTCCCAGGTTGCATTTCCCAAAAGCCAACAGGCTCTAGCGATAGGGTGTAGGTCCCTTTCCAAAGACAAAATCCCCATGGATTGGATTTGTGTGTTTTGAGCACTGTGCAGAGCAGACCTGTAGGTAGCAGCAGTGCTCCAGCGCTTGCTGTGCAGTCCAGAGTGCTGCTGAGCACAAAGCATCCCTGCAAGAAACAGCAGAATAAGGTGCCTCTTTGGAAATCAGTGTATAGTTTTTGTTTGTTTGTTTGTTTGCTTGTTTTTCCATCTCCTCATACCTTTCAGTGACTGTAGACCAAAAAGTGTGATTTAATGCAAGCGTTGAAGTCTTGCTTGAATTGCTGTCCTGCAGGAGAAAAAGAAAAAAAGAAAAACCTATCATTTTAATTTCAGGTCATAATTAAACAAAAGGAAAACTATGAGGAGGAAAATGGGGAGGGGAAAACCAATAATGATACCTATGTCTATGTATTTATTCCTTGTCTTCTGTGTCACTCTAGGCTATTACAGAATGCCTTCATTACAGAGAAATTTTAAACGCCACTGAGCACATTGCAGCCACCAGGTCTGACAGACTGACAGGTGCTTTCTGTTAGGACAGTGCATTTTGGGAAGATGTGCTTGTGTTTGGACAGAAATTTTGGAATCACTAGGTATTGCTATGTATCTCCTGGGTCCTACGAGCAGTCAGATCCCAGCATCATGATGGTTCTTCTGGGTTTTCGAGTTTTTTACAGAGCAACTGCTTAAAACTGTCTGAAATAATTTTGATTTATTCAGAATTTAGGCTAGGAAGCCACCGTCTTCTATTCAGATAAGTGTAATTCTGTGCTTAGGTTCCAAGATATGTTAATGTAATAAAGGAGAATTTGGCTAAAATAGCTGTGCAACTAATAAAGCTGATAAAGAGATGTAAGTGCTGCAGAAGTATAGTTAAAGAACTCCATATACTTTACAGAACTTGACAGGAAAGAATAGAAAACTTTATTTTGTTTTTCCATTTATTATTTAACCTCACCTTCTAACAATCTGAGTGGACAGCTATGAACCAACCAAAACAAATGCTAAAGGGAAATCCAGGAATTACAGGAACTAGAGAAATCCTTCCAGTGTGTTCACAGACACACCAACTATTGCACACCAACACCTTCTGCAATTAACTTGGTTCTTCCCTTCTGATTGTGTCACAGATTGGCTTGGAGCGCTTATTGAAAAACATTTATACTGTTTTCTTGGTTGGAAGGCACTTGATGCAGTAGGTATCAACACATTAATGACTTTTTCTTCACACATTTTGAGATGCCCGAGGCTTATTTATTTAATGTGTTCCCAATTTATGTGGCACATTTACAAAAGGTGCCAACTAACCCAGCTTTGTCTGTGGTATATTCAGACAGGAGATGCAGAATAGAGGTGGGAAAAAGGATGAGAAATTACCGAGGTTCTTAGGGAAAAGGGGCTTGAGGAAGTGTTGGGCATAAGGAGGGGATGTTCTTCCTGCAGTTTTCACTGGCCATTGCCTTTGTACCTGAAGATCTCTGTAGCCATGTCAGCATGAGGGCTCCTTAGGTGAGGACTGCATCCACCTAGGTGCAGCAAGGGATGTTAACAGCCATGTCCTCCCAGATCTTTGCAGAGTTCCATCCCAAGAAGGTTGGGTACAGCCAAATCATCTGTGAGTATGATTAAGTATGGGATCCCAGAAATAAGTATTTAATAATTCAGCTTTTTAAATCTCTTAGTTCAGCCCTTAGTAAAGCAAACCCAAAACCAAACTCACATTCCCCAGCCTCTTGAAGATGCAACTCTTGGGACCACAACTGGTTAGCGTTTCGAAACACATTACACCTTCTCTTGTTTGATTAGTTCTAGCAAATACAGCTACCCTTTCAGAGGAGAGTAAAGAATGATCTTTTTCTGATCCGTGAACTTACACGGGGACATGAAAATCAGTACAGGAAATTTCTGATGATGTTTGTTCATTTTTTCTAGTCCTTGCTTGCTGTGTCTATAACGAAGAGCTAGGGCACGTGTATTCTGAGATAACTGGAAATTAAATACCTGTACTCAGAACAGCTGTTATTGCACGTGGCTCAGTTTCTACAGGTTTGATAACGTAGATCATGATGTGAAGATTACATGTTCCCAGTTTCAGTTCTACGAGAAAAAATTTCTAGGAACTTTCTCAATCCACTGTTCAATGCACATGTGTGCCTGAAGCCTTCAGCACATTTTCCAGGTCTCCTCAGAAATGGCCAGAGTCTCTTTAAAGCTTCCCGTGTTAGAGCAATATTGTTCTCTCTAAGTAGAAGGTGTGTGTTGCAAATGCTTTTTCTATCCAACCAGTCCCCAAGACAATCTCAAGAAGCAAACTTGGTCTGTGCTGTAGCGATCTGGGAGCTGCAGTAGGGTAGGAGACTGAACGTCCTCACACCAGGAGTCCCACCAGGGATGGGATGGGGTGCTTATTTCCAGTGTAAGAGTACCTCCCTGCAGGAGAAAGACAAAACTGATGGAGATTTAGTGTGTGCTTATAGGCTTGGGTAAAACTATCTTAAAATACAGAATGAAACTTTTTAAATTACAAAGGAGGTTAGGAAAAAAGCCAAGACTAGTTTTGCTTGCCTGTTAAAGGAATTCAGTTTCATGAGTAATCTTACTACAGCTCCTTTATATAAGTTTTTTCTTTTCATTTTGAAACTTGCCACATTAGCTTTATTTAGCATAAAAGTCTAGGTTCAAATAGCATACAAACTGTATGCATGCACTGGCAAACTCACTAGCCCTGCCCCTTTGTGCCTCTACATATGGATACAGGGACAAACTTTATGAGTAGCACTGACAGCTAAGCAGAAAGGAGCTCAAATAAAATTATGTTACATCAGTAGCTCCAAAAGCATTTGATTTTTTTGTAATTTAGTATTTTAGGGTGCCATTACTGAATAAGCAGGGTACTGAGGATCTGGGTCAAAATGGGGATGTAAATTACTTTCTAAGGATAATGATTGTAATTGTAATGCTTTTCGATTGCTGGGGAAACATGGGTTAATAGGCTGCTCACATCTGTGTAATGGACACTCAGAAGGCATCTTGCTGGAGTTACGGATGCCAGGCATTTTCCACAGCCTTGTCAAAAGCTCAGTACATTGCCAGTTGCTAATTTAAAGCTGCATATGCCCCGTGGCAGGACATTTATTATTTTTTTTCTAAAAAGGATAAAAACCTAATCTTAGAAAGGGTGCAGATGCTTTATGATTAATATTTCACGGACTTTAATCAGTTTAGCTGGTGTTTGATGCGCTGCAAATTCTCGGTATCGATTGCTTCTTCTCTTACTAGCAAACGGCATGAATGGCCATTTTCAAGCCAGCAGCGGTTTCATCTTCCATTCTGTGTTGAGGCATTTCAGCTACTCTAAAAACCAATACTTTGTCACATTAACACCCAGGACCAGCCACATATCGGGGGCCGGGTTATAAATAGAGATCCTCTCCAGAAGCCCGGCCTCACCTGAGACATCCCTCCATCTGTGAGCGCGGCGAGGCGCGAGGCCTGCGTGTCTATCGCTTGGCAGCCCTGCTAAAGGAGGAGGGAGGAGGCCCAGCTCTGGTTATTGCACACATCGTGCTCTCCTGGTTCAGTGCTCCTGCTCACAGACACGAGAGCAAGCGCTCTGTCAATTTTACTGAGCAGAAAGTCGTGTCCAGGTAATCTAGGGAGGGCTGCGTGAAGGCAGGGCAGGGTGGGAGAGGGAGGCAACCATGCCACGTTCTCACCCAAACCTTCAAAACACACCAGCATTGTTCTGGCATGCACTTACACTGCAGACACGCCTGGTTTTTAGCAAAACGAACATAGTCAGCCAAGTAGCACAGTAGGTGGTGTTAAAAAATCCCGGGTGGCCGTGCAGCTTCCCCATAGCTATTTATTGTAGCATGGGCTACAGCAGCTGCTCTTGGATTCCACGTGACATACATGTTTGGCCTGTGCCAACATATCAGTCAGCCCGTCAGGTCCTTTTATTTATGCTGCGACTTTCATAGCAGCAATCTCACCCCGCTTCGCGTGTTATAATTAGACCTCGAAAAACCAGTGCAGCTGAACATAACTCAAATGTTAAAAATCTGCCAACTGATTGACACAAACAAGTCAGGTAGCAAGGGGCTGGGGAGTCTGGGTTTGCCGTGTCCTTGCCAACGTGACTTTGGCACAGCGGGCCAGCTCTGTTTTGAAGGGGGCAAAATACAATTTGGGGGCAATGGTTTCACATCGAAGCAAAAAATGCTTTCCTTCTTGGCTAAACTGAAGAAAATGAGTTATGCAAGGAAGGACGATTGCTTGGCATGTTTGCAGCATGGTGGTCGTTGGCTTTGGTCATGTAACCTTACAGCAAATCAGGGTTTGCTTAGGTTTATCTTTTGCAGAGTGAGCGTAGCTCAGACCTTGTCAACACAGTGGATGTGCTCCAAGCATAGCCACCAACCCAACTTCATTGCAGATTGGCAAACATAATTAGAAGACAGTTGTAACCCTCAACAGAGAAGACTGAAATATAAGCTACACTTGAACAAAAGAGGTAATTTGCCTATGACCCAAGAATGAAGCACTGGAGATTTTGGTCTGTTTGAAGAGGGAGAATTAAGGAAAATGAGATTTGAGACACGGACCTGATACTGTAAGAAAACAGAGGAAACTCTTAGAAGCATGGGGGTCATGTCATTATGGCCTGATTTGAATTCAGAAAGTTAAGAATCTCCTCTTCAGATTCAGAAATTCAGTTGGCACATACTAGATGAGTTCACTTTCTTTCCAAATCTTGACAGATTTTAAAACCTAGCACTGGAATTTGGGAACTCTTATCAGTCACCTTCAGTTCTTGGCATTTCTCCTATTTTTACACTTTTGTGTGTGTGTGACACGGACTGGAATCAGCGTGGGCTACATGTGGGCTCCCAGAAAATCATGAGTTTGAGGCAAGAAGCTCACGAGGTGCTTGCTCTCAATGTCATTATTTTTATCAACTTTCCAATTTAATGAACTGCTTCCTTGCTTTGCAAGCATTTGGCAGTCCACAAGTCTGTTTGCTGGAGGTGGAATAAAAATGAAAATTAAAAAAATAATAATTAAAAAAAAGCACAGTCTACAGTCTCTTGAGAAGTGCAGTAAAAGTGTGTAAAGGAAAAAACAAAAACAAACAAACAAACAAAACAACCACCACCTACACCTGGGAAACTTTAGTTATTTAATCCATATTTCTTGCCTATAGCAACCCAAATCTTTCAAGCCTTAAAAAAAGACATGGATTGTTAGTTCAGCTAGCACTGGCCAAATGAATGTGTCATACCCACAGGAGACATTTTACTAACTGGTTTAAAAAAACTTATATTGTACATATATGAGTTGCTACAATTCAATCTGGGTGTAGCAAAAATTGTGGCCCCTGAGAAGCTGGGCACCATTTAACCTGTGGCATATTTTGCAAGTGATAAAAAAGCATTTTAATAACAGATGCATGTTCATGATCACATTCCTCAAAGGAGAGTTGCCCTTGCAACATACCTTAGAGGTGTCTCACTAACATACAAATAGGGATCACACTCACAGCATCTCCAGAAAGAAAAAAAAAAAAGAAAAAAAAAACAACTGTAGAGTCAGATGCATGGATGGGGCGATTTGGTTGATGCCAAGAAGGAAAATGTCACTTTGATTCTTTGTCTGCTCTCATGGTTACGAGAAATAACCTAGGCAGCAGCAGCAGCACCTGTCAGCACTATGAAAAATGAGGTTTTGCTGTTTGGGATTCAAGGTGATTTGGGGGGTTTTGAGTGATAGATTCTGCTCACAGCTTTGTGTTGCTTCACGACACGGGCTGTGGACCTGACTGGCTACTCTGTGCTATCGATGTGTAATTACGTGCTGAAAGTTTCCTTTCTGATCTGAAGTACAGAGAGTGTAAACTGTCCTCCTTGCAAATTCAACTGCCTGACATCAGAAAACATCTTATTTTTCTGCTCTGCTCTTAAATTCCAGTTTTCTTTAACATCAGAACATACAGTAATAAAATACACCGAAGCGGCGCTGTCTCCGGGATGTCTGAGCCCAAATACATATGCCACTGGGGAGTAACAGCAGCGGGGGAGGAAAGAGGAAATCTTCATCCAGGAGAGGCTGGCACATTGCTGCTACAGGGGCACTGTCAGCTCCTTCAAACTGATCCAGATCCGTATCTACAGGATAAATATATCTACAAATAAAACTGCAAGGAAAATAAAGCCTGCATCAAATCTTTCATGATCACAACCCAAGGCTTCATGAAGCCCCTGTATTGCCACGCTGATACATTTCTCCTATTACAGGCTTGTTCTTTGTGAAGAAGTGCCGTCCACACTGAGGAGCTTGGAGTGCCAAATTAGCAGGGAGACAGGGTCCTCGACCTTGCTATAAAAGCAACCACATTTAGATGTGATCCCCTAATTTATGTGACAGCGTGTTTTGGTAGTATTTTTGCAGCTAACTAACGAATCACAGCAAGTAGGTAGGCTGCTGCATCCGTCCCAGTTCTTCACAACAAATACATTATAAGTATCTTATTGAGAGGGAATTTCTTATGAATCTCATGTTATTCCATGTTTCCTGAAAGTAGAACTGGAAAACCCAAGCAGCAGTCTAGCTCCTTGTCTTTACATGAGGGAATCTTTCCTACTTGTATTTTATTCCCAAGGTTTCATCTGGGAATAGAGAACTGCTGTTTATTTACAGAGAAGAAAGAAGTCAACATGCAAAGCTCAAATTTCAAATTCCCACTGATTTCACTGCTTGAAGGCCCTATTCAGAGCCAGCTGAACATACTCACCTTTAATGTATGTTGGGAAGAAGCTATATATATGACTGAAAATGCATACCCAGGGTTTTTTCTTAAACAACCATTTCCATTCCCCTTCGATTGTTTACCCTCATATTTAAATAGGAATATGTTTTGAGCTACTGTCTTAAAAGCCCTGTGGCTAGATTTTTAGGTGAGACTTTGCACCTCTAAATTCTTCTTTACATGTTGTTTCCCCATCGGTAAGACAGGATCCAGCACCGTCTGCCTCATTTTACTGTACGTAATGCAAAATGTCATGTCCAGGTGCTCAAATGGAGGACCCTGTGGACTTGAATGAAGCATGAGAAACAGACTCGATAGGGCGAAAAAAGAAAAATCAGCTCTTTTTAGCTTTCCTGACCTCCACTTGGTGGAACCCTGCCGTTGAGGACAGCTGAAGGAGATGCCCTGAACCTGCATGTCTTGTCAGCTGCCTTGGCCACTCGCCCTCCTCGCCCACTCTTTGGGCTTCCCTGGCTATCGCCCTGTCTGTATTTATACCGCGCTCCCCAAATGCTGCAGTGGTCGCAGGGGTATAAATACTTCTAGACAGCTATACATCACCCTTGTCACTGCCGTGCCCAAGTCTGGTACAAATACAATTTAGCACATGGGTCTCCTTGGTGCAAAAGAGGGGTTTTAGGCTTCTTTTTGACACCAGGACCTCTTCCATCACTGTACCCCCTCTTTGGGACTTTGTGCCTGCATGTAGATTGAGGGGAGCTGTGGTAAGCTTGGGACAAATCCCTTTCCTTAAAGACAGACTTGTTTAGAGCTATTCTGTGGTGAAAGTGCACTGCTGGGTTTGGTGTTGCTTGGTTTTTCACTCTTGGCAAAGTCAAGCTGTGGAGAGATTAGTGAAATAGGAAGGAAAGTTTTAACAAGTAAGGTGCTTATGACACATGTTTTGCACTTCTAATTTTATTTTGTTTCATTTTTTCAGAAAAACACTTTTTTCCCATTTTGATATACGTGTGGGACTTGGCATAACTTTTTTTGAAGTGCTTGGGCTGCTTTAGGAATCGCTACATAGGAAAATGTGTAAAACTTAGAACCAGAGGAAAAGAAATAGTAGGCTTCTACTTCAGAGGTCCATGAACCTCCCTGAGGGAAGCGAATAAAAAACACCATGGTTTTATTTTGGAGGGAAGTTTCAACATCAGAGCTGTTAAACACAAGAACCCAAAAGGTTGATTTTTCTTTTATCAACCAAACATCTGAAACTCCTCTGTCCACTGTCACTAAAGTTGGTTGGAGTATATCATCCACTTGTTTTTGCACTGAGGCATCTGTGTGCATGTTGGACCATGGTAATTTGATTTCTGCTTTCTGAACTCCCTTTTTTTTAGATTTAATCAGGATTTCAAACAAAATATGTACATATGAAGGCACTTACTACCTTGTGAGCAATCCTGAATATATAAGTTTAATATAGTTATATGGAATATATGGAATAAAATAAGCACAAAGGGAGTGGACAGAGAAGAGAGGCAGCAATGACAGCTTGTAATTTCTGTGGAGAGCATGAAAGAGACTTGAAACTCTTCCAGGCAATACTTAAAAGCTCACCTACTTAGTAATTGCCCTGAACCCTCTTGCTACCACTTGGGATAGCCTTGCAGCTGTCCAGATGAGCTGTTGAGGCAGCCTGTCACCTAAATTTAAAGACCAGACTTAAATTTCTACAGCTGGGGTCAGCACATGATATCTGAAGGCAGAGGAGTGGAAAAAGTGGAACTGTCTTTCTTGGCAGGGCTTGGTCCAATGGCTGCAGAGTTGTCCGGTTTATCCCTTCACCTAGTCAGGATCTTTTTTTACTTATTTTTTTTTTAACAAAGAGGGAAAGGTAGATGGGATTTCACCTAGCAGTTGCACTCTGTGTGCAGTTGTTATATTGCATCTATCATGCCTCATCCCTGTGTCGGGTGAACGGGAAGAGAAAATAAAGGTTACGTACTGCAGATGCAATGTATGTAACTTAGCTGATGCTGTTCCTGACTTCACATACAGACCCCCAAGCTGCATTGCTTCGGGCCGTGGGAGGCTGAGGCTCAAAGGGAAACATGGGTGTCTCCTGGTGTCTTGCAGATTAGCCAAAGGCTCCTTGTCCACCTCTTTAATGAAGTGTGAGCAACCCTGTTTGTACCGGGCTGTGCCCCTCCACTCTCCCTGCAGGCACCATGAAGCCTAGGAGTCCAGCCACTGTAAGTCATTCATCGAAAACCCCACAAGCACCAGCTTAGCTGGCGAGGGAGGAACATCTCACTCTCGACTTTGCACATAAATTTTCTTGGAAGAAAATACCTGGCTGGCATTTCAAGTGTGTCCAGGAAAGAGCAGCGAGCGGGTGCCAGCACGGGATTCTCCGCGTTGCTGGATTGCAGGGCTCTGAAGAGCCTCTCACAGTAAGGACTCAGCAGCACGCACAGTTCCCATCCCTGCTACAGAGCGAGACCAGGGGATTATCCTCCCTTGGCCCTGCTTGCAGTCTTATGGTAGATTCATCTTTTTTATTTAAAAACAGTGGTAGCATTCTTAGTTATTCACAGTTCCAATTTTAGCTTAACAAATCAATTCTTCCCCTAGCTTAAAACAAGTGGACAGTTATTTTCACGTCAAAATATTTTCTTCCAAATATCTTTCCATTACTTCTTTTGCTCTCCCTGATGGCTCATCAAGCTCCTGCAAACACCTGTGACCTCTCTGGATCACAGGATGTGCCACCATCATGACAACAGACCACATTTTGAGCTGTGAGCAGCTCTGTCTGAAAACACAGAGCAAGAAGCTCTGCTCATTGTGTGTGGGTGAAACACAAAACCATGAAACTTTTAAGGGCACCAAGAAAATAATAGTGGCAGGAGAGGAGTCAAAGAATGTGAGGGCAAAAAGTAATGGGATTGCCAAGAAGGGAAACGGAGAAATGGAGACCAACCATGAAATTTAGTAATTTAGTTGTATACTGTGCGAGAGAGGCTGTGGTATTAGTGTCTGTTAGCATATAAAACTGCAGGAGCTTGGAAAAAAATGGATGAAGTCACAGGTAGGACCTCAATAAATTCACAACCAAACAACAGTGATAAGAGCTGAATGTTCTGGGCTTTCAGGGGATCATTTCTAGGGCTGGGTTGGGTCAGGCACTAAAGCAGTGTTCCCGCTCGCATGGGGTCTCGGGCACTGGGTGCAGGTTTTGAGCTTTTTTGGAGGTCTGAGCTCACAAGGAGGAAGCTGAGGTGGCTTTTTCCAGCACAGGACATGCCCTGTTTTATTGCAAGCAAGCAGGCAGGAGCCAGACAAGCTAGTGAAAGAGTAATTAAGGTGTAGATAGGAACTAAATACAAAGTACTGAACAAGGAGTGGTTGCAGAAAGAAAAGCCTTGACTGGGGAGATGAGAGGCAGGTAGTAAAAAAGAAAGCTCGGAGGATAGCTGTAGTCCTTGCAGGCATTTTGTCCAGCCTGTATTTAAATAGCTTCAGTATTTGTGGGTCACGGTATAAATAGCTGCTGCTCCTCAAGGGTAATGTCAATGAGGATAAAAGCATAATGTGAATTTGTAAACAGGTGTCGACCTGTGGGTTCCTAACGCAACTTAGAGTATCAGAACGATTTCCTTCTGGTTTTGAGTAGGGATTCGTAGCACCTTTTCTACAACAGCAGTAGGGAATATATACGTTTATGGGCTTATTTAAAGAGATATAGGTGTTTAATCCTGAAACCAGGTGCCTTTGGAGCACCACCAATGTCTTGTGTAAGTGATTGTGTACCACCATAGGCAATAGAGGAACTGGGGCCTCTGCTGCAGGTTTGTAGCTTACAAAATTACCTTGTTTAACAAAGAAGTCCCTGTGTGGGTGTGTATATGTAAGCGTATGCAAGACGAGGATAACGCTGATAAGAAGGGGCCATGGGGAAACTGGTTGAGATAGGTACAGACAGACAGACAGACTGACTCCCTGCAAGGCGCTGCCTTGGAGCTGGGCAGGTAGCAGGCAGATGGCTGTTTGGGAGATGGCTGTCTGATATTTTTAGCGAGTTTAGGTCTCAAAAGAGGCCTGTGTGTTGGAAAACACAGGGACTGTTCACTGTGTGCGCGTTTGGGAAGCAGGACAGGGATAGCATCAGTTTAATATGATATAAAACCAGTACGCATCATTTTCTGTGTCATGCTGCAGAAGACCTGATCTGGGAAGAACTGCTTTTACCAGAGGAGAACAACCACCTTGCTTTTCTCAGTAGTGATGTGCCAATGGCTTGTCTTGTTTTTTCATGGGCTCTGAGGACAGGAGCAGACAGTGGAGGATTTCTGAAAGGCAAGGAGGGCAGAGGCACACACAGCAGCAGCACTACAGCCAAGCCCAGCGACCTCACCCTCCCTTTCCCCCCGAGGACAAAGCAAGGGTTTTGAGAAATCAGCTCCTTCTGAGGATTATTTCAACCCACTGTCTGCTGTGGCCATGCATCCACCCGCCCAGACGCTACTGCCTAACTCCGTGAGGCCGGGGCTTGTGTGATATTTAGAGGGCAGCGTATCACCTTTCCTTGGAGCTGGGTCCAGCGAGGCACAGGAGGTGATCTAGCAAGAGGAGCTCTGGCCTTCAGGCCCTGTCTGCCCCATGGGGGTATTTCTGTTTCCATTAGCTGACAGGCAGAAGGGTAACGTTAAGTGTTGGCATATAAATGTATGTGTTACGAAGCTGTAGGAAAACTAAGGTCAGAGGGCACCTCTGGAGATCATCTAATCCAACCCCCATCTATAAGGCTGTTGCCCACCTATCTGTGTGCCTCTTGTATGAGGTTTACAAAATAGTTTTAATCAGTGTTGTAATTACACTGTAATTATCTCATCATATAGCCAAGGCAAGCAAAGATGATAATAAAAACTGAGAGGAGCAAGGAGACAAAGTGACATCAGAGTTCTTAGCTCTTAACCCCCATCAATATTTGAATTAAACCAGAACTTGAATTAGTGTTACCTCTGACATGTGTGTGTTTACATCTAATCTTTTGGCTAAGTATTCCAAATGTTGTGTATTCAAAATTTGTTATGCAGGGAGAAAGCATACCGCCTTAGTGAGTTAATTCGAGCTTGTTCACACTGGATTTGCAGACCTTTTCGAAATAGTGAAGAGGGCTTGGAAAAGCATTAATTTTTACTGTGATCACTGAAAGCATAACTGCAGAGCATTGAACTGCGTGAGTGATATTATAATTATTTTTGGAAAGAACTGGGGGTCAGACAGCCTTCTGAGACAGGAAATGTGAGACAACAGATAACCAGCATTGTTCACAGGACACAGGAACAACAATAAAATAATGTTAAGGAAGTCTTGCAGAAACCTTTTTCTTTCTGCATAATCCTTCTCTGCTCCCGTAATACCCATATATTCAAACATCCTTTTCTAAGACTCTCATTCTTGCTGTATAGAACAAGCTTCGTTGCTGACATATGGAGTGGCTTTTTTTTTTTTTTCCTTTTTAATGATTCCTACTACCCTCTCTGTCCTGAATCCTATCAATCTTGCTGGGGTCTGGACACCTGAAGGAGGATTTTGCCTTTGAAATGCCATGTGCAGAGCAGCAGGGACGGCTGATGTCACACACTTTAATTTCGTCGTGAGTTTAGCAAGGAGCAGGAGAGGGCTCAGCACAGAGCAGCACTGAAAGAGGATTGAATAAAAAGCGTCAGAAAACATAACTTCAGCAACAAGCAGTCATAACTCAGGCTCAGACCTTTGCACCCCTCTAGTGGCTGACCCACTACAGGGGTTTAGGAGAGCCTTCACCCGCCTGTGACTACCCAGACCCGCTGCTGTGGGACCCATCCACCCCTCCACCCAAGCACCCATCCACCTTCACCCCTGCTACAGGATAGCACATACTCAGAGTGTGATTACCCCAATAGCAGAAAAGTAAAAATAACAACCGAAACAACAAAAACACATGCTCTAGCAGGGAGCATGAAGCACACCCCAGGAGCAGCCTAAGGAGCCAGACAGAGCTCTGGTGGCTGCTGCTTAAACCAAGGTACTGGGCCAAAGAGCTGCGTGGGAAGGTGATGTCTAAACCCAGCAGAATTTTGGAAGGCATATGTTTCCTATAAGTTCACTGGTGCCTGCAAGAGAGGCAGCATTTCCTCCATTTTCTCTGTTCCCTGCCTTACACCTCTATCCCAGCCAGCAGTTTGATCCCTGAGGAAGGAGGCAGTTTGGCACATAAATTAAAAGAAAATTTGGATGCCTGAGAGACATGAGGGAAAATGTAGCCCCTGATTTGGGTAGGTAGGCATTTCAAAACTTCCGCAGGAAATTCAGTGACGGTGCCCGCAGGTAGCTCTGATTTATGTGTGACATAACCGGTCTGGTTTCTTCCCCGAGGGGATATCTGGAGATCCAAAAATAATCGTGGCATGCTTTGTGTTTTTGGCAAGATGGCACAAATACCTTTCAAATTACTCTGTTCGCTAGAAAACAATCGCCCTTAGGGCTCTGACAGCGCCAGCACCTGCTGCCTCCCCAAGTTTATGTGCAGCGTCAATCATCAGCAGGCCTCGCAGTGACACCGGTCCATGTTAGGCCCTGGAGACCTGGCACATGTGAAGGCCTGGCCTTTTATGGGCCCCACCTGGAAGCCCATCTTCTGCTGGTTGTCTTCCTCACCCTCCGTCCTTCCTATAGGAAGCAAGTGTAAGGTGCTTATCCCAGCCAGCACCGCTGTGGTTCTTGCTCCCTCAGGGTCTATGGACACTGAGTGGGCTCTGCCCACCTGGATGCCCAGGGCCTCGTGTTTCAGCTCTCCTTTCACTGTCAGGAGCCAAGCACCACGCAGTCTTTGCCACCCTGTGGTCTGTAAAGGAAGTGAGGGAAGCATGATCACATCCATGGCCTAAAAGAGCAGCGAAAGGCTATTTCTGTGCAAAGACATATAAGATTTTCTCATCCAAAGCACAGCAATAGCTGGGCTGTTGTTCTTCACTAGCAAAGGAACTGTGTATGTTACACTGTTCTCCAAACTGCCAGCAGCTTTGCAGCCATAATCTGCTGTTTAACTTTTACTGCCTGGGTTTCAGCATCTTCAACATTATTTACAGCATAGAGCTGGAAATATCATTATAGATTTCTGTACCTCAAGAGCTGCAGAATCTTAGTAACTCTGAATGCCCTTGGATGTGAACAATGCTAAGCAGCAGGCACTAAATGTTTTTATAGTAGCAATTACATAGCTAGGCTGGCTTGTTTAACAATGTAGGACTTGTTAAGAAATATCTTGGTACCCTGATTTCCTTAGTAAAGGGAGTAGAAGGCAAGTCATGATGTGGTGTGGTTTCATAGGCTGTAGGAAGAAAAGCTGCGTAAGGATGACGGTGTCTGTTTGCATTAAGTGTGTTCCAGCTTTCCTACGAGTGAAAAGCACACGTGCAAAGGAGCAGGGCATCGAGATACTGAAGCCAAACAAGCTATCTCTGGCATCAGAAGCAATACAGCCATGACACTGAAGTGCTGAGCTGGAGGTAAGTGCCTCGGTGGAGATGGATGTGACTGCAGCCCATGCAGCCCTTCCTGCGGGGCTCTGCTGCTGTGCAGCAAGTGCAGCCATCTGTAAGGGTCTGGGGAGCCTCAGCCCATGCTGCGCTGCACAGCGTGGGGATGCTCTGGGTGTCCTTGCGTAGCTCCAGTTATGCGCGCCGTTCGCATGTCCAAAGCCAGAGCCTCTCAAATAGCTCCCCGAGAGCCGGACACGCACCCGCGGCTCCTGTCCTGAAACAGGACAGCTGCAACTCGTCTCTGTTCCCCCTTGCCACCTACGGCAGCGAGGCATGGCTGGCAAGGGTTTAACTCTCCTTGAAATTCCCAAATGTCTCCTGCCCTGAATGAATGTGACCCATCTAGACCTCGATCAGACGTCTGCCACCCCCGATCCTCCTGTGTGCGGCATTTCAACATGATTGACTTCACCCCCCGAGGGCTTTGAACCTGCTCTTCCTGACATGGATTAGTGCTGCTAAAATATGGGCACAACAGATGTCTCCTCTGCTCCGTAGGTGCCAATCTGCCCCGTAGGTGCCCCTCAGCGCATCTCCCTTGTTGCCATTTAGCAAGGGAATCTGGAAGGTCCCTGTAGACGCTGGCCCCATCTCAGAGATCTACTAAAATTATGCAGCTAAGTATGGGCTCGTCTGAAGCCTGGTTGCAGCATGTAGCCCTGCAAACACTTGCCTGTAAAAGGCAAGCATCTAAGCTGAACACAGACAGCAAGTTACATCTGGGAGATGAGAAGGTGCTGCAGAAATCTACAGCAACCCACTTATTTTCATTGAGTCATTGAAACAACACTGCATTTCTTTATTTTTTTCCTTCTTTTTTTTTTCCTACTAAAAAGCTTAATTAAAAATTACAAAAGGAGGAACTGGGTCAGATGAACTAAAGCCAAACCTCTTCCGTGATTTCTGGACTCTGTTTTTAGCACAGCTGGGACTCTGTTCCAAGCAGAGCCTTTGCTGGGACCATAGTATGGGCAGTAACTGTAACAGAGCACCTGTTCTGCTTAAAATGGCAAAGGTGGGTAATTTTGTCTTTATGAAAAATTGCCAGTTGTTCACCTGATGTGCAGAGGTACTGCGTGAGTTTGCTGCACTGCCATTCACGTTAGTAAGCTATGATACATGTGGACAAAAAGGAACAGAAAAGCACATGTTTTGCAAACCGCCAAATCTGTATTTCAGGTGTTGCAGACGTCAGGGCTGCCTGGATTCAAGATTTTAGTTCAGTTCCTTTAGTCCAACAGTACAAATCTTAATTTCCACTCCTGAGCAAGTATTTCAAACTGAATCTTGAAATTCCAAAGCCAGGTGCCTTGTTTTTGCCTGCGTTGTCTTCCATCTTCAACCACTCTCTGATTTTATGATATCAGGTGAATTTGATCAGGTTGCTGGTAAAGTTATCTTCTTCAGGCTCACAGCTCTAAGAATGTCTAACAAAGGTCATGATATCCTCCTCCTTGTTGGTTATTAATGCTGCTTGTCAGGTGTAATGATCAATCAGTGAACGCACAGGCTCTGTTCTTCTCTGAAGGCTACAATGAGAGGAGCAAAGGTATTGTGCTGGGTATTTCCTCTCATCCGGCAGCTCAAAGAGAGCACTCTCCATGGAAAGCTCACTTTCCATATAGAAAGGTCACGTGAACTTCACACTTCCCAGATTTTATTACCCAATTTTTGACATCCTTCCTGATGGCTCTATCATGTGGCTAGCTTGGGCATTTCATCCTTCATTAGCAGTGATCACCATGTTCATTTTTGCTCTTTGTTCCCTGTTGCTACAAAAAGTCCTTGACCCTGTAGATGCCCACTGGCTGCTCAGCACCTGCAGTGCTTGCACTTTTGTGCAAACATGTTGCCTATATTCATCCTGTGGATTAGAGCACTCTGAACGAGCTTGTCACTTATACAGCAGAGCCAGGAAATTAGGCAAGTTTCTTTAGCAGCTGCAGGCACTAAACAGGGCTAGGTAAGATACATCCACCTTCAAAGATAAAACTGATAATTATATTTTTATAATGATGTAGCTGAAATTTACTTTGGGAACATTTTACAGTCAAACTCTCATCAAGAATGTGCCTTGTTTTTAAAGGGATACTGCTGTGTATACTTAATGCACATTTTAGAAAAAAAGCATGGCTGCATTGTAACATCTTAATGACAGCGGTAGAAACAATGTTGGGTTTTGGTTTACGGTTAATTTTCCATTGTCAGCTTTTATTAAAAAAATACCCATGATTTAATAGTTGAGTTTGAGGGTGACCAGTGCGGACCCTAAACCAGTACATCTACCTACACTGTTTTCAAAAAAAAAAAAAAAAAAAAAAAAAAAAGATGAATTTTGCATTATAAATGTTTGGGATTGGTATTATGATTAACTAGTAATCTAGTGCCAAGAATTTAACATCTGCCTTCTCTGAGGCGTTACTACGAATTGCTATTATTGTTTTCTCTAAAGATCTGACTTCTCTCCTAGAAATTTTTGCACATAACCAGTGAAGTGCAGGGGTGTTCTGAAGCCATCTGCTGATCTTTATACAGTGTCTCTATAAATAGCCAGTGCAGCCACTGCATCCTCTGCTTAGTGCTTATGTCAGCATTAATGTGACATAAAATAAATTGTCTCTGGAAGATACCAGGTCCTTAAGGCAACAGATTTTGGATGTCTTGTTTCACCTTCCTATCTTTTACTAAAATACATTTCAGTCATGTCCAGCTGATAAAGGGTGATGAATATGATTTTTATGGTAACCTGCACTTGAAGTTAGACTGAGGGGAGCTGTTAAAATGTTGCTTGGTCCATACAAACCCAGCTGGGTACACTGCCATGCTCCTTCATATAGAAACTGAAATCACCTTCTGCTTGGGGAATAGCAATACTGTTCGGTTGGGGGGAATTCCCTTTCTCATGCCGAGTGAAAATGTTGGAGCAGCACTGCAACTGGTTCAGCAGATGGAGTGAGCAGTTGATTCTGCTTCCACGCTGGTGTAAATCTGGAGTTATGCTGTAAAGCCAACAGGCCAGCCACTCCTCTGGTCAAAGCAGGAGAAGATTCACCTTGTACTGATGTCAGGGGCACCTGATCAAGGTGAAGCACCCAGATATGAGCTTGGTGCCTAGTTCTGTTTTTCTAGTTTTGCAAATCAAAGATCAGGATAACTTTATTTTAAGAGGCAGTTGCCTTCTCTCTGTGATTTATAGGGGAAAAAATAATTATTTTAAATGTTAATTTCCATTACTTTTATTTTTAAGGTATTCTGTTCTGCATTGCCAGCCAGCCAAGACAGCCATAAAGTACTGTCAGAACACTGTATTAAGGAAGATCAGATAATCCATATTCTGGTAGGTCATCTGATCAGTCAGGAAATGATAACCAGATTCTGTAATATTCATATCCAGGGAGACACTGCACAGGAACAGCAGCAAATTTATACAATTGCAGAAGACTTTTAAAAGCACTGTCAGGAGTATGGATAGCTGTGCTGACTTTTCTTACTGCTTTTTTGTGTTTTTTATTTCCCCCGTCACACAAAGTAACAGTATTTGACCTAAATGATATACCATAGTACCCTTTGTTTGATAAGCACAAGAGAAAGAGCTATTTCTTCAATTTTCAATGTTTTCCTTTTTGGGATGCTCTTAAAAATAACCTAGGTTTATTTTTAAGATGTTCTTACTAGGCACTTGTTCACTACTTCTGGCACTTAAATTTATAAACATGATATCTGAACATAAAACCTGTGCAGAACGTGGTAAAACCTGGTTACTAACACAAATGTCTTTTAATCTCTTTTGCAGCAGCGTACTATGACGGTATTGAATTTTCAGTTGCCCAACCATTTCCTGATTAGCAAAGCTCAGGAGCAAAGCTCGTTTGTTAAAAAGGAGAATGCAACGAGCTTCCTTCACACTTGCATGCTGAGACCTCTCTGCTGGTCTGGTTATGGCTCGTCTTCAGAGGGCATTAGTGCACGCGGGGGCGAGCAAGCTTTTGTACGTGTATCTATGTCTTGTCTGTTTGGCTTTTGTGCCAACTTCAAAGCCATCTGCTCTGGAGTAGAAAAGCCTGCCTAACAGACTAAGGCAGCTGCCATCGAAGTTTTTGCGTGCTGATCTCTCAGCTACTCCTCCTGTAACCTTGGATGACCATCTCTTCTAGGTAAAGAGGGAGAACATTAATGTCTGGCTTAGAATCTGATAAATTGCGGGTTTCCCCTAAGTATACATGACAAGTTATATCACTCCTGAGTGAAATTGTGTGACTGAGAACCTGGCAACGTGCACTAGAGACGGGCACTGGTCTGTTCAGCTCAGCACTGTGCTATCATATGGGCTGTACTCCCTCCGTCGCTGCATGGCTCTTCTCGAGTTGCCATCCTATCCCTGGAACTGCTTTTGTGCTGCTTCTGATCATTAAAACAACTGTGCAGCACAAACAGGATACGTGTTCGTAGAGCTTTATCATCAAGTGCTGCTTGACTTTAGCCCCAGTCGCTTCCCAACATAGTCGCAGTAAGATGTATGGAGATTTCAGCTGAGAGTAGAAATTTGTCCAGAAAGACCAACATATGCTTCCCTCTATTATCCAGTGATAGAAAATTATTACTCTGTGTTTTACTCTTGCTTCATATTCACATCATATGATTTACTGCATTGGAAAGGCAACTAGCTTAGACGCCAGTGTACCAGAGTAAGACCTTCGTGGACCTTCCCCCGCAAGGAGGTGAACGTGCAGTAGCTAGATGTATGTGAATCAGGGCTCAAGTGTTCACTCAAGCTAAATATATCACTGCAGTGTTGTTTGAGGTGTCAGACACTAAGCTTATATGAGACTACTTTTTTTCTATACAAATGCATTCGAACATTTTCATCAGGCTTGCCACCATTCACAAAAACAGTCAAAGCACAGACTTTCCTTTGTTTTCCCTTTAGTGACCTGGACTTAGTGAGACCGCTGATTCCAGCTCAGATGGAGTAACCCGTCTCACAGGTCTTCATACTGAAAGACAGCAGTGGGTTTCCAGTACCTCACTTACCTCTGTGAGACCCCAAAAGGCTCAGTTGCTCTGGAAACTTTGCTTTTCCTTACAAGTGGGAAGTAAGGTGGTTATTTTATGGCCACTCAGTGAAGCTTGTTTTACATACCCTCATGCACCAAAGTGACTTGTCTAAAGTAAGAAGCAAATTATTGTAGGCCTCCCTGCCTAGTGAGAGATGAACAGAGGAACTGAGACTTTGGGTGGATTTAATACCCTCTTTGCTGACTATGCAAGGAACCCGCACTCCTAGTTTAAGCAGCTCGATCACATTTCTGGCACTAATTGGGATGAATTGGTGAGTGGTAAACTTCGAAGTCTGGCCAGAGAGGCATTCAACTGCTTTAATGAGTCTGCATTGAGTCTTTTCAGTGTAAGAGATCAGGCAGGGAGATCTATAGAATTTCTCTGACAAAGCAGACATTCTGGGGTTGGGCCCTTGGGGATATTTGCTGTTGCAGAGGTGAACACAGTGGGATGAGATAAAAAGCACAGGCAAGGATACCTGGCTCAAAAATTTAAAGCTAGCTCAGGTACCTCTGTGCCATGTGCTGCCCTGCAGCCACAAACTACTATAGGTGTTACTAGTGTCACCGCACAGCACTCTTTTCTGTCACTTATACCTGCATTAATAGCATTGGAAAAATAGCAATTACCAGAGTGTGGCCAAAAAATAATTCCAGCTGGTTCCTTATTAATTGAATGCTTCAGTAAGTTTGTTAGTTTGGGTAAAATTCAGCAAATAGTTTAGCCTGGAAAGGAGGAGGAGAAACAGTTGTTAGTATTTAAATTTTCTGAAATGGATTTTTTTTGTTTTGTTTTGCATTTAGATCTCGATTCACCGGGAAACCTGGAAACGATGCACAGACAGGAGGGAGAAGTCCTTCCCTCAGGTTCCTCTCCTCATAGCGACTCCCCAGAGCAGAAGATGACCCATGCTCAATTCCTCCATGCCAGACCTGAGCAGAGACCTCAGCCCGTGGTCCCATCTGTCCTGAGAGTGCCCTTTGCACCAGCCCACTCTGGCTTAAGCCACTCCTTGTCTCCCAGACTAAAGTTGCCCCAGTTTTATAACCACCCACAGGGCCAAAGAGGATGTGTGGGGAGCAGTGGGTTGGGTTGCTGCCCTTTGGGGTGGAGGACCATCAGTCAGGTGCCTGCGTCACACTGGGCCCTCTCATCCTCACAGTAATGTCTCAGTGTCAGCAGGCATTTGGTACTTCAGCCCCAACTAAATTTCCTTTCCTCTGATGTAAATGCAGCTTCAACATGCCAAGATCTGCTTGCCAATGGAGAGCAAAACGTTCCACGTCAGGGCAAGCAGATCATTTGCCTGGCGCAGCAGCGCTTTAACACGTTCCAGTGCTTTAACGTTTCAGCTGGAAGGAGCAATGTTTGGCGTCTTCCGACTGCCCTGGGATGATTTTTCCTCCCTCTGCTTTCTCAGCAGGAAGCTCTGGAGCAGCAGAGGGACACACGGGCCTCAGGGCAGTGCTGCAGGGCTGAGGCTGGCCTCTGGGGCCTGGTCACTTGGATGCGTGGGGTCTGAGTCGGGGCTGTGCCAAGCTTTTGGTGGGAACCCGTTTTCCATCTCCATGTATTTTTGGCCTTCATTTCTTCACAGTGGTCTCCAGAGCAGCTGGCACTTGCCCCAAATGCACCGCAGACCACGTGCCATGGACAGTGTCATAGGCAGTATGAGCAGGTTACGAGCTGAGACCCTCCTCGGAGGCAGCCCTGGAAGACGTGGCTGTCACAGACTGCATAGGGGAGGACTCACAGAATGGCACGGGGAGGGATGTGGTCAGCCCTGCCTGGCCCGGTGGCCCGGATCGCAGGGATTTGTGAGAGCTCATCGCTTCCCAGGAAGCGCTCAACACCTCGCAGGATCAGGCCTGCCTGCAGGGAGCCCTCCGAAACCCTGCCGAGTGCTGGAACACCACAGGTGTTTTACTGATACTGTGGTAGAGGAAAACAGTAGACTTAAAGAGTTTCAGGCTCCTTGGAGAGAATAAAATAGAGGATGTAAGATAATCCTATTTTTTCCTGAATCACTGTTGATTAAAGGAACCGTGGAAAAGACAGAACTATAAGCAAAAACCCAGCATAGCTATAGGCAGAGCGACAGATCTTGTATGCTTCGAGGATGAAGCTTGAAACTGCAATTTAATGAAAACTGCATTATTTTTCAGCATGAAAAGAACTGCCTGGTTGATGACGGACGTGTCCAGGAGATTACAGTCTCCTAGAGACTGAATTCACTCATTGCACAAGATTTAGGGCAAAGTCAAAACAACAACAACAACAAAAAAAAACAACAAACAAAACAAACAATCGGACCTGGTGTTAACACTGCTTTTTAAAGCAACAGTATTAAGTTGAAAGAGATCTTTACCTTCCAAATGAAAAAGTACTTTTGCTCAGGTTAGGTACACAAACGCCCATCCTTAGTGTGCCCCACTAAGATGGTAACAGGTTATGTTTGTATGCATTTATATTAAGAGGACACCTTTGACTATAAACTCTTTTAGACAGGTTGTCCTCCTGTATCACAGTAGAAAAATGCAGTTTCTCCAAGACAAAATTGTGTAAAAATTTGTGTAACAACTCTACCATTTCTCCTTCTGAGGCTAGCTGTTAAGAGTTGATGTCTTATATATATATATTTGCAAAACATAGACATTCATAGACATTAAAAATGGATATAACCTTTCGATTATATATGAGGGGAAAAAAACATGTAGAAGTTTTTGAACATAAGATTACAGAGTAATGCCTTAGTTACCTAAATTACCTTTTCTTACTTTAGTTGTTCAGCTGACTGGAGGGGGGCTACCCACACAAGTAAGGATTTCTCATCTCAGTAAGATTTGGCAGGATCGAGGACAAAATTCAAAATAAAAATAAATTTTAAAAAAAGTTGTCCAATTTAAATAAACCCCTTGCTCTAATATTACTCAGCTTGAGCCAGGCTATCATTTTCCAGCCTCATAAAACTGTCATGTCATTAGTGTTTGGGGATGATCTCCTTATAAACCTGACCTTTACAATGGATTTTACACCTGGGTTTAAAAACCTCATTCTTGCTTCCCTCTGTAGTCGCCTCATCTGCTGGCTAACGTCGGTTGTCAGACAGTAGCTGGTTTGATTTATATTGACTTATTATGCAGCCAACGTCTCACGTGTAATTGTTTAATTTGTAAGCCAAATGAGCCAGTGAAGAAGCACAGACCTACAGAGAGTGCGTGACCTTAATTCTGGGCAGGCAGATCGCAGGCAGTTCCTCAGGGTGTTTATTGAACTCCTCTATATATAGACGCTCCAGCCTGGAAGAGGCTTCACCCTGGGAGCTGCGTGATCTTCCTTTTCATCACCACGCGGTGCAAGGCACTTTAGCTGGCTGTTACTGTAAGCCCGGGGAGAAATACCCACGAGTTGCTTTCGGCACGAACCACTGCTCAGTGACCAAACATAGGCCCCCCGGCAGGGAGGTGGGCGCGATCAACAGGGATTGCTTTTCACCTGCTCCTCCAAACACGTTGCTTGAACCCTGCGAGAAAATTAAGCCCAGCCCGATGCTGGCAGTTCTCCACGGCATGGCAATTTCATGTTACGGGCTCATGGTACGAGATGCACGATTTACGGTTTAGGTGCACGGTTGCCTGTAGAGGCTGTTGTATGGAAAAGTGTTGTTGCCTTCTGCAATGTAGTTGATTGCACAAAGGACTGATATTATCCAGTGCAAAAGCAGCCCAGCTCCTTGTGTTTCTAGTTCTAAAGTGAGGGAAAACGAGCAATACTGCTTTATGTTTCCATCTGATGGCCACCAGCCAGCTGATGGCCACCAGCCAGCTAAAAATAGATATTTTTTAAAAATATGCATTTAATCCTGTTATGTTCATGTTGCGCCAAGTAACTATTCCTTCTTCTCCCACGTCCAAACATCTTGAACTAAGAAGAAGACTGGTTTTGAGCCTGAACCTCTCAGTTCGAGGCTACCTCTATAAATAATTGGTTTAATGTAATTTTAATGAATGGCCATAAATCAGTTCTGTTACCCACCTCCCAAGCTTGGCTGATAACACTCATGGAAAGGTCACGGTTTCGGGTTTTGTGGCAATCGTTTCCACAGTTCCAATAATCAGATACATCTGCAGGTCTCAAGTTACCCGATAATGCTGCACAAAGAATAGGGTCACTGCTGAAAGTTCAGCTCCAAAGATGGGCCCGTGATGGGCAACTTTAGTGAGCTGGAAGATGTGATCCTATGGAAGTGAGACCCCGAGAGACCTGGGAGAAGGAGCAGCAAAATTTAGATCAGTCGATATATTTTCACTTATATTGGCATAAACATGCAGCCTGTAGGCCCTGAAAAGATAAGGAAGGGATAAGTAACAGCCAACGTGAGTTTGGTATGGTTTGTTCTTGACAAGTCCATCTAATTTCCTTTTAAAACAGAGGAACAAGGCTTTGCAGAGAGAGCAGAGATGGCTTTGGATTTGGTCTGGTATGACATTCTTCTTTCAGCGAGCTAGGGAAGCAGCGTACAGATGAAATTATGAGGTGAGAAATGATAGCTTGGGTCGTGCTTAGAGATCAGTTACAAATACTGCATCACTTGTACTGACAGCAAACTTGGGGGCTCAGCACAGTCACATTTGTGGGGAATTTGAATTAAAAATTGGATAATGAAGGGAGAACATGCTTGTAGTAGGGCATGCTTGCAGAAGGGCATGAGCTGAAGGACACGGCCACGCCAACGTGAAGGAGGCAGATGATACTCAGGGATGTGTACGTGGGTCACAAAGTCATCCTTTCCTTCTCACCATGGATGAGGATCCACCTTGCACCTTGTAGCCACTTCTTCGCACCGCGCTTACAAACTTGCTCAAGAAAGTCCTAAGTGCAATGATGGGAGACCTAGCAGGTATGTCCCATGGGTAAACATTACGTGAATCAGAAGAGATGAGGAGCGAGGAAAATACACCAGCCACGCTGAAATATGCAAGAGGCTGCAGCACGGGGAGTGGGAGTCACCTCTTCTTCCACCCATGGCTGAAAATACGGGCTTACAGCAAGGAGGAGGCAGATCTGAGGACAATCTCTCAGGTGGCGTGGGTGAAGCACTGGAGGAGATCACCTGGGGAACCTGCAGAGTCTCTGCAAGCAGACGTTTGTCAGGGCAGGCTGGGCACACACCCTTCGGGATGTTCGTGAGGGCAATAAGCTTTTTATAAGCAGTCTTATTCAATGCAGTCCTTCAGTTCGTACGTGCGATTGCTGTCTAGGTGTAGAATATTCTAGTGTATCCGTGACACTGGAGACACAGTTTATCCTGCCATTTGTAATACTCAGTCTGGATTTAATTTAGTTCATCTGGGTAGCAGACACCCCATATAAATACACGAACTCATATTTAGCCTGTGTTTGCAGCATGGCTGTAAAATACCTAAGAAATCTAAGCTTGTTCTGGGATTACTTTCACGCTTGTTTGTTTTGGCACGAGCTTTTGGGGTCTGGAAAAGAAGGATGGGTAGTGCGGGGGTGGATCTGATTTAAAAATATGTGCAACTTCTGCAGACCTTGTAAGGTAGCCAGTGTGAGCTGCCTATAGCTAGGGCCAGAGAAAGGTGGGTTGGTTTTTTTTTTGGAGGGGGGAGGATTTGGTTTGTTTAACAAGTGCTTCAGCCCCCGATTCTGCAGGGGCTCGGTTACACAGGAGCACATCACAAAGCACAAGCCCCCACTTGGTTTACATTTTCAGATTGAGCCCCTAAATCTCTCCAACAGGCTCGGGATGGGAAGGAAAAGATCCCTTTGGCTTGCACAGCCCTGTGTATTCACAGGGGCTGCCCCCTACACATGCTGATTTTCACTTAGGGCTCAGCACTGTGTCAGCCAGGCCCTCTCTAAATGCAAAGAGACAAAAGTTTTAGTGCAAGCTCAGGAAGTTTTGGGCTTTTTCCACTTGAGTGCATTAGGAAGTTTCCATACAAAGTGCATTCGTGGGTATTGTATTTTCTTTTAATGTATCTGGTAGCACTTGGAGATTTATAACGTGCGCTGGGCTTTGCCGTTATTGCTAAACCACAGGCGCTGTTCTTTCTCAAAGTGGCTCTTTTTCCCTCCTCCCCAGTCACTATTTCTGAGGGCAAATCAGAATGCTATTTTTGGTTTTCTTTTCTCTTTAAGACATATCTAAACTCCAGCCAAAACAATTTGTTTTGATTTCAGAGAGAAGAAAGATGATGCCTACCATGAAGCTCATTTTGACAATGTCCAGTGTGACCGAAAAATTGCTGAGAGAGAAGTCAAATCCAGCAGTATTCAAATTATCCAAAAGAGATTACCCTGCTAAAAGGAAAGCTTCTTCCTGTATCATTCTTTACCTCTCTCCAAACCTACAGTGAAATGAAATCTCTTGCTGTGTGCACAGCAGGCAGCAGAATCCTTCTGCGATTTCATTCTCTGCAAAACCCATCATTTCTTTCCATGTGAGAAACTTAACCTCTTCTGCAGGCCATCTTCCCTGCTGGAACCGCTTCTTCCTTCTCTGTGCAAATAATATTCTCATTTTCCTTCTCCACTGACCTGATTTTACTAACTTCTTTGTTATTTACATTCCTACTTCAGTTCTTAAAAACTGTGACAACACTGTAAGATCTAAAACGTGTAGCGTGGTATTACCATCTCTTACTGTTAACAAACCAATTGATATTTTCCCTCACCCTATTCCGGGCAGGCTCAGCTAATCCATTCTCCTCCCTTTACTCTCCTGCCCATATGCTGGCTAAAAGAACAAACCACGATGCCTTCTGCACAGCCCCCTTTAACCTCTTAATTCCGCTTTCATGTCCCTCTTCTTAAATCCCTTTTCAATCCCACTCCGGCCCCGCTTCCCCGAGTGATGTATTTTAAGGTACACAGATAGCTCAGTCTGCCTGATTTTTTTCCATCACCTTTACAGTGGCTCAGCCACGTGCGTTCTCGTTTTGAACAAAGAACTGAAACGTGGCATACCTGTCACACTGAGAAAGACATCCCACCTGCAGATTTTATTTGTCTTTTGGGACAGCTTCATGACAGATTTGGATGTAGAAATCGTAGACACTGGCACCATTAAGGAGTCAGAGATAATTTAAGGTGAAAACAAAAGAGTAATCAGTGTTAACGAATGCCTCCTAATCACCAAATTTGATTAGGAGCGTAAGGATGACATGCATTTATTACTGATTTCCAACACTATTAGGTAAAATTGTTCAGATTATTAATTTGAGATTAATATGAGATGTTTTTCCAGCAATATTACAAATGAGATGCTTTGCCAGAATAAAGCAAGAAGTTGCTATTTGCAGGCACTTGGGATGGAGACACGGCTTTCCTGGTTAATTTTGGTCAGGAGCAAACAGCTCTGGCACTTTACTTGGTGTAGGGTTTGTCCGGCAACTCTAACAGATGCTGAAGACTTTTCAAGAACCAAATCCACAGCTTTCCAAAGCTGTTGAAGAACTTTGATCCTCAGACACAGTACAAGAAATTCAGCCTGCACTGACTCCCCTGAACTCACCTGTTTGGCTTGGGTCGGACTGTGGAGCTTTCCACTAGAAAGGATACTTGCCCTGTGCTGCCAACCTGATAAATAATAATCCGCGGAACAAACCACAAACAAAAACAAACAAAAAGGAGAGAGAGAGGAAGAAATCCTCTTTTTCTTTCTTTCTTTTTTTCCCCTCCTGCAATGCACATGCAGCCATTAGGGCACTTAAGCTGGGTGTTACAGGTTCTCTTTTTTCAATGGGAGTTAGGACTGGGGTGGCACCATAGGGCCCCACAACACCTTAGGGCCGGGGTAAGGATACTGACCTCAATGCCTCGGGCACACAGAGGCCGGCAACTCCCCTGTGGGCAACAGGTGCGGATTTTGTGAGCGTATTTTTGTCATCAGGGGCATAAATGCCCTGTGGTGGAGCTATAGGAACGCAGTAGGGGTATGTGCATGTGTGCTCCGTGATGGTCTCAGCCTCGGCTGTGAAAATCCTCAGCCGGTTTTGTAAGGTTGAGCTGAAGTTATCGCCACAAGAAAATAGCAGGAAAAAAAACAAAAAACAAAAAAAAAGGTTTCTGGACCGTATCTGGAAAGAAGACCGCGGAAATAGATAAATAAAGAGTCGGGTTTCAGCGCTCGTTTCGGAGGGGAGCTTGGCCGGGGATCTTGGCAGGGGTGCCCGAACAGCTGCTCCAGCTAAAATCCCAATTGTGCGGGGCTCGGAGGCGAAGGGCTGATTTATCGCGCATCCTTCGGGCGCGGAAACCCAGCCCCGGAGCGGGGGGACCCCGCCGGGAGGGGGGACGGGGAAAGGTGGGGAGCGGGGTCTGCAGGGGGGTGCTCGCAAGACCCCCTGGGGACAAGGAACGATCGGGGCTTCAGACCTGACCCCCCCCCCCCCGTATGAAAGGCCGGGGTTTGGGGATCTATTTGTGTCCTGCCGCCAACAAAACCCGAGGTCTCCCTTTCCAGCGAGGGACTAAAAATACCGCTCTTCTCCCCCAGCGCCGCCGCCTTTCGCTCCGGCTGCCGGGGGCAGGGGGACGGGGGGGGGGGGACGGGGACAAAACCCCGGGGACGCCGCGGGACCCCGGGGCGGGCGGCAGCGGGGCGGCCCCGGGAGCGGGGGGAAAGCGGGGGAAACCCTCGTTTTAGCGCTCGGGGGGCCGGGCGAGCCCCCGCCTCGCCTCCCTGCCCGCCCCGCCGAGGGGAGGGGGCCGGGGAGGGCGGCCCGGCCGCCCGCCCCCTCGGGCCACTGCCGCGCCCCGCCGGCCCCAGCATGGACGCGGCTTCGGGACGGGGCCCCGGGCCGGAGGAGGCGGCCGGGAAGGGGAAGGAGGAGGAGGAGGAGGAGGAGGAAGAGGCGGCGGCGTACGTGGAGGTGTGCGGCTCGGCCCGGAGGCACGGCGCGGAGAGCGGAGCCCGAGGGAGCGGGGATGCGGGCGGCGGCGCGGCGGGCAGGGCTGCGGGGGCAGCATCCCCCGAGGGGACGGGCACCCCGCCGCATCGCCCCCAGCGCCAGGACCCGGCAGGATGCGGCTCCGGCTCCGGGGGGGCGGCCGGGACCCCCGGCGGGCGGCCGGAGCCTTCCTCCTCCTCCTCCTCCTCCTCCTCGTCCTGCTGCCCCTGGCCGGGCAGCAAGGCGGGCGGCCGTGCCTCCGCGGGGGAGCCGGCTCCGACGGAGGGCAAAGCCTCCTCCTCCTCCTCCCTCGGGTACGAGAGCGAGGGGGAGGACGGCGCGGGGCGCGGGGAGGCCCTGCCCGGCCGCCCCCCCGGGGCGCCCCCCGTCGGGGGGGACGAGGCGCACTACATCAGCACGCGGGAGATCCAGCTGAGCGAGGTGGACCACGACATGGACTTCGACGCCGGGCTGGCCGCCCGCTGGGACTTCGAGGACGACAACGTGATCTACTCCTTCGTGGACTACGCCTCCTTCGGCAGCGCCGAGACGCCGGGGGACACGCCGACGGAGGAGGACAATAGCTGCTACCTCAGCACGACCACCAGCGAGCCCAACAACCCGACGGACAGCGCCGACAACGCCAGCGGCGCCGAGATCGCCAGCAGTCGCTCGGAAAACGATACCCCCGGCGGGGACAAGTGCGACGGCTCGGAGGCGAGCCGGCCCCGGCGGCCGGGCGGCCCGGCAGAGAGCCCCGCGGGCCAGCTTCTCCTATCAATCAAAGCCGCTTCCCGGGCTATAAATGAGTCTAGCAACGGGCAGGAAAAGCAAAACGCCGTCCACGCTGCCAAGCATGAAGGCGACATGAGCCTCCGTGTCCCCACCGCCCCTGAACGCGAGGCGAGCCGCGGGCAGGACGCCGTCCACCACCACCACCACCACCACCACCACCAGCACCAGCAGCACCAGCAGCAGCAGCAGCAGCAGCAGCAGGCGAAGAAATTCATCGCGGTGCCGGCGCGGCTGCAGAGCGGCTGCGGGGCCGTGCGGGCGAAGGAGGTGGGCGAGTACTCGAGCGGTGCCTCCAGCGCCGTCAGCGAGCTGGACGATGCCGACAAGGAGGTGCGGACCCTGACGGCCAGGGCTTTCCGCAGCCTGGCGTACCCCTACTTCGACGCCCTCGCCCTCGGCTCCCGAGCCTCCTCCGCCTCGCTGCCCGACCATGCGCTGGGCTCCAGCCGCTGGTCCACCTACCTGGACCTCAAGTGCGGCAGCCTGGGGCCGAGGGCCGAGCCCGGCCTGCCGCAGCTCTGCCTCCGCTCCGGCAAGGCGCAGCCCAAAGCCCTGGAGTTCGTGGTCAGCAAGCTGGACGGCGAGATCGCGCACGTCGAGGCGCCGCCGCGGGTGCTGAGCCTGCTGCAGCCGCCGGGCCCCGGCGCTGCTCCCCGGGCCGCCGCCGTGCCCCCCGCCGCCGGGCCGCCCCCCGAGGCTGGCGGCGGGGACCCCCCGCGCAGGGACCCCCCGCATCCGTCGCTGCCGTCGGAGGGGACGAGCAAGAAGTCGCAGTTCGCCTCCAGCCTCCTCAAGAACGTCATCTCCAAGAAGATGCAGCTGGAGCACGAGTTCAAGATGGAGCGCGGCGAGATCTCCGACACCTCCTCGGCGGCGGCGGACCGGGACCGGGACCGGGACCGGGAGCGGCCGCGGGAGGGCGGCGTGCAGCGGCAGAGCTCCCGGCACTCGGAGGGCGGCTCGGAGCAGGGCGTGCAGGCGGCCGAGGAGGCTGCGGAGGGCGGCGGGGGAAGGTCGCCGGCATCCAAGGCCTCGACGCCCCGCGAAGGGAGCCGCAGCCTCGACAGGGCGGCCGCGGAGGAGCCCCGCGAGGCTCGCCGGGGAGGCTCGGAGGCGGCCAGGGCCACCACCTTCCTCCGCAGCCACAACAGCGCCTTCAGGACCTGGAAGGAGCGGGAGGCGGAGAAGAAGGAGGAGCGGGCGCCCGTCGGAGGGCCCAAGCCGTCCCCGCGGCGCGACCCCCCCCGGCGGCAGGGCCACCAAAACGTCCCGTCTCTTCGTCCCCGCCGTCCAGCCGGCCGCCGGCCCGGAGCCCAAGGAGCCCGGCGGCCCGGGGGGGGTCTCCGCCTCGCCCCCCGCCGCCAAGCCCCGCGGCGCCGAGCTGCAGATCAGCCTGGGGGGCCGCGACCCGCCCTTCCCCATCGCCGAGCTGCTCACGCCGCAGCTGGGGGGCCGCCCCGTCGAGGAGGGCCGGGGCCAGCCGCCCAAAGCACCCAAGGGCGACGGTGCCGACAGGGTGCCGCAGTTCCTGGTGCGCGACGTGCGGGAGGGCAAGGGCAAAAGCCAGGCCCCCCTGCACCAGGTGCGGGACGTGCGGAAGCTGATCAAAAGCTCCTACAGCGGCGACTCCGGGGATAACAGCAGCGACAAGGGCAGCGTCGCCTCCGACCAGGGGGGCGCGGAGCACAAGCCTCGGCAGCTGGTGATCGCGGGCATCCCCCGAGCCCTGTCCCCCGTGGTCATCACCTGCCAGGCGCTGGGACACGCCGGGGCCAAGGCCACCGACGGCGGGGGCAAGGCGGCGGCGGCGGCAGCGGGGGGCCGGGCGCTGGGCTGCCCGCCGGAGGGCACCGTCCTGGTGCACCGCACGTCGGGGCGGCTGCCGGTGGCCACCATCGCCCCCAACAAGAGCGACCCCCGGCAGCCGGCCGTGCTGAAGATCGTCGCCAAGGCCGGGGCGCCCTGGCGGCACCAGCAGCCCCCCGGGGCCGCCGACAAGGGCCGGGGGCCGGCGGCGGCGGGGGGGGGGAGGCGGCGGCGAGGAGGACCCTCGGGAGGAAGGCAAGGCGGCGCCGGTGCAGAACGCGCTGGAGAAGCTGACGGCGGCGGTGCGCAGCATGGAGGAGCTGTACAGCTTCAGCAAGCGCGAGTGGAAGCGCAAGAGCGACCCGCTGCCCATCACCGGCAGCCACGTCCTGTCCCTCATCGCCAGCCAGGAGCGCGACGCCGGCCCCCGGCCGCCCCCCGCCCCGGAGCCGCCCCCCAAGGCGGAGGAGCCGCCGCCGCCCCCCAAGGGCCCGGCCCCGACGGGCGCCGAGCGCCTGCCCCGCCGCCCCGCCAACCCCGCCGCCGCCTCCGACAAGGTGTCGGCCAAGGCGGCCGCCTTCGAGAGCCTGGCCCGGCAGCGGCAGCGCGGCCCCGCTCCCCCCCGCGCCCTCCTCGCCCTCCGCGGCCCCGCCGCCGCCTCCGCCGCCGCCCCGCCGCCGCCCAAGGCGCCCCCCGACGTGGGGCTGCGGGGCCCGGCGGCGCCGCGCTCCCTGCTCCGCCTGCCCGCGGCCGGCGGCGGGGGGCGGCCGGCGGGGGAGCCCGAGCACGGCCCGGACTGCGGCAGCTACCTGGCCCTGCCCCTCAAGGCGGCCGCCGGCACCGCCGCCCCCCCGACGGCAGCGAGCGGCGGCCGCCCCTCCGCCGTGTCGTCGGTGGCGGCGGCGGCGGCGCTGCGGGGCCTGCAGCCCTTCGGCTCCGCCAAGCCCTCGGGCAGCCCCGGGGGCCCGGCCGCCACCACCGAGGCCTCCGCCGCCGCCGCCGCCGCCACCCCAGCGGCCGTCGAGGCCCCGCCGGCCGCCCTCTTCCCGCCGCCGCTGCCGCCCTTCGCCGCGCCGCCGCCGCAGCTGCTCTGCTTCTCGCCCTCCGTGCCCGCCGCCGAGCCCCTGCCGCAGCGCAGGGTGCTGCTGGACGTGAGCAGCGGGCAGTACTACCTGCTGGACGCCGCCCCGCAGCAGCCGCCCAAGCGGCGCCTCTTCGACCCCGAGACCGGGCAGTACGTCGAGGTGCCGGTGCCCACGCCCGCCGTCGCCCCGCTGCCGCTGCCGCTGCCGCCCTTGGCCCTCAACGCCGGCGCCTACGGCGCGGCCTACATGCTCTACCCCGGCCTGCTGCCCGCCGCCGCCGTGCTGCCCGCCGCCGCCCTGCCGCGCCCGCTCTCCCACCCGGGCAGCGATGGCAGCGCGGCGGCCGATCCCGGCAGCCCGGCGGTGGAGGCCGAGGGTCCCTACTTCGTGCCCGGCGGCGAAGGCCCGGCCACGGCCTCGACGGTGGCCTCGACGGCAGCGGCCAAGCCGCTGATCAGCATCACGGCGCCCGCCGGCGGCCCGCGGCTTGTCGCGCCGCCTTCCTTCGACGGCACGACCATGCGGCTGGTGGTGGAGCACCGGTAGGCGGCGGGGAGGGGGCCCACAGGGGTCCCCAAAGGAGGCCAGGGGAGAGCAGTGCCCACACAGTGGCAGGATCGTGCCCGTGGCCCCTTCTTGTCTTCCCCATCGCGCCTGGGTGTGCAAGCGCAGCGTTGCCATTCACCTGCATAACGCCCTTCTCCCTCGGCGGCTTTGTTTCTGTATTTCTGTCTTTCAGTAGCTGCTTCCTCGCAGCTCCCTCTCTTTTCCTGCGTCCCCTTTGCCTCCCGTGCCCCGGCCTCACCTCTGTGTTTGCTTGGGGTCGGTTCTCGCCCTGAAGCAGCATCAGTAGTTTCATATCCATACTAATCCGAGGACAAACACTTCACCGTTTTTCATTCCAACTGCTTTCAGATCGGGTGTTTTCATTGCAGCAAAGCTGTGCAGATCAGGGCACGGCTGTGAAAATCCAGCCGGGTTTCACCGCTTAGCCACAGGCCTTGGGCAGGGCGAATGAAACGCCGTCCTTCCCAGGCCCCATTTTCTTCTAGCCAGAGCCTGCCTTGAGCTCTCCTTTCTTTCCGCTCCTGTGTTTCACCCCATGCTGCACATCATCTCTGCCTTCCTTACTTGTTCTCCTCCTTTCCCACATCTTCACTCACAAGCCGTGCCGCTGTGTCAGGGGCTCGTCCCTCTTGGCCTTTGTCACCTGTCGGCTTTCGGCAGCGCGGTTCTTGCCTGGGTTTCCTGCCACCCTTTTCCTTTCATACGGAGGGAAAAAACCCCAAGGGATGCTGATTTCCAGTTGTAGCAGAACGTACAGCCTGCACTGTTAGGCAAAAACGTCATCTGACACGGAGAGGTGCTGCACGTTGGCTTCTGATGCCTTCACGGACGGTTCAGTGAAGCAGCAGGCCAGCTTCAGCGGCAGTGGGGACCGGTCTGTGGGGAACTGCAGGGAACTGAGGATCGTTTCACACCCCAAGCGTTGGGATGGGCTCTGCTGACAGCATAAGGCTGCCTGACCACTCACTTAAAAAAGCTGGGATGCTGCTCTTTCGTTCTTGGCAGTAGATTAGGAAATGAGTATCCAGAACATCGTGGCAGAGAAGGAGGTGCTGTGCGCTTCTCTGCAGTAGTGAGGATTGCTTAAATGTTTGTGGCAGCTCTCGAAGAATCAACTTTTTATTAGTGACCCTTGAATGTAATATTTTTAGACCCCAGTTCTAAAGGAGAAGACAGCATTTATTTCTCTTTAAGACTGCAGTCTCTTCTGCAAAAACTGATGATTTTGCTGCCAGCAACTAGTTTGTCTCAATAAAAGAGAATTACCAACACGAGGGTGAAACTAAACTACACTAGTGTGTTCCTTGCCCCAAATTTCAGTTCAGAGAAGCACTTTGGGAAGCCCGTAAATGTAAGATCAAGCCTAAATTGTTTTACGTAAAGCTTTCTTGAGGTTGAAAATTTAAGATACTAACGCAAATCCTAAAAGTCTATACTTGAGGGTTTGCCACTTGGGAGGTTTTCCTGCACCCGTTTCTAAATCCTTCCTGCATATCCACCAGGTCTGCCTCATACACCTTCAGAGATTTGCTCGTATTTTAGCCATGCTGGTCTATTTTACCTGGCAAAGTGTTTTTTCTACATTCAATTTTCTCACTGATGGAAGCTGGATTCCTGAGTGTGAAGGCTTTGCTGGGGCTTTCTTCACGTTTTCATTGCTGTTTTATAAACTTCACGATAAATTTCTAAGTTGTTTTTTAAGACCCCATAGGCTGCCTTTTTTGTTCTTTGAGGTGTCCAAATCAAAAGGGGATACATATGTAGGTCATTAAATAAGATCTTTACACCTTGTTTTGTTGCTCAGATAAGGAGAGTGGCCAGAAACAAATCCGTTTGGGGAAGGAATTGACTATTCAAAAATATTTCCCGTGTCTTTCAGTTGTGTTCAGGGCCAAATTCCTAAAGTTTATTTAAAAAGAGCGTTAAATTGGCCAGGTTTGCAAAGCAGCTCCAGTTCACTGAGGCTCCAAAATGTGAAGGTAGGGCAGGCCTTTCCCTGATACTTGTACAGTAATGGGGAAAAATGCATTTAAGTAATCAGAACCTCAAATTTCTGCTGCAATAATAACAAGGTTTCTGTAAATGTGTATGTTTTTTCACACGGAGAAAAATAACCTGCTTGCTGCTAAGGAAGTTTCAGGGTTTTCTCTTTTTAAAGAAAACCCAAGGTTTTAATTTCCATGAGTATTTTGCAAGATAGAGAGAAATCAGCTGTGACTGTCTTCATATGTGTGAGGTTTTGTTTCAAGGGAGTTTATTTGTCCACAGGCACAAACTGAAATAGCCCTCAGGATGAAATGCACAGCAAGTATACAGACAGTGAGCGATTTAACATACATCTTCTCATTTGTCTTCATCACTGTGGAAATTTAATGCAAAAAAACAACACCCTGATCCTTTCTAAGAGCTTGAAGTGCCCAGCCAGAGCACACAGCGTGTGAGCTTGACTCCCTGCTCCTCAGTCGCGTGGTTCGCAGTTGCAGGCCTTCGCTTTCTGCCGGGATTCTGGCTGAAAGCCTCTTAAAGAAAATGAATGCTTCTTCGCCGTTTTCACAACAGAATAATTCTGTACGCCTTACAAACAGAGCATCAGCGTTAAGCAGAACAGTACTTGGGACTGCAGGACAGTGCAGGTACCCGAGTAGGTTGTCCACAGGGACAGCAATGTGTACGGTACGTTCGTTACAATGCCAGCATCTGTATTCAAACAATATTTGCCTCCTGTCTCTTCCTGTATCGGTGCTCAGAGCGAAGTTTCACATTGCAGTTTACAAGATACAGGTTTGCACGCACAAACTCAGGGTTTACAGTTCCACCCGGTGTACTTGAAAGGAAAAAAAAAAATGCCTAGAAAACAAGTGCCCAGGATTTCAACATGTGTTTGTTGGAGGAAGATTTTGTAGGGACTTTTTTTGTTCTTTAGCTGCCTGTAGAGATGAGAGCAAAGAAACGAGGCAATACCAACAGCTTTTTATTTTCTCAGGGGAGATTTCTTCAGGGGAGTGTGTCCCTTCTAATGTCAAACCATGTTTGCTTGGCTTTGTCGATGACTGAACAGACCCCGTGTTTGCATGGAGGAGGGTCGGTTTTGCAAGGAGCTGAGCTTCCCAGACCCAGTCCAGCAAAGCCCTCACATGCACCCTAACTTCAGAAACCCACGGGGATTCCTGGGGGCCCTGGTGGTTGCCCACCGGTGCAACGCTTCGCTGAACTCGGCCCAGGGCGCTGGGCGCCTTGCAGACCCGGGTACCCGGTCACCTGGGTGAGAGCAGCCAAAATTCACCCCCTGTGCTCAGCAGGGCAAATCCCGTCCGCCACTTGAGCTCCGGGTCTGCGTCTCCCCGAATTTTAGGTCGGCATCGGTTTAAATGACGTGGCGGGACGGGAGGGATGCGTGAGTGTTGTTCTGGCCCTTTGCAGTGGGGCCGGTTTCACTTGGTTAAAATTACTCCTTGGTGAATGATTTAAAATGTATTTATGGGTTGTGTGTGTGTGTGTGTGCGCGTGTTTTTTTTTTTTTTCCTGTCTGCATTCAGAGGTGCCTTTACTATCTAGTGTTGATGGCCAAGTGTCATTCCTTATTCTCATAAATTACTTGTGGCTACCCCAGAACACGTAGAGTATTTTAAAAATGCTTGTGTTTTTTCCCCCTTTTTCTGTGTTATTATTTTTTTCTTTTTGTTTTCCTTTTTTTCCCCCCTGTTTAAGGGGGTGGGTTGTCAGTGTAAAGACATTTAAAAGTGCACATGTGAAGTAAGGACAGCGACTGTTAAGGGAATGTGGGTGGTGTGGCTGGTGGGAGAGCGGTGGGTTATAAGGCAAACAGGAAAATGCCGTGAAAGCAGTGCGTGGAAAAAAAAGAAAAAAAGCTATATAATCGGAGAAAAATGGACTCTTTGAGCTGCTTTCAACGTCGATGACACTGTGGGGAGCGTGCAGCCGAAGCCTGGAGCGGTCCCACTGTGAGGACGCCGCGCGGCTCCAAGAATTGCACTAGCGGCGTGCTGCACGTCGGGGACGCTTCGTGACGCCGGGATCGTGTGAGAACAGACTGGGTGGAACCGCTGGATACCAAAGGTTGTAGCGGAATGAGTAAGCATTTGTATTATTGGGTGGGTTTTTTTGTTTTGTTTTGTGTTGTTGTTGTTTTTTGAACATTATGGCAAATAAAATGTATTTTTCAGTAAAAGACACACTGCAAGTAAGCCTGCTTGGTCGTATTTTTGAGTTTCCCTTGCTGCTGTATAGAACAATAATAACAGCGACGTTACTTACCTGAACACATAAACAGTAGTGAAGAAAAGATTTCACTGCAGAGGGAATGCAAAGCCTCACACTGAGTCTCCCTGAGTTTGTTTCTGGCCTGACCTCACTCTGTTTGCCCAGCCCTTTGGGAACAAGGGGAAGCCGGGCGCATGGTTTCATTTGATTTTTGTTCTTTTCCCAGATATAAATTCAACTGAAAAGGAACTGCACTGTTTCAGTGCAGTAACTTTCACTGGTACATTGGTTTGGGCATCCAAGGAACTGTATCTTTTTTGTGGTCTGTTGGGACAGCAGTTGGTAAAGCAAACAATTTTTTTTTCTGGTCATCCTCTTTGCTATTTTCCTTGTCTTATATTGCCATATGATCAATAATAAGATCACCTCATTGCTACAGAGCAGTATTGCTTGAATTATTGCTAGGAAAAGCCTTTTGCTGCTTTAATGTGTTGCTTTTACCCCTGCAGAGAATGAGTAGCTCTCTGATGTTAAGCCTAAATGCTTAGAAAAGCATGAGTCAAACACCAACAATTCACAAAACGGACTTGAAAATTTTAAGATTAGTCCTTCAGTTTAGAAGAATCCTTTCTCTTCTCAGTTTTCAGTATGTAAGAGGCAAACTATATCATCCTTTATATCTATTTTATTGTATAATTATGTATATTATCTTTTTAACCGCATGCCTGAGATACTTAAAGGAAAACAGATTTTCACCTCATCATTTATTTGCAAGTAATACAATTTGAAGTAAGGCACCTGTTAGCAGTCTGCCATATTATTTCAAGACATTCTCTTCCTACCATGCTGAAAGACCAAGTTTAATGGTAAAACAGCGGTTTGGTGTTTGTAATATTCTCTCTCTCTGGGTTCTTTGAAATGTGTATCTTAGCTTTGCGTCTAAGATAGATGTCATCAATGACTTAACTGCCAATGTATAGCTAATGATTCTTACCTGTATCTCTTTGTATGTACGGAGATACAAACCGACTAAATGAGAACAGGTGGAGAAAGGAAGAATTGGGAAAAGGGGAAACGAACTGTGGGAGAGCGGAGCCACGCAGCCTCATCTCAGCAGGAGCAGGATGGGTGATCCCAGGCTATCAAAGGGCGACCAAAAGAGAATCAAATTGTGGGAAGATAGTGGAGAGAAGGGCCTTAGATCGCCTTGTTCAAACGAGAGGAGTCTGAAATCACAAAGGGAACTGGGGTTGTCAACCGGGAAATTAGAGACCTGCTCCTTTACTTTTTACCAAGAAGAGTCTCCGGAGCCTGGAGCCTGCTTGCCATGCAGCTCTGTGAGGAGCAATTCCCATCACTGCTAGCTTTGCCTGAAAGATGATTTAAGCAGAAAACTCTACTAAACAGAGGTCCACAGTACATGTGTTTAGAGAAATGAACTCTCCCCCGTCCCCAAGAAGCCCAGTCTTGCAGCCAGTGTCCATTTGCCAGCAGCATTTGCATCTTACACTGCAAGAATCCACTGAAACTAAGATGGAAGAGTCGATTAGGCTGCCTCAAATTAATCTGAAATGTCAGGTGAAATATATCTGGGATTATTAAGGGTTGGTGGAGAAAATCTTCACAAATAGTCTTCAAAACATCACTGGTAGGAATGATGTAGGAAAGGTAGAGGTACAGCACTTTTTGTCAGAAGCGGTAGGAACAAGGCAAAAGGAGAAGAGATTCCCTGATATCAAATCCAAGCAAGCAATCCAGGATAAAACAAGGCAATATGGTACATTTGGGGAAAAAATAATAAAAACAAACAAACAAACAAAACCATGCCTATTTTACAATAGTTATCATCTTGGATTGTTACTATGGAGAACAAGCAATTGGCTTGACAAACCCAAGCTGTATCCCTAGTGTACCCACCTGTTTTATTTTTGAGGTACCTATCATCTAGTTACCGAATTAGAACCTGACGCTGCGAAATGCTGCCTGCCAGCCCAGCACTGCGACTGCCCTGCTTTCCCTTGACCTCAGCCGGAGCAGGCACGCATTTCAAGTTGAAAATGCAGTTAACAGCCTTGCTCAATCAGGCCCTCTGTTTGGTTTGCTATTTTTAACAAATCCCCCTGCATGCTAAAGTACACGGACACTGCAGCGTGCCTTATGTGCGTTCTTGACTCCTAAAAGTATTCATATTTAAGGACTTTTATTTCCTTCTGTTCTGTAATCCCCATGTAGCCAGACAACTCAGCACCAGATGCCCTCAGTGAGCTGGAGCTGATTCATCGGTAATGTATCCCTTGAAATCTGGGCTAAGTATTTTACAGGTTGCTGAACATGTGTTCAAGTAGCAGCATTCGGCAAGGATTGATTCATTCTAATAAAGAAAATAATTGAAATTAAGGTCATGGTCCCTCTAACAAGGGAAAAGGAAGGTGCTGCCAGCATGCCTGAAGGCTGGTCTGAGCTCACACCATTTACACCCAGGCAGCTCTGGTCTGTGTCTATTTTTGGCAGGAAAGGACACATTTTGCCAGTAGTTGTTTATGCTCCAGTTATTTATGATTTACAAAAATCAAGATGTTTAGTCCTGATATCCGCTAACCATCAACATCATCGATGGCTTAATTCATCATAATTCTCAGGGGTTTAAGTACAAACCCAAACTGTATTGCATGATCTTCTGTGTATTTCTTCATCTGGCAAAGGGAAACAGGCCTCTCTGTTTATTTTGCTTACAGAACTTTGTGTTTAAACACTGCACAGAGCCCCTAAATTATTATTTCATAGAAGACAGAAATGAACTCTCTGTCTTGGAGGAGGACTGCCTTCCAGTCCACTGATCTTTATCTTCCACTGTGCTCTGTGCATGAGATTATGTTTAGGAGTGGAGCAAGATGACTACTGAAATTCAAATACTTTTTGAAGAGTATATGAAAAACGTTCTTTAAAGAAAAGTTTCAAAATCTCTTTTTCAAAGGGTTACTTTTTGGAGTTACTATTCCAATTCCTGAATTATTATTGTGTTGTTCTTTCGGTGTCTTTTGATTAGTAAGGATTGAACATTTGTTCTTCATATACTTCAGTGTGAGATATTATTCAATTGCTACCACTGCTGATTATTTAAAAGTACATGTAATAGACATTATTAAAATGTATGTTACATATTCGCCGTTAACCCTCCATGGTCTGATAAGCATCCACAGTGTTTGCTTTGGTTGTAGCCCTAAGTGTGTTTTCTCTTCAAATGCAGGATTAAGCAACGTATTAATTTCACCTTATTTTTAGAGGATCATCAGTTTTGTTGTTTCCGTAGCTATGGAGCCCACATAAGTAAGCCATTGCCTTCCATTACCCAGCTGTTGGCCTAAGACCCTTCTGGCATCCCCATTATGTCCAGCTGTTAGGGTCAGATAACTTCGGACACAAGTGTATTGCTGCCGTTCCAGGGGGAAGCCTCGAGGACATTTATCTTTTCTGAAGGAGTAACATGGGCCTCGCAGGCTCCATTTGATTTAGTTTCAAGGGATGCTGCCAAAGCTGTGGAAGCCCTAATTTCAGAATGTCCCATTCTGAAAGAGCTCTTTTCAATAATTCAGATGGACATAGGATTTTCCACAAGAAGATGTGCCGGGGCTTGATGAGTAAATAAAAAAACAAAGCACACAGATCAGTATCTCCAGGGGACTTGACGCATTTATGTAAAACAGACCTGTGCACGTTCACATGGAAGAAAAACAAACTCGGTGTTGTTGGCCAAATACTTGGCAGTGGCCAAAGTGCCTTTCATAGTCAGAAAATACTTCATCTCTACTAAGTGTCGATGCAGAGGAGGGGCAGGTGTGTTGTACCTCTCCTCCGGGTGCAGGCGGACGGGTACCTCCAGCACGTGGTTCTTCACGCTTGGGCTCTACCACCCATTGCAGATACCACCACCTCTTGGCTAGAGTGGGGGAGCCCCAGGTAATCGGGTGTCCAGCTTACGTTGTTGCGTCCTGCGTGGTGGGGAATGAAATGGTTCCTCTTGCCCCCATCAACGCCACTCCTTCCGGCTATCCCAAGCCCAAAGGTAACAGACAAAACCAAGACTGAAAACCAAACAATTTTTTCATACTGTATTTTTGCCTGTTTTATTTATACTTTGACTAGAAGAAGTCAGCATCATCAGGAAAGACAGCAAGCAGACTGTTTCATCCCATTGATAATGTGATTTCCGAGGATTGGGTACTTTTGGTCTTTTACAACATGAAAGGATATGGGATTATTTTTTTTTCATATTCCTGTAATACATTGTTTCATGGCAATCTATGAGCTTTTTTTTTAATTATTATTACTTTTTTTTTTTTTGAAAAAAAAAAAAACATTCTTCCTGGCTTTTTCTTTTATTTTTTGTTATGAGCACTCACACACCTTGTCCTATAAAATTAAATCAGATGGATCATGTCAGAGATCAGCTAAGCTGGGATGAGGTACATTTTTTTTTATCTGCAATGCTGTTGTAAATGTAAAATGTTTTCTTCTTCTTTTCCAAAGTTCTAGTGAAGCCACTACTTGAATGAGCAAAAAGGTACTAATGTAAGTTATTTTAATTGGATGACTGGCATGAGTAGCTATTACTTGTACTTACTCAAATATGAGCCTAACTTAGCTAGAAAAAAATTGTTCTGGCTCTGCACAGACTTCGCTAGACTGTGCATTCAAAATTGATTTCTTTCAGGACCTTTTCATTCATCATAGTTCAGAATTGCCTTAGTGGGTGGGTTCATTTTTTGAACTATACCTGCCTTGATTACACACGGTGACATAATTTTTCAGAAGGCAACTTTGAAGAGCAATTGGTGTTGGCTTAACTCTGCTCCTGCTGGTAGCTACAGAAATTATACCATTGATTTCAGTTGGAACAGAATTGAGTCAACTGTAAGTACTTCTGGGAACATTACCCCACATTTTTAATCAATTGTATTTAACTGCGGCAGTGAATACAAAAAAAAAAAAAAAAAAAGAGAGAGATAAATAATAATAATAAGCAAGTTCTGGCTGCTTAAAAAATGAAAGATCCTGTTAAAATTATGTAAAATAAAACCTGCTCTTTTTGTAAACAGGCAATACTGAGTAAGCAGGAATTCATGGTCCCATCTAGATGCTAATTGTATTTGAATATTGGAATGAGGATTGGTCATAGGCCTAAACACCTAAATACTTTAAAATATATTCATAAATAATCATTCTTTATACATCATAATTTTTCTTACTGCATGTCAAAAACATGGACTTCTGTATTCCATAAGAAAGAAAAATGAGGGATTATTTTTGCTTTTGGCACAAAAAAGTAAAAATAAAGAAGTAGCACCACCCTTATGGGAGTGCATGGTACACTACCAAATTGGTCGTTATTTGCCCTAGCTTTTTCTTTTTTTTACAAAAGTCTTAAATATAGGTTAATATGTAAACACTGTGCACGCACCGGGAGTCTGATCCTGGCCTGTTGAAATCAATGGCAAATTTCCCGTTACTTGCAGTAGTGCAAGATCAAGCTCCGAGTTGGTACGGTACGTACAAGCCTAAGGCATTGGGGAAGCCATGGATTCAGGATAGCAAAAGCTCAGGTGCTCATTTCAAAACCAGCTGCTGGAGGAATCGGATGCAGTGCTGAAAACCTTCCTGCACATGTTGGAGTTCTCTTGATGGAGAGGGTATTCACAACCTGCCAACGGTTCTGCTGTCCCTTTCCTGGCGGTGTACCGTCTGCCAGATGGTAGACTTTCATACTTGGTCACAGAATGCCTGTAAAGGTACAACGTGGTGGTCTGGCATTAACAAATTCATGCAAAACTGTGCCCCGTAGGTGAGGCCGGAGACAAACACTTTACATAGGCGGTTACACTGCCACAATGTGTAGGTATAATCAGACAATGTTTTAGCAACTTCAGAGTAACAGATACTTAACAGAATCTTAAGATTTCCTGGAGATCCTCAAGTTCTTTAATTCCTCTCAGGATTATCACCTTTTGGATCAGAAAAGACTGAATGGAAATCTGGCACCGGCTCTGCAAATGTTATTGCCTTTAGGTCTTAGCAAATAGGGATTAGGAAGGAGTGATAAACCAGACTTCTCACATGGCTAATGCAGTCAATATCTTTGGCTACTGGAAAGCATCTTTTACCTTATCGTCCAGTTGTTTAGATCGCGGGAATGCTGATGCCTTAATAAAATACGGTAGCACACATAACAGTTGCAGCAACTACATGCAACAGGTACCTTTATCAACTACAGTAAACAGCAGATCATGAGGAAATCTTTCAAGCTCAGCTGGGTTGTGGCTATGCACTTACTCTCTCACTAGTGGAACAGACAACTACTGCCGGCAGAGTTTCAGAACTGATCATATGCTCAGGACCAGTCTCCTGCCACATCGGTTAGTTGACTCATAAAACCAAATTAGAAAACTGGACAAAAGTGCACAGTCAGAGCAAATTCACTGATCTTCTGAATCTCAGGGGTCAGGGACGTGGAAAAATGGGTTAGCAAGAGGCTGGTGTGCATGACAGCTTGCTCTGCACCTGCTTGTGTTAGGGTGAAATTTGGCCTCTGTTGTTAATCTCTCCTGGCTGTGAACACCAGAAGTTCCAGATAGAGCAGCTGGCTGGAAGGACACCTCATAAGCTGTGTGCTCTTCATCCTTACCTGAATGGAGACTCAACTCTGTCCATCTGCATACAGACTAAAAACGGGTACTGCGAAAACTGCACGGTGGAGATGAAGTCCAATGTTGTTTCTACTTCCAAAGTGGTTTCCATGCCAGTTTTTATAAAGAAGGAATCCACCTCTGTGTTACCAGATATAAACATGGCTACCCTGAAAATAAAGGTATTACAATTAGTTCAAAACATATCAAGAAAGAGGGAAATAAATTATATACATTCCTAGCATCCATTTATTAAATCTGCCCCCAAAGGAGCCTGTTTTTCAGCTAAAGGTATATAAATTCAGAATAAACCAGGAAGAACTGGTATTTCCCAGGTGGAGATGAAAAGAGAACAACCAGTGTTCTCCCATACACGTAACTTTTCTTCAATTTTAGCTCAAATACAAGGTCTTTTATATTTAAATTCTTCTCATTGGGACTACCAGGGCCCAGGAGCCTGAGCTCTCTAAAGCTACAGCACACACGGGGGGTATCTCACCTGTTCTTGACGTTGGTTTTGGACTCCCTGTACCACAGGCTGAACTCCATCCCTCCCGAGATGTCGATGGCCAGGCCGCCTTGGAAGTCTGCGCTGGCCCTCGGCCCAGACTGCAGCTGAAACTCCTGGAGCCAAAAGGAAGCACAGGGACACCCCCGTTACTGCCTGCAGACCTTGGTGGTTTCCATACTGCCATCTGTACTGCTGTCAGCAGGCTCTGCTGGCAGGCCAGCACAGTCAGAGTGAACTCCTCTCTGGAGCACCAGCATCAGTGCGATGTGGTGCCGCTTCTTCAGCACACCCAAAAGTAGCACAAATTACATCTTCGGTGGCTGGCCGGCCAAGCCCATAAGCTAACGCACCTTAATTGCCACAGGTATTTTGCATTTAATGCATTTTCCATCAAACGTCAAGCATGCTCGTGGCTTCTTGAAACCTCTGTGGCTCTATATGATTACTTCACCTTTTAGGGTATGAAACGATATTTGAAACAATCTCTTTGGTAGGGCCAACATAGCAGTCAGTTGCTGCTGAAGTGGGCTTGAGATTTAACTCAAGAATGCCGTGGGCTGGCCCCAGCTTACAAACCCAGCACATCCCCAGCAAGCGTGGATGCCGCGTGCTCTGCTTTCTTACTTTCACCCAAGTAAAAAACCATGGGTTGGGAGTGCTGTCCTTCCAACATCAAAGGGTGTTTTTGTACTGACTGCAGTGGGGGAAGGAATACTTTCTGAGCTCACTAAAAAATACATGTTGGTCTGTTTAGATGTGGAGATAAACACCTGTTTTACTTTATTTTACTTTGCTTTTAATTGGGACTGAATTGGTCAGTAGTTTTTAATGACTGACAAGGTAACAGTATACATTCTAGTAGAGACATGTATACACAACCAGAGGAGAGGATATTTTTAAATGTATTGTCAAATTGCACCCAAGAATATCAGAGTATGATTGGTGTGCGATGGCTGCACACTTTTAGGCTTTAAAGGCTACCTAGAATGAAGTCAAGTTTGTCACTGAAACTGACAAGAGAATCTAAGGAGCGCTTGTCTTGTGTTTTACTAGCTCATCTATTTCCTTATTTAGAGCTCAGTCCTGTCCTTCATCTCATGTGCAAATCCAGTCCAGGCTAATGGGAGGTGCAGATCACGGGGACCAAGCCTTCTCAGGAGCAGTATTTTCCTTTCCCTTCCTATTTTAAGCTTTGTGTGTCATTTGCAGTGGAAAGTGTGATCTGAAATATCGGAATCGTTAGTTGCTGTTTGACATGCTGACATGTGGTCTGTTTCAATAAAAACAGTTTCTTTATGTATTGCATGGATAGTGCTACTGTAACCCAACGCAGAGACTGCTGGAAAAGGCACTCCTTTGGGAACTGGCTATCTTCCACTGGGGTCTGGCTTTCAAATGGTTTCTCTGACCTATTAATAAAGTATTTAATTTCTCTGTGCCTCTGGCAGGTGCGTTGCCTAGGAGAAATATTAACACTACTGAACTTTAACGCAGGTGACTTTAGAGTCTCAAGAACAGTTTTATGAGAGTTGTTTGTTTTATAGAGGCAATTATAGATTCTGGACTGTTATTCTTAGCCCTCAAACAGCACTGTGGGAACTGGCAATGGCTGTGAAACACACTCTGACTTCAGTTTGTGAGGTTAGGGGAGAAAAGATGTTACAGACAGTGGGTAGGAGCACAAGGTTCAGCAGCAATACTATTAACTTGGAAACCGCCTCTCTCTGAAATGTGCCTATTGGGATTACTGCTGTTGTAAAGTTAATGAAAGGAAGCGATTTTCCGGGGGAGGTTATTTGGTGGATTTGACAGCACTATAAGTATAAATCAGTTTCAGTCTTGCTATGCAAAATGATCCTTATAAACATCAGTGAGGGGGGTCAAAACTCCAAGATTTAAAAATAGCTTTTCTCAAAATCAAGCTGTGCCAATGCAATAATTGCAAACCAAGCATTACATCAGCTCTTTTCTGATAATTCATTTTTAAGCTCACGTCTTGGCTTCCAAGCCATGCTTTGGGTGTTTGGTCTCAATTGCACTGTCCCTACCTTATGCACGTTTTTTACCTGTTCTGAAATCAACATTGCGGTCAGCTGTGGCACACTGAGTTGTGGTATCAGAGGGTGAGCAATGTTTCACATGCCTGGTTTTCATATTTGGAAGAAGAAAAATCCACATTTGTCTTTGTTGCCTTTGTCTGTGTTTGTTTGTGTTGTAAAGGGGCTTATGTTCTGAGCAAGACCTGGCCAAGCTGGCCAGGGAAAGCAGAGGTGGTACTCAACAATCAAGAAGCTAGTTTAATTATGGCTCGCTTGCACTGGTTTTCCTCAGTTTCAGTGTTACGCCACACACAATTCCAGTCTAACAATGTTTTCTAGTTCAGTTGCAGTCACAGTTCAAGGATTTGACAAGTGGAAGCATTTCTAATGAAGCTGAACTGGGTTATGTGTAAGTGTCCAAACACTGCTGATGTTGCTGCTGACCTGTAATGCTGATGTAAAACCAGTTTTAGAAAAATGTGTCGTTTAAAAGCAGCTCAGCCTGAAGCTGTTTTCAACAGTGTTTTAAAGAGTTTTTGCCTTTCTGGTGCTAGAGGTAGGAACTACAAAAGGTAACAGCCTTTTGGGTTGTAAATGCTCACTTTTGGTGGTGTCCAATGCTCGAATCCCAAAGAGCTTAAGCAGCAACCGTGCTAGTGGTAACTCAAGAGAGAAAGCAGGGTGGGATCCCATCTAATCACAGCACTGCACAGGCTTCCAGAGAGTCAGTGTCTGACTGAAAATGATACACCCTGATACTGTTAAAAATGGCACCCAATCCCAGCAGTGGTGTGCTCCAGACTTTTATGAGGTTCTCCAAAGATGAGGAGCAGAGAATCTGTTGGCTGGCAGAGCTCTCAGGGTGCTCAGCCAGCTGATTCTGCCAGGGTATGTACGGAGCTTGGTGCACGCACAGCAGTTGGAAATACTTAGTTCTGTAAACACCATGCTCGTACAATCATCTTTCTCATCTCTGCAGTTTGTTAAATAGCTCATGGTAAAGTTTTTGCCCATAGTCTACATGTGGAATTGTTGTTGGAATGAGCTTTACTTTGCCAATTTGTGCTCTACCTGGGAAGCCCTCTAGACTTATGATACCATTGTAAAGTGGCTGAGCTGGGTTCAGGATGGGGACAGCTGTTATGTGCAGGGGGTGTTTATGTGTAATTTTGATCAGAGTGGATTTTCTCATCATCTGCTTTTGACATTTTCTTTTGCCAAGATTTAAAGGGGAATCAACAGCCCTCTGTCAGGTAAAAGGAGGTCATCCTTCTGCAATTTCGCGTATGAATGATATTGCCAACAACTGTCCTGAAGTCAAGCAGTTCTTTGAATACTCCAGTTCACAGAGTTAAAATGCTGGCCCTGAACTGTAACATGTCTAGACATTTAGACCTCCAATAAGATAATTATGTTGTCAATTATATTTGTGTATGAGTCTATATTTAAGTATAAATTGAACTGCCATTAGGGGTGAAAATTGCATAAAAACTGTATAACGACCATTTTAATTCCTGTTTTAGCCTGGCTATAAGCATATGAATTTTCCTCCTCTTAGCATTGTTGTCTGCAGGTTAGTGACCTGGGAAAGGCTGAGTACCAGTGATTAATTCACTCCCTGCCTGACAGTTATTGCCTCATTGGATGTAAGGTCTCTGGACAACTTCTGAAGAGTAAAACTGAGGTGGTTATTTGGGACAGTACTGTCTTACAAGAAACTGTGGGAGAGGAGGTAATAGTAATAGGAGTTTTCTACAGGAAGCTCAGTTGTATCTGGTTTTATTTAGTCTTACTTTGTTTTCTAGAATGATATGTGTTCTCACCTTTGTCCTAGATAGCTTTTCATGTAGTTTCATTCTAGTTTCATACTTGTGACTTTTCTATTGTTCCCATAGTAAGAGAAGCCTATGGTGCATTTGTCAGATTTATCAACATCGGAAAAAGAGAAAATAAGATGTCCTATATGGGAGAGAGAGCATCTGCGTTTAAGAGACAGAAAAAGAAGAAAAGAGTGTGCTACTAGTACCTGTGAGTAATCTGTCAGGAGGAGAAGTCCTTTCACCACGTTAATGGGATCTCCAGTTGCTGAGAGCATTTTAGACATTAAGTCACCATAGCCTTGGAAAAATGTAACTGGCCTGAGTTGGACATCAAACAAAATGGCTGACATGCCGGCAAAAGAGTCCAGGTTTTCCTCTCCTTCATCGGGAGTTGCAGCTATTATGGTCTCTAGACCTTGAGCTTCGATCACCACCTAAGAGGCAACAGTAGTACAGAATCAATGAAAAAGCTCTGCCTGAACAAGGCTGTTAACGACCTTTCACGTTTTCTTAATGTCTAAGAGCCTAACTCTAATTTATTTAGTTGTAGGTGAAAAAGTATGAAGTTATGACTTAAGGGAACAAAGTAGAGCAACTAGAAATACTGAAATTAAAATAATATCACAGCATGTTTTTTTCACTTTAGATGAAGGCAGAATTTGCCGACAAGCCCGGTCTTAGTTTCTCAGTTTCTTTTCGATCACATTTTCCTTTATTTGTATGACTGTTTTACACAGGCATTCAGGAGGAAAAAAAAAAAAAAGATTTTTGGTGCAATTTTTGTCCTGCAGAAACTTAGAAACTTAGGAGGATTATAGTATTGAAGGCACTTGCCAACATTCAGAAAATGCCAAAACAGAAGCATCTCGCTTAAATCTCTTTGATTCCTAGGTTTGAGCCAACCCTTGTATTTCCATTCTACATTATACTCATATCATGGGACTTGATTTTACAAAATTGCAAGGCTTTTACTAATTATACCATACAAACATTATAGGCTTTAACCAGAGACAGGACATGGATACATCATAAAGGACAAAACACCTGGTGATGTGAAGGTGTACAAGTGTCTTATTGTCTGCTGCATTGTTTTTTTCCCTCTATTAGCATGTTCTCTGTCCAATGCAGCAAACTTTATAGTCTTAAGCGTTAGCTGAATTGATTTAGAAGTTGTAAGAAGAATCCCACATCCTGGCTTAGCTTTTTAGTACCGTGTAGCAGTTACCTGGCCGGCATGAAGTTGAGTGTTTCTATCGAAAATATGGATGTTCAAGTTACTTCTCCTTAAAATGCCAGAGCCTGAATAGAGGATGTCAAGGCTGTATGTGGACGATATATCAGGACCACCTTAATTAAAAAAGACAGAAGGTACCTGTGACTAAACTAGTGGATTAATCAAATGTTTGGGAATACAAACAGGGTTATAAGGCAGTTTCCTGGTTACATACGTGTAATATAGCCAGAGTAGGCAGAGGAAGAGCCTGGCTTGGAGAAGCGCTCATAGTTATGAGAACGCATGTCCTTCAGAACTCGCCGAATTGTTTTGCTGTGAGGTTTCAAAACAAACGAACAAACAAAACAGAGAAACAAGAAAGTTATGGTGACAAATGTATTACCCTTCTACAGAAACATCAAATCTGAGAAAGGGTGAATTTCCCAGTAGGAAAGATGCTCTCATTTTTAAAATTAAAGTTATGCCTCTAAGCCTCCCTTAACTCAGAGCTTCTTCTCCAATTTGAGCTACTCCTGCAGTAATAGGTAGAAAGGCAAGAAAATAAAGGTCTTGCTGGAAAATTATTATTCTTGAGAAACAGAGATATTTTGATTATTTTCCTTCTAGTATTGTGATGTTTAAATTTTTTCTTGATCATTGGTTCTTGAAAATCTAAAAGCAAGGGCCACACTGAACAGATAAAATTAAGATCAACAGAAGAAATTTCCTATAGTAATGCAGGTTGGATGCCTAATTCTCATTTGTACCTCTGAAAATGTAACTAGCTATCAAATGAATGTCATTGAAATGCACAAATTTGTTCTGAAATATCGATACCTAAAGGTAGGACAAAGATCAAGCATCATCTTTTACTGTCCTTAAATTTTACAGTAGTTCTCTAATGGGAATCTGTGTTTCTTCACATTTCTGCAAAGGAGTGCAAAAGAACTGTATATTTTATAGTGAATTTAATGTACCTTGAAGGCATTTCAAACTGAAGTATATCCTGGATCATGGAGAGCATATACTTGTTCATTTCCAGAGGCAGTTCGCCTATGGAGAGCAGGATGTTTTTCACTTCCATGTAGGTTGGGTTACTGTTTAAGATGACAGCAGCTGCAGTGGTTCGCACTGTCTTTTCATGGACTTTACGATTCTGGTGGTATATCCTGTTCATTGTTTTCTTCACCTGGTCAGGAAATAGATTTATCAGTCACTACTCAACTCACATAGATGACTGGGCAAAGTACAGCTTGGAATCTCGTTTATAATGTCAGCTTAAGCTAGGCCCATAACTAAGGCTAATGCATTAGGATATATTTTCAGCTCACTGTTCTTCATGGTTCTTTTGGAATGTAAGAGATGTGTACAGCTCAGTGACCACATGGGGATGTGAGGAATCTGTTATGCTCTCTCAGCTGCAGTCCAAATACAGTCTTCCACACTGATTATGACAGTGGGACTGTAAATAAATAGGAGTACTAAGATCAAAATACCGTGTCAGCGATAAGATCCAGAGAAAGATTCTCTTGACTGTTAAGGGAAGATGTACTAAAAAAAAAAAAATCTTGCAATTTTCACTTTCTAAATAGTGCCTATGGTGGCCCCACAACCCTGAGAAGGTTATAACACATCTTTGTTACAGATAAAGCCATGGAGAGCCATGTAGCCCCAGTGACAGAATGGTCTCTGGTACATGCACTGCCAGAGCAGCACCCTGACATACCCAGCAGGTATGAAATGGGATGCAGGAAAATGCAGCCAAGGCAGGACCTCTGCTATTTTGTGCCTCATCTGTTAGCCTTGGAGACTGCAAAGTAAGATGCAGCTATTTCAACTTTCTGTTTTATCATGTATTTTCCCTGACTATGTGAAAGAACAAGAAAGAACAGGGGTTACACAGGTTTCCATCTGTTTCTAATGACTTCTGTATGTCACAGAGGAGAAAACGCTCTTGCAAATGGAGCTCCAGTTTGCCCTGCAGACTTGCCTGCCACCTTTAATGGCTGCATCTGACTCTGGAGCCAAAGGTTGAGTACCATTGGCAGATTGTGAGCTGGGGATGAAGGAACGTATGGAGTTTTCTGACTAGAACTAAAGTACATGTAATAAGGTTCTGATGGAAAAAAATACTTGGGGGCACCTTGAAGAGTGGGATTGACAAATGTAATCTGTTTAGTTATACTTTGTTCAGTATAGTCTCTTGCACTTCTTTTTTTGGGCAGTATCTATTCTTACCTCGTTGGTGAGGAAAGGGGGATCATATCTCTGTATGGCGGTGGCAGCAGTGTTGCTGATGTGCCCTTCTTCTGACTCGGCATACTTCAGAAGCAGTGGAATTGCTTCAGGAAGGAGTGCGTTCTTCAGTGCCAGCAGGTACATCTTCACATTGTCACCTTTTTTAGCCTTCTCCAACCTATTTAGAATCAGCTTTTTGGCTTCCAAAACAGCCTAAAAAAAATCAACAGCATGTTTAAGTGGTGGTCATAATTTTACTCTCTCTCTCCTGAGAAACAGGAACAGCAGGGCTGGGTTCTAGTCCATTTTTGGTTTAGCGCAACATTACACAGAGCTAGTAAAAGTGTCCTTAGTAAACTGCATGTTGCTGACTTCCTTCAAACTATAACCTGTGTGGCCAGAGTGACATGTGGTTCCATAGACTTATCATTCATTTCAATGGGAAGATATCAAATTAAAGTATAAAGGTGGCAAAATAGATGACGTTATTAAAAAAACAAAAGGTTCTCTATTAAACAAAGGAGTTTATGGGCTTATTTTAAAACAGGTAGGAATATGGTGCCTGTGTCTCTCATGCTCTCCTGGTAACATCAGCAGGGTTCATTTACATGTCTTGCAGACCAGAACGTGGCCAGCAGTGAACAGCAAATACTCACTGGAAGCTTGCAGCCTTCTCTGTCACACAACTTTCTGATGAGCGCTCCCATGACAATGACAAGAGTTTCTCTGATTTCTTCATTTGCGATATCACCCTTGAACTTAGACTGTTAGGCAAAAGCAACACTGTTAGTACTTCCGTCTAAATATGATGAACCACATGAAACCCATCTGGACTGAATGCCTTCATTTCCTGTGGACGTTAGTGTGCCACAAAGGCAGTGATCACCTTACTGGCCTGGGCTCAGGCTAAGCACTAACTGCTCTAGCATTACACATAAAAACTGAGTGCCATGTTTCACCTGAGTTACACTCAGTGTCTCAAGTAGTATAACTAATTTTGTAGCCTTTTTTAAAAATAATATTATTATGAAATAATATTACTGTGTTCAGTTCTGGGGCCCCCATCATAAGAAGGACACCAACATATTAAAATGACTCCAAAGGAGGGCCATGAAGATGATCAAAGGGCTGGAGCACCTCTCCTGTGAAAGCAGGCTGGGAGAGCTCAGGTTGTTCAGCCTGGAGAAGGGGAGGCTCCACGGAGACCTCATAGCAGCCTTCCAGGAAAAGGCCTCCAGGCCTCCAGGAAAGCTGGGAAGGAACTCTTTGTCAAGGAGTGGAGGGATAGGACAAGGGGGAATGGTTTTAAACTAAAAGAGCATAGATTCAGATTAGATATTAGGGAGAAATTCTTTACTCTGAGGGTGCTGAGGCAGTGGAACAGGTTGCCCAGAGAAGCTGTGGCTGCCTCATCCCTGGAAGTGTTTAAGGCCAGGTTAGATGAGGCTTTGGGCAATGTGGCTTAGTGGGAGGTGTCCCTGCCCATGGAAGAGGTTTTGGAATTAGTTGGTCTTTAAGGTCACTTCCAAACCCCATCTTATGATTCTATGATAAAATGGTGTCTGGACTTTAATAAGGCTTTTCATCCTTAATTGTTTTGCTTGGAATTATGTTTGTTTTCCATGTAGTAAATGTTGGTAACATTTTACAAAGTAAATAGAGCTTTGGTCTGGACCTGTGAATTTTGTGTGTTTCCAGGCTATATGCTCCTGGTACACTTAAAGGAGACCCTGGAAGGGGTAAGGAAAGGAAAATTGAAGGATTGTATTGGTTTTGTCCTTTGACTTACAGTTAAAGATTTCAGGAGCATTTCACTGGGGTGAGAAGCAAATCCACAGGCATACAGGAATCGCTCCTGAAGGATGGAAGTACTTGCATCCTTAAAGTCCAGAAACTCCAGTATGGCTTCCAGTGACTCTGGGGTCTGAGCAGAAGTTATAGCATCCACTATTTGCGGACTACAAAGATGTGGAAATGAACATATTGCAATGAGCTTTCATTTTGTAATGAAAATACTGAATGCACTTTGTTGCACTTAGAAAGAATGAAGCTATTGTGCTAACAGATCTGTTTTTAGCAGGTAAGAGAGAATTATTCTTGTTGGCCAAAACTGTTTTTGAACACAGTTCAAAGTGAATTCTTCCATCCCAAAATAGCAAATGGACTCCAGAAAGTATTCATATCCATGGACAAAAATATTTGACTTTATGAAAATGCAGGAAAAAAAATGCATTCAAAAACACAACTGTTTAGAGTGTCTTTAAGTTCACAGGGCAAGGTTGTAAATGGAAAAAAAAAAGTTTTACTTCTACAGAAGAGGTAGCAACTAGAGAAAAAAAGGGTTCTATACTAACTGAATTACTTGCAGGTTTATCTTTGTTGTTACCATCTGCTCTAATTTGCTTGAAAAATCCTGACTGTAAAGTGGAACTCAGAAATGCTTTCCAACTCCCTAGGTGCACATGCTGGTCATACCCAAACTCCAGTCTAAGGACAACATCCAGCCATGAACCATTGCCTTCTCTGCTGCATTTCCATTTGAAGGAAACCAATGGGCAAGTCAAAAACAAATCAGAGAATGTTTCAGAACAAGCAACTGTGATAAGAAACTCTGCCTAAGCTACAAAACATGTTTGCTTTGCATTCTTACTGGCTGAATAATATGATGCAAACATACTTTATTACAAAAAAAAAACAACAAAAAAATAAACAAAAAAACCCTCCTTTTTCCTGTAGACAGTAGTGAATACTGTTTTTGGATTGCTAGGACATCAGCAGTAGAACTGAATGTTTTCATGCTATTTAGCTGTTTGCAGGTTTCAGAAACCTAAACCTTCTGAAAGCTTGTTTATGATGACTTACAGGAGTTCTTTCTTTTCACTTTTAATGATCTGCAGAATCTCCTCTTTTGTAGCTTTTCTGATGTTCTGAATGAAGGACAAGAAGCTTCTTGCTGCTTCAGCTTTGGAAAGTTTTTCAGGATGCATGTATTCTTTGATGCTCTGCCAGTGTTCAGAAAGCTGCAAAATAATTCACATTATGTCAAATCTCTCAGATCATGGTTTCGGTTCTCAAAATCAGACTTGATAAATGCAGATATGTGGGCCAGCTATTGCTCAAATTAGCTGAAATCCAATATATTGCTAATCCTTTAGCTAAGTATTATCTAACTTGTGATATCCCAGTCCATGTATCTTCAAGACCTTTCTCTCTCTCTCTCTTTCTGCTCTTTAGTATTTTCATAATAATATACATTGCCTTAAGTACAATTTGTTTTGAAACAAAATGTAGTTATTTAGAATGTCCTGTCACCTGAATAAGGTGAACTTCCTTATCTTGCAAATTTACTGTGCTTTCTGGTGAATATGGTGTTTGCCTTCTGTTCCCATTTTCTTCTAAGTCAGATTTTTTAATGTGGGAGATGCAAAATCCTCATTTTATAAATAAATCACAAATTCTCACAAGATGGTAATTTTCTAAGTGGTTTTTGTGGAACAGGAGTAAATGACCCACAAGTAATTTGAATTTCTTACTCATAAAACTGCATAAGATACGCAGTTATTGCAGATTTGTGTTTATTGTACGAAATGGTAGTTAAGAAGGTATTAGAACAGGTACCTGCTTCTTCGTCTGTTGTTGCTATATTTACTCCCCATGCCACATTTCTGTCCAGAGTGAGCCAACATGGTTCCAAAGTACCTATATCTGTCCTTCCAGCTGCGCTCCTATGAGAAGCTGGTGCAGGTATTTTGACCTTTCCTCTCTCACTTGCCTTTGCCTCTGTTATCTCAAATTATCAAGAACATTCCTTGGTGAAAACTCAGCTGTTCTCTGCAGGAGTGTTTACTGCAGTTTTCCTGAGTGGGAAATGACACTAGCACCCATTTGACCTTTACTAAAATACTTCCCCTGTTCATGGGTTTTGTATTGGGCAATAACACTTGAACCTGCCATCAAATAGAAGTGTCATTCAACAGTACAGAGTGCAACCTCCATCAACTGTAACAAACAATAATTAGGCAACCATGATTGAGACATAGGATATTTCCTGGGGATTAACAACCAGCTGGGAGGAGCTCATGTTCTGAGGCACAGATGGGTCTGTTAACCTCAACTGGTGATTAGTGCACCAAGGTCGGTGTGACTATTATAAGCTGAAATTGGATAAACATATGGGCACTTTCTATTCCCACTATTGAAGTTGCACCGTAGCCCAGCAAGAATTCTCTGACTTCATTAATCCCTTTATTTTCTCCTGTGCAGAGCCCAGTTCTATGGGTTTAGCCTACACCCCAGGGACAAGCGAGGTAGGAGATGTGAACTGAAGCCATCACAAGCAAAAGAGAGTGGAGACCAAGTCTCCCTCGTTTGGGGGTGCTCTAAGCACTCAGCTGCTGCAAGGAGCAGCTGCCTTCTCCTGCAATGATCATGACTTTAAAAAATAGCACCCACAGTTGAATTTCACTAGGGTTCTTGTTCTCCTGATGTGAATGTCAGGCTGTTTGGATTGAACAACCCAGGGATTCAGGCACAGATGCACGCACTGCCCCATGGCAACTCAGCCAAACTCAGACAGGAATTGGGTTCCCTCTCATCAGACCACAGCACTTCTGGTCTCTCTGGGAAAATTTGAGCCAAATCGAGAGATCCTAAATCAAGCAAGACTTGGTTTTGACTGCTGGTGCCTGTCAGCTGCCTTACCAGCCTACACAAACGTCCCTCAGGTTAGGTGAGCCCAACCCGTGAGTCCATATGGCACACGAAGCTGTGTGGATTACTCGTGGCTTTCCTGCAGTGCTGCACCTAAGCTTGTCAGCTTGCCCTGCGTGGGGGCTGCCAGTGCCAGCAGAGTGCTGTGACATGCAGCTGGAGCTGGCTGCTGTGGGCAATTAGGATGCATCTCTGCTCCATCAGCATAGGCTTGGCCAACATCTGGGTTGGTATTTAGTCCCTCATCTGCAAATCTGCAGCTGCCTGCAAATCTTTCTCCTCCTCCTACTAAAAGTCATGTCAAATAGATAAGGGAACACTTGCAATGCAAAGGTTGCTTGTTGGACATTAAGTACTTGAGCAGTGAGAGGCACCTCCTCTTGTCAACCACTGCATGGCTTATCCTGTAGCTCTGGGCACACAGAGCCCCAAGCCAAATTTTTCAAAGGTTGTCTACACAAGAAAGAACAGAAACAATTCCATTTCAGGAGGGGCAAGCGTCTGTTTCTGTAGGAACCATGAGTATAAAAAAACTGTAGGAGCCATGAACTCTTCTGAAAAGAGCATGCTTCATGTTGATGTGTAAACACAGAAATCTAGGTCTAAATTTAAATGTAGATGTTGGCCATGACCTCACAGAAGCTAGTGCTGCCACCTGTGAAATGGGGCTGATAATGGTTATTTTACCAAATTCATAAATCTAGAGACAAGACTTGTTACAATTTGAAACGTGTTTTGAAAACATAAAAATGTACAGCACACCATGTCAGCATGGCATTAATGTATACTATGATATATAAGTACCAAATGTTATGTTGCTGCTTTGGATACAGAGTTCTGTTTATAGACCCCATCTTTTCATAGCAGTTACTGTAAAATACAGTGAGAAAGCAGAACTTCATTCTCATCGTGCCATTAGGTTTATAGCTCAGTCCCCAGGCACAGCTCTGGAATTATACCCTATGTTTGTTATCTTGGTCTGGAAATTATCTCTATAACCATTATAAGAAACTCAGTTCCAAGTGACAAATTGGTCAGCACAAACCCCAGTGGGCAGAGTCTGGGGAAGAGCACCTGTCTCTGCTCTGTTTTAGACCCCTTGATGTTCCCTACTCAGAACTGCTTCAGCACACATGCAACATAAATTCTAATTCATTTTCCCCAATATATTTTTTTAATCTTCTCTGCAGCTCTACATGCTTTAGACAAGATAAATTATTGCAGTGCAATGTTACTTCCAAATAGCTAGAACAATTTCCAAAATAGTAACGAATTTACGCTCACCAGAAATAGAAGACTCAAATTATGTGTGCTGAATAGACACCTTATCCTGCTTATCAAAAACTGACAGAGAATAATAGTCTTTAAAATAATATTCCCATTCACTACTAAATTCGTTCTACAATGGTAATAGCATTAAAGCTGTTTGCTAACTATCACTATTGCAATTTATATTAGTGCATATGATGAATATTATCAGTAAAACAAAAGATGGTGTATTTAAAGTAAGTTCTTACTGTACCAAGGTCTTAGTAGATTTTAGATGTTTTACATATGAAAAAAAAAACAACTTTTTTTTTTTCCCCAGGAGGGGAGAGATGAGAAGACTACTGGACTTGCCGATAATATTAAAGCACAATTTTATATTTATAAAATACCCATAGAGTCTTTTAAATAAAAGTCTTCCTTCATGGTCAAGCAGTTAGAACAGGCAGATATATTCCCACAATTTTTTTCCTGCCTTCTGAATGGCTATCTACCTTTAATTTCTAGGAGCAGTTCAGCTCCTCCATGATAGAGAATTGTTTATAAATACTGGTCATCCATCTTTGTAGTCATTACACACCCCATTAACCAGAGGATAGAAGTTTCTGCCAACTCAAGGTTGGTAAAGATGAGACAAAACAAAAAGGTGTTGCATTTCTGAGAAACACTGCACTTAATTTTTGAAAGACACCAAAAAGGTCGATACTTTTAGAGGTAGATCTTAAAACACCCTCATGTGGTGGAAAACCATTGCAGCACTACAGTACTGCTCCCTGCTCTGGGGAGTTAAACATCTCCTAGTGGACTGCTTGGACAGAAACTTCTATTTCACGCTTCTTTTGCTCAGCAAACCAAACTGATGTCCAACAAGTCTGCGTTTACTTACCGAAGGACACTTTTTGCATTCAGATTTGACTGTCTCTGCTACTAGGGGCATGGACACGTAATTGGAGTCCAAAGTCTTGACAACACCAGCAGCGTGCTTCCCAGCGATCAGTCCAGGGCCACCTTGTACTGACTTCAGTTCCAGTCTCTGCCTGTGCATCCATACATTGAAAACACCATTAGAACTCAAACATTTCAAAGAAATGCAAAAATCACAGGGAGAGGAAGCAAAAAGAAACCCTCCACAGATGAAAAATACAGAACAAAGAATTACTAAAGTTCTTGGACTTGTTTTAAAATGTTCAGATCATGGAAAGTCTACAGCTTTTTAGGTACTAGAAATATTTAACCCTGGTGGGATTACTGCTAGAGGAGCATGATATAAAATACCTAAATAACAAACTTTATAAAGTATGGATCTATAGTGTCTGATAAAAAGCCTTCAGTAACCATAGACATTCTGAAAAGTTTCATGTATTTGTTCATAAGAAGATCTGGAAATTGGGTTTTTGAATGTATTTTTTTTTTTAAATAGCATAATGTTAAGGAGATGCCTGAATCATTTGTCTTATATAAATATCACCAAGCTTTCAGTGTTTTACAGTCTGGAGTTGTACACAGACGTAGCTTCCATTACCGTTTCCTTTCTGTGCAGGTGATTTTTTTTTCTATCCCTCTGATTTCTCACACATAAGAAATGAAGATCCATTTGGAGTATTTCTTAAGCAATGAGAGAATGCAGAAACAGAATTCCTACCGAAGTAATGAATTGCTTAAAATGTTTTGGACAGTTGCAGCTGTTTTAATTGCATTTCCTATGAGTGCCATTATTTATTATTTGCATCTATTATGGTAGAGCCATTAACCAACATTGGACTAGGTACCATATGGATATGAAAGAGATCTAAATTCTACCTGAAGAGTTTAGTCTTAGATTTTAATGCTGTAAGACATACACGTGACCTGACTTGAACCACGAGTTTCTGCTACCATCAATAACAGTCAAATTGTCCAACTTACTTTGAAACTATTTTGGCATTTGTTTTTCGTCGGGAATTCAGAAAGAAAACATAATTCTCTTCTGCCTTAATGGATTTAAAGAAACTGTCTTCCAGCACATAAATTGTGGCAGATGTGGCTTTTGTGCTGACATCCAAGATCTGAAAGTAATTAAAAAATAAACCAGAAGAAAGGCTAGTCAATAAACAACAATCTAGGAGAAGACCTCACAGTTCCAAGTCACAGCAAAACTCTTAAAAAATATAGTGAAATGAAGAAGGTGCATGTGGGTTGACAACATCTTAGGCTAAGCCTGCAAACTAGGATCTCCCATATTTTCACAAATTCCCTCTACAAGAAGAGCCACTCACTTCTGCACCATGTGTTTCAAATTCAATACTTATGAGAAAGGAAAGTGTGGTGGAGAGGAAATTATGGAACAGGCTGTAGCTGAGAAAATGACTGGTAATTTAGTTGAAAATACATTTTATATAAGATGGGAAGCTTTTCCAGGAAAATCTCATATAAATGAGATTGTCATGTTCACAACTGAGAAGAAAACCAACCACCTTGCTTGATCTGTCTGTATATAAATTGAAGTCTTTATGGCAAGCGTGAAAATCAGGAATTCAGTCATTGTGTTAAGTCGGTTTATGAACAGAGCATATGCTACCTTTGTACTTCTCTGAGCTGAGGAATGTCAGCTTCTGACATGGAGAATCCCAGTGCCTGCAGCATGTGTCCAGCTTGCACTCACTAGTAGCCACTTAGAAAGACATTTACTAATAGTGAAGGATCATTAAGGCCATAGTAGGGCTTCAGGAACCTCTGCAGCATATCTCCTACATCACACCTATTCATAGGGAAGCCTTTATTTCCTACGCAAACCCTACAGGGCTCCACCCAGGAGTCAGAATTTTGTTCGGCATTTATTGTGTACACTGAATGCTGTGACTTAGAAGCTGAGAAAAAGGTAACAGTTGTCACTATTTGTTCAAAGCGATGTGAATTAGTTTGCTGGACTCAATGTCAGCTGAGACAAGGTGGTTTGCACAAGAGAATCCATTTCCTGTTCTCCCTGTGGGTACCACATATGAAATTTGTACTAGTAATACTATAAATGCACATGTGGAATTTTCTCTACGCAATGCCAGAAAGACCTTTTGAGAAAATGACTAATAGCTAATAAGGATATATTTTAAACAGGCAGAACAGATTTTACCTTGTAGAAGAAATCATACCTTGTTGTGGCTGGTAAATCCCGTTTTTTCTATTTCACAGGAGTCCAGGGCTTTTATTTTAGTCACCTGATCTTGCCGCACCTGGTAAGTAGTATTGCATTTCCCAGATATGTCCACCTTGAAAAATAAGAATAAGATTAAGACTATTTCTTGAATTTTTCTTCTGGACCCCAGAACACCTTCCAAAGATGAGCCATATTCTCTACTGTTGACAGCTCATACATGAGATGCTGTGCTGTTTGTGTTTGGGTTTACTTATCAGTTTTGAGGGTAAAGAGAGACTACTGCTTTATTTTTCCTTGTATTGGTGTTTCTAAATACCTGTCTTAGATACCCAGGGGTACTTTCCATTATACGGCTATGAAGGAAAGTAACAAAGTTTATTTAAACATAAAAGTTTGGAAACAACTGGCAGGTGGCACTAAACATAAGAATTTGCATTAAATTCCAGCTTTGCTCATGTTGACAGATGCAAAAGTTTAACTACGTGATGCAGGTTAAATGGTTGTGGCTAAACCATTGCTAACTTTGTATGGATACTTGGTTTGATTTAAAATGGTTTTATCCATTGAATTGAACTTAGGAATCAAATGAATTTAAACATCAGTATTATCTCTTTTATAGTGACGTGGTTTGAGTTGGTTTATTTCCAAATCCTGCTAAATTGATTAAAGTACTTTAAATCAAATGGATTTCACCAGTTCTTTAAGTTAATTTCAACTTGACTTGTGTCAACAGATATTCAGAAGATTGCCCTTCCACCCCCAACCTCAAACACAATCAAGGGGCTGATTTCTGCCACTCTTTGTTCTCTCTGAAGCCAGCAGAAGCCACAGCCCTGCCTTTTAGATCAGATTGGGCTCTGCCTGTTTCTCTGATGATGGTTATCTTGCCAGATATAGCACCATACCTCACGAGAAGTACCAGAGTGCAGCTGTAGCTGGAAAAGGCTAGCCAGACCTCTCTTAAGATTTTGAGTAAAAGCATGTTCATTTTGATATGAGTAGAAGTTTTGGACCTGCAGGAATAAAAAACAAGTATGTAACCAATGTGGTTAAATGAGAGAGAGCAAATGCGGGTCCCCTCCATAAAATCCCCTTTACTTTTTCTGTCCGGGAAGTTGAATTTGGACCTGTTGTCCTTATTTAAGCAAACTACAGATGCTGGAGAGCCTGCTGATACGACTACAAAGATTTGTTAAGCAGCTGTATCTAAGACTGTTTCAGTGTGGTGAGCATCTTTCCTGCCTGTTAATTGAGAATTTAGAAGTAAAATGAAAAACTTTGCATAATTTCACACGACTTCTTTTCCTGCATAATCTTCAAATAATCCCACCCCATGTGCACATAATATCTGTTGCACTTTAATCACAGGTTACAAAAACTAGAATGAATCATAGATAAATCACAGAATGACTTAAACGTGTCAAACATATCACAACCTTTGAACTTCATGGGCCAACTGTTGTGCTTCAGCCTCTCCTCTGGCAACAAAAGACTTTGCTCCTCCACCTGGCATTCAAGGTGCTTTAAAGATACATTTTTTTCAGAAACTGTAAGCCAAGTCAGCGTGTTATCTTGGGGCAACCCTGGAAAGTGAACTCACTGTGCCAGGGGTAAAAGTATCAAAGCACAGAGAAATCATAAAAGGAGTGTATAGACCCTATTACCTGAGAAAAAGCCCAGGTTTTTAATACTACATCTCAGTCTTAGCATGTGAACTTCTACTGCCAGTGTATTTGCAATGTACTGGGAGCCGATGTATTCTGACTGTGTTCCTCCGACACCCCAGCCCTCCTTTAGGGATGTGTACAGTTGGGAGCCAGTGCTGTCCCGTTTCTTTTTCTGTTGTGTAAAACTGATGACAAGGCTGAGTCTGAAAGTTACTGAGTAGACCTGATAGCAGCTGCAAAGCAGTAGGCTGAGCCGGTGGCCAGGGTATGTGCTCAGTGCCTATTTACAGCAGGAGGTAAAGATTCTGCTGGGATAGGGTGTCACAGCCTTTGCTCTGCTCTGCAGAAAAGAAAAGAGAGCATGACCTTCAACCTTCCTCCTTTCTCACTGCCCCTCTGCTCATTTCCCACCTGTTCGGGCAGCAGAAGGGAGAGCAGAGCTGTTGGCTTAATGCTCCCAGCCACAAGCAATGGGAGGGTGGAGGAGCATGGAGAGGAGGCAAGAGGAGCTGTTGCTCAAACCTTGGTGCTCCTGGCCCAGCGTGCAAGGAGACAAAGGAGAAGCTCCACAGAAAAAAATAAAAAAATTAAAAAAAAGAGGAGATGGATTTGCTTCATTCCCTTTCCAAGCAAGGCTGAGATGCTGAGAGCTACAATTAGACATCTGTGCTCCTACAAAGAGAGACTGCTTCAGTGCTCTTTCAGGGCAGGCTGCAAAACCCTGGCACCAGTCGAGCCACACTTGCTCACAGTCCCTTTCCTTCTCATTTTTGGAGACAGTTTCCCAGTAGATGAGCAACATGAAAGGTTGCAGCTCTTTCACCATCAAGCACATTAATGTGAGACCATTGAAACATCGACAGGTGACACTGAAGTCAATAAGCAAGCCAGAGAGGTGGGTAAAGCAGTCATGCTAAAACATCTGTTAAGGGTTTAAAGAGATTAACACTACTCCTCACAGACTTGGTGTAACTCCCTCATGACAAACTGTACCGCCCTTTCTGTCTTCAGACCTTGGATAAAATCCTGGCCTCACCGAAGTCAACAGAAAAAATCTTACACAGCAACTGTGCATATATCTGCATACGTACCCAAGTGTTTGTGGCCAAGATGGTGTTTACTTACATCTATACAGTGTCCTCAAGCCACAAGAGGCTTGAGATAGAAGGGCCCCTTGTACAGCTAAATTACAGCCTGCTCCAAACTACTGTCCTTTGTACAGAAAGATAGGACACAGTGGCATATCGAGAACACCAAGAGGATAGTGAATTGTTAAATTCTCCAAGTCTCTCATTAAAGATTTGCCTCAGGTGTCCTCAGAGATTGAGTGTAAATTTTGAAAAAGGGAGTCTTACTTTTCCACGGGCTAACTCAAGCACCATGGGCCTCTGTAAAGCTGCCAGATATTCTTTCCCGATGATCTTCTCTGTGTTTTTTCCTTTGAAGATGTTTTTAGCAGCTGGACGTTCATTCACATTTTCAACTTGGACGTTCTTTATCTAGCAAAGAAAAAGCAGAGAAAATTCAGTCTGGTATTGGCCTGGGGTAGGCTGGGTAGACTAAATCTCCTCGAACCTAAGTACCAAAACGAGTCTCTAGCAAATGTCATTTTTTTTTCAAAATGTTCAAAATTTTTTCAAAATTTCTAGCAAATGTCA